>NC_091015.1:155819600-157140100 GCF_041296385.1 Aphelocoma coerulescens | reverse complement strand
CCAAGAAGAACAGGACAAACAACTCCCTGAGGAAGTTATGGATTGCAATCAGTAAACAAATGGATCATTAACTGGTCAACCATTTCATTGTTTGCATGGCAGAATAAGACATGCCTACTGCAATGCTGGGTAACAAATCTGCAGAAGAAAAAAAGAAACACCCTATTCACTGGCAGAAGAGAAAAAACCTCTTTTGCAGAGTCACTAACTCAAAATGGAATAATTAAACTCCCACTTCAGAAGCTGACACTTTGAAGTGGAACTGCAGATCTCTATTTGCATATTAGGAACGCTTGTGTCGATTTCCATGCTCCATCTGGGCAAGAGATTGCAGATGAGGATGACAAGGCTCTGAATTAGGACAAATTAAATGGATGCGGACTCATGAAATCCTGTAGAGATAATTATCAGTCTCAAGATGATGTAATTAGTATATTAGCATGGTTTCCTCCTTTAGCAATAAATACATTTTAACAATATGTAATGTTTTTATGTCTGCTATTTAATATGTCAGCCTTGCTTAAAATCCTTTGCATCCTTCCGTTTGGTCTGTCGGCACTATTGTAACTCCCTACTCTGTCACAGACAACTAGATACACAAAAAGACTAAGTTGTAGCAAAGATGCAAATTGTAGCACTGAAGCTTTAGAGATCTGGCTATCCAAAGTAATCGCCTCCTTAAATGAGACTTTCAGACCTTGTATAAAAAGGATGGAGAAAGTCAGTGTAAAAAACCGGGAATCACAAGAGCCAGCTATCGAAGCAAACTGTCTAAGAGACAGGAAGTTCTATTCCTCTAATGGCAATGGGTGCCTCCTCCACAAACCCTTTCCTTTAGTTAGTTGCTTAAGTCAAGCAAATCCTGCCTCATAAACAATGGTGAGAGAAACCCACATACTATCAGATTTAATATCTCAGTGGTTAAAACAGTCATCAGTAAGGTGAGTGACCCGTTTTCAAATCTCTGCTCATCCCATATTAGTTGTCCTAGCCCATAGGCTATTGGGTATTCAAGAGTAAGACATCTCGATCTCTCCTGTTTGAAGTTGTTCCACTTTGTACAACTAATTAAAAGATAATTGCAGCAAGTATTTGAACCTGACTCTCCCACATCCCAGGTTATTGCCTAACCATTCGGCTGTGGATTCAGTTTCTCATTTTGTTTCTTATATCATGTAAGCACTTTTGAAAATTCTGCTCTCTGTATTTTACATACAAATGTTTACAGAGCAGAAAGTTATTTTCATTTCAGAATTACCACTACAAATATCTCCCATTCTTCTCCTGTACAGTCCCAGCTCTCTTGCTCAGTGGCGAAAACTAGGTGGTTTGTTTTTGTTTGGTGGTGGTGGTGGTGGGTGTTCTTTTTCAAACCGTTTCTCACCATACAACCCCGTTGTGCAAGCACAAAACCAACTTTTTCTGTGGTTCTTAGCTTTGATTCTTTGCTTGAAGAAGGCAATGAGAAGCCTCAAGCAGTATTCATAGACAGCAGAATAAAAGGATATTGGTATTTCACAATGATTGATGATTGCTCCCTGGAGTCTAAAAATATGGTATGGGCTGCAGCAAGCACATGACGTGATGAGTAGCTCTCTGCCCTAAAGAGCTCATAGGGTAAATGATGGACCTGGCACACAAGCAAAGACACAGCATCAACCACACATAGGGAGAAACACAGATACAAATCCAGCATAATGATACACAAGTGAAAGCTTGCAAGGTGTTTCAAAGTAAGGAGAGCCTAGCAAAACAGGGATCTTGTTCGAGGAATATAAGGGCATTGTGAGCTGATAAGAGAAAGACATCAGACTAGGGAAAAAGTACTTCAAGAAGCAGTGCACAAGACAAATGTCTTAGTTTGAAAGACAGGTGTCTGCTAAGGAAGGCAGAAGCCTCCCTTGAAGTGGCAGATATAACCCCTTTCCCTCTGAGTTATTATGATTTTGAAATCAAGGGGCTTTTATGCAAAGATGTGGGAAATAGGAATAACAGTTCTTTACTATATATATATATAGATATATAACCAGTTGAACAAAACAACAATAACTATGGCAGTAACAGCAAACAATCACAAACCCAGTCCCAGCCTTCTCGGCTGTCGGGCCCTTTCCCCTCGGGTGCAGTTCCGCTCGCAGCCAGCAGGGGCGCTGGCGGCTCCCGGTGAGCAGGGCAGGTGCGATGGTTCCCCCGCGGCTGCAGGGGGCGCTCCGGAGCGAGCTCGGGGAGCACGCGGCACCGGTGCCCTGGGATCCCGGGGAAGGGTGGAACAGAAGCTTCACAAACCGCTGGGCAGCCGATCCCGGACTCTCGGGAACAGCAGGCTGGAATGGCAGGCCGGAGCGGCAGGCACAAACACAAATCCCGGGTGGCAGACGAGATGTATCCAAAAGGGGAACCCCCCGGGGCTCCAGGCAGGCAGGGTGAGCACGGCTACAATGCAGCAAAGGCTCGAAGCAGCAGCGGGGCAGGGTGGCCACAGCCCAGCCTCCAGCAGGGCAGGGAAAACAGCCTTGGGATCCCGGTGTTGTTTCCAGCAGAAAGGAAAGACGCCGAAAACGGGAACCAGCAGCTCCTCTCTCTGCAGCTTCTCCCTCCAGACGCTGAGAGCGAACTGAACTGACAACCAGGTAAAAAACAAAAGTCTGGACAGGCCCTTTTGTCTTTCTTAAGTATGGTCATCTTCTCTTAAGTACTGCCATTTATCTCCTAGCAACATGCATATGGGAAAAATTCCTTTAACAGAAAAAACTAGGACTAAACTAAAACCCCAACAACAAAGTAATTCAAGGAAGGCTGTTCAACTGGCCTACACAAGCAAGACGTGTACATTTATTTTACAGTTATGCCACTATAAAACTTGCAGATCCTTTTACTTTATTTCAGCTTACATGTCCTCTATAAGAATTTATAAAAACAAAGGAAAATCCTACCATAAAAAAAAAACAAAAAAAAACCAAAAAAAAAAACAAGACTGCACAGAACACTGATATAATTTTATATAATATAATAATAATATATAATTTTAATTCTGTTACTGGCAAAACCTGCCCTAGAAACAAAGCCTGAGTTTCAAAATGTGAAGTAACTATAGTCTGAGATGAGGGAAAATTTTAGAAATGTTGGGTGAACACTAAGTTAGGAAAAACTAAGAGTGCAACACCGGTATTGTGAAACGTTAAGTGCAACAACATTACACAGCAAGTAGATGAAGAACTGATCTGAGAAAAAAAAAACAAAAAAGCCAACAAAATTCTGGCTGTGCAAAGACATGCTGGCTCATTTATGGCTTCCCAAAATATTTCTGCAATACAACATCCTGTTAGTTTTCAGCTCACAGGAGTTCTTCCCCTTAGCAGAGGCTTGTGGTGATACAGGCACAAACTCCTAGAACAAAATGTTAGTCTTTTACAATATTTAACTTTTGTAGAGATTTAAACATTTAAATATGTCATTACAAAATTAAATGACTCAGTATAGATGTAATTCAGATGTACCAAAACGTGTTAGTCATTCAATGAAAGAGGCACTGAGGTTTTACTAAAAATACTTTACAGAACAAAGTAACAACAACTTTACTGAATGGTTGTTGTGAAAAGCACGTAAAACTAAATCCTGTGTAAATCACCCTAATTTGCCTATCCTGAAACTAGGACTGCTAGTTCTTGACCTGAAGCAGCATGGCAAACTCACATCCATCTTCCAACCCCTGTTCTGAACAGCAGAGTAAGAGTAAGCAATGTTTGATGTGATCCCAAGGCAAACAAACTGAGGAGGTGTTACAGTGGGGATTACTGTAACACGTGTATCAAACAAGGCTGCCCGTGGAAAAGAAATATATATAGGCTGATTCTTGATAGATGTTTCAGAGATGTTTATTTCTCCAGCCACATGGCCGGAGCTCTGCCAGTGCAGGGGAACACAAACCAACCAATGGGGAACGAGGCTGACCAGGGGCAGGGAAACCCCGTGCCTCCCTTCAGGGCCCCTCTCCCAGGACCACATGGCAGGGGGGGAGGGATCCCGACATTTCACCCGTTTTATTTTAATAAAAGGAGATTTAAAACTTAACATTGAAAACAACTGGATAAAAATAACAAGAACAGTTTTAAAACAAAACAAGCCACCCTCCTGAGCCTTTAAATGTCCAAACATTCTCTGGAACATCTTAAGGCTGACAGAAGGGAGACAGGACTCTCCAGGCATGCTTTGTGGGGAAACTGAGGCAGGAGAGGGTTTAATTTCTTCCCTCCCCCTTTTCATCCCCCCCTCGGCATCGGAGAGGAATTGTAGGGAAAGGGAATTGTATAGGGAAGCCAGGGGGTGAAAAACAGATTAGGAATAAACTGGGGATGGGGTAAACTTAGGAAGGGGTTCATATTGGGTATAGGGTAAAAGGGGAAAGTAGGTTGTGGGTAGGGAAGCTGCTGGGATGGATATTGTTTATAATTTTGTGCATAACGGCTGCCTTTGACTGGAATACTCCCAGGCCCAGTAACATTCGCTGCTTGTAAACCCTCCTTTCCTTGCACTATATCAAATTGCACAACTTCCCCATCTCCTACACCTGGCAGGTAATTTTTAGGGTTATTCCTTTTAATGGAAGTTCTATGGCGAATAAATCTTCCCCTGTATCATCTCGTGTTATAAATCCATAGTTGTTTTTTACATTGTACCATTTCACAGTTCCTGTGATTTTCGTTGCTACAACTTCTCCTATCACGTGCTTGCGTGTTTGTCGTGGCTGCTGGTCCCGCGTGGCTGCTGCCTCGTCGACTCCAATGTCGCGGTCAGGCCCTCGTGTTGCAGCTGCTCCGCGCCCTCCAAGCAGTGCTGCTCCGGTGCGTGTCTGGGCTCTGTGCTGCCCCGTGTTGCCACTGCCGCCGGCCCCGTGCCCTGTGAGCGGCTCCGCTCCACCAACTCCACGCTGCTTTGAGAGCGGCCTCGTTACGGCTCGGCGCTGCGCGGCTTCTCATGTTGCTTTGGAAACCGCCGCTTCTCGCTCTACAGGGCTCTCCGAGCCGTGTGCTCAGAGTGGGCTTCCACACCGACCCCCGGTTCCTGGCTGCTCGTGGGGGCCGCCTCTCTGCTGCATGTGGCCCACGGCACCTGCGGCGCCTGCGGCGTCGCTCCCTCACTCGCAGTCGCATGGCAGGGGACCCCGAGACAGGGATGGGGTCCGTGATAAGGTGCGCACTCCCGAGGGGGCCAGGCGCATTCAGTGCAGGCACCTCTGCCAGAACGGCTGCAGTCATCCACTCCTGGCTGCCGTGTGGTCTCGGCCATGGGATTACGGCCATCCTTTGCTCTAGGGGTAATGGGACCATACAAATGCTCCTCAAGAGTTTCACTGATTACAAAGGATCCGCAGAGAGGTTCTGTCACTAGTGCATGTTCTGTTTGATCCTTTATCTCACACAAGGTCTTGGACCAAAAACACCTGTCACTAGTTCCAGGAGGATCAATATCAAAAAGTAAGTCTTGAGAAATATAAAAGAAATTTTTGAAAAGCCAGTTAAAAAATGTTCTAGATCTCCCGGAACAAATACTTTCTTGTTTTGTTGTTCAAGGATTCCTTTAACTTCTAGATACATTTCTTTCTGTGGTTCAGAGAGCCGCATTTCCCATGATTCTTCCATAGTCCAGAGAGAATATCCAAACCAAGGTGAGAAGAGAGAGATCTAGAGTGGTTTTTACTCACGAATTTTCTGTCCTTAGGGATTGGTGTTCACTCTGCTCGCAATATCCACCATTTGTTACAGTGGGGATGCTGTAACACATGTATCAGACAACGAGGCCCGTGGAAAAGAAATATATACATGGACTGGTTCTTGATAGATGTTTCAGAGAGATGTTTATTTCTCCAGCCGCATGGCCGGGGCTCTGCCGAGGAACTGCTCAATCCCAGGACCCGAGGGTCCCTCCCCGCGCAGGGGAACACAAAACAACCAATGGGGAACGAGGCTGACCAGGGGCAGGGAAACCCTGTCTCTGTCCCAGGGCCCCTCTCCCAGGACCCCATGGCAGGGGGGACAAACCCCAACAGGAGCCAACAAGGAAAGGCACCTGCTGGACCTCCTCTTGTGAATAGAGAAAGACGTGGGTGATGTCACAGTTGAAGGCTATCATGGGCACGGGGATCAGGAAATGACATAGTGACAAAGGATAAAGAAAGGGCAGAGATATTTCATAACTTCTTTGCTTCAGTCTTTAATAGTCAGACTGTTTTTTCTCAGGGTACCCAGCTCCCTGAGCTGGAAGACAGGGAAAGTGAGCACAACGAAACCCCCATAATCCAAGGGCAATTGGTCAGTGACCTGCTACAGCACTTAGACAAACACAAGTCCATGGGGCCAGATGGAATCCACCAAAGAGTAGTGGGGGAGCTGGTGCAAGAGCTGACCAAGCCACTCTCCATCATTTATCACCAGTCCTGGCTCAACAGGGACGTCTCCATTGACTGGAAGGGAATCAATGTAACACCCATCTACAAGAAGGGCACGAAGGAGGATCTGGGGAGCTACAGGCTTGTCAGCCTAACTTCAGTGACAGAGAAGGTTACAGAGCAGATCACCTTGAGTGCCATCACATGGCACATACAGGATAACCAGGGGATCAGGCCCAGCCAACACGGGTTTGTGGTGAATGAAGCTAAATTCAGCTGGCAGCTGCTCACAAGTGGTGTTCTCCACCACTTGGTATTGGGGCCAGTCCCATTTAATATCTTTATCTATGATCTGGGTGAGGGAATCAAGGGCACCCTCAGTCAGTCTGCAAATGAATGTTGACACTGAGATACTGGTCCATGTCCAAAGAAGGGCAACAAAGCAGCTGGTGGAGCTGGGGGTGTTTAGCCTGGAGAAAAGGAGGCTCAGGGGGGACCTTATTGCTCTCTACAATTCCCTGCAAGGAGGTTGTAGCCAGAAGGGAGTTGCTCTCTTCTCCCAAGTGGCAGAACAAGGAAAAGTTTCTTCCCCAAAAATGTTATCAAGCATTGGAACAGGCCGCCCAGGGAAGTGGTTGAGTCAGTATTCCTGGAGGTATTTAAAAGACATGTAGATGTGGTACACATGAGTTAGTGGTGTAGTTCACAGTGTGAGGTTTATGATTGGACTCCAAGTTCTTAAAGGTATTTTCCAACCTTAATGAGTCTATGATTCTATCCTATGGTTCCAAGATGAAAGGTATGACTGAAGGACCAAGAAGCAGATAAAAACTTGCATTGTTTGGAAGCTGGAACTCCATGACTTCAGGTAACAGGAATATAGGTCTGTTTTATCTTCTTGCTGTGTCTAGCTAAGAGTTTCAGAAACAGGGTGTTTGGGGATAAAATTCTGAGTGGGTATCTCAAGTCTATGGATTAGTATCAGTACTAAAGAAAGCACTGGTGTTAGTGGCTTATGATGCTTCTTCCCATGTGAAGCAGAAGAATCCATCCCTATTATCCATGTGAGTCTGCTGCTTGCCCAGAACCTAGATCACTGATGCTGCAGACAAATTGCCAACACTTACCCTGCCCTCCAAACTCTATCTCTTACTGCCATCCCCTGTGGGACAGAAGTAACACAGCCAAGGGAAACCTTGAGCAGCTCAAATGGAAGAGAGAGTTCAGAGCAAACATGAGATGGCAGAAATCCCAGGAGTGGTCTCCTCAACCCTTGTAGTCAATGGAGAGACCTGGATAGCAGATATAACCAGCACACTGATGCCTGTCTGCACAGCTGCTGTCACCAGCAAGACTTTGGTTTCTTTGCCTACAATGCGCCATTCAATGCAGATGGACTGTTAAGAAGACATTAAAGCCACCTGACAAAAAGAGCTCTGTGAAGAGATTACAATTCTAGTGAGGATGACTTTAAACTAAATTCACTGAACAATGGGGCCTTCACCCAGAGGTAAAGAAAGGAAGGATAAAAGTTTGTGTAAGAAAAGGCCACATGGGAAAGTTACACATTTCTGCTTGGAGGGAGGGCACGCGCAGGCTAACCTTGGGTGTCTGCGGACTAACACACAGAGCTTGGCCTACAAACAAGAATTGGAAATTTATGCACAGTCAGAGTGTTCTGATCTGCTCAGGATCACAAAGATTAAATGGGATAGGATCCGTCACTGGAACAGTGTCATGGAGGCTGTTCAAGGAGAACATGCAATGGAGAAGAACGGCAGTTGTACTTTCTTACAAAGCGTTTCCTTGTCTGTGCTGAGGTCCAGGGTGAAACCAGAGGCTTATCTGATAGGAAACTTCTGGTCAAAAGCAAAGGCAAAAGAAACATGAGCCATGCAGCAGCCTGGGACTGTCACACACCATCTGTTCAAGGGGACGATGAAGTGGATAATGATGTATACAACGACCAAAAACAACCCAGTTACCAGACTTAGTCCTCATTAGGGCCACATGGCATTGTGCAAGAAATCCAGGGTACTTCTAGGCTGCATCGGTGATAACTTTTTAATGCAAATGCTAGAGAGAACAAACAAAGGTAATATCCTATGTGACCTGTGTACACAAACATGGAAGAAAAGTGGCAAATGTGGTCACAGATAGTAGCTTGGGAGCAGTGACCACAAGCTGGCTGTATTCAGGATCCAGAAGACAGGGAAGGTAAGAAGAAATAGGACTAAGGATTTTATGCAAATAGCCTTTGCATTATACAGGAGATGGCTCAGCAGAATCTCCTGGGATGTTGAAGCAAAAGGTGCCAGCTTAGCTGGTAAATTTTTGTAGGAAACTTATTGCCAACTGAAGAATTAATAACAATCCTATTTTACAAGAAGATTGGTATTTAAGTAGAAGATTCACTGACTAAGCAAGGAGGTTATTAATGAACTGTAATGCAAAAGGACAGCATACAGCAAACAAAAAAAAGAGTACAAAAGCACTACTTCGGTATTTAGGAACAATATTGAGAAAACCAAAGCACATTTAGAATGAAAACAAGTGATGAATGTAAATAGCAGCAAGACATAGTTGTATAAATTCGGAGGAAATGTGAGGATGTTACTGAATGGAGGAGACAACCTAGTGGTTGTGCAGATGGAAAAGGTTGAAGTACCTAACACATTTTTGCCTCCATCTTCACAGGCAAAGATTACTCCTAGATTTGCAGATGTACCAGGATGGTTTGAGAAGACACAGTTTAGGGACAAGTTAGAATGAGTTAGAACAGCTAATGTATTCAAATCTATGAGGACAGACACAATTAATCTGTAAGTACTGAAAGAGTCAGCTGATGTGTCACTAGACTGACTGTTACCTCCAAAAAAACATGATCATTGAGGCAGACACCTGAAAACTGGAGAAAGGCTAGCACTGTGTCTGGCTTTAGAAAAGGCATAAGAAAGGCAACTGCAGGGCACTTAGCCTAACCCCAGCCCCTGGAAGGATTACATACCACATCCTTTTGGAATCCACCTCCAAACATGCAGAGAACAAAAAGGTAATCAGCCACAATCAGCATGGACTCACAAAGGGCAGTTAATGCTTGATGAAACTGATAATTGCTTTCTGTGATGAACTGACCTGAAATGCAGATGTGGGGCAAGTGGTGGATGTAATCAAATGGTCTTTTGGGTAGAATGAAAATTACTGGGCCAGCCAGCTCAGAGGGTAATGCTCACAGCAAACACCAGTTTGCCATCCAGCTGGTAGCCTGTACCAAGAGTTATACTGTAGTGCTGAACAACAGAGATGTTCAATATCCTCACCAAAGGCCTGGATGATGAAATCAAATGCACTCTCAGCAGTCTTCTAGACATAACCAACCCAGAGGCATTTGACACATCAAGCAGTAGAGCTTTAATCAAGAAGGACCTTGAGGAAAATCAGAACTGGTAGTGCCAAGTTCAAGAAGAAGAGTTCTACAGCTTTTCTAGGGGCCCGACAACCCCAGGCATCAGTAGATGCTAGGAACGACTGTCCTTGTAGCAGCTCTGCCATGGTAGATGCCAAGTGAAATTTCAGGAAATGTTTTCACTGCTAATTAGCAAATTGGATACGGCTACATTTGGAGCAGCGTGGCCAACAGGACAACAAAAGTTACTCTTCCCCTCTATGAAGCACTGATTAGGCAATAGCTGAAATACTGCATCCCATATCAGACTCCCCAGCTCAAGAGGCATGTGTAGAAACCCAAGCCTGGGAAGGGGCCATGGGTTCATGACTGACAGAAGCTGAAGCAGCTGGGTTTTTGCAGACCCATAAACGTGAGGCTAAGAGAGGCAAAAAACTATTTGAAGAGTTACAAAAATGGTGGAGCCAAGCTTTTCTCAAGTAATGAAAACACACATCAAATTTTGGGGTTTTTTTCTGACAGTGCTATCAACTTAATGCTTTCTTTTTTAAGAAATAAAACATGCTTTGTTGTCTCTTATCCAGTATCTCCAATAATAAGCAGCCCACAATCACAACTTAGTTGACCATTTATATATCCCAGTTGGACCACACATCTGTTCTATGACACTGTTGATGGGGATATAAAAGACATTTTTATATTCACCAATCCACGAATCTCAAGAACTGATCTTAAAACTTTCATATTCTGATCTACCAAAATAGTTAAAAAACCTACATTGTATTTTACCTGATTATCCAGGAAAACATTTTATCCCATTTGGTGTGGTTGAGATCAGAGCAGGTACTTCAGCTGAAATTTCAAGTTTATAGGAAGGGGTCCGAGCAAGTACTCACCCAGAGCTGTAGTTCACCTCCTCCCATCAGTACCACAAGATTTGTTATTTAGAACAAGTTATTAAGTTTTTGGGGGGCATTAAGGGAGAAAACTGGCTGCAAAACAAGGATATAGCCAAAGATTCCTCCCTTTTTTGGTCCAAGTGGGTGTAGCTCTGCAAACTTCAAGGTGGATTTTATCTGCTAGTACCTAATTATTAAATGGTTTATGTGGTTTTGTATTATATGGATTTGAAGCAGGCTTTCAGATTAAGAATTTTTCAATTATATAACAATGCCCCGAGCAGAAGCTGTTCATTTACTTACTTTTTTAAATCATCAAATATATGAGTAAGAACAGAGAGAGAAATGATTAGATATCCTAAAAACTTTCCAAATATTAAAATTATGGAGGTAAAAGGTCGTTTTTAGATAGAATGATATTCCAAAATAGGGTTGAAACAGAAGATAAATGTCATTTATCTAAAGCTCCGTAGCCATTCAAGATAAATTTCAGGGTGCAGTAGTGCTTGTGGAAACTGGGTTTTCTATGCAGTTTATTTTCGGCTCCTTTCAGATATGGTACTTCAGATTAAAGACCCATCCAGCATATTCTCTTCTCTTCAACAGTGGCAGAAGCAAAAGGCTGGAGTAGGAATTTCATGAGCACCAAATAGAAAGATCCCTCCCTGTTTTTCACCATATACATTCCCTATTACTAACAACTTGCAGTTTACAGATTTACCAAGACAGTGACTGTATTTGAATCTTTGCATTTAACAGCTGTCAAGGATTTTTTCTTCTATTAATTTGTCTAGTACCTTTTTGAACTCATTAATGGTTCTGGCCTCCATAACATCCTGTGGCAACTAATTCCACAATGTAATTATTCGCTGTGTAAAAAGTTACTTCCTTTTGTTGATTTAAAACCTGCTGCTGGATAATTTCATTAAATGGGTCTTTATGTGACACATGGTGAACAAACACTTCTGTTCCATCCATGACTACACACTGCTATTAAAGTCACCTCTCACCCAAATTAACTGACAGTTTCTCCTTGAGCAGAAGCCACACCTGTGATCCTGTATAGGTGTTTTTTGCTTTAGCTGGATTTTTCCCTTACCATAAAACAATCTCTTCCTATTAAAAATTTACCAGGTAGATAACTGCTCAAATGAACTAGTATAAGGGGTTTGGGTCTGAGTTTTGTGGGGCTTGGAAATGGCCAAGTGTAAATTCATGCTGAGCTGCAATAACCATTACAACTACAGTGACCTATGCTGTGCACATAAACCTGGTTGATGGGATTTGTCTGATATTTGTTTATAAGCCTGACTGACGAAGGTGGCCAGGCATCTGCAAACCTAACTGATAGATTAAGGAGGATGACTCATTAAACTCAGGTCGAATTAGTTCATAGAGGGTTGGGAGAGACACACATAATGGCCAGATTCTCCCAAGACAGTGTTCAATGGTATTTCCATATGCTCTGTCAGATTATATCTGCCAAGAGATACAATGTACTGCTGTCAGTGAGAGAAAAGGCAACACTGCTGAGTCTTCTCCCAAGGGCAAGTGACCAACCAACAACAGCCAACTCTGAGTTAGGCCAAAAGAAGGCAAGAAAGGGATTCCAAAGCCTAAGCAGGATGTAAGAACTCGGGAAGCAAGAGAAAAGGCAGAGAAACTGCCCACCAATCTGAACACCAGCACTCCATGGAGCAGAGATGGTGGTGAGGGCTATGGCTCATCATTAGTGGAATTTAGCAGAGCGCAGTGGGGAAAGGTGGGGTTGTTTTGTGAGGACTAAGGGCATACAGTGGGGTTGTTAATAGCTGCTCCAGAATCTCCCTCTTTCAACAGACAGTTTTACTGAAATGGACCAAACTGCCTCTAGCACAGCCCAGCCTTTACCCGTATCCCTTGATCACCTCCAACTAAGCATAAAAATATCCATGGAGAAACATTTCATTTACAGCCCACACTTTCTATTACAACAATTATCACAACCCACAAAACCACACCCTGTAAGTTTTCCCTACCAGAGTTGCCATCTTCCCAGCAACTCTTGTAAACTCACCATTGCATCCAAGCCCTTGCTATCCAATCGTCCCCCCACAAAACAGACTGCAGGGGAAAAAACAGCATCATAACAGCTTTGAGCAGTGGATAAGTACCCAGTTGAACAAACACTGTGAATCGTTCACACAGAAGCAGTGGCAGTGCAGTGAGGCACTAACGTTTGAAGAGTGCCAGAAGAGTTAAGACTAGCAACATCACTGAGCTTTTAACTTCTCTGTTTTTGTAGAATTTATCTGGTGTGGTATGTGTGAATACATGTTAACATGGGAACTTTGCACTTTGTAAGGAAGCTTGAAGTGCATCTGATGTACATATTTTTCATTCACTGTCAGTGTAAACACAAAAGTCTAAGGACAAAAGAAATACTTCAGCTGGTTAAATCAGCTTGCTCAGGGTATGCACTTAGCTCAGATAAATAAGATGAGAAATTAGCTCAACTTGCCAATCTTTATTATCAAGCACACTGTTTGTAACTCACAGTAGGTTATCAACAACGGGACCACTTTTGGGAGACACTGTGACATCTGGTATTGATTTCTGGCAGGATTTAGGTATTTTTTGAAACCTCCTCTTCAAATTGGAAAGATAATAAATAAAATGCATACATACTACTAGGCAGATTTTTTTTTTTTATTTCATTAGGCACTAAAATGGGCATAGTTACATACTGCAGCACATCACAAACACAAAGAAGCCATGCTGCTACTTTTAAATCAAAGCACTACCTTCCCTCAACAGGAGCAATGTGAAATGTGAGAGAGAAAAACTATTTGACATTTTCAGCACAGGTTGAGCATGTGCTAAAAATAATGAGAAACCCATTATTCGATTTAATGAAATAAATGTCAAAAAGTTGCTCTTAACTCCCAGCATCAAAAAATAAAGCAAAGAAATGTTCTCTGTTTTAACAAAGGCCCCAAATACACAGTTCTGTAAAAGTTAAGACATTCACAACAAACCATACTGCAAAGTCATATGACTTTGGTCTATTCTAAATGACATGCGACACGTTGCATGCACACTCCTGTTTACACCCAGTATTGAACAGTTCAACAAGAAAAAGTCCCAAATAATATAACTTATGAGGAAACTAGGAATGAGAGTAGCAACTTCCACTAACTCCTGCTTAGCTGAAATTCTTTAATGAAAACATTAAAGAATTACATTACATTAAAGAATAACATTAAATTCTTTAATGTGGCAGTAGCAGCCACAAAAAAAGTGTGATCTAGTTAATGCTGGAAGCAACATTGTATCTGTGAGTCATTATAAATCCGCTAAGAATTTTGCTTAGGGAAAATCTGGGTAACTGGGTATTTTTATTGATAAAATCAGTTTAAAAATACACTAGGAGAAAAATGTTTTTAAATGAGTGACCTAACATTTAAAATTTTGGAGAAGGAATAGTAAAGTATCCAACACATACATACAATTTCTGGAAACAATTACAGTAATTAAAACAACACTCAGTGTTTGGAGGGAGACATTTTATGGAAGGCATTCCAGAAACTGCCTTTCCACTGACACTGATCAACTTGGGTGTGTTCAATTAACAGGAGAAACTAATTTAAAGTAAAAACCCCCGCTGCTGAGAATCATCCAGCATTTACCACTCAACCTCCACCCCCTGGCTCCAAGGATTTAAATCCTTGGACTGTCAGCAGGAGCTTTCTAGATGAGATGATTAATTTGAAAGACTATTTTCACTACTGAGCAACTGAAACTACAATGCCAGTGTTTCCAATAATAAATTTCATCTACAAAAAAAAAAAATCCACTATTTGAGATTAAGATAGCTTTTTAATCAGGCTATCTTACCTCAATACCTACCAGTTTCATTACATTTCAAAATTTTATCTTCTTTCTCTAGGCTAGGCTAAACCAGACAGAGTTAACTCACACTGACTCTGAAATGCCAACACTGCCTAGAAAAGTAGGGATCCAAATCAGAGACTTTTATTTGCTCTATGTGTGACCTTCAGGAATTTCAGGAAAAGTTCAGACTACCAACTGCAATCTTCAGTTTTAAAATAAAATCATTAAAAATTGAATTCAACTAGCTTTGAATTCTTCAGGTAGAAAAAAAAAAATCTCTTTACAGACAGTGATACGGGATGCTGTCCACATGACTGAGATCATGGTTGAGCGAGACAGTAAATTCAGTTTCAGTATGTCTCGTATGAGATCAAAACCACGACAGCTGCATGACACATCGGTTGAGTGTAACCCACTCTGCCAATTCTAATTTTCCAGAGTTATGCTTCATCAGGTAGTGTCTGTCCTTCTGCAGCCAGAATACAGACAGCATAAGCAGTATCATGTGATCTGGCTTATTTGATGAGAATGTGCTACCAGGTGATTTGGTACTGCACAAATGCAGTGTTAATGAACACAGGACCACAGCCCAAAGTACAGAGTAAAACAATTTGTCAAGGTCCACCACACAAGCTGCGAGTAGACCTCAAAATTCCATCCAGTCCTCCTTAATCCTAAGCCAGTTTGCTACCTACTGGGGAGCACTGCTGCCCAACATAGCAAACACACTTTTCAAATTACGATGTGGTTCTCAGGACTTCTTTGGCCACATTTGTTCTTAATATTATCCCTGCTGCCACTGTATCTACAGAACTCCCAGTTCCATGTGATAGCCCTAGGTCCAGAACATTTCCTCTCATCCAAATCTTCACTGCTAACCAGCTGTGGCCCCTGCTGCCCCACTCCTACCCACACAAGCCAAGGGCCATTTCAGCAACTACAGTGTTGACAATGCAAATATTTAGGAAAATGTTTAGCTTGACCAATGTAAGCAACCACAGTGAAGTCAAACAAACCTATGTCCATATGCAAGAGTTTCCAGGGCTTGTTCTCCAAAAAGCAGGACACATTTTTATGCTTGCTAGAAGACACTAAGACACATTACTGAGGATGTGCTATATAACCCACATAAAATAAAACTCTACTCCTACTTCTTTATATGCTGCTCACTAAAAAAGTATTTTAATCGCAGCTCCCAAATGTTGACAACATATAACTGTAGAGAACTACACACACAGATCACTAATTCTCGGAAAATAAAAAAGCAGCTGCCATCAAATGCTTAGCCCGACACATAGAGAGACACACAAAAAAGTAAAGCAAATATTATAAAGTAAATATTAGAAATGTGTTGAAATGCATCTTTGTCCCAGTTTCTGCAGGAAGCAGAGTACATGCCTACAACAGTTCTGTATTGTTTGAATTATTGTTTGAATTACTGTTTGGAGATGGCAGTAGGACAGAGCAAGAAATACACTATTGATTAGAAATTATATCAAAGAAATTGCACTGAAGAAACTTTAAAATACTAAAGAACTCCATAGCTAGCTAATGCTAGAAGTAAGTTTGCCTGTAAAAGTTTTAGTAAGTCCGGTGACATCATATATATATAGATGCAGAGGCCTAACTATAGAGCCACATATTATTTTCCTCTACTATCCTGCCCAAGTCATTATAAGGATTTGATCCAATGTCCATATTTTGCGTATTCTGTAAGATGAATGATGAGTCTGAAGTGGCTTCAATATTCGATAGCAAGTAAACAGGCTCTAAAGAGAATTCCAATTAGAATTCAAGGTACCAAAATAACGGCCAAGAAGACATCCATTGTTTAAAAACAAAACTCTAAAGATGAAGCAAGATATCCAAAAATCTATTTACTATTCAGTGGAAGACATTGGCACAGGTACAACATCTTTCACCAGGGTTTTGACTTGTTGCTGCTGATGGTGCATTTCAGTACACTCTGAGTGAATTTCAAGATAGAATCATCTGCTTTTACAATTCTAGAGTCAGGATAAATGCAGCAAAAGACTACAAGAGTTCTTTTATTCTCCCAGCCAGCCCAAGAAAAAATATATCTATTCCACTAAACCCATTTTTCTGGTACTTCACAAAGACCTTCCTGAGCAATTTCTGTGCAGCAGAGGACCTTTTTGATAAAAAGAAGGTCTCAAAATTTTCATGGCTAGCAGACAATATTTCAGAATCAAGAAACACTGATGCACTGCACATGTCAGAGGAAATGCTCTGAGCTCAGCTGAACAGTGAAGGTGACAGTTGCAGATCATCAGTTTGCCCTAAGACATGCTGTCATGACAGTGTAGCAAGAGGGAGAAAGAGGAGTAAAGTGCTTATTAAGAAAGTGTCAGCACCAAACAAGGCTGTTTGTTCGATGAAACTAGGAAGCTCCATGTCAAAAATTGTTTCACTGACAACACTGTAATGGATATCACAGTGTCAGTCACTGTCAGAGAGTCCCAAATCAGCTAAAACACATTAATCCCTTGGGATTCACAGTCTTCCTGGTACTTATCCCAACAGAAAACTAAGTGACAATCTGATTTTTAAGCACAGTCTTGTCTCTAACAGACAGCAGCAGTCACTGATGACCCTGCTGGCACTTGCCACGTACACTGGACTTGGTCATCACATTAGCTCTGCTGCCATAGCTGTGCCACAAGGATGGGAGTTGGCTGGAATCACACCTTCTGCTTGACCTTGCTGTCCCTTCAAAGACCACACTGCAAGTGGAGCTACCACTGCAGAAGTGTTTTGTTGCTTTAGCTTGCTTTGTCAAAAGAGACAACTTGGACATATTGGCAGAACCTTCTCCAGTAGGACTCCTGGCCTACAAATCTATGCTGGCAGAGGCTGGTTAACAAAGATAAGTCCCACTCATTTTTATGAGACCAAGGAAGACCATCCAAATCACTACAGCATTGTACTACAAGTTTTAAGTGAAGAAACTAGAATTCTGCTATATAGGTTACAAATCTAACAGGGACCATGGATTTAAATGTACAGCAGTTTTAAACAGGATTCTTTCCTTTTCTGCAGAGGCTTTTAGATCACTCACAAGCTGCACGCTTGGAATATGACCTACGTCACTGAAGGGAATTATCCCTCTTCAGGTTTGCCACTAAGGTAGCAGACCCCAACACTAAGTAATCTGCTCTAAATTACTGAGTGCAGTGAACAAGCATCCCCTCCTATTCATACTCGAATGAACTGACTGGTCTAAAGGAAGGAACTATCATAAAAAATACAAAACTATTCTAAGAGTAGCTCCTGTATATCCTGTAGAAACAAAACCACTCTTGTACAAGGAACATGGTGCACCCCTCATCTTTGCAAAGGAAGAACGAACACTTGACAAGGTGTGAAATCACACAGGCATGAATGACCAACACATCCAGACTTCAAATCCTCTCAAGACATACACTTACATCAGTCATATGTAGTAGTTTTACAGATAAAACCCAACAAAGAACAATTTAATTTTACTTCCTGCATTCAAACTATGATTATCTTTGAATTAAATTACAATTATAATTGCTCAAATCAGTTTCCATGCAGGATAATCAGAAAACAAAGATGTCAGCAGCATGGTGATAGACATGATTCACCAAGAACAACGTGGGAAAGCTCTAGCAGAAGTAGGGATAAAACCCAAGCACCAACACAACATCTAGTATTTCTATCTTTTCTTCAACTCAACACTACCTCCTTTCTAGCACTCTTTCAACCAGTCTCTTCCCCATCTGTCTACATGATCTCAAGACTTACAAAGCCCATGTCCTTTAACTTTTTGTCTGCCTCTTCTCATTCTGAGTGCTTCCTTCTCTTAGTTTTTTTCTTAAATATGTCTCTTCTGTGTTTCTTCCACCTCACTAAGGTTTGGATTTCATCCTGTCACAGTGCTCAGGTTTAGCAAAAGGCAGACACGATTCAAGCAAGACAAACCAATGTTTGGCAAAGCAGTAACCTACAAAAGGAAGCACTAAGCAATCTTTGCCCGAGATGCCATCACCACATTCAACAATTTCCTGTCACCTGCAAAAGAAACAAAATAGCCCAGGTTCCCTTTCCCTAAAGGAGAAGAAAAGAGAGGTGACAATAAGGTAACATTATATGTTAGTTTTGTCTTCCTTGTTCTCTACTTTGATCTACAATACATTGTAATTCATTTTATCTAGAGAAGTCTGGGGACTTCAGAAAATTTACCCCAGCTTCAGAAAATTTACAGTCCCAAAGAAACCAAATGCTTGAAAAGCTGAGAGACTGCTCAGTCCACCACCACCATCCCTGCTAATCCAGAGAGCAGAGTGGGAGTGAGGGAGCAGGCACAATTGTTGAAATGAAGTACCAGGAGATGGTACAGGAAAACTAAAAGAACTTATGAAAAATTAGGGCATAGCCAAACCTGCAGGAACCAAGAGCCATGACCCAAGAAGTAAGAACAGGAGGACACAATAAATCAAATTACAATGCCAAGAACAACTTTGCTTGAACGTTGTGCTCATTAAATAAATTCAGTAAAATACCTGTCCATAGGCTATGATCACCCCCTGCTCACATTAGCCACTTCCTCACGGAGCATGCACAGTAAAATGAGTGCAAAATTACATGCAGAAGAGAGAATGCAAAGCCAATGACTACACAGTTAGGTTGTTACATATATGGGAAATGTCAATTTTTTATTGTTCACAGTGCATAAAAATGAGCACCTGGCATACTGAAGACGTGTTCACTTTATGGATTTACCACCTAGAACCCATTCTCCACACAGATATGAAATATAATCAAATATCTTGACTCTGTGTGTGGATTGTCTTCCTGCACACTGGGTGAAAGAATCTATATTTGGGACAACACAATATGCTGGCATTCTGGCTATTTGAGAACTCTCTCAGAGTAGGGAACACTTGATTCTGGGTCCTAATCATTTGGGTCCATTTCAAGAGTATAAAAAAATCTGCAAGAGATACTGCAGCTCCATCAGTCATTTGCTGTTACACTAAAAATAAGAGTGCTGTCTGGACTTTGCATGGAAAGGACCTGAATATTGGCTAGTTTCTTTTTAAAATACCCATTAAAAATGAAAGAAGAAGAAGCAGCAGAAGTCCAGTCATTACACAGGTACAAGAAAATCCAGTGGCACAGGGAGTTTCCACAGACAAAGGATTTCCCACAGCCTATTGTTGGAAACACCGTGATTCAATCGCTCAATTCTTGCTCAACAGGCTGCTGATTCAACCAGAAGAGGATGCTGGTATGTCTCGCCTTCTGCATTCCACCTACTGCAGCCTAAATCAACAAAAAAACTGGCTTTGAGAAAACATGTGACTATATCTCATGCTAGTTTCTAGTTATTTACATTACAATCCTTTGGTTGTACAATATCATCTTTTTGTCAATGCCATTTAAAGGTACACATAGTAAAATAATATATCAGGAATATTTTAACTGCTGCTGTCTCTTTATCTTGCTAAATTCCAGTTGGACATTTCACTAGAAGCAGCTGGTTAGAACATGAAATACAGACTCTAACACACTTTCTGGTTCACTGCTGTATGCAGAAACTAAAGAACAGAAAAATCACCAACATACAAACTTACAAAATAATCAGATTAAATGTGTTTTGCAGCTGGAGACAAATCCTGTTAACACTGTCTATGAAGAACAGTCTGCTTGTGAAAATTAATGACCTGCTGCAACTCCCCAAAGCCCTCAGGTAAGGAATTCAGATGGAACCAGGGAGCAAGTCAGTGGAGGCTATTTTAAACCCAAGCCACTTTACAGCTACTTCCAGGTGCAGCGCTAAATTCAGCAACAGTATCTGTTTCCCAGAAGCAGATTTTAAGCTGCCTCTGACAGGTAACTGGAGATGGGCAGTGCAGTTCCAGAGGCATAGCATGAAGCTAGCCTCCAAAATAAAGCATTGTTATAGAGTTGTTATTTTTCAGAGAACAGACTGTAACTCTGTTCTGCAGCAGAAGTTATATACATTTCTTTTTCATACTCGCAAAGGTTTGTTCAGGATGCTGGCAGGGGAAAGTACAGACAATTCCCTAGAGTGAAGTAGGAAGCAGAGACAGGAGAAGTGTGGCTAGAGGCTAACAGATCAGCCATTACCAAATTTATAATCATGTAGACTCTAAAATATGTTAAATATCTTGGAGCTGCAATTTCAAAACCTTAGGACTGAAATAACAGGAAATGAGCTTGTTTCAACAACACAAATAAGCTACGTTAGTGAAAAAAAGGGGAGAAAAGGAAAACCAACTCTTCCAGGTGTATTTTTTTGCACACCAGCAAAGATATGCACACAACAAATACTGCTGAATTCAATCCTAAAAATCACAAATGTATCACTGCCCTGCCAAAACTGACAAAAACACCTTCACTTCAGGGATGCAGTTACACCTGTGCTCAACCTAAAATACCATGAGTGATCTGAAGTAAACAGGATTTGAGTACGTTGTTGGTGAAGGCACAGACTTGCTCTTTATAGTCCTAAACTTGAAAAAAAATGTGTTTTGCTGATAGATGGCAATAACAAAAGAAGTTAAAAAGTCATTGTTGAAAATTACTTGAAATTCCAATTATAACAATAAGACATCAAATATTTAACAGCTTATAATCAAAATATAAACCAACTACATTTCACTTAAGTCTGGATATATATCATTAGTCTCTAACAATGAGGACTATGTTACGATGTACTAGGTAAGCTTTAAAAATCATGAGTAGTCCAAATAAAAGGAAAAAGTTCTGAACCATCCAATATAAACCAGGAGGTCTGCAATTACAGTGACATCTGAAGTAAAATGTATATTTAAAGACTACATGAGGAACAGTGCCTGTATTTATTTCTGTCCAACACTTGCTGGTGTAGACATACTTTTGAACTCCTTTTAAACATGTATATTTAATTATTTGGATGAAGATTTTTCAGTTAAGCATCTCATCAGATGATTTTTAAAAATATGAAAGGAAAACCTTTCTGCAACAGAAAAACCATGTAGGCATCTCAACAGCACTAGCGGGAAAAGCATTGCTTTGCTCTCCTTTTACTGATTTTAAAAGAACAAAAAGCAATGGCAAGATAATAGCAAGGCAGGTTTAATTGAAAAGCTCTGCTACCTTAACATTTTGCTAAACAGATTTCCCACCCTGAAGGGAAATCAGGGATGTGCTTTTGCCTTTTCTAGAGAAATCCATACAAAAGCGACACTGAGAAGTCTCTGTACAGACACACAGAGCAGGTCTCTCGGGAAGTTGAGTTCTTCCGGCACAATGTGACCTGAAACTGAGCTCCGGCCGCCCTGGACCTGCCCCCTCCCTGCCCGGCTCTGCCACGGAGCCACCGCTCGCTCCCGCCGGGCCGGGAACGCGCCGAGTGCAGGCCGGAAACGTGCTGAGCCCGGGACGGGAACGCGCCGAACCCGGGACGGGAACGCGCCGAACCAAGCGCGGGAACGCGCCGAGCCCGGGACGGGAACGCGCCGAACCAAGCGCGGGAACGCGCCGAGCCCGGGACAGGACGGGACGGGACGGGACGGGACGGGACGGGACGGGACGGGACGGGACGGGACGGACAGCGCGCGGCCGCGGCGCACCCTGGCGGCCACTGCCAGCGCCGCCGCCGCCGCCACCGCGCCCGGAGTTTGTCCGTCCTTTGTCCGTCCTTGGTCCGTCCTTTGTCCAGGGGCACAGCGAGACCCTGATTCATTAAGCGAGCAATCCGCCAGCCCACCCTTTACAAGCACCAGCCAAGTCAGGTGGCAGGAAGGCAGTGGGAAGCAGACTTTAAAATATCGGTTCTCTACAGCCACAGCCATCAGTCTGCTCCTGAAATCAGCTGCCTCACCCATGAGCACTTCCATCTTCCACAACACATGAGGTGGGATCACCTGAGAGTAGGGTGTCTTAACCACAGTGTCCTCAACCATTTCCAAAGCACTACTCATCCCATATTCCCAATGGTGTGAGTTTGGTGGGGAGAAATTAGAAGTTCTGCCACCCTGTAGCAAGCTGGGGAAAAAAAAATATTAGTTGTACCACTAACTTCAGTATTTTATACCTGCCAAAGAGCTGTCTTTCCAATTACATATTGTTTAAATGTAACATTTGTGTCTTTTAAAAGATACTATTTAAATAAGGATATGTTTTCATAACTTTATGAGAAGACATAAATTACCTGACTTACGGTTTCTTCAAATGCTTTTATATAATGATTAAGTTCTCTGTCCATTGTAGCATATTCTAACATGACTTTTTCCACATTGTTAACATCTTCTTCATCATCTGCAAAATAAAATATGTGGGACATGGGTGATCAATTGTATTATTTTCAGGCAGCATTTTTTCTTTACAAATATTTTATTTACAAGAATTCATGTTATGAATATCTAAAGCATTTTTAAGTCTCAGCAGGTGTTTTCAAGCTACTCAAACATATACTTTTTTTTCCCATTTTGCAACTGTAATCTTTGACATTTCTTGGGTAACTTGAACAAACAGCTTACTCAGAAAGACACTTCCCTGGCTTCATGTGAACGAGAGAGAGTATGTGTAATTTCATCTACCAACACCTAGTCATTAGGCAATCAGGATATTTTCTGCAAAAGTTATATTTCATGACTCATCACATTGCCTCAGAAATAGTCAGAAGAAACTTAAATGCCCTCTCAGTACAGTATAGTTTCACAGCTATAATTAGATCCCTTATCCCCAATAAACACAGCTACAGGAAAATCAAAATAGAGCCAGCATTTTATAACACGGGAAATAATGGAAGAATCGACAGCATTGGTGATTCAAGCAGTAAAATTCTAATTGCCAGGGAAAATCAATTAACACAGGTCATGTGATTAGTAATTCATATCCACTTTTATTCTCTTCTGCATTCCTCCTAATTCCACTCCTTTAATCCCTAACTACATCTTTGCTTTCCTATTCTAATATTGCTGTGCATCTGCTTAGATAACGACCCTCTGTAGATGCTACAGGGCTGAACAGCCATAGCTGTATATTCCTGACACAGCTGCATGTACCACACCAAATACTGCCAACTGCGGGAGGACAGCCAGCCACAAGCCCTGAATCCATGCAGGAAATTAGGAAGTTAGGAAACCTAAGTTTAAACTTCTGCTACTTCCATTCATTCCTACCCTGCAGTTTCCAGGTATAGAGAAAGCAGCTGGAAGCAGCTAGACTCTGTGAAAGAGCCCCAAGGTCTGCCATGCAGCTTTAGGGGTTGCAATTTCATGGAGCATTCTTTAAAAGCACTTAAGTAGCCAATCTGTGCTGCTACTTTTAGGAAGAAAATTCTAGTACAGCTTTGTAAATTACTTTTTTTGTGAAGAAAGGAAAATGTCTTCTGATCTGGCAAGCTGGTACATTGCTTAAGTTGCTAACTATGTTATTATGGTAGAACACAAAAATCCATCTCTGCAGAAAGCTGACACAAAGTATTGTACATGGCCATCAGTTTGGGAGCAAAATGTGAAACACATTGCTCAGGGACAGAAACATCACACCATATGAAACCATGATGGATCAAGGAAACAAAGGAAAAGTGCTAAGATATATTTACACAAAAGAAGTTACATAATAAGCTATACTATTTTGTGAACATGGCAATTACAGTCATGATGTTTCCCTTAATTATATATAGGCTTGGTATGTATCCATTTTTCATTAAATAGATGACTGGATACTGCAGACAGAATCTTGGCATTCCTGCAACTTTATTCTGAATAATCAGCATTTCCCTCTCCCCTTCCCCTTTCCTCTCCCCCAGTTTCCATGCCCTAGCTGGTAACTATGATCATACTATTTTTCCTTCCTGCTAGGAAGCATATGAAGTGCCTCCTTCAAGGCTGACACAAAGGACACTCCATGAATCACAGGAAAGGTTTGTGTAGCAAGTAACTGTCATTCTCCTCCCATGGCCAAAATGAATCATATCCACAACATAAAGAAACTACAGCAGCCTAAGTACTTTTTTAATTTTTTAGGGGAAAAGAAGTGCATTGTTAAATACCAAGAGAGCTGTATAAATGCTGTCATTTCTAATAGTTAAACTTTAGGTAAAGAGTAATAATGTTGCATGCAACTTGAGAAATGTATTAAAATAAAGCTCAAAGAGGTGGAACATAGCTCGGGCAAGAGGGACATTATCTCCAACTACATCCTGCTCCACATTCTTCCTGTACTGATTGTTCCACCCATCCACCAGCCTGCTTTAAGTCTCAGTACTGTTCACTGCTGTTTCCCTGTTGCTGTTCTTTCACACACGTTACACATCCTAGGAAATTGCTGACTAACACACAATCATAGCCTGGCCTTGGAGACACTATGGACATACAGACAGATCTGAAAGACACTGTACAGGTCAGCTGTTGTCCATACCCTATTTCTGCTCATTGACAGATGCTAAAGTCCATTTTCTGTCTGAAGTTCAATCCATAGGGTGCTGAGAGCTAAGAGGAAATCTGTGTTGTTCCTAGCCACTTACCTCCCCATCTCTTAAACAAGATTTGAAAGAAAACTTACATTACAAGCTATTCTATTTGCCTTTTAAAAACTCTCATTGTTCTACATTTACACACAGAATAACGTGCTGTGCAAGGCTCCTCTGCTTTCCCTTCCCCTGAAGAGCCAAGAGCATTTCTGCCCCTCCCTAGTAGGGAGCAGATGCAGGGCAGAGCTTGGGTGCACATGGTAACTGTGGGTGACTGTATGGGGGCATAAAGTTTTACAGCTCACCAAGGCAGGGATCCCAGCACTTTCAAGGTGCCTTTACAACAGACTCCACCATAGACTAATCAGAACACACCAGCTGACCTAATCTTACTAAGGAACAAGAAATTAGAAAAGAAAATACTTCTCTCTCCTCAACACCATCCCACAACTCATTCTCACAAATCCCACCAACCCATTGGTTTAACAGCACTACAGTATCAAAAATAATTAAAATTTAATAATCACATCAGGCTTTTGAAAGATTCAAAAGGCAGTCTGTCATTCACTCTGCAAGCCCTGCTGAAGCTTTTGTTTCATATGAGGATGACAGTGGAGATTCACCATAAAGAGATTCAAGGCACTGACTGACTGCCAGCAGACCAGGAACACACTGACTGCTGAATACCCCCTCCAGCCAGACTCCAGCTACAAAGCCAGACAACTCTTCAAAGTACTCAAACCTTGAACTCTGCAGGCCAACAATCTAACTTAAAACCAAAATCAAACCCTTTGCAAGTGCTGGATGAGTGCCTTTCTGTTATCTAATCAAAAGTTATCCTAATCTTATTTCTAATTCATATCTAAGGAATGCATTCCAAACTCTGCATATGCTTTTAGCTACTGCCACGAAATACCATTGAAGTGCATATTGTAGTCTCCTTGTTATCTAAAGATGTTGAGTTTAGTAAGCACTTCTTCACAAGTCATTTCCCTCACCACTCAGAGATTACACATTTTGCAATATTACATTTTTTACTCAGAGAAAGCCCAGTTCAAGGCCATAATTTCATTTTCAAAGGCCCACGTGCATCATGTTAAAATTAGCTGGCTGAATATGTACAGTGTGCAATTATGAATTCCAGCTCACACAACTTTATGATCTCTTATTATAATGGAAACAGGGATATTATTCCGAAAAGTCTCCCTAAAAATTAAAGAACAAAATTACATAAAGTGACTAGCAAGGTTTCAATTTCTCACTTCTAAAGAGACCAGTCATGCTTCAGTGCCTTAATGCTGATTTAAACCACAATCAGTCAAGACTAAGTTATGTATCATGAACCCACAGTGTGGAATATAGTCAAGTCAGCACTGATTTAATACATCCTATAGTAACATTCATCTAAAATTTATCCAAAACTTGCATTTCCTAACATCTGAGTTCATATTTACTTTAGTTTCCTGTATACATCCACAAGTTAGCAAAAATTCTAAAGATTTTTCACAACTACCTCTTTCTGTGCACAAGTTACCACATCAGTATTTGCTTATTTAGGGTATTATGGCTGCCCTGCAGCCAGTACACAGCAATCTAAATAAGCATTCACTTCCACCACAGACTATCTTAAACACAAAATAGTCTGCAATACCATGAAGTTACAGGAAAGCTCCAAACTTACAAATACAAATGTACTTAAAATGAATGCTTAAGCACAATGTGGACTAAAATGTATACATATATACTCTCATATATTGATAGTATTGGCTAATAAAAGTCAAAATTTCAATTTAAAGAAAGCAGGGCATGTCATTTCTGCCTCTGGCACTACATAATAGTCTGTTTTGAAATTTAAGGCTACACGCTGGTTCTCCCATGATTCAAGGCAGAAGAGGAATGGTACACCATTGCCCAAAAATTTTGACAGTAAATTTCAGGTTTTTAAAACACTCATAACACAAACACCCATCTCTTGAGCCATTAGCAACAGTGGTAGTAGGCAGTTGTCTTCATATGCCCCAGCAGCAGATAAAATACACACTTTGCCAGCAGGTTTCAAGTTACTGCTGACAGCAGAGAAACACAAGCTCTCCAACTCCTTGATTTAGTTCCATCTTCTGGAGGATAAAATATGTCCTCAATTCAGGATAAAGCTAAGTATTTTTGCTGTCGTTTTTAATAAGTCCTTCATTTACAAATCCAAGTGTTAAGACTCCCCTCTGCACCCCCAGTTCTGGTCTACTCAAAACTGTTGATAATTCAAGTTGGACAGTAGGTCTTGAAAAAAACTCTCAACCAACCCACACTCTTTCAGAACAGATTCACAACACACTTGGAGACGACAGTAGTGATGCTCAGCAGTGAGAGGATACAGACCTACGTAGGAGAGCACTGTCTCATTTTCCCTGTCTGTCTAGACAGGAGTGAAGCCTGCCACAGCACTCCAGACTACAGAGACCAAGAGGTACCTAAATAGGACACTGATTGCTTCTGAAGCACTGAGGGTACACAGTCACTTTTTCTCCTGTAGATACATGGACAGCTACTCAGAAAACTCTCGTTGAAGAGCTCTTTTTAAATGTCATTTCCCTGACCTGCAACATATTTTATCTACTAGACTGCAGAAAGAGCAGAATGCTAATCCAGAAAATTCTAAACTAAAAGAAATGAGAAGCCATACAAAGGAACAGCAAAAAACTGGAGAAAATCAAATTAATCTCCTGAATGCAGGTGCCTTCACATAGAGAAATGGTTGAAAGTAGAATGCCCAAAATATCTCCATGGAGCTGTCTGGATAGGGAACTAACCACTGCAATTAGTAAGAGAAGAAAAATTACTGCTGATAAGAAGGGCAACAACCATACAGGGAATGGCAATTGGTGGAGTAAAGGGGAATTTGGGGCAGTAATCGCAAAATTTCCCTCCATGTAACAGTCAGAAGCTACTTACTGCTGAGGCTAGTCATAATGAAACCTCCACCTTCTCAGGAAATGCCTTAACTGGGCCGCAGAGTATTTGAAGATATATTTCTCTTGCTGTCCCCTAATGAAGCCACTCTTTTTTGCATAGAACGTTTTCATGCACACAGAGTTAGAGATCGAGCATGCATGAATGATTTTAAAGACCAATACTTTCACCTAGATACCAGACTCCAGTGAAGTGGAGGTGTGTCTCACTAAATTAAATTACATGAATGACAGAAAGAGAAACCTATGAGGTGGGTGGCCGGGCTTGAGCAAGGGGTTGGGCAAGATGACCTCCAGAGGTCCCTTATAGCCTCAGCCATTCTGGGCTTCCATGACATTCTTCAATATTCAACAACCTCACCTCTAAGCCATTTTTCTGGAAGATGGTGAAAAGTGAGTTCAAGCTCAAGTTCTCTCAAGCAAAGGAGGAGAGTTTCCAGTATTCTACCATGGAAAAAATCTGAGTAGAAGGAGCAAAATTGAGAGGAGCACGTGAGGCAGGACTAGGAGTACTTGTAAAGGAAAGACCGGAACAGAAGAACACAGGCTGCACCAGACCTATCACTTGTGAACGACATTTAAAGTTTCATCTTAATTTCTATTGGGCTTCTGTTAAGAAACTGCAAATTAAACTGCAATACTCGAATTTAGGTCAAGCATTTTCCTGTACCTGAATAAAGCCTTCTGAGGTTGTATTTTGGAAAAGAATGGGCTGTGCTTTTCAGTCTGGATTTAAACATTCAATTTATCCAGCAAGTAATGGAGAAAAAATCTTCAATTATCTGTTTCTCTCTGTTTAGGTTTTTTTTTTTTTTACAGTCAGTTGAGCCAAGAGTGTCTGTTAGATTACAAACTATGCCTGATGAAAAAACTCTTGTCTTGTATTACAAACCATTTCCCTGTAGGCTATGACTGTCTGAAATAGGAACAGATGAGAGTCAGTGGCCCAGGAGGCTCCTGCCAATCCCATGGAAGAGAAACCCAAGTACATTATATTGTAGAGAGTCAGAATTTCAATAGAAACGGACCATGCATGGTCTGAACACCCACCTTGAAACATCTCAGTTGCTGAGTGCCCAGTTTGAAACATCTCAAGGGGCCAGCCTTTCCAGCGAGTGGGAGTTGCACAGATTCTGAAAACAGTCATCTCAGAGTGGGCACAGGGAAACTGAGGCACCCAGCATTACTAACCACTTTTGAAAATAGCTGTATTATTCTATAATAACCATGACACTTTTGCTCAACGTGAAACTGCCCTAAACTCCATCGCCAGCAGAACAAGGCCAACAGTGCTTTTGAAAGCAACTTCCTTACAGTACTTATTTTTCTCCAGACTACCAGGAGAAGGCTAAAAAGCTATAATGATCCCAGTTTAGATGTGAGAGTAGTAGCAAGGATCTATGAGACCAGGTATATCGGCCACAGTACCCAATCAGACTGTAATGTAAAGAACAGCATTATCTCTGAACACCAACTGACACTATACTGAGCTAATGAAATAAGCAGGGTTCTCACACAGAATTTGATTTAGCAACACTCCAACATGTGCTGACTTGCTTTGCTGTATAAAATCCAAAGTAAAATATTATTCAACACAAATAGTGATGGTTTAATTTAGGTTGAGGCACACAAATAATACAAAGACATAAACTAATCACTCATAACAGTAAACATACTTTGCTATGAAACAGAAAAATAGTTTTTATATAAATCTACATATTTTTTGCTATTGTAAGCTCTATACTTGATGACTGATGCAGCACCAAGACATGAAGACAGGCAGTACGCACACAAGTTCCCAAACAAATCTGGACTTTTGCTTGACCAAACTCTAAGGCAAAAATGGGCTTTTGCTTGACTACACACTAAGGCCTGTACAATTCCCAGACTACGTCCCTCCCTTCAGACAAAAGAGACCAGCACTTGACCAGCACCTCTTTTCTCCTTACTAAATTCCAAGCTCATGGTGAGGTTAATCTTTTTTTAACCAATAAATGCCTAGTTAATTTTACAGAAAGACTAATTTAAAGTTAACAAAGACAATATAACTGGTAAGCAGAAGCACTGAAAGGAGGATAAAGCATTCACAAGATGAAACCATTTTGAGCAGCAACTTAAGCTCTGCACTATCATAATTCTACATCAGTTTCCTGGCATTACTGTGATATCCATCCAGAATTACAGTTCTCTCTTCAGCAAATGAGTAAATCTGCATTCCTCCACACTATGTCCACAAGCTCAAGAACAGAAACAAAAGTTATGCTGACAGACAAGCAGCAAGAAAACACCAAGGCTGAGGTTTGTGTACATTTTCTTTGGCAAGAAAGTGAGTTTCACAGGTCATTTCCCTAGACACTCATCCCTGCTGTTCCTCTTATGTTCATCCTCTGCCGCTCACCAGCCAGGATAATATAGCCTTTCATAGGGTCATACTATAAATTGGATTAATGAAAAAATTCAAGCTAAAAATAGCAATATGTCCTCCAAACCCAAACTTACGCTATTCCAGTAATGGAATCTGAAGTGCAAGTATTCAAATGGCAGTACCAGTACAATTAAGGGGGTAGCAAACTGCAGCAGGGTAGAAATGGGGGGGAAAACTTCCTAAAATCAACTTATTTGCCAAGAAAAAGGTGAAAGAACCACACCTGTGTATTTTCAAAGTAAGCACAAGGCATACAATATCTTCTTAGAGAAATCTCAGCAAACTCTCATAAAATAAACAGCAAACCTCCCCCATGTTTTCCTAAAATATATATATATAATATATAATATATATAATACATACATGCATACACATACACACACACACACACACACACACACACACACATATCCCACTCTTCCCAGTGGATTTCAACATATGATGAAATTAAGGCTGAAAACAACATTTAATATTTACTACTAATTTTAATGGAAAAGGATTTTCCTATGGCTAACAAAATGTTTCATGCCTCTGGAGGCATGGACACATCTGCAGCACACAATAGTCTGGTTTAGTGCCCCAAGTTGCTGCTGTCCTTGCCTTACTCAGAAGGAGAGATGGGAGGGCTGGGAATATTTAAAAATAAGGGGTTTAGTGCTATCCTTCTACCCAATTCATCCTCTCAGAACTTGCTAAGGTAACACTGGAATTAGGGAAAAATTTTCTTCACACATTTTCCCTTACAAGGAACAGGGAAGTATTTGTTAAGGTCTTGTAATTGCTACTCTTTGATCTCTCAGAATACTTAGTAAAACTGATATTTAAAATGAAGAATTTTATTTCAAGACTTTTAATGGGTCTTTACAATTTTATAAAAGACTCACAGGCTTCTTTATCTGTGAGTCCTCTGGAAATTAATATCAGCAAAATATTTTTTTTTTTCCAACAAGTTCATTTCTAACTTGTTAGATCTTTTTAAATCACAATTTCTTCTGTACTCAAGACCTCTACTGGCACATTATGAGTTCTACAGAGATAATCCATGCAGTTTTTATTTACAAGTCAACTGTATTAATGCTTTCTCTTACCAAAAACCAATTCTTCTCATATTTTAAATTGCACTGACAGGTGAAAAATAAGTATTTTGGTGTGAAGTGCAAGTCTGTCTCTAATAAAAGGCATGATTGTTATGAGCCAGAAGTAAATAATATCATCAGGTTTTTCGCAAGAAAAACTTTGCTTGTGTTAATGAACCAATTATATTTCTCATCTCAGAGAAGCTCATTCAAAGAGTACCTTCATTAAACTAAATGAAGTAATTACTTAGAATTTCCTCCATTTAGGGGAAACAGGAAATGGGTCGGAAAGACTTTTCAGAAAAAAAAGTATCAGTAAGATACAAAAATAAGCCCTTTTCACCCAAGACCATCAAGATTCTCAGAAACATTACTTCTCTGTCCTGATGTGGAGGCAGCCTAGCTCAGAGCTAACAAGCCCTCATCACAGCTTATTTAGTCACTGTAATGTTTCAGTAAATGTAGCTGTCTTGGTTCTGGGCTCATATAATATCTGAGTCTGATGAAGCTACTTCTGAGCTGAAAACTGCACAGACTGGACTTGTGGCACCACAGGAAACAGGAGCCACATGGTGCATCAGCACTGTCCTAGGCAGACGCGGGGCCATGACGTGGGACAGAGCATGGGACAGTGGCCTCCCAACGCAGCTGAGATCTGGATCGTGCACAGGTCTCACCCTCAGTCCCTCACTGCACACAGGTCAGTCCTGCTGCTGTGCACAAAGTGCTCAGCAAAGCTGAGTGACCACCAAAGTGCCCACCAAAGCTGAGCGACCTGCTCTCTGCAGGTGCAGCACACACAAAGCCCCATGAGCAGACTGCAGTGTGCATGAGCTCTAGTACAAGGGAAAGCAATACAACACATATCAAACAGGAAGGTAAGACCAAGATAATCCCCTCACTCCAAGACAATCCATCACTGTCTTATTTCAGCACAGTTCAGTGGTCATAGTTACATTCACACACACAAAAAACCCCACAGAATCCAAGCTAAGTTTCTGCAACCAACTGCAACAGCTTCATGCAGACACAAACACTCATCAAGCACTCAAACGTTAACATTACCAACCCAAAATGAAACAGATGGGGGAGGAAAAATGCCAAAATATGTCTGGTTTTTAGATGCCCAGTATTTTGATTAGATGCTTAAAACATTTTTTTTTCTCTGAACCCACACAGCCTCCCAATCTAAGTTCTGATACTTCTGCTTCTACAACCCTTGGCATTCCTGACTTCAGAATTTACGAGAAGGTTATCAGTAGCCCCAGAGAGAGCATGGCTGTTCTTTTGCTAACCAGCTGGGGCATTGGCTGTATTGCAACTGAGCAGCAAGCTCAGGGTGGGAAAACAATCCAGTTTTATAGGCAGCTTTTGAGACAAATCTGGCTGGCAGGCAACTCCACATTTTACACCACTGTGAACAAAGTAGTGAAGTCTCTTAAAACAGAGCTGACCAATACATAAAGGAATAAACAAAAGACAAATCAGATTCATAATATACAGCTGACAATAGAAAGGTTGAAGTTCTAAAATCAGAAACAGTCTGATCAGATTCTGTCAGATTCTCAGAAATGTGAAGGTTACTAGAAATTGATACGAGTATCATCTCCAAACTTAATTTTTGAGAACGCAGATACTTCCATGTGCTTTGGATATTCTCCAGTTTCTGCTGAAGAGAACTGACAGACAGAACACAACCAAGGTTAAACTAAAGCAATCTAGAAAACCAGTGTCTCATGCAAGCACAGGTCAGGTGATGTTCTCCATGCGAAACATCCAATTCAGCATGAATCACATACTGATATGACACTTGAAGTGCCAACCATGCCACAGTACTAAAGTTAGGGCTTTCAGAGCCCATAATTCCTCAAAATGACCAAAAAAACCCCAAAACCCCAACACAAAAAAAAAACAACCCACATAATCCTCTTACACAGACTAGGTAAAGGCAAAGACTGCACACAAACTTTAAGTGTAATGAAAACCAGCATTTTTTTCTGCCTCTAGCAGGCTTCCTTTGCATAAAACCTCTTCTGTGAATTGGCAGATCTCCCCTTTCTGGCCCGAATTGCTGGTATGTGGCATTCATTCTGCTGCTTGAATGCTGGTAACTGACAGAGCTAAATCTTCCCATTGCTGAAATTTCATTTCCCACAAAATTCATACAAAAAATTTGTCCTATTACAAGGAGCTGCTACTTTATTATCATGTGGAAAATGCACATCTCTGTCCAAAAAAAAGCCATAAAGTCTGTATTGCCTGGGTCTCTCATACACATACAAATATTTATGATTTTGAGAGGAAACAGGAATTTGTTTGATGGCTTACAGTACACCACGGATGATGGTCTCTCAGTGTGTTTTTTAGATAATGCTGTTATCTTTGTCCATAGTAGGAAAGAAGGAGCTTTGAGGGGCCTTGTGGCTTCTCAAGGGGTAGTTTTGAAAAAAACAGGAATATAAACTGAAACTGAATGTGGAAATGTTCTGTAACTAGATAAGAAGTAAAAGGCTGCCTCTGTTCCATACTTAAACAGAACTGGTATAATATGACAGCTCTCAGTCATTGTGTTATTAAAATAAATTAAATTCAGAACGACAGGACTATGCTTGAGATTTGTATGGCTAACATACACTAGTTGAGAGAATTTTCTCTCCTTTATACTGATATGCTCTTGAATTTTGTTCAATTTAAAATCTGTTTTTCTATAAAAGTGATTGGGCCAAGTCTGTACACAAAAGTAGATTCAGTGGAGAAGTCTTGATTACCTTGAGACATCAGGCCAGACTACATACCTTTAACAAAGCATGGATAAAATCTAAAAATACCAAGAAAATACATAATTTGAATGAGTTATGGCATACCTAATTCTCTCAAAAACAGCTGTGAATTAGATCCACACCCGCAAGTAATGAACTTCAAAAAATGAAGTCTTGTGAAAATGTCACATTAATCTACCCATGCAGTAAAGAGTCTACTCACCCACTGCTTACTAAGATGATTAGTAAGGAAATCACAAGTTAAACTTTATTCATCTAAAGAAAAATAGGGAAGAGGTTGCAAGGTTGATTTAACTCAGAAGATATTATTGTCACTTGACATTTACATGCAATGTATAATTCCATTCCCACTTACAGTCTGGGGAAAGCCTGTTAAAATTACTTCCTTAATGTGTGAACACTTCTTTGAATTGTGTTCTTTTCATCTGCCATCTTCTCCTTAAGCCAGCTGGCTCCTTTTGTTAAGCCTTTTTTAATAGGAAAGTTCATTACATGTAATTTAGAGAGCAGTTTGAGATTGTCACCTTCTATTGAGCCCTACTGCACATGCATATTTCAGAGCACTCTATAGTATATGTTGATAGTGTCAAAAAGGCAAAAGGTTCACATTTGTATGCTGAACAACTCTAGCATGGGACTAATCAGAATGACCACATCTATCTTCTCATTTTCATCCACACAGACCACTCCTCCTTCCATTTATATGCCAGACTACTCTTCCCCTTTGTAAAAGCTAACACCTTTGTGGCAACAACAGAAGTTGCTTACATGGAAACACCACTAGGAAGGCATTCAAGTTTCTTTCGTCATCTAGAGAATGATCAGCATACTGTCCTGCTTAATCCTGCTGCTATGGCTTTCTTATTTCTTATTTTTCCTTGTCCTTCATTACACATTTCTTTACCACTTGCTCCTCTCCCCTTAGTCTTCCTTCTCATCCAGTTCCCCCATTCCCACTTTTTTTTCCTGAGCACTTGCTACTCTACTTTTTGATTCTTTCTCTATGTGTAAGTGCTATCTTCCCAATGACTTGATCCCAAGTCTTTGGGGGTCACCTCTTACTTTCTCCCATCCTTTTATGTAATAGCAGCTCTAACAGACTCACAGCTGTTGGTTTTCTTTTATTGGCATAAAGGTCCATAAGCAAGAAAAAAAACACAAACTGAAACAACAATAACAAAAAAGGGCTTAAGTTCCCCAGTCATTAGTAGTAACTGCTGTGTACTGCAGTTTGGGAACTAACCTAACATAAACACTGCCTGAGGGTGGCTGGGCAGTGTGAGTGACAGCAATTACTTGGTTACTACGAGCCCTACATAAAATGGGCACCAGTAATGTCACACCCTTGTTCAATGTCTATGAGGGGTACAGGGATTGTTCTGGTTTTTAGTTCGTTTTAAGAAGGGGCTGACTGTATGCTGACAATTTTGCAGATGCATCCTATCTTTAATGGCACATAGTCTATAATTCAGGCAAAGACTCTAAACAAACAAGCATGAGACTAAATCCTGCTAATTGCATTTTACTTGAAAAAGCTCTCTCAGTAATTCAAAGAGCGAGCAGCACAAATTACTCATGCCTGGAAAGTGGGACTTACACCCAGACTGACTAAAGCAGATCAACTTGTGAAGTTAAAGATGCTAAAGGTGACTTGTTCATGATCTACCACTACAATCTTGAATATTTCTGAACATACTGGGCTCTTTGATTATCAGATAGAAATGTAAGATCCAGTGCCTGAAAACTGAAACAAGAAAGAAAACACAAGGGTGAACAGTTTATTCAGAGATAGGATGGATTCTTCAGTTGACCTATTGCTGAACTGTGGGTTTCACTGTGAATTTTCTTTCCATAAGTAGTTCTAGTAGCACTTTTTTTGAATCAGTGTAAAACTTTCTCTCTTCCCATAGCATTATCCCACTAATCAACACCAGACTACCCTCCTGTAGACATGGTTGTGGATCCACTCATAAACTTCATCTAAGTGCAAATCTTCCTTTAGTGCCCTGTGTGTACTTTAGTGCTTCAAACCATTTCATATCACCTGTAACTGTGGGATCACACCTACAGTTGTGATACTTCCTATTTGTCAATTCACAAAAGGCAAGGACGATATCTTTGCCATGGTATCTTCTGCTGCCTTTTATTTCCCTGGTACACATTTTTTTCCTAGCTACCTATCTGCTACTTTTTCCAATCACCTACCACCATTACAGACAATTCGCATTATTTTTAGATTCTTGTAACATAATTTCCCCAGGCACAGATGACATAAGCAAAACCAAAAGTGAATACCTACACGGGAGTTTGAGATATTCATACATCATCCCAAAACACTCCTGACACCTTTTTTTACAGAAAGGAAACATGTTTTGTGAACTCCAGTGACTTCCTCAAGGCCACAGGGTGATGCCAGTTTGAAAGCACAGTTAGTCCCAGCCTTGAGGACTCAGAAAAATTAGACTCAAGAGCACCTCAGTTGTTTTATCTCATTCATATAATACTATTATGTGTTCCTTGTTCTTCTTCTGAAAAAAATGGGAAAGAAAATGAGAAGGGAAACAAAATAATCTATGAAAATCATAATTAAAAATATTTTAAAGCACAAGTTTAGACCACCAACCCTTGCCTATCCGCCAAAGGATAGTATTTTTCATAGCTCTCAGTGTCAGTAAGGAACACAAAAGTCTTGCACACAATTCTGACTGATAAAGCAAACATTCAACTTTAAATTCCTGGAATTTAATCAGTACATATTACAATCTTCGTTCCTCAGTGGAGCGTCAGAGTGCTATATAACATTGGTGTACATTTCATAAAACATGTCATAAAACCTGGATATGAGTCAGAGTTGGTTTGGGATTTTTTTTATCTGAAAGTATTAAAAAGCCTCTAGTAATTAATTCTATGTTCACTTACAAAAAAAAGTTATTTGAGCATCAAAAAAAAAAAAAAGGTAAAAACTAGTAACAAGTTCTTGAATTCTTGAAGAGATGAGAAAATAGACAGGAAAAGAAAGGAAAAAAAATGAATTAAAAAAGTGCCCTGTATTTATTGGTAAGGATCTGGAAGAAGTTTCAGAATGATCACGTCTACATAAGGGCTTCTTTCATGTTTTGACCAGACACTGAGAAAGTCAGCACAATGCTTACTTTTTACCCAGATAAATCTTTTCCTAGTAGAAAGAATCAAAACAAGAAATACAATTGCTTTATATTCTTAATCTTTCTGAATGCTGCCAACCCCAGAGTTTTTTCTACTTTTGTGGTTTCCTCTTCCCTCCCCAGTTATTTAGGCACACAATTACATCACTGAGAGCTAAATACCTATCTACTTAAATTGATAAAAATTAAAGTCTTCAGAGTGGGTTCTTCAAAGCCCACACTACTTTCTATAGATACCGTATGCCTCTACATTTAAGCAGGAGTTAGTGGTATTTTCTTATTGCCACATTTCTGTAGCAGAAATACGATGATAAGAAAATGACAGATTTATATACTACAGAGAATATTTTCATACAGTAAATTACTCAGATAAAATATTCCTCTTTGGCTTTTGTTCAAAGAGGTTGATTTATCTTTGTGCTGAAGAGCCCACACAAGACCTCTGCAGTACTTCATAGTATTTCTAAGCTGGAACAGACCATCAGGATCACTCTATTCTGATCTCATGCATAGCAGAGGCCAAAGAACCTCACCCAGCAATTTCAAGCCTATAACTTACAGCTGTAAGCTCACTCATTCTCTCAAGGTTATCACTAGCGCACAGAGGGTCTCCAAAAAGGTCTACACAGCATTTAAATCTCGCTTATGATCTATTTTGAAGACTACTGAGATTTTATGAGGTCTAGGACAGAGAAATTTATAGTAACTACGGGTACATGAGGTAACCCACCAGGCGACCGCAAATCTCTCTGACTCACAATGACCTTTGGGGGAGAAAATTATCCACCACCTTAGAAAAATACATAAGAAAATGGAATAAATAGTCACACATACATATGCATGTATCTGACATCAGACACTGTGTAAATACCACCCACCAAAATCTGTAAAATAAAACTGTGCAGTTTTCATCTGAGCACTTATAAGTGTTTAGACAAAGCCCAGGACTGTTCAGCTCTGACCTTCTGTTCAGGCGCATGTTGTCAGTACATTTCCATGAGAACACACTAAGGACAGCTATTCAGCAAGCTAAGGTTTAAATCAAGCCTGGATTTCACTATGAATGATACTCTCTAGTTCAACCACAACATACCATATTCACATATTCAAGAATAAATGTATAAATGCAATGATCTGTATTGATCTGATAATACAAATTCTCTTTCTATTAATCTCAATCCTTCACTTATATTTTATTGTCACTACATGTAAGAGTACAGTGATATGACACCAACACCTGTATATCCATTCTAGGAGTGAGTTCCAGAGTGCCACAGCAGGTGAAAGAAAAAGGAAAGCCTCTGCTGCCACCTAAAGGGTTTCTCTTTCCTTCGAACCGCTAAAGTTGAGAACAAACATACTTGGATGCACTCAGCTTAATGAGCACCCAAACTGAAAAAGAGCCATCAGAACAAAAGCATGCTGCTTAATATAATAATATAGCTGCTTAATATGGCTTTTTACAGCTTAATGTAGCTGCTTTCCCCTCACTGCACTGTGTTCTTGCAGGCAAAATTACAGCTATGAAAGAGTAGCAACACTACATATTTGTTTCTTCCCACTTTGTAAGATTACAGACTACAGTCAGAGTGGTTTTGGATAAATATAAAAGAACACAAGTCTTTCACTACAAGTAATATTTTTCCAGATTTTGAAACAAGGCACATTTCCAAATTCTCCTTTTTTGGACAGCTTCTTTAAAGAACAGCTTCCAGAACCAATCAGTGTATTCCAGCAACGGGCTCATCAGTGCTGGATACAAACACTGTAAGCAAAGAGAGGTAGAACAAAAAATTAATCCAACCCTCTCTTCTCAAAATTTTTATATTGACTGCAGAGCATAGTGCAAAAAATGTAACTTTTTTGTTTTCAGAAAAGCATTTCACAAGAACTCAACCAGTCTTTCTTGTTTCAAAGAATAAAATTACTTGAACAAATACTGCAAGTATTACATCATATATTTACCTACTTCAAGAAAACATCTCTTTCTCATTGTTAGTTGAAAGGTTAAATACGTGTAAAACAATACAAGAAGCACAGCACAATAGAAGGAAAGGGTAGGTCAAGATTAAAAGCACATCTTTCCTAAAATGATTAATCTTAAGCAAGGGATTTAAAGGAAAGCAAAATTATTAATTTTGAGAAAAGGAATCTGGAACATTTTATTTCCCATACCACAAAATACAAGCTTACTTTAGACAACAGGAAAAGAACTTCCCCAAGAAGAAAGATGGAATTTTGGTGCCTACACTGAGTTAGTGCATGTCACCAATTATCATCACAGACATTGGTGTAGCAACAAAGCAGACCAGTGAACAAACAGCTTCTGGCAGAGAAAAACCTGGGGTTAGAATAAAATTTCCTCTGTGAACAGCATGGTATCATGAGGAAATTCTTGCAGCTTCACAGGAAGCATCTCACAGAGGTCAGCACAGAAGGATGAACTTCATGCATCATTGGCCTCTCTTCATTTTCTACAGTACCTTCTCATAACAAGAAAACATTTCTGTATAGCAACTGTCAGTGAAAAGTCATTTATCTCCAGGATGGACCTTGACATTCTACACTTACATTCTCCAACAAGAAAACAGAAAAAGAAAATCTACACTTAGGTTCTCCAATAAGAAAAAACCTGTATTCCAGCAGTGCCTATAAAACTGTTTGCTACTTTCTTCTCACTAGCACCTTCACAGGTAATATGGACTTAAAAGTGAAAACCAAGGTCTGATTTCTCATGAAGAGTCCCTGCAACACAGGCCACAGCTTTGACCATTACGAAGCCACTGTGAGGTGGAGACTTGACCAAAACACCATTCATATGTGATGGAGGGCAAGATGTGCAAGAAAATATCTTGACATGGATGGCTTATCTTGACTGGACAAGAAAAGAGCGGCAAGGCAAAGTTTATCCTGCTCATTTCCTCAGTCAGAGGACCTTCATGCTCACACCTTTTCCTCAAGCAAGTTGCAAAGTGTCATTCCAGCCTAGATGCTACAGCCTGTTCTCAGGAGAAGTACCTTATGTTTGGATTATTTTTATGAAGCACAGTGATCTCTAACACCATGGAAACTAAGAGACCATAAACATTTTAGAAGCACAGGTGTCAGCAGGTTAATTTCTGGATTCCAAAATAATCACATCGTAGTCATTTCATGCACAAGACCTTTGCCAGTGTCAAGATTCATGGTATGATACTGCAGGAATCCTGCATTTGAATTTCCAAGGAAAAAGAAGTTAGGAAAAAAAAAAAAAGAACAAAGAAAACAAATTAACCAAATCATTTGATATTCAAACACAGCCACAGAGTCCATTTTTATACTGGAGTTTATACCATTCCAAGTAGAAGTTTTAGGTCAATGACAGAAAAACTTTCATGGAAAGGGTCCCTCTCTCAAGGATGAACAAACTTAGAATCTTCAAGAGGGACTGTTTTAGGCTGCTGCAATGGGTTTAGAAAGTCACTGCAAAGAATAGTGGATATTCCATATAAACTCATCCAACTGTCTATCAAAAGGCTGGCAATAATTTCATAAAAAAAGGCTAACGACCATGTCTGTATGCTCCACACTTCTTCCTATGTCAACAACCCTCAGCAACATTTAGAACTGTTCTTGTTAAAACCATTCTAAGTGAGCAGTGAGATAAATCAAATGTGGGTAATCTCACAGGGTTAAATCAACATGGAAAGATCCTACCTTACCAATGGCTGTTTAGCTAGTATTGAACAGGCATGATGACACAAGTGGATCTCAATCCATCTGGAGATGAGAAAGTAGTCAGAAAAGGAGGACATTGCACATCTGAGATGCAATGCAGTACACATGAAGAAAACTGCAGAGGCAGCCCTGGGACAAGGGGAACACACAAATGGGATAAGCAGACAGAACTGAGGTAAACTCTACTGGCAGAAGGAGCAGGTTATGCAATGAGCAGACAAGAAGGAAAAGCCAGAGCTGTAACTCTAACTTAATCTGCGGAACATGCCAAAGAATCATATCACTAACACTTTTAAGACCCCTGAGCATGTTCTGCACATACTGGTGAGCAGAAAAACCCTTCAAAGGATGGTAAGAAGAGAGGAGGAATTCTCAAGCAGATCCTGATAGTGCTACAGGAAGATCACTGATACATAACACACGGCAAACAGCTACGGACAACAGCTGACCATGATATTTTCAGCATGTTTTTGAAGAAAAAGTAGCACTTTTCTTTTTCCTCAAGCAAGATTACAATTCACCTGCAGTAACTGCTTCCCAAACAGCTACTCTACACCTTAGGGCCTCTACACTTCATAGTGGGAATGTGATGTGTGGCTGGAAGAAATTCCCAGACATCAAGGAAGCATCTTGCTGTCTACTAGAAAACCCATCCAGCTAATTAGACAAAACTCCAGCTGTTCACTCTTTAAAATGCTTTTCAAAAGTTTTATGCTAAGAAATTCTTATCTTGTCTGTAGTTAGCATACTCTCCAGACCTCCCAGTTATTTCCCATTTGTACTGGACAATCCTCCCAGCTTGGGCTTCAGCCCATACAAAAGCAACACCCCATCTAAAGGGCAGCTGCTGACTGGAAGCCTGGAGATAACCCTGAGTTAGATTTCTTCATTCCAACATCCACAGCTCTCCATACTTTACAATTCTGTATTCTTGAGAAAGTTCTGCTGCTTTCTCATGAAGAGTCACCTGAAACTGGCATCCTCAGTGAGCTGACCAAATTTACATCCAAAAACTCTGAGCAAAGCTGGGAATGGATGTCTGTCATGGATACGCCAGATCTATCCTGGGCCAGCGTATTTGTACCATAATCAGCACATCAGTCAACACTGCATTGCAGATTTCACTAATTCCAAAAACAGAGAATAAAACTTATCATTCAAGTATTTTACATGGATGTCCATCAGTGCTTTCTAACTCTATAGAACTACTTCAAGTAGTTAAATAAAGACAGTTCAGCAACCAAGAGAAGTTAAATTAGAAGTGCAAACAGCTGTTCCTCTGTGTGCAGAGGTGTCAACATGGGGCTTAAAGTTCAATACTCAGAGCATTACAATTCAGAGAACTTGCCAAACAAGTACTTGTGACAAGTGACTTAATGAATTCTCGTTCTGCAACCACACTACTAAAGCTCAAAACCAGAATGAGGCAAGATTTAGGAAGATGCAAATTATAGTAGAACTGAGATGATTTTACTTGCATTATAACTGATTTTGTACAGTGTCATCTTCATAGTCTTAAATCTATTAGGACTCGAATCCAGCAAAGGATATAGGCACATACTTTAGCTTTAAAATATACAGACCCTCAGAAGGTTGTGAGCCACTCATGAATATCAGCATGTCCTTTCCTGCAGTATTTTACTAGGCTGGGTCACAGAACATCCAAGAGTATTTTGAGCATAGACAGGACATATGAAATCAACTGCACAGTCTGGTTTTTTGCTTACATCATTTATTTATATAGTAACTTTTCAAAATGCTTCTATACAGCAACAGTGTACTTTAAATAAGAGAAAAATACAACCATTAGACAACGTCAGTTTCTAAAAGATAATCAGCAGAAAGACTGAGGACAAAAGATTTATCTTTCTTTTTCATTCATTAGATAAAATGAGTTTTTAAATTGGCTGTTTCCCCTTCACATTCAGTTTGCTGAAACTAATTTTCACCTCTAGATACAGATCCTTAACCACTTACAGGATCCTTTAAAATTTTATCTTTTTGCCAGCACATGCTCACAACAACAATGTTCAATGCTAAAAGTCACCAGGTTCTCAATTGACAGGGAGATCTTAATCAACAATTTTACTTCATGGACATCAACAAAATCCCTTAAAAAATAAAAGGTTTCAGGATCAGATACATTAAAATTATTCTGCACACAGTTAGCTATTAATAACAATAGCCTTATTAATAATAAATAGCCTTATTTTTCTAAAGATTGTACAAGATCATATATGAGCAATGCCTGACCCAAATATCTAACACAAGTAATTTCTTTTCATAAATCTATACAGGAGTGGAACAAAATAAACATTTAATAAATACACTTAACAGTAAATGTTTTTAGAATTTGGTTTGTGGAGAATAGGAATTAAGAGAAAAAAATCACTCACTGAACTAACTTTGTTGTCTTTTCAGTTATTTATCTTAAGAAGCAAATGTAATTTTTCTCATGTACTTGCTATGAAAAATTTTGTTACTATTCACAAAAAACAGCATAGTCCAATATGAAACACTAAAGGAACAAAATACATCCACAGAAAAAGGCTCATAAAATAAAATAAACAGTTGCAACAGAATTCCTTGCTTCCACAAAGCCTGGCAATGAAACCTGTCAGAAGCTGGACAGTTGGATTTCGCAAAGGAAATTAAAGCAAATTGCAAATGAGACAGGAAGAACACAGAAATATATTATCTAATGCTGTCTCGAAATTAAATTAGTATTTTGCCTCAGAACATGAAGGCAAAGTAGGACAGATGAGCAGTACCTCTAGAAACAGAAATTGCCACATATGAGCTGGAGGTAAGAGCTGAACAGTCAAGTCCAGCAGATCAGATGATGCTAATTCTAAAACACTGAGAGTTTAGCAAAGCATGTCATGCCACAGAAACCCAGCATCTCTCCTGATGGCATTCTGTAAGGAACACAAGAACTTGAAGTCCAAGCAGAGTAGTCAGGGGAATGAAAACCAAACCTTATAAAAGTGACGACCTTCACTATTTGTTCATTCCAAGTACATACATCTGCAAGGAAAGGTGTAGGAGTAAAGAAGACAACTGTTGTAAGTAAAAACGTAATTCTGGAACACCAGACCAAAGAAGTATGACCTACAAATCCTTCAAATCTGGAATACCTTCTCTGTAGAGCAATGGGATGGACTATGATAACAGATCATGCTTAATAATTTTATAACCATGATTCCACAGGAAAGTTGCCTCTGCTAAAATAAAATGTGTTATGGTCTAGGTAAGAGTTGTTTTCCAGTCACATGATGTAACTTAACTGTAACCAGGTATTTAATCAGGAGTAATCTCCTCCTCTCAGGATAGAATGCAAAAATGGTCCTTTTGGTTACTGAGTTAAATGAAAAAAATAATTTCAGGCTTGTAATTAAAGACTAATGTGTCAGAAGCATGTAAATTAGGAAGAGACATTTCCTAGGAGTACAAGGCACAGACTTACACCTGCAAACCTGCACAGTTGAGCTTAGGTTGCTTTACATTCCCAATAGGAATGCAACAGGAGCTTCTAGTAAAAGTGAAATTAATAAAAGCTTTTAATTTTTGTATAAATAATTAATTTCTGTGGTCTTGGGGATGAAAGAATTCAATATATTCAATGTATTTCCATGCATTGCTTATGACAAAGTAGGAGAGATGGTGACTGCTAAAGCAGAGGGGAAATGGAACTGGTTACACGAGTTTTATGTCAAAGGGAATCCCCAGCTGACTGCTCAGATGAGCTTTCCATTTCCTCTACCTGCTAGAAATGACATGTCAATTGTCTCTGAGAGCAGTATGGACAAAAAGGTCAAAGGAGAGAGAGCTATCACACTAGACAATGAGAAAAACATTCATCTTCATTGTACATAATCCTTGGCTTAGGTGAATGCAAGATTTATAATGAACAGCTGAGCTTTTCTTTCAGGAGATTCTTGTTATCCACTCTCTGCTCTTTATTAAAACTATCCGGGTTTGGAGCTTTAAAGTTTTTATTTTTTCCTAGTGAAAACCCTATCACAGATCTAAGATGTGATGGGAAATGAGCCAGCTAATGCTGGTCTTTGAAAAGTGCAGTGTCTTTTGCAGTGCCCCGTTTACTGTGAAATAGCAATGACAAGACTGTTGGCAGTCAAATTATAGATTTGAAGTACCCCACCTTGTAAATGCCCAAACTGAAGCACCCCAAAAAAAGGCCTCATTTTCAGGACAGATGGCATTTAAAAAATGCATCCCCTAACAGGTGTCTCAAGCTTTGTATTCAAAATCCTTAGCACTATTTTAATATATTTTGCCCTAAATGTCAAATAAAACACACACACAAAGAAGGAGCATAAGAATGAAAACTCATTTTATTCACCCACTTAAGGGGCCTTCTCCATCTCATTCAGCAACGTTAAAGTTTCTACAAAGCTGTGGAGTAACAACCACTGGAACACAATTAGTCTTGGGTGCTACAAAAGCAGGGACAGTGTTTTTCTGGTATTTACGTTTTCACTGAATTTATCATTTAAATGAAATCTTAAATTTAAGTGAAATGATTTGTCTTGGGGTGACTTGATGTTGTATTCAGTATCACTGCACTATGCCCAGAAATTAGTATACGTGCCTTTAAACTGAGCCTGAGAGGGGAGAGAGAAAAGTGCACTTTTTCAAAGCAGTTTGTTTTCATGTTCTGAGTACACAGAGATAAAACCTGTCTGCTTCTGCAGAGAGAGGGTGGGGAAGTAGCCTGCTTGCCTTCCAGCCAGCTTTCAGCCAGTTTTTTTCCAGCTCCTTTTCCTCCGGAGAGTTGAACTTTTGTTTTCCTGGGACTTCAGTTTTTTTTTTCCTTTTATCTCTGCTGGACTGTTTCAACATCAGAATACATCAGGAGGAATTTCCACCAAGGCCTTGGTCCTGGAGGGGGGCCCACCACCCCATCCCAGCTCCAAGGAGGGGGAGAGAGAGACTACAGACAGACTCTGAAATTTTCCCAGGTTTTTCTGTCCACAGCGAGAGATTGTATTATTTAGTATTATTATTCTTTTCCTGTGTGCTTGTTAACTAAATAGTTTTTATCTCTTTCACTTTCCTTCGAGGAAAATTCAATTTTTCCCCAACCTGGTGGGGAAGGGGTGGTTTGTGGCCTGCTTCTCTCAGAGGATGTATTTCTAAGTTTGGCCAAACCAGCACATGATTGTAATAAAAACACCCCGGCCAAGCCAGAAGAGCTACAGCTCCTATAATAAAGACAGATATTAAAAGTAACTAAGTCAAAATACATAAGTCTAGGACTCATCTGTCAGATTCAGGACACAATACAAAAGAATATACTTACTGAAACTTTCCACAAGGTCAAGGGCAACCTGAGTAGCCACATCCATTCCAGAGTTGATGTAGGACTGGCAGTTTTTCAAAGAAGAAATAGCAGAATCAATTGCATTGAACGAGATTCTTGGACCACCTGACATCTCGAAATTGTCACTCTAGAAATAACAGGGAGAACATATTAAAAGCAGTTTACACACAGAGAATTTGAGAGAGAAGACATAAGTTCTAATAGATAGCTAACCATAAAGCAGTGTCAACAGAACTACTGAAACATTAGGGAGCAGGGATGAAAGCTGCCTAGATGTCAGTAATTTCAGTGAAAGTGCAATTCATCACAGGTTTTTAATTCACCTCCTATTCAGTATTAAGCAAAATTACATCACTAAAAGCAACTGGCAGTATTCATCTGCTCATTCCTACTGCTAAGTCACGGTGAAGATCAAACTCCACGATTATGTCTGCTTGAAAACTACTGCTCTATTTACAACCCAGCGGAAGATCCAAAGAAGCCCCCATGCCCAAAAACATGTCTGGGTTTTATAAGCATATTATCAATTAGGCTAGAAAGAAATATGATTTCTCACATTCAATTTAGCTTCACCAACAGTTGGCCCTTGGAAAAAATAATCTAACAAAGGGCCACTCTACTAAGAACGTACGTGGTGGTAAAACATCTAGCAATGTTTTTAAAAAAAAAGCCCGTCTTAAAAATGCTCCCTACTTCTGCCAAAGATGCTACAAACTTTTGGTAACCAGATTCCATTAGCACAAAATAAAGTCACACAGGTACCATTGTTTATCTGCCTCACCTCCCCCTGGCTTTGTAATACAAACCCACAACGTACACCCTCATGGGGATTAGCTGCTCTGTCATTAATAGAACCTTTGGGTGTTTTTGCTTATACTGTGCCTATCGTCCTGCTCATATCCGTTGGTTTCTTCTCAAAAATCCCCAATTTCTGCTCTTCCTTCTTCATGCTTTGCCATAACCCACTCAGACAACATGCAGCTACTGTGAGAAACATGAACCTGGTGTGCAGAATTTTATACTTCAAGTTTCAGATTAAAAAAATTCTGGTTCGGCTTTAGATACACCAAAAAAGGAAAAATAAACACAACAAAGCAGAACTCTTAGATAGACAGAAATACCACATTAGTCCACGTAAAGAGTAACTAGTATGTTCAAGGACTATATTCAGATGCCATTGGGAGAGATAGAGAGCAGAATCCACAAAGAAATTTGGGGTATACCAGAAGGAGAAGAGTTTTTCTATCAAAAACAGCCTGTAACAGGCTATAAACTAACAGCAATCTGGAAAACATCTAAATAGAAAGTACAACGCTTTTCCCAAGCTTTGTGTACCTAAGGCTGTATCTCCCTCTACTGCTTTCCCTGAGACTCCAGAACTACATCTTGTGCTTCCCTTTACCTGAACAACATTGCCACACTCCTCACCAGTATCATGGAGACTATGAGACCTGAATACCTGCTGTCTCCTAATGTTTATTTCCTATCTTTTTCTTTTTTTCCATTTATAAAATGTGCTTGGCCAGTCAATACTATCTTCTACTACACCATCTTTATGTCATGTGCTTCCAGCAACATTTTAACAACAGTTCAACCTCACCACAAATTGAACTTCTTAATGACACACAAATTGGCCTTCCTCTCTATCGCCTTCTAAAGGTGCATCTTTCCACAGATGCAGCAGGCTTAAACTACAGCTCCAGTTATGTCAGCTCAGGCTCTCCCCGACAGAAGACTGTGACTGCTATCATTAGAGATCTTTAGAGGCTGTCAAACTGACAATAGATGACAACAGAAAAGTTCCTTATAGAACTCCCTGAAAGCAAAGAAAAAGAATGGTCTTGAAGATTTAATGACAAATTCCTTCAGCTAGTATGTTACGTTACTTTTTTTTAATGTAGTTGTTTGCCATCTTAGTAAGACCGTTTGTATAGAACCTCTGTGATCCAAACATACGCTATTGAATAGTCACATAAAATCATGTTAGCAGCTTTATCTTTCTGAGCCCATCTTGAGTATCAAAGTTAACAGAGAGAGCCTAATTACCCTCTTGAACCTGGTAAATCTCACTGAGAAAGCCTGCTGAAATTTCACAGACACACACTGTGAAAGCAGCAATTGGAAAAAAAAAACCCAACACTAAGAAGTTAAAAAGGCTTCTTCATTCTCAGCAAACTACACAGGAGCAGAAGTTACTGGTTATATTAAATCATATCATTGCACTGGTAGTTTAATCTCAATCTGTCTTTTGGAAAGTAATTTCTTTTGGATTCATTTTCCTTTTTTTGTTTCCTAATAAAAGATTATTTTTCTTAGAAACTGGTTACAATCCTGTAATGCCCCAGCCTGCTTGACAGGTTCAGGGGAAGGTAGTGGGATATACCCCGGGCAGTGCATGGGAAAAACAACCAAATTCTCATGAGACTCAATAACTTTTACTTGCAAGGTTTAGAACATTCAAGTAAAATAAGGTACTTGGCAAATTTTAAAACATCCAGACAAAATAAGGCACCTCCCAAACTTTAGCTCAGCAAACTTTAACTTCTCCAGACACAAGAAGACACTGGAAATTTTTTGGTCCAGTTTACAACATATTTTGAGAAGAAGGTATGAGAAGAACACCAGAGAGAGAAAGAGAAAGCAAATGGAGAGAGAAAGGTAGATGGTCACCACTCCAAGGATCCAGCATTGTCTCAGCAGCTTCTAAACCCCTGGCAGTGAAGTGTGCTTGGCACACGTGCTGCTGTCCTTCTATCTTCTATGCTCTGCCACTTCAGGGCTTACAGGCCCTGTTCCCCCACCATTTCCCACCTGGCTGTTTTGAGCCAGTCAACTATTCCTCAGGTTTCCTACACAACCCAAGGCAAAGATGTCACTCTTGAACTTTCTAAGTGAATTCTTCAACTTCAGCTTGGAGCTGTCCACTCAACCTTCCAAGGGAGGGCCACATTCCTCACTGGTATTGGTCTCACCACCGTGTTTTTAAAGCACTCTTTTCTGCCAGGAAAGTCTTCAATGGGTGCATCAAAGCACTCAATAATTGCAACCCCCAGCCCCCTCACCTGTGGAAAACACAACCAGCAACTCAGTGCTGAATGGGAGACTATCGAGGGTATTGTTTTCCTTTCAACAAGTGATCAAACGGTCAGACAGGATAAAGAACAAAAAAAACCTTACAGTTTCTATTCTGTTCCTTATTTTAAATATATGAGGAAATGTCCTCAGCCTTCTATGCTTCAATATCTCAAACTATGAAGCAGAGATAAGAAAACAAAAATTATTTGATTCTGTAACACCAGCTCTACAGGTGACAAGTGCTCTCCGAGCACCAGGATAAGTGCCTAACCCCAGGCACACTCGGTGATCAGCTGCCACAGGGAGACGACCCTTCCCTGCACGGGAGTCGGGAGCAGCGCCCGCCGAGCAGGAAGCTCCGCTCTCCCAGGCCCTCTCGCCGCCTCACCCGGTCGGGGGCCGGTCGGGGGCAGGCCGGGCAGCCCGGTCAGTCCCGCACGGAGGGACACGGCCCCGCACTCGTCCCGCAGCCGCTCCCGCGCTGCCCTCGCCCGCAGAGGGATGGGGCCGACGGGGACAGCCACCCTCGCCAGCGGCTGGTGCTCACCTCGTCCCCGAGGTCTGAGAGTGCGACTGTGCCGGGGGCGGTCCCACGACGCCCTCCCGGCGGTAGAGGCAGGAGGGCGGTAGCGGCGGGCACTAGGGCAAGCGGAATCGCCTCATCAGCCGGCGCCGTCATGTGATGGGAGGGCTCTGCGACGTCGTAGGGAGCGCCGCCGCCTCCCTTCCATCCTTCCCACCCTCCTTCCATACTTCTCTGCCCGTCGCCGTCCCCGCCGCAGGCGCTGCCGGGGCAGGGTGAGCGCGCTGGGCCGGGCGGGCACCGGCGGGAGCCGCTGAGGGAGCGAGGCCGCCTGGGTGCAAACCGTGAGTTCGGCGGTGGCGGAGCGGGGCGGGACGGGACCGGACCGAACCGGACCGCACCGGACCGGACCGACTGGGGTTTGGAGCCCGTCCGGCCGTAGCCGGTCTGGGGCACGCTGAGGAGCAGAGCCTGCGACGGCACTGAGGACCTGGGAGGGCTCCGGGCGCTCGTCCTGGGTCAGAACTGTTTTGAGCTCAGTGTCATCTTAAGTTTATCGCAGCGGTTCGGAAGGTTTTTGGTGAAAAGTCAAGCCCGGTCAAAACTTCCCATAAATGTTTCTGAAGCACGGGCGCTTGTTTTTGGTGCTGCACGCAGTAACCCCCAGGAAACGAAACGTATGAATGAATAAAACTGACCAGGAAGTGCAACGACAGCGTGGAAGCTCGTCTTTCAGAAAAAAAAAAAAAAAAAAAAAAAAAAAAAAAAAAAAACTCGTTTCCATTTGCTATGAAAGTTTTCCTTATTGTTAAATGCGATTATAGTCACTTTGGTTGTATTTTTAAAGTGGCTCTTAAAAACACATTTTGTGAAGTGGTTTTGTTTTTCTTGCGCCCGTCTCTTTGTATGGTCACAACTGCTTCCGTATTTGGGACTGTCATTCTTCAATAGTGTTAGTGTTCTTCAGCTTTCTTGGTATAAAAGATCACACTTCCCCTGCCTGCTCACACAGGTCACTTCTCAAATGCAGAGTATTTGCTGAAAATGAATTCAGTGCATTTCTTTCATTTTACAAAGCTGTGGATAATTTAGATTTCATAAATTGAGAGATTGGAGAGTATGCTTAAACATCCACAAATTAAACTATCAAAAACATGAATACAAACCAGTCTAAATGTGTGCGTGTTTGTTTTTACAGGTTATTAATGGCGCAGTTGGTTTCTTCATCAAGCTTTCTGCTTCCAGTAACCTGAAGAGTAACGATTATAATCAGATTGCAGGACTTCTGCTGCTCTGTCACATGCAGCTCCACAATGGTGGATTTTCTGGCTGAAAACAATCTCTGTGGTCAGGCAATTCTTCGGATTGTTTCCTGTGGAAATGCCATCACTGCAGAACTTCTGAGACTTTCCGAATTTATTCCTGGTGTTTTCAGGCTAAAGGACAAGGCTGATCAACAGAAGTACGGGGATATCATATTTGATTTCAGTTATTTTAAGGTAAATCCTTTTATTGTTAAACTTCTCCTTAAAGCACTGCTGTCCCACGTGAGGATGCTTCGGGTAGTGAAACAGTCATTCCTGACTGTTGTGTTTATTAATACTACATCTTCCACAATGTATGATGAGTCATCTGGCCTGTGAACTTTGATAGATACTGATTATATAAAACATGAGTATTGGATTGTGGGGTGGTAATAGTAGTAGTAGTAATAGTAGTAGTAATTCCTGCAGGACCACTAATTTATCCTTCCACCAGCAGGTTCTGAGCCTGCGTGGTTGGTTGAGCAGTGCCATGGGCAGTATGCCCATCTTTCTTCTGTTAATCTGCAGCTTATTCTTTGCAGCCATGAAAACTGCTTTCTCTTCTCCTGTCTGACAGTGCTGTGATTGTTTTTTTACTGAGCTTGTCACGTGCACTAAATAAATAAATAAATAAGTCAAGGAGACGTATCCATGGAAAGCCCTTATTTCCCTTTCAAAATTAAGCTTGCAGTACCAGGTTCCCTCTGTCATTTTCCAGCATGATTAAAAAGGAACTACAGAGACTATCTAAATCTGATTTTATTTGGATTGTACAATACAAGAAATGGTAATAATAAAACAAGGGAGAGACTTCTAAAATTTAATTCAATTTAATTGTAGTAAGAGTTGTAAATTTCAGGCGCTAACTGTGAGCCTTGGGTACTGAAAATCCTGAGCACAAATGATTTCACAGTTACCTTTAGATCTAAGTGTTTGGTAGAAGTCTTTTTTTTTACACAAATAAGTTAAAAATTTAAAAGCAGGTGGCTGTAATTGGTGAGAAATACAATAATCCTTAAAGCTGTAGTATTTTTGAATGTTAAGAAAACATAACAGTGTGCTGTTTTTCAAAGTTAAAATCCAAAAAAATCCATAGAAGTCATACTTATAAAGCACAGATTAGGGAGCTTACAGATATTTTTACTGCAAATGCACTTTTTCTATATTCACAATTCTCAGACTTACTTAAAGAGGAGAGATTTGAGATTTTAAAAGATTGTTTGCTTTGTGCATTTGCACTTCATAGGCAGTCTAGGGCTTGTTTTTATCCTTTGTTTTATGTAGGCATTTTGCACAAAAAGAGAAGCAGAAGGCCATTTATAAAAACTCAGAAATTGTCAGCTTTTGAAAAACAGGTATTTTCAATTAAATGTTAATGATACTTTCAATTAAACTGTAGCAATATTTTCATTTAGATGGTGTTGATAAGACCAAATGGTGGTTATGAGAAATACAACAGTGGTAAAGTGTTAGAAAAGTTGTACTATTGCTTTAAGGAAGTCAAGTTCTTCATCCCAAGTCTATTTCCCCCATGATTGTTAATGACAAAGTTTCTGCATTAATTCAGGGGACAAGTGCTGAGCTAGATGCAGAGTCTGTGGAAAAAACAGGTGTAATATTTTCAAGCAGTTTGAATGTATGAGAAGGTACTAAGCTTTGTGCGCATTCAGTGTTATGGTTTCTACCTGACAAATCAATCAGATGAAATGTGTAAAGGAAAAAATTCCATCAGGGAGATAGTTAACACTACAAAAAGCACGCAATGCCTTCAGATGTATTGGGGCTTTACTGCAAGCATTGGCCATTCTTTTCCTTTGGTTACATTGGATAAATCATATTTTAAATTATTGCAGATCGTAACAGTGTGTAAAACTCATCTTTATGGAATCAATTTTTAACCATAAAGTAGGTTGGAAAGCTGCAGATCCTTGTTTTGGTAAGAAATGTTAACTCTGGTTTGCACACGGGTTGTTGTACATGTTGTGTCCTACTGAAGAGAAGTCAAGTAGAGATTGAAGCCAAGTACTGTCTCTAAAGATGAGTTTCTTTTTTCAGGGGCCTGAGACATGTGAAGGCAAACTGGAAGCCAAGCCCGAGTTACTGGATTTAGATGAAGAATTTCGTGAAAACAACATTGAAATTTTGACGAGGTTTTATTTAGCTTTTCAGAGTGTACATAAATACATTGTAGATTTAAACAGGTATGGTATTTTAAATATGTATGGATTTTTGAAGATGAGATTACTGGTATTTGTATTATTGATGAAAAGCTTTTTCTATAGAGACCCACTGTGGAAGCATATTCATGTGCACCAGGAAACCTGGATTGCTGGAGTGAACACTAACTTTAACAGTTCCCTACCAGCTTCATATATGGCTTGAAAACATTTTACCTCTCTACCTCATTTCCTCAATTGTAAACTTGAGTTAGTTTTTCTTTATCTTGGAGATTGTCCTGAAGATTTTTTTTAATAAAAGGAGAATCCATATTATTAAGCTAATATATTTGTGGTCTTGCAAAACAGAATATCATATAAGGTTCTTTTTATTTAACTTCCATTGGCATTATTTTCCTGAACTTAATTTTTCGGTGGAGTTGCCATATTGTCAAGTTCACTGCTCTGACCTGTAAAAAAAAAAATGAAAGGTTCATGAAATTCTCTAACAAAAAGTTCCTGAGAATCTTAAACATGAGAATTGGTTCTATTATTGATGTTATATTAAAAGATTAAATGCTTGATATTACTTATTAACAAGTAATGTTGCTGGAAAATCCTTTAATAGGAATAAATCTCATGTTACTTAAGGTGAACATACTCTATTTCTAGCTCTACCTTCCAAACTAAGGTGGAGATCAATTTATGGTGTTCCCAGGAGATAATTTGAGGTAACTTGAAAATATTTAGTAACATTTAGTTTTACTAATTTAAGTTTTACTAAATTACTGCATGGCAGCCTTCCCAGGCTGTTATCCATCCATGACAAGATAAAGAGGATGTGCTGTAAGCTACCAGGTATCCGTCAGTGTCTTTAACGTTACACCATCAGGATACGGAAGGAGACTTTTGCCAACTGGTTGGCACTAGCTAGGGATTTCAGTCTCTCATTTTATAGTAGAGTCTCTCTTCTTCTCTGTCTGAAAAACTCCATGCTGCTTGTACTAGGGAAATGTTCAGATGCATCTATGGACTTTGAGAGAAAACTGAACAATTGAGTTCTGAGGGTATACGGTTTGAGAGCAAAACAGTCAATGACCAAACTTTTTGTCATGATCCTAGATACTTAGATGACCTCAATGAAGGAATTTACATTCAGCAAACATTAGAAACAGTCCTCCTTAATGAAGATGGAAAACAGCTTCTAGTAAGTATTGGCTAGTTTTGTAATAGTAGAAAATTAACCCACTCAGTAAGTGCCAAATTAGACAAAAATTTAAGTTTACCAAACACATGGAAGTGCTGTGACTCACTTCAAGGAGGAAAAAGAGCAAAAATCCTCAGCCTGCCATTTTTCATGTTGTGTTGACTACATAGTTGAAATTGGGTTAGTTTGCCAATACGTGTTTTTCTTTAAATGTTGCTACAAAATCATGTTTATGTTATTTTCTTTCTTCATTCTTTCTCTTTCCAAACAGTGTGAAGCCCTGTATTTATATGGGGTCATGCTACTGGTCATTGACCAGAAGATTGAAGGAGAAGTCAGAGAAAGAATGTTGGTTTCCTACTACAGATACAGGTAGTGGATATAGGTGTGCAGAAGCACTCAAGGCTGAGAAGATACAACATGCAGTATATTCAGTAACCTAGGTTATTCTATTAAGATAAATGGAAATATTGTCACCTTTTGCTGACTTTATATGGATAATTGAGCAGAGCTCTCTGAATATCCTAAGAACTTTTTGCTTTAGCTGTGTTTGCAGATTCAGCTGCAAAATGAGCACCAGGTTTTTCATTCTGTTACAACAGACATTTTAAGTCCATAAGTAAACTTCCAGCTAAAGCTTTTAGGCTGCAAGTGCCAGCTATGAAAGTGTCACAACTTCCCAAATGTTCAAGGAAACTTTCTGAAAAGTCCTGACTATCTGGGTGACAAATGTATTGCAGGTCAGATTTCTTGTAGTTACAGTGCTTGATTAGGTACAATCAGTTACAAGTTTTACAGGCTAGGTTGACAGCATCAGGGTATAACAGCTGGGGTCTTAAAGGGTATCAGTGTAAATCATTCCACACATATAAAATGCTGCTTTGACTGTGTTTATGCCTCCCTGTATATAATGAGAGATTCTTTAATTCTGGAATGCAGAAGTGAATTGACAAGGGGAATTCAGAAATGCTGAGGAAAAAAAATGAAAATTAAAAAAAAGAAAAGGAACAAATTCCTCTCTGAATATAAAGCTCCTTTCTGTTCCTGAGTTTAATTTTCTGTTTGCGCTTTGTCTGCTTATCTGGAATTTCAGTATGGACATTTATCAGTGTCCTATAACATGATGACCATTATATTAAAGGAATAAACAATCAAAAATCTCCTAGACTTTAGTATTTGTTTATTTTCTTGTGCGTAGGGCGTGGTTACACGGGGTGGGAAAAAAGGGAATTATTAGGTCATATAGCTCATATTATTGTTCCTTTTTTTTGTAAAACAGTGCAGCCCGATCCTCTGCTGATTCCAATTTAGATGATATTTGTAAATTGCTTCGAAGCACTGGATACTCGAGCCAACCTGGAGCTAAAAGACCTCCAAACTACCCCGAGAGTTACTTCAGCAGGGTTCCCATTAGTGAAACATTCATTAGCATGGTTATTGGCCGCTTACGGTCAGATGACATTTACAACCAGGTAAGTAACCCTGAGATGAAAGAGGGCTCTAAAGGGGAATATCAAAATTATTCTCAGGGTAATTACTTAATCATGAAGCTCTGAAAAAAATAAATGACAGAGGTTGTAAGGACTCTTGAGATCAGCTAGTCCGACCCCCTGGCACAAGCAGGGTCAGTTGGAGCAGGTTGCGCTGGGCTTCATCCTGTTGGATTTGGGAGTATCTCCGGAGGTACAAACCACAGAACCTCTCAGGGCAATTTGCTGCAGTGCTTGGGCGGCCTTGCAGTAAAAACCAACATTTTTGATTAATGTCTTATGATGGCCATGTCTTATTGACATGTCTTATTTGACTCATTTATGGCATAGTAAAATCTTATTGTAACCTGTTAAGTAACAGATATCTACAAAGTCAACTTTTACATTCTGGAAATGCATCTGGTAAATATGCTGCATGTGTAAGCATGTCCAGCTTACCTAAATATGCTTCTTGCCTCATTGTATCTATACACTGCACTCTTTAATGTGGCCCATGATATTTTCAGGGGGTTTAGGATGCGCTGTGTTATGTTCAGCGTTGTTTTGTTACTTTTTCTAGGTTTCAGCGTATCCATTACCAGAACACCGCAGCACCGCCCTGGCTACACAGGCTGCTATGCTCTATGTGATACTGTATTTTGACCCTTCTATTCTTCACACTCAACAAGCAAAAATGAGAGAGATAGTGGATAAATACTTTCCAGATAATTGGGTAAAAATTAATTCTGTTTTAAAACTGTTCCCTGGTTTTAATGTTATAGGAACAATTTAAATTATTGTTACAGTATGTGTTATGGAAAAATAATAATAACCTAAAACTAGAAGAGATTCTTCTCTGTGGAAATTTTACTTTGTTCAGAGTGAAGCAGTCAGAGTCAAATGCTCTGGATAAGCATGGAAGGCTGTCCTTTGAAAGAGTAATTTATCATCTTAAGTGCTTTAATCAACTATGCTCTAATACCATCAAGATAAAGTGAGTGCCAGAAAAATGTGTGATGAAAGGCATTTTAGGCATCTTCTAGTTCAGCCTTCGCCTCAAAGCAGGGCTGACTTCAAAGCTAAATCAGGCTGCTCAGGCTTTGCCCAGTTAGTTTTGGAAACATCTAACATGAAGACTCTACAGCCTCTGTGGACACCTGTGGCTGTGCTTTATCACTCCCATGGTGAAGAATTTCTCCCTTCTGTACCACTGGAAATTCCTTTGTTACAGCTGTGCAACATTTGTGGCTGTTGCTTCTTGTCTTTTCACTGTGCACCTCTGAGATGGGTTTGGCTCTGTCCTAGTCATAACTTCCCTTTAGGTAGTGGAAGACCACAGTCAGATCCCTTGGTCATCTTTCTTCCAGCTTAAGCAAACCGCACTCTTAGCGTACTAAGAGTGTGTTAGTGGCCTCCTGTTCACTTCATTCCAGTTTGTACATGCCTGTCTCATACTGAGGAGCCCAAATCTGGACCCATTACACTCAATGAGACCTCATGAGAGCTGAATAGAAGGAAGATTCACTTCCCTCAGTCTGCTGGCTGCAGTCGGGCATAGCCCAGTGTCTGATTACTCTTTTTTGTCATAAGGCTGCATGTCTGATTCATGTTTGGTTTTTCCAGCAGGACACTTAGGTCCTTTTCTGCAGAATTGTGACATTCCCCAGATTGTGTTGTTGCAGGATTTGGGTTTGTCCCAAGTACAGGACTTTGTATTTGTCATTTCTGACCTTCATGTGGTTTCAGCTGGTGAATTCTACCAGCATGTCAAGAATGCTGTAGAGGACAGTCTTGCTCCCCAACAAATCATCCCACACTGATGTTATTTGAAAACTTGTTTAAGGATTAACTCGGTGCTATTGTCCAAATAACTTAGAAGCTAAAGCTGTCGCTACGTGTGATTCTATAGACTTTTTCAGATGTAGTGATTAAAATGGAACTACTACATGTTTCAGTACTGAGTTTTAGGATTTCCATTCAGAATCACTAGTCTGCAAAAACCTGCTACTGAAATAGGCTGGCATATAAGAATAGAGTCCCTAGGTCGTCTAAATCAAAGGGAATCAGACTTAACAAAGAAACTGTATATTAATTTGTGTATCTCTGTTGGTGCCAAGTTGTATTCTGCTGTATCATAAGTGGAACAGTGAAGCAGGGAGGGAGGAAACTGCAAGAGCTGGCTATTTCAGTAGACATTAGAATCACTCTGTTTCTGGAGAACTACAAGCTTATTTTTAGAAATGAGAACTTGACATTGTGAATTTTTGATCATGCCAGCATTTTTATTAACTTGAGTTCATAGTACAGTTTGATATTTTTAGACAACACCTATCTTCTTTTGGTCAGATGTGGATGAGTTAGCTGCATCAAATACAAAATACTCAACTCCTAGGCTGATTTCAAATTATTCTTAGCAGTTGAAGTGTAGCCTTTTGAGGAACTGTCATCTACAGGAAATAATGAGCTTCACTTCAACAATATGAGAGAGATCTTCATATCAGCAGACCCGGGTCCCATTTGCCTTTACTTGACACTGCCAGAAGAGCTCAAAGGCTGACTGTGTTCCCCTCGATGTGATCAGGCCTGGATCAAGGAATATTGGAGCATCAGTGTGACAAAGCTCATAATCCCACAGCTCTGTACATCCTTTATCTGTCAGTAAACCAAGTCTTCCATTTTTAATCAATTATCTTACAAATAAGATAATTGTTACTTAATCATGATTCTATATTTTTAATCATGCCTAAACTTGTGCTAGGGGTCTGAAATCAGTTTCTCTTTGCTCCTTAAAAATCACACTATGTAGTCATAATTTCTGTGTCACTGTGAAAGATGCATTACAATTCAATTTGGTCCTTTGGGCATCCTAATATTAAGATGAATTAATCTGATTTTTCCCACCCTATCATAGTTTTTTTCCCCAGTTGCTTGTATCAATCTTCTTCAGAGCATCATGGAAATGAAAAATAAGTCATAAGTTTATGGAAAAAAATAGAGTATCATATATAGTGACTGAACGAACTGTCATCTTGTTTTCAGAACTGTGCTTCTAATTAATTGGGTGTCTTTTATTTCAAAGTCTTCTTGATTTCCAAAGGTGGTACACCAAAAAGTACCACTACCAAAAAAGTTCAGTTATCTCTTATTTATACCCACAGCATATCCCTTTCTGTCATATTGTTAAATGAAAACTTTGTATTTTTCTTAATAATGACATAAATGCAACTTCTTGTTTTCTGCTTCCAATTTTAGGTCATTAGCATTTACATGGGAATCACTGTAAATCTGGCAGAAGCATGGGAACCCTACAAAGCTGCTAAAACTGCCCTCAACTATACACTGGATCTTTCAAATGTCAAAGAGCAGGTACATAAGCCACCATTAAGTATTTTTAGCAAGATGCAAGATGTGTGGGCATCTGAAGTACATTATATGACATCAATAATGCTTGGGTCTTTTCTTCTTGCATACAGCATCTGTACTGTATTGTCTGGCAAGCTTCGGGAATATGAGTAGAAATTTTTCCTTCATCTTTAGGGAAGAAGTTCACCATGTAGAACTGACATTTAATTCATAATAAGTATCTCCATTCTGTGATAGATTTTTGTTGTTGTTCTTTCCCATTAGGCAATAAAGTATTAGTACCACTTTTTAGGAATAATTCCTAGCGAGTACATAAGTGAATATATAGAAAGGCTGCAAGTCTGCATTTTTGAAACATTATGCTTCCTGTGTAGGCTCTTTACTTTAAAGTTTATCTTGCATCCTTTGTCGTGCAGTTGCAGTGTATAATATTGCGTGCTAGTAATGATAATAAATTTTATAGAACTTTTGATCTGTGTGCCCTCTAAGCTCTAGGGAATACGGTGTATTCTATTTGAGGCAAGGATTTTATTGATGCAGGCTTTGTGTGTTTTAAGGCCAGTAGGTACGCTGCAGTCACCGAGCGAGTGCACACGCAGGTGCAGCAGTTCCTCAAGGAGGGCTGTCTGAGGGAAGAGCTGGTGCTGGACAATATTCCCAAGCTGCTGAATTGCCTGCGAGACTGCAACGTGGCAATCCGCTGGCTGATGCTGCACACTGCAGACACAAGTAAGACTTCATGCTACACTCACTGCTGAGTGTAGGACTGTCAGCCCTCCTCTACAGGGGCTTCATTTTGGGGCCTGGGGGAAGTTCAGTTCTGCTGCTGTTGAAGTCAGCAGTTTCCTCTACTGTTTGCAGGAAATTGTTGAGGTGTTGTTTTGCAAATAGTCTCCTAAAGCCTTGTCTGAAACAGCACATGCATTTCCTCAGTTCTTGTGAGCCAAACACAGGTATAAAAATTAGTAGGAGAAGTCACTATCTTGTTGAATAATATTCCTCAGAAAATCATAATTCTGAAAGTTTTACCTAGCTCCAAAAAGAAAGCAGTAGCCACCTTCTTAAAATCTTAATAATTAACAGGTTGAAACTAAGGTTTTTGTTATGTTGAACTGAAATTCAAATGAAACTGTTGAGTAATGTCTCTGATGTGAGTTTGGTTGTGTGAACTTGTTGGGGAATAGAATTACTGGGATCAATAAAAGAACTGTGCAAGCTATTGCGCTGGAGGTTTTTAGGCTTGTGTGTGTGTGTGAGAGACATTTTCCGTGGGAAAGTCCCTGTGTGAAACTAGACAGTTTCAGCCTGAGAAATTTCAGGGAGTAAAAGAACTTGCAGGTGTGATATCTGGGAGTGAGACGAGGGAGGCAAGCACAAAATTCTTTTGATCATAACAAGACTGTGGAAAACTGCCAATGTAGTCCAATTATGTAGAAAGAGAAATGTGTCTTGATAAGCTTTAAGCCACTTAGGAGCTAACAAGCTGGTATGCTATATAAGTGCCTTTAGACTGCTAATAAAGCAGAGTGCATTTTTCAACCATATTGGTTTGGCTTCTGTTTTTCTCGCTTCCCCCTCCGGGGATCCGGGCTCCCCGTCCCGCGCGGCTTCCAACATGAACTGACTTATTTAGCCATTCCCCTGTTCGAATGCTTGTGCTGTCTTTGAGGCTTCTTGATATGTGAGAGGGCTTCTGTTACACCTCCATTCACTTTACTAATGGTTTTAGAGATACTGATCTCTGGGCTTCTCAGTCAGATGGACTAAATTCATATTTAGTTTCAGAAGCCTGCAGAAGTTTTAAGAAGGCTGAAGCACCACAGAAACCTTAATTATATCCTATTATAAGGAGAGGTTGTTCCATGTAAATGGAAGACAGGTGGGGATTTACATATCAGAGCAAAATGTTGTTGCCTTCAAGCTATTAAAAAAAGAATGTATTTACAAAGATTGAAAAGCTTGGCCAAATTCTGTGTAACAGTGGGGAAATGTTGTCTTTCCATTTTCAGCTTGTGATCCAAATAACAAACGTCTCCGCCAGATAAAGGATCAAATTTTAACAGACTCAAGGTACAATTCCAGGATCCTTTTCCAGCTTCTTCTGGATACAGCTCAGTTTGAATTCATTTTAAAAGAGGTAATGTGCTGCTGACCAGAGTCTTCTAAGATCGCTAAACTGAAAAAGTCACTGGATGTTTTTATAAGTGACTAAAAATCAAAAAATCTGCATTGCTCTGTTCTATAAAATTCAGTAAGCTTCTGTCACTGTAAGTCCATGGCACCATCTGCATTTCTTAATATTTTTAATTTTGTTTTTAATATTCTGACTAGATCTTGAAGTAATGTAGTAATCACTAAGTCAGTTCCATCTGTTTTCAGTATTATTTCACCTCTTGTGCCTCCTTGCCAGCTTTGTAAACCACATGCTTTGGGTTTCAATAGATGTTCAAGCAGATGCTGTCAGAAAAACAAGCTAAATGGGAGAACTATAAAAAAGAGGGATCTGAAAGGATGACTGAGCTTGCTGATGTCTTCTCAGGAGTTAAACCTCTTACTAGAGTGGAGAAAAACGGTAATTATTAAAAACTGTACTGTGGGGGGGGGGAAAGTGATTTCAATTTATATTTCTAAAGTGATACCAAAAGAAAATACATGAATATAATAGTGATAATATAAAAACAATTTTCATGTCCCTCAGCTGCCAAAGAGGTCTCTTTAACTCTTGTCTTGTTTAGGTTTTCATCACATATTCCATATGCAAGCAATATTTAGGTACCTAATATTTAGATGGCCCTATTTTTAAAAGTATTTTTCATTCCTTTATTTGGATATGCCAGCTAAAACTATAAAACGCCAGTTCACTTTTCTGTGTATTATGGAGTTCACGTTACCATGTTCTATGTACAAAGGAGTGAGAAGATCATGCCCATTAAATTTAGGGAGGGTTTAACCTCTTCCCTTATTCTTTCCCTGGTTGTAACCTGGATTTGAATTGTATCAGCATCTTTTCAAACCTTCTCTCACTTCTCTACACTGAATGGTATTCTGTGAGTTCTCCAAGGACTTAAAAATCAAATCTGTACTTCTTTTCAAATTCCTTGCTCTTGTTTTTGAAACTTTTTATTTCTTGAACTGGCATAAAAATAAGATTTTTTTAATGCCCATTGATGTTGGTAAGTGTTTTTAATGTTGTGTGTGAAATTTACCCGAGCATTTGCCACTTTACAAGTGTACACGTTGAAAGACTAGAAATGTACCGGTGAAATAACAACTTGTAAAATAATCTCCTACATGTATAGCTTGTTTGTTTCTTTTAACTAGCAAGTTCCCTGTATTTTTGCTGCCTATCATACATGCAGAGATTTCAATAAATTTTTCTTATTCTTTCATAGAAAATCTCCAGGCTTGGTTCAGAGAAATCTCCAAGCAAATAATGTCTCTGAACTACGAGGATTCCACTGCAGCAGGCAGAAAAACTGTGCAGCTAATACAGGCTTTGGAAGAGGTATGGCAAAGACATTTTGAGATATATGACCTTGTCCTTCTGGAACAACAGCATTTTTTTGCACATGCACTGACTTCTAATAGTAGATATACAAGACAGATCTGCATTTTAACAGTTGTTTAAGTCTATTGGATATTTGCAGTTACATATCTACAGTAAGCAGAAGTTTCATATAGACCTTGGTATTGTAAAATAAGGGATATAGTATGAAAGGTCATGCCCCCTGTACCTGAGGGTTTGTAGGTTTTTTCAAATTAATTAATCCAGTATTTAACTGTATTTGGCAACATTACTCATTTTTTAGAAATTGTGAAAATAAATTCATTTGAAGCTAGAAAGGGTGATTTGAAAGGCAAAATAAAAATATCTGTATTTTTTCTATTCTATTTCTTCTATTTCCAGGATATAAAAGAGTACTCAGAATGATGTTTCACAGTACACCTCCTTGAGTAACTTTTTGAAATTTATTTTTAATACACTCCATAACAGGCCAGGATTTAAGTGTCTTACTGCTGCTAACATCCTAAAGTAATATGTCAATTTACTGATTCTGTTTGTATTGCTGCCCTTAAGATAAATAGAAAACAACAAAAAAAAGAATCCCTTTATAGGTTTTGTTTGTTTGTTTTTAAAATACAGGTCCAAGAGTTTCACCAGCTGGAAAGTAACCTGCAAGTTTGCCAGTTTCTCGCTGACACACGCAAATTTCTCCATCAGATGATCCGAACTATCAATATTAAAGAAGAGGTCTTGATCACCATTCAGATAGTTGGTGATCTTTCTTATGCTTGGCAATTAATTGACAGGTATGTTACCAGGATCTTTTTCTTCCAGTCAGTCACCATTTGCAAAACTTGTGGGAAATAACATGCATAAATGTTGTTAAGACTATAAACTTTCCAATTTAAAACAGTCTTGAAGCTCAGTTCTGTGAATTGTTTAGTATACTGGGCTCGCATCAGCTTGAATAGGAATTAACATCCATCCTTCTCAGGTTGTTAACCGCAGGTGAAGTGATAGTGTAACTTTTCATTGTCTATCCCGTTCTAACTACAACAGCTTTGTTAACCTCCTGTCTCCAGCCTTTAGTCTCATTAAGTGTTCTCCAAAATATGGAGTTCATTTTTCAACCAAAAACAAACAAGGAAAGACTAATGCTCGAGAACTCTGTGTCCGGGGTGGGATTTTGCTGAGCTGCTACTTCATTACCGTGGTGTTAACACTCCCTGATGCCTCTTCTTTTGCCCCACCTACCCTTATCATATAGGGTTTTTCTAACCAGTATCTCTTCAGAGCAAAATCCTCCTTCAGTGAAGTCTGTCAGTGATCTCCTGATCTCCGTTTCCACATTACACTGGTGCTGTTGACATACAATTAAACAGTTGAAAATAAAGAGTTTCAGGGGAAGAAGCTGATTTGTTTTGTTTGTTTCCTATCCCAGCTTTACGTCTATTATGCAGGACAGCATAAGAGTCAGTCCATCTATGGTAACTAAACTCAGAGCCACTTTCCTAAAGGTAAGTATGAACAACAGTGAATGTACTTGAACACTGCAGGTCAATCCAAGTAGTTTGTTAAAAAGGCCTTAAGGCTCTGATATCACAGGAGAATCAAGACTTCCTTTTACCAGCATTTTCTATGCCCAGGTTTTTTTAGACAATATTGAATTAGCTCAAGGTTCATTTTAAGGAAAATAAAATCAAGTTATGCATGGAGTTTTTTATGCAACAATTATATTGCTGCTGTTAGGTAAATAAGTCTTATCATCCAGCCTCCACTCATTACAGCTATTTTCTGGAGACTTTGGTGCAGAGATGGGATCCTCTGCATATGGATCAGAACAGGCTGAAGGAATTTAAAAAGTTATGTTGGCTGTGCCTGTTGTCATCTTGAAGCTCTGGCAGCAAATAAAAATATTTTCTGTAGAAATAAGAATGAGAATTAGCATGAGTGAGAATGTAAAATTACAACTGAAATATCCCATGCAGTTGTTAAGATTTTAACAATCTTACCGAAGGTAGCCTTATGTACTGTTGGAGTTTTTGACCTTTAACAATTTTTTTTCTCTTGGAAAGCCTGATACAGCACTGCTCCATAGGAAGAATCCAGTACTTTGGGTTGTAGGATAAGAACCTGAGCAAGAGAATTCAAGCATATAATTTATATCAGAAAAAACACCATGGAGTTAAAATGTTAACTTTATTTCTAGCTTGCTTCTGCTCTTGATTTGCCACTTCTCCGTATCAATCAAGCGAACAGTCCCGACCTTCTCAGTGTGTCCCAGTATTACTCTGGCGAGTTGGTTTCCTATGTGAGAAAGGTGGGTGCTTAAAAGGCGTAATTGCCTTTTTCTCTAATTACCTTTTCTTAATTGAGGATTATTTTTTTAATGAGAATATACTGACTGTGTGTGTATCTTCTGTCATTTAAAAAGGTTCTACAGATCATTCCAGAAAGCATGTTTACATCTCTTCTCAAAATCATAAAGCTTCAGACTCACGATATTATTGAAGTGCCTACTCGCCTTGATAAGGATAAGCTACGAGATTATGCTCAGCTTGGACCACGATATGAGGTGCCGTTTAAACAGGAAATTCTGAAAAAGCAAACCTTATAGGTGGCAAACTTTAACCTAAGTTTAAATCTATACAGCTCCATAGAGTTATATTTTAACAGTGAAGTTGGATTTGTTGGCTAAAAGTTAACGTTGACTGGTGGTGTTGTGAGCATACTTGGGTTTCATGAGGACAGATGAGTAACTTCTGCGCTTCTGTTTGTAGAAGTTTAAACTTCTGATCTTGTAGAGAAGGGGAGGAAAACCAAATAAATTTATAAAGGAGCATGAAGATATTTTTATTTATTGGAGGGGATGAAGCCCTGAAAACGTGAGTCTGAAATGGAGCCCTCCACATTTGGCCATTCTTGTTCCAAATGGAGAAGGTTAAAGACTGAATAAGCCAGCAGGGTTAAGCTTTTTGCTGCCCTCAAATGAGGAGAGGATGGAGGCACATTGATGTGATCAGATAAAGCTGCTGTTGCTCATTTTGTCTGTGGTTGTTTTGCTGTACTGTTACCGGTCTGGAAGAGCGAGCAGAATTGCTACAGTTTATTATCAGTAGAGGAAGATGAAACGCAAAAACCTGAGTAGATCAGTAAGTCTTTCTCACAAAGAATCTGATAATCACTTAAGATGCCAGCTTTTCTCTGGAGATTTTGCGAAAGTGCTCACTTGTTAGGTGTTTTCTGCAAACAAGCTGTGATTTCTGATTAAGCTGATGTTCAGACCTGAACATTTACATTTAGACTCCACCATGAGACTTTGTGAAGTCAGTCTGGCTTGTGGGTAGAAGTAGAGGAGGAGGCAGTGTTCAGTAATGTTTTGAGGAGATAAAGGGAAAAAACCTTTTACTAAAGCTTTTCACTTCTGATTTCTGTTGAACTGTAGGTCTGAACAGTGTCTTCTCTATTCTGTATTGTAATCATCTGAAAGGCAAAGACTGGCTTGTCTGAACTCTGAGCATAATAATAATAATTGTACAACTTAAAGTGAATGTGCTACTGTATTACATCAGTGGAAATACTGAGGTGGACTCATTGTGGCAGCAGGCTTTATTATGGAATAACTACTGTGAGCTGTGTCTCCAGCCTGCTCAAAGGTATCAGCTGAGACTTTTGTCCATGATGTTTTGTGCACACAAGACATAGCTGGTCTTCCCTTCCATAATCCCTCTGAAGCCTCTGAGAGGTACCTGTTCTTTCCTACTGCTAACTCACTTATCTGACTAAAAGAAAGGTAATTATTTTGCTATAAGTAAATCCAGAGCAGTATCTAAAGTTGAAAGTGTATCAGTGCAAATTACTTTAATCTAAAACAGGAAGCTACCACTGGGAAATATGGATACCTTTTTAGAGAAATTATTTCCATCTATTGAATCACTTCAGTGAATTGTGCTTTTCTATTACAGGTTGCCAAGCTAACCCATGCAATTTCAATCTTCACTGAAGGTATTCTCATGATGAAAACGACTTTAGTTGGTATCATCAAGGTAATGATCCATTATTTCAATAGGAAAAAGTCGTGGGGTGGCAATTAGCACTTTAGCACAATATGTGAGACCTCGAGGAAAGATAAGAAAATATAAGTTTGCATACAAATTTTCAAACAGTGATGCCTAAATTGGCAGACAGGTAAGAACTGTATTTTTTAAAGGTTCTTAAGAAACCACAGTCCCGGTTCTAAATGGATTCATCCACCATAGTTGGTGTTCTCTGGGGGTTTTTCCTGATGGAAAGCTTCTCTGAAGAGCTGTTTCTTCCATTGGTATAAACTGCCCTGCCTACATTAAGGCTACATTTATACATCTTGGAGAACCAGAAGCAAATATTTTTGAAGATACACTCCCTAATGCATACTGGCTTAGAATTGTGCAACATTCTCAGTGGATGGTGAGCAAAGGTTGAATATAGGAACTACAAACCTTTGCCATTCAACTTAAAGAAATCATTTATTCTGTAGCAGAAGTGTATGAATTTTTATTCTTTGGACAAGTTCTGATGGTTAAGTGTATCTGTTAACAGTGCTTCCTATTTATCAAAAGTGTTTAATATCTTTCTTGGTACAAAGTAAATCCTTTATATTTTTTATACCTTTCTGACTTTAAGGGAAAGATGTTTCTTCTATTTAGGTGGACCCAAAACAGTTACTGGAGGATGGAATAAGGAAGGAGCTGGTAAAACGGGTGGCCCTGGCTCTTCACAGAGGCCTCATCTTTAACCCTAGAGCCAAGGTGTGTAAGAATTTGATTTGGTTTTAATTTTTTATGTATCTTGGGTGTGTAGGGACCTCTTTTATTATAATGCCTTTTAGAAAATAATTTGTGCTTTTCTGTGCAGATTTCCTTATTGTAAAAGAGTATACATTTTGAATTTTGGAAGGTTATTTGGAGTGCCTTATTTGATGTTCAAATGAGTTTTGTTTGTTTGTCTTTTAACATAAAATTAAGAAACATATTTTTGTCCTGTTCCAAACAGTCCTGTCAATTCCGAATTCACGGTTCTGCCTTTGTCTGTGATGACTGACAGGTCACATAAGCCAAGTAAACATAGATAAGCAATGATAAAATACGAGTGACTCCTTGTTTTGATCCTGTCCAGATTGTTGAATATCCCAGATCAATCAATAGTATGACTGAAGGCAAAAACAAATACTAGAAGTGGGAGGAAAAAATATTTAGTAAGAATTACTTCAGATACCAAATGTTGATAGATTTCTCAGTGCTTTTCAGATCTGGCTGGACCATAGTAAAATGCTCTAGAGGTTGTTCTGTAAAGGTATTTAGAAGCCTTTTACATTTTCTTTGAATTCTACGTGTTCATAGTTTTGGTTTTATCTTTTTGTTGTTCTTTATCTCCAGCCAAGCGAACTTATGCCCAAACTGAAAGAAATGGCAGCTACAATGGATGGGTTCCATAGATCATTTGAATATATCCAGGATTACGTCAACATATATGGTTTAAAAATTTGGCAAGAGGAAGTGTCTCGTATTATTAACTACAACGTGGAACAGGAGTGCAATAACTTCTTAAGAACAAAGGTGCTACTCAGACCCAAAAACAACAAAAAACTTGATAAATGTCTTTATATTTGGCTGTTAGAGCCTGTGAATGATGGAGCTGTGTACCCATTGTTCCTACCATTGTGACTTCGACTGAATGTGCTAACTACTGTGTAAAACATCTGCCCCCAGCTTATTCTGAAATATTTCAGCATCCCCCGTGCATTAGTTGTACATAAGAAGAGAAAAGCACCCCAACCAGAATATTTTAAATATCCTTTTGTAATAAGATTCATTCTTCTCTTTGCTTTATTCTGGTTTTATAGTGTTCTGCTATGTGTAATTTACAATATTGTGTTACAGTGTACTCCTTTTAAATCAAACAAAAGGAAAATTTCTAAGCTAATTAAAAAGTTGTAATGGGAGCACTGCAAATTACTCTAAAACTTATTTTTCAGATTCAAGACTGGCAAAGTATATACCAGTCTACTCATATTCCTATACCAAAATTCACACCTGTGGATGAATCCGTAACATTTATTGGTCGGCTTTGCAGAGAAATCCTGAGGATCACAGACCCAAAGTAAGTAGTGTGTGTCACAAGCACCATGCACTGGATAGCTCCAATTCCACCATACACAAACCAAAATACGAGTGATAGTTTTTCCTTAGCTGTCATATCTTTATATAAAACCAGATATACCCAGTCCATCCTGTACGTTTTAAATATTAGTCTAGAAAAGTTGTGATTTTAGTCTAAGAAGGAAAACAGTGTTAAATAAATGGAGGAGAGAGAAATCAGGGAAGGGTGACAGAACTGTGGTGGAAAGAGGAATAACTAAACATCACCTGAGATACTTGGAGAGTCTTTCTCATCTGTCTGATAAAGGTAACTCATTACTGAGAGTATCACAGGAACTGTCTGCAGCTTATTCTGAAGTAGTTGCATATTTTTTCCTCAGAATCACGTGTTACATTGACCAGATGAATACCTGGTATGATACCAAAACTCACCAAGAAGTAACCAATAGTCGTCTCTTCTCAGAGATCCAAGATACTTTGGGTATCTTTGGTCTCAATGGCTTAGACAGGCTGCTGTGTTTCATGATTGTGAAGGAGCTGCAGGTAATTTTTAAACTTAAGTTTCTCTAGGCTACAATGCTTTTATTGTTTAATAATTTTTAGTAAAATAAAAAAACTGTTAATTACTGAAATGGTAAACTGAAATCAAAACTATTTGAAAACTGGGTGTTCAGCCCCAAAAGGAAAAATTTCAGTTACAAATAAAATCAGGAGAGTTGGTGCCCATAAGTAAATGGTGCTGTGTAATTCCAGGTTGTGTGTTATGGGATGCTTTCTGAAGGTGTACACAGTGTGTGTACTTAAAAGTTGATCTCAGGTCAACTTCTATTTTTCTGACTAGACATCAACAAAGACTAGATTGAGTCTACCATGGTATAAGTAAGGTGTCAATTCTATGTAATGGCTGGTTCCCTAATGCCTCTATGTGAAACCAAGTTGTTTTGTTTCCTGAGAAGAGCCTAGTTCTAGCCTGGTGAAAGATTTTAAGGAAAATAATTATCAATGAAAACAATTCTTCCTGAAAAATTGAATTAATAGTTGTCCATAGTAGGTATTAGATACTGACAAGGGGGATCTTTTAATTGTCCTAACATCGATTAGCATAACTCCAAAAAGTGAAACTACAGAATTCCTCAACTCTTCATCTATGGAAATAGTCTTTTCCTGCTGTTAAAAAATGTGACTCCTGTGCCATCAAAATTAATCATAGAGTGCATGTGTGGTAATTTTACTTATTATTTCTTTATTTTATTAGAATTTCCTCAGTATGTTTCAGAAAAATATATTGCGTGACAGGACAGTACAGGATACCTTAAAAGCACTTATGAATGCTGTCAGTCCCCTCAAAGGAATCATAGGTACGTGCTTACTGGTTAAGATGGAAGAAAGCAATTGTCTTTGTACACTTGCATTTATTTCTCTTCTTACATGTTCTTTTTTTAATGCCTCACCCTTCTTCTTTTCTCAGCAAATTCAAACAAGGTTTATTCCACAGCAATTGCAAAAACACAGAAGATCTGGACAGCTTATTTGGACTCCATAATGAAGGTGGGTTCATGTGACTTACTGTTACTCAGAATTCACTCGAGGCTCTTTGGTTATACTGGCCCCTCAGTTCAGGAGGGACATGGACGTGCTGGAGCATGTCCAGAGAAGGGCAGCAGAGCTGATGCAGGGTTTAGAGGGTAAGTCCTGTGAGGAGCAGCTGAGGGGGCTGGGGGTGTTTAGTCTGGAGAAGAGGAGGCTCAGGGGGGAACCTTACAACTCTCTACAACTTCCTGGAGGGAGACTGTAGCCAGGTGGGGGTTGGCCTCTTCTCCCAGGCAACCAGTGACAGGACAAGAGGACATGGCCTCAAACTGTGCCAGGGGAGGTTCAGGTTGGACATTAGGAGGAATTTCTTTATAGAAAAGTTTGTTAAGCATTGCAACAGGCTGCCCAGGGAAGTGGAGTCACTGTCCCTGGAGGTGTTTAAGGACAGACTGGACATGGCACTCAGTGCCAAGGTGGTGGTCAGTCATTGGTTGGACTCAGTGATCTCAGAGGTCTTTTCTTAATGATTCTGTGATTCTGTGATACTTTATTCATTTTATTTTACAGTGTTGTATTATACTGACTTGGAATTGTGTAGCATCACAAGTAAAGCAGGCCTCGGTTTGCAAGACCTCCTGAGCCTCATTTGTGTGAGCACCTCACACTCCACAAAGTGCTTAGCACTGAGATTCATAAGAAATAGTTCACCAAAACCAGAGTCTGGCACTAGAGATCTGATCTGGGCAGGCTAAGTTAGTGTTCAGTATCAGGAACTATTGAGACTCCTCACAGTGCCTTGTGACCACGATATCCCCAAGGATAAAGTTTGGAGCAGTAGCATTTCCCAGACTTGCCTTGTTCCCACAGAAGGCATTGTACTGTGCTGAAGATTTAAACAATCTGTCCCACTAACATGGCTCTTTATCTTGTCTCTGTAATGATATATTGGGACCAGCATTTTTCAGAGTGCTGTGAATGTTGGTTTGTTACTGGAGTGAAGAGTAAAGACCAGGGAAGGGGAAGGTTGACTACAATGAGCCTCTGATGTTTTTCCCTCCTGCCATGCTGACCCTAAGATTTACAGAGAGGTGGGAACCAGAGTACAGGCATTGTCACCAGTGTAAAAAAAAGTAACAGGGATTTTTATACCTGTTAACCCTTTTTGTGCCCTTTTCACATGGCCTGTACCTGGTACCGGGAACTGTGTGTAAACCTCAAGCCCTGTGGCTTACATCTGTGCTCTGAGTGCACTGTGCAGCTGGGGTCAGTCTTTGACTTCACTCTTCCTTCATTGCATTCAGTTTAACACACCACCCTTTTTGTGTTTGTTTCAACAGGTTGGTCAGATGCAGATTTTAAGACGACAGATTACCAATGAATTAAATTATTCCTGCAGGTTTGACTCCAAGCATTTGGCTGCTGCTTTGGAAAATCTCAATAAGTAAGAAGCAAATTGTGCTGAAGAGTTGCGTGTATGACTGTGATGTAATTGTTATCAGCTCAGCAATCCTTAAAATCTAAATTACAGCAAAATGTGGAGTCTGATTGCATGGAGGTTTTTGTTGATCGGTATTTGACTTTTAACCCAAGAAAAACATTAAAAATAAATACTTGGCAAGTAATTAGTTTAAAGATGCAGTTTCTAATAGCATTTGGTTATATCTAGTTTTGAAGTCATACTTAGATGAGAAGAAGAAGCAGAATATGTGTCGTTCTGATTTTGAATCAAATACAATGTTTGTAAAAAGACTCCAGAAAAGGTGTTTTACTCTTGATTGTAACCATTTACAGGTTTTGTATCTCTGAAATTTTTACATTAATAAGACTTGTGGCATCATGTAAGGCTTATCTGGGGATAATTTAAAAAATTGTTTAATATAATAAATGTATTTTCCTTTTAGAGCAATATTGGCTGACATTGAAGCACATTATCAGAACCCATCATTACCTTATCCTAAAGAAGACAACACTCTTCTGTATGAAATCACAGCTTATCTGGAAGCTGCTGGCATTCACAATCCATTAAATAAGGTCAGGCATACAATCTGGTGCTTGGTGCAGTTTGCTTTTTTCTATTTTTTTATTAACTGAGGAAAAAAAATGTAGAAGTCCTGTACTACTCTTTTTTTTTGTTTCCCTTCAGATCTACATAACAACAAAACGTCTGCCATATTTTCCCACTGTCAACTTCCTATTCCTCATTTCCCAGTTTCCCAAACTTCAGTACAACAGAAATTTAGGTAATGTGTAAGTTGCTGTTTGTCTGAATCTAATTAAAACCTATGTGAAATTATGTGTAGAGAAGATAGTAAAATTACCTGCATAGAAAATACAGAGTTCCTAACTTTAGTCCATCACGTTCAGACAGTTTTGTTATACTATTTAGGCCAAATGCAATGGGGTGGGAAGCAGAATCCAAACCCCTGTGTTTCTCATTCTATCCTGTGCCTCAGTTAGTATCATTAAGCCATTTGCCATGAAAGACATGTAGTTGTTATGTTAGGTTTGAATTTTCATTTGTGGGCAAGCAGAAGGAGAGACAGAGCAAAAAAATCATGAAAAGTATATTACATAAGTTAGTCTGTGCTATAAGAATATGTTCTGTTTTATAAACCTGTGTTGTTTTGGGTTTTTTTCTGTGCAGGAGTGCTGTGCAAGCGGCCAGCTGATCAAATTGACTGGCTTCCTTTGGTTCTGGGGCTCCTTACTCTTTTGAAACAGTTTCACTCAAGATATACAGAACAGTTTTTGGCTCTGATTGGTCAGTTTATTCGTTCAACGATGGAGCAGTGCACAAGGTATCCATGTTTTACTTTTTACCCAAGTATCACCTGTAGTAGTATTATCACTGCTTTGTCAGTATTTTTTTTCTAGCTGAGTATCAGTGACATTGGCAGACTTTCAGTACTTGAAGGGACCTTATAAAAAAGATGGAGAGAGTCTCTTTATGTGGGCTGACAGGGACAGAAAAAGGGAAAATGATTTTAAACTAAAAGAGGGGAGATTGAGAATAATGTTAGGAGGAAATTCTTTCCCATGAGGGTGGTGAGGCACTGGAACAGGTTCACAGAGAACTTGTAGATGCTCCATGCCTGGAGGTGTTCAAGGCCAAGTAGGATGGGGCCATGAACACCCTGATCCAGTGGAAATTGTCCCTGCCCATGGCAGGGGCATTGGAACTAGATGATCTTTAAGGTCCCAAACTATTCTATGATTGCCTTACACAATAACAACAATATATTTTATTAAATACAAGATTAAAACACTATTTCTATTTGTAATGGAATCACATGGCACCTAGTAGAAATGGTGTTATTTGAAGGCTGGCATTTTCAGGTAATTTAATCCAAGTAACTAGTCAATTAGTAAGAGTGTGATCTCCATGGTGATTTAATTTTAGCCAGAAGATTCCAGAAATGCCTGCTGATGTAGTGGGTGCCCTCATGTTCCTGGAAGATTACATTCGCTACACCAAGTTACCAAGAAAGGTAAGAAAGAATTCCATGTCTCTAAATATGCCCCTAAACACCCCAACTATTTTCCCTGGAAAAAAGAACGGGGAATGTGTGGTCCCATTCTACTACAGCCAATGAAGGGATCTGGCCAGGGAGACACTGCCCACACCTTCCATTTGTACTACACTGGAGCCAACGTAATAAATAACAGGTCAGGGCCCTGCTGATGCAGAAGCAGCCCTGATTCATAGAGATCAGTCCCATTACTACAGGAATAAATAGATTAATACTAATAAAGAATTTCAGCTTTGTGCCAATTTCAAACAATTCTGTTAATCTTCAGTGTACTTGCTGGGGGCTGTTGGGAAGGAAAGAAATAAAACAGAAGTTCCAAGATGTTTCCAAGTAATACTAAACAGTATTCAAAACACAGGGCAAAAAGATAATTAACAAGTCTAAATTTTGGTGAAACATTGTATCCAGTCTTCACTTCTGCCAAAGCCTGATTTCCCAGGCAGCTTCCTTGTCTCACATGCAAGGGAAGTGCTAAAAGTCTGTGCTTGTAGAGAGACTTTATTTCAGGTTTAAATACAACTACATTTGAAGATGATCTATTATTTATACATAGTATTAAAAATAAGTCATAATCCTGTTTCCTATATATAGGCTGTACCTCAGTGGTCCTTGAAGAAGCCATTTCCCAACTAATGCTGACAAGAGAGAGAGATTCTTCCAGTCTCCTCTTCCCAGCCCACAGTGCAGTGTGGTAGGAGGTCCCTGTGTCAGTCCTGCCCCTGTAGCTGGTGCCTGTCCAGCTCCCACTCCAGCCTGGTGCTGTGTGGAGAAACAGCAGAGAGGGCAGCAGCATTCCTCCAGTCCTACACAGTCCTGTGCTCCTGGCACCTTGTCACAGCCCAGGCTGTGCTGTTCCTTCCTTGCTCTGTGCGCATCCAGGAACACATCCAGGAGCACATCCTCATGCCAGGGTGCCTCAGGTCAATGGTGTGTGTGCTTGAGTCATAGATCAGATATGCTTGTTAATGGATGAATGGACAACAAATGGATAATGCAAATGCCTAACTGTGCCTTCCTGTGTCCCTCAGGTTGTTGAAGCACACGTGCCAAGCTTCATTTTTGATGAATTCAGAACTGTTCTATGAATATGGAGAAGGATCAAGGCTTTTCTCCAAACCTGAAATGAGGAGTTGGGTCCTGAGGATGAGGCAACTACAGCTGTTCAGAACTATGTCTTTTCTGTGCTTCAAGGCAGTGCCTACAGCTGTCTGTGAAATGTAACCATCAGCACTAGTCTATATAACCCTTGTTTAAATCTTGGCATGATACGCAGCGTCTCCTCTAAACAGTGTACATTTTGTACTGAACATTATAAATGCTGCATGTAATTGTTTATGTATAAATCATTTAGGTTTTTTGTTCTGAAGAACTATTTGTGGAAGTTTGACTTTTGTATCAGAAATGAATAATGAAACTGGAAATAAAGGTGTTGGATAGTTTGCAAGGACTGTTGATTCCAAATACAATTTCCTTCTTAAAAGAACCATGAGTGAGAATGCATACACAGGTTTGATGTCTCCCTTATTGTACTACAAACAGTTAGTTTAATTCTATAGAGGACATAATTAAATATTCACAGCTGAAAAGTCCTGTTAGGCTACCTAAAGGCACAAATATTAGTACAACTGTGACATGACTAATGTTGGGAACAAGCTGTTTAGTCACATAATTTTCACTCCTGGTATGTGTAATGTCCCAACCTTAAGGGGAAGGGAGCACCCAAGATTCGTAGGTGCTCGTGGTCAAAAGGAATGACAAAAGTCAGAGGGTCCACAAAACCTCACAAAGTTTTATTAGTAAATTATACACTTGGCTTGGAAATTGATATGTTAGTCCCTGACCTCCTACCTCAGCACACAGCAGTGGGGTTTGGATAAAGGGGTGGGGTGAAATGGGAGGGGTGGGGGGGGTGGATACAGAGATAGAGCTGGATTAAAGAGGGGGAGAGAGAAAGAAAGGAAGAAAGAAAAAGAGATCACCAGTCGTGACTCTAGCATGAGCCCAGCTGATGGGGTGTCCTTGGGAGCATGCCCAGGCCTTGTGGGGGTATTTTTTTATAGATAAGTTTTTCCTGCCCTAAAGATAAGTTTCTTGACTGCTTATCTCCAGGAGCCAGAACAAGGACATTTTTCTCAGACATGGCTTCCCTGCCTCCTACAGCCCCATTTCCAGCCACAACAACCCGTTGCTGTTTTTACCAACAATCCTTGGTTGGCTCCACTACTGAGTTTGCTACCTACACATGAGCCCCCTTATCTTCCAAGCTTCCACAGTATGGAACGTTGGTTGGTACACCTGGCTTAATTATCTTGCATGGAGTTGCTGTGGAATTGTCAGCAGGGGATATTACCCTATCACAGGGACAGCCTGGACAGGTGATTATCAGACTGAAAAAGAGGAGGCAGATGCCACAGCTAAAGGGATAGTCCCATGTTGGGACTGTCCAGCCCACACTCCTGCATAGAGTAGGGTAGCTGGCACAGGACCACAGGCAGCTGAGTTTTGAATATCCCTGGGATGGAGACTCCCCAGTCTCTCTGGGTGATCTGCCCGGGTGTTTGACCACCTAAACAGTGAAAGAAGTTCTGTCTTATGTTAAAATGGAATTTCCCGTGTCTCAGTTCTTCCCAGCTGGCTCTTGTCTTGTCACTGGGCTCTTTCTTCTTTACTCCCTCCATCCATTGAATATTTATCCACATGAATTAGATTCCTCTTAGCCTTCTCTTCTCCAGACTGAGCAGTCCCAGCTCTCTCAGCCTCTCCTCATATGACAGGTGCTCCAAGCCCTTCAGTGTGTCCATGTCAGTCATAGTGGGGAGTCTAGCACTGGACTCAGCACCCAGATGTGTCTCGCCAGGGCTTAGCAAGGAAGGGTCATCTCCACCTGCTGGCAGATATGCCAGCAGCTCTGCCTGATGCAGCCCAGAAGGATGGTGGCCACCGCTGCAGGAGTGAATTGGGTTTTCCGAGGATTCCAGGGAAATCCAGGGGAAAACAGCTTTTCCCCAGGAACAACTTTTTTGCCAGGTTGTTTTCTGGCAGTTGCTGGTCTTCATGAACTTTGTGTTGGACCATTTCTCCAGCCTGTCCAGGTCCCCCTGAATGGCAGCACAGCCCTCTGCTCTGTCAGCTGCTCCTCATGGGTTTGTATCACCTACAAACTGGTGGGGGTCCATTGGTCATCAGCGAAGCCATTAAACAGTACTGGCTCCAGTATCAACTCCTGGAGTGCAGCACTAGGAACTGGCCTCCAGCTGGACATCAAGGTGCTGATCATGATCCCCTGGGCCCCACTGCTGAGCCAGTGCGTTGTTTGGTTTTCCCTTAGTAAATCCACACTGAGCACCTTCTTGTTCTTTGTATGTTTGGGAATGGTTTCCAGGTCCATTTGCCTCATCACTTTCCCAAGGTTTATGGTGAGGCTGGCAGTCCCACGGCTTTCCTCATCCTTCTTCTTGCTTTTCCTGAAGACAGGGATGATGTTTAGGACCCAGGATCACCACCACCATCCACAGGGCATCAGGAGCAGCCTCTCTCTGACACCTGCCAGCTCTCCCCCCATCCAGGAATACATCCCAGAAGCTCCCATGGAGTCCTTTGTGTGCACATTGTTTAAATATGTTCCCCAAACTGGTCCTCCTCTGCTGAAGGACTGATTTCTGATCTGTGGGGTTCAGTGTCGCCACTGTATTGTTGTTTTACCTGTTACCAAATCAGCCTTTGCAAAAGCTGAACCCATGTCACAGTAACCTGGTTTTCAGGGTGGGGAAGGATTTTACCTCCTGCATTCTGTGCCAGCAGCTGCTGTGTTGGGAGCACAGCCCTTCTCTCTCCAGCAGGCAGGGGCTTGCCCAGCACCTGGCTCCCTACCCATCCATGCAAGAGCTTTGATGCCAGCTGAGACACAGCAACTTCCCCCAGCAGCCAGTGCCATCCTGGCCTCCACATCTCCCTCCAGGTGTGCTCTAGGTGGGAGAACAGCACAGTGGTTCAGGCAACACTGACAAGAGCCCTGACCAAGGGCAGCCCTGCTGTGCAGATCTGGAGAGTTGTGCTGGGTTACACATTTCCAGGAACGGAGGAGCCTGGGCCACATCTTTACCAGGAGTAAAGAATATCGGCTGAACTGAGAATGGACATGATCAACACAGCAATGGCTGCACTCCTGCACGTACAGCAGAGGTGAGGCAGGCTATGAGTCAGTCACTTTACTCAATAAAAACCTGTACAGCCCATTGCATTCCAGGCACAGCAGTGATCACCCTAAAGCACAAAATGACAGGATCAATTATGTTGGAAAAGACCTCCAAGATTATCGAGTCCAACCTTTGACTGAACACTACCATGTCAATTAGACCATGGCACTGAGTTCCACATCCAGTCTTTTCTTAAACACCTCCAAGAATGGTGACTCCACCACCTCTGTTGTCAGCCCATTTCAATGTTTAATCACCCTTTCTGAGAAGAAATTCCTGCTGATGTCCAAGACCTGAACCTCCCCTGGCACAGTTTGAGACTTGGTGCAGCTTCAGCAGGGACATCCCTCAAGGTTATTCCTCAGGACTCAGACCCCTTACCCAGCATCTGATATCCCCAGCAAGGTGACAGCTTTCCTTAGGCCCAAAGTTATACTGTATTCTAATGGCATTATCCAGCCATTGTTAGAAGTGTAGGAAGTAGCAGTGTTCTACCTCTGTCTTACCACCATGTGAATCATCATTTAAGTCATCATCAAGTCACAAATTCAGTTATTGCCTGTGGTGGAGTTGACTTTGGCTGGAGGCCAGGTGCCCGTCCAGCTTGTCTATCACTCCCCTCTGCAGCTGGAAAGGGAGAGAAAATAAGATGGAAAATGACTCATAGTCTGAGATAAGGCAGTTTACCAAACCAAAAGCAAAAGTTTGTGCATGCACAAGCAAAGAGGAAAAATAAATTATTATTCTCTACTTCCCATCAGCCACTTCCCAGGAAGAAGGGCCTCAGCACATAAAGCAGTTGCTAGGCCAGCCCTGTAAATAAAAAATTCCCCCTCCTCCACCTTGTTTTTGCAGCTTTTCTGTCTGAGCTGATGTCATATGGTATGGAATACCCCTCTGGTCAATTTGAGTCAGCTGTCCTAGCTTTGTGCCCTCCCAGGACCTTCGCTGCCTCCAGCCCCTTGATGGGCAGGGAATGTTGGAGAGATAGCACTGGTGCTGTGCCAGCACTGCTCAGCTGTAGCCAAAACTCTGGGGTGTTATCAACACCTTTCAGCTACCAATGCAGAGCACAGCCCTGTGAGGGCTGCTGTGGGGAAAATGAACTCCATCTCAGCCAGACCCAATACATACCCAATCACCCTTTGATTACCATTGGGACGTCAATTAATCACCATTTGTTCATTGTTTGATCGCTAACAAATGCCTTTTAGTTAACTCCATAATGATGATTGCTCTTATTGATTCACCTTTGAAGCCAGATAAGCAAACGGAGCTGTAGAGCAGAGAAAGGGAGCACCATGGTAAGACTGCACAAAAAAAAATTAGGGAAAGGAGAAGGTGAAACGGGTGAGGTGGGAAGTCAGGTATCACCCAGCATTAACAACCTGAAGTCCTAAATGTTTAACCCACAAAAGAAATATGTATTTCCACTTTAACAGGTAAGAAAGCAAAGACCAACAGTGGCGGAATACAAATTGGGTCACACTATTTTTTCTCTATTTCAATTCATTTTTAAGCTTTTCCTTTAGAAAGCTCTAAACCTTCCCCAAACAACTGCAAATATCCTGTCCCCACAGTAGCACAGTTTCCTAAAGATGGTTAAATTAAAACACACAGAAAACTCTTAATGCATTAAGACTTATGTTATTAAGGCAATTATTTACAATGAAGCTTCAAATTTTAGGTCCTCTTCATGAGTTACACTGAGCCCTGGCAGGAACAGCTACAAGGGGCATTCACTGGCAATGTACATTACAGCTGGGACTCAGCAAGCAGAAAAATCAATAATGCTATTATTAAGGAAAACTAGGGCTCACAGGCAGACCAGAAAAACCTGGAAAAATAAATGTAATTAGTTTCTGCATCTGAAGTAGCCCCTAAACATCGGCGGGAATCTTTCCTGTGCACTAGACCATCACAGTATTCCTCAGCAGGGATTATATCCCTACATTTCTTCTTCTATATTACACCCACAGTCTTAATAATGACTGATGAAGATCTGACTGAACTAATCCACTTTAGGGTGTGTCCACGATGTCTGAGTTAACTGGCTTTCCACACTGTAAATTATCATATCTCATGCCTTATCTGGGTAAAAACCACCAGTTCAGGGAATCCTTTTCACTCCAAGCAGGTACAAACAGACCAATACATAGTGTGCCACAGAAGTCAAAATGTAATTCATGCAAATTTTAATTATGATGCTTAATTTTAACTCCTGTGGCTCTTCAGACAAAACTAGAAAAATTATTATTTAGAATAATTATAGAGGTGTGATTCTAGCAGACAGCAATTAGTTATACTCATGATTAATGTCTCATCTGTCCATAATTAAAATAAGTAGAAATCCATGAAAACAAGGCTTCCAGCCTTCAAAATTTTTATTTTTAAAAAAATAACAGCAAATTAGGTAATGAAAAGAGTGTTAGACAAATTAAGTAACATTATGATGGCCTGTTAACCCCCTGATTCTGTATGTTCCCCCTCTTCCCTCCCTTAGCCTTGGCCACTCCCTCGGTTTCTCCCTATTTGCTCCTGTACCCCAACCCCGCCCAGGGACCGCCCCTGGGCCCCTGACAAAAACACCCCACGCCCAGACCAGGTTGTCTCTCTACCTCTGAACACTGCGGGGACAAGATGTGATTAAAGCCATCTCAAACCCTCATGAGGGACCCTTCTCTACCTTCTTTACCATCCCCTGCGTTGTAACGCTGCTGGCTGCCGGAGCCAGATCGCGGGGCTGTCCGAAATGGACTCCGGGATGCGATTTATGGCATGGCCCTAGGAAACCCCCACTGTGCTCACAGGGAGCAGCAGCCTGCCAGACAGAGTCCAGTGGTTACAAAATAACATAAAACAACATTCTCCATCTTCAAATTCTCCATCTATAAATATTTGTAATCAATTAAAAACTCAGTTCTTGTGTCCCACTGAAGCAGGGATGGGGGAATGATTTGACTATTTTGTGTCCCTGCAGTCACTGTTGTTGGCAGGAGCCTGTCAGTGGTGGCAGGAGCCTTCCTGAGAGGGGTCACGTCCTGTTGCTGCCCTGAAACCAGAGCTGCCATGCCTGTACCTCACCCTACAGCCAGCTCCACCCTGAGCTACCTGGTTCAATTAGCAGTGATGGGAATTAAGACCAAGTTACCAGTAGTATGTTTAAAATGTAACTCTCAGTTCACGTTCCAGCATGTAACACAAGGCCCAGTCTATTGCATTTACTGGTGAGTTCGGCAGTGGCAGACAGGGGTGTCCAAGCACCATTACCCATTGCTTAACTGGTTAACCAGGCCCAGGAAAGCTCTTAGCTGGCTTGAGGCAATCTTGAAAGCCTCACACCCAGATCTGCCCAGGGGAAGCCTGTTTTATTTAGCCTGCATGTTAACTGGGAATTTGAAAGGCCATCCTAGGGAGAGGAGGAGTCTCGGGAAAACTTGGGTCTCCATTGTGCTGGATTTGGCTGGTGTAGGGTTAATTTTAATACAAAAATCTCTATCAACACCCTCCCAGATATCAAAATCAATGTGCCCCAGGGGTCCCCAGTACTGAGGCGTCTGCACAGGATTAAAGATTGTGATGCCTCACGCTTCTCACTGGCTGAATCACACAGCTAATACAGATAAAATCTCATTTCTGTATGCTTGTGTCTTTTAAACCTTGTCCTACTTTGAATACCATGTCCATCTCTAACGCAGCGTTTGGTGCTCAAGGCACCGACTCTGGCGTGCCCCAGGTCAGAGAGAGTCCAGCTGCGTTCTTCTGTGCATCACTGAAGCGACTTCGGCATCAGGAAAAGGCCTGCTGGCTGAGCTGGCTAGCTGGCTTCTTTGCAGAGGGAACACGGCAGGAGCCGATGGTATCGGCTCACGTTAGCTCGGAGACAAAGGAAGAGAGAGGCTGTTCTGGTCTGGCTCCTGACAGGTTTTATTGTTAGAAGTTTCACAGCCCAAACAAGCTCGGAAGGCTGGAATCCGATGTGATGGGAATGATGGGATGTGATGGGATGGGATCCTCCCTTGAGGCTCATCCTCAGTTTTATAGGGCATTTGAAAACCCTGGTGAAAGGGGAAAACCACCAATGAGTTACAAGCCAGGGGAGGATACAATTTAACAAGAACTACTGGGGGAAACCGAGAGGCGGGAGTTATAACAGAGAACCAGTGAACAACGGAGTAACCGAGAATTTTCCCGAACCAGGGGAGGTGGCTTGGACCCGGGCACCGCCCAGGGGGTGCAGCTTAGGCATCTGAGCCGCCCCTCGACCCCTCTGAGTCTGCCTCTTCAGGAAACTCGATCCAGGGGATGGGCTGGGATTGATTGGCATCTCGCTGCCCCAGCCCTGCAGTGGGCTGGGTCACCCTAACACATCTCTATTTTGCATTTAGAAAATAAGCACCTTCACCAAATATTGAGCTAATGAATAATCAAGATTATTTACTTCTACAGGTATGCCATTCCTTAAAAGCAGATTATAGGGATATTTTGAAGCTATGCAGCTCCCCACAGTATTGTTCTGGGGCATCAGACAAGTCTTCTTAGCAGCACTGAGCAGTGATGACTGGTAATTCAGAAGTTTGAGAGGAGAAACGCCTCCCTGTTACAGGCTTTAATTTATCTGGTTATAAAGATGGTATGTGTCAAATACAGCAGCTGGCAGGTAGTGTGTGTAGGCACTGTATGGAGTGAATGATGCTGGGTGATGCTGATGTGATCTGACATATGAAAACAAAGAGCTCTGATTCAATTGTCCCAAGCTGGGCTTGCAAATAACATCTATATGCACTGTCTGCAGATGTCATTTGCTGGAGCAACTAGTCTATACAGAATAAAAAATGTGACCACCAAATATACTACAGAGAGATAGAGCAGCTCCATGTATGCTCTACAGCAACCAGCAAGTGCCCTTTGTATACAAAGGTGTGCTGGTCTTGGCTGGAGTAATCTTTTTTCCCAGTAGCTGGTCTGGGGCTGTGTTTTGGGTTTGTGCTGAACACAGGGTTGATAATAAGGAGATGTTTTTGTTATTGCTGAGCAGGGGCTTACACAGAGCTAAGGCCATTTCTGATTTTTGTATGGCCACACTGGTGAGGAAGTTGGGGGTGCATGGGAGATTGGGAGGAGACACAGCCAGGACAGGTGACCCAAACTGACCAAAGGGGTATTCCAGACCATGTGACATCATGCTCAGCATATAAAGGTGGGGAAAGAAGGAGGGAGGAGGGGACGTTTGGAGTGATGGTGTTTGTCTTCCCAAGTCGCTGTTGCATGTGATGGGCCCCTGCTCTCCTGGAGATGGCTGAACACCTGTCTGCCCATGGGAAGCAGTGAATTAAATCTTGGTTTTGCTTTGCTTGTGTGTGCAGCTTTTGCTTTCCCTATTAAGCTGTCTCTATCTCAACCCACAAGTTTTCTGGCTTTTACTCTTCCAATCGTCTCCCTCATCTCAGTGGTGGGGGAGTGAGTGAGCAGCTGCCTGGGGCTTGGCTGGGGTTAAACCATGGCAACAGGAAACCACAGTAAGCTAACACTCAGTTTCTACCCCCCTACCTGTGATTGCTGAGTTACCACATGGCCAAACCCGAGCCACGGTGGTGCTGCTTTACAGCTCATCTTTGGCACAGAAAAACTCAGGTACTGGATCTGGTTCCTGCCTGGAGACCTTGGAGCAGAATGCTATATAGGCAGCAAGCATTAGTCAGGAAAGCTTTCTAGCATCAGAAAAGACACCAGGGAGCACAAGTGACCCCTAGCATCCCAAGACAGCCTTTTGCAAAAGTTTCTTTTACTTCCTGTTGATTCCAAGTTGAAGGAGAAAATTTGTCTAGAAAAAGCAGCGTAAGGCTCAAGGTTAACAGAATCCCTTCCACCCACTGAAGGTGTTATTAAGGGCTCAAGAGCAGATGGAGGCAGGGGGTCTGGAGAAGGTTTCCAGCAGGTTACCCTATCTCATTGCAATTCTTGATTGGTTTATGTGTCTGCAACAGATTGTGCATCAAGATGGTGTTATAAATAAAGTATGTAATTTGTGCTATTATGTATAAAACTAAAATGTAATAAGACCATGCAGAGACAGAGTTTCAAAATCCCTCCACCAGCCTAGCTGAGAGAAAAATTTCACAACACTAAAAGAAGTTCTCTCACAGATATAAACAATAAGTGAGGATTCCCCCCAGGTGAGGTTGGATCTTATCACCGGGACATTGACACCATAATGACTTGATCACCACATTCTGATATCTACATCTCATCTGATAAGGAATCGGACATTCCGGGAAATAAAAATAACTGTTCCAGGAACCAGAGATGGCCCATTCATCACCCAGGATGGACAATTCATCAGACCCAGGAAAGGCTTTGTGCAGCCCAACTTCAGGACAAGAAAACATTATGAATATGCTAAATTGCAAGAAGAATAGAATTAATTTGGACTCTGTATAAACTGTATACGAAGGGACCAGCCAAAGCAGCAGTCATGAACTCGGGAGGTCTGGTGCGATAGAGATCAGATCTATGCGTGTTCACCCCGACCCCAGGACCCCAGGCTCGGGGCTGCTTTTTTCGGTTGTGGCTTTTGAGACCGATATTTCAGTCGCATAATAAATGTTATTTCTTTATAAATTTTGATTGGGCAATTCTGTTTATCATAATGGGATCCTCACCACCAAAATACATTTCAGTCCACATTTTAAACAGTAAAGCAAAAATTAGCCTAGGTCAGTGCACATCCACCACATTCCCAAAATAGCAACCAATTTCTTGTTACTAATGTCCTCTTCTGCAAGAGTTTCCTCCAGCATACACAAGAGCAAAGCACTTGATAAAATGACCACTGTTCTGGCATAGGAAATGCAGAGGCAGCAAATAAATCCAGTCACAAGGAAGATGGTAAAGCTTTGTAACCTAAAACCTTAATAGCAGGGTTTTATTTATGTTGAAATATAAGTGAGAGGTGCATTTATGTCAAAATATACGTGAGAGGTGCATTTATGTCATACATAAAAAGTATATGAACCAGTGCTCAGCATTGTGCCCAGGAGGCCCACATCAACCTTTGGATTCAGGATGTTGATTCACAACTGCACAAAACATGTCAGGACCCATCCTGTGGTACAGCAGGGCCCACACCCAAAATAGGGCAGCCTGGTTCACCCAGTGTTGGCAATGATCCCTACTCCACACTAATCCCCTTTCCCTGAAATCATATCCAGGAGGAGCCTGTGCTGAGGCCATCACAGGCAGAGCACCACCAGTAGAGGGGGGCAGTTTTTGGCCTTGGGCGTCTCCCAGTGTAGTAAAGCCTTCATGCTAACAAGCCACAGCTACGACCATGGAGTCTTATTCCTCTGCAAGCTTCCTCTGCCTGTCCTGCCCTTAAAGAATCCAGTCTCATAGCCTAGAAGCATCCATAAAGTCAAACTCACACCACCAGTACTGCCATGAGTGTATTGACACCAGTTAGAAGTTAATGCTTGTACATACAATTCTGTATACTTTACTAGGGAAGACAAATTTTTAGGACCATATATGTATCAGCCCCTATATCAGGACTATCAGAAACCACACCTTGGAAGAGAGTGTTAAGATGCCCTCGCCTAAATGAAGGACATGATTTTGCATCCAAAGGAAACAAGCCTGCATCACAGAAACCTGAAAAATCTGTAGTTATGTAAGAATGGCTCCCAGGTAAACAAGGCATCGAGCCAGAGCCAGAGAAAACTCGTGTGCTCCCATGAAAAGACAAATTAGCCCCTGTAATAGCATAGGTGGAACCATCTACAATTGTATGGGTATGCAACACACCCCACTGGGTGTTCCTCAGGAAATGCTGACTACTCATGAGCCTATTGCCTTAACATTAATGTGTATTTCAGCATTTGACCCATGGTTCTGCTGTTTGCCATTGGCTGGATTGGTAACCTGTGCTTGAAAATGGCTTTAAGCTCTAAAACCTGGATGCAGTACCAGAAGCCCCTTCTTCCATGGCCCTTCACCATCTCTGCCTTCTGAAAGTGATACCAGCAAAGGCCAAACGCTTCACTCTGCAGCTTCTCTTGACTCTGCCTGAAGCTCCTGCTCTGCCATACACCATTGCAAAGGCCCATTTCAAGCAGAATTGTCATTTGTTTGCTTTAGCCCTTTGCTAACGATTTCCAGCATCCTGTTTACCTTTTTAACTGGTTCTGCCAACTGAGTGGAAGCATGGAGAGGACCAGTCATGGTGATTCCAGGACACTCTCAGCTGAGTTCCACCATTGTCACTGGTATTGGACAGCAGAACAAACAACAGCTGTGTGACCAGGTAGATGATCTGCTCAGCCTGGTGGCACAGCTAAAGAGAAGAAGCAGGACGGTTAAGGAGCATCAGGGAGACTGAGAAGGAGACAGACTGGTGGAACCTGCCTCCCTAAGACAGGAACCACCACCAGAAAAAAACACACAATCAAGGGTCTCCTGTATCCTCCCCCCAGCAGGCAGAAAGCAGTAGCTCCACAGAAAGGAGAAAATGGATAAAAAGTGAAATCCTTGCTCAGGCAGCAGATGAAATCACTCCCTGCCCACCAGTGAGGAGAGTGCATACTGCCTCTGTACAGTATGTATGAGGCTCTGGAGGTGGAATGCCAGTCAACACGTGATGAGGATGAAGGTCCAGCTACACCAGAGGTGTTGACAGGGTCAGAAAGGCCTAAACCAGACATCACAACCACCTCCGTGAGCAAGAAAAGACGGGTTGTAGTTGTAGGTGATTCCTTTCTAAGGGGAACAGAGGGTCTAACATGCTGGATAAATGCTCCTCTTAGGGAAGTCTGATGCCTCCCTGGGACCCAGGTTCAGGAGATCTCCAGGAAACTTCCTAGCCTGGCATAGCTCTATTACCCGTTACTGTGTCGTGGCAATGGAGCCGCAATATCACAATCCAAGGGTCATCCAAAGAGATTTCAGCACCTTGGCTTGGTTGGTAAGGCAATGTGAAGCACATAACTTTTTCCTTTATCCTTCCAGTTGCTGGCAACAACAAGAAACAGATGGACCCAGTCTAATTCATGGCTCTGTGGCTGGTGTCACTGCCAGAATTTTGGTTTCTTTAACAATGGGATGGCCTGCAAGGCACCAGGCTTGCTGCCGTCAGATGAGATTCACCTTTCTCAAAAGGAGAAGAGGTTCTTTGCTCAGGAGCCAGCAGGACTCATTGATAGAACTTTAAACTAGACATGCCAGGGAAGAGGGATAGTATTAGGTTTGCCTCTGACAAGCTGTGGGAGGGCACACCAAGGTTAAAGGGACAGAGTGCTAATGAGAGCCCTCAGACAAGTGGCTCTAGAGGTGTTGACCACATTGGAGAACATTGCAAATCTTATGGACATGAGCCAGGGACACCTGGGATAATAGAAACAATCAGGGAAACACCAGTGAAATACCTCAAAGGAATTAAGGGATGCCCCTCTAAGAAGGTGACAGTCCAGCTGAAGGGCCTCTATACCAATGCACACAACGAACATGAGCTGGAAGCCACTGTGCTGCTGGAAAGCTGTGACCGACTTGCCATTGCTGAAACTTGGTGGGACAGATCCCATGACTGGAGTGTGGCTACTGAGATGGGAACCTTGTGGTTGGTGTCACTAAAGGCCACTTGATCAAGGGGAGCCAACTGACAAAAGCCTTCCTGCTCCAGCTGCAGGAGGCATCACACTCACAGGCTCTTGTCCTGCTGGGGACTTCAACCACCCCAACATCTACTGGGAAAGTAGCACAGTGAGCTGTAAGCAATGCAGGAAAATCCTGGAATGCATAGAAGGCAACTTCTTGAGCCAGGTACTGGACAGCCCTGCCAGAGAGGATATGATATGGACCTGATGGTCATGAATGCAGTGAGATAATCAGGGGCATCAAGATTGGAGGCAGCCTGGGCCGCAGCGATCATGCAGTGGTGGAGTTCACACTCCTGAAGGATATGGGTCAGGCAAAGAGTAAAATCAAGACCCTGAATTTTAGGGACAATAGGACACCCTGGAAACTCTACTCTGGAACAAGGCAGCAGAACAAAGTAATTCCCACTTAAGAGAATATTAGGTTTGTGAGGAACCTGAGGAACCTGAACATACCCGAACCAGTTGGGTCTGTGGGACCCAACAAGATGCATCCCAGAGTCCTGAGGGAATTAGCTGATGTAGTAGCCAAGCCACCCTCCATGATATCCCAGAAGTCATGGCAGTCAGGTAAAGTCCCATATGACTGGAAAAGGGGCAACATTGCACCATTTAAAAAGGGTAGAAAGGATGACCCTGGGACCTATTGATCTGTTAGCCTGGGAAGATCGTGGAGCAGATCCTCCTAGCAGCTGTGCTAAAGCACATGGAGAACAGGGTGGTGATTCAGGACAGCCAGTACACCTTCACCAAGGACAAGTCCTGACTAACCAACCCAGTGGCCCTTTGTGATGGGGTGAGTTCATCTGTGGACAAGGGAAGGGCTACAGATGTCAGCTCTCTGGACTTCTGTAAGGCCTTTGACAAGGTACCCCACTACATCCTTTCTGAACTGGAGAGATATGGATTTGGTGGGTGGACTGTTCTGTGAATAAGGAACTAGTTCAATGGTCACATCCAGAGGGAAATGGTCAATGGCTCAATGTCCAGATGGAGATCAGTGATGAGTGGCATCTCTCAGGGGTCTGTATTGGTACCAATACTGTTTAATACCTTTATCAATGACACAGACACTCGGACCAAGTGCATCCTCAGCAAGTTTGCAATGAGACCAAGCTGAGTGGTGCAGTTGACATGCCTGAGGGACAGGATGCCATCCACAGGGACCTTGACAGGCTTGAAGACTGGGCCCATGGAAACCTCACGAGGTTCAACAAGGCCAAATGCAAGGTCCTGCATATGTACTGAAGAAAGTCCCAGTATTTATAAAGGCTGGGGAACAAATGGCTTGAGAGCAGTCCTGCCAAGGACTTGGGGGTGCTGGTGGATGGGAGTCTGGCCATGACCCAGCAATGTGCACTCACAGCCAGAAAGCCAATTGTATCCTGTGCTGCATCAAAAGCAGCAGGGCCAGCAGGGCAAGGGAGGTGATTGTCCCCCTTTGCTTTGCTCTTGTGAGACCCCGCCTGGAGACCTGCATCCACCTCTGGCGTGCCCAGCACAGGAAGGACAACACAGACCTATTAAAGCAGGACCAGAGGAGGGCCTTGAAGATGACTAGAGGATGAAGCAAGTCTCCTATGAAAACAGGCTAAGGGAGTTGTTCAGCCTGGAAAAGAGAAGGCTCCAGGGAGACCTTATTGAGGCCTTCCAGTAGTTTAAGGGGTTCTATAAGAAGGATGGGGACAAACCTTTTAGCAAGACCTGTTGCAATAGGACAATGGTTTTAAACTGAAAAAGGGTTGATTTATACTAGGAATGAGAAGAAGTTTTTACAATGAGGGTGTTGAAACACTGGAACAGGTTGTCCACAGAGATAGATGGTAGATACCCAACCCTACAAACTTTCAGGATCAGGCTGGACAGGGCTCTGGGCAACCTCATCTAGCTGAAAATGTCCTTGCTCATTGCAGTGGCGTTGGAGTAGATGAGATTTAAACATCCCTTCCAAAACAAATTATTCTATGATCAGGATTGTTTTTCCTATTTATGTTACTTTGCTTATATTAACAGTGGATTTCAGTTACCATTTAAAATACCCTGTCAGCTTTTATTGTCAGTACCTTGAATAATTTTGCTTCAGCAAACTGTGTCAGGCCTCTGTTCACTCTGCATAGCAGAGGAGCTTGTGCAGCTCTTTGAAGCTTCACAGGGAACAATTTAGGAACTGCTGACACTATTTTCCATGTAGTACTGTCATGCTGAGCAAGCCAGAATTTCGGGATGAATAATTTATCAACTGCCCATATTTATTCTGGATTGAACGGATGTCACTTTTGTCCAGAATACACAAGCTGGTTTCAGAGAGCAGTATGTACAGGGACTACAAGCCAACAATTAAGGCTGTACTGACACAAAACAATGCATGAGCCCAACAGTATTACAGCAAACACCAACACATAGGTTTTAGGGGATGTGAGCAGCCTTTGAAGTAGCACAGGTCACAGCTTACACATGGGAGGCCAGGACAGGCAGCATGCTCCACACACCTTTCCTATCTAATCCTTCTGCAGTGCAGCAGCTGAATCCTGAGCCCAGTTCTGGGCCCCTCATCACAAGAAAGACACTGAGGTGCTGGAGAAAGTACAGAGAAGAGCAACGGAGCTGGGAAAGGGTCTAGAGCACAGACCTTGTGAGGAGCTGCTGAGGGTACAGTTGTTTAGCCTGGAGAACAGGAGGCTCAGGAGGGACCTTATTGCTCTCTAAAACTGCCTGAAAAGAGGTTGTAGCCAGGTTGGGGTCCATTTCCTCTGCCAGGCAATCAGAAACAGAACAAGAGGAAATGGCTTCAGGCTGTGCCAGGGGAAGTTCATGTTGTACATCAGGAAGTTTCTTCACTGAAAGGATGGTTAAGCAGTGGAACAGGCTGCTCAGGCAAGTGTGGACTCACCAGCCCTGGAAGTGTTCAAGAAACAACTGGACATGGCATTTAGTGCTATGGTTTAGTTGACATGGTGGTGTTCAGTCAAAGGTTGGACTTGATGATCCTGGCAGTCTTTTCTGACCTTAATGATTCATGATTCCATGATACTGTTTCCCTTTCCTCTTCACTACAGGCAAGTTTTCATACTCCTACACCATGTGAACATCTACAAACTCACCACATTGTAGCTACTTCTCTTGGTCCCTCTACTCTCTTCAGCAGCTGCACCAGTCCTGAAACAGCAGGATAACCACATATGCATGCATGTCTCCTTGTGTCCACACCACTTATCTAAGGGCCCATTAATGCTATTAAATGTTGCAGTGTAGAAATCCTTTGAATTAACCTCTTCAGATTTAGAAGATACACAGACAACTCAAAAGCTGCATTAAATATGCATGCATTCTGCTCCTCTCAGATTCTGAACCACACCTGTGACAAAACCTTCCTGGCATGCTGCTTTATCTTGCTGCATATAGGTGAGGAAAATGAAATCATCAGGACTCTTAGAGACCATCTGCTGCATGCTGTGGCTTAGCACTGGCTGCTGTTGGATTCCAGTTTTGGCCATTTTACCTATGGGCATTACTCACTCACTGACAGCTTTACTCTTCTTAGGCTCAGCTGACTCAAGAACTGGTTTTTTATTACTTCTTCTCCACCCCCCAAAATCCCTCTGCATCCATGAGAAAATAACTGCAGTCAGGGACTGCAGAACACAGCCTGAAATTCTGCCCTGCAACTCTTCTTCTCCAGGGCAGAGCTGGTGGGCCACCAACCAGCAGGAGTAGGCACCCAGCCAACACTACTAAAGATCAACTCATCAGTAATCTCTGCCAGAAGCCCACATCCTGTGTTGCCCTGTATCCCAACGATCCCACTCTGTTTGATACCTCAAAGTCAGCCCTTCCTCTTGTCCTGAGGACAAGGCACATAGCCATTTCATGGTCATATTTTCAGGTTGACCCTTCTTACATGCACACACCCACACAAGATTTGTCTCTCCCCCAGCAATTTCCAATAAGTGAGCTCTACCCCGATCATCAAGACACTTAACCAGGCCCTGAATTCAGGAAAAGAAAAGAAAAACTCCTTACATATATGTATAAATTTAAGCAGATAAATCAGACTTTAACAAAACTCTTTAACCAGAGACACACAACAAAAGTAATCTACAGATATAATTACTTTTTATTTACGTAAGCTGAGGATGTGTATTTGGCTCAGGACTTTTTATCCATGACTTTAAAGAGACTGACTGCAAATAATATTAAAAAAAAAAGTAAAATTAATCAATATTTTCAAAATCATCACAAATTTTCAATATTTTCAAAATTGTCACAAATTTTGAAAACACTTGTATAAATTCAGAAAACTTTGTGTACCCTTAAAGGGGCATAATTTAGTTACCATTTATAATGATATTTGAAAACATTAGTTCTTTACCCCAAAGTTTCAACACAGACATATTCATGATGAGTGTAATTTCAAGAGGGTATCAAAAGTGATCATGGTTAGAAAAATATACATATTTTGCTTCTGGAAAAGAAAAGGTCATTTGAAATATCCATCAAATAAAATACTAAATAAAGTCTCTCCACAGATTTTTTTCACAGTCCAAGATAAAATGTATGTTTATACACAGCTTATGCAGTCTGTCATTTTCAAGGTAGAGTCACAGTTTCACCAGTACAGAAGAACAAAATCTGTTGTTGCTCTCCAGACTGTTGGCTGCACCCACGTGTGATTGTTTAGGCAAGCCAAAAGAGTAGAGCCATACAGCAAAACCCAAACCAATCATAAGAAAGGTAGAGAAAACGCAGATGCACAAGAGCAAAGGAAATCACACTGATAACAAGAACATTGATAGGAACAGTGACCAATAGGAATAGACATGAACTCTTTAGTAGCATGCAGTAATTCCTACAGGAAAAATAATCCCACCACACTCCAAGTATTAAAAGGACACTTTTATGGTGCTTTTCATTAATTCTAGAAGTAATATTAAAGATTACTGTCTACTGGAAATAGCCTGGACTGAATTTGTTTCAGTGGATACAGTTTGTTGCTGTGCTTCAGTTCATGGCAGTGTTAAACTTCAGTTGCACACACACCAAGCAAAACAACCCTAAACTTCCAAGGTTTTAAAAGGAAGTGAGATAGGAAGAAATTTTCAAAAACATGCTTTCACTACCTGAGTGCACTGCAATAGCCAACAAAGCAAAGGTTTAGTTATTACTTGTTAAAATGAAATCTGGTGAAAAGAAGGAATTCAGAAGAGCGACATGGCACTTGCAACAGAAACTGAAATTAGTGACACATCAAGATCTGACATCCTTTACAGTGTCTTTTGAAGTGTCAATAGAGCAGTATCTTAGCTGCAACTGAAACAGAACAGAGGCAAATCCTAATGAAATAACCAAATCAAGAATGTTACAATATTTCAGTAATGAAGTCTATGAAACTACAGAATAGAAAAAAGCATGAAGGATAATAGCAGCATATGGTTTACAGTTTTTACTTCTCAGTTTATTAATATTAGTGGTGCACTCAGCAACGCATAAAGCAAGGAAAGAAATTCTGTCAAAACTGCAATTATCTACCATGTCAACACTTAATTATGGTCCTTGTAAACAGCTAACTCCTTTTTGAACTTAAATTGCAAAGAAAAGAATATTTACATATAATATATATGTATATAACCACAAAACCAAAATTAAGTTAAAACCTTATCAAGGAAATTGCATTTTGAGAAGAACATAATACAATATTAAATAGTACATGTCCAAAGATTTTGAAGGCATTGTGATCTTCATGCTTTCTCCCTCCAGTCATTTCTCCCTGGATTTTAATAGACTAAATACTTCATTTCAGAGTAAATAAGTGGAAATATTATAGAGCAGCTCCGGTAAAGAATAGCTCCACTACTGAAAATTGCTCGAGGTGTGGTGATCCAGGACTCTGACTTAAAGCAAAAATAAACAGCATACAAGGCCACAGCAAAGAAGTGGCCAATCAATACCATTGGTTTAGGAGATAACCTGCATTAAAAATAAACAGATAAAACTAGTAAATAAACAGAATCAGAAAGGACTTACAAATTTCCATTTTACAAATACAGATCTCCACTCAAGATCACACACCCCCTTCTGATTTAGGCAGATCTGGTCCTGCCAACTCAACTGAAAAATACAAACTCGGTTCTCTTGGGCTGCTCCACACTCTACTTCTACAGCACAGCCAACACACACTGCTGCTTTCCCTTCATTTCTAGGACTCTTTGTCTACCTTATCTTCCACCAGAAGAATATTTTAAACAGGCTTTTCAGTTTTAGCTCTCATTCCAAAGAGAGAGAAATATAAAACCACTCATTCTCATATGTTCAGAGTAGTAGGATTTACTGTGCATTCACAAGTTTCAGAGGGGTCATTCAAACACCTTCATAGCTAGAGATTTCCCAGCTCCTTACAGCTTTTTATGGGAGGCCTCAACTTCACTACTCTCAGTTTGTCAAGTAGGAAACATCTCCATCAGCTGCTCTGCTGGTCTGGACCCCTCTACCTCATTCACATTCCTGTGCCAACTACACTAGGTGCCACTAGCTTTTAGTGGCCATTTTTACACAGAAAATAATAATAAAAAAAATTTAAAACCGAAACCAACCCACCAATCTCAGCACTTAAAGACAGTTTCTAATAAAGCTCCAACCTTTAGTATAATCTTAATCTAGACTCATGTGGGCCATCCTCCCTGTGTTGAGCTGCCTGATGGGGAGCAAAGCAGATCTCACAGGGGCTCACAATAAGCACTGCCAGCACAGTGAACTTACACTGAGAGCAATCCAACAGGACCTGAGACACATTCTCCTCCAAGTCTGAAGTAATGGAAACAGGCTTTCTTTAGCTGATGCAAGGAATCTACAAAATGAATTAAAATTAATAAAACAAATATAATCAACACATACTGAAACATTTTCTGCATACACAATACTGGTATTAAGTCCAGGATTTTGGTAACTGCTGTTCTGTTCTATTGAGCTGGACTTTAAGCTGCTTTTATTTATACAAAGGATAGTCTTACAGAATATCTACATATTTTTGTATTAACTGACTATTGTTTTCTTTGTTTTGGAGTTTTTCTTTGGTTTGTTATTTAATACTAACTCCAGACTTGCCTTCACATTGCTAAAACTCTGTCTAAAAAACTAGGCAGAGAACACAAGAAAACTTATTAAAATTCCTTGATTTATATATTTTTAATATATAACTATATATATATATATATATACACACATATACATACACACACACACAGACATGCACATGCCCTTCCCAGTCATATTTATTAACCTCTGACTAATTTCAACTTGGTAATCTTTAAGATATATTTACCATCTGTGGCAGCAAAGAGTTCATAAAGTGCCTGGGCAAGAACATTCACTACAAAAGAATGAGATTTTTTTCTCGACCAGTAAAATGTTCTTTTTGCCTGAGAAAAAAAATAAAAAAAGTAGTATTTCTGTCAGTAAATACAAAGGAACATTCAAAAGATTCCCAAAGAGGTGGCAAGAGTCATATTCATAAACATGTAGAAGGGATTTAGTGATATGCTAGATCGATTCCAAGCCAGGTCATTAAGGAAATTTGGAAACTTCTTGAACCAGTTATCCAGGCTCCTCTTGCAATAATATAGGGGAAAAAAGGTAGCTTCAGAGCATGCTTCATCTCATCCTAGGTGTCTGGGATACAGCTGAAACTTGAAGGATAATGCTCAGCTAGTTCCCTCAATTGACTGATAATAAGTAGGAAATAACTGGGAGTCTGAGGTGACTAGCTGAGATGGAGGTATCTGCATGTGGTCAGGTAAGTCCCGAACTTCAGGGTTCAGGTAAGTCCCGAACTTCCTGACATTCAGGGTTCCTCAAAGTGCTTCTCAATTTTCAAATACACTTTTCGAATCGTCTACTTGTAGTCTACAATTATACTATCTGTAATTTAGACAATATGTCTAATCCCATTAAAAGCAGTAAACAAATAAATAAGAAATCTTATTATCTATTCATCAGAATTTTGGGACTAAGTTTCACTGAAAAAATAAACCTTGCATGAATACTGATTGTGTAGATCCTGGGAGAGAAGGATGCTTTCTAACTTACTACTCAGAATAATGCAGCAGGAAAGAGGCCAGTGGAGCACTGAGATGTCTCTTGAAAGACTGGGTACACAAGCTCATTATTGTCCAAGCTCCAGTCACACAAGTGTAATGGTCCAAACCCACCATGTTTAGGATCAATCTGGTTACAAATACATTATTAAAATGGGAGTATCAGGTTATCCTAGCAAAGCATCCTGACTAGACACAGCACACCAATCTCCTTAAGTAAAACACAGCAGGTCAGTGTGCAAAGTTTTGAAACTGCCTCTTGCCACACAGCAGTCACAGCCCACAGCTCCTCTGGCAAATGCCTGATGTCTGATTTCAAAGCCAAAGCTTTGAAAACTGCATAAAACTTAGAAGTGTGTCACTAAATTGCATCAAAAGCTGTCTAAAATAAATCCAAAACAAAGAATCACCTTAAGAACGTCAGCATCTTCATAAAGGTCTGGGATATCCTGAAGCAAACTTCTCCATATTTTAACATCATTTAAAATAACACTCATTCCTCCACCAGTTAGAGGGTGTCTTATATTATATGCATCTCCTAAAAGAAGAACACCTAGGTAGAAGAGAAAAAACAATAGGAGACTGCACAACCATTCCATAATCTTAAAATTCAAATCCTCTGTAAAAAACATCAAACTTACTAAGAATTCATTCCCACTAGAAAATAAGATGAATAACAACTAGAAATTAAAAAAAAAAAAAAAAAAAAAAAAAAACACTAAGTATGTCTTTAAATTAAAAGGCTTAAAATGGCTTTAAGATGATCAAGGTCAAACTATTTTTTTCCCCTATACATATGCATGTGTCAAAGAACATGCTTTTTAAGTTAATTTCTTTACTTTTTTAATCATGTTTTCTTAAAAAGACCACATTTGTTGAACAACTGAGTAAATTAAATTTACAGATAAAGCAGGCATTGATTTAATATCTGGTGTCAATATAAACATTCCAGTTAAATTATGCCCAAGGTACACATTTTCAAAATATTATAGTTCATAGAAGATTTATGAGACAGTTGTATTGAACAACAAATACCCATCTATGACAACAAAGTCCTATGCCCCAGAAGATGTTTATAATGCCTTTTTCATTCCTTTTATTTCATAATACACACCTTTCTTGTTTACAGCTGAAGGAGGCAAGAAGCTGGCTGGCATAGTCCTTAAACGATCATTCTGAACTGCTATTAAGAATGGTTCCTTTAAGTGATCTGCAATAACCAAGTATTTTAGTTACAGTAGTTAGACAAAGTCACAAATAATTTGTACACAATCCATTTTAATCTCTTTTTAGAGCTCTCACAGAATGGTCTGGGTTGGAATTGGGCCTTGAAGATCATGCAGTGGCAACCCCCCTGCCATGGGCAGAGACACTTCCACAAGACCAGGCTGCTCAGAGCCCCATCCAACCTGGCCTTGGACATCTCCAGGGATGGAGCAGCCACAACTTCCCAGAGCAACTTGTTTTAATGCCTCACCACCCTCACAGTAAAGAATTTGTTCCTAATATCTAATCTAAACCTACTCTCTTTCCATTTGAACCCATTCCCCCTTGTCCTGTCACTGGATGCCCTTGTCAATAGTCCTGTCCCATCTTTCTTGTAGACACCCTTCAGGTACTGGAAGACCAAAATTAGGTCCCTCCACAGTCTTCTCTTTTCCAGACTGAACAAAACCAACTCTTGCAACCTCTCCTCATAGGAGGGGTGCTCCATCCCTCAGATCTACTTAGTGGCCTCCTCTGGACTCATTCCAACAAGTCAATGTCTTTACTGTGCTGGGGGCCCCAGAGCTTTATATATTCCTTCTGAATTGCTAATCTCATAGATGTGATCTGAACAAACTTGTGTGTGTTGTTGTGTAGTGTGGAACCAAAGAAGGGTAAATGGTTACTGAAACAGTGACCACACACATGGAAAAAGCCACACAGTTCTATGAATTCAATGAAATGTGGGGGTTTTTTGACATATTTAAATGTGACAATTCTCTAGAAGTCTTTCTAGGCTTACCAGGTAGTTGTGGATAAATGTTCTCAATCATGTACTCCTTTAAATTTTTTGGCATTTCCCCTCGAATATCAACAAGAACCCGAGTTTCAGTTGAAGAAATCTTATAGATTAGCACTGGACTCGTTTTAGCTAAAACAAGTTCAGCATAATTAGCTTTAAACTGTGATGCATCCTTAAAAAGGAAAGAAGGGGAAGAAAGATTGATTAATGAAAGGATATTAAACATCAGACATACAAAATAATTTTCTAAAACACCTTTAAATAAAATCCTATATCATATTAAGTTTGTGTTATTATTCTCTTAAATGAAGAAATGTTTTCAAGAAGAAAGTTCTGAATTTCAGTGTAGCAACAATTCTTTTGCCAATACATTTTAGTATTTACTAGAATCACTAACTTATCCATTTCATTTGAATACCTCATCAATATTTAGTATATGCCATTGAAAACCTGTAATGTAATAAATGTAGTGGTTTTCAGTAAGATCATTTTGTTTTCTTTTCATAAAGAAAGTGGTGGGAGGGAAAAAAAACCACCAGTCTAAATACAACTACTTGGAGACACCAACTGAAGAAAAATTACAATTAGGTCTTAAAGGAGATTGTCGGGAAAGGCGCTCTCTACAGGAGATTCCAAAAGTAGAGAAACTTAGGCAATACTAACTAGGTTAGAGACACAAAAAGTGCTGAAGTTCCTACAAGTCAGTGTTCCCACGCTAGTGAAAATTCTGTTAGCTTCATTTCATTCTCCCTCAATTACTTTTGCTGTTAATGCATCAATTAATGCAGCAAACACAAAGATCCAGACAGGATTTCTACCTGGATTCTCCAACCACCCAGCTACCAACTCAGATTCCCAGTCCAAAACCAGGATACCACCTTCTCTCTTGAAGTTTATAGGTCCTGAAGGCAAATGTGTACCTGTTTACAAGGTATCCCACCTTCAGATATTTGGAGTATTCCACCTTCTCGAGTAGAAAACATAGGTGGTTTGACTCACAGTTGCTAGGATGATCTAAAATTCAAGATTTTTACTCCCCGAACAAATACTATTATAAAATAAAAATAACTCTTGTAAAAAAAAAAAAAAAAAAGAAAAAAAAGAGTGTCACCATCTTAGGCACCAGCATCTTAACACAAGCCTGTCAAGACACCTGTGTCCAGGGAAACAATTTTACCAGCTGGGTTCCAGGTTTACAATGGTGCCTACTTTAGATCCAGAGCTTAGTGCTAAGTAAGACACAGCACTAATATAAAGTAGTGGCTATGTGTGGTCTAAGATGCTGAAACATTTTTTCTTAAAAAAAACTAGTCGAGTGAGTCCAGTGCTCAGTTTAAAGTAGTTATGCTGCATCTTAAACACTCACTTGTTCAGCGATATATATGCTTAAGGTTAACCCTATCCTCCACTCCTAAAATCAGAAATCTAACTTTTAACAACCACATCCACCTTAAAAAACAAAGCCAAAGCAGGCTCAGAGATACTTAGAGTGTTTCAAGAGTTGAAAATCTGATCTGTAAGTGTAACTTACATGTTAAGTCTGACAGAGTAAGTTCAACTATCTCCTAAAGCTGGGACAGAATATACATCAACACTTCAAGAGTTAAAAACATTGAACAAAATTTCCAAGCACTTCTCAAAGGGACACAGAAACTGACAGAACAGCTGGATAAATACCTAAAAGCACAGCTCTAATTGATTCTGTTGGAAAAGGAAATGAATAGCAACATACTCAGTGAAATTCAGACCCACATTACGAAGCAGCAGCATAGTGGTTTATATAATACGATACATAAAAGTTACCTTCAAAATGCAACCAACAAAATGGGATGAAACAGTAACTTTGTTGGATACCAAGTTTTTCCTGAACTTGGAGAAAAGTCCATCAGCTACAACTGTAAGTGGAGCATGAAGTTCCTGCAGCATAAATTAAAAATAAAGGTATGACACTGACAATTTTGCTCCAGAACAATGAGAAGCAACTCTCAAGCTCTCCTTTACAATTGTAAATGAGATGTTTTAAAAAACAGTAGGCATCTAAGAGGATCACAGGCCATATTAACAACATAGGTATTAAGAAATACTGTGGGTTTTGCCTTATATTCATACTTATCTGTTTGCTACACAAACTGATCTAACAATATACTACAGCTTTTTTAGACGTATCCAGAAAACACAGCTATGGGAACTGTGTAGAAAGTTGGCTTAAAAAAAGACAATAAAAAGGAGTATTTGCTCCCTTCAGGATGTAATGTTCATAAGAAAAAAGAAAACAAAGAAGAATTTCAAATTAAAGAACTATGCATAAGCAACTAAAGAAAACCAAACCAAAGTGTAACAAACTGACAAGCAGTAAGCATAGGGGCTCTTCTTTAAAAGACCAAGCAGGGAACTCTGAGCAGTTCCTAGTCTACTTTGGAACATAGGGCATAGGCTGGAGATTCCCATCTTCCCCATCAGAGCATATCTCCATAACTTTAGGCAGCAAAGGAACTTCAAAGTCCACAAAGAAGATTACAGATTTGTTTTTCCTGAAGAATAGGCAGCATATCCAGAACGTCTGTACAGAGGTTCTACCCAAACTGGTCTTTTCTAAACTTACTAAGTTCACACAGTTTCATAGCATATTGCCAGCAGTTTAGCTTTAAAATATGCCAGAATTCTCTTTCTGTCATCCAAGGAATGACCAGACAGAGCTGTCTCTATGAATAGGTAACTTCTTCATTTTCAGTCGCTCACTAGACGGTGGCAGTATATGTGGAAATGCAGACTACTATACACAGGCAAAGAACAAATCTTAATATTGTTTTTTTCACCAGGAACTCTCAAAAGACTTTAAATTCCAGACATATGAATAATGAAACAAATAATGAACTGAATTCTCCAGAGACACTGAAAGTAGAAGCCACATAAAAAGTTATAACAAGAATTCCCATATTCTAGTATGCGCTGGAAAATAATCTCCCTTTATTAAATCTTTCACTTCCTTAATAACTGCATTATTCCTGTACCAATGCTCTGAAATACAAGGGTTTTTTTAATTATATATATATAAAGCAACCCTCAATTTTCTTAATAGTTTAACAAGGATTATAACAGAAAACTCTTACCTTAGTGTCTCCAGTTTCTTTGTCCTTGTACTGAACACCCACGACACAGTCATCTTCCTCAAGTAACTGTAACACAGTCCCTTCAATGAATTTTGCACTGAAATGGAGGGATTAAAACAGAAGAGGATTCATGATGCCAACATTTCAAGGCACTAGATACAGAAAGAAAACCAAATTTTAAACGATCTTGTCTCTGCCAACATGGTTTAAATTTTGCAAAAAAAGTAATCGTAAACACTTTCTGAAGCCACATTAAATGTCAAAAAGTGTTGGTCATAAATTTCACTTTGACATTACCTTTGGTTTTATACCTGAATATTCTAAAAACCATACTGTTTATCATAAACACCATACCACTTAGCAGAGTCCCCAGCTGTGCCCCATGGCCTGGTGAGAGATGCTGAGAGGAGTTTCACACCTAATAATGGTCAGAAATCAGGCAGCTGACTGAGTCATCCCTGCTAAATGCTGGGAATTGGCTGACAGTGCAAGTGAGACCTAACTCCAAGGAGAATTAAAGAGCAGGATCAGCAGCACTTAAACCCTTAACATGTACACCAGATAAAAGTCTAATTCTCAGAGCAGTCCAAACTAACCTAACCTGTTTAGGACACAGATATCTAGCTAGTCACCTCAGGAATTCAGGATAGGGTTTTGTTTTGGTTTTTTTTTTCTGTTTATGCTTTTAAAGTTCTGCTAATGCTTACGCTCGTATGGAGCATCCCTTGCTTCTACTGCCCAACCAGAACTATTTTGAGTTCAGAAATTAAATCTCTGTAAACTTATATCCCTTGTTGGGTCTGAGCTGTTAGACCTCATCACAGCACTTCAGACTTAGCAGCTCGAAATGGGACACTCTTTCCCTCGCAAATATTCCACATCTTGAAGAACTGAGCTAAAGGTGCACATGAGAATACAACAGCTGCTATTTTAGGCTCTTAGAAGGAATATGAGCAGTTCAATTAATGTTTCTTTACATGTCATCCAGCACGGACATTTCAGAGCAGATCGTGACAGTCTTAATTTGCCAGGCAACAGGCACGTTGGCTGTATCAAAATATGAATGGTTATGAGTGAGCACACAACAGAAACCTCAACAGCAAAGGAGTGCAGCAGCATGCCAAGGAATCAGATTCCTGCAGATCCTATTGGCTTTAAGTTTATTTTATAGTTGTCAGTTCAGTTACCTATGTAAGTGCTTACTTCTTCTGGTTGTCATCCACTATAAATCAGTTTATAATTATATATAATTAGTTTATTATTATAAACCAATGATGCCCTACTTCTTTCTGCTGCAAAAAGAACTTTACTCATCTGAAATACATTCATTTTGCCTAGTACTTATAAAGAGGATATACTAATCAGTAATAATTATCCCCTATATCTTCAAAAACTTTGTAATAAAAACCAAAATCTCCTGGCACTATTAAGAGTTCTTGATCTTTTACTGCACATAAACATGCAGTTTTCTATGCCACAAACTAAATGTCAAGCAAGCATAAGCATACACAAAATAAACATTAAAGAGTGTGTAGAAAATGGGAAAAAACTAATTTAAGTCACAAACAATTTTGCTTCAAAGACTGTGTACAGCTACTTGGGAGTTTTTCCCACAAGTTGAGAATCAGATGCCCAAATTTCATTGAACTTAGAGACTCAATAAGGCTTTAGCTTTCAGAGCTAGTGAACACAGTTGCCATTAATTTTAACTGTACTACAGAGCTGCTATCTTTAGTACCACTTTTAGTAATTCATATGATATAATTAAAATGAAAGGAGAAAGCAATTTTACAGTTCAGAATAAAGATGTTCAGTAAAAATATGATAATGCCATATTTCCCTTGTAAGGGGACATATGGTGTTATGATATTCTTAGGGGAAAAAATTATTTTGGGCGGAAGAAAAAACAACACAAAAAAAATACCACACAGAAAACAGCACCTAGAATCCATTTTGTTTCAAAAAAAGTTTACCTCCCATCTCTTGTATAAAAGAAATAAAACAGCTAAGAGGAAATACCAAATACTATTTTTTCTCTTCATTATGAAAAGAAGCTGTCTTCAAGATTCTGAAACATACAAGTTAGTAACTGGAAAAAGCTACTTCCATTTAGTGCTTCTTTTTAGTTATTTTGTCTCACTTCTTGTTGTCAAAAAAGAAAGCAGAACAACATGCAAATGTAAACACTTGATTTCTACCATCACTAATAACATCAGTGGAAAAGCTACATGCTACTGCCCAGTGCAGGAAGGTTGGACTACATGATCTTAAAGATCATCCCTTCTAATCCAAACCATTCTGTAATCTAAGAAATTGTGCCAGATTTACCACTCATGTCTTGTCCAAAGTTCTGTGCACTGCTCACCAAGAAGAGGTCACTACTTCTGGTAAAATGCCAAACCCAAGAATCAGCAGAAGAGAATCAACCCTTCACCTGTGAACTGTTCTCTCATACAGATGGCCAAATACCTTGCCTAATATTTAAAGCACATACTCCGGCAGTTTAAAGATTAAGTTGTCCCAAAGGGTGATACATATGCGATATATATGATGTGTATGTAACTTATGAACTTGTCTACAGAGAGCAGAATGAGTAACTATAGCTGCTACTTTCTCTCACTCTTGTTGATCACAGCCCTCCGTGGTGGCACAGAGGGAAATGGTTTAGGAATATCATGCAAATGATGGGAACAATGCTTCTGAATCTCTGGATCCCAACTGCTCTGTCCACAACATGACTCACTTGGGCTCTGCCATAGCTGCCCTTCGGAGACCCATGATAAACTGGCCATGATGAAAAGATCTTCCACTGGCCACACGTCCGTCTTCAGATGTTGGATAAGGAATCTCAACCTCCAACTTGCTCTCTAGGTCATGAATTATGTAACCATTTACTATTTGTGAATCAATACCTTCTACCGTATCTGCAAGATATAAGCCAACAGAAGGGTTAAAACAAGTCTTTAAGAAAGCTTAATTATTTATTAAAGGCATTTCTTTACATAGGATCCAATTTTCTTAAGCACAATACACATTTTGAAAGAAGAGTATTTTCAAAACAGCAAGCTGGAAATAAGCAAGCGATTTTAATTCAAATGTAAAGCGCAGATAATGTTTTTCTTAATTTTTCCTGTAGGCATGCTTTTACTAAATACATCATTGAGTGTAGTAACTCTTGTGTTACAGATCTATATACATTTTCAAATGTACTCACCTTCAAGACCCAAGTCTCGAAGAGCATTAAATCCTCCAGGCTGCAGCAATTCTCCAACTATCCTGTCAGGTTCTTTCAGGTCCCTCTCTATCACAGTCACCTTCCTTCCATCCCTTGAAAGCACTGTGGCCAAGGAAGAACCAAGGACGCCTGACCCCACAATGATAATTTCTGGATCATACCGGGGTGACAATGCTGCATTTGGAGTGGTCTCTGTCAGATACACATCTGAGAAGTTCACTTCTCTTTTACCCTTTAGAAAACAAAGCCAACAAAGTTACACATGCCAATGGATCTGTACCATAACCCTGTCAAGAGCTGATTTTGGAGCACTCTGAGCCAGTGGATTGAGGGTGCATTGGTAGTTGGAAGGCATCTTCCAGTTTAGTTTTGTCCAAAATTGAATCAGTCATACTCTACAATGCAACAAAAGCACAACAAGCAGAGGAAAGAAAAACCAACACCCCTGCAAACAAAATCAAGACCCTGGCCTAAACTTGCCCTGTTGATCAAAGACAAACCAAAACAAAGCTGTCAGAGAGACTGAAAGCTGCTATAAAAGGCAGTTAAGAAAAGGCTGTCCCATATTCTTGTCCTGTAAAGTAAGACTGATACCTTCATGCCAGTGAACCATCACAGCATGAAGGCCTTAGCACTTTACAGTGAAAAAGGTACTAGATTTACTGGAAAATGTATTTTTCTAGAAAACATATTCCTTTTTAATTACACTCTAAGTGAACCTACCTAACTAACAAAATAGCAACTTATGGTAATATTCAACATGGAAAAGTGTCAGCAAAAGCAGGTGCCTGGAAAATATTATTAAGAAGTGGTCCTGAAATGAAAACTCATCTAACAATTAAAAGTATTACCAGAATCACCATTCATCTACATTTAAAGAATTGATATACATTGGATTGGGCATCATTTAATAAAGAAACTGGTATCTTAAACCAGCTATGTTATAGAACCTTCCAAACACCACCTAATACACTTCAAAGTAAAAAATAGTTTTAAGGGCAACTCCAGTGCAAAGCTGCAAGTCATTTGTCCAGCTGGTAGATGAGAGTTCAGTTCAGTCTTTCACAAATGCCTCAGCACTGCAGTGCTGACATTGGTAAAAATACAATTGCATCAGTGAAACAACACTGACACCAGAATTTCTAGTGGCACAGTGTCATGTTTATATCTACAATACAGCAAGGGAATGCAAAACTACCTGAATTCAGGTAACACAAGAAACTGGTAAAGGCAGGCTTTAACAGAAAAACAAAATAAAAATCAAAAACCTTTGACTTGCAGTCAAAACCAGTTTCATGTTCTTCTGTGCAAGGGGTCAGTGCTCATGTGAAAATGCCCAGAAGTACATAGGAAAGTAGCCAAATACTGCTGACCACAGATGTACTGGATATCTATGTCCAGTTCATAGTCCTGGATGGCAGGACTCCCGCTAAGCTCCAGGCACCACCTACAGCTCTCCGCTGCCCCACAGCAAGGCTAATGCTGGGTTCAAGGGAACAGACTGACTGACTATCTGAGCAGGTTCCGTACCAATTGTACAAGCAATAGGTCAGCAACAATTTCCCAGTAACTATCTGCAGTTGTCTAAACAAATGTGTTTTATCCATAAATATTAGTAAGCTCATTAGAGAGTTACAGAAAGGCAGAGGTTGGAAAAGGTCTTTGGATGTCTTTGGACATCATCTGGTCCCCTGTTCAGGCAGGGTCAGAGCAGACTGGCCTGGACCGTGTTTTGGATACCTCCAAGGATGGAGACTCTACCACCAAACGTTGTATTGCTCAGTCACCCTGACAGTAAACAGGGCTTCCTGATGCTCAGAGCAAGCATCCTGTATTTTGGTCTGTGCTCATCACCTCTCATCCTGTCACCTTGGCCCAGTCCTCTTTGCACCCTCCCTTCAGATACTTACATACATTGACAAAATGATGAACCCCCTCAGCCTTCTCTTCTCCTGGCTGGACAGTCGCTCAGCGACTTTCCTCATAAGAGAGATGCTCCAGTCCTTTATCACAGACTAGCAACTGAACATATTTTTCTGCTCCTATAATAATAATCCTTCACTCCGAATCTTTCTTCAAACATATTTGATTTGACGCTAGAAAATCCCTGGTCTACTACTTAAGTAAGTTTCACTCTTTCTTTTGCCATCCAAAACTAACACAAAATATGACAAATCAAACATCCAGCATCTAAAGACAAACCCTCTCCACCCCTTTCTTAGCTCTTTTCCCACACCAGGGCAGAGGGTCAGTGACCAGAGGGAAGAGCAGCAGGACCTTGCAGCCCATGTGCCGTGTCTGAATCGAACTTACCTTTCTGGATTTGGGTTGTTCAACTTGTTGAGATCCCGGGGTGGGTTTGGCCCAGAAGAAGCCTACCAGCGGCAAAGTTGAGAGCACATCAGAGAGCACCCCCAGGTGCGACTTCTGCTTCTGCTGCTGCCGCTGCCTGGGCCCCCTGAAGTGGTACCTGTACGACAGCACCAAGCCGAGCGAGAAAAACACCAGCACGGAGAGCAGTACCTCCTTATTAGCGTAAGTCATGAGGTCTCCACACTTCTTATACACGTAAATGAAGGAGGCGATACCCAGAAAGGTCCACATCATGAGGGTCACTGTTTTCGATTGTTGCTACAAAGCTTCACCGTCGATAGATGCTGCCCAAAGTAGGGTTTCGTGCAAGGGATAAAAAAATGTATGTATTGAAAAGCGACGATTTCCTTTCCAGTGGAAGGTGGGGAGATCTCAATGGAAAAACAAGGAGGCCCGCAAGAGGAACAAGCCCCACCTCGCCAGGCTGCCACAGGAGCCTGGACAGAGGTTCCGAAACCGGAAAAAAAGAATTTAAAACGTCTTTTCAATAATTCGCTCCCGGACATGCGATGCCGGAGGAGCTGGAGCTCGTCCCACCGCCCCCCGGGTAACCCTTCCGCCGTGCCCAGCCCCGCTCGGTGCCGGGACTCTCCTCCGCTGGCGGCAGCGATGCGGCCGGAGCCTCACGCCCGGGGATGAGGCAGCGGCGCCGCGCGGGGCGGGGGGAGGACGGTGCACGCCCAGGGAGGCGCGGCTGATGCTCTGCTCTACCTGCCCGCGCCAGGGCACCCCGCAGCCGTCTCACGGAGAGAAGATGCGGTGCCGCTGCCTCCCTCCTTGACCCGGCTCCGGCGCCCGGCGGCGCCTCGCGGCAGGAACGGGGGGTGCGGGAGGGAACAAGGGGCAATAGGGGCGAATGGCGGGGGCGGCCCGCGGGAGGGGCGGCCCGCGGCCATGCTAATGAGTAACGGCCGCCACCGCCCCGCGAGCACCGCGCGCCCGTGCCTCAGCAGCGCCGGCCAATCGGCGGCGCTATGCCGAGATGGCGCTATGGCCGCCGACCAATCGGAACGCCGGGAAGGCGGGGCTTGCGCCCGCCGGGCGATGTGACGCGAAGGGCGGGGCGGGGTTGCCGTGGTGACGGGATGAGGGGCGGGATCGCTGAGGGGCGGGAGGCCGAGAGCTCCGGGCGGCGGCACCGCCACCGCTGTGTCCCCTGCTTGTTTGGGCCCAGAAAGCAACACCGATCGGAGAAATTATAGAATCATGGAGGAGTTGGGTTGGAAGGGACATTAAAGGTCATCTAGTTCCAGCTCCCTGCCGTGGGCAGGGACACCTTCCACTAGACCGGGTTGCTCAAAGCCCCACCCTTGAGCACTATCAGGAACTGGGCATCCACAGCTTCTCTGGGCAGCCTGTTCCAGTGCCTCACCACCCTCACAGTAAAAATTTTTTACTAATATCTAATCTAAACCTACTCTCCTTCAGTTTGAAGCCATTCCCCCTTGCCCTGTCACTCCCTGCCCTTGTGAAAAGTCACTGTCTATTGTAGCCCCTTTACATACTGAAAGGTGCTGTAAGGTCTCCACAGAGTCTTCTCTTCTCCAGGCTAAATAACCCCATCACTCTTAGCCTGTCTTCATAAGAGAGGTGCTGCATCTCCTTGGATAAACTTTGTGGCCCTTGTCTGGACTCATTCCAATGGATCCATGTCTGTCTTGTGTTGGGCTCCCCACCTCAACAGTGAGGTCTCACCAGAGCAGAGCAGAGGAGCAGAATCACTTCGTTCAACCTGCTGGTCACACTTCTTTTGATGCTGCCCAGGATGCAGTGAGCTTCCTTATTTAGCATTGAACTCCTCAAGGGCACTGAACTGTGGTCCTCTCATTTCTCCAAGAGAGACTTGGGCTGTGTACTTGTTGCAATGCAACAATATGTAACATGTCTGTCTCTCACAGTATAACAATACTTCAAAGTGAGGAAGCTGTGAAACACGACAGGACTCCACTCCAGGAAGAACTGGTGAAAGAATAATCAAACCAATCACATGCACACGGAACGAAAGGAGATGAGATTTTTGCAGTGATAAAATGGAATAGATTTTGAAGAAGAGAGAAACATCCGGTAGCTTCTCAATAAAACAAGATGAAACCAGTTTGACAATTTTTGAATAAATATAGGTGAAATTGGAAGCCATTAAGAGACACGGCTTCGGTTCATACATCAAATCAGTTAGTTCAGGCTAAAAGTAAAGATCCTGTGAGCTAAAGAGATCAAACACAGGTTTTTCTGCTTGATAATAACACAGGTCTCATCCAACAATGATGGTTATTCCCTCAACAATGAAATTAATTCTGGTGCAGCAGTAGCATCCAGAATCATAGACATCTATTTGTAAAAACATGTTCACAGCAAGAGCTGCTTTTTCCCAGTTTTAACAAGGGTTATTACAGCTGTCAACAAGTTTTATATTTAAACCACTGGAGACAGAACTTCTTAAATACATCTGCACTTGATTTCCTATGTTCAGTTTATAAATATTCCTTGAGCCTTCTAAAAATGCCTTTTTCTTATGGTTTAGTCTCCACAGATTGAATTAAACTGTGTAACCCTCTGGGCATTTCATGCTAGAGACCAAACACAAGAAGAGCCATAGCCTTCAAGTTACTGGTATCAACACAAACCTTCTAAACACTAAGAAATGTAAATTGATATACATGAACCAACAATTGCTGAAAATTAATACCAGACTAATGCAAGTGCATAGTCAGAACTGTACCAAGGAACAGAACAAGCTGAAGTGGCTAAGAGAAAGAAGAATGGTAGTTAAGGAAACAGACGAAAGCAGAATTCTGTGAATGAAGATACTAGTATGATAATTTTAAGACTAGAGCAAAATTTCTTCTTCCCCTTTACTGCCAACTACCAGAAACCCTTCACCCTCTGAGGATCCTGCTTGATGAAGCTGTAAGGTTATTTTGGTCACAACAGGTATGTGCAATCCACTGCAGAACATGAACTTTCTGTCTTGTCCAAGTCACCCTGTAGCCAGTGTGCCTGAGCCAGAGCAGAGGGCAGCAACTCATGGAAGGTATGGGAAAGAGTAAGTGGGGGTGTCTTTCTGGCTGCAGACTATAATTAGATCTTATTAGGTGATCAACAAAACTGCATGCTTGTTCTCCTTTCATCCCAAGAAATTGCCTTCTCTTTATGAAATACTCATGCAAAATCTCTTTAAAGATTATGTAATTTGTGAGTCATTTTTATTGATACATCTGTTTGGAGTGGTTAGTGCTGAGAACTGAAGCAATTACAGAATTCTGACAGATGCATCTGTTAGAGGCTCAGATGCTATCAGAACATTTCGGTATTTCCAGCCAAGACATTGAAAGTGGGTGACTCCCTGCTACTTCTTCATTTACTCTCACTCTCCTGGCTGTGGTGAAGAACTTGGCATATTTACATTTCTTCAAATCTAAGTTCACAGTAAGAGCTACCTTTTTTTTGCTTACATTATTGTAAATAAGGTGGATAGCTAGATAGAGCTACTGATTTTATTTCCATTAAATGCCATGACCTTATTTTCCAACTTTACATTTACAGGCATTCCTGAACATTTTTAATTTTGTTTCTGAAATGAGAAACTTCTGGTTTCATTTTCATTGTCCTGTCAAAATGACTACTGTGAAACATCTTTCAATGATTTAAATCTCACAGGAACAAATACAAAAAGGCTGAAGCAGGAATTTCTAAAATTTTATAACAACTTCACAACCAGGAAATAAAGGATCCTGATAAGAGGTTGAACAGACTTTTCTTTTAACCCTCCTCCAGATGCAGCTTCACTCAGCAAAATGCTGTTTTCAGACTTGGACAATCAGCAATTGGCAGGGCAGTGGTGTGATGTTGGAATAACCAGAAATGGTTGGCTGAACTCCAGGGTATAAAAAATAAATCACTTGATGAAGCCTGCCTCTTGTGCAGAAGCAGATATCATTCTGTGCCGTCTTAAGCTGCAGAGCCATATAACATGAGTCATGTTCCTGGTTCCTGGTCACAACTACTCCAGGAGCACAGGCATCAGGACCAATGTCTGCAGTGTCAGTGAGAGCGTGTGCAGCATGAGACTGACACTTGCTGTCCATGGACAGGCTACATGTGACAAAGAGCCTGGTCTCACTATGCATCCTTGTCATTAATTAGTTAGTAATGGTCTTCTACCTGCACTGGTAGAGAGATGGAGAAAGTCTGGTGTGTAGACTGAAAGACAAAAGAAAAATATCTGTTCTTGTGTTTCACTCATCATCATGAGAAGCAGCAGAGCCTGGTAAATGTTTGGATGAGGGGTGCCAGGGGTCCCAAAGAATGAGAAGGATGATTATATGAAACTGCAATTACTCAGAATCAGAGATGCTTCAAGCTTTGAAGGAAGAGACCACTTGTGTAAAAAGCTGTAATCATTGTGTTTATGTCAGTTGGTGTGTGAAGGAAGAAAAAACTACTGTCCTTTATGTGGGCATTTTATTGACAAACTGGGTGGTTAAATTAATTTTTTTAACAAAGTAGTGCAGTGCAGCTGGATATTTTCAAGACTGATCACAATAAAGAACTCTGCAAATGTTTTCAGAATGATTTTAATGAATGTCAAAAGAACAGCTTAGTGTCCGAACAACAGCAAAAACATTATCAAATATATATGTAATGCATGAACTGGAATTATATGAAGAAGTTTAAAATACTATGCAGCACATCATGAAAGTCCATCCTGACGACATACTGTATTTTTAAAATGTGCCAAGGGACGTTTAGCAATGTTTTCTTTTTAGTTATGCAGGAACATTGTGAAATAGTTTGTCTCTTATTAATGCATAATTAAGGAATTAAAGCCACTAGCTATTATGTTCTTTGCAGTTAGATAGCACAGAATATTTAAAAGGGTACCTCTCTGGGGGAAAAGCTGTAATTCCTGGGGAATCCAGGCAGTAATTTAAAGTTATTTGGGTTTGAGGACACAGGCAACATGCAGGGTGTGTGTAGCCAGTGGCTACATATCCTGAGGCAGCACCAACAGCTAAATCTATTTGTCTAAATCTATTTGTCCCTTTCCTGGTTCTGTTTTCTGTGTAAGGCTGGGATTATGCTGTCCATTTTTCTATCAGTTTATCTCAGATTTCACACGGTGTTTTTTTAATATACTATCAGCATGTTTACCTGTTTTTCTTACTCTGTAGAGTCAGGGGGTGTTCAGCCAATGATATCCATAACTGCAAGTCAGATGACTGGGATGGAAAGATGGAAAGGGAGAGGCTAAGTCGTTATTTTAAAAATTACAATCCTCACACCAGTTGTGACAGTGTTTTGTGTTTTTCTCTGATTTTGATTATATGTTTCACAGACATTTCCTAGTTGTTCCTTGCTGAAGACAGCAAAATGTTTTCACAAGGCACTACAGTCTTCGGGCTTATGGTGAGAAGATGGTGATGTAGGAGTAGGGTTAATAGGTAGCAAACAGACTACAGATCATGAGAAAGGAAAAAGAGGTTGAAGAACCAGAAGACAGATGTAGGGTGTGAAAACATATCAGCATTGCAGCATAATTTTTAAAAAATGTTTTCCTTTTGAGCAGTAATGCAGCACTGAACAGAAATGCAGCCTCTATACTGTTTGTCTCCACATACAGTCCAAATGCATTCTCTTTATGGACCCCAGGGGCTGCTTCTCTCCATTGTTTGCTTGGTAAATAGTTTGTTTCTACATAGCTGGAGCTCAAGTTCACCCAGAAGACAATCACATCTTCAAGTTCAATATGCAGCAATGCTGAAGCAAGAGGTGCACTAGCTCTATGAACAGAAGACCTGGGCATATTTATGCATTCCTATGAGGTAGAATTGCAAATTACACATTGACTGTAATCCCTCCATGCTCTATAAATTCAGAACAGGTGTGTTGCAAACGAATCGATGACTTAGGTGAGGAGAGACATTGCAGGCAACCAATACGATTGATATAAGCAAGGTCCGTTTATTAGCAATACAAAGGCACTTATATAGAGTATTGAATACAAGCTTATCAGTTCTTTAATTAGTTGAAACTTACAAAAGCACATTCTGACCTCTACATAATTGGGTTAGATAAAAGACTACATTTGGCAAGCTTCTTATTATTTATGTTTTGTCTTGAGAGATGAAAGATCTTCCTCCCTTCTTAGGGATAGTCCATCTTATCAGCACAGCTGCACCTTCTCAAAAACTCCCTTCTGGTTCCCAGCCTGGTTTCTCACACAGGGATTTGTCTCATATAGAATTTTTCTCACACAGGCCTTTTTACTTGTACAGTTGGATTATTGATCCAATAATTCTATCAATGAGCCATGTCCCTGCTCCTCTAACCATTCTCCAACACAGGTGAGCTCTGGAGGGCAGATAGGAAGGACAAGCCAGACAACTAGAAGGGAACAACAGAAAAAGCTTAGAAAATACTACCAAAAAAAAAAAAATCTTACAGGAATTAATTCACATTGACTCTGCTTTGAGTGACTTTATCTGCTGAGCAAAGTTACGAGAGCACAAGTCTTGTGAGGGAGCTGGGGGTGTTTAGCCTGAAAAAAAAGGAGGCTCAGGGGAGACCATATCCCTCTCTGCAACTCCCCGAAAGGAGGTTTTAACTAGATGGGGGTCAGTCTCTTCTCCCAAGTAACAAGTGACAGGAGGAGAGGAAATGGTCTCAAGTTGTACTAGGGGAAGTTTGGATTGATTATTAGGAAAGAATTTCTTCACAGAAAGGGTTGTCAGGCTGGAACAGGCTGCCCAGGGAAGTGGTGGAGTCACCAAATGTGGAAGTATTTAAAAGAAGAGTAGATGGGGTGCTTAGAGACATGGCTTTGTGGTGGACTTGGCAGTGCTGTGTTAATGGTTGGACTTGATGAACTTAAAGGTATTTTCCAATCTCAATGATTCTATTCTATGAATCCCAAGAGGGCTAATTGCCACATACTAAATTCCACATGACTTCATAACAAATAATACTGCTTGCCAATAAAAAAATAAATCATTTGGCATCTAAGATAGGTGAAGTTTATGACTGAATATTATGGGTTGGAAATGTCAGTAAGAATGAGGACAGCCTGTAATTATAGACTCTAGAAGGGCACATTACAGCAAGATGTCTGACCTCCAAAACAAGGAGAGAATCCACACAGCTAGCAAATTCCGTTTAGCAGGGTTTTTGGCTGTTGGTTGGTTGCTTTGTAAACTAAACATTGTCTCTTTAGACTGTAGGAGCATGTGATAAAGCCTTCTGAAAATACATCACTTTGAGGTGCAGATAAGTTCTTCCACTCAGTTATGTATATTTTCTCTGTCATCCAGCTTCCTTGTTTCTTTTCAGTCTCTTCTGCATCTACTCTGAGTTTTCATTCGGGGGTGCAATTGCTTCTTAATCTTCAAAAACTGGAAGAAGTGCTCCTAAACAAAATACACTTTTCAAGTTACCTCTAAAGTCCAAGCCTAATTTAATTAAACTTAACATCCCTTCTTTCATGTCCTTGAAGATACTGATCTCTACAGTGATTCACCCTGACCAGATGAGGAGGTGAAACAAAGAAGTCACTTTGTTCAGGTGACTTATTTTCTAAACAAAAACTCTTCAGGCAGGATAAACACTATTGAAGAGCCAACCACCAAACCCAAACATATTTTGATGAAAATACATAACAAACACAGAGCTAGAACTAATAAGCTACTGGGCTCATTGGCCATGGTAAGATGCCCTAAGGCTCTTTGCTTGTCAGAAGAGAACTTCAGTCAGATGGGAAAGTGTGGGGTATGCCCAGCCCCTGCCCTGGAGGGAAAGCCTGCTGAGATAAGGAGATTGCATAACCTCCCAGCAGGACTCCCTGGAAAGGCAACCACTTTTCAACTACGAGAAGACAGACTCAGAATCCTCTGGGAGACCCTATGCAGATCCTTTGTAACCCATTGGCCTTTACCCTCTGACACCCACCCCCTGTATCCCTATAAAGCTAGCCCTCTATCTCTGTGAGGGAGAGAGAAGCCCATCAATGGCCTCCCCTTCGCCGGCTATGGACTAATAAAGCTGTCTCGTGTGGAACTGCTATACAAGTCTCTTGTCTCTCTCTCCCTGGTCTGTCCTGGAGACTGCCCAGCAGAGCAAGAGCTGGAATCAAGAGCTGAAAATCACTAAGAACTGACACCTTCTCTGCATGGGCGCTCTGGCTAGCAGCGGAGGGAAGACACCGGGACCTGGGAAGACAATCCTCCACGGGACCATCTCTCTGGACCGGTCACAGCTTCCTGGGTCAGAGCTACTGACCCCACACCAGCTGCCTTAGGAAAGGGCTGACTTCCATTGCCCTGTGGAGCAGAGACATCCTCAGTACTACTGAGTTGCTGTCTTCTGATCTCCTGATTTGCTTTTTGTCTTTCATATCAGAATTCTCCTATAACCTTTATGCTCCTAAGTGTTAGAATCTCAGCTGCTTCATTTATGCTACTTATTTGTCTTACCTGGTGAGGCTTTCATGTATTTTTTCACACCTGAATAATTTTCTCAATAAAAGTGACCAAAATTCACTCACCTGTGCTATATCAAACTTGGCTTTGAATGAGGGACAGTGGAACCCCTGGATGAAAGGCTGCAATGCCATCTCACATGCTGTTCCTTCACCAGAGGAATGTGACCTTTGCTTCAGATGAAGCTCACTTAGTCTCTCTGTGATGACTACTTAGGTTGCCAGAACCATGGCTGAAGCCCACTTCACTGCTGCTATTATAGACAGCTGCCCAAACTTCTGCCTGTCTCCACCCTTCATCTCTAGATGGTGACTGCTGAATGTCTTTCTCTAGTTCTGCCTCTGCTCAAGCATCTTCCACATGTTTTTGTCAATGCCAAGTCCATGTCCCATGCATTCTGCTTTCCCTAGCTTAGGGCAGGTCCCTGGCTCCCAATTTTGTCCTTCTGCGTATAAGACTGGGCTGGTTTTCAAGAATGCTGATGAGCAGAATCAGGCTTGCTGATGGTTCTTCCTGGCTTTCTTCCTTCCTCTAGGGTGTGGCTGGGTGCCTCTCAAGTGATGTCCAGGACAGGCGATGGACATCCTCCAAATAGCCATTGAAGAAGCTGGGCTTTGTAGAGCTGCTGCCTACTACAACCAGCCATAAGCATTCATCCGGGTGGAAGGCCAAGAGGACTCACACTCAAGCTGGATAATCTCCCTTCCCTGACTTAGTCACTAAGAGTGAGGGAAAAACCTGGAGGTTGGCAGGTACACAGCAAGGACTGGTGGGATAAGCATTGTCTCCAAGAGTGCTGTACCCATGGTAGAGCGTGGTCACTCTCTAGATGCTCCAGAGCCCTGCTGTCAAAATGTAGATGAATATTCCTACATGAAACCCTTGTAGGAAGTGCTTTAACAGCATTTATGGCCTACTACAGTACTCTGTTTATGTCTAATGAGCCAATAGTCACCGCTAGAGGGAGAAGAGCCCATGTCCCTTTCCTCCAGGCCAGGAGTTTCAGCTACAGTGACTGCATTTCCATTGCACACCCTTGTAGTAGATCTAAGTTACAACAGGTGTCAGGTGCCCGAATCTCCAGGATGACAGCAGAAGTAAGCAGCAATCATCTACAGTTCAAAAGGAGAAAGGAGTGCATAATGAGTGCAAAGGCATTTCAGGGGAAATGTAAACATCAAGAAACATAAACATTGGATTTACCTGAAATTACACACATTTACCTAAAGTTACAAACTCAAGTTTGTCTTTCTTAGCTAAAACTGGGATGATTGTCAAGAACACTGGTTGCTTTCAGCTTTCATCAAGGCTGGAGAAATGCGTGCTGTATTGTTCGGAAATGTCAGGATCCTGGGACTGACCTTTTAATTCTTCAGGCAAACAGCTATCACAGTGTCCTGGTCACAGAAGTACTTCTCTCCATAGCATTCAGCATTGAGAAAAAGAGAATGTAGATGCATTGAAAATCAACATCTAAAACAAATTTTATAAGACTTGAGCTTTAGACTTTCTTGTTTCAAGCTCTCAAGTTTGGAAGAAAACACACACAAAGTATCTACAGCCAAAATGTAAGAAAAAAGGTTAAATGTGGATTTAAGTACTGCTCTGTATGGTGCAATCATAAATGAGCAGTGCTGGCTTAAGTGAGATCTGCAGTTTTGATTCAGTAACCTCCCCTGTAAAAAAGGGATATCTGGGGGTATTACCCTTCCTATAAAGGCATGGGAACAAATTCTATTGTTAGGTACTGCTGTATTTTTTTCTAGAACCAGACTTTGTTTCCTATTATCTCAAAAGCTGAAGTGACTGATTGGATATTTTCAATTGTTTACTTCAATACATGTTATTATCAACTATTTTATGTAGAAACTATTTCAGTTACTTTAGAATCCTAAAAACAACTGAGATCGGGCTGTCTAAGTAAAAACTACTCTGGGGCTGGGTGTCCAACTCCCAAGGGTCCCCGGAAGCTGTAAGTAAGTACCATGCCATGAAAGTGAAATGTCGCTGCAAGACCTCCTGCAGACCTACCCAGGCAGATCCCATTTCCAGAGCAGTCTTTGCTTGTGGCTGGTACCCCCCTCTTGTGGATTTTTGCTAAATTACACACCAGGATGTTACAGCAGGGATTCTGTAACACAATGCACCAAACCAGGAGTCCCGTGGAAAGGAAATATATATGGACAGATTCTTGGTAGATGTTTCAGAGATGTTTATTTCTCCAGCCTCATGGCCGGGGCTCTGCCGAGGAACTGTTCCAGTCACGGGACCCGAGGGTCCTTGCCCGTGCAGGGGAACACAAAACAACCAATGGGGAACGAGGCTGACCAGGGGCAGGGAAACCCCATGTCTGTCCCAGAGCCCCTCTCTCAGGGCTCCAAGGCAGGGGGAGAGACCCCAACATTTCACACATTTAATTTTAATAAAAGGAGATTTAAAACAACTGGATAAATATAACAAGAACAGTTTTAAAATAATACAAGCCACCCTCCTGAGCCTTTAAATGTCCAAACAGATTCTCTGGAACATCTTAAGGCTGACAGAAGGGAGACAGGACTCTCCAGGCATGCTTTGTGGGGAAACTGAGGCAGGAGAGGGTTTAATTTCTTCCCTCCCCCTTTCATCCCCCCCTTGGCATCGGAGAGGAATTGTAGGGAAAGGGAATTGTATAGGGAAGCCAGGGGGTGAAAAACAGATTAGGAATAAACTGGGGATGGGGTAAACTTAGGAAAGGGTTCATATTGGGTATAGGGTAAAAGGGGAAAGTAGGTTGTGGGTAGGGAAGTTGCTGGGATGGATATTGTTTATAATTTTGTGCATAACGGCTGCCTTTGACTGGAATACTCCCAGCCCCAGTAACATTCACTGCTTGTAAACCCTTGTTTCCTTGCACTATATCAAATTGTACAACTTCCCCATCTCCTACACTTTGCAGGTAATTTTTAGGGTTATTCCTTTTAATGGCAGTTCTATGGATGAATAAGTCTTCCCCTGTATCATCTCGTGTGATAAATCCATAGTTGTTTTTTACATTGTACCATTTCACAGTTCCTGTGATTTTCGTTGCTATAACTTCTCCTATCACGTGCTTGCGTGTTCGTCGTGGGTGCCGGTCCTGCGTGGCCGCCGCCTCGCTGACTCCGACATCTCAGCCCCCGCGTTGCGGCTGCTCCGTGGTCTCCAAGCGGTGCTGCTCCGGCGCATGTCTGGGCTCTGCGCGGCCCCATTTCGGCTCGGTGCTGCGCGGCTTCTCGTGTCGCTGTGGAAATCGCCGCTTCTCCCTCCACAGGGCTCTCCAAGACGTGTGCTCAGAGCGGGCTTTCACGCCGACCCCCGGTTCCTGGCTGCTCGTGGCCCACGGCACCCGCAGCACCTGCAGCATCGCTCCCTCACTCGCAGTCGCATGGCAGGGGACCCTGAGACAGGGATGGGGTCCGTGATAAGGCGCACGCTCCCGAGGGGGCCGGGTGCATCCAGCACAGGCACCTCCACTGGCACGGCTGCAGTCACGTGCTCCTGGGATGGCCGACACGTGGTCATGGGATTATGGCCATCCTCTGCTTTAGGGGTAATGGGACCATACAAATGCTCCTCAAGAGCTTCACTGATTACAAGGGATGCACGGAGAGCTGCTGTTGCTAGTCCATGTTCTGTTTGATCCCGTACCTTATCCCAGATCTCATACCAAAACCACCCACGACTAGTTCCAGGAGGTTCAATATGAAAAAGTAAATCTCGAGAAATATAAAAGAAATTTTTGAAAAGCCAGTTAAAAAAATGTTCTAGATCTCCTGGTTCCAATACTTTCTTGTTTTGCTGTTCAAGGATTCTTTTAACTTCTAGATACATTTCTTTCTGTGGCTCAGAGTGCCACATTTCCCACGATTCTTCCATAGTCCAGAGAGAATATCCAAACCAAGGTGAGAAGAGAGAGATCTAGAGTGGTTTTTACTCATGAATTTTCTGTCCTTAGGGATCGGTGTCTTGCCAGCAATAGCCACCATTTGTTACAGCGGGGATTCTGTAACACAATGCACCAAACCAGGAGTCCCGTGGAAAGGAAATATATATGGACGGATTCTTAATAGATGTTTCAGAGATGTTTATTTCTCCAGCCTCATGGCCGGGGCTCTGCCCAGGAACTCCTCAATCCCGGGACCCGAGGGTCCTTGCCCGCGCAGGGGAACGCAAAACAACCAATGGGGAACGAGGCTGACCAGGGGCAGGGAAACCCTGTCTCTGTCCCAGGGCCCCTCTCCCAGGGCCACATGGCGGGGGGGGGAGACCCCCAACACCAGAACTCCTATATTTTGTCTCTGAAATTTGCACTGCTGCTGTGTCTGCTAGGTTGCAACAGAAATGGGCCAAAGCTAAATGGGAGGATTTCAGTAGAGAAATTTAACTTATTTTAAACTTAATCACTCATTTCAGTTTATTTGGAGTTCTCAGTCTCTGCCTTCAGCTTTTTCTGCTTTTTAAGTTTTATTTTAACTGGTTGATGCAGCATTTTTTGAAAAACTTACAGGTACTTGAGGCTCAGCTCATGCTTTATATATTTTTAGCATCACAGGTCTTCAAAACTCTCTTGACACTTCAGTCAATACAAAATGAGGGACTGGTATGGAAAGATGCAACTGTAAAATTCACTAAATATGCATATCCATGACATTACTGTAGCAAGAGGTATTAAAGTAGTAATTTTTGGATGTATAAATAAACAGAGCGAGTAGGAAAAGTAAAATTATTTCACTGTGGTATATGGTATTGCTGATGATGATGCCAGAATGGCCTATGGGAATTTGTGTTCTCAAGGGCAAAAAGCAACCTTAAAAATTGAAAAAAACATACAAGAAAAAGAGCTCCACACCTGATTTCTTAGACTTGAGAAAATGCATTTCACTACAATATTTAAGATATTGATTGTGTTGGATTTGTCAAATAAATGACTGAGAAGTGACTGGATTATAAATAAATGATGGAGAAGTTAACAGAGAAACACCTTTGAATAAAAAAATCCTGTGTGCCAATGGGTTTCTTACTCAATAAAGCAGTGGCTCAAAAGTAGTGGCTGCCAACTGATCCAGAGTCATTTAAATGAGGAATAAGGCCCAAATATTTAGTAGTGAGTGTGATTAATGCCTGGAACTGATCTCTGGTGAGACGATAGAGCCATGGCCTTATGTCTGTAAATCAGGTGTCATGTACATATTTTAGTAAACCACAAGCTATGCTTTTGTTCAACACAAGTAATTGTGCTAAATACAGAGGTAACTGGTTGACACAAGATGGTTTGTATTACATGTGACAGTTTAAATTACTGTGTCCCCTCCTGGAACTCAGTTCTATGAATTTGTATTCTCTTGTGGTTTCAAAACCAGCTGTTTATCAGCTGGAAAAGTGTGAGAGGAAACTAGAGCTAATGAATGAAGTAGTTCTCCTTGCACTCCTGAGATACCCTGTGAACATCTGTAATTAGCCACGGGTAGCTAATTAAATATTAGGAAAAAGTACAAAATACAAAACCTAAGTATGGGACTGTAGCAGAGACACCTGTAGATGCCAGATTTGATGGTAAAAGCAGACTAGCATGTGAGTATTACAACATCCTATTTGAAAATGCTAGCTGAAAACCTTAAAGCAATATTCAGCTTTGCCTCACAGAGGGAAAAATTCATTTCTTACTTCTTTATAGCTGACATAATGAACTGAAGATGAATATGACTCTACCAGTGGAATGATTGGGAAAGGGGAGGGACTGCTTCCTCCATGAGCAAGTACCTGAACTGAGCTTGTAAAGAGAATTTCCAAAAATACAGTAGCTGCAAGAAGAATAAAAAAAAAAAATGCAAGTCTGAAGCAAATGCATCAGAATGTGGTGGTGCATCCCACTTTCCCTGTCTCAGTCTCACTATGATCTGAGAAATGTTCATTAGGCCTTGACCTTGATGAGCAGAACCTGGGCTCAGCTCCTCTTGAGCTTGTCAGAAACACTGCCTGCTCCCAGGAACTAGTGCTGTCTAATGAGCTCCTGCTTTTTTAACAAACAGCATTGGAAATTTATTTTTCTTGCCTGAATAACAACCCAAGGGGAATAATATTTTCATTATCAAACTTTCAAAGAAAGTTGCTGACCCGAATTGCAGCCAGTATGGAAAATTACTATGACTAAAGCCAACTCTCTTGCAACCCTATACACAGTGGTCCAAAGTGAGACCCTTTTAGCTTTCCTGAATGGCAGCAGCTGCAACCAGAAAAATCCTTCTGAGTGGGGCCTCTAAGAGCCAGCGAACTCTCAAGTTTGCTCAAACCTGAAGTTTGCTAAACGTGGAGGACAGCTGAACCACATGGTTGATATCCCTGCACCTTAAGGCTCAACCCTTCACCCGTTGAGAAGATGCAAAGGCAAACATGAGTACTTCACTGGATTCAAGGGGAATTTTTTGCAGGTATGCCTTGTACAGACTCCTTTATGTCTGTGTGCATTCGAGTGTGAATATGCTCTAGCAAATGTACTAGGAATATTGCTCCCCTAGATTCTTGAGGACTTCAGATTTTAAGTGAGGTCTGTAAGTACGTTACTGTTGTTGTATAGTAAATTTTATATGAATACTTTGTCAAATTATGTAAGTTATTGATTAAGTGATGTTAAGTGCTGTTACGTGCTAAGTGCTGTCAAGGTTAACTGATGTTAAGGTTGTGTTTTTAAAATTAAATGCTGTTGGACCTTTAGGCATTACCTATTGGTCAAGTCCGGGCTCAGTTTTGTGCAGGGACAGGAGGGTCTTCTGTATTCCTTTTTATCTTTACCCTTCCCTATGCTTTTCTCACCACCCCCACCCCTCCCTCAGCCTCCACATAGATAGCTTTGGGTTTATTTTGCTTTGGATTAATTGATTTCAGATTTTTGTTTGCTATTTCTCTGTGTGCTTTAACCATCTAGTAAACAATAGAGTGAAACTTGCAAATGAACATTGTCATGCTTTTGCTTTTCTATTAAACCTGTTTTTGCCAATATTTCACCTTTGAAGGTGATTCTTTCACGAACCTTAAAACAGTCATTTGCAACACTGAGGGATGACGAAGAACCTAGAAAAGGGGGCTTCTTCTGTTTTATCATCTACAGCATCCTTTCCATCTGCTCTCTATTTCCATAGTCTGAGTTTTGATGTGAAGAATCATAAAATCATAAAATGGTATGAGTTGTAAGGGACTTTGAAAGATCATCTAGTCAACATCCTATCTTGCACTGGGTCAGGTTGGTCAAAGCTCCATCCAACCTGACTTTAAGCACTTCCAGTGATAGAGCATCCACAACTCTCTGGATAACTTCTTTTCCCAGCATTTCACCACCATTGTAAAAGAATTTCTTCCTTATGTCTAATCTAAATTTACCCTTTTTTAGTTTAAAACCCTTGCCTTTCGTCCTGTCACTACACTCCCAGTAAAAAACACATCTCCCTTTTTCTTATAAGCCCCCTTTAAGTATGGAAATGCTGCAGTGAGGTCCCCTCAGAGTCTTTAGGCTGAACAATCTCAACTCTCTCAGCCTTTCTTCATAGGAGGGGTGCTCCAGCCCCCTGACTACCCCTGTGGCCCTCGTCTTGACCTGTTCCAACAGTTTTGTGTCTTTCTTGTACTAAGGACTCCAGAGCTGGATGCAGCTGGAGGTGGGACCTCACCAGAGTGGAGGTCAAAAAAACCCCCTCTCTCAAAACCTGCTGGACACACTTTTGATACAGACCAGGGTACTGTTGGATTTCTGGGCTGCAAGTGCATAGTGCCAATTCATTCAGAATTTTTTGTCTACCAGTATCCACAAGCACTTCTCCACAGGGCTGCTCTCAATCCCTTCACCTCCAGCCTGTGTTGATTTTGGGGATTGCCCCAACCCAGGTGTGGGACCTTGCTCCTGGCCTTGTTGAACTTCATGAGGCTCACATGGGCCCACACCTCAAGGCTGCCAAAGTCAAGAAGATCTTCAGACTCAGTTTGACTAGATGATGATTGTAAATCCCTGTCAACCAAAATATTCTATTTTTGTTTTTAATGTTTTGTTATGCATGCCACCTCTATTCCTATTGGCTGGTGGCTGGGATGGTTCAAGAGTGAAAGCAAACAATGTATTGCTGGAGAACAGTTTCTGTGCCAAAGCTGAAGTGCTTCTACTAAAAGTGATTATCAGTGACATGAGCCTCATTCTTCACTGTTTACCAAAGAGCCAGATGCAGGCATCAGGAGGGACTGAAAGATGAGCTCAGGGTGCTCTGACAGAAGAGCCGGTGGTAGAAGATACTCTGCTCCTCAGGGAACTGGACACAGAATGCTCCCTGCTGGCCAAGAAGCCCTCCCTTTTCAGCCTACTGTACTGCTGGCTGAACTTTCCCTATAGTCTTGGTTGTTCCTTGGTCTTGCCAGACCTTGATAAGCTGATTTACTGCCAGCCTGAACACAGACCATGTTCTGGCATTTGAGGAATCCTGGTCTTAATTACCTAATGGGCTGTAGCAGTTCAAATATTCCTGGGAGATCTGGTCTGAGAAAACAGTGCTGGGACTATACTGAGACTAACAAAGACAAAACATGGTCATTAGAATCATGTCAAGTGAGGTCTGTCCATTAACTTTCTCTGTGTGGGACGCTAGCAGGCATTCTTGTTATTTGGAGCCAAATCCCAAGAAAAGATTCTGGAGAAGTCCTGATTTCACATTCAAAACCATGCAAGGATTGTTATGACAAGTAGACCGTACAAGGAGCATTTGAATTAGTGGGCAGTTCTGCTGTGAAAGAAGTCATTAGCTAAGGTTGAAATGGTTTGGGGCATATTCATGCTACTGTGCTATAAAGGGATTGCTACATGGTATTTTTTGTCTCCTCTACATCCTGTTCCCAAATACAGTTGATGAGCTAAATATTTAAAGATCAACTAATACCTTTAATAGAACTGATCTCACCCACAAAACTTCAGTTACTCTGGCTCCTGCTTTCAGTACATTTTTTTCTCACAGATCAGACTGAACATTTTTGCTCACATTTGTCTTGTCCGATGACATTTCTTGGCTAAAGCTTCCTCTTCTCTGGCAGCAGCAGAACTGTACTTAATGCTTAAACACAATGTGATGGCAGATTAAAATTGATGGCAGATTCAGCCCACTCCATATATGTGCCTCACCCTTCCATGGAATAAGTACTGTGATAAGGCAAGTTGTATTTAAGGTTAGTCCATTTTTGGATTTTAGATTTAAAACACTTTAGCATTAGCTGTGCCTTAAAGGTTTGGTGGATAGCCAGAGTCAGAACAATTTCAGCCAACCAGATTTAATCTGTCACTGCATATGTGTCAAGGACCTAAAGGTGAATCTGCAGCTTCAGGAAAATTCTGTTTTAATCTGATTTATTGTCATCTATGAAAACTTGGTACCATTCCTTTTTTTCTAAAGTAAATTGATGTTTTATTTTGTTAGCTTCTCACAGATTGAAATTCTCCATCTGAAATAAACCATACAAATATATTTTTCCTCAAAAAACGCAAAAAAACTCTCATTATCTCACAAGTGTCAAGTATTCCTATTTGTCAAGAATTCTGAAATTTTTTTTTCTAACATTTTCTTCTGCATTTCCAGCTAGTTCTGTAGAAGTTCCTATTATGTGAAGTCCTGCCTTTGCTGTAGTAGTACCAAATGTATTTGAGATTTCTGGTCCATTTCAGACTTTCTGCTGATTTGCATTTATTTCTTTCCCAAACCTTTTCAATTCCCTTACTTGACTGCTGTATCCAGATTTGCCTGCTCTGAAGATCTGAATTGATCAAAGGAGCAATTCTCCTTTCAGTCTTGTATTATACAGCAGAATCACACATACTGCTCTTCAGTACTGGAGAAAAAGCAGAAATGTAATGTGATGTTTTAGTTTACTTTGTGACCTACTCCAGAGCAAAATGCTAATGAAAAGTCAAGTCTTCAAAGCCTTTCAAGGTTTATTGAAGAGTTTTGCATTTGAAATGCTATTGACTAGTGTCACCCTTTTCCCTCAAGTAGGTCATCAAATTGCAAGGCCTTGCAAGCATTTTTTTTTTTATTGGAATAAAAATTGTTGATACAAATTGGATATGCTGTTAGTATGAAATCGTTTATTTGCAAACAATATGCATGAATCCCGTTTCTACATTGGCAGAAGCAGCAAACTCTGGTGGGATGTTTCATTACCTGTAAAAGAGGGTGTATGTGACTCCAGGGCCTGGTCCCAGAAAGACCAGCTCTCAGCTTCTCCTCAAGGTCACACCCACAAGTCTTTCCTCTGCCTTTCTGCTGTTCATATTCACAGTTTCCAGGCCATATCCCAGCCTCTCTTTTTTCAGCCACTTAAACCTTTCTGAATTGATCTTCCTTAGCTCTGGGTGTGTGCATTCCTGTGCATTTAAAAATAGGTCTGAACTGAGAGTCTGTTGCACTGATCTTGATGCCTTTTCCTGGTCTTAAAATCAAGAGTCAAAGGCAGTTAGAAGGGAAAAAGGGATTTTACCTTGGTATTTATTTTAAGGATCCTTAGGTGCACTACATCCAGGTCAAATGCACCGAAATGCACGCCACAATGCCTCCCAAAAGATCTGGTATAACATTATAGGTCTTGCTAATTAGCGTATCTATCAAAAATTCCCCAATGAGAGGCTTGAATGAGCCCTCCCCTCCCCAAGGAACCTTCCCCTGGATGGTTCTGTCTTAGTTTACAGAATATGTTCTGGAGAGGACCTTGGGGTCTGGGGCACACTAATCCCTTCCTATGAAGCTTCTAAAATGTTTAGTCTCCTAGCTAAACAAACAAGTCCAAGAATGTAGGCAAAAAGCACTAAGAATACAGAAGTTGTAAAAAGGTATAACGGGTATAAAAGAAAAGGCAAAAAATCATCATGGCATCAATCTTCTCAGGGAGGTAGTCTGGAATTTCTGATGCTTTAAATTCAAAACAGCATGGCAAAGACACTATTTGAGCTTAGCTTAGGAATTTTATAATCACGAATTAATATTATTTAGAATCTTTCCTTTGTACCCACTGTCTTTTGATGAAACTTATGTTGGTAATATGATAATATAATAAATTTATGAAATTTATTATCACATTACCAAAATAATCATTGTACATTTTGGTAAACATTTCAGAAAGGTCAAAAAATTCAGTCTCTAGCTCTTACATAAATCCAAAAGCTACCACTGGAAAGACAACCTTCTAATCAGATTTTTACATGCTTTTCTGACTGGCAGTCTTTCTAACCCTTAGATGAAAAATTAAAGCAAGTGTTACAACACTTCATGAGACAATAGAATAGCCAGCAGATCCTAAAAATTTCATCACCAATACATCAGACCCAAATAATGAAACATGCACAGTCAGTAAGGCTGTGCTGGCATGGGTGGTTCAAAACAGCAAGCAAACATTAGGGAGAGAAATAAGAAGAAAATATAAGCAGAAATCAAGCATCCACAAAGTGTCACATGAGTTAGTAAGCTTCCTGATTTTATAATTTTTGGGGCTTTTTGTACAGATTATAGGGAAAAAATACAGGTTGTTCCATAAGAATTGTTATCATTTTTTTTCCCCAGCTGGCAAACTATCTCAGTCTCAGCTGCAAAAATGTCAAGATTCTCAATGTGGAAATAGTAGAAACCAAAATCCAATTTTAAAAGTTCCTTAGAAGTATTGAGTACATTTTTTCCCTTCATAACAGCTGTGGTAGCCTTTTCTTACTGTATAGAGGCAACCTGAAAATTTTCTGAAGATGGCAGAGCCCTGCTGAATAAGGTCAGCTCCCACATGAACTTCACTTGCCTTTGATTCTCACCCTCAACATGAGCCACATAAACAGCAGTGGGCAGAACTGTAACAAGGCTGAATGCTTCCTGGATAAAATCCCAAGGTGATGACCCTTCCCAGGAGTGGGAAAAAAATAATAAAGTAATGCTGCCTGGCTTTAATAAATGTGATGGAGAGCAGTGTAACTATGGACCAGGAGGTGAGCAGGAAGTGCTGCACTTCATTACACAGGGGTGTTTGTGCCAGTAGTGCTGCTGCTCATCCCAGCCACCTCTCAGGAAGACATTGGTGCAGCTTGGCTGCTCTTCCTACACATTTGTGCCTTATCCTCAGCAACCTGAGGCAGGTGTTTCATGTGAACCACTTCTGCAGTGGTCCATAAGTGAGCCAGAGGAGAGAAGATACATCATAAACAATTAAATTGTTAGATAAGGCCTAGCTACTACTTGGTACATTCATGGCTGTCCTGAATCACTGTCTTTTTTTTTTTTTTTTAGGAACTGTGAGGTTTATTTTAGCAAAACATGGGAGACTTCCCCTTGATGATCAGAATGAAACCACTCATTTTAAATAAGGTTTCAGCATTTTATCTTGCTTATTTTAACATTGCCTGGCCAAACAGGACAGCTTGATGACTTCAAAAACTACTTTTTCCTGGATGAAACTGAAAAGAACCACTCTTAACTTTGTCTTTTATACCTAATTACATCTACCTCAAGCATTTCCTGTTTGGTGTTTTGTAAACACTGCAGTGTCCCCTCCAGGCACTGGAGAAGGTAAGTTTGAATTTGGCCCAGGTTTGATGGGGGAGTTGGACCAACCTACCTCCAGAGGTCCTTCCAAACTAAATTATCATATGACTTTAGATTTCTTATGTGCTGAAAAATCACTGTTGCATTTCTATCACTTTTACTTCAGCAGTTATTACCTCACCAGGATGATTATCCTCTTGTTCTTAACCTTGCTCATTGACACAAATTTTAGTCAACAAGGTGAACTTAGGAAAAATATGTCAGTGTTTTCTCTGCTAATCAGCAAATAAGATCACTATGACTTTCCCAGATAATTAGGTCCCTTATGAATATTAATATGCATTCAGTAACTAATGTCAAGCAGTTTTCTCACACTGAAACTTTCCTGCTTGTAGTTTTGCAGAGCTTTTAAAGCACCATGAGAAAAACTCTCCAGCTGAGTGACAGAGGCAACAACACAATTGCCACTCAATTTAATAGGCTTCCTATTATATTGTGAACAAAAACTGTGTAAGAAAAAGATGCAATACAGAACAAACTATGGGTAACTTCACAGATAAATACTACACTCAAGCTGCTGGAAGAACCAATGAATTATATTCCTGCCAAATTTACTACTAAAATCAGTATAACTTGCATGTTTAAGTATCCCCCCGCCAAAGTCCTTGCTGGATAGTTCTAAGGAGCTAAAAGCAGCAGGTCTTCTCTGCAGCTTAATGATAAGGGGTTCATGAACAAAAAAGGGCTAAGGGGCAAGACTAAAGGGGGAGGTTCTTGCAGTTGTCCATGAAAGATTATTATCTATTTACAAGATTTTATCAATGGCAGCTTTACTCTACCTCCTGCTTTCTAACCATTTGCATTTGGGGTTCTGATTCTGCAGATACTGAGCTGTAATTGTCCAGTTAGGAAGAAAAGTAAGGTGAACGTCAACAGCCCTTTCAAAGGATAGCCAGGGCTTGACAATTTACCTAAAAGCTCAGCACAATTATCTGGCTGCCCGTGTAAGGCACACAGGATGTGGGACAACAAAGTCCAAGTGCCATTACTCTGGAGAAAGTTTTAATCCATAGCTCCCTCCTCTTTGCTGTCACTCTACCCATCTGCTGCAGGATATTCTGAGAAGTTCTGCTTTGTATGACACACCTGAATATTCAGTAGGACAAGGAAAGCAAATAAGTATACTACACTATGGTCATTAAAGCATTCAAGAAGTCGGTGTTTTACCCAACTCTTCCTGGCATTTAATCATTTTATGGAATACACAATTTAGAACTTCTCACCAGAACAGCTGGGTGACTATAGCAATTACCTAGCCAGTTCCAATGCCCTAGGATAAAAACTGGAGGTGATTTAGGTCTAGGTAAATGCTTCACTTCTGAGCTATTATGGATAAAAAGCAGATGCCTCCAGCCATGGCTGTATAGAATTATATGTCAGCATATATATCATATAAAATCCTGCAGATGAAATAGGAGGGGCAAAAAAATTGCCCCCTGAATCTCAGCGGGATTTCTGTCTAAATTCAAAGTATCCAGGTCCTGTAAGGACATAGGTATTGGTATCATCAGGTTATGGCAACATCTAAGTAACTGTCACTAATTTTCCCTTTTTAAAAAAATGTATTTGCTGATTTATTACAACTAATAGCATCTATACTTTGGTCAAAACCATCCAAAATGACATAGAATCACTTGAATCCTAGTTTTGTAACTTCATTCTCTAATGTTTTAAAAATTTACAGATTTGAATACTAATAAACCCAGAGTACTCAGCAGTCCCCCTCTGTGGGGATCTCTTAATCCATTGCTTTTCCTATTTCACATGTTCCCCCTGTTCCCTCCCTTGGCCTTGGCCACTCCCTCGGTTTCTCCCTATTTGCTCCTGTACCCCAACCCCGCCCAGGGACCGCCCCTGGGCCCCTGACAAAACCACCCCACGCCCAGACCAGGTTGTCTCTCTACCTCTGAACACTGCGGGGACAAGATGTGATTAAAGCCATCTCAAACCCTCATGAGGGACCCTTCTCTACCTTCTTTACCATCCCCTGCGTTGTAACGCTGCTGGCTGCCGGAGCCAGATCGCGGGGCTGTCCGAAATGGACTCCGGGATGCGATTTATGGCATGGCCCTAGGAAACCCCCACTGTGCTCACAGGGAGCAGCAACCTGCCAGAGTCCAGTGGTTACAACAGCTCTCAAAGGAGAAACTAGGAACCTCAATGAAAAAGAATTCATAAGTTAAGAAATATATGATGGTAATACTTGCACAACTCTGAAATGTTGAAGTTTTCTGAAAAAAGCCATAAACTAACCTAGTTGAAGGATCCTACGAGTCTAGCTGCCAGGCAACTTATTTCCTTCCTTTTGTTAAATCAAGACATTCAATGTGTGAAAAGCTCTAGTTTGATCTGCACTATGCCAAATCTGGAACCTAGAAGTACAACATTCTCAGTCAAATAATACATCTGCCTCTGATCCCACATATCAGCATTGCAGATCTATAGACATACTGTACTGTTAATAAACCACTTTTTTACTTCCCTGCAATTCTATTAAAAAAAAACATTAAAAACACACATTAATTTTCCAATAAACCTTAAGATATGTCATGAACAATTAAAGACATTCCTTGGCTAGAAGATTTGGTACAGCATAAAAACATACAGAGAGCAGAAAGAAGACAATGAAAACAAGAAAATCATCCCTTTAGCCAATTAGGGTAGTATTGATAGTTTACTCATTCCTACATTTTTGTTATTCAAAAATGTGAATTCCTGGGAAGTTTTGAGTGTAGCCCAGAGATGTCTGGTGAATAGCTTTGGGAATAATATTGTAAGCACACCTTCTGCCAAATGGTATCAGCAGCAAGAGGGAGCTAAATTTAAATATCAAAGGCATTTAAATTGACACACACACTGGCTGCTGGCCAGAGAGCTAAGGAAGGCTGTGTTGTTGGGTTTGTTTTTTAATGAGTTCCTTTTTTGGATCTCAGGGAGCTTGGTAGCAAGCTGTCTGTCAGGATGTAGCACTAGGGAGGCAGTGACATGTGAAACTGATAGATAAGTATTTTAAAGGTAGTTAGATAGAGGTAATAACTACATACACATCAGCAGGAGAGGTCACCCAAGGACAGAGGACTGAGGGTGGAGTACCTTTTGAGGAGGCTACACCTTGAGGTGGGAGGAACAGCTTTGGGGAAAGACACTTGCGGGAGTCTAGACAAAGAAAAAGAGCACAGAAAAGTCTTCATGCCCAATGCTACAAGGTATCAAAGGACAGTGGTGTCAAGGGCAACAAATACATCAGAGAGGATGATGTGCAGGCTTGAACCTTGGTTAGGAAATACACTTTCAGTGATGGTACAAGGAGGATGTCTGTGAAGAGGAGCCATCAGGAACAAACTGAAACTGGCCTAAGATTCAGATCACAACTGTTTATTTCCTTATTGCCCCACAGTCACTTCCTTCATCCACTTTGTTTTTTGTAACAGTTGTAAACATCAAGAGCTCTAGAACCAAGTGTTCTGTCACTATTCATTTGGATAGCACCAAAGGTCAGAGATGTGAAGAGATGCACAATGGGCCAGGAAGATTTTATTTCCTAGGAAAAAATAAGTCAACAGGGTAACTGAAGGATTAATGCACTGAACAGGGGATTAAGGAAGAAATGGCAGAGTCAGCAACACAGGATTGGAAAGAACAAAAGCTGTTGATTATCATATTAAATTGCGGTTAGTAGGTCAAATTAACATTTGTTACCTTTACTGGGTTTGTTTATGAAACCTGCAACTATTACAGAAAGTTGCATGTTAATTTAAAAGAAATCAAGAAACACAGATAATATTGTTTATTGCTAAAATCAAAGTAGTCACTTAGTAGCTTATCTCGATAAGGCCTCGCTGAAGTGGGGTGGCATCTTCTCCACAGACATCAAGCTGAAGAAACCTCTCAGGAACCACTTCCTTAAGCACACCTTCCACTGCCTTATTTTATTTAGTTTGCATATCATTTTCTAAGCACTTCTTAATTGATTAACATATTTTTAAGTACATTAGAATATAGCTAATACTGGCTATGCAAATTTGGTAAATCAAAGTACAACCCACAGCTCATCTGCAATACACTGAATTTACATTGTGTTTTTCAGGCCTGTCTTTCCCTGCTTGCATTCTGCAAAGCTAAACTCAGCAGTAGGGAAGGACAGAGGGTGAAAAGATTTCCAGGGACTCCTCACATATCTTCTAACAAGGTGCAGCAGATCTTATCTCCCAGTCTCTCCTTCCTTGGGGCCAGCATCTCAAGAAACACCAGCAAGTATCAAACTGTGCAAGCAGGAATGCTCAGACAAGGGCCCCTACCACTGATGGTTCTGAGAGACCTTGGAGCTTCACCTGGCTTAATTCTCAGTACTCTCTGCTGCAAGATGGTCATAATTATACTCATCTGCTATGCAAACCGGCAATGTTTTCGTTAGCTAAGATGTGCTAAGTGTCTAGAAGAAACTGGGCTCATGTACAATGAGGGAATGTATAGAAAAAGAGAAAGAACACAAAGGCAGTAAACGTCTCAAAAGGTCTCTCCAGAATGAGAAGCCGTGCTCAGATTAAATAGGTGACGTTTGTTTAAAAATACATTGGTGGTATGAAATACAGACACCCCATCTTCTTATGCCTTGCAGGACCTTGTGCAGAACCTTCAGGATGCAGGGCCGAGCCAGCAGGTGGCTGTAGATGGCAGCGGCTGCCTGGAATGGGACAGGTTCCAAGGTGCCAGAGGAAACCCGGAGTAGGCTCACTGGAGTGGTTAATACCAGGTACCTTTACAAGTAGTCTTTTGGCAGAGTCCGGTCTTTAGTTACCCAAAGCTCAGCCAAAATCAATTTCTCCTGTTCCCAGTGTTTTGAAGTCAAACCACTCGCACCAGGGAATTTCTACTTCAGAACTACTACTGAATGAATGGTTGCTTTGCACTAAGTAAAAGGTAGTGGCAAATCATAAGTATATTTATCAAAGTGTTTCCCAACTCAACAAGCCAGTATACATCAATTCTGAACTCGCCTGAACTCGTTCACTTACAACACTCCTTGATACCCTAATTTTGTCAGGCTCTTTATCAGAAGTTTGGATCCTGCAATCTATCAGCCACACTCATCTTGTTATGGCAAGTGGAACTTCAGGGAGAAGGAAAGTGGCTTGCAAAATATTCTCTCTAGTCTCACCAAATGGGTATCAAAAGGCACTAATCTTACAGCTTTTCCTTAGAAAGAGATTGGGAAAGATTTTGTATTGGTCTGCCTGCTGGACTCCCATATACTGGGATTTCAAAACACAGTAGCGCTTTTGGGGGGTCTGTCTGTCAGAACATTCCCATGTCAAAGAATGAAGAAATCACCAGGGCCAATGGAGGCATTAGAGAAGGGAACAGTCTGAAGCCCATTGTAGCTGCACAAACCAGCACTAAACCAAGAGAATTACACAAGCATTGCACAAGGGAGGCTTCACTGGAAGTGTTGCCTCTGGCTCGCATTCCTTTTAAGCTGTTATAAAACTTTAAATATAATTAATAAATAACCAGGCCTCTCAAGGAGAGATGAGTTCAAAGCTCTGCCCCCTGCATGAACCGAATTTGTTATTTCAGCTCGATATGAAAGTCCAGCGTATCACCGCGAGCCGCAGCGCTACTCCCAGCTGCGGGGCTGCCTGCTGAGGTCAGCCGGACTGGCCCGGCTGCATTGCTGCTGCCAAGGAAACAAACCTCGGCCGCTCCAGAAGGTGGGGTAGGCTAAATCAGAGCCCTCATTCCAGGGCAGGATGGAGGCACCTCCTTCAAACTGCCGCTCGGATGAAGGGCGAGGAAGGTTATTTCTTCCCTGGCATCGGGGCGCTTTCCTGCTCCCCTTCCCTTCCCTTCCCTTCCCTTCCCTTCCCTTCCCTTCCCTTCCCTTCCCTTCCCTTCCCTTCCCTTCCCTTCCCTTCCCTTCCCTTCCCTTCCCTTCCCTTCCCTTCCCTTCCCTTCCCTTCCCTTCCCTTCCCTTCCCTTCCCTTCCCTTCCCTTCCCTTCCCTTTCAGTATCAGCAGTGGCCTGAGCCACTCTGTACTCACAGGGCTGGGAGCTCAGGGCTGTATCTGCAGCCTTCATTTCGGTGTGCCTGCAGGAAGGAGGGGCAAGGTGGCAGGAAAGGCCAAGGAGTCACTGGATTGAAGAAAGAAACCTCTGCCTTTTAGTTGCCTGACAGGAAGGAATCTTCACCTCTCCCACCATGTCCTCCAGGCAATTCTCTAAGGGAAAACCCTTCGACTATAGTCCTCTTCCTCTTTCTTTTGTTTATCAGCCTTTGCAAAGCTATTGATTAGCTCTGGAATTAAAACATTCTCAAATTCTTTAAGTATGTAAAGACAAGTTTTTAGATTCATGTTACACTTTGTTATTTTTATCCACTCACAGTAATTTCCAAACTATTAGAAATCTGTTCGCTGAGACACTTTTTGCAATCAGCATATTGGTATCACCTGTGTTATGGGGTCCCTTTGTGCCACAGTCACTGCTGTGAAACATTAATATCAAATTTAGGAACTACTTTTCTAATGTAACAGGCTGTTTAATGGGATTATCTGGGCTAAAGAGGTGGCCCTGGTACAAGAGATATAACTAGACACAAACACATGACAGTCAATACAGAATACTGCTAATTAGACATGCTAATAATTACACTTCATTGATTTCAGCTAGGATTTTATTGGAATTTTTATGTTTCTAAAAATCTGATCACCTTTATCTAAGGGTATAAAAACGAGTGCAGCTTCTGATAGCTTTGAAAACATTAGCTGTGGTTGCTGGTCTGAGACAACATTGACTCGATTTCTAGAGCTGAGAAAATCTCTGTGGGTGTCAAATACCGCACAGAAGGTTCAAAAATGAATGCCATAATCTCATGCTTTATATTGTAGTGTTTTTCCTAGTAAGTGCGAATTCAACCCATGAAACAAAATAAGCACCAAGTACTAAATACTCAGTAGCCAGAAGCTTGTAGGTAGAGATTAAGAACAGGAATATTACTACAGCTTTATAAAATGTTTGGCTAATACAAAGCAATAATTAATATCAGGTCTTGTTTAGATTTTTAAATTAATGATACATGACAAATTGCAGCTCAAAATTGACCTAAGGAAAGCATTAAAATTCACCATAAAATATTTTCCAGGGTTGTCACAGAAGATAAAGCCCACAGAGTACATTAGATGGTTAATTTGTGACCCTTGGTTGATGATCCACAATTTCAAGACTAACTCTTGTAGCAATATATTCTTACAATAAATCAATATTTTACCATATGTAAAATGGTGACAGGCACTTTATAATCTGCTAAGAACCTACTCACTAACTCTGTCTTTGAATTTGGACACATGAGTATACCAAAAGAATCCATGAATTTTCAGATTTTATCTAAGAATAAGACACAGTAAAAGTAAGGAAGATTAGATAAAGAAGAGCCAGGATCAACAAGCAGGATTTATGCCAAGGCTGATGATATACTCACCTAATGCATTTACATATCATGAGACAATAGGCTTGTTGGTTGCTGCAGATTTCCCTTGTCTTCAAGCGTCATTCTTGACTCATATCCTGGGACATCCAAGAAGAACTGAGACAGAGGTTGGACTAGGGACAAAGCAAGGATGCTGGTTTAGGAGCTTCATGTACTTCTTACAGACAGATTTTAAAAGTATTGTTTTATCTGATATAGAGCACTTTAAAAAAAAATCTGCTCTGTAGCTATGTCCTGTGGATGATATGCAATTGCCTTCTCTGCTATTCTCTTTAATAAGCAGCTCTGTGAAGTTTGGAGGACCCCAGGTTTTGTAACATGGTTGCTAATCCCTATTGTGTTATTGGGCCCAGGAAATGTGAAAAAATTCACATAGAAATATTGTTCTTCTCTTCTTATAAAGAAACAAGGAAATTACTAATTCTGCAACCAACCTTAAAAAAATGAAAGAGAGAGAGAGAGGGAGGGAGGGAGGAATTCGGAAGGAAGGAATTCGGAAGGAGAGAAAGAGAGAGAAAGAGAGAGAAAGAGAGAGAAAGAGAGAGAGAGAGAGAGAAAGCGAGAAAGTGAGAAAGCGAGAAAGCAAGAAAGAAAGAAAATAGAGCAATGTACTTTAGGGGAGACAGGAAATGGTTCAAGTCCTTGCTGTCCTACCCTGAGAGCACCTAAACTACAGGACAAACTGTATGATCGCTGGGAGACTTGTCCTAGCCATGTTTCCAAAAGTGGCAGTTGTCATAGGAGGAAAAGGATGTTATAGGTGTTCACTGAGCACAACAACGAGATCAGGACCTTCAGGTGATGTGGCTGGCAGATGACCTGACTGTGAAGCTTGATTGGTGCTTCTGAGCAGGCCCAAAAGCAGAATTGTAGGTTGCTGGAAAAATTTATGAGGGAAATTTTAGATCTCTACAGACATCATGCAGTGCTAAGTGAAAATTTTGAGATTTGCGTATTTTAAAGTGAGTACCTAAACACCACCAAAGCCTAACCTCAATCATTCACAGCCCTCCAACAGTGGGCTCAGAGAGATGTAGAGGAAAGATCATAAACCAAGTAAACTTCAACATCTGTAATAAACAGATATTTGGTATACCAAAGTATTCAAGAAATTCAATCTTTCCAGTTCTGGAGTAGTTCCCTCACGTAATCACCACTGATTTTATTGTGGCTTACAAAAGACAGGAGACTGACTGTGGACTTTTATACATTTTCATCCACTAAACTATCAGCTTCAGTCTAAAGGATCAATTATAGAGAAAGAAGGGAGTTTCATAGAGAGATAGAAAATAAATGAAAACAGTTCTTCCAATATTTCTTAAAAATTACTTGTATAGAAGAAGATCTATTTTATTCTTCCCAAAAACAGCAGAACATAATCCAGATAATTCTTTTTAAGGGGTTATATGCTGAAAAATGACTGTAAAAACATTAAAAGTATACTTTTATTTTTTTCACATATTATTTGAACATCATAAAACACTGTTCTCCCATGTGTTCTGGGAGTCTGAACTGGTGATATGGGGGGTGTTGGGTTTCAGTGGACAAACTCCCATTATAATACTGTGATCATTTGGAAGGACAGTTAAAGTGGTTTTGGCCGGGGTAGAGTTAATCTTCTTCATAGTATCTGTATGGGGCTGTGTTTTGGATTTGTGCTGGAAACAGTGTGGTAATACAGGGATGTTTCATTACTGATGAGCAGTGCTGACATAGTGTCAAGGCCTTTTCTGCTCCTCACCCCACCAATGAGGAGGCCAAGGGTGCACAACAAGTTGGAAAGGGACACAGCCAGGACAGCTGACCCCAACTGACCCAAGGGACATCCCACACCGTTTGGCATCATGCTCAGCTCATAAAGCTGGGAAAGAAGGAGGAAGGGAGGACATTCCAAGTGATGGTATTTGTTTTCCAAAGTCACTGTTATGTGTGATGGAGCCCTGCTTTCCTGGGGGTGGCTGAACACCTGCTTGCCCATGGGAAGTGGTGAATGAATTCCTTGTTTGGCTTTGCTTGTGTACACAGCTTTTGCTTTGCCTATTAAACTGTCTATCTCAGCCCACAAATTTTCTCACTTCTACCCTTTCAATTCTCTCCCCCATTCCACCACAGGGGAGCGAGTGAGTGGCTGTGTGGGGCTGAGTTGCCAGCTGGGGTTAAATTACAGCAATGGTCCACAAAGACCGTTTTTCTCTTGGTCTTTTTACACATCTTTATAATGCATATCTTAAAATAACACAAGAGCAGTCTGCAGGAAAATGAGCCTGATCATGGAATTGAGAGACAAGGATTTTCTTCCCACTGCCCTCTTGGCTAGCAGAATATGTCCCCATTCACTCTCCCAATATGTTTTCCTGTAGTATTGATTTTCCATTAATTATGCTTTACAACCTGAATATACCAGCTAAAAGCACTTCATAAGAGCAAGATCTTATCACTTGATGACTCTTGATATCATTCATGTGTTTTAACTTTGGTGTCTATCCAAGCAGGTGTTTTATCTTTCTTATGAACAGCCTTCATGATTAGAATTCATTCCCTATTTACATGTCAGTAATAACAAAAAAAAGCCCCTTCTTCTACTTAATAGCTGGATACTGTTCACTGGAGAATGAATATTATAGATACCATTACCAAATCAAAGAAGTAATTTTTTTTCCTTTTAAATCATCACAGACATCAAAACTGAGTTGTACCACAAGTATTCTATCTGCTCAGACATGGAAACGTATTGAATGACAAAATCTTCACCACAACCATAAAAAATAAAAATAATTAAACAGGACATGAAGCAATTTGCCCACCTTATGTTATACCTGGTGTCAGAAAAGCAGATGATGTAACCTCAGGCATTTTCACTCACACCTCAGCTGTTGATCACTACCAAACACAGAGGACTGGCTTTAATACACCAAGAAGCTGATCCAACACTGCAGCACCTAACCTCACTGGCTAATTAGAAATACTTGAAATTGATTCTTTCTGAGGGCCAGCAACAGCTGGTGCTTTCAAATTGGCAGAAGCAGCTCTGATGTACTAACTGCTAAACTGAGAACTGTCAGCCCCCACCAAGAAAAATGAGTCTTTAGGTGTTAGTTCTTTCTGACCTGGTGCAGTATTGTGCCCTTTTTGGGGAGCCTTTGAGTGTTACTGGAAATAGCGAAAAAAGAGTAATAGCAATTTATGCAGAAAATAACCATAGCTACTCTGATGAGACTTCACTGCTTAGAAGGGCATGTTTTGCTCAGTAGCTACTCAGCAAATCTATTTCTTTTCTGCCTTGCACTTAGGTTGGGGCAAATTGTCAGCCTGCCCTTCGTACGAGTGTGGCTTCAAGAAAAACAAAGAAAAAATGTTTTTTTTATTTCTTCCACCCTCTTTCAGTGTTTGTTCTGCCTGTGCTGTGTTACTGTGTAATCTTACCTACTGCTGGTTATTTGGGTAATGTAGACATTTACAGTTTGTCATTACAGAGGTATAAGATTAGATATTGTAAAGACTTAACTTTTCTTATATTATCAAATACTGATTTGTAGCAGTCTTATTGCTTTCCATTGCTGATTAGCCTTTGATGAGGTCTGGTAGCAGTGGTGGCTTACACATAACCTACCTGAACCCTCTTGCCTTTGCTTTGCAATTTTCCTGTTTGTTGACAGTAGAATTAGGACTTCTCTTGTCTTAGAACTGAAAGAAACAGCCCAAGAAGATGTGAGATTTCTAAATTGTTAGAGTTTGCTTAAAGGCAAAATTTAATTTCATTTTGGCTTGAGTTTGCCTTGGGTTACTACTTCTGTTGTTTGTATCAGCCCAAAACACTGACTACTCCTGGGATACCCTATCTCTGTAAATGAAAGGCAAAAAATTCACTAGCATAACTGTTCTTGTAGTGAAGGTCATGTATTAAATTTACCTCAAACCATCTTTTTTTTTTTTTTAGTTATATCTATCTTAAAATGCAGCTGTTTTAACTATTAAGATATATTTGAGTTCACAGTGAAAAACTGTGTGAAGAGTATAATTATGTGTTCATCCTTAACCCAGATCTTAACTCTAAGGGAAAAAAGATTCTTATATAAGAAATAGAGGAATAAAAAAGACTATTGGGTCTATTCTATTAAAGCTCACTCCATTCAGAAAACATTTCCCTGCGGTCAGAATCTAATTGCTTTCTGAATAACCATTATGTATTCGCCTTTGCCCACTGGGCCATTCCAAACGTGACATTCCTTAGAGGGGAAGAAATGACATCCAGCTGTCGTGTTTGAATTTCTTTTTTGCTAGCAAATACCAATATTTCATCCGAGAAGCTGTATTAGGAAAAAAATTGGTTACAAATGCAGTAACTCTGATGATGTACTAAAATTAACATTTACCACATTCCTTAGTTGATTACCTGTCTGTGTGTTATGATACAGGTTTTCATTGCATCACTGTGTGCCATGTGTTCCATATGATGCTTGCTTTGCTTAGTGCTAAGGAGGGGTGATTTCTGCTGAATGATCAGCTTCAACAATTTCACTGTGCATCTTCAGACCATGTTCAAATGTGTGCTGTTTAATACTACACCAAAGTCACAAATGTTAATTTCCTCAGAGCCTCCTCTGTGGTTCTTGGAACTATCACCAATATTGAATTCATTTTCATACCTTTCTAGAGATGAATATAATTCCTTGTTTTACTAAGGCAGAGCTGAAGCCTGGTTAAGCAAATACCAAAGATATCCAGTTGTTTTGGATTTCCATTTTGGGGTAATGAGAATTTCAAGTTTCTTTGGAATACTTTACATATGCTGTATATAAGAACATATCACCATGGAGAGCAAACAGATGAGCTGAAAAGTAGTAAATTGTCCATCCAGTACAGCCCCATCACAACTGCTTTTCTTTATGTAGTCCCATTTTGTTGGAACCTTTCCATCCATTCTTCTAGTCACCTGAATACTATTTTCCTTGACTGTCAAGGTCAAGTCATACCACTGGTGTTCTGATCTTCCTTCTGCTCAGTCTCCTCTAATTCAACATCCCAGGATATTTCCAAAGTAATTACCAGGAAGAACTATGGTGCTAACAGTGTGGGAAAGGGAAGTATCCCAGTATCAAGGCTGCAGTTGTGGCAGTCTTTGAACATGCTGACATTTTCATGGTTGCTGGTGTCATTTGTATGGGAGGCATGAGAGGGACATGCAGTGGCAGCAGAAATAGCAAATATAAAGTGAGGAGGTGACTGGTGGATGAGTCAGACCAAGAGTGGTGCTGGAAAAAAGCAAGAACTGCAATGTTTGGTTTTATACTAATGAAATAGCAGCAATGGAAGGGCAGACAGGCAGGTGATAGCAGCAATCCCAAAGGTAAGCAAATATGGCTAAGCCAGCAGTAACCGTGCTCAGACCCAGGAGCCACACATGGATTTCCACCAGTTCCAATGTAACTCCTGTTCCACAACATCTCAGGCCTTGCTGTGGTCATAGACCTCACCCGTGGGATCAAGCAAGTCTTCAGCTGCCAAGGTTTGTGTCATCAGAGGCCAGCTGGGTACCTAAGACAGGTTTTACTGGCAAGGAAGAAGTGATGTCCTTGGAACCACTGATTTCTTTTCCTGGCAAAATCTGTTGGAGTTCAGCATCTGTCATCTCTCTGTAGCATCTTCATACTCCTGCCAGAGCCAATTTCCAAAGATATACCTCAAGTGGAAGAGAGGCTGTGGTGGAGATAGCTGGAGTTTTCTTAAAGGAGAGATGACCTGTGTGTCAAGCTCAGTTGATGTGTTCCAATGAATCCTGTGGTCTGGGACCTGTGAGATGAGGGCCCATCTCAGCATTTCTATTCCTGAATAGCTGACCATTGTGTATACTCTGGCAGCTGCTGAGATCAGTTGGTTTGCATCTCCATGTACCTCCTAAGGCTGTGGTTCCCCACTTGCAAGCAGAACCTGTGTCCTGTTGGATGAAATTAATTTGTGGGCTGTGAGTGTGCTTTTGTTAGCTCACAAAGACACCTGAGAAGAGGTTTCTGTTGGTTTTGGCCAGCTACAGGAGAACAGGCAGCATAAAACACAGCAACACAATACTGGTTACTCTGCCTAATCTACAAAAATGATTTTGGTAAAAAAGAACTAGCAAATGTAGAAGATATTAATTGAACTAGTCCTTGTCATGATGTTTGAGACGCAGTACAAGGGCCTTGAATACAGACTTCAGCATCTCATCAAATTGTTGTCTGGGTTGTACTAGAGCAGTCCACTGAGCTAACCTGAGAAGTAAAGGTAAATAAATAAAAATCTGCATTTTATGACAGAATTTAGTGAGCTCTTTTTCTTTCTCTTGAAACATATGTTTCTTTATAATGTACAGGTTTTTTCATCTGAAATATAGGCAGTTGCAAAAATAAGGTATGTAAAAATGTCAGCAGGAGATTGACCTTTTTGAAACTTCTAAATAGCCATTTTAACTTTTAATCTATTTTTTTTCTGAAAATACAGGTCTAAGTTTAAATGCTGGCTCCAGGCAAACTGTTTGAATTGTTCAACTGTCTAAAAATATACTTAAAAGCTGCATATGAGGAGACAAGATGCTGATGTAGAAGCAAAGGAAAAGACAGAAAGTCAGAGCCTTCGGGAAGCTGTAGCACAAAGACTTCACAGAAGTTCCTTTCAAATTATCCCTCATCTGCCTGCTCTGAGTGAAGATATGCTGAATTCTTCCATGGAAGCATGCTGAATTCTTCCATGGAAGTTACATAAAGAGAAGTAATCTAAAAATAACATTTTTTGACCAGGAGACCTAGAGGCAATGAAGAACAGAAAGATACAAAACATTAGAATTAAAGAAGGTAATTTGCTTCAGACAATCTTTCTAGTAAGCAACTAGGGACAAAAAAAGTAATGCTGTTTGACATAGCCCCTAAACACAGAAGACCTTGCAAGCTCCTTAGATTTTTCCTCACTAACATGACATAGCAAGACTTTTCTTGGGTGCTGGGTCTGCCAGGTCAGGAACTGAGGAATATAAAAGCAGAAGATTGCAACAGTGACCAAAGGGGCAAGGCTGATGAAACAGGTTCTTGGATTTTGTTCTCTGAAGCAAAGAAAATTTTGCAAGGCAGATCACCTGATTCCCTGCTCCATGCAATCTCTTTTCATTCAGTCACAGGAGGTTGGAGATAGTATGTTTCTTTATAAACAGCTTTGAAAGATTACTGATCTGCCTTTAATTGGGTTACCATCCTGTCTTTCCCTGCTGTTCTGCATGAAATGTTGCTTTGTGACATACATTTCCTCTTCCTTTCTGTACAAAAGCAAAAGATGAAGATCAAGTTATTTCTGAATAACAATGTCTAGACACTATTTCTGGACTCCATCCAAAAATGTTAAAACAGGTCATAGCTTAAGCTAGTGCAAACTGGCACAGCTGCACTGGCTTTGTTCTAGTTATCCTGACTAAGGCAGGTGGGGATGGAGCACATGTTAACCAGGCCCTTCTTGTTCCCGGTGCTCTGACAAAGACTTTGCTTAGCCTTACTCAGGCTTATTCATTTTGGAGTATTCTGAGTGATGGTTTAATGGGAGAAATTATGAATGGGATTTAAGTGCATGACCCAGTGTCTAGACTATTGCTGGCACTTAATCTTCTGCCTTCCATGTAGGCATTGCTTTTGTGCACTGTTTGACATTTTACTCCTGTTCCTGCCTGTGTGTTGGACTGTGTGCTCATTTGTGTGTGCAACTTAAGGAATGCACGTAGGGGTGGCTGAGGATTGCAGAGAGATTTCTGTAAGTGCACTGTATTACTTCTTTGTGTCTTCTTTCTTCCTTCTCTCACCATCCTCAACCTTTGGTTGACAACAGCTTTGACAAGTAATTATGAATCATCCAATCTGGGAAGAAATACTTCAATTGCTTTTCATAATCACTGGTTCTGTCATCACTAACTACAGAAAAAACAAAATACTATCAAGGTTGACCTCCACACTCTTGTAAACAATCTTGCTGTTTGCCTGCTGTTGCAACAATGAGGTAGACACTGGGCTGTAGAGAGATGGGCCCAACCCCTTTGCCCAGAGTTTGACAATGACTCCTCTCATCTCAATGTGTGCTCATTGCCGGCATCGTACAGGTCTCAGCACGCTGTGCTTCATGACAGTCTTACTAACTCAACTTCAATCAGAGGAAGAAATCCTTTCCTTGTTAGCTTTGGAAAGATTTGGGTTCTGTTTCAATGCATTTCATATTAAAACAAAAAAAATATAGAGAAGTGAGACAAAATTGTTGCTGACACAGAGCTGGAAATGAGTGTGTTATCTCACCTAGAGGCACTTTGTTCAGAAAGACTCAAAATGCAAATTTAGTAATCTTGATCGTGTTCCAGGTAATGACCCTGGTTAAGCAAATGAGTATGTTTCAACTTTGCAAACTGCTGAAAATGCAGGAAATAAAGAGAGAAAAGAGCATGAGCCAGCAGTTGCCTTGTTGCATGGGGTATGAAGTAGGAAAGGCCCCCCCATGGCCTCACTGCTTGGGAGCTGGCAGCGGAATGCTGTGCAGGTGCAGACCGCAGGGGTCACAGAAGTGGCTCTGCTGTCTGGGTGGCAGGGGGTTGCTGCTGCTGGTCAGCACAGGTGTGAGGCAGAGAAGGAGACAGCCATGTTACCATTGTCTGGGCAGTTTTAGTTTTGCATCTCTCTTATATTAATGACTAATTTAGCAAAACAGCTGAGACTCAAGGCACCCTCTGAAAAGCTTGCTTCTATATTAATGGATTTCAGGGGTTTGCCATTTGACTACCTAACTCTTTTAAGGGAGGGAGAAATATTCTTTGGAGACTCAGGGATCATTTAGACAGATTGAGTTAATACTTTTGTTCACAGGCAAGCCTTGTGTAGGCAGGGAAATGATGGAACCCTCTCTATGCTTCCTTATAGCCCAAGAGATAATGTGATGGAACCTGAGGGTATTTTTCTTAAATGTCTATAAACGATAATGCCTGGGAAGAGGCATCTGAGACATGGTCTGTAGTTTAACTGTTGATACTTTTATAGCAAGGTATAAAAAGAGATTTCTAGTCTACTTTGCTCCCCATCAACCACCACAGCTGCCAGATCACCCTCCTCCTGTCAAAGCACAAATCTTTAGAATGTATTTGCTCTCATTTGATTTGGCTTTCCTCTCTCTGCTGTATCTCAGGAGGCCTTGCTCTTCCCCGGTGCCACCATGCAGTGGGTATAGGAGACCAGGACCTACATCTCTCTGTTCATCACCCTGTTCAAACTTCACATCCCTGCTGCAGCAGGGCCTGTCCTGTCTTACTGCTGCCAGCCTAGTCATCTGGCCTTTTTTCCAGTCCTCACCTCCCCTGTCTCCGAGTTGTCTTCTCCTGTCACACATACACCCACTCAGGTGTGCCAGATGTCTTGGTCCCTGTTTTATAGTCGGAGGTTGAGGCTTGGGTTTCTTCAGGGCTTTCCTGCCTCACAAAGGGGACAGGAAAAAAAGATTTCATGGGACTTCCTGGTGACATGGGAGAAGGAGGAAGAAGTGCCTGGACCTTCCCCAGCAGGCAGAAGCCCTCTGCATCCTGGCTTTCAGGGGAGGGCAACTCATGGGGCTCCAGTTCAGTGGCTGCTGCATGTCCCTTTGAGCCCAGCAGCTTGCAGATGGACAGGGAGGAAAAGAATCAAAACTATGAATTCTCTGCTTCCCTTGCAGTCTCTAATTTTCTTGATGGTACAGCTCACTTCTACATACAGAGCACCCCCATGTCTCTTTGCATTAAAGGATCAGGGAAGGCTTTGCTGTAGCTGGGGAAAAAAATCAAGCATTTGAGGGCATGTTTGGCATAATTCAAGCTATAGCTCCTGCTAACGTTTTTACACAGCAACGTCACTTCTTGTAAGTTGTTCATGAGTAGACTACATTTTTATGCACTTGGTTTATTGGTTGTTTTTTGGGGGGTTGGGATTGTTTTGTTGGGGTTTTTTTTACACTTTGGTTTGTGTATTTTCTGCCAATTCTTTCCTTGATGTTTGTGAAAGATTGACTACAAACGTAGTAGTTAACATTTGAGCTGCTCCTATTGAGTATATAGCGATACATAAGATTTAAATTTCACCTAGTCATGACTTGAGACACTTAATTTGACTCTTTATTCAGGCTGGTCATGTGGTCTAAGAAGTTTAAGCAAACCTTAAAATCAACTGATGGTTGAAAATAGAGGCATTAAGTTGCCTGGGAGCCTAGGTCAGTGCTCCTGTTCATTCCCAGAGGTATTGATAGGAATCCAAATACATTGAAATCTATGTCTCATGAACCTGGGCAGCAGTGAAATCTAGAGGAGAGGAGAAAGATTCTCCCCTTCAGCCTAATGGCAACCTGAGAGGGTATGTGCCCGTTGCTTCCACTTCCTCCAAAAGTGTCTTAACTATCCCCATGTATATACAGAGAATGACGTTTTCTGGTGTCTGCTTTGGCAGGATGCTGGCTTTTGGTTTTGTAATGCTCTGCAATATCTGCGGAAAACTTTTTGTGCATATTCCTGACAAACAAATCCATGGGCAAGAATATCCTTAGCAAGTAAGTTGCAGTTCTTTCTACCCTTTGTGCAGGTCCTGGCATGATGGGATGAGTGGCTGTAATCAATACTCCAAGTCAATATAACACTAGGTATGATTTTCTCATCATCCTGCAGCAGGAATTGCACTGCACACAATGTGTGTGTTGAAGAAAGAGAGAGCTGGGTCTGGGAAGCATTTCTGTTGGATGTTAAATGCAATTGTACTAGAGTTTTATAGCAAGGTCTTTAAAGTATAGCAAAAAAAAAAAAAAAAAAAGCTAATAATTTGAACTATGTTTGCAGTATTTTCATATGTTTTATATAGAATTTTATATGGTAGGTTCAAAGTGTAATTGTTTTTGCTTCAGTTTCTTAAGCTTCATTTTTCCCTGTACTGTCTCAGCAAATTAATTGCCTCAACACACTCCCTCCACTGACAGGAAACATGGTTTTATAGGCACTGTCCTTCAGTAACCAAGAGCCAGGTTATGAAGCAGTGGTGGTTAGTAGGATTTTTGAAAGGTGACTAACACCGCATTGCCATGGAAATCAATGGGATTTAACCAATTGGAAAATCTCTCCCCAAGATCTGTCTACCTGTGCAGTGAGTTCAGTGCTTTGTGAAACGTGGCCAGTCACCTCTGCTCAGGGCTGTCCTATTCTTCCTTAAGGGTATTTCAATTCAGGCACAGGGCAGGTTCCCGGCCTCATCTGAAAAGCACTGCAGTAAGAGGGAGCTGCCCTGGATTGTGTTACTTCCAAGCTTCCAGTTCACAGGCACCGGCGGGATGAAAGGCACTGAAGCCTCTCCCTGGCGCTCAGTCCCTGATTGTAATGATAAGGTTTCCAGGGAAGTGGGATGGTTACACGAGGGAAACCGGGTGCCTCCAACCCCTCTGCTCTCTGCAAGTTTGGAACTTCCTAGAGCAGGAAGATGATGATCACATTCCCTCCAAGGTCAACTATCACAGTGGGCACGTGGGAGTAGGAGGTGTAGTTTTGGCTCCTGTCCTTTAGCTAGTCCCTCTAGGAGACCTCCCACTGCAGCAGGCAAAGGCTGGAAACAACCCATTAGCCTCTTGCTAATGCTGGAGTGGAAATTCCTTTTGCCCTGACCCAGGATAAACACACCTGTGTTCTCTTCTTGCCTTAGCATTTTATTTTGCCCCAGTGAATAACAGCAAAACAGAAGAGAGAGCTTTGTGTTTCAGGAAGCTGACAGTTATTAAAAGTAAATTTTACAAGAAGGCAAGATGGAGGAAGGGGAATTCTGAAAAATCCCTGATATGTATGGAATGTTTTTTTATATGGGAATAAAGCAGAGTTCAGAGTTTCTTCAATTACATTTTGGGAGTATTGTTATTTGAAAATAATTGTTTGTAGTTGCTTTATTTTTCTTGAGCCAGGGCAACTTTGATTGATGTAACTGGAACAAACAGGATTGCATAAGTCTGCAGAGGTTTTCTGGTATGCTGGCGAGGCTTTGTACTGATTTTTATCATAGCTGTGAAATTCTCACCTGGCATCTGTGCTAGCACACATGTCATTTGCAGTAATGCTAACACAGGGCATTCCCGCAGAACGGTCTCCAGTATGTCACTGTGGAGGGATGGAATGCAGACACCGTAAGTTTCTGCTGGACACGGACACAGCAGCAATAAAAATAACACCCCTGATTTAGCAAAAGAAACCAGAAAGACCAGGTCAGCTTTGGGTCTACTAAAAATGGTTCAACACGGATGACATTTTTTTATATCACTTTTGTATTTAATTCTACAGTCTTGTCATCTGGAAGCAGCGTGGGCAGGTGCACATGAATGAAAAGAACAGCTCCACGGGGCTTTTCCTAATTTATATTTTTTTAATGTTGTCTGCTATTTGTATTTATAACTAATTCAAGAACTTCCGGTTTTATAGTCAATGCCTTTTGAATGGTTCAGGGATTTCATATCAAAAGAACTCTTTGAAGGACAAAATGCAATATTCTACTGGAGGCAAGGTTATTACCTGAAATGTTTGTTTGCATGAGAGAGAAAAACAGGTTTATAGAAACACAAACTGACATCTTGAATGTCGGTAGTAAGAAGAGAAACGACATCTGTACATCAGACATCCTGTGACTGTGGTGGCAATAATTCATTACAATTGAGAGCTGCAGAAAATCACCGAGGGAGGACAGTCTGTAATGACCAAATCTCCTGACATTGACACTGGAGTGGTTCCTTTGCAGGTAACGTAAAAGTCCTTTGGGACACTAACTTGCATCCACAAGACAGATTCACAAAACCTAGAAGGCGTTTTTCATCGTCCATCTGGCACACTCTTATTCCTGCCTGCAGTGATATTTAGTGCTGGTCACACAGTAACAGAGAGGGGAGAGCCCACATGGTTATGCAGTATGGCCCCTGTGCAGCCTCACTTCATCCCGTGCCCCTCTGGCCTGAGGGAGCCATCCAGCCACCACAGTGCTGCCCAGATGATCTGCAGGGTGGAACGGACAGCCAGCCAATCTTTCTCAAGAATGGTTGGGCTTTCGGACAGGTGTGCATGTAGCTTTGGGGTTGAGGTAAACTTTTCAAAACCATCAAAAGCCACACAAAAAAAATTTTCTTAGTTGTTCTTTTCTCCTGCTGATGTGTTTCACAAGGCCATATTAGGACAGCTAAGGACTCCAAAAACTCAGCACTTTGGAGTCTTTGTTCCATTTCTTATTTGTGAAACTCAAACTTTTGGCGCAGAGTCCCAAACGTATTGTGGCATGTTGAATCCTACGGAGTCCTGTGATCAGGTAACGCAGCTGCAGCTGCCTTGGAGACTCGAGCTCAAGGGCTTCCTATCACTTCTGAGAAGAAGATTTGCAGAATTTTACCCATTATTTCTGGAAACAAAGAACCCTTTCAAAAGAGAAGCTTCTAATTCCATAGCATGAGGCCAGCTGTGCCATCGTTCCCTGGAGTTAGGGCTGCTCTTGCTTCGCTGGGAGCAGCACCAAGCTCCATTTAGCAGGATGGTGAATTAAGGTTGGATTTTGGCACTAGAGTAGCCCTGTTGAAGGATATACCTGCCTGAGGTAACAACTGATGTTTTTGTTCCTCATTCCTGCTTATTTAGAAAGCAGGCAAATAGAGATAAGCTTTAAAACAATTCCAAGAAGTCTGCAATTGCAAACAGGCTGTGGGAACTCTGATTTAAATCAAATTTTTTGTTTTTCCACAGAACATACATCTTTTTACACCAGGAAACTAATAAACATAGTGTCAACAAGAGCCATCAGATTCATTCTTTAGGATTTGAAGGGAAGTTTGTAACTTCACCTAGTAACTGGCTTCATTCCCTCTCCCTCCTAAGTAAATCTGAGAGACAAAGGGCTCTGGAACAGCAAGTGGGCCCTGTATCTGCATTTGGACTCTTAGGGATTTTCATTTCATTTTTCTCTATGAGCTTTGTATGAGCCTGTCACTGGCCTTCAGTAAAGAACAAATATGCAGCAATAGCTTGTGTGGTGCCAAAACTATAAAACAACTGACATTAGTGGGAGCTTCCAGTGCTTGTGAGATACTTAGAAATGTGAGCCCCAATGTGAATGACCCAAGGAACGATATTTCATATTTTCCCTGATAGTACAAAATGCTTAAGTTCATACATTATTTTTAAGAGGCTGTAGCTAAGTTAAAATTCTTGAGGAAAGTACAGGCAATGATAGGACTGGATAATGACTTTGTGATCTGGACTCCTGCTGTGTAAGGATGATCTCACGTAGGATGCCCTATGATGTAGCTGTTCCTTTTTTCTGTGAATAACATTAAGATTTTTTTTTCTATTTTAGGAGGTCCAAAACCTTGCAATGCCTCTATAAAAAATACAAAATTGCTCTGTACACAGTAGAAATAATGTAGTCTGATTTTCCCCTTTATTTGAGTCCTGTAACTGGATTTCCATTGTCTAAGAAGGGTTGAGTATCTCCTGTATCCCATTGTCCTGTCATGTGTCTGTCCGTTCACTCTGCTCCCCTCATGGATATATTTTTCCATGAAAAATGTAGTAGGAACTTTGCATGCTTGATATAGATATTTCTCTGAAATCAGCTAGAAGATGCAGAAGAGAGCTTCATGTGAAAGAGCAGTGGCAGTGCCTGTAGCTTTGCCTAGGGAGGGGTGATGAGCAAGCTGGGAGCTTATGGGTGAGGATAAAAGGGCAGACCAGTGTGAGCAACTGTGGTGGGTGTCTGCTACAGATCATCTGATTGGGAAAACGCAGCAGGCAACTGGGAGAAGTCTCATGTTTGCAGGTCTGGTTCTTGAACCACCCTGGTAGCTGCTGGGAGAACAACTCAGCAGGGCACAAGCAACCAAGGCTGTTTCTGGAGTGCATTGAGGATAACTCTCTTTGAGACAGGTGACGGAGGAGTCAGAAAAAAGAATCTGCTCTGTCTGACACTTAACAATATGTAAAAACTGCTCAGCAGTGGGAATGTCAGGAGTAGCCTTGGTTGCAGTGATGATGAGATGAGAATGGGGCAGGGAAATTGGTGACAAAGGACATGGAAAAGGTCAAAGTCAGTTCTTTCTTTCTCTTGTTTTTCAGGTAAGATTTGTGTACAGGAATCCCAGGTGCCTGAAACCAGTAGGAAAGTTTGAAGCAAGGAAGACTTGCTCTTGATGGATAAGGATTAATTTAAGGAACATTTAGCCAGACTAGACATATACAAGTCCCTGGAATCTGATGGGATGCCCCCATTAGTACTGAGGGACCCGGTCAATGTTATTGCAAGGCCACTCTCAGTTGTCTTTGAAAGGTTGTGGTAACTTGAGGAAGTTCCTGAGGCCTGGTAGAAAGTAAATGTTGCTCCTGTCTTAAACACAGACAAGGAGAATTTGAGGAACTACAGGCTGATTAGCCTCACCACAATCCCAAGGGTATAGAGGAAATAATCCCAATTTCACAAACTTATGAAAGTCAAATCATGCTTGACCAACCCAACAGCTTTTCTCAATGAGATGACTGGCTCAGCGGATGAAAGGAGAGCAGTGGATGCTGTTTATTTTGCAAGGCTTTTGACACTGTCTGCCGTAACACCCTCAAGACGAAATGCTGAAGTACAGACTAGATAAGTGGACAGTGAGATGGATTGAAAACTGGCAGAACTGCTGGGCTCAGAGGGTGGAGATCAGCAGCTCAAAGTCCAGCTGGAGGCCAGTTACCACTGAAGTACCCCAGGGGTTGCTACCAGGCCAGTACTGTTAATTCTCTTCATTAGTGACCTGGAAAATGGGGCTAAATGCACCCTCAGCATGTTTGCAGATGATAAAGAAGTGGGAGGAGTGATGCAAGAGTCACAATATGTCCTTGTGGCAAAGGTGGCCAGCAGCCTCCTGGGCTGCATCAGGCTGAGCGTTGCCAGCAGGTCAGGGCAGGTGACTCTGCCCCTCTGCTCCGCCCTGGTGAGACAACTCTGGAGTGGTGTGTTCTGGGCTCCCCAGTGCAAGAGAGACATGGACCTGGCTGGAAAGAGTCCAACAAAAAGGTCACAAAGGTGGTTCGGAGCCATATAAGCAGAGGTTGAGTTGTGATTATTCATCCTGGAGAAGAAAAAGCTACAGAGGATCTTATTAATATTTTAAAATATCTGACTGGAGGGGAGAGGGCAGTGAGGAAGATGGGCCAGAATCTTCCCATGGACACTTCGCATGGTGGTACCAAGTGACACCACCAGAGAGGCAACGTGCATGGAGATATACAGGAAATTCTGCGTGAATCAAAGAAATAACTTTTTTACTGTTCAGTGGTCAAACACTGGAGTAGGCTTCCCAGAGAGTTTGTGGAAGTCTCCATCCTTGGAGATATTAAAAGCCTGACTGGATGCAGCCCTGAGCAAGCTGTTTTAATTGCCCCTGCTTTGACCAGGCATCAGACCAGATGGTCCCCAAAAACGCTCAACAGTTTTGTGATTCTGTGGGATGGGCACATCTGTACATTTATACATGTGTGAACACACAGTATGACTGCATAAACTCTTCAGAAAAGCAGGCTTACAAAGATAACAGAAATTCTGTGAGGTTTGTTCCAGGGGGAGTTAAAATTTTGCCACTCATATGCAGAGCACTATTTTAATCAGTCTGTGTTTAGCTTTGGGTCTTTTGTGCAATACAGGCCACAGACTTTTTAGCATACAATACACCCAGAAGTGTATTTAATGTATTTCAATGCAAATCCTTCAAAACTAGTGGAAAATGCATATTAAATGCAACACCTTGTGTGTCAGATAAGCCAGTTGGACCAGATTTTGGCTGCCTTACAATGTCCCTCACCAAGACATCATGTTCTAGCTCTGTGGGGTCTTGGGCTGCCCAGTCTGCCTAGCCTGTGTTTATTCAGTATAGGGAACCACACATCAATTTGGGACCACCCACAACTGCCACAGAAATATTGGGAAGGACCTTCCTCCTTAATAACTATCCAGTGGTATAATTAAGAACACCCAAACAACTTCCACATTTTGTTCTTCCTTGGGTAGCCAAGCACCAGCATCTTACTTCCATCACTTCTTCTCTCCTCTGACAGTGTTTAAGCTCTTTCAAACAGCAGCCCATGGAGGGCAATGGGTGGACAGATTGTCTACTAAAACAGGTAAGTTCTTTATTGTACAATAAAAAATTCAGCACAAATCATAAAGTCTAGCTAGTCTGTTACTTTGAATGTCTTTAAATCAACACATTCTATACTTTATTTTCCAATCAGCTGCAAAAATGATGCAGAACACAAACAAAGCAAGATCAAAGGCTGCACTGTGTAAGTCTATAACTGAGATACAAAGGAAAACAATTTTTCCTTTTCAGTCTATCATGTCATTGTATGTCAAGGATAGTAAATGAAGGCTCTTCCCTGATGCTGAGTAAAATATTTAACAGGAAATCCTTGAGCTGAGGACAAGGCAGAACAGTTCTGGGGAAGTGCTCTTACTCTCCATCACCTGCCAGAGCCTTCTGTCAATCTCCAGGAGGAGTTTGGATCTTGAATCCAGTCTTGTTTTGAACCAGTTCATGCAGCTGAGCCAGATAATCTTGGACAGTCAGGGAAAACATGGATGTTATAATTGTTGTCTTGAGGAGTTCCTATTGTGTGTAGGATGCTAGTTAGGGTCTGAGTCAAGAAAACATATGACCCTGAGCTTTGTTCACTCAAATTCAGAAGGGCATTTTGGAGCTTTGTGAACTTAAATATTTTTCTGGAGTGAGATGGTTTCCTGGGGTAATGTCTGTAGCCATCCCAGTGGAGCTAATGGAGAAAGATCCTATTGACTCTTGGAATCAACTTTCTCTTTAGTAATGTTGACAATGCAGAGAAAACCCAGGGATCATCCATAGTATGTAGCCCTAGAAAGAGACAGGTTGAGTTAAGTCACCACTGTTGTTTTAACTTGGTCTGTCCTGGAGCTGCAGAGATTGACACCATTTGAACGTTTCAGAGGACCAACAGTGAAGATTCAATGACAGTTCAGACACCTGTGGAGGAGGAAAAAGTCTCTTTCTCTCTGCCCTCTAGCTGAGAGACAGCTAATATTATAGTGGTCCAGGTGACTTTACATGACTGTGGAGACTAAACCAATGAGACTGGAAGAGATGAGACCTCCAGAACAGTCATTTCTTCACCCCTCTCTGTTTCCTTCTAGCTGGTACCTGCCAGACCATAGCAGAGCAAGGTCTTTGCTGAGGAAAGGGAATACCCTGGGCTAGAGGCCTAGAACCTACCAAAGGGGTGGCAGTGCCAGTCCTCAGGCTCTTTGCGGAAACACCATCCCTGCTACCAGGATGCCCTGCTTCTCAGAAGGCAGCTGTATACATGGTCCACAGGAGTCCTGCCCTACCTAGGAACAAGGCTTTCAATTCCCCCTGACACCACTCTGGCCTTTCTGCACCGTATGGGGTGGTATGGCAAGTTCACATCTCTCCTGTGTATGTACTGCTGCTCAAACCAAGAGACCCTGTTAGCAACACGCAGCCAGGCCCAGCCGTGGTAACAGTGGATGTACAGTGACCTACTTTTAACACAGCTTATGTAGCCTTTCTTGCTGCTTTATGCTTGAATGGCAGAATTTGCAACAAAAGGTCAATTTATGGCAGCCTTTTATTGCAAGATTCTTTTGCTGTAGTCCAAAGTTATAATGACAAAATGCTCTGTTGGGTACAATGAGGACTGCAAAAATCAGCCCCACTTTTTATGTAAGGCTTTAAACTTTATCTGTTTTAAACAGCTTTTGGCGCTGAGTTTTTTGTTTGTTTGCTTTCTTATGAAGAGAGCTTTATTACTTGCATGGAGAGCAATAGAGTAACATGTCTGAATATTAACAGAGAGGCTCAGAAATGGTGGGTTTAAGTAAAATCATAAAAAATACTTCTGAAGCTCAGCAGCCCACCCCCCTGCATAGAGGGAAAAGAGCCTAAACCATGGCAGCCCAGAAAAGGGAAAACTGCATGGCAAAAATGAAACGGGAACCTGTCCCCTGCCAAGGGGAGGCACAAAGTAAATCTGATGTGACCCAACCACGCAGGGTCATAAACATACTGAGATAAATACAGGAGGAAGGACACTGTGACAATAGTTAGCCTGGAGGGCTGAGACACATGGCTGAGTTCCTACATGTCAACTGTGCTGCAAGAGCTGACTGATTCATACACTTTGCCTATGGCAGCTGGGAGGTGAAACACATTATGCTAAGCCTCAGTGAAAGAGGGTTGGATGAATGTGCACTCCTTGATTCTTATAAAGGAGTGAAAGCATGACCATGAGCTCCTGCATGAGTTCCTGCAATTCATCTAATGTGGGCACCCAACACTGCACTGAGCATCCATGGCTCCCATTTGGAAATGAGCGCAACCCCCTTCTAACGAGGCTTAGCCTGCTGCAAATAGGGCCTGGGGAGCACATTAGCATAAACCCCTTCTGCTGCCTGCTCAGGGTAAGCCTATGATGGAGAAAATGGTCCTTGACACTATGTGGGGACTCCTTAGAAATTCCCTTCCTTGTCTGAGCCTTTAGCAGGGCCATGCTGTTGACAAACGTTGCTCTTGGGGAGATGTCCGAAGGCTGTACAGAGCCTTGTTGAGCTGACAGGGTGGCTTGTCCTAAATCCTGGGTGATGGCAGCCTGTGTCATGCGCTCCTAGCAGGATACCAAGGACCATGTCCCAGTATGGGCAGAGCCTTGTTTTCCTCTCTACTCAGCTTTCTTCCAGATAGCAAAAGCAGCTTTGCCAAGGTTACTCTACAGCTTCTACTGCTGCCAGTAATCTGGGTAATCTCTTATCTCGTCTTACTTTGCTGTTTATAGCCATGACAGCTGAACCCTAGACAATGTGTAATGGGTGAGTTATGTTAGACATTGTCGAGCCAACAATGATCTGGAGCCAGGGCATTGCGAGCTGTGTACTAGAGCTCAAAGCACCAGGGGTGGAAATCAGCGGTGGCAAGTGATTTGAGAAATCGCTGTGTCCTGGCTTCAGTTTACTCATTCAGTGCACAGTCTACTCCTTGGGTCTGATGGAGAGTTTTGCCTAGAGGGAGCTGAGTGTTACTAGTTATGAGAGACTCAGACACAACTTCAAGCAAAAGGCTTGTTAGTCATCTTTCCTCCTATCTCATGTATCATCACAGTAATAAACCTCTCGCAGCTGCCATTCAGGATGCTGGGAAGTTAGGCTCTCTCAGTTTGAGCCTTCTCTATCCCTGCGTGTTCCCAGTGCTTTGTCTGTATTTGTGAGGGTTAGGACTCTGGCTGAAGTGAATCTCCTACAGCAGTTGGAAAAGATACAAAGAAATCATATCTTTCTTAGCTGGAGTGACTCCTGAGTTTTGGCAGGACTAAGGAGCTCTTCAGCCAGTGTTGAAGCTGCTAATATAATCAGTTAGTCCACACAGAGCATCATCTTTTGCATGTAAACATATTTGTACAGTCCCTTTCCGAGTCTTAATGACTGGGTGGACCTAAAAATAAAGGTGATTAAAAAAGTTCATCAGTCATGAAGTGACATCCTTCTTTGTATCAAAGAAGTAGGACCACACTTCTATAACATCATGAAAGCTTAACACAAGCCATCACTGTAGAACTGGTGATGCTGATGGTCTTTTCTATAATAAATATGAAACAAGAATTCTTTTAAAGACCTGATCTTAAGTTGAGCTGAACATCTCATAAGTCCTTTCCTGGAAGGAGCTCAGTACATTTCTGAATCAGCTGTCTGAAAGAATGATGTACTATGAAGACAAGTGCCTGGATGTATAAGTTTTCTCAGATACAGCCATAACCACATGAGTGAGTTAGGGCACCATGTTTGCAGACATCTTATCAAACAACCCTTGCTGTTATCAGCTCATCAGTGACAGCAAGGCATGAGTGTTGAAGTAGAGAGGGAGATAAGCAAAAAAGGAAAATTTTCTGAGCAGCCAGCTGGGAACACAAATAAGGGGGCCCCATAGTTGGCTGTTCTCTCTGTGTAGAGGGTCCCCCCATCATAGTGTCCCATATTAACCAAACAGTTTTCAGCAGGAGCTGTTTTGAAGGATTTGTGCTTTATTCCTGCTCACGATGCTGTTGGGAGAACAGTTTGACCAGAGTGGGTATTACAGGCCTGTTGGTTGTTAATATCAGTATTTTTGGGTCCCGTCATTGAAAGATACCACCAAGAGGAAGAGAAAGGGTGAGCATGACTCTCACCCCAGTGGTACTTGCTCCCCTTGGGAACACACCTGAAGAAAAGTATCAAGCTTGCAGGTTCAAGACCTTAAGAGAAACAGCATGAGAACAACAGCAGTGAGAACAACTGACAACAGAGGAAACAACAATCCCAGAAGTGCTGGGACACACTTCTGTGGCATCTTAGGAGAAAGGGTACAAAGCTGGAGGTGAAAGGCAGGCTATGGAATGGCAGCCAGAAGGCTCTGAGGATGACATGGGCTAAGGCACCTACAGCACTGCCACAATGGTCTGGTAGCCCAGCCCACAGCATCGAGGGTTCTGACCGGGACGTTGCTAACAGAGACTGAAATGTGAAGAAGTCAATCCTGAAAATGCCGTTTTGACTTAGGTATTTATCTGAAAGCCCAGATTAGGTCAGCTTAGGACATGCAACTGTGTGGCTGCAGAACACTGATGATCCACAGTTCACCCCATAGTCCTCCACACAGACAAGCCAGGAACCAGCTGGGGCAGGTCATCACTTCCAACCCATACACCCACGTCTTCTTCCTGTGAAATCCAAAGAGTGGAAGAGAATGGAAGGTTACTACACACCTTGGTGTCCCCATGGCACAGTCAGGACGTGGCAAGGGTAATTATCCAGGCTGGGGATTTGCAGAGCACTCCCATACATCACCATAATCCTCCCCTTGGGTGGAGATTACCAGCTAGCTCTTTTTTTTCCTTCCTGAATACACTGGAAACTGGTAATTCCTTCTATTTGTACAAAAACCTGCCAATTCAAGCACTTGCCCAGAAATGGTGAGACCTGGGTTTCACCCTCAGCCTGAGAGATTTCAATGCTTCTGCTTCCCTTTCCACTTGAGCATCTTCACAGGCTTTCTGAAAATCAGTGAGAGAAGGAAATGTTCTGTACACTTCACATCCCTAACTGTAGCTGGTCTATCTTGGTCTTTCTTTGTGTAGGGTTCAGATCCAACAGAAGGGAAGAGTCCACCTTGTTATTGCCCTGTTGCTGGGGTGCTCCCAAAGTTGGCAGCTTTGGATTTTCTGTTACAGTCTTCACTCTTCAGGTGTAAATTTTTCTAGACAAAGCTCAGATTTTTTGTGATGTGTCTATAAATCAGATAGAATACCACTGCCAAGCACTCTGTTATTATCTTGTTACTGTCATTAATTACCTAATTAAAGCTAGTCATCATATGTTAATGATAAACCTTAACCTGATTTTGGAGGAAAACAGAAAATTGGCTTAATTTTCCTAGCTCTGGTCTCATTTAAGCCTCATGTCATTCTCATTATAATGGGATTTTCATTACTTAATCCATTATTTACTGCAGGGAGAATCTGAAATGCACAGAACATATTAAGAATGCGGAAAGGCTACTTGGGTACTAGTCTTTGAACCAGTGATTTTGTATGAGAAATTGCTTTATAAGTCTGTCTTGTGGCTACTTTTAAAAATAATACTATTTAAAATAGATATTTAAAGGATGAGTAACAAGTCTTGGCTTTGCAAATGCAGACATTAGATCACAGTGACCCTCCGCCTCCTGGGAACAACTTCCCTCGCACTTCCAAGCCATCAGATAATGTGTGCTGAGTAAAGCAAACTTAGGTCAGAGAGCTGCTCACATACACTGCTAATTGGTGAACTCCTCATTTAGCGTTTTAAGGGATCTGGCACCATGTAATGTTTCAGCCTTTCTCCCCAGAGGACTCCTTGATCCTGTTACACTTGCTCTTCACTACTTTTCATTTCAAATAGCAATCCGTTCTCCGTGGAAGTCTTAGTATCCACAATACAAGGTGTTTTTTTCTGTTTCTTTCAGAACACAGTACCTTGACGAGCACTGTGTTTTCCCATCCTTGTGATGGGTTCAGTGGTGACTCAGAGTGACACACCATGAACAGCCAGCGCCGCTCCCTGCAGTGTCTGGCCATTCAGAGAGCTCCTCACCACTCATACGTCTTTGTGGTTTGAAAGGTCTGACAAGTCTGCCATCAAAAGTGGAAAGTTCAGGGAAGCCCAGCTCTGTTTTGACATCAGCTGTTGGTTTAAAATGCCAAAGCACAGAGAAAGCAAACCCACAAAGATAGAGGAACTGGAACACAACTGTTGTCAAGGTAAATCAAAAGCATGGGGTTTACAAGCTCGGTTTTTCCTTACAGTCTATCACAACTTATCTTCATGAGGACGCTGGAGGGGAAATGGCACAAGAATTCCCTTCCTTGTGTGTACCCAGTGAATGGGCCAGCAAGAGCTGTGTCTCTTGCTCTCAGGAGGAGATGTGTCTATCATCCCCAAGAGAGATGGAAGGTGCAGGAATAATGTCAAGCTCTCTGTCAAGCAGGTCCTCGGGACAGATGAGCAGGCTTGAAGTCTTTCAACATTTTTAATGAACATGCTTCCTTACACCACTGTATTCTCCTGCTACCTGGCATCTACGGTTAAATCCATGGTTGTTTGACATGCACAGTACTGATCAGGAAGAGTCTCATTTCTCCAAAGAAAACAAGAAGTCCTGTTGCAGTGGGGTCTCCTGCAACATGTATCGGACAGCAAGGCCTGGGGAAATAAATAGGGACCGGTTCTTGGTAGATATTTCAGAGATCTTTATTCTCCAGCCGCATGGCCGGGGTCTTCCCAAAGAACTCTGGCAATCAGGGGACCAGCAGGGTCCTTCCCAGGCAGGGAAACACAAAACAACTGATGGGGAACAGGATTAGGGTACATGTGACCAGGGAGCAGGGAGACCCCGTGCCTAGGCCATGCCTCTAACTCCAGGGTCCCCTCCCCCAGACCCCACGGCAGGGGTGGAACCCCAACAAAGTCCCTTGTCTTCAATGCATCGCATAGTTTCCAGTGCCTCCATACTTGAATATCAACTGAGAAGTCTGTTTTTGGTCAGGCACTTAGTGCCCCTGAACTTCACAACTATAAAAAGTGTTATGAAGCACCATGGTGGTTCAGTGTTTGAGAAGAAGCAGATGCCTGGAGTTGAAACACACCGTTTGGGGCAGTCCTTTGAAACACAGTGCAAAGAGAGTCAGCTGTTGTCCTTATATAAAAGGAATAGGAGAGAACAGACTAAATCATATCTCATATCTAGTCTTTGCCTTAAAATCCAGCCATTCATGATGCCTTTTTACTCAAAATGCAGCATGCCTTGAGATCTTGCTATCAGCTCTGTTTCCTCAAGGAAAAGTCTGCTTCATTTTACCTCCCTTAAAAGTTAACATCATAAAGAGGAATGCGTTTTGCTGTACTGGGTTGCAGTACACCAGGAGACAAAATGACCACAAGTCTATCTCCTTGACCAAATTTATAGTATCTCGGCACGGATGTATTTATAACCTCTAAAAGGTATCCATGCCAAGTGATAAGTGGGCTGGAGCAGCAGTGCCAGAAAGTCACCTCTCTGTGCTGAAGGGTCATATCTCTGCAGGGAGCCAGTACTGTGCTTGTAGTGTAGGAACATTAATAACTGCACAATGTTCTATCTCAAGCCATTGCCTGTACTTGTATTTGATATCCTAAAGCTGCTGCCCCTTCCTAAAGAGGAAGAAGGGATGACTTCATCCATGGAAATCCCACCAGGAACAGTCCCAGATTATGTGCTGAATGCCTGGATGTCCCCATCTGGCCCACAGGTCTGCTGAAGGTTTTAAAGAGGCTGTATCTTAGTGGTATTTGGGACAGGACCCACAGTATGGTGTAGACTGGCGAGTTATAACCACATCTGTTTGGCTGAGGATGATGTGAAATGAAGCATGGAAGCAAGAGAAAGAGGAAAGCAGATACCAATGTGGAAATAACCCTTTGCCACCTCCTTCCTCACCCAAATTACAACACCAAGGGGATTTCCGGTAGAAAACAAACCACATGCACTGAGGGGGCTGAAAATGTAAATTGAAGCAGAGGGAGAATGGGGAAAACCACGATGGCACAGTCACGGTCAGATATAGGCCAGAATATAGAGGTGTCTCTCGAGCTGCTGCCCAGGCAGGACAGTGGTCAGCAAATTCTCAGGGACAACAAGACAGGGCTAAGATTCCAAGATGGATTTGAATCTCAACAAAGTTTTTGTGGCAGAGATCATGGAGACATCATTTCATGCTCCAAGTGAACTAGAGAGAACTTACTGAGTTATTTGTATGTGATCATGCCAAATGTCCTGGACATGATAAGAAAACTCCACTGCTAGCAGGATGAGGAAATCAGCAGTAAAGAGGTGTTGAAATGCTCCACACCAGCCTCTGTGGAAGTAAACTGGTATTTGGTGCAGTAAAATGCAATCAAATACTAATCCAAATGGAACTTGGGTTTCTTTTTGTAGGGCCTGCTCTCATACTGCTTAATATAAAACAGGGAGGTAAAGAAAAAAAAGAAAAAGAAATAATGTTTGATTTGCTGATTAAAACTGAGCTCCGTTTGTTTTGAATGAAAATTTTGTCACTACAGCAATGACTCACAAGCTGCAAGTCAAGAAGAAAAGAAGAATTAATCACCAGGGAAGGGAAACACAAAAACAAAACCAAAAAACCCCAGAAGTTCTTCAGCTCTGTGGGGCTGAGAGAATGAGTGTGTATCTTGTGATGCACTTGGCTGTATGCAAGTGGTTTTCCTCCTGTGTTTTCATGTCAGTAAAATTAGAGGTTAGAGCGTGGGGGATATGAGCTCAGCTTTTGATTCTGCACAGCTGCCCATGAGGCATAGGATGAATTTTGAAATCTCTCTGGGTCTCACCTGTAAAACAGTAATAACATTCTTTGTCTATTTAAATTACTTGTTCTTCCTATGAGTTTCTACTAGGCTTAGAGTAAGAGGGTCCTAATGTATCATTAGAATCTCTAGCTGCCACTGTGCTATGAATAATAATGCTTATTAATCATAATAAACATGTCAGTGCTGTCAGAGCATGTGCATGGAGCAAGTAGAGCAGTGTCTGACAATCACATCCTGCCATGTAAGGCATGGGGTGGAAAATGAGATTCATTTTACAGGCAATATAAAACCCATGGATGGTCAAAGTCTTCCTGCAGGCAATGCTGGAGGAAAAGAGAAAAGATCATGTTTTTTCTAAAAAATAATGCAGCAATATCACTGGGTCCCTCTCCAAAGTGCCAAGATAGCTCCTCACATTTCCAGACTGTAGTAGTCAGGGATCCCAGTAGTGTGTCTCCAATCTAGAATATATATAACAGTAAGAAACTCTAAGTTATATATTGAAATTATCTAAATCTGTTCCTTAAATCTTTCCCCCACTTGCTCTCCTCCTCTTCCTCCTTTATCCAAGTCACTCTTTCGGTGAAGAGCCGATGAAGGGCAGAATTCAAGTCATTCTATCCAATGATCTCAGTTATTGGTCTCTCCACCCTTGTGCCAACAAGGGACAGACCAGGTCTTATTCTGACTCACCATACTGAGAGAAAGGTGATGGCAGCCCACCTAGGAGAACCTCATACTTTGCATGCTCAAGAAGCTGATCTTATGGCAAGACACAACACAAAGTGGGTCAGGTTACCCCAGATTAGACCTCATTGGCCAGAGTAGTGTAAAAAACAGAGATCATTCCAAAACCAGCTGGGGCAGGATCCACCCTTGCCCATATGAAATCATTGCTGCTGACAGCAGGGAGGTCAGCTCAGATTTTGGATTATTTATATTAAAACAAGACAGATAAAGCCTTTGATGCTCCTGGAGTTACTTGAGAATCCAGCTGGTGTAAAGGAGGTTAGAACCTGCTTCTAGATCCTTTGGTTGCATCTCATTTCTTGATCTATGCTGGAGATACTTGCTGCAGGGTTAGTCATCCTTGTGTCCTGAAGAGACCTCACAGCACTTTCTATTGCTCAGAAATACCTGCTGGGAGGAATTGTCTGGTGAACTACAGGACTGGAACAAAAAAAAAAGGAAATTCTGTATATTGAGAAAGAATCTAACCAATCCAAACTGTAAAAATGTGTGCTTTGCAATAGGGAAACAGTCTCTGTCCTTCCTTGATTGCCCATGGGTAATTACAGTGGCTGATTTATTCTCCTCTGAAGCAGTCCTGGTTCCTTGCTCTGGTGTAATCCATCCCTGGCCACACCTGCCACCCCACCATCTGGGAGCCAGACAGGCCACTGCCACCTTGCATCTACTGACATCAGCCTTTGACTTTCAGTCATCTCCTCAGCACTGCAGCCCAAGCCAGGAATCACTGGTCTGAACTGAGAAAAGTGCATTAATGCTCGTTTTTGTATTAAATTCAAGTATCAAGTGTTTGTTATTTTAAATGCTGATGGGTGCTGGGCACTCAAAACCCACTGAAAAACTGTAGGATCTGAAGACCCAACTCTCTTCTGTTCTTCTGCAAATCCGAGCTTCAGAGGCGTACGGGTATGTGAACTCAGTCAACACGTCACGTGTGACTGCCTTTATAATTTTCTTATTGTGGCACTGCCAATATCTTTGTGCTTTTCAATCACTCCATGTTTGTTTCAAAACAAAACAAACATTATTTGAAAAGTGTGTCTGCTCAAAGCAATTCTCTGAACTGTTCACATTGTGTGCATCACCCATGCCAGGAAAATGTGTGTCTCCACGTAAAAACAAACTGTGCACCCTACCTTCATAAACTTCCCATGCTCAGCCTGTGGCTCCATTACACCAGATGACAGTGATGATGTGTTCACTGCTGTGTTCCCAGTGCTGCTGACAGACAGCAACAACCACAATGAAACAAAAAGTGCTTTTACTTAACCCATGTCCTTGCAGTGAACAGTCCCTGGAATTTCCAGCAGTGGCTACTTCATGCCAGGCTCTTGGTACACCTTGCTAATTTTCCAGAACCAGCATTTCTGCAAGGCAGGAAACACTGTTTGGTGCAGGCAGGAGAACAGCAAGAAAAACAAAGCCTTGCCCTAAGCCACCATTTCAAATCAGTGGTGGAAACTAACAAATGCCAGGAAAATCCCAGTCCCTTGTTTCGGCCACGAGGCAAATCCTATTTTTGCAGTGCCATCCGTAGCTCACTAAGACCAATTGACTGTTGCATCCAATTCATTTTTACAAGCTTTGTGGCACTACAGTTTGCCAAGGAATCCAGAGTGAACAATAATTTTCATTTGAACCATTTTTCAGCTGTGGATATTAAAGACATAGGTGGATGGAAATAACCGCACATGGAGCATCTTTTTTCCACCTTTTTCATTGTCTTTGATGTGGGAGCTGCACCACTCTGCCCTCCATGTCACTACATCATCTAATACATTGTTTAAAGGGTTGCTGAAATGTCCATACTAAAGAGTGAAAACATGTCAGCTTATGTTTTATTTAGACTGAGAGTACAAATGTTTACCCCGAATTGCCTTTGGGAGAAGTGGCCATGCCTGGGACCAAAGCCGTGGTGCCAGCCAAACCTCCGCTGATCCTGAGATGTCACCCCTGACATACAGGTTTGGAGATGCTATTTCCCAAATGCAAATGTCAAAAGGGTGGCACAGGTTCAAAAATCAGCCCCCTGCTTTTGTTGACTGTATGAAATAGCTGTGAATGTGTTTAGAAGCAGGCAAGGTCCCTTACAGCAGGCTGTGAAACAGAAAATCTGAGGTAGGGAGGAAACAACTTAGAAAGAGGTGAAGAGGACTGAGACAGGGAGAGGCCCCCTGCCAGCTGTGCCAGTGGCTGTGTGTCAATATGGTATCACCAGGAAATGAACTCTCTTCCTAAAGCAGCCTTATTTGAGGATTAGCTCTGGAACAGCATCATCTGTTCTCAATCCTTTCCAACATCACATAGCTGCCATTTGGCTCCTGCTCCCTCCATGCTGAGGGCATCCAAGAGCCACACAGATGGAGTGGGAGCACTGGCACTGGCACCTCTTTATAGACCGTGTAACAGGGGCAGTGAAGGCCTGACAGCACATATCAGCAGCCTCACAGCAACGTGGGCCCTCTTCCCCTCAGTTCTTCATCAGCATGAACCAAGAAAACACCAGACATGCCTGACACCCTTCTAAATATCATGGAGGGACGGGTTCCTAAAGCCCGTCCAGATCCCATCTTTCCAAACAAATGAATAACAAGCAACTGGGTTAGCCCCCCTCCTCTTGGAAGCATCACCCCACTTGGCCAGCAGAATGGGAGGAAACAATAAGATCTATTCTGGATGATCTGTATGACAATATCAAGCATTTCTTTTTTCTTTTTCCTTTTTTTTTTTTTTTTCTGTTTGGTGCTGGGTGAGATTGCTTCTGGGATGCTTCTGTAGCTTTTGGCTCTGGCTAAATAGCAGGAGAGCTCCCAATAGCAGGAATCATATGACCATGCTCTTGTGCACTTGTGAATGGAAAATCATGTGTCTTCATAAATCACAGGAATATAAAGACCAGATGTGATGTTCAGAGCTCCCACATAGTCACATGAGAATGGGCCAATGTTAGCAAAGAAATATGAAAGGAGAATTATCTGCACTATGTGTTTTACTTTGCTTTAATACTGAATGTAAGTGGAGAAGGGAAAAAAATACAAATAAAAGAGAATGTCAAGAATAATGAAAAAAATGTGTTCCAGGCTCAGAGAAATTATTTTGACACCAGCTTTCACATTTTTTTATTATCACCCCTTTGGGCAAAGTCATTCAAAAGAACAAACAGAAAATCACACCTCAGACTAAGATACAGAACCTACCTCTCTTAGCAGACTGGATGTGACAGCAGAAATAAGACCCCAGGATCCAAGCATGCTAAAAATAAAAATGTTATTTTAAAACATTGCTGTTTTAATAAATAGGGAAGTGAGGGGTGAACCCTGTGTTATTAAAAAAGGTGATTGCCTTACCATAACCTTACCCTAATTTTCCCCCATTTTTAATACAGGCAGATTGAACTACCACATTCTGAATGTGATAAGCATCTGACAGGATTTCCTCCAGGACTCACCAGGGCTGTCCGTGATTTGCCCTTGAGTGTGTCTGTCCCCTATGGATGCTGGAGAGCCACCCACAGTTGGTGCAGAGTGTGCTCTTGTGTCTGGAGCTATGTATGCTACTTCTCATCTTCACGAGGAGTACCTACCTACCTACCAACCAGACTAGAGTTAGCAAAGATTAGTTGTACTCCCCTTTGTAGCAGCTCTTCGCAGACAACATGGTGTACAGTCCTTCCTTGCTCTTTTCCATTCATTCTTTCTGTTTTATACTGTTTTTATTTTCTTTTTTCAGCCTTCTCCAGTATATCACTGTCATAGAAGTTGTTTTACTCACCTTTGAGTTGTAATATATGAACACACATACAACTAAGACCTTTGGACCATTGAATTACTATTCCTCTGCCCTATGGGGCTCTTTCTTTTCCCTTGGGATTTGCTTTCTGACTACTTTTGGAGCTATGACTCTGGCCTATATGAACCAAGGTTGCTTCCACATGTTTTTATAGAGGGAAAAAAAGTTAAGGGACATAAACATGGAACAGTTTGGGTCAGAAGGGACCTCAAAGATCATCTAGTTCCAACTCCCCTGACATGGGCAGGGACACCTTCCACTGGACCAGGTTGCTCTGAGCCCCATCCAACCTGGCCTTGAACACTGCCAGGGATGGAGTATCCACAGCTTCTCTGGGCAACCTGTGTCAGTGCCTCACCACTCTCACAGTAAAGAATTTCTTACTAATATCTAATCTGGATCTACCCTCTTGCAGTTTAAAGCCATTCCCCCTTGCCCTGTGCCTTTGTTAAAAAGTCCCGCTCCAGCCCTCTTGTAGCCCCTTTACATACTGGAAGGTGCTCTAAGGTCTCCCTGCAGCCTTCACTTCTCCGGGCTGTACAATCCCAACTCTCTCAGCCTTTCTTCATACCAGAGGAGCTCAAGCCCACTGACCATCTTCATGACCCTCCTCTGAACTCACTGCAACAGGTCCATGTCCTTCTTGTGCTGAGGGACCCAGAGCTGGATGCAGTACTCGGGCTGGGATCTCATGAGGCCATCATCTCATGAGGTCCCATCATCTATTAAATTTGAGAAAAATGTGCTCCAGGGGCTGCTATGCTGGCTTGTCTCTTGGAAGACCTGTTTCCATGTCCTGTTCAGATTTTCCTCATGACCTTTAGTGAGCTATTTAGGACCTGATCCTCCAAGCTCTTCAAATCTTGAAAGGTCTGGGGCATAGGATGTGTTTATCTTACAGAAATACTAGCTGGATGTGCAGCTTGGGATTGGTTTATCTTGCTGCAAATAACCAAGGGAAATTGTGAACTATGGTTTATGATTACTTTAAACCAGAGATTTTGGTTTTATCTCTACAACACTGCTGCCACTTTTTAATTGTAGAGAAGACACACAATGTTGCTGCAGATATGCCAAGGGAGACATGCACTGAAAACTGGGCTAGAATGAGGGGATTCACAGAAATCAGCACCAACCAAGCAGGGAAAAAAATCCTTCATGTCTGGAAATAAGATATTGCTAAACCACAAAGCAAATTAGCACTCATTTGGCATAAAGAGTACTGGGGAGCAGGGTCAAGTACGGGAACATCAACACTGTGAAGCTCTGGAGTGGTCTTGGCCATGACCACGGCCCAGGGTAACCAGCAGTCTCCTCAACAAAGGTTCAGGAGTTAGCCTGGACCAGGGACTAATAGTAATAGTAGGAAGTTTGCAAACTTGTTTTGGAAATGAAGCTAAAAGTAGGGAGATGGCCAGACGACGCCAGCTGGCCCCAGGACCCAAGGGTGGGCACTGGCACCAGTTCCTCAGCACAGGTGTAGCCAGGAGAGGCCAACAGGCCCCACAGTCATCAGCGACTTGGCACCTGCCACTGCTATTCATCAGCTACTTGGCCCCGTTCTGGGCCATAATTTTTTTATGCCCTAAAGAGCAGCTGGCACCTCCACAGACCCAACAGGTTTCTGCTCCAATGAATATCTGTTAAGGTGTAAAGGAAATGTATCTGGGCCAAGGATAGAGGAGGAGACACAGAAGGATATCACAATGCTCTGAATGCTCAGTCCAAGTGTAGACATATCTCAGGTGAATAAAAAGTGATGGTGCACATGCTGTGGGCAAAAACATGTAAACACAGACCAATGAACATAACAAGGAAGAATATTAAAGAATCTCAGTAAGTCTTTTTGCCAAGTCCATCATGGTTTCAAAGTGACTGTGCCCTGCACAAATAGACTGAAGGAGTGAAAGGTAAGAGGGTTTTTAATGCATCTCATTACATGAGCTGTGAGAAGACCAACCAGGTCAAGCTTTGCACACAAGTAGAAGAAAATCTCTGGAATCTGACGAGGTTTAGACATGCATTTGATGTCTACAGAGGCATTTCTGGTCTCACCTCCAAATCATACCTTGTGATGCACTAAAGAATTGTGGTTCTAGCTCATCTCCCCACCCTTTACTTCACTCCTTGTGTCCCCCCTTTATCACTATGTTACACCCTTCGCCCAGAAGGTACGTAGAAACAGCAATACACTTGAATTCTCATAGCTGAGGCCTAATACTTTGGCTTATATTAAAATGTACTTCATAAATAGAGCTAATTTTTGACTTATTTTCCAGCAGACATATGACTGAGGTGTATCTTTTAGGCACACCTCTAGGTACAAGGGATCTATGTAATAATCTGTGTAATAGAGGAGTTCTGAACTCACAGCACTGCCTGAGCATGGCCAGCAGTCTTCAGAATGAGGCCTCTGATCTGCATGTTGATGATTGCCCAGGGAAAATTGAATGGACTTTGAAAAATTTGTCAAGGTTCACAGTAAAGATTCAAGGAAAAGGATGCTTCCTTGCAAAAATAAATTTTCCCAAGCAAATCAACCCTTCCACCAAAAGATACTTTTTGGGAACATGGGCTCGAAGTTTGAACAAAATATCTTGCAAAAAACAGTTATGAAAGGACTCATCTAGTGCTTGAAATATCTGGCCTTGCTGTACTTTCACCAGCTGCTGGGCTATATCAGGTGCAGGTGGATGGTTTTGCTTGGTTAAATCAACATACCTGTTCTAGTAACAGTGGCCTGCATGGAAAGAACCTGCAAACAGGTCCACAACAGAGCCGAGCTTTTGTGAACTGCAGCAAAATGACACTTTGGTCTGAAGGGGAACAGGGAAATGGAAAAATATGAATTTGAGGATGAAAAGTCCAGATAAGTTCATGTGGCTGTGTTCTTAGTTTGAGTCCTGTTTGGGGTTTGTCATTGTTAACTTGAGTCCTGATTTCCCTGTGTAGAAATATGATCCAGAAGAGAAACCCTGGTTTTGAAGTTCAGTCCCATGAGTAATGCATGAACTTTTCAACTTAGCACTGGTTTTCAAACAATAACTGCAAGTTTGCAGTTTTTCATCAGAACCAAAGGAAAACAGAAAAACATAATTTGCATGAAAAATGTATTCAGGCTGTCACAGTAGGGCAGACTAGGATGGAACTCCTTAGCCCCACACTCACAATGTGAATGATATTCGCATTACATTCTTAGTGAAGGGAAATTAAGAAATAGGGAAAAAAATAATCTCTCTGCACCAGTGTGTAACTGTGCTGTATTTTATAGATGAATGATGATGCTTAATGGCTTAGAATAAAGCAAGGAGCTCAGGGTCTCCATTGAATGTCACCATTTAGGGCTGTAGTGCTATATTTTTGATATAATTTGAATTTGTGAAGGTCTAATTCACCCATGCTTTAGCCTCTGAAGTGAGGAGGGGCATGAGTGGGGTCCCAGACAGAGTAAGAGCAAGTCAGCAAATTTAAAAGAAAAATAACATCAGTAGATCAGAACATGGTGTCAGTCTAAGATCCTCGTGAACAGCTCCTCTCTCTGCAGCACTCGGGCTCAATGGATTCATAGATGTAAACTGCTATGAGATTTCAATGGGAGAGGAAAGCAGGTGTCAAACATTGTTATTTACACCAAGTAATTGTGTAAAGAAAATCCCAGAATCGGATCTTTGTTCTACATTCACAAATATATTCCCTTAATTCTCTTTCCAAGCCTTTTGAGCTATAAATAGGTTTGTAAGTTTAAGAGCTGGAAATAAGCCACCAGCAACTGTGACTGGGTATTGCGAGAAGGGTTTATTAATTGTGTGTTGGGGTAAGAGGCTAGGCTAAATCAGAGTGGAGCAGACATGCTGAAACCAGCCTGTGCCTGTTGGGAGGGAGACCATGGGCTAGGATCCACTGAGGAGAGGGGGCAAGGAATGAAGGGAATAGGGAAGAAAAGCAACACAAAATAATTGGGACTAATATGATACTACACGTTAAAGTTTTTGAAAATAAGCAGAGATAATGAAAAGTCCTTGCTTAGCTAAAAATAGTTATAGGTTATGTAAACAGAGGAAAAACACAAGCACATCGACATGCTGTAGGAATTACTTGATGCAAGTGGCAAGGGATTGTGTTTCTCACAGCTAAAAAATGTTACACCACCAGACACTGTCTTTGCAATAATGGGCCAGTGTGGCCAAGCAGCAGCAGCATGTGAGAAGTGAGTGGCTGTGATGGAAATCAGGGGAAGAGGATCTGCTGAAGGATCTCTTCCCTCTCCAACAATTTGCAAGTGCTCTGCTTACCTTGCCAGCTCCACAGACTCCAGGTACTGAACTCAGGACATCATCTTCTGGAGCAAGCCAGCACCTGGAAGGAACTCAGCAGAATCCTGAAGCATACAGCATACTACTGGTGCTTCTCCCAGGAGTGGAAGCCAGGCTTTAGGCTTTGGACCATTTTACCCCTATTTGACAAAAGCTTTGTAGCTTCTCAAGGCCACTATTTTGGTGCTACTCATTGTGAATTTAGTAGAGACTAATCAGCCTTTCCCTATGCAAGGAAATGTTTTATTCTCGTGTTGTAACTAACAGAACAAAGAACTGAGTAACTGTATCACCAAGGACATTTTTTAATGAACTGTGCTAGCAAAAATAACTCTAATCATCTCTGGCATCTTGGATGCATACATTTCCCTGGCTAAAAATTGTCTGAAAGGGACTTCAAAACCATCCTCCTCCAGCACTGCTCACAGCAGTAGAGGGCTGAGGTCTACAAAATGTCCCAGACTCCATACCCAGTCTGACTCCTGTTGAAGACACCAAAGTAGCTGTTGTGATGTCAGCAGGAGCCCCTCAGTTCTAGCTTTTGGTTCATCATCCACTTTCCCTGTCTTTCTACAGTATTTTTAATGAAATTTGCACTTAACTACCAGCTACATGATAGGGTTCCCTGTGCATTGCACCAGGATTCTGTCTCTCAGTGGGACAACCAAGTTTGTTGCTTGTGCTAAGAGATATACAAGGGCCCAGGGAGGCAGGTAGAGCTTGTGGGAATTAGACAGCAGTGGGACAAAGCAAGTGAAAGAGTTTTTTCCCGGTTTATTTTTTTTCTTCCTTTCTGGCAATGTTCAGTTAATAAGACACAGACCAGGCTCCTGAATTATTTTAATCTTGGTGGGTCAGAGTTGCTTTTTCAGCCTTTGAATACAGAGAACAGAGAAGATACCTGCCCTTATAGCCTCATGCATTGAGTCCACAGCAGAGGTGGGGATGTCTCTGAGCATCCTGCTCCTGCACAGCCAGTCTGTTCCCAGTCCCACTCTGGTCTTGTCCCACAGGACACAGCCAAACCAACCTGATGCTGGGTTTGGGGGTGACAAAGCAGTGCAGAGGGCAACCTCACTTCATCACATCATCTTTGTGTATAAAATGTATAAAAAGCTACAATCCCATCTTCTCTCTGGGGCTTCTCAAAGTGCTGCTGTCCCCTACTAGAGCTGAGGTCTGCAGAGAGACACAGGTGCCAGGCAAGCTGTGAGACAGGAAAGAGGCAGGCAAGGGATCCTCTGCTGCAGGCTGGGAAAGGATTGTAAGGGGAGATCCACTCTGGGTGCCTGGCTGCTGAGGCTGGTTCTACGTGGGCACACATGAGAGACTGACAGTGGAGGCAGATGTTGTGTGAGGAGTGGCTGCCATCCCCTCTCGCCGAGCCGACGTGTTTGCACACACGGGCTGCTTGCTCCCTCTCAGAGTCGTCGTGGGAGGCAGGTTTGGCTGGAAACCACTTCTCACTGCTGAGTCACCCCTTGCTGCTGATGCGTTCCCCGATCCCAGGCCCCTTCGAGGATGATGAAACAAAGGCTCCCGAAGTGCTTTTGAAAGGTAGAGGGCAAGTGAAGAAATCAGTCTGAGTTCTTCTCGGAATGGGAAAAGAAAAGGGGGGGAAGTGGGGAGGTGGGGGAAGGAGGGGGAGGAAAAAGATAAAACCATTGGACTCCACAAATTTGAGTGGCTCCTTCTTTGCATCTAGCTTTTGAATTACCAGTGTCTGGTCTCATTTGCTGGTTGAAGACCACCAGCTTAAGATCCTCAGATGTTCAAGTACCTTGGAAAATCAGGCCAATCACATCAAAATCGCTGTGCATTTATGGAAACATGGGCTCTGCACATTACATTAGAAGCCTGTTGTCAATAGCTCCAGACTTACACTTACCAAAAAGAAAATGTTTGTGCTTTTTCAATCATCAGAATTTTATTGCAGATTCAAAGCTACACTGCTGTTGGAAAGAGCATAGAAAGTGAAATATAGCGTAGATCCCACTGGGTAACACATTCCTTAATGGTATTTTTAAAGCATTCCACATTGGCAATAAAATACAGAAAGAGGGAGAAAAGAGCACAGCCTTCACTGAAAATGGAAGACCAAAAAAAAAAAAAAATCACAAGAGCTTTTCACTGATGTGGGCTGTGGCATTATGCTATCTGCTGCTCAGAGCAGACGGCAGTGTTTCCAAAATATACAGAGCACAAATCCAGCAGAGCAAAACTTGAATAGCTACTCATGATCCCCTGGATTTAAATAGGTTGTCAGCTCCCTATGGAAAGGGGCACCAAAAATAACTAAATCTGGATCCCTGGAATATTCCAGCTGTCCCTCAAATAAACAAGCTCTGTAGTAACATGTGATTTCCAACAATTTCCCATTGAAACGACAAAGGTCTGGTCATGGTGTCCAGTGATATATATGACACTGTTGATCCCATTTTCAGGATCATTAGGGGGTATTTATTTGCTGTTACCCCTTGAGAGAAGGATGTGATTTATCACAAAAGAATGGTGAATTTCACAGGGGGGTACCAGGCTCCATTCAGCTGTGACAGAAATGTCAGCATGGAGCAGGCAGTGTTTTTTGTACAGCTCTGGAAATGTTTTAGGACAGTACCACAGCAAGGTGAAATTCGGACACCAAAGAAGTTGATTCCAAAACTCCTGTTGACTTCACCAGAGCCAAGTTTTCCTCAAAAGAATCCCTATGAATATTTTAAGTCCCTGGAGCTTTACTTTAATAGCAACGTTTTCCCCATGGAACCACAGAAAAGAGAGGAAAAAAAGGGAAGTGAAGGCATGTGGGAGAAAGGGGAATCAAAGCTTCCCTCCCCCATCTCTTTTTTGGGAAGATGCTCCTGATTACCCTCAGATGTCCACACCTCTCTGCTCTCCTCTACCTTTTGCTCCTACAGGTCTCATCCCTTCAAAGCAAAGGAGCCCATGGGCAGCCTGAGCCTGGTAATGCTCCACTGCTGGCACTTCTTACTCCATATGATCAGCCAACAGCTTAACAGTATCCTGCTTTCTTATTCACCTTTATACTCAGTCATAAAAGGTTGACAAGACAGAAATGTGATGCCTTCACTGCACCCACAAGTGAAGAAAAAACAATGATGTCTTCTTTCAAGTGAGTCCTGCTGAAGGTCCAGCTTACAAATGGGCTGAAGTGGGACTTTAGCTGAGGCACCTGACCAAGACTCATCACCAAATCCCTCAGTGTGTTGTAGGCAGTCAGTGCTGAAGAGGGAAGAAACATGACAAGCTGTATGTATGACAGTCTCTTTCTCACTAATGTCTTAATTACAAATAATCAGAGCCTGACTTAGTCCCCAAACAAGAAACTTTTTTCTCCTTTTCAAAATGTTATTGATTACAAACTGTCATTAGATGGCCTTGCTACTTATAGAATTGGCGAGGTCTCTGATTTTACTGCAGAGTCAACCTACAGCCAAGCTGTCCACAGCCAAACTGTATGTGAAATAAAAGCGATTTTCTTATTTTTGTGAAAGCTATTTGCTATTTCAGTCACATGAGTGGTAGTGCTTTGGGAAGATGTGGCAGCTGGAGTTTCAGAAGATGTTTTGCCAAGACATCATCCCTTGGAGAAAGCTGCTTGCAACAGTATACCTTGCCTCTCCTCCCTTGTTATCTTCTTTAAATTGATTTTTTTTCCAGGAAATCATCATTCCCTCAGCCTGGGGAAGGAGGGAGTGCTGCATTCATAAGACCAGCAAAAAGAGCCACTGCTCCCAGTGAGCTCCTACAAACACATTGCAGTAGGTGAGGAGCAGCCCTGTCTGTCACTGTGAGCAGATCCCACCAGCCAGCTGATGGTGATTTCCTGCTTCTGGGACAGGCTGGAGAAATTGGTTTGTAATCCAATTGAATTTTGGCCACAACGCAGATCGGGAGACTCACTACTGAACTATTTCACTTTGACAGCTGGCAACGATTTGTGGACCACAGGAACACCTGCAGAGCTCTGCACAGAGGTGAATGCAGGCTTCGACAGAGCTTGCCAATGTGAGAGACACCTGCTCCTGCCTCCCAGCTCCCACCTGGAGATAAAACCATCAGTGTCCCTTGAGACAGAAATTTTCCTATCACTAGTGAAATGCAGGAGCCCCTGGCATATAAACCATCCCTCTTTCTTTTTTCTTTCTCTATTTTGACCATTGCAGAAAATAATTTTATAAAAGCCTGCTTTCATTTCAAGGACTAAGTTTTCAGAGTCCCACTCCAGATCAAGGCATGGACATGAAATCAATTCAATAATGCAGTGCCATATCTACAAAATCCTCATTATCAGATTTCACATAAAATATGCTGTTATCACAACAGACAGTTCCTCCTCCCAGCATTGTAAGTGGGAGACTTGCCATTAGCATCAATAGAAAATGCACTGAATACCAAAAAAATAAAATAGCAACCTGGCAAAATAAGGATCAGGCATTACATAGACTGCAATGGTATAAATAAACACCCATATCTTGAAAAATTAATGCTCCAAAAGCCCTGTTTTATTGGGATATCAGAGAGACAAGCTGACACAGTGCTTCAAAGAGCTTATGCTGCAGCAGCTGTGCACGTAATGTGCTCTCTATGTTTGGTCCACGTGGGAGCAGAAGGACCAGGTTTCACAACACAGACACAAATCATCGCTCCTCCTTGGCACAATCAGCTTCTTGCCTGTGATGGAGGCATGGGACGGAGAAAGAAAACAAGCCCAATGAGTGATCACAGCGGGAGAGAAATAACAAAAGCTGGAAGCATATTTCCCATTTGGTACCACTATCTCAGATTGCATTGGCAATCAATGAGTGATTAATGCAAGGGAATATTATTGTGCTCCTTGTAAAAATACTTCATCTAGCTGCATTAAAGTAAATTCATAAATAAAAATGGTGGAATGGAATATATCTGTTCTGCTAGACTGGATAAATATTTTAAATGCAATGCTTGCCATCTCTGCATTTACTTTATTACTTGGAAAGCTCAGTACCTTTAAGAGTAAAGTTGCTGAATTCAACTGAAAGTTAAACTCTTGGCAGGTGACAGACAAATCAGCTCACTGACTCTCATATTACCTTATTTGTAATCCACTGGTGCCTGTGCAATGCTATGCAGTGTATTTTGTATAAAGAAATAAACCATCTATACTTTTCTATCAGGTACTCAAATTAATTCAACAATTTGAGTACAACAGTTTCTAATAACAGCCTGTTCTTAAAAAAAAAAAATCCCAAGTATAGTCTACACAGTCAATCATATATGTCTGCTTAAAACAGTCTCCAGACCTACATCTCTGATCACATCACGCTGTCTGCCTTTGCAGGCTGGGGAAGATGGGCCTTGCAATATGCACCAAGAGCTGGGGAAGGCACGTAAATTCCCAGCTTCAGGAGCCCTTTGTGGGAAAGATGGAAACAAAAGATTCAACTTGTTTGTCCTGGGGCAAGCTTCACCTCAGTTTGGTTCTGCTCAGCTGAAATAAATTTGTGTGGCACTGGGCAACATGAAGCCTTTCCCCAGCATAGTGGAGCACCAAACTTTTAGGGCATTGTGTCCTCTGTCACCTGATAATCTCCACACAAGTCAGCTGGGCGCAGGCTTCCAAGGCTGGCAGTCTTCCTTTGATGAAGTCCAGCCTCTGTTCCTAACCACCCGAGTGCTCTGAAGTCTTCAGAGAGTGAGAAAACATCCTGTAAACACTTGTTCGTTGGGGATCTATTCTCAAAACCCAAGTCCTGTAGCCACACAGTTTCTCCATCACTCTCTCCTGCCACCCAGCTTTGTTACTCTGACTTCATTGTGCATTTGAGGATTTGGCCCTAGCAAGTCTGAGGATGTAGAAGAAAGATCAGAGGTTAATCAGAGGTTAGTGAAGGAGGAAAAAGAAGTGGCTTGAGGTAAAAATGGGGCTGATATTTCCCCAGACCAGCCCTTGTCACAGTCCTTCATTGGCAAGAGCACTTCAGGAAACACTGTTATTTTTATTATCTCAAGAAGAAAAGCAGCAGACAAAGATCGCAGGGCTCTCAGAACTCATCTCCTTTTGGCTTCCCCCTTCTTTAGGAAAAGATGTCTCCTGAATTCAGGGAATCCCTCAATTCTCTTGAGATGCTCATCTTTACAGCATTGGGTTTTTTAAATTCTAAGAAATTGTCAAGATCCAAAGTTGTATTTTTATATATCTGGAATAAGGCCGCATCGTTTCCCTTGCCTTCTGCGTTATTCACTTTGCCCTGCAAATCCTGCTGAGTGAATTACAATGTTTATTGCTCTGTCTTGCGGTATTCTCTTCCCACTTATCTGAACAATCTGCAAGAAAACCTGTCAGTAGCGGTCTCTTCTGTCATATGTGTCTGAATGATCAGTCCATCGCTCATCCCACCAAGCACCAAGCCAAAACCACATCATCCATCCCGCTGGACAGACACCACCACAGCTCTGGTGCAGCACACGGGCAGCCGGTCCCTCTGAGGCTGCAGCAACACTAATGAAGATAGGAAACCAAAGGATGGAGTTTGAGCACTCTGGTCTGAGTGATTAATTTCAGGACACAGAGAAGTGGCATGGAGAAGCAGGGAACCAAGCCTGTGGCCCCTGGTTCAGAGCAGAAAGGAGCACAGGGATTTTATTCAGAGCAGTCAGTAGTGTACCAGGTTCAACCAAGGAGTCTCCAGGTCCAGGCAGCTCTTCTCCTTGTACTATCAAGATGGCAAGGGAGTACAGCACTATGCTTCATCCTGCTGCAGGATGCTGTGTCTTCTCAAGGCCTTGTGCTGTCATACAAAGAAGAACAGGAGGAGGAAGTTTGCATTCTGGGATCTTCTACTAGTGTTGCCGTGTAGTCCTCTACAGGAAGACTGCAAAGATAAACATTCCCCTTTACTGATGTTTCCAGATATACCTTTATACCTGTTAAATTTGTTAGAGAAAAAAATTAGATTTGACAATGTAATTTGATTCTAGTGAAATTTTAGAGGCAATTAAGGGTTTTCTTTTTGGCTTTTTTTTCAATTCCTCTCTAGTAGAGACCAGCAGCTACAAAGACACTTTCATATTATCCACTATACTTCTTAGAATGACAGAATTAAGTTGGAAAAGACCTCCAAGATCATTGGGTCCAACCTTTGACTAATCACCACCTTGTCAACGAAACCATAGCACTAAGTGCCATGTCCAGTCATTTATTGAACACCTGCAGCAATGGTGCCCCCACCACTTCCCGGGGAATCCCATTCCAATGCTTAACAACCCTTTCCATTAAGTTCTTCCTGCTGTCCAACCTGAATCTCCCGTGGCACAGCTTGAGACTGTGTCCTCTTATTCTGTCACTTTTTGCCTGGGAGAAGAGCATGACCCTCACCTGGCTACTCCTACAGGTAGTTGTAGCAATAAGGTCTCCACTGAGCCTCCCTTTATCCAGGCTAAACATCCCCAGCTCCCTCAGCTGCTCCTGGTGTGACTTTCTCTCCAGACCCTTCACCAGCTCTGTTGCCCTTCTCTTGACACACTCCAGCACCTCAGTGTCCTTCCTGAAGCTGATGCCATGATGATTTTTTTGCCTTTTCTTTTATACCCCTGTTATACCTTTTTACAACTTCTGTATTCTTAGTGCTTTTTGCCTACATTCTTAGACTTGTTTGTTCAGCTGGGATACTAAATATTTTAGAAGCTTCATAGGAAGGGGTTAGTGTGCCCCAGACCCCAAGGTCCCCTCCAGAACACATTCTGTAAACTAAGACAGAACCATCCAGGGGAAGGTTCCTTGGGGAGGGGAGGGCTCATTCAACCCTCTCATTGGGGAATTTTTGATAGATATGCTAATTAGTAAGACCTATAATGTTATACCAGATCTTTTGGGAGGCATTGTGGTGTGCATTTCAGTGAATTTGACCCGGACATAGTGCATCGAAGGATCCTTAAAATAAATACCAAGGTAAAATCCCTTTTTCCCTTCTAACTGCATTTGACTCTTGATTTTAAGATCAGGAAAAGGCATCAAAGTGAGGGGCCCAGAACTGGACACAGGATTCAAGGTGCAGCCGCACGTGCTGGACTGAGTGCCCTGTTATCAATACACCCCCAAATTTCAACACGAATACCTCAGGTGGCTGCTGTCAGGGGCCCAGGCTTGCCCTCGCTCTGGGCTCCCCTCTTTAGATCATAAATTGCCTTCCCTACTCTCTGTTGACATAGCATGGCACACATGGAGGAGAGGCAAGGAAAGCAGAGAATGGAGATGGCACATTTCTCTTCTCTTAAGGACAGCATATGTTAGAAATTTGTCAGGATTTCTGAGTTAAAGCAGCATAATGAGATGTCAGGGAAGGCGAACAGAAGGGGAAAATTAAGGCAACAGATTTCCCTGGGAAACTCTGTTTTGCAGAAAAATCATTGGAGGAAAATTCTATTTTGATTAACATTAATTTGTACCTCTTTTTTTTTTTTTTTTTTTTCATTTAATCTCTGAGGCAGGATATAGGGCAGAACAGAGACCAGGGAAATGGCAGCCTCGTCGCCAAGCCAGCACTGCAGCAGAGCTGATGGAATATCTGGGTCAGCGTGCAGCAATTCTTCGCAGATGACTGAGATCTACAGAGCCAAAGGCCAGCCTTGGCAGTAGAGCCAAGGGCTCCTTTTGTAACTGGAGGGACGTAAAATCTGCTCCCCCATTTCAAGCAGCATTTGCAGGAGGGAACCCCATGCTGCAGCCTCCATGAGCTGGAACTAACTCCCGTCGGCTCCGCTCACCCATCCCTGCTCAGCAGAGCACAGGCTGGGAAATCTGCGTTGCCATGGGATTCGGCTACAAAAGGCCAAAAGATGTGGATGTCAAACAAGTATCCAGATATACAGGGAGGGTATTTTCTGCTCTAAAACTGATGTGGAAGCTCTTCTCTAAGAAACAACATTTTGCTTTCTCACTCAGGAGAGCAATGTCACCCAGAGACAATTTTTTGTATTTTAAATGTCCTCATTTAGCTTTGAAGATCTTTTGTGTTTCGGGCAGGTTTTAGGAAAAGCTCATACATTCAAACATTTGGCTACTTTTTCCAAATATCCTGCTTGGCTTAGTGAAAGATATTACCTTTGCTGACAGTTGTAGTGCCCTCAGAAGAGATACAGCTCTGGAGACCAGCACGCTGCCCACTGGGCATACACAGATCATGTATCATGGGATCTTTCTCCTTTCTGCTTCTATGTCTCAACCCACTGGGACAGGAGCATGAAAGGTTAAGTGCTTTCCTTATATATCATCCCTGATCATCAGTAAGACTGGCAGCTGTCTCTCAAGATTTGTGCTAAACCCTTTGTTAGAAGTTGATTCACACAGCCATAACCTTCAAAGTCAAATGGTACTGTTAGATCATCCTGTTGGGTCGCACAGGCCATCAGGATTTGTGCTGATTTATGTTTGTTAAAACATGTCCTTCAAAAAAGGGTAGTCCACTCTTGATTTGACAGCCATAGAAGAGGGAAGATCTGTTATTTCCTTGTACTGACCAAAGTTTAGAAAGTAATTCAGGTTTTTTTTTCCTCCTTTCCTGGTTGAAAGCACCAGGAGAATTTTTCTAATGATCTTGATTCCTGGCAGAATGCATCAAGTTTTGTGCTCAGGACCTAAACTGGTAAAACGTCATGCCAACCAGCTAACTAACCTGCCTTGCCACTCAATGTTTAAAGACACAAAATAGATGAAGTGCCTGATTTTCAGCAGTAATACTGAGGAAAGGTCAAGACCAGAAGAAATGTTTGTGTTTCTAGAATAAAGGCAGCTGCTTCTGCATGTGCTTGAAAGGAGGGTGGATAATAACACAAGGATTTTGAGGCAGGAGCTATTTACTACGGGAATTTTGGATGACAGCTACCACATTTTAGGTGTTTATCTAATAATATTCATCCTAATACCAGTATGCTTTCACTGAACTAGTCAGACTAATGCAGGTCACTCCTTTGTTTCTGCCATAGCAGAACTCGCTAGAACAGCATTTTTTATTATGAACATTTCTCCTTAAATCCTTCATGTTCTGATGCTGGATAATTTCCTCTTCACACTGACAACACAGGACAAAGGACAAAAAGATCTGGGGTAGAGAACACTTAATTTACTGAGTAAATAGTATTGTACTCTTTTTATGTGGACACATAGAGGTACAGCATTTGACAAGACATAAGGATTCACACCAAACTCAGACCTGTCCATGCACTTTTGCCTTGGTCCATAGAGATGACCTCATAAATTAAGCACAGGGATGGTTGTTCACAGTCTGAGTGATGCAGAGACATGTTCTGAACAGCACATAATGCACATTTAATTGTATTTATTTAGTGGCCATGGATACAGATATGTGACTTTTGCTCTTTTTTCACATTGTAGACATGTTACATTGAAAAACTGTCTGTCCATCACTAGCTCTTGCTTAGGTATATACTCATGAGGCGTTAGCAGAAAATAAGCAGGCAGGAAGGACCTCCTATAATCTCTGCATCCTGCTGAGGCTTTACACATCTGCTTACTAAGAAAATAAAGGCTATTATATTTCCAGACAGGTTAACTCAAGAGTCTTGTGGAGTCAGAAGTATTTCAATCCATGTGGTAAAACTGGTACAAAGTGTTGCTAATCAAATGCTTGGAAAGAAGATGAAGGGAAGAGGGAATGAAGCTGTCATTACCCACTATTTTGACAGTTGAATCTGGACTATTCATAGTAACACACCAACTGTATCTATCCAATTGCAGTAATGAGTGATAGCTCACTACTCAACAATTAAGTTTTCCTTCCCCACCTCTGAAATTAAGGTCATAACCTTTTCTATTTACTTTTGGGAAGTGGTAAATTAGAGCTTTGGCTTCATTACAAAAATTAATTAAAATAGTCACACAATGGCGCCATTCATGGCTGTGCTTGTCCCTCCCTGCAGTATGTCCTCCTGTCAGCTCTCTTTGGTTTTAGTCCCAAATTCCAGTATATGCTAGTCTGCCTGTATTATCTGGATCAGTAGACTAGAGTTTTCTTTTTGTCCATCTTCTTTGATTCATTGGAAAATCTCCTCTTGTTTCTAATCCTTCTGGTTTGGGGTTTTTTTTCTTTTAAGAAGCTGTACACTAGCAGTCTCTTGGCATGATCTGATGTCCCCAAAATGCTTTCTGGCCACAGAGCTTGCAGTAGAACTTTACCTTTGACTCACAGCAGAGACCTCTGCCTAACAATTTCACCTTACTGACATCCCAACTGCCTAGGTCTGGAAAAGAGGATTAGTATTCTTTTCCTCAGAATTTCAAAAAGTAAACAGAACTACAGAGATAGGAGGAAAAAAAGCCTGACTATTCCCCAGTCACACAGAGTTGGGAGTCTGCCCATTGAAATAAGTTTTATTTTTTTTCTACACCATTTCTTTGTGAATGTAATGATTGTTTTAAAAGCTGGATTTATGAACTGGCAAAAAATAATATTTTCTTTTGTAGGAGAAAGTGTTGCATTATGTTTCACATGACTATGTCCTGAGGTGGTTCAACATACTGAGTTCTGTGCATACCAATAAATACAGATCTCAGAGATTTCAGGAATAGTGATTTACTAAAAATTATTGCTTGATGGGAAGTACAGAAGAGCTCAGATTCATTTACGTAACACCTAAAGGGAGAAATGGCCAACAAAGGCTTGGACTAATACATGCTGGTGATAGAGCCCAACAGGCAACTTTGATACACACACGTAATTATACTGAAGTCAAAGTTGATGTTGCTCTGAAGATGAGAACATGAGATATTTGCAAAAGTGACACTTATTTTAGGCTCTATTTCTTCAGAGCATTTAATCATGTATGTAACTGCAAGTATAACCTGATTTTTTTTTTTTTTTTAACTTATTGCTTGACTACACAGGTGCACTCAGGAAATTTTATCCAAGTTAATTTAAGGTATGACTTCAAGACGCGTCAGCTGAACAGCTTTAAAATGTAAAAGTGAGGCCCGGTTTTGTGGAGTGAATGTGTCCACATTCCTGATACAAGGTAATGAAGCCAGTTTGAACAAGGGTTCAAATCAACAGTTCCGTTTCTAAACCCGTGTCGGCTGCAGATGAGAAACAGAAGGTATCTACTGGGGAATGAGCAGGGGAAGGGTTATACAAGCTGCCCCTTCTTTGTGAAACACAAAGAGGCAGGATCCTCCTCTGGGCCAAAATAATTTTTCCTTGTAGGCTAAGTTTTCGGCCAAATCAGGTCCCTGTGTGACCCATCCCATGGGTGCCTGAGTTGGTGCTGGTGACGTGGGATGGGGCAGCAAGGAAGCCGTGGGTGGGAGGTGACTGTGGAAATACAGTCAGTGCTACTGTGGACTTGCATTGGATGAAAGCACCCACATAACCCTGGCCATGAGACCCCCTTGACCATTTACTGAGGTTGATCATGGAGGAGTTTTAAAAGCAATGACAGGAACATTGCTTGGAAGGAGGCAATAGACCTGAGCTCCTTTTCCAAATCTACCAGCCTCAGATGGCACACGTGAGCAAGGACATCCCACCTTCTCACTACTGAAAAATGTGGTCCCTCTGTAAAGCCCTTGATAGAATACACAAACCCCAACTTTCAGATTTTGTGCCTTGTGCATGGAGATACCTGGGGGCAGGACTTTTTTCCCCTATTTGTTGGTGAGGGGGAAATGGAAGACAAGTTTAGTCCCTTAAAAATAATCATCTTGTCCTCTATGTGCCCTGAATAAATGACATCCTGTGTTGAACTTTGCTGAAAGTGCTTTTTTTTTCCTTCTGAGAGAAGCTGAAAATGAGACCGCATTGATATTTTGCTGCAGAGTTGTTGCCTGTAGGTAGGCTTTAGATGGAGCTGTTCTATGGAAATCAATCCTGGTACAGCAATAACAGCTGTTATTTTGCCAGCACACAGCAAGCAGAAACAATTGCAGAGCTACCCCCACTACAGCAATGCTACTTGGTAATTTAAAAACAATGCAAGACATAAAATAACCTGGATAAAGCTATTTTTCCTGTTCTGAAACCACAGACTGTAAACACACACTCATGAAAAAAGGGAATTCTCCTTCGCCTCTATGTATGGCCAGTGAGTCATATAATATTTATAATGCTGTTGGGACAGCTGTGTGAAATGGATTCTGTTTGGTTTGTTCCATTTTTTATCAATTCCTTTTGTCATCTTTCTGGGTTGCCTGCTATCCTACCTCTCTGTCCAATTAGGCACTGAAAAGTGAGCTCATCTGCTTCCATGGACCGAGCAGGATTGTACCCTGTGAGCACCTTGAGGACTGGAGGGATGTGAGAGACTCCATCTCTTGGAAGCTCTTGGGCTCTTTTTTCTTAATCTATAAATAGGAAAACATCATCATCCTTCAAAATGTAAATCATTATTAGAAAGCCTCGAATGGAGAAAGAATATACTGGTTTCAGAAAAAAGAAAGTATTCATTTGCTTCTCAAGTTTATTGACATATTTTATGAAGGCTCAAGAATGAAAGATTCTGTGGCAATATAATGGAGTATTATATTATTAATTTGCATCAATTTCTTAAAGAGATAATTCAATTAAATAGTTCAGCCTTTAGCAACCTATTCGTTTAAAATCATATCTCTTTTTGAACTGTCAACCACTTGAAGGAACAGCCCTTGATTCTTTCTTGATTGTATGCTAGATGAGGCAATTTTTCCTTGGGGAATAACATTAGCTAAATTAGGAAGACTGTAATTTAAAGGTGATTAAGTACCTTTTGTGATTGTTGTTTTACAACTTCAATCTGATAACACTTAAGTGCATGTGTAATCTAGTCTTCCACAGGGCTACTCTCATTCATAAGTGGTCTTAAATCCTTTTAAGATCAGGACCTAAATAAGTACTACAGTTAAACCGTTTGTGGCACATTGACAGAGCATGTATTTGTTCTGATTCCAGTGACATTTCACAGTTGTGCTTGATGCATAAACAGTAGGAGTTCTTTTAAAAATTGGGATTTTCATTTTACAGAAGGAGAAAGCAAGGAACAGGAATGTGAATGGATACATTCTGGTCATAAGGCAAGTCTGCTGGAACACCTGGGAACACGCTGTGGACTCCTGGCCCTCATGCATTTGTGTCCAGCTTCACTCTGGCTGTACTTTTTGCCTTGGTGCTCAGCATGGGAGGAGCAGAAAGAACCATCGAGGCCAGGCAAAGGGACCAAGTCATTGCTCAACCTGCCCACTGATGTTTGGAGAAATTCCTTCCTAACCATCAGCTTTCTTGGGGTTTCAGTGGAATTTTTGTCAGCAGAGCACCCAACGTGTTGAAGGATGTCAGAACATGGGCTACTAGTGCACCATTGACAAATTTAGGGTTGACATCTGTTGGGGGCTGCTGAGCAAGATGCACTCAGCTGACCCATTGTCAAGAAGTGGTGCTGGCATTTGTCCATGCACCAGGATATTTTACAGAATGTCATCACTTCGTAATGAAATGCTCCCCAGTAATGATGGCTCACGAACACAAAAATAGCCTTTGCCCATAATAAAGTTTTGCAAATAATGCTTGCAGGAAGTGATTTGCTAGGAATCAATCAAGCAGATCCCAGAAATAATGTGGCAGATGGTAACCCGACATTACTGCAACATCACCAAACTACTTCTTACTCGCACTTTAAGCAACCATTTGGATTCAGGTCTTTAAAGAAAAATGTTCACTCTCACTCTACAGCTGGTTGAAACTGAATTGTCACCCCACAGAAAATTCCATCCTTAGAAGTCACTAAAAGGCAGAATAAAATTAAAAAGCTGAAATGTCCTTCAATGAAAAAGAAAAAAAAATTCAGCTATCAAGACTCTATTTTGATGCCTTCAGGCTATGTGCCCGTTCTTTATTTTTAGCTGTGTTAGGCTACAAACAAAAATTTTAAAATATAAAATTAACACAATCTTTGTTCTAAGTGATATATACGAAGAAAATCTAACAAAATAGATTTGAAAAAGAAAATGCTGGAAAGAACAAACACCTTCCTCTTTGCATTTTTATTTTTTGTCCTATGAATATAAAAATTCGTTGAAATCATCATGTCTCCATTTTTCATGCCCTAGCACCTTCTGATAGAAAAATATTCCACCTGAACTGTTGTAAGGTATTTGAACCTTGATAGTGTGCCCCAGCCAAACCATCTTTAGCTATTCTTATCAGAGCCCTCAGACTGGGACCAGGCTGGAATTACCCTCACTGGCTTCACCTGGCCTTTCCACCTTCAGCTGCAGCACATCAGCCCCAAGAGGGTTTTTAAGCTCCAGTCTGAAAGTTTGAGGCGGGAAAGTGAGAGAGGAGGGGCAGGTCTATATTTGCTTATTGTTCTTTGCTGTTTGGATTTTCTGGACTAACTTGGCTGCTGATCAATGGATGGGTTTTGTTGCTGTCATTATGTAAATGCTGCTTGCCTGGCTCAGGAGCCCCACCTGTTAGAGCCCTCAGGAATTCATCAAGGACTGAAAGGGAAACTGTGCTAAATTGGAAAAGAATTGAGAAAGAAGAAGCCGAAAAACTAAATACCAAGACAGCAAGGAATAGATAAAAAGGACTGTGCTGCACTTGATTAAAACCAATCATATTATCAGAAAAGTGTGTGTGGAGCTCATGGACAGAATAGAGAAACCAATTGTTCCGTTTTGGCTAAATTTAGAAATATATCCTCTGAGAGAAGGCACAACCGCCCCTTCCCCCCCAGGTTTGAGAAAAATAAATTTTCCTCGAAGGAAAGTGAAGGAGATAAAACTATTTATTTAACAAACACACGGGAAAAGGAAAATAAGGCTAAATAATAAAATGTTTCACTGTGGAGGAAAAACCTGGGAAAGTGTTAAGAGTCCTCCCTTTGGTCTCCTCGGAGCTGGGGCTTGGGCCAGGGCCAGGCCCTCTGTGCCCGGTGGAAAGTCCTCCCGATGTGCTCTGAGGTTGAAAGCAGTCCAGTAGAAAAGGGAGAAAATCCGGAATTCCAGAGAAGGAAAAGCAAAGTCCAACTCTCAGTCTCTCTCTCTCTCTCCGGAGAACAAGAAACTGAAACAACTGGCCAAAAGCTGACTGGAAAAACAGCAAGCCGGGTGCTTCCTTGCTCCCCTGCTGCAGCTGGGAAAAAAAACCTGCTATCTCTGTGTGACCTTGAACAAGCTGCAAACTGCCCTGAAAAAGTTTTGCTCAGTTTTTTCCTTCCCCCTCTCAGGCTCAGTTTAGAGGCATAGAAAGACACAGAAATTAATTTCTGGGCATAGGCAACGATATGGGATACACATCATAAGGTCACCCCAAGACACCAGTCAAGCAATGTGAAATCTCATACACAGCAGTTGCAAAATGTATATGTACTGTATTATAGATAAGTTGTAAAATGTATAAGTAGAGTATCATATAAAGGTTGTAAGATGTTTAAGTAGAGTAACATGTATAAGTAGGTAAAATGCATAAGTACTGTGTTATGTAGAAGTTGTAAAAAGTATAAGTAAGAAAATGTGTAAGTAGAGTGATGTGTATAAGATAAGTAGGTAGAATGTATAACTAAGCAAAGTGTTTAAGTAGGGTATGATGTCAAAGTTGTGAGATGTGTGAGTGGAGTGTATTTTAAACAATAAGAAGCTTCTGTGAAATCATATTGATTCGTTGATCAGAAGGCATGAGTTCCCACACTGAACAGTTTTGATTAGGTCTCTCTAGGCTGTGACTGGCTATGTTTGAGTTACAGTGGTTTAAAAAGTTACTCATCATAACCAGTGAGGTGCACTTTCTTATTTGCAAGGTAAAACCCATTTTCTTACATTGTATGCCTAACCTACTTGTTATAGTTGATTGAGATGTGAAATTATTACTTCATTTTTCTGTTGTATACCTGCATATTCTTTCATCACTGTATGAGACTATTTGCATGCTACGGAGCAGGCACCCCTGTTTTATTTACTATAGTATCAGTGCAGTCCGTAAACAACAGCTTTTCTTACAGAAGATTTTTCACCCTCCTCTCCCACGCACATTGTTGCACTCTGAAACCTTTCCAGAAATGAGGTTAGCCAAGCCACTGTTTGCACTAAAAGAAGGATCATCCCAGAAATGGGGTGGCTGAAGAAAGCAAAGTAGGCCACCAACTTTCCCCGCTGGATAGCTGGCAGTGACTCTGTCCCAGAGGAACGCTGTCACGCTGGTTATCCGACAGCACCTGAAGCTCAGCATGAGATGAGCAGGTGTCATTATCACAAGCCCATAGGGACATTTATTGGGCTTGTCTTTGGGAGTGAGGGTCATGCAGAGCTCAAAATTAATCGCCTGGTCAGACCCATGTGGGTCAAAGCAGAGGAAAATTGCTGCTGCAGCCTGTGCTGCCATGGCCCTGCTGGAGACAGGGCACCTGTCCAGCCTTTTCCCTCAGAGATAAATTAACACGGAGGATGCAATCCCTCATATGCACCTACCTAGGTACTGGCTGAAATGAAGCAAAATACATTGGCACAGACACGGGCTCTTCTCAGGCAGAGTTTGTAGGATAAATTTTAATAACTCGAATTCCTACATTTCCATCTCGACCATGGTTGTTCACACACTGCTGTGCATGTGCATGGAAAGACAGACCCCTTGCCCCTCTTTCAGGGGCTGAGGCTTATTCTTCCGTACATACACGTTCCTGGTTCTACTGCAGCTTCTTCCTAAAACAGGCAGCAACACAGCCCGTCTCCCTGGGCGTGCGATTTCCCTGGGGTGAGCGGCAGCTGGACCTTTGGAGCTCTGCACCCCAAACCATCGGGACCCTCGGTGTGTTTGGCGTGTGCTGCCACGGGCCGGTGTCGCACACGTGCAGGCTGTGAGCCACCGCCTGTCTGCGTATCGAAAAAGAGGATTTCGACCACAGTGTTTTGCAAAATCTGGCGAAATGTGAAAACTGAATTACTTTAAACCCCCACGTTTCATACAACCCACTCTCACAGTCTTGCCTATCGTCTGGCATTTGTGGGAGAGGATGACTGAGCAGCCCCACAGCTGCTGCCGGCTGTACTCCCCAGGCTGTAGCTTTGCTGAGGGCTCCCAGCTCGGTATCGGGGGGCTCAGGCAGACGCTTGTCGTCAGAAACAGCCGAACTTCGGCCATTTCGGCGAACGTCAACAGAAAAAATCAGTTTCTTCGCCGAATGCAATCAGTTCCTGCCCTGACGGATGGGACCGGGACCGGGACCGAGGGAGCCCTCGGGGCCGCCCCGTCGGCAGCGGGGCGCGAACCCGCGGTCCCCAGGCCGCGCGCGGCCAATCGGAGGCCGCGCTGGTGACGCGGCGGGGCGGGCGGGGTGCTCGGCGCGGGGCCGGGCGGGGGCGGGCGCTGCCGCCGCGGCAGCGGCACGGCCGGGCGGAGCGGGCTGTTCCCGGAGAAGGGCAGGCAGCGGGTTGGGTGCTTTGGCTGTAGCCTGGTCCGCTGGGGTTGGCAGAGACTCCTCCAGGCTGCTCCACGAGGACCGGCTTGACGCTCGAGCCCGTTTTATAGAGACCGATTTTTTTTTGCCCCTTGTTTTTTCGGAGTGTGCTTCGCCCAGCGCCGCGGACGCCCGCTGCCCTGAGCGCTGCCGTGCCGGGAGGCGCGGGGGGCCGGGGCCGCGATGCGCAGAGATGGGGCCTGTGGCTGCTCCCGCATGGGCTCGTAGTGCCCGCTCGGCGCTGAGTGCCCGGGTGCCGGGGAGGTGCGTGTAGTAGAGAAGCGCCAGTAGCGCTGGATTTTATCCCGTTGTAGAGGTGCAGGCAGACAGGGGTTCAGGTGTGTTGGGGTGGTTTGTTTTTTTTCCCTCTCATTGCCTACATCAGCTTGTTTGCCCCTTCCCCCCCCTCCGTTTTGGTGTTTTTTTTTTTTGGTTTTTTTTTTTTTTTTGGGTGAGGTGGGAGCCCGGGGTATCTGATTTTCCTCCAGCTGAGCAGTGCAGTTGCAGCGGTAGCGGTGAAATCCTGCTCCTCCAGTGAGCTCGAGCCAGGAAAATGGAGGCTGTGATAGAGAAGGAATGTAGTGCTCTCGGAGGGCTCTTCCAGACCATCATAAGCGACATGAAGGTAAGAGGCTGAGGGGTGAGGGGTGTGGGGGAGCACAGGGGAGGGGATGCCTCTTCCCACCTGGCCCGGCGAAAGTTCGCCCCGGGCGGTGCAGCCGCATCGGGGGCTGGCGGCGGCTCGACCTCCCCCGCGGCGCTGGGGGGACGCTGCCCCGGGGCTGGGTCCGCGTCCCCGCCGGCGGGACCAGCCTGGTAGAGGGGCTCCTTGGCTTCACACCCAGGGTTTGGGGCTTGCGAGTTGGTTGCAGGACACCACCTCTACCTCCCTCCTCCTTCCCTCTTTTCTCTATTTGTCCTGCTCAAATATGCAAGCTGTTATCTTGCACCAGGGTCAGCGATTTCCAAGCCTGCCTTTTCATTTTACAAATATTTTTCTTCTCCTTTTTTCTCCCCTGGTGTGGGCTGTCAGATCGGTAGCAGAATGAATGCAGCGGGGCGGGAGCGTGGTGCGGCGGAGCTGGGCACGGAGCATGTCAGCCGTGGGGTGGGGCTGGGAAGGGCAGTGTGAGCATTTCGGTGCCAGGGTGATGGGCGCGATGGCAAAAAAATCTCTGCCTGGAGATGTTCAAAAGTTGATGTGTGCCTGAATTAAAACTGCAGCTCAGTCGTTTATGTGGTATTATTTTCACGCTGTATATGCTCGTGGAGGTGGCACTTCCTTCTTTCTGTGGATGGATGCAAAGGTTTCAAGTTGCCGGGTCCCTCCACCAGCCACCAGAAGCCTGACTGTGCTCTGATCCCGTCTCTGCCAAAGGGTCCCTTTGAGAGAGGCGCTCCCAACCTATCCTTGGCAGCCAAGGGCACTTCTGCAGGGTTTTCTTTGGGTGAGCGGATGCCTCCCACCCTTCTCTCGTGGAAATAAAGAGCGTAAAAGCGCTGCTGTGTTCTGCCCGTCATGTCTCCCCCAAACCCCAGGGCTCGAGGCGCCCAGCCTCCGGCATACGGCCGTACTGCAGAATACTGCAGTGTTCCCCTGGACAAGGGCAGCTTGTCTTCCTGCCTGGGCCGACTGGGAAGGATGCCGTTGTCGGGAGATGTTGAAGGACGTGTCAAATAATGGGGGACTGCCGTAATTAAAAGGCGGCAACCGTGCGTGCTGTGCTTCTCCCAGCCAGGGGCACGGGATTTCTCTGGGTGTTTTAATCCATGCAGGGCTGGTGAGCAGCAAGGGCTGCGGGAGAAAGAGCTGCCGAGTAGTGTTAGAGGACAGGGTCTGCTCTAGGAGGGAGCCTGGCTTCTAGTGTATTTTTTTTGCGGGGGGGGGGCGGGGAGGTGGAGAAGGTGTTTGCACTAGAAGTTATTTTTTGGCAAGTGTTCATATGCACTTTCAACAGATCTTAGGAGACATTTAATTAAAAGCGTGGCTTGTCAAGAGCAGGTAGATTGCAGAGAGGAGGGGGGAGTCTGTGTATATCTGTCAAGACAGTGCTGCAGACCTGGCAGTGGTGGTCCTCAGGCTCTCAGCCCCCTTGGATTTTTAATAATGACTGCATTTTAAAATGAAAGAAACCCCCCCAAAAGCAGGAAACGATCACAAATCCTGGAATCACTTTAGTGGGCAGTGCATGGAACACGCAGGAGATGTTCTGTTCCAGATGAAGTGTGGTTTTGGGTTTCATCACAGAGGGACACTGAGTATGTTTATTCTTTCCTTCTTTCCATAAGTGATGCATTTGGTTTTTCTTGCTCTTAAGCCAGTGGGCCTCTGTGGTTTCATTTTTTTTTCTTCTACACATTGCTACTTGCATGGGAATGCTGCTCATCAGAAAACATGTTGACATGAGCTTATGAAGATGGGCACAGGTGTGAATATTTTTTTCTTAATGCTCTGTAGTAGTGGAACCTGTTTTGTGAACTGAGGGGGGAGGTTTGGAAGGAATCACTGCAGATCTTTAGCAGCACGGTAGTTGTTATGGTTTAAAAAAACTGCTCATTATTTAGCATGAGTAGAACAAAGAATTTTTACCTGTAGTTTGGTTTGATGCAGCTGATGCTGTACTACTCATGAGATGCACTAGGATTCTTTGTGAATTGTGCACAAAGGAGCACAACAATTTCTAAGGAAAAGTAGCTATTTTCTGATAGTTAACCAGAACCTTTCAACTAATCATACCTTTAGTAGTAAAGTGAAAATTAGCATTTTAAGTGCTGTTTCACGTAGTCAGATCTGTGTGGGCAGGTTTCTGGCAGGATCTTGGAGATGTTGCGTAGGGGTCTGCCCACGCATACCCAAGTGCATTATCTGTGCCTATTTCTCATCACAGGCTGTTATCAAGGCCCCACATGCCCTGCAGTGCTGAGGGATTTGATGCAGCATCCGCCTTTTTTTTTAACTAAATGGTTCACAGGTTCTTTTATCGTATGTATTGCTCTACCTTAAACTTTACTGTAAAGATGGTAGGGTTAATGAACAGCTTAAATTACTCTGAAGTCTTGCCAGTGGATGCAGATGGGTGCTGCAGCTGAGGTGATGAAGATGCAGTACATGTGGACTAATTTTTCTCTTTGTTCACAGTAACACAGAACTAGCTCAGGTGTACCTGTTGTTAATTTTGAGCTCTGCCTGATCTTGACAAGGGTACAGAAGCTGGGATTATAATTCCAAGCAATGTGATTGTTTCCGTTTGTATACTGTGTTAGATTTGAAACTTCATAAGGGTAATATATGTCAGTGTGACTAACACATCACATTTTGTGACAGCAAGATTGTCTCTTGCTGGCTGAGGTTTCTGGAATGGCCTTTAATGTTTTCTCCATATACCCCAAATTTCTCTCCACTCTCTACCAAAAATATTTTTGTGGCTAATACTCAACAAAACCTGCTCCAAAACAACTCAGCGTAAAGTTAAGTGATTTGGAGAAATGATGTTATTGAGTAAATATAACAACAGTTAGTAAACATCCTGTTTATACAGCACATTATTGTACATCATAGAGTCAGGATATTCTGAGTTGGAAGGGACTCACATGGATCATTGAGTCCAGCTCTTAGCACTGCACAGGACACCCCCAACAATCCCACCATGTGCCTGAGAGATTCATCCAAACGCTTCTTAAAATCTCTCAGGTTTGGTGCTGTGACCACTTCCCTGGGGAGGCTGTTTCAGTGCCCAGACAAGACACCCCCTGGGTGATGGAACTTCTCCTGATGTCCAACCTAAACCTCCCCTGACACAGCTTCATGCTGTTTCCTCGGGTCCTGTGACTGGTCACCAGAGAGAAGAGATCAGTGCCTGCCCCTCCACCTCCCCTCATGAGGAAGCTGTAGACTGCAATGAGGTCTCCTCTCAGTCTCCTCCAGGCTGAACAGAACATCTGGAACTTCGATCCCCTGACAAGGGAAGTCCATTTTTTTCCATGCAAAGCAAGGGTCAGATTTGTTGAGTAATATGGTGGTGTACATGATGACAGGGTTGTTTGTGAAAAGTCCACAATGGGAATTGTACTTGGCTGTTGTGCTCTAGAATTGGGTTTCTATGCTTTGAGATTTCAGGATCTGATTAAAGAATCATAAAGGTGGGAGCGTGTCTGCCCATCCCATCCTTATTTTGATCCATTGTCATAGCCCTGGTGTTTCCTATGATACATCACTGAGTATGTGGCACTTAGGATTTGTTATACTCTATGCAAGATGTTTTTCAAAGCAATCAAAGTTTATAAAAGCAAAAATAAAATGCATGTCCCCTCAGAGGAGTAGTCCTGTGTGCTACGTGCAAACGCTGTGCAGCTTGTTTTTGAATGCTGTGACTTTTCTGTAGCTCCCTGTGGGAAGGGAGTATTTGATCTGAATGGTAACTCTTTTCTGGCAATTGAGAAATGAGATGCTGCAATGTGCTGTTAATTTCAGTATCTCTTTTAGTGTAAAGAAAATCATTGCAGTTAATTTTTGGGAGGGCCTGTTGCGGATGGGTTTCAAAAGAACTTGTCTTCTCATGCAGAGCAGATTTTCTTTAATGCTGCTTTTCCTTCTGAGTTGATTTTACATTCCTTTTAATCACATTGTTCTCCACCATCCTGAAGAAAAAAGACAACACCTCTGAAAACATTGAAATTGGCTGTGTTTGTAGTTCATCACTTGCTTGATGGTGTTTCTTTGGCTTTTAGCTTGTTGTTTATTTGTCTTGCCTCTTCTGCCAGCATGTGTTTTGACAGAGCAGGGGCTTGCTGTGTATGCACAGCACCTGACACCTGTACGGTGGGCATGGGAGGAAGATGAGTAATGAGCATTTGGATGAACACAGGTTGTCTGTGGCTTCATTTATACCAAGTCACAGGATTTACTAAATTTTTATGGGTCAAGTGTGTATTACCACTTAGTCTCATTCATCTCCCTGCATGTGAGGGATGTGCAGGTATTGTCCTGATAATCAACAAAAATCAGGTTCCCAAAGGTGGTGTAAATTTTTTGAAAATTTTAGAAACTCTTTTATTATATGTGTATGTGCCTTATTTATATTTGTTGAGCTGAAAGCGCAATAAAATAAACTTTTTGCTTCTGGCAGTAACCTCTACTTTAATACTCTAAAGGAGATGAACCCTTAACTCCATTGCTGCTACTGGGACTCCCAGCCTAGGCAGTGGTGCACCTTTGCCTTCAGTCCTGCAGCTCTTGGTCAAAGCAGAAGAGAGAGACATGAACATATGGGCATGAGAAACATTTATGTTTTTGCAGCCTCTTATCTCCTTTCAGGAAGTGACCAGTGAGAAGCAGCATTTTAATCTTGCTTTTGTAGAAGCTGGGACCCAGGGGTGGCCACATCAATAATTAAGAGTTGTTTGTTAAGTAGCCCTGATTGCTTGTGAGTGCCTTGTGATATTCACACAAATAATATAAACTCAGTGGACAAAAGTATTTGATGGAACAAATAGAACTGCTGAGACAGTTACTACAGCAAGTACAGCTGCAAGTCCTCAGCCTTTGTGTTAATCCAAGGGACAGCACACACGTAGCAGAGAACCTGGGCAAATTTATTTTAGTGTGACATGTTGTAGTGCAACAGCTCTTCCCCAGCTGTGCTTTATTTGAAGCTTGAGATCTCTGTGGAGGTTAGGAATGTTCAGTTGAATGATTTTAAGGGCTTGTTTCAATCCAGCTGTTAAGGATGATAACTATTGTAAGGAAAAATGAATGTGTCATGTATTGTGACCAGCACTGTTTAACATCTTCGTTGGTGACATTAACAGTGGGATTGAGCGTTTCCTCAGCAGGTTTGATGATGTCATCCAGCTGTGTGGTGCAGTCACCATGCTGGAGGGGAGCAATGCCATCCAGAGGGACTTTGATAGGCTTGAGAGGCAGGTCTCTGTGAACCAGGGAGATCTTATTACACCTTGAGTACCAAAAGGGGGTCTACAAGAGAGTTGGAGAAGGACTTTTGACAAGGGCATGTAGTGACAGGACAAGAGAGAATAGCTTCAATAAAGATGGCAGGGTTCAGTTAGATATAAACAAGAAATTTTTTTACTGTGAGTGTGTTGAGAACAGGTTATCCAGAGAAGTTGTGGGTGGGTGCCCGTTCCTGGAAGAGTTCAGGGGCAGGTTGGATGGAGCCCTGAGCAACCTGGTCTACTGGAAGGTGTCCCTGCCCATGGCAAGGGGGTTCGGACAGATGATCTGTAAGGTCCCTTGCAACACAAACCATTCTATGGTTTTGTGTGCAACAGACAGGCTTGGAGAGGAAGCACACCTGCCATGTTGCACTGGCATGTCCCTTACACAACAGTCTTTAGGACAACTATCTATCTCAAACCTAGCAAACTAGTGTTTCTTCCCCTTCACAAAAAATATTAAATGAGTTAATTTGCTGCTTTTCTTGCCACTTTTTTTTGTTCCTTAAAGGTTTTACCACTGAGGCATTTGGAGCATAGCTGGCTGCTCTGGTCTCTTACCCCCTCTGCCTCTCAACAACCTGCTTGCTCAGGCCGTTGGTTTGCATACACTGAAATTCTTGCCTTTTCCAAGCAGCTGCAGTATCTTTCTGTAAACATCTTGGAGGGGGAGGGATTGACATGCAGCAAAGTCTGAAAGATGGTGCAGGAAGAGAGCTACTGCATGCCTGCCTAAATGCTTGGGTTCAAGGAACAGGGCATAGCTGGGAACATACTACTCACGAGTAGTTTATTTTTTAGGAACACATGTTTGCTTGATCCAAATACTCTTGTGTGAGTGTTAACAATTTATACAACTGCTGAACATTTGCTACGTAAGTGTGTATGGGGCTGGCTTATCCTGTGACATACACCCAGGGCAAGGATTTTTAATATCTCTTAAGAGTACTCCTTTTGGACCTGGCAGGATGCCAAGAGCTGCACAGTAAGGTTTGTGAGGTTGTAAGTGTGGAAGGAGTTGTGCAGTGCTGCATGAAACACAATTGACTGAACAAATGTTGGAGAACAAGAAGTCTGTGTAATTATAGGCTTAGTGCTGGTTAATACCTAACAGAGGGTCATATTCAGTGGAGGTTACTGCTTCCTTCCTGAGCTCTGAGTTTGCATGAACTGAACCCAAATATTTGTTGTAAAATACCTGAAAAGCTCAACCTTTTTTTTGCCTTTTTTTTTTTTTTTTTTGAAGTACAGGAGTTGCAAGAGTTGGTGGAGTATTCTTCATGAGTCTCTGAATGGAAACTTGTACATAGCAGCCTATGTGTTTTCAACTTCTGAAGAACATTTTTAAGGTTCATGGTCTACCCAAAGACAGTGTGGTCTTGAAGATAAGCAGAGAGCAAAATAGGAACTAAATTAAAAAGGCTTTTTGGTCTACTTTAGAGCATGCGAAGATGACTACAGAGAAGTTTGAGTTAGTATCATAAAGGGGCTACTCTTCAGGATGAAGTAGTCTCTTTAGGCTACATATATCTTCAAGGGTCTGTTTTCAATTTAAAAATTACGTGTACCTTGATACTGTAAGGTGCCAAGCACTGCTTTGTTTGCTGGGATCTGTGCTGACCTTTAAGGACATTGATGGAATTCTTCCTGCTGGGCTGAGATAGCTTGGATGCTAAGATGTTTGGAAGGATTGGAGACAAAATGTCTAGTAGCTTTGTGGCTAAGACCATAGCAGCTTTCATCTTCAAAGTGCTCTCTGTGTGACTTGGCTCCAAAGAATGGCTCCCGTTTTACAGAAAGGCAAGCTATGGCTGCAGGTTTAGTGACTTCTACTCCCTCCCCCTAGGACAAGAAGAAATTGGGTGCATCTACAGCATGGAGTTAATGAGGGGATGTTTCTTAAGCTCCCGGTATAATAGGTTTCTATTCTCACATACTTTGTTTTTACTGATAAAGATGTGTTGCTGTTCACCATTGTGATAACCCGGTGTTTGTAGGCAGAAGAGATGGCATCTACAAATGACTATAAATTCTGAACAAAAGTGTCCTGAACTCCTCTTCTGTAACTGAAACTACAGAACCTCTCTCAGTTTTTAGTGGAGAAGCCTGACTGGAACATCTTAACCATAAGCTGATCACGAATAATTTGTCTGTTTTGTGGGGTTTTGTGTGAGCTCTGTCCTTTACACTCTTCTGGTCAACAACCATAAGTGATGTGTAGTTGTGTAGTTGGTTTTAATCCTAGGATGCTAGCTGGAGTACGGTCATCCTTTTGACAAACTGCTCTTGTGGGAATGAGCTTGTGTTGGTGTGTACAATGCTACTGATGAGTGTGTAACTAGAGACACTTGGTTCATGGTACAGAAAGGTTCACATTTGTTCTCGTTTTGTCTTCCACATAAACTACCACTGTGCTTCTCACCCAAGCATAAGATGTATCTTTTTTTTTTGCCACAAAAGTCACATGTATGCTGTGTAGTGTCTCTGAAGCCCTCTGTGTAGAGGCATAATTTGGGATTTTTTGTTAATAAAGCTGTATTGGTGATGTCTCCTAACATCCATGTACCATCTGTGAGCACGCCACATGGATGCTCATGGATGCATGAGCAGACCAGGGGTCTGATTTGGAGATTGAAAGGGATTATTTATCTTCTCATGAGTGAAATGGAGAGAAAGTAGCCTGCAGTAGTGTACTTGCACTTCACTGTCTGTCAAGAGGCAAAGTTAATTAAGCATTAAAAACTTGGGTACCTGGCTGCTGCCTTTCTCCCAGTGAGATACTTCTGTAGTCAACTCAAATGCTTGTTAGTACTTTGGGTCCTGGAGACTGACATGACTGCTTGTGGAATGGAGGTTGTGCTGAGTGGGTGGTCAGAAATTACGGTTTCTGCTTGCTTGGGAAGAAGTGATGAGACCCCAATGGGGTTGGTGTTGTTACCAACACAGGGCTGTTGGCTTGAGGCTGTCCTATGTAGGTATTAACTTGAATGACTACCTCCTGATATTTTAATTATCTTTGTTTTGATCCAGCTGAAATATTGTGGGTTTAGAAAATAGCTGCTGAGTGTGAACAGTGGCCACTTAATGATTGAGTGGATGCAAGGCGGTATTGATGAGTCTCTGAGGAGAAATTTGCTATTCCGGCTTGCAAACTTGTTCAGACCTGTAGGGAAGAATGTGGAACTATATGCTTCCTCTGGAAGACTACTTAATGTCCAGCTTTTTTAATGTGGCCTGGGATAAAAGGTCTTCAGAAGCTGTGGCTAGTTGTTTCCCACCGCCCCCATCTTGTGAATAACTTCCTATGTTTAGAGAGGGAGAGACTGTTTATGCATGATGTATTTTCTCACCGTATGAGTCTAACTTTTGTTTGCTAATTACCCAGTTTTGGATTTAAACTGTGAAGTGACTGTTTTGGAGCTGAGTTTTTTCATCTTACAAACCATGAAGCTGAGCTGTGGACAGTACAGATTTGATGTGGTCCCTGTTGACAAAGAAGGAGGCTCCTAAGTTGGATTTGTAAGCCAGGATGAGTTTTCACGGGTCCTTGCTGTACTACAAATTAAAGTCACAACCATAGGGCAACTGGTATCCTCCACTGGGGATGTTTAAACATAGATTAATGCAGTGCAGGCATTATTATAATACAAATTAAAGGCTCCAGAGCTCTGACAACAAAATGGTACCAGACTTAGGTTCCCTCCCCCTTTAAATGGTGTAATAAATATGTGTGTTCTTGCAAAGTAGTGCTGCATTTCAGTGCTGCTACTAAGGGAAGTGGGCATTCTTTAGAGTTCTTCAGATGGTTTGGGAATCTAGAAAAAATGGGTATCTGTGGTGGTGTTGTTGTTTGGGTTTTTTACCCCAGTGGTGTGAATACCCTTTTCTGGACTTTGCTTGTGTAAGATTTAGTCTTGATTTTTTTCATGCCATTATCTGTTTTCTTTATTGTCCCAGCGTCTAAGCACTAAAAACTAAACAGTTTTGAAAATACTAAACAAGTGGTTCTGTGATACATAGAAGAAGTATCTAGTTGACAGGTTTTTTAATAGCATATAAGATGTCTTCAGTGCTGTTTTGTTGCATAATTTTCAATGTTGTGATAATGTATCACCTTGAAAAGAAAAGCTTGGCATGCCTATTTATACTGTGCATGCTGAGGGAAACTAGTTTCTAATCCTGCTGTTCCCTAAACAAGAGGCAGAAATAATGGAAGTAAATGTATGGATACAAGACTGATTTTAATTACCCCTACTTTCTTTCCTGAAGGGTAGTTACTGGTTAAATGACATCTTATTCTGATCCTTGATGTGCCTTTAGTTTCACCTGCATGCACTATAATCTCTCAGACCTGAATCTGTACCTGTCTGCTCCTCCGTTCAGTGATGTCTGTGTTCAGCTCTTGCTGTGAAATCCTGGGAAGTTCATGTCTTTTGCTGTTGATGCCTTTTCATTCCTGGCCCAGCAAGGGTTTAGCACAAGTTGTGAGTCCCTTTTGCTGATGGAGCTAAGCTCAAACTTCCTCTGTGCACGGCAGTATCTTTATCTTAGAAAGACAGATGAGACTTTGAAGTCGGGTGGTCTCTTTCCTTGTCTTGTGGGAGTATTTCTGCAAGACCTCTATATAAATGTGTTACTCTTCCTGAAAGAGTTCTAGTGAAAAGAAGCTGCCTGACCTTTCAGAGTTGCCTGTTACCTGGTCTTATAGTTGAATGGGTTGTGCAATCTGAAACTTCTCTGCTGAAGCAAAACTGATTGTTTCTTGTCCTGCACCCCTGGAAAACAGATGATGGACAACATTGGGCTATGGGATGCTCTTGAAATCAGTATTGGGACTTGGCTGATTGAGTTCTGGTTTTGAATACAAGAAAGAGGGAGTAGGTAGGGGAGATTTAGATTAGACACAAATTGATTTATTTTACAGTGTGGGTGGTGAGACAGTGAAAAAGGTTGCCCAGAGAAATTGTGGATTCTCCATTATTGGAAGTGTTCATGTTCAGTTTGGATGAGGCTGAGAATAACCTGATTTAGTGAAAGATAGCCCTGCTCCTGACAGGGGGCATGGACTAGACGTTCTTTAAATGTCCCTTCTAACTTAAACCATTCTGTGATTCTGTGTATTCGAAATGAGGTGGGTAATACCAAGGAGTAATAGAATAGGTGGTGTGTATATATCTGTGTCATTATAAAGAGTGAAGTCTCTCTTGCCAGCAACATTCCTGTTTCAGTGCGTTGAAAGATTTGAGACTTTAGATGCAGCCTAGAAATATTCTTGAGACAGGCTCTTGATGCTTTTCAAACTAGAAAGAGGAAAAGCCAATAAGCAGAAGTTTTTTGGATGGAGAAGAGCAATTATGAACTTCAGGCACGATGATGCTAATTCTGTATTCTCACCTGTACTTTGCAAGACCTTTTGTGACTTGCTAAGGGTCTAGGCAGTCTTATCCATGAGTCATGGACTTGGCTAAATGAGTGGATTGAACAGAGGGTGTATTAATGTCTGGTAGCACTTTGTAATTCTTGCAGTTATGGCTGGCCGAGTGTTCTTTCACCCAGTTGACTATTGATTCTTCTAGGAAAGAGGAAAAACTTCCAGTGCCAGATGTTACCTGAGAAGGAAAGCTGACTGTCAACCATTGTGTCTTCCAAATGTGTTGAGGCATCTACGGCTGGAGCCCTCTTTTATTTTTTTTTTTCCACCTCCCTATTTTTCAGACTGTTACTGTTTCCTGTCCTCTTCCCCTCCACTCTTTCCTGGTTTTGTCTGTTAAAGAACTCTGGAAAAGTGGTAGTCTCTGTGTGCAAACCATACTTGCTGATTGCCGTTCTTTGTGTGTAACATCTGTGACCTTGTGTGGTGTCTAGCACAATAAAGTCTCTTTGCTACTTGGAGGTAGTGTAGTGAATGCCACAGAAATGAGACATTCATAATAATCCTTGTGATTCTGTTATCTGGTAAAAATATAAAAAGAAATCTTTTGTTTTCAGCATAATTTACTTTGGAGGGGTAGGAGGACACATGCACAAGCCAAGTTACAATTTTTGTTCCAAAAATAGATGTATGGCATTTGGATGTGTTACTAGGGTGTGGAGCTCTGTAATGCTGTTATGTGTTTGGGACTCAACTTTTTAGCTTATCATAGCTGAACAATGACACTGAGGTGGAGAAGTTGTAATTCCTGTAGCCTGTGTAGTTTTTTTCCCCATTTCATTGAAGTCTTGCAGTTAGTCATTGTTAGTACTTTCCTGGAAGCCATACAGCTCTTGGTTTGATAACCCTTGAGCTAAAAACAAGGCACTGCTTTCTCCTAGTTCTTCCCTCTCTTACCTCTCTAGCTGAAACAGCCAAAATCAGATTCTGGATTTGCTTTGCTGAAGAGAGTCTCTTTCCCCCTGCCCCAGAAATTTAGATGAGCTGTTGCTATGAACAAGGTTCCAAACTGTTACTGCTGCCTTTGTACTCGATGTCCCAGCAAGAGCTGGTAATAAGGCTTTAAAAGCCTTTCTGATAAATGAAAGCACTTAACACTGTCAAGGGTCTTTCAAAGATGGAATGAGTCTTGTCTGTGGGAATTGGGATGCATGTAAATAAATTAATAAAGTAAGTGTCCTTTTGCTTAGTGGAAAAAGAAGAATCATAACTTCTTGGCAGAAGGAGTGACAGAACATTTTAAAACTCAAGGCTGCTGATACTCAAGTTGTAATCTTAGGTACAACAATCTGGGTACCTGTTCTTGCCATTAGATGTCATCAATAACAGTTTCAGTAAATATGATACTTTGCTGCAAATCTATCCTTCCCTTATTGAGAAATCAGTGAGTTTCTCATGTGTGTCTCTTCTCACTCCTGCTGCGGGATCACTGGACTGAAAGAGAGGGAAAAACTATCTTCCATAAATCTTTTGTAGTGTTGTGTTTACGCAGAGTGGTTGTGCTGGTTCACCAAAAAGAAAAAAATTTCCAACCAAGGCTTAAATTCTTTTTCCAAAGCTGCATCTTGGTGGTCATTGCCTGCTCTTTTCTGGTGTGGTGGACTGACCTTGGACAGCTGCTTTTTATCTCCTCTTCCTCAATGGGATGGAGGAGAAAATAGTAAGAAAAAGCTCAAGGATTGAGACAAAGACTAGGAAATCACTTACTAGTTATTGTCGCAAGTAAACCAGACCTGAGTGGAGAAGATGAAATTTATTGCCAATTAAAATAGATTTGAATGGTGAGGAAGGAGGACAAAAATTAAGACATCTGCTCACGTCCATGCGTCTGGGTGTCAGATGGGATTTCACTGAATGATGATGGTCCACCCTTTTCCCCCTGGCAGTCCAGGAGCTGTGGCTTTTGAGGACTCCGCCCAGGTTTGGGTGTTGGTGTCTGGCACTTCCAGACACACTCTCTGTCCCTGAGGGGAAGTTGTTTCATGTCCCTAATTGTGGACTGGCTACCTGAGTGACAAGGCACGAGGCACCAGTTTGTTTCTCAGCCCTGAGGCAGAAAGGTGTTTTCCGTGTTTTCCCTGCCTGTGTTTGGTATAGATTAGCTGGAGCTGGGCCGTGGGATCAGGTGACTAATCACCTATACGCCCACTAATTAAGCAATGGGGTAGGATAATGGCATGCTACAGCTGACTTATGGTGACATGCTGGCGGGCAGCGGAGCCCCACTGAGGAGCTCCAGGGGCCCTGACGCCATGGAGTGTCATATGGCAGTGGGAAACATCCATTCAGATGAGGACCGGTCAAATTTCTTCATTCGATGATGAAGAAATAATTGGGCACAAAGTTATTTTGGGGAAAATAGTCCTTGGATTAATCCCTTAGCAAACCCTCACTGTAATCGATCCCTGTTTCAATCCATGAAGAGCTAAATGGGAATTTGCGACCCAGAATCCTGCTGTGGCTCTTCCCTAAGCATGACTGGACCTGGGGGAGGCCTCCTGCTTTCACAGATAACACCAGGCCTGAGTAACCCTGACATTTAAAAGGGGGAAAAATTATTTTCTGTATCAGCCAGCTGAAATTGGACATTGCAGAGGGAGCAGAGGAAGCTCTGGGAGAGGCAGCATTAAAAATACTGTTATTATTCTTCAGAAGTGGCTTTATGTTGCAAAAGCACATCTTGGACAAAGATATCAAATTCCACCTGCTGTTTCTTTGTGTTTAAATTGACAAAGTAATACATGTTGAATCAAGGATGTGTGTGTTTTTCACCACTGTTAACATTTCTCTTGACTCTGCTTTGACAAAAGCGAGAACTGTTGCTGGAGGTGAGACACAGCGGGGCTGCCATGCTCCAGGTGGCACACAAAGAGGTCTTGGAGAAGGGGTTGCTGCTGCCCAGGGCACTGGCGCTGTGCAGATTTACAGCACTAGTTTGATTCCTGCCATCTCCCTGGTTTGTCCCCACAGGCATCACTAAATGGCTTCCTTGGTTCCTAGGTGCTGGAGATGGGAGAAACCCTTGGTTATTTGGTCTTGTGAAGTGGTAGGTGTTTTGCACTTTTGCTGTAGGTAGGAATGAAGGGGGTTTTGGTTTTAGCAGAGATATGGTGGTGGAAATGTTCTTAGGAAAAGCTCAAAGGAATGACACAATTTAGTGTGTGACTTCATGATCTGAGGGAGAGATGAACTTGTGGATGTGGCTTCAGCAGGGAAAAGTGAGAGAAAATTATTCTGGAACCCAGATGAAGTACATGCCTCTTATTTTCAGCTGAGTTTATTAGAGATAACAAGATATGGCAAGCTGAGCAGATAATGCAGGACTTCATATCACTGATGTAAAACTGCTGAAAGGTTTTCTTTAAAGATGCAGCAACAAGCAAAAAAAAGAACCCCAACAAAATCCACCAGCCAAGGTATTAATTCAATGACGTTAGAAATCACAAAAAGCTCCATTTTTCTACTGTCTGAAATGAGATCAGGTGCTATCGGCCAGTATATGGGGAGCCCAGGTAAACAAACTGCGTTGATTTCAACCAAACAAATATAGCAAACTATTTAATAAAATGAACTGTTACAGCTTATTTGAGCAGGCTTGGTTTGAAAAAACCAGCATTTTTGTAGACAAGAATTAAATAGTTGTGGAAATGTTTGATTTCTCCAATTTTGCTTGCCAGGCTGACCACAAAATAAAAAAAAAAGGGGGATTTCTTCCTGAGCTGTGTTTTGATAGGAGTGTCTTAAGCTTCCCTGGGAAAGCAGCTAAACGCAGGGCTGGTATCAATCTCCTGGGAGCCATCAGGTGCGTTTAGCTGGATAATACACCAGCGAGATGGAAACGTAATCAGGCTGCTTTGGTATCCCCTGCTTGCCGGCTTGCATTTTGCTGGAGTATCCCGTAAAGCCTTGGGCCCTGCTGGTGATTGTCAGGGCTTTCAGGGCGCCTAGCATACACATGCATAATGCATGAACAGCATGCAGGTGACATTGAGAGACAGGGTTCAGAGGAGGGATTGCAGTAAGACTAATAGGTTTAAGGAAATAGCATTTTTTGCCTCTGTTAAATAATTGGTGGGTTTCTTTCATTTTTAAAATGTCTGACAGTTTTTTGCTTAGCACAAAGCACTTTATATTCTAGGTCTTGCCACGCAGATAACTGCTATTTTCTCTTTCCCCTTCTGTATTTGCCACTGGTTCTGTCATGTGTAGGTATAACAAGGCTTATGAACACCTGCTTTGCATTGTTTGGAGTCTTTTCCCTTTTTCTTTTCCTTTTAGCAAAAACCCACAAACCTTGCAGAAAAATACAGAGAGTAGAGTACCAGCAGGCTTCTGAGCAGGTGTCTGGGAGCTGCCTTACCAGGGTGTACTGAGGAGCTGGAATTTGTCTGCCAGCTTTTGGGGGACGTCCTGTATTTGCCCTGAAAACAAAACACTTTCTCTCACAGCAGTGGGGGCAATAGATTTTGGTTTACTTACAAAAAGAAGACCAGTTTATAAGGGTGGATTGAGTTTGCTACAAGCAACTGCACTTGCTTGCAACCTCTGCCAGTCAGAGCTGGGGTAATGCTAGCCTTGAGGATCTGCCTTATCTGGGTTATATTGTGTTGTTGCTCTGGTAACAGCAAGTCCTATACCTTTATTAAAGGAAGCAGGGATATTTTATTTTACTCTCTAGACTCCAATCAAAGTGAAATTTTGAGGTTTCTTTTTACGACACTTTTGCTGTTAGTGGAAAATTTGTACTTGCTCTGCAGAGAGCAATTTTGGTCTAAAAAATAATCTTTTTTTTTTTTTTTTTAACTTTGGAAAATAAAGATCACGACTTGCAAGAATGCTTGGTGTCCATATTCTAAGTAAAACCTGTGCTTTTAATCCAGTTTAAAAAAAACGGGGAAAATTCTACAGGAAACTCGAGGTCAAGAAGAATTAAACCTTCTTAAGCACTTTGTATACACTCAGTGCCATGCTGCTTTGTCAGCTTCAATTCAGAGATTGTCTCCGAGGCTTTTGACTGTTTTGGAAACAGGTCTTGCAGTGACAAGGCAGCTGTTGGGAAAGTTGGTTGTCTTGAGCTGTCACTGTGCTTTTCTGTGTCCGATTACAGAGTTATCTTGAGGCAGTGCTTGAGGTGGTCTCTTGGTCAAATCACACTTTTATTATACAGGCTTTGAACCTGGTAAAAACACCGATGATCCATTGGTGGAGAACAACTGTGATGCTGCCTTTGGTTTTGGGAGCTTCTCTTTCCATGCTGTTGCAATATCCTAGTACCCCACTTCCAGTGGGCTTGGTTTTTGCGGTATCCATCCAAAGCAAGGCATTTATTTTTGCTGCTTCAGTTGAAATCCCTCTTGCCCAGGGTTTCTATTCAGAAAAACTTTGAAGCCTCATCAGAAGACCTGCTGTTTCATCTGGATTCAGAATTCAATTTTGGTGTTCACGGATTAGGATTTAGTACAGTCTTAGTTATTGCTTTACATCTAGTTTAATTCGATCTATAGTATTAAAATCAGAATGCTCGAATTAAGTGTTCATTATTGTGTTTTGTTTTTCTTGCAGGGAAGTTACCCAGTGTGGGAAGATTTTATAAATAAAGCTGGGAAACTGCAGTCTCAGCTTCGGTAAGTTTTATGTTACACAGTCAAGATCCCCTACAGTTCCTTGGATGTGCAAGCATTAAGATTAAATGCAGCTTTTGCAAGGATGATTTTCTAAGCAGGTCCTAGTAAAATTTCGCATATTACAAAGTCAATACCTGCATGTAATTTTTCAAATACTACTACTGGTGTTTTAATATATTTAGGAAAATTCATAATCTACCACCAGCTATACATAATAAAAAATAAAATGAGCTAAGTTTCATGGGTTTTCATGGAAAATAGGAAAGATAGTCTATTGTTCTTTAGTGAGCACACATTTGGAGTTAGGTCTATGTTGCCCTTTTATTAGTGTAGAATACAGAGGGGTTATGTTAGAAGAGGGCTCGAAATACTAAAAAATCTTCGGTAGCCTTAACAGCATTTTCTTCTGACTTAAAAATGAAAAAAAAATTGCTTAGCTGGATCATACATTGGTGATGATTAAAACTTAAGGGTTTGGGGTATACTTTGAAAATGGCATTCTGGATTTTTTAATATATGGCATAAGTATCACACTTAGACCAATTCTACCTCTAGAATTCATTCATTTGTAAAATTTTTTTCTGTTAATACGAATGCAAGCTCAATTTCCTCACAATTCTCTCCAAATCACTGTCTCCTCTCTCTTCTCCAAAGCATCGGGTTTTTTCCCCAGCAGCTGTAGTGGCAACAGGTTATTAACAGTCTGGTTTGTGGTTCTGTGTTGCATTATGAACCGTTCCCAAAGAAGCTGGGAGTTAGCTTCATTTGCCCTAAACAGCTGGAATATGCTGTTCTGCTACACCCTGCCTAAAATGCCACACTTGTGTGTGGTTTTTTTCTTTTCCCAGCAATCAGTGGAGTATGGAAGATGCAGAGGAAGTAGAGAAAGAAGAGAAATGGAGAACTTTCCTAGCCTTTTGTACTCTTCAGACACAGGCTTTCTGGGATGGCATGAGGGATAGTTTTGTTTATTTCCCGGTCCTGTGGTGTTGCATTCAATCAGTGCAGTGCTACAGGAACATGCAAGCAGGCAGCTTGAAAGCCTGTGTTCGAGGATTTGCTGTTTGTTTCTAGCAAATGTGAGCCTTTTGCTGCTATTTCATTTCTGTGTGCTCTGATAAAGGACAGCAGATGTCATTTGAGCTGGAGCCAGGTCTTCCTGGATCTTGTTACTGGGGAAATGGAACTTTGTTATTAGCAATATAATTAATAATTAACAACATGGTACATGAATAACAGTGTGACCCACAAGTTTGGAAGATGAACATCACAAACATTGTTAAGGAAAATCCCAGAAAAGATTTTCTGGTTCCAGGGCCCAATATTGCTAGTTAGCTGTCAGGGTTGGGGGGGCCTGCCCTCCCTTTTGTCTGCTGAGCATGTGGAGAGTCCTTATGCATTTGCTTGGTCCTCTCATGCATAGGGTGGTTTCTCTGTGTGTGTGTTCAAATCTTTTGTGCTGTCAGTAGGCCATTTACTATGCTGCCAGTTACATCCTCTGTACCTTGAGCATATTGGAGTGAGACTTGCATAAAATCTGACCTAATTAAGCAGTCCTGTGGTCTTTCTGGCTGAGGATCAGCTTCCCTGCGGGTCTGCCAGGGTTTTTGAGGCAAGCAAGGAGCTCTTGAAACAAAGTGAAGTTGATAGTCCCTGTTCTGGATTTCGCTTGAAAAGGCTGACTGACACCATCAGGAGAGAAAATCAGTTACTGTTAGAAAAGATGTGCAGAAACAGAACCATGAGGTAACTGTGGAGAGGGCACAATTGTGCTTTACCTGTAGAGCACTGGCCTACTTTCACTTTAATTGGGTCAACCAGACTAAAAACCTTCAGAAATCTGGACTGACCTGAGGTGTTCAGGGCTCTGGGGCCTGCTTATCTGGAGCAAACGTGTCTGGAAAATTGTAACTCACGTTTGCTGTCCACTTGAACAGGTGTGTGGTCTGTGTGTGTTTTCCAAACGTGGAGGGAGATTGGACTAGTGAGGTTGACACTTTGGATTGTGAAGTCTGAGATTGCTGGTGTACCTCTCAGGAAGGGTCCTGCTTGGAGGAGCAGTGGATCAGAAAGGGGTTTTGTTTATTTTGGGGGTTTGGGAATTGGTGTTTTCTGTGGGTTTGAGCTCTGTGGGTTTTTTTCTTGAAATGGAGGGGTTTTTTTCTTCTTTTCCCACTTTTCCATTTGTCCAAGAACTCCAGATCAGTCTGATTTCCAAGAAATTTTCTGTTTCAAGGGATGCTCATGCTCCGCAGATGAAAAATGCAGGAAATTGTTTGGCCAGGATCCTAGATAAAAGGAAGTTTGTGCATGTTTATTCTTAAAATACACATGTTCCCTGAGAATAGCAGTGGCTGTAATTTGTTCACTAATGGGTGAAGTATAATGTGTGTTAGATTTGTTTTTCATGTTTGACTGCTTAATATTAGTTCATCAGAGGAAATCTGCTAGAAGGAGGGTGGCTGTGCTCTTTTGAAACAGCACCTGTCTTGTGCAATTCTCAGCATGGAATTAGCGTGGCTGCCTCCAAGTCCATAGTGCTAACACAAAGCGAGGAAGGGATTAAGAAATGAAGGAGGGAAAAGGCTAAGTTCAGATATAAAAGAGAATACTTTTTGTGGCCTCTGCAAGTTCACAGTGTTACTCTTTATAAACCTAAATGTTTTTGGCAGTAATTAAATAGGCATCAATGAGACACTGCTAATGTTTTGTTATCTGTATGCATTTCAGGACTACAGTAGTAGCAGCTGCTGCCTTTTTGGATGCCTTTCAGAAAGTGGCTGACATGGCTACTAATACACGTGGTAAGCAGATGTGTCAATATTGAGTTTAACAGAACGCTGTGTGGTTTATACCATTTGTCGTAATAAAAAGAAGTTTTAACTTGTTACATTGACAAGCAGATCTGTGAGACATCTGTTAGATGGACTTGCACTTTGAAAAAGTGGCACGTGAAAAAGGAAGTTGTCTTTACTGAAAAAAAAAATGCTGGAAACCTGTAATTTAAATGTGTCATCAATCATGTGAACACTTCTTAATTACCATTTGAATTATACGTTGATGAATAATATTTGAAAGCAAGATTTACAGAAATCTGTATTCACTGACGCTTCTGTACCTTGTATAAATGTAAAAGGCCTGATACTCAGCTGGAATAAATAACTGTAGGGCTGCTGGAGACAGAGCAGATACTGGCTGATGCTGTGGCCTTTGGGTTCTGCCAGTAATGATGACCATGAGCTGTACTTACATCTTTGAGCAAAGACTTTGCTTGTCCTTCCCCCTTAAGTCTGACATTCTTGATCAAAATGAATTTTCCTGGGCTGTGGGCTTCTCTGGGTAGCAGTCTAAGCTTGTTGGTGAGTATGGAGAGCCAAAATAGTGCAGCTGGCATTCTTTCCAGATTGCTGAGTTGGAAGGAGACAAAAGGCTGCTTCTCTCTGATGCTGGATGCCTGGTGACCACAGCACCATGTACAGATGTCCCTGCAGTGGTAGGGCATTCCCCATGGTCACTGTCCTTGGACTGCTGCTGAAGAGTAAATCCAAAGTGCAGATAAATCACTGCTGAGGGAACAGCTTTTGGTCACCTCTAACCTTAAAAGTTTTGTAGCATTTTTTTAAAGTTCTAGTGTGCCCTTGGCATTTGACTTGGAGAGTTAGAAAGTAATATTGCTGATGTGAAGAGTGTTCATTCCCATTAGCAGAGTGCAAGCTCAGCCAGACTTCCTCTTCCCTTCACTTCTGGCTAACAGGAATAGTAGCAGCTGCTGGAGTGAGTACCAAGTCATAGAATGACAAGAGGGAAGAATTCCTTTTTTCCTGTCTAAAGCTAATATTTACATTCTGATAAGAAGTTCCCCAGTATATGCATACCTACTGTAAATTATAGGTAATCTGCTCACATAAAATAATAAACATGACAGAAAGTGGAATAAACTGAGGATGGAGACCCAAGGCAGAACTTAACTTGCATTGCTAACATGTCTTTCTTTCAAGCATGTTCTCTTCTATTCCTTCTGCCTTCCCCAAGGGGAAACAAAGTAAACTACCAAAATGATTGAGACTTGTCTTCTAGCTATGCTGGCAGGCTTATAGGACTTGCATTTGAGATACCAGAATGACTGAAACTCTCCCACTCTTAAACAAAAATGGCTTGTGTGGGGTTTTGAAGGGTATTTTACACTTTCTGCTGTATTATTTGGACCATGTCCAGCAAGTGTTGTGTCTTATCTCTTAGAACACATCCTTTACAAAAGGAGCTCTGTGAATCCAGGCATGCCAAATTTGTATAGCTCCTCTGTTCTGTCTTCTGCCTTCCCTGACTGAAAGGATAGAAAGGAATTTTGGTTTTATTTTTAGAAAGTGATGTTCTGGGCAATGAATGAAAGCTCTGGGTTAGCTGGTGATTCTGATCTTCCTCCCAACCCAACTTCCATTTGTGCCCATTCAAGTGTACCTCTGAGGTGGCACCTTGGTCCTTTAGCAAATACAGATGGTTCTACCTTGCTGTGGACAGGGATAAACACCTGGCCCTATGGAAGGTGATGGCAAAAGTCCCTATGACTTATGAGGGCACAATTCAATAAAAATGTAATTTGCCATCAGTATAAAGAATTCTATTCCAAAACTGAAACAGAACGAACTTACTGGTTTTCTTCTCTGATGTGGGAATTTTAACAGGCTGTTTTCCCTCTGAGGGGTTGCCTAACGTGAAAAATTCTTTGTTAAATTTTGCCTATTACTTACCCAGTTTATAAAATTATCAAACACCTGGCTGTGTTTCACACTGTTTAGAGGGTTAACAGATAAACCAAAGTTTACAGTTAACAGATTAACCAAAGTCAGGCAAGTTCATGTTCAGTTGCTGGGGATATATGAGACTCATGTAGCACTTCCCATGACAAAGGCAGGGAGGTTGGTATATTTTACATAATAAGGCTGGTTTATCATTGCATGACCCAAATACTTCTTCTGGGACCTAACTGTATATGCAAATGTTGCAGCAGGTGCCTGCTCTGGAGGGACAACGTTAGTTCCTTGTTAGGATGACTGAAGTGTTGTGAAGCTGGGTGCTGCCTTTAATTTGTAATTGCTTATAGTTCTACAGAAAGTGGCCTGTTATTTTAAGACTCACTGATCTAGCTGATGAAAGTGTTTTATCAGTCAACAGAAGCACTCTGGCTACTCTTTAATCTGTTTGCATCAGCATTAGCTTTGAAAGAAGAAAAAGTGTTTGCATGGATGTACATGTCCACACACACACAAGGGGAGACAATCTCCTTTGCAGTCACCAAGTGTTCAAGAATGAGAGCTTATATCCATCATTGCCAGTCCGTGTTCCAACTGGTATCTTTACCTTGTGTGCCATTACTGCTGTTCCCAAGCTTTGTCTTTCCTCTTTTGGTGCATCGTTCTCTCCATGCCATTTACTTCCTTCTATTTCTGCAATGGTAATGATGTTAATCTTCACGTTCCCATCTGGAGCTCAGATAGAAGGCATAATTGGAGCTCTGCCTATGGTAAAACCTATGATTGGATGAGTCAGATAACCTGTACTTTGCTGTATTTTCTTCACATTGTAGCTTCTAAAGTAGGAAAAGCCCTGAATGTGCAGTACCTGATGTTTTGTGGTGACTCAATACACAAATTAATTTCCCAACCAGCTCATTTCAGCTTTTGCTTCCTCCTTTGCTGTCTCTCCATTTAGATGTGTATCAACCCAAAGTTCAGTCTCTTTTTTCCTCAGTTCTGTTCCCTCAGTTCAATGCTTTTTGATTTTAGCCTGACAAGGGAAAACACAGGGAAAGTGGTTCTGATGCATGTATCACCAAAATGTTGGGTTTCTGTGGGTTTGGTCATCTGAGAAACATCATTTGAATGGGGGAGATTGTCGAGTTATGTTGCTAATTCTCTAGTAATGCTAGCTGTATAGCAGTGTGTGCTGTTTTTGCTGGTATCAGAGATTTTCGAAAACAAAATTCCTTCAGATATTTTGATTTTTGAGCTCTGACAAAATAGAGACATCTATGTAGCAGTTTGTGTTATTCAGGCTGCATCTGTTTGGCATAAAGCCCAGCAGAACTCAGTAGTCTCCAGTGGAATCTGTATTATCTCTCACTATGAGTATTAAAGAGAATGCTCACAAAATATTAAATGAATGAGGTACTTCAGGGTACCTTTAAATCCTTAATATACCTTAAATAGTATTAATAATAACTCTGGAATACCTTAAAAGTTACGTTTCCTTTTGGGGAGATGTGTGCTCATGAGTTTCAGTTCGGGCTTTTCTCACATGGTTTATTACTGTCACTATTTGAGATTCTTAATGTTTTTACCTGCATCAATAATAATTATGAATCAGAATCAGTTCTGAAACATGGAAGAAATTTAAATCTAATTTCATTTAATAGCTGTTTACCTGATTATTTGTGCAATACAAGTATATTCTCCTATGAAGGCAAGAACTGCGCATCCCATGTACTGTATGTTTAAATGTGATATATGTTTATAAGGTGGGTTTCAACAGTATGTAAAAGGATGTGTGTAAATTGCTTTGCTTTTTGTAGGCTAGTCTTCTTCTGCTTCTGCTGCATTTGAATGTCCTTTGTAGATAAGTACTAGAGCTCAGGAACTTGAAAAAGTAGGTGTGTGAAAAGTAACTATCCTCCTTGTGTTATGAGGGAGATTGATGTGAAGACATGCACACTTCTTCTGTATCCACTTAATACACCATTGGCAGCTTCCATGGATAAAACCCTGCCCCAATCGTGCCTGCCTGCATCTGCACAGGTGTAAATTAAAATTTATGGAAAGATGATCTAAAAGCTTTGATTTACCCAAGCTTAAAATTGATCTTCAAAGTGAGATTGTTAATGAGGCAGCTGATACTCAAGTCTTGTGGTTTTTTGTTTTTCATTCATATTGAAGGGTTTTGCATATACATAGGTGTGTTTGATATTAGCAGATTAGTTAAATCACTTCAAGAGGGTGTCAGCATATCACACAGCTTTCTCTGGCCAGTTGGATTCCGTGGATTGTAGTGCTGTTTGAAGTTCCCTCTTGGCAAGTGCTACTAGAGGTATGTGTTCCCTGCCTTTGGTAACTCTGACATCTATTATGTTTTCCATCTCTTTCATTTTACAGACGTCTGAGAGGATTTTAAGGCAATGTAGAGCTACTGACAAGAGTTGCAGGAAATTCCACTTGAGAGGGAGACCTTCTCTGCTGGACTGAGGGGTCAGAGGTCGGGGAGGGAAGTACTGTGAATGGTCAGCCAGCTACCATGGGACACTGAGTACACTTGGAAGCAAAACTCAGCCTATGTCTGCATGGCATGCAGGAGCAGCAGGGATCCAAAATCAGCATAGTAATTTTAATGTTACCCTTTTGAGTGGCAGGATTTATCAGTGTAGAAGAAGTGCTGCATTAAAGTGTCTGTACTTTTTTCAGGCGTCATTAAACTTCAACAGCACACAAAAGTATAAGATGGCTTTACACTTCTACTTACAAAATTAAATTTGATTAATATTTGTGAGTATCTGCGTCAGGTAGCTCTTCTATGGCACTACTCAGTGACTGCTCTTCATGTTTAGTAAGGCTGCTTAAAATAGTACTTTTGCTGCAGATCACTGTTCGAGGGCAGACTCTACAACCATGTTGCTCCAGGTACCGTGTGAGTAACCCTTCAAATAGTCTGTAGTCTGGGTGGTACATTTTTATTTTAGCCAGGATCTATATGGTATGTATTGAAGTGGTTTTACAAGGTGACAAGCTGCCCGAAGTGTCGCAGGGCTGGAATTAGCATCTGTTATCTTCCAAGTGAGTGTACTTAGGCCTCCTGAACCAGTATCTTGCTCACTGCAAATATGGCACAGTGTGACCCAAGGCATGGTAAATCCTTGGTGCCACAGCAAAATGTAATGGACAGTACTCTGAATGGTGTTTTTTAAAAAATTATTTATTTTCATGGTGGGGGGAAAGAAAATGAAACAGAAGTTAAGCCTGGGGAGGAGAAAGACACCATAATCTACAGCAGTAGACCTAAAAGCTGTGTAACATTTTTTAAATAAACTGCTTTGCTCCTGGCTATGGACTGGGGAGTTGTGATGGTGAGCTGTGCCTAATTTCAGAGTGAAACAAAGCTGGTCACAAGAGGAAGGGCATTCTCATTGTCCAATTCCTTTGTCTTTCTGACTCCTCTTTAATTTCAGATTACTGAAATTTTGCTCATACTCATAGCAAAACCTCTGTTTGAGCTTCCTGTCAGTTAAGGTAAGACTTTGTAATAAGTACTTACTCTTCCTATGGTGTCTTTGAAGTAAAATAACACAGTCCAGATTTTTTCTTTGTGGATTTTCATATATAAAATAATCAGGAAGAAAAGTATTTGAATGAACCATTCAGTCTTCCCATATGTTTTCATGAAGATGATGCAAAACACAGGACCAAATTCAGAATCATTGGCAGATAATTTTGCAGCCGGATGCATATTACATATCTGTTGCGTTTGGAGAAATGGAACTTGGATATTCTGTTCTACAACAGCTAAAAACTACAGATCACAAAGGCCGTGCTCTGTTATTCTCTGTTTCCGTGTTCCCATCTTTCTCTAGACAAGTAGCAAATGTCGGTCCATGTCTTTCAACAAGTGTGTCGCCCTGAGAACTCTGCTTCTGATGTGAACCTGTTTGGCTGGAGCAGTCAAAATGGGATGAACATCTTAAATGCTCAAACACAAGACAAGTAGTTTGCTTATTAATTACTAGATTTTATACTTAGGGGCTTGGAAGGGCTGCTCTGCAGATAAAAAATAACATAGCCATTTTCTTTTCTTCGGGTGAGTGCAGGCATTTCAGCATAAAGAAATATTATTTATTTATGCCTTATTTTTTTCCTTGAGGCCAGCTGCCCCTTGGTACAGTGCAGAGAGTGACGGAGGAGTGTAGTTTGCATTTGCCCTACAACCCAGTATTTTTTTGAGCTTGCTAAGGTGCTTGCTAAGAGACTGAAATGTTGTTAGGAAAGGGAGTAAAGCTACCAGGTGATTGTGTGTGCTAAACAGAAAACTTGAATACAAGGCCAGCTTCTATGAGGGAGAAAAAAAAAAAGAGTGAGGGAGGAAGAAGCAAACAAGCTTCTTTAATACTTCATCCAAGGAGTGGGCAGGTGTGTTAAGATAGAAGTGGCTGGACTTTTTTCACATGACCAAGTGTGAGTCTGCTCACTATAATCTGAATTGGAAATCTTTGGGATTTTGGGGAGGCGGAACAGCTCAGAGTTAATTTTTAATACAGTTGGTTGTAGTTCTTCCTCTCTTCTTACTTATACAGCTGTGTTGCTTTTAGAAGGATAGAATATCAGGTCCTGTTTTTTCTGCAGGCTTGGGATGGATGGATTGTTGTTTCCAGCTACATGATGAATTTGTATCTCTGGGGGCATCTTCACGCAGAGCACCTACACTTCAGTAACTAAGTACTGGTTTTGTAGCTGTAAAGAATTTTCTAAGTCTTGGCAGCAGAACCAGACTTTCGATGTCTTAAACATCCAGTTTGGGAAGTAATGAGGATAAATCATAAATGGCTCTGAGGATTTCCTTCAGATAATTTATTAGGTTAGAATCAAAGATGCAAAAACATACTTTTGATGATGGGATGTGGATTTGAAAGTGGAGGCTGAGGTTTTGGTTGGTGGTTGGTTTTCCCAGTGTAGCACATGTTTCTGTGGTGGGAGATCCCCTTTCAGGCTAATTCAGGCAGCCTTTTGATGTGATAAATTACTAGCTGGCACACAGTTACAACCCTGTAGTAACCACAACAAGAGAGTTGTTGCAGCTCTTACTTACTTAATTTTAATCTGTCACCAGTTGGGTAGCAAAGGTAGCTGAAGATCTGTTCCCATTGAGTTTTATTTAGTATCTTTTTTATTTGCCATACGACAGAGAAGGAAGTTCTGTGTGGTGTGGGAAGAGAATTAGAAAATCAGCTCAGACTAAGCAAGGTTTCTGTGAAGTAGGATGGTGCTTCTTGTCTCTTGGACCTTGCCCATAAGAAACTGTGGCGGCTGCAGAGCAGTTGCTGAGCTTCTGCAGCCTTGTGTTTTGTGCCTCAGCTGTCTGGAGCTGCAGGTTTGGGGGTTGTCTTTTTGTTGGTCACCTCAGTGGTGGCTTCCAAGAAGACACATCTTGGTGAAGTATCAGATTGGTGCCGTCAGCTGGCTTCTTGCAAACTCACCAGACTCTAGGGGTGTGAGTGTGGACCTGACCAGAGTCCTGCAGTTTACTCAACCTCATTGCATCCCAGTCCACACATCCTTGAACCACTTGTGAAGTTCCTTTGTATCAGGCAATTTGTGCAAAGGCTGCGGTATAAAATGTGTGCTTTCACTTGGGATGTCTTCTCCAGTTCCTTCGGTCTATTCCTACCCTGGCTGGAAAAAAAATATGTTTTTTTCTAATGACATAAGAGACCTATACAAAAAGTAAAATTATGAGCTGCAGCAGACTAATTGCGAGTGGAGTGTCCATAACAATGGAACTCCATCTAATCATTAACAAAAGCAATAACTAAAGTAATTTTCAGCAGCAGCAGTGACATTTGCATTGTCTAACAGGTTTTTTTTTTGCTCTCCTTAGTTCAGGCTTCCTCCCAGAAGAATGCTCTTCCACACATTTTTGTAGGTGTCAGGACCGTAGATTGTATACGTTCACTGTGTGTGTCCATGCAAACTAGTGTTCTACTGCCAGGTGATTTACTCGGTGATATGATTCATCTCATGTTTGCATACCTGCTGCTTCCCAGGAAGCAGTGCATGTTCATGGTAATAATGAGGTCTTGCTTAAAAATAGACCAGCTTTCTTAATTTTCTTGTCCTTCTGTTTGCTTGATGATTTGTCGGGTGTTGCCAGCACAAATGTTTGTCCCTGTTGCTGTGCAAGCTGTTCACCCCTTCCCTCCTCCCTTCATGTTAGTTTTCTTCAGTGAAGCAGTTCCCTGCTCTTTTCTTCCCTGGTTGATGTAGTAAGACCTGCTCTGTTCAGGCTTATGGGCTCATTTAGAGAGGTGGGTTAGAGTCCCCCCTGGATCTTGAATTTCAGTAGAAAATTAAGATCTGCCTGGGACAAGAAGTGCATTTCGCTGTGTGTCTTCCTCTTCCACTCCCACACATGATGGAGTCCAACCTGTAGAACTACTTCTGAAAAGTTGAAATAATATAGTTACCTCACTGTTTCATTTCAGGGCTCAGAGTCCTCCCTCTTGTCTTTGTGCTTTCTACAACAGTTTTTTTCTACAAATAAATCTGTGACCTGCCCTCCATTCAGGTTATTTTTTTGGACAGGGTGGAGAAGGAAACGAAGATGGGCTGTTTCCAAAGGAGCCCTGGGTTGTGACCTGATAGTACTTCCTGTAAAATGTTTGGACTCTCTGTAGTTACATGTATGCTTAAATCCTCCTACTGCTTTGCAGTTGGTGCTTTTTTTGTTGTTTTCACATGGGCTTCTTGCATGTAAAAACAAGTACCTTTTCCAATCTAATGAAGCCATTGAAAAATGCTATGACCTTTTCAGCAGCCATCCCAACTCAAGCTTTGTGGAAACCACTTCAAAACTAGGAGCAGTGACAATTTTCTGCATGGGCACGTTCATCCACAGTGTCGTGGGGTAAAAGAGGTCTGGGTTTGTACAATCAGCCCCTGCAATTGTTGTGAAATTCTGCTCTCCCGCAGCATTTATTACTATGTAAAATTGAAATCTGCATGATTTCCTGCTGTGAACGCCTGTGCCGAGGGACTGGTTTCTATAGTAACTAATATCAGGGAGCTGGCTGGGACTTCAGTTTGGAGCTGTATTTTGCAGTTCGATGCAACCCTGTGCGAGTACTTGATGGATGACAAACAAGCAGTCGGGTTTGTGGCTGCCATTACTACAGTAGCAGTGCTGTGCATCTCGGCATGTTCGCTGAGAGCTAAAAACAGGCTTTTTGCAAAATAGATTTGGAGGTGAGGAGGGAGGTTGTCTTTTTCTCTAACACCAGTCCCCTCCCTTGGTAGAGCTGCTAAATGGAAACACTAAAGAATACATCAATGAGTGTTTGTCCTGGAGTCACTTCAGCCCACCCTAAAGTGAAAGATATACCTGAGAACTGGGTCCATTTTCTCCTGAGAGTAACAGCCATTGGTGTTGCCACTGTTCTGTTTCGAAACAGAGCTGGTGTTGTTCTGCTGAGCATGATAAATAGCATTGTTAATGTGTTTTCATCTGCAGGAGCAGCTTCTGCCCCTACTTAGGCCCAGACACACCTGCTAAGTGTATTTGGTTTTGCAGGGTTAAGCAGGGGTTGGAGTGTTGAAGCTTGGCTTGTATAGACTGTAGGCTTTCAGGGTGCCAGGCAATATGCAAAGCCTCGTTTGCATCATTTGTAATTAGTCCAGAAAGGCATAGTGGGGTCAGGTACTTGAAAATGAAACTGAATCTTTTATTTAAGGTCACTTTAAAAACTTGAGTCATGTGATGGAGGTGGGAAAGAAATGCAGAACAGTGCTTGCTGTCCTGACAAGTCCTCTAAGTACAGAAATTGGACTTAGGCAGGCAATAATGGTTTGGTCTCTTTTTTTCCCACCCCAGTAGTTCCCCAAATTGTGATGAGGCCAAGCTCTCTAAAGTAAACTTGGAGCATTGATGAAAGTCTAAAGTGTGAAGATGTCATGTTTGTATGACTGAAGGTTGGTTATCCTGGCTGTGCAAGAAAAGGAGATGTGTGTCAGATGTCCTTGTCTTCCAAGCCTTGTCCCCCTAGAAGCCAGGCTTCTCTGAGGAGAGGGTGAAGTTGTACGTCCTGTATACTTGTAGACGTGGACTCACAAGGAGTGCCATTTGCTCAGCCAGCGCAAGGGGAGCCTTGACTTGGCCACCCTCAGAGCACCCTCTTACTCATTTGGTATTTGGAGATGCCAGAGTGGGCTGAGGAGAGTGAGTGTAGAGAGGAAGAAATGTATGGTGGACAAAGAGGAGCTGGGTGTGTTGTGCTGGGCATATTTAGGGAACATCTGGTACATATCCATGAAGAAGTGAGGGATTTTATTTAAAAAAAAAACCAAACTGTTCAGACCGGTCATCTTTTATATTCACTGTTTACGTATGCAAGCCCATAGTAAAAGTATTACAGTGATTTAAAAAACCCCGATAAATTACTGGATTAAACTATTTGCGTCAAGAGAGTAATGATGCATTTGAATAATCTGAGATAATTTGGCACTGAGATATGACCAGATTAACAGTTTCAGAAGTAGGATTGGAAACTGTCATTTAAGAATATAATGACTCATGTTGCTGAGAAATCATCCTTACATTTGTACTTGTGCAGAAGTAAAAAAAAATCTCCCTTTCTTTCAAGCAGATATTAAGTAGAGTGCTGAAATGAGAATCTTAGTAAGATTTTGTTATATTTACACAATATAGTGATGGAAGTCCAGAATGCTGAGTTGTTATAAATAAATAAAATCCAAAGTACATTTAGTAAATACTTAAAGTGCATATTGTGATGGATTACCCCTGTTTTTAATGCTTGTTCATTTTCTGCTAGTTTGCAAAATCACTGGAGTCCAATAGAGCACATTTCTGTTGGAGGCTGTTGTGAATGTGTATCCATTTTAAATCTAGGTTGTCTTGCAGGGAGAATAGCAGCTCTGTGTGAGTGTTAGTCACTGTGGTTCAAAGGTAAAGAGTTCATGTGTAGCTCTTCTGGAGCTGCTGCAGAGGCAGGAGCCTTAGTTATGAATATAGTCAAGGGAATGTTTTAGCTATTAAGCTGAAATGTTGGGGAAATGAATGTTGTCACTGAGTGTGTACTGTGATGCAAAGCCCTCCCCAGACTGTTGGGTTCAAGTGCACGATGTGTGCTCAGGACGGATAATTGATTTAGACGAACAGATTTTAATCTTTCATTGTAAGCTTGAGGCCGGCTTCACTCAGAGCTATAAAGTCCATGTTTCTCAAGCTGCACTTTCGCAAGGGTTTTAGCTGTTCTCTCTGAAGTGGCTGCCTGTTTTCAGAGACTCTTTGTTCTTTGCAACATGTTCTCTTTGTTGGCAACCTTACTAATTTAACATGACTTTCAAAATTTGGACTGGGAGAAAAAGCCTTGTTCATGTATGTTCCCAGCTAGGGTGAAAGTGCTGAACTTGTGGTGTGCATCTATAAAGACAATGAAGAAGCTGGTTGAGATGTTACTCTAGGGTGACTTTATGCACAGTGTAATTAAGCTTCAAGTTTAGATTTGAGTATTTTAAAACAAATGTACTTGTTAGAATAAAGCTTTCTTGTTAAGGCTTTGTGCTAGGGTTAATGGGTTCTCACAGGAAAAAAGCTAATGCCTTCAGAAGTGCATACAACCACCCATCTGCCCATCATGAATATTGCTAAGGGATTTTTGAGCCTAAGTAGCAAGAAGTCTGTCCTGTCCTCTTAGGTTGGTTAATGAAGGCTAAAGCTTGGTCAGGTTAAAAAATTCATCTATTCAACAGCCTTTCCAAAGCTCCTTGTCTCCAGTGTTTTGACTGTTGCCTAATCTGTTGAAATTGGTCAGAATTTCAGCCTCATTAGAGTTCAATTACTGAGGTCATGATTGTCATGGATAAAGTAGTATATGTTGTCTTGTTTATGCTTAACTTTTGTTTATTTCAAGTTAGTCACAGTTTGGTTCCACCTTATTTTCACATGTGATTTTTTTGGCCAAAAAAGGAAGCTGGACTCAAAACTTGTGCCCTCTAGGTGCACCCGTAAGCTGAAAGATGTATGAACAGCTTTCTTTAAGAGAAAAGGTCTCTTACATGAAACATACTCAGCATGTAAAAAGCTTCTTGTGACCAATGGGAGTAAACATTAAACATTAATGATGCAGCTTTAAGTTGCATGGAAACAAACTGGGGCAAGTCAGTTCATTTTACCTTTGATTCACTGCTTCCAACCGTTAGGAAAGGTTGAAGGGACACAGGGCAAACAGGAGTCTCTTCCTTTAGCTTTTTCTTGTAATGACATATTTTGCCTCAAACAATAGTTTCAGTAAGTAGATGCACAAAAGTTATAATTTCTAAAATGTATATATTTTATAAAATTTTTAAAAGCAAGCAATGCAGTAATAGCAATTTACATAATTGCAATGATTTCTAGTTAAAAGGAGATCTAGTTCTGTTTATAGGGAGAATGAAATAAAGACTTCCAAGAATAATCCTGGGCTGTCGAGGTTTCGACATCCCCGGGATGGAGGTGTGAAGTGGTAGTTTGACCCCAAGACTTAGATGTCAAACATTGCCAGGCACATCTATTTTGTATGACCTATGTATAGCAATGAGAATTTCTTTTGGTCCTAAGATCTGCCAAGTTTGTTCAAGTTACTTGGAGATCAGTGTGAGATGCCATGTACTTCCAGTAAAGTGACTACATCAAAAATGTAGGGTCTGTATTTCCTGGTATCTAATTCCTTCAGTAATGTTATTTAAGATCCTAGATATGCTGCTTTGCATGCCCAGAACTACCCCAGAGCATTACTGGGACTGAACAGTAGGTAACTGTTCACAGGATATGGGGGCAGCTAGAGTTTCACACTCCCCCCACTTTCTTTTTTTTTTCCTTTTTTTTAAAAAAAAAAAGGTGTGGGGGTAACTTGTTTTCTGGTGTTTTGTGGCTTTGTCTGGATTTCCCTCTCTGGTTCACTTAGTTCTTCTTTACAGAGGACATCGTTTGTTTTTATTGGAAAGAGGCTTACCTGTGGTTTTTTGTTTTCAGCTTCTGTGGGTTTCTGTGCTTTTTCCTTTCTGACTGTGGCCCTGCATGTTTCCTGCAGCATTTTCAATATATTTGCATTAAGATGGATGACTCGGAAATATGTATGTAGAACAGCCTCATTTTGCAAGAGGATTGGTAATAACAAAAGATGAGCAAGATGCAGTATTGATTGGTTGAATGGGATCAGGCCTAGCTGAAGTTCTGTTACTCTTTTCTGGATTCCTGAAAACTTCAAGTGCTCTTCTTGCAGCACATACAGACCTTTCTCAGTGGTTGTAGAGGAAGAATTAAGGCAGACAAACCCGTTTCTGCCATGTAAAGAAGGTGTCAAACTAGACAATCCTGAAAGCCTTGTTTTTAAAGCTCCACTTCCTGGCCATATTAGTTCAGGATTTAATTATACAATAATAAGATTTCTTACATGCAGTATATTTGAACAAAGACCTTTCCATGCAGCAATGAACACTTTGTAATAACTTACCTTCTCTTTTGTTTTCTGTTAACTTGTTTATGATTTCAATTCTGTAGGTAGAGCTGCAACTCTTTTTAGGATACTTAAAAAGGGTCAACAGGGAGTTTGTTTTTTGGGAATGGTTGTCAAAGTCTTCTCACTAGTTTAAGCTATAATGAAACCCATTTTAATATTTTTAGAAGGCTGTTTTTAGACTCATTTATGCTGATGGAAGAGTAAGAGTAGAGTTGCTTTGGCACAAACATGAGGAACAGCATCCTGAGGTTGATGGATATGTTCGCAATATCATTTATCAGTTAATTAATTCTGTTTGGGAAGGTTTCTGTGAAAGCACTAACCACTGATGGCCTTGCATGATTTAAATATCTGTGAGTTGTTTTAGTATGGACAACTGGACGGGTCAGTCTTGGAAAAAAAAGTAGCTTCTAAGCTTGGAAAAATTTAGCCTCTTGGGTTATCCTTGTTAATAGCCATCTAGTGCATAATTCAGAATTTTTTTTTCAATCTTTTATAAAGTATTAGGGTGAAGCATGACTAGAGGATTATTCACTCCAGTTACCTGTGCAAAGTTTTGCAAGCTGATGTGAGTGAGAACTGTTCTTTGATAAGTATGAGTGAGTGAATGAACAGTGGGGAGCAGTGGCTGCCATTTTAGGATTTACGTATGGAAAGCATCAGGCCGGAAAGCCTCTCAGGCTCTTTGTCACCCTACCTTTTTGTTTCTTAGCCAACTGAATGCCTCTCTGTCCCACAGACAGAGAGCAGCCTGTCTGGCTTCACCTCTCTTTCCTGGTCATCTGCTTCACCTTGGTTTTGAAATATGTCTGTGCTGCTGACCACAGAAATAAAACTTGGCTTTGATTTGAGTTTCATCTTGCAGTGGCTGGTCTCTGTCTGTGGGACTAACTGGACCAGGACTTCAAAGCATCAAAGTGATTCACAGCTAATTTTCTTTTTAAGGACCAGGAGGACCATTAGATCATCTAACCTGATTATCTGTGGGGGGCTGGTCAGGGCTTAGTCTGCTGCAGGCCTTTTGCTGGACACAGCCATGGCTGGAGCCCTCCAGCGCAGAGAGGCGTGGGAACAGGCAGTGTCTCTGGAGTGGCAGGTGTGCTGGAAAATGCTCTGGTGCATCTTTTTTTGTATAAATGTATATGTAGGAAAAAAAATGAATCAAACTAGTACCCATAAGAAATCTTGCTTGGATTTCTGAAGAAAATACAGACTTTGGGTTCAGTTGTGTCTGTCATCTGTAGATTTTGCATAAAATTCACAGACCAGGGAGAGATTGTTTTGCCACAACTCAAGAGTGTGCAAGAAAACACACTGCCTTCTATAACATCACTGACCTGGTACTCATGGACTGTATCAAGCCATGGCGTGGAATGAAATGTCATGGCTAGGAGAGAGGAAGGTGCTGTGGAGAGACCGGTGACTCCCAATTGGGGGTGGTTAGCTGAGAATTCAAGTGAAAGTGCCGTGAAGAGATCTGCCTTTGCCCTTGCAGGGCTCATGACACCTGTTCAGCACAGAGTTCCTGTGGCTCATGCTGGTATTGGTGACTGAAGTCCTCTTCAGAACTGCCAGTTTCATATGCTTTCTTTTTTTTCCTTCTTCTTGTGGATTGAAATTTCCCCATGGCAAATGATTCCATGCTCAAACTGCCCGAAGGTTACCCCTTCCTGTGAAATAAGCAGAGCTGTGTCAGTGGGAGCAGAGCCAGGAGTGGAGGCTTGCATCTTGATTTCCTATGGACTTACTTCATTAATGAAATGGATGGTGGTAGTGGGTCACTTAACACTTGTGTATTTTGCAGTTTTTGTCAGTGAGAAGAGACAAAAAGCCCAGCTGCAGCAGCGGTCATGGAAGCTGCAGGTGTGAGCTCGGCTGGAGAATGCCAAACTGCCATCTGTGGTGAGGCTTTGTGGAGTGTTTTTTTTGCAGGCCATTTGCCTAGAAATGAGAGCAAGAATAGAAAATAACAGGAGTAACTGAAGCTAGCTTTCCTCCAATTTCTGCCACCTTGCTGGTTAGCCAGAAGTCTGTGAAAGTGTAAGAGTTGAAATTGCGTTAGGCTTAAGGGATGAATGTAGATGGTTCCCTGCCAGCATGTTCAATCTTTTAGCTACTTTCTTCCCATGTTGCTTTAAGCAGGTTTGTCCTCTGGTGTCAAGATATGGAAAAATAGAAGAAAAGTTGCAGGTGTTATTTGCATAAAATATATAAAGAGAAGAAAAGAAGCAGCATATTGCATTGCTTACTTATGTGGCTAATACCCATTTTTGTGCCTGTGCTCTGACATTTTAAAGCTAGATAGTACAGTAAGTCACCCTAAGCATTTAAGAAAAGAAAAATAAAATGTGATGGTTGCCATAAGTAAGTCAGTGGTGTCCTGTATGCATTTTAAATTCCTAGTCCCCCAATGCTGTTAAACTTTCTTGTCTGGTATGCAGCACGTCTGCTTGTTTACAAAATGCCTTGGAGCTTCACGGATTCCCTCGCACTGTGTGCAGAGTGGTTTATAACAGTTAGGCATGTGTTGTTCTGACCAGGGAGATGTACTTGGAGCTGTGCACAAATAACAGTTTCCAGGAATGGTCATGAGGATCAGAAGGAGGAGCTTTGAAGAGTGCGTGGGTGCAGCATGATCTTTGGCTGAGGGGAAGCCCTTTGCTCGTGTCTGGGGGAGTTAAGGCTATTCTGAAATGCAGAGCCTGAGCAGTTGTTTTCCCAAACAGCTTCCTGGAATAACAGAAAGAAGGAATCTAAGCATTCTGTCTGTCTTTTCCTCCTGATTTGCACTACAAGAAGGAGTTAGGCAGTGAGGAAACTGGTTTTCTTTTAAAGTTGAAAATATTTGTGAAGGCAAGTTACATTCACAGCTGTCTACTTTTGAGACACTTTTTTCTGGAAGTAGAGGCTTTAAGCAGCTGTAAGACCAGAAATGCAGCACAATGCATTAGCAACTGTATTTGTCATTCTCATCTAGAGAGAAATGTGCTGATTACATTCAGCAGTTTCTTTTTTTAGCTGGAGAGAAATGAGATGCTGGTCTTTATTCAGCTAGCTTTGTGTATTTGCAAATTGCAATTTCAACTATCTGGGCAAAAGTGATGGGCACTTAACAATATAAAGAAGTTAATATCTCACCATCTCTTCATGGAGTTGTTTGACTAGTCTTTTCATAACAATGAAATTTACATATTTATGAGCTGGTCTTAGAGTTTGGGTAATTTTTTTATTGCATTAAATTTAATTATATCAACTACTGGTGGATGATTTTTCTTTTGGTGGAGGCTGAGAGATCTTCTGTTTGACAAGACTTGAAAGAATTAACAGATGATTTTGCAACAGCTATCCAGCAGCTTGTTGTTTGGAATTTTGATTTGCACGCTAGACCACTTCAGTTGGATGTGTCCACTGTAGCTGGAATAAACAGTCTTAGCCTTTGCAGATTTGCTAGTGCTTTTATGCAGCTGCCAGACTGGCAGGGAATACTTTTGTTATATGAAATTTGCAATAATATCTTAAGGTTACTTGGTTCTCCTGCACACCAGTCTCACAGCTACTCTCTTTAGAGGCTGTCTTTGAGTGGTAAACATTGTATTTTTGGTGTTAAAGCAATAACAGCTTCAACAGTAGATCTCTGGTTTGTATCCAGTTCCTGTGACCTGGGCCGTTAGTCTGAACCACGGGCTGCAACCTTCAAGTGTCTTCTGTCATACATTCCCAATGGGTCATAAACCTGCAGGTCGTATGACCTGGCATCAGCTGTAAAGGGAGTGGAAATGAGCTAGTCCAAGGCTTCGTTGAAAGTGTATAGCTCCTGTAAGTTAGCTGATGGAAATGACCAGTGTGGTGCCTTCATAGATCTGCTGTATTAATTACTGTAATAAGCAGGAAAAAATGGTGGACCAAGACAGTGTGTAAAATGTGGAGGATTGCAGCATACCCACTGTCCAGCTGTTGTCTTTCTCTGTGCAAGGTTTGAGGAGACAAGTAGGAAGTATGGTCCTCCTCCATAATAAGCTGCTTCTGGCAGACAGGGACCTCTTTGGCGGTAAACTGTGGTCATCCTAGTGGTTAGAGGAGCTGGTTGGTCAAAGATGGAATTGCACAGATCTACAGAAGTTTATGCCTCAGGATTAAGGCTCAGTGTTTTACTTTAAATGGGATGCTTTGCAGGAAGAGTTAGTGTTAGACCCATTCATCTGCCCTGCTTTGAGCTTTGTCAAGGCACTGACCTTGTCAATTGCTAAATGACCTGAAAACAAGATGAGCCTTAGACTGTATTCAGAGCTGGATGAAGAGCATGGAAACTGAGTGACAGTGCAATTGCAGGTCGGTAACTGTAGGTCAATAGTTAACGTATTTTTAATGAACTTTCTGATTGCAAGACTTATGAAACATTGTGATTGCATCCTCAGCACTGTGTGTGACTGGGCTTGTCTTGGAGGAAGGAGAGCTTTTTGTGCCTGGTACCATCAGAATAACAGCTTGAGAACTCAACTCCTCCAGTTCCTGAGACATTTACACCACAGAAGTAATCAAAAGCATAGGAATTTAGTCCAGAGCATGATTTCCTTTAATCCATGCCTTTTAAAGCATCACTGTTTTGTTTCTGTTAATGCAATGTAAAACATGTATCTTGCAGTTTTTGAGTAGCTCTTCCTGGTATGAGCATCTCTAATAGCTCAGACATATTTCATTCAAATTAAAATGTACAGGAGCCTGTTTATAAACCTCCAGAGCCAGGTTTATGGCAAAGACACTGACTGAGGCTACTTGTTAATTGTGAGAGTGGATTGGATATTTAGCTCCTAATTCCTATGAATAGGGTTTTTCTTAGATAACATCATTTGAGTGAAAGTGGGAGACTGGGGGAAGAAAAAGAAATGGGAGAGTGTTTGCATTTGTCAGGCCAGTATTTTCCAAAACCCTGAAAGTTATGTGCTGTAAATCGTATACTATAATGCACATATATAAGGTGTGTTTCTATAGTTGCTGGCATAAACACAGATGGCTGTGACCCTTTGAGAAGAATATTGCAATCCTAAATTTAGCACTTCCTAAGTAAGGAACCTCCCTTGCTGATTTGTACCACTGAGTGGAATAAGGGCTGTGCATTGAAAATGTATTCCTTAAAGTTTTGCAGATCTGTTTGTGACTCTGTGATATTCTGATGCTGTGTGATATTCTGTAGAAGACTCAAGAATCAGGAGGGTTTCTGAGGCAGCATCCTGGTGTTCAGGGACATCCCAATGCAAATTCTTGAATTCATCACACATTTTGATCTTTGTCCTAGGATGTTGTAGGTTTTTCAGATGGTAGCAAATGTAATTTTCATGTGTGCAGAGGAGATAGTAGTGTGGTATGTAAATGAAAAATTATAGGAAGGAAAACTTTATTGGTTGCTTTATAAAGTGTTTTCCCCATAAACGTTATTGGCAGAAGGTATTGCAAACTTACAGCTACAAAATAAGGAATTTTACTACATCCTCTTTAGCATACTTGGAAGTTGTTTTATGGCACAGTAAGTCAATTTTCTGGACCTACTAATATTTTCCCTCTTACAGAGGACAGAATCAAAGAATCACACAATCATTTAAGCAGCAAAAGACCTAAGATAATCTAGTCCAACCATAATGTTCAGGTTTTGTTTAAATTTTTATCTCTCTTGAGTTCTGAAGACAGGATGTGTTGTTTAATAGTGACAGTTCTTGATTTAAAAATAAAACAACCTTCAACAAAATGGCTACCATGCAGATAACATACAAGTCAAAAGCAAGGCGCTCTGCTAGTTCAGACAGGATTTGTTCCTGCATATTAAGCAAGCTGAGAACAGGGACAAAATAACTTGTTATTCAGCTTGTTCAATAAAAAAAGGTTTTTATTGTTGTTGGCATCAGAATCTCTCCAGACAAATGATGGTCAGACAAAATATAATTTAAGTATTTATGTAAATAAACAATCTGCCCCAATAATAATACAGCATATCCTATCAGTTCCATGTTTGTACTGCTGAAAATGTGGATACAAAAAGTGATTTTTTTTCTTTACACTTATTCTACACATCTTTTTCCAAATCTTTGAATTGATACAGCACATCTGTGCTACTTGAGAACAAAAAAGTATGAAGTCATCGTCCCATAAATAGCCTGTAGGATGAAAATGCTGAAGACAGCCTTCTTTTCATCTCCTGTGGGTCTCTTGTATGGGACTCCAAAATCTTGGCTTTGATTCTTCATGCAGAGTCTTCACAATATCCACATCTGGGCTATGAATGTAGCTGAGAACAGATCTGCTTTAGATCTTCATGGCTAATAATAACTTCAAGAAACAAATGCTTCTAGCAGAAGAATGTTTGTGTGGTCTCTAAAACAGACCAAGTTAAGACAAAAAGGAGAATCTGGAGCATCCAAATAGCACTGAACTGGTCTCAGATGCCAGAGCTGTACAAGCAATTTTCTCTCAATTGACAAAGAATTTATTTTTAAACTTCTTGGTAAATCCTCTCTGTCACAGTGAAAATTCCTATCTCATCTTTCTTTTGTGATATCTGCATATTCTCCCAGAAAATCTGCATTGCATTCAGCACGGGCTCTATTTAAAAAAGAGCATTTTGCAGACCTTATTGTTTCCATTGTTTCCTTTTTTGTAATAACATACTAGGTCCTTTTCACTAGCATACATTTTTAATTGTATTTTCTTGGTAGCAGGATGTTATCTATTTAAGTAGTGCCGTTCAGTGTTTCTTAATAACTGGCAAAAGATGAATCTGTTTTTAACTGCTAATTACTTTGACTACACCTGCATCTTGTAAAAATACCAGCAATACCTTAAATATGACTACATCAGGCACAGGAAAGCCTCACAATTTAAATATTTGAGTAAACATACCAAATACGTTTCTGGTGGGAGGAAGAGAAAATTGATGGTTGGACATTTTTATTTTTAAATGTCATGAGGGTTGTGCTTAGTTGTGAAATAGTGGCTAAAAATGAAAGGAGGAAAAGAGATTGGCAACATTTCCTCGTTCTTCTAAGAGGAAGCAGCATCGCACAGCTGACCTGGGAGCGTGTGCCAAGAGATGACATGAGCGTCTCGGATTCATACGAATGTTGCTGTGGTCTTTCCAGTGTCTGAGAGGGTAGGGTGAGGCTGGGAGGAGGACTTCAGGATTTCCAGTGTTGGAACAGAACAGGAAACAAGATTCAAGTGAACTTTTGAATGAAAGTTGGAAGAAGTCAAGGTGATGGCAACCTCGCTGCAGGTCTCAACACTGACTTGCCTTGAGTGTGAAGTTAGTCCTGGGTGCCTGAATTGGATTTGAATGTTTTGCACTTCTATACTTGTGGGGTTGGGGTTTTTTTGTTTGTTTTTTTTAATTGCAAGAAGGGAAATACTGGAATAGACAATGCTTATGATGGTCTGGAGTATTTAACATCCAGTCCCATCAGCACTGAAAACAGGCGAATGTGACAGTAAATTCATAGCTTCAGATTCATGGAAGTTCATGTGCATTGCTACAGGCTTGGGGAAAGGCAACTTGAGAGCTGCTCAGCAGAACAGGACTTGGGGGTGCAGGTCAACAGCAGCTGAACATGAGCCGCTGTGTGCCCAGGTGGCCAAGAAGGCCAATGGCATTCTGTCCTGGATCAGGAATAGTGTGGCCAGCAGGAGCAGGGCAGGGATGGTCTCCCCGTACTCGGCAGTGGTGAAGCCACACCTTGAGTGCTGTGTCCTGTTCTGGGCCCCTCAGTTCAGAAAGGACATGAAGGTGCTGGAGTGTGTCCAGAGAAGAGCAGTGGAGCTGGTGAAATGTCTGGAGAAAAAAATCTTACGAGAAATGGCTGAGGGAGCTGGTGGTGTTTAGTCTGAACAAAAGGAGGCTCAGGGGGAACCTCATAGTGAGATCGGGGCTGGTCTTTTCTGCCATGTCTCAGGTGAAAGGATGAGGGGAAATGGCCTTAAATTGTGCCAGGGAAGGTTCAGATTCCATATTAGAAAAATTCTCTTCACTGGAAGAGTGGTCAGACATTGGAATAAAGTACCCAGGGAGGATGTGGAGTCATCATCTCTGGAAGTGCTCAAGAGGCATCTGGATGTGACACTTAGGATTGGTTTAGGGGGTGATTATGGTGGTGCTGGTTGATGGTTGGAGCACATGATCTTGAGCATCTCTCCAACTTTGATGATTCTGTAAAAATCAAATCTGGCTCAGTTGGTTCACATGTGTTTTTAAAAAGTTTACAAGTAAAGATTTAAAATTCAAGCCTTAACCTGCCTTTTCCTGGGTTAAGCACCAGCTGTCGCCAGTGGATGTAGTTCACTGCATGTGAGATGTGGCCGTAGTAAGCGACCCTTGAGAGCATGCCTTGGTGCCACACCCGGGTTTGCTGGTGCCATTTTTAGCAATAAATGACAGTTCATAAAGCAGCATGAATGCCCAGTATAACATCCTGTATCTTTAGTCTTGGAGGAAATGCTGTAACTTAGTCTTTGTGGAAGTAAAATGTAGATCTGTAACTCCATAATTAAAACTACACAAATTCTTTTGACTTTTCATTCCCTACATCCACGCAACAGTAAAAGCTCAAAACTATCAACATTTTAAACAGGAGGAAAAGAGGAATTGCAAAGTTTCATATACCCTCATGTGTGGATGGAAGAATTAAGGGTTAAACAGATATGTGAATTAGTGGTAAGAGGTTTTTTAAAAAATTAAATGGCTTGTTTATTCTGCCTTACTCATTTAATTACAGCAGTGTATTAAAGTTATTTGCAGTGAAATAACCAGTAATAGACATGTTTAGGTTACATTTTTTCCAGAGACAAGTCTCTGCAAAAAAGTGCATTTGCTATATTTGCACACCCACATAGGTATAATAGGTGTCTGCTTTTAGTTTCTAATACTTGTTGAACAACCAGAAATAGGTTTCTGGAGCCTCTGACACATCTGAAAACCAGAGCTGGAAGTGGGGGCCAAGGTTCACATCAGTCATGCAGGGCAGAGTGTATTTGTTACCATACTGTATGACAAAGAATCAGAATTTGGGGGAATACTTTGGAGGCTTCCCAGGCATGTAAAAGGAATGTTCAAACCTTCTACTTTGTTGTAAACTCAGATTAATTTAAAGGTTCCCATGGAACTTCGTCTCTTCCCAACCTCCCCCTCAATATTCTGTTGGATCTGAAATCCTTGATATTTCAGTGAAGGAGAACTTTGGCATTTGAGGTACCTGCTTTTCAGTTGCTGATCTTCATACACATTTTATCAGAACTGAGGTAATGCTGAAGTGGCATAGTTAGTATTAAGAAGGGGGGGTGGGGTTAGGGTGCAGTTGAGCTTTTGCTGTCATTATCCATTTTCACATGTTGCAACCAGAAATGTTTTGGCTTTCTCTGCAAAGAAGCAGATTAGTTTATGTTGCTCCAATTGTGGAATTAAATTTTCCTTTTTAAATACTGCATCAGAAAGTTCTGTTTCACAGTCAGGAAAATTTTCTTCCAAAGTATTTTGCGTCTCTTTCCCACAGAAAAAGAATGGGAATTGAGCAGATATTAAAACAAGCAGCATCTGAATACATAGTTGGTCACCCAAGCCTCAAATAGAAATCCATTTGGAAGCTTAAATTTTCTTATTTAATTCTCAATCCAAACAAGTCTCTAATAATAGCATTAATTCTGGAGTTTGGAACTGTTTTTTTACTGCCCTAAAAAGGTAGACTTGATAACCATTGATACAGTTTTAACTATTCCAGTAGTAGTTTACTGAAAAAAAAAACCAAAACAACACCTCCCATTTATTTTTTGCTGCCCAGTTAGTTAATTTGTGAAAGGAAAAGAACTATTTTCAGAAACTGAAAAGGGAGGGTTCAAATAGGTCTCCTGTTCAATGAATTAATTGCTGAATATCCCTTCAGTTCTGAAAGAGCAATTTATTTTCCTGTGACTATTTCCAAGAGGAAAATGAAATCCTGGGAAGGAAGCTGTGGAGAAACAATGAGACGCACAGAATACATGAATCTAAATGTGAGTGCATAAATGGCATAAAACGTGTTCTGGAACATATCCCTCGGATAGAGGTAACCTGCACTTGCTAGCAGAAAGCTGCATCCTGTTGATGTCAACCAACTGTAAGGAAATACTTTTGGATTCTTAAAATAGGATTAAAATAGGCTGTATGGCTTCCATGAAAGTGTATCATCCTTGACTTGCTGAGACTGATCACTTCATGAAGAATCTGTAGAAAATCTGTGCCTATCTCCAAGAAGCTCAGCTTTGGTTCCCCCAAATGCATATATGCAGTTGCCAAGTGGCTGATGCCAGCTGTCTGCAGCCTGACTTGTCCCCTCCTGGGAGGCTCTTAGCTGGTGAAACAGTTCCCAGTTCCTTTAAATATAGCAACACCGTGAGTAAAGAAACTGGAGAGGGCATGAACTCACACTACTATAGCAAGAGTACAGCTTTGGTATCTAACCATCTTGTTTGCTTCCTACAGACTGGCAGGGTGCGATTTACACGGATTTATGTATCCTAGTATTCTTTCTTGCACTGCTTAACTTGCTTGCTGAAGATAATTGTCTGCTCTGTCAGGGGTAGTGCGTGTGCCCAGTGCTTGCACTTACAGCAGTTAATTTTATTGCCTTTAACTTTCAAAAAGATAAAAAAAGGAGCTGCACTTGATTAAGGATATGGCTTTGGGAAGATACCCATGGAATGCCTGACTATAGATAAACAGATTTGGTGCCATGGCTTTATTGACAATCCAGTTTTGTCAAAATGATTTGTGCTAGGTACCCATAACCTCAGTGGGACAGGGAAAAGGCTTAGAAAGCTGGACAGTTCTCATGTGAGCATGCTGTCATGGATGTATTTACATCCAAAATAGAGAAAGCACCAGAATAAATAGCACCAGTGTTTATTGCAGAACTTTGTGTTCTGTTTGTTGTGCTAACACACAAGTAGTGTGAAATAGTGATGGGGAAGTGAGTATTTATGTAATTAGGTGATTTCTACAATACTATCCTTGTTCTTCTCCCAACTACTGCACTTGCTGCATGAGAACCCCATCTCATGCTATAGTATGTGTTTTCATTCATTCATTTATTCATTTATTTGCATCCAGGCATTAATTTTGAGACTGAAAGTTGTCTTGTAGCCACACTTATGAATGATGTAGTTTGTCTTGACCAGATTTAGCAAACGGTTTCTCTGTACCAGTGACTTTATAATCTCCTATACAGTACCTGAAAAATAGGAGCTTGCTTATGTCTTTCCTGGAGGAACCACCATTTTGGCTTCTGTGGTCTTCAACACTATGACTACAGCTTGTCATAAGAAATGACAAGATACGATGTTCCCTATATAGCCCAAAGAAATAAATGGGATCCCTTCACAGAGGTGAAATCATTGGAATAAATGGGAAAATCCTAGCCAAATCCTAACCATTACACATACCATTTTCCCATGGCCTCTTTCGCAGAAACATTGCAGTACTATTTACCATCACTTTTTTTAATGGAAGTTTTGGTCCACATACCAGAGTTTATGTTAAAGTGGGGTGATAAACAGGGAAAATAGATTTTCCACCTGGTTTTTCAAGGTGCTTCTTTGCATGGTGTTTTATCCTTAAGATTTTCACTGCAGCTGAAGTTGGCATGTAAGGGAATGTCAGGATGGAGTTTGGGTTTGCTTGGGTGTAAACCTATGGTGTGATGCCCATTGCCCCAGCGAGCCCTTAACTTTGGTTCCCTTTCTTCTGTGTTCTGTGTTTCTCAGCCCTGGTGGGGATGCTACTGGCTTGGTGAGATCAGTATCTGCAGAGGTTACAAATGTGCTGCAGATTCTCTATATAAACATTTTGGTCTTGTTTTTGTATTAGTCCTGGTATTGTTGCCAAATACTATTATCATAATTGGCCAAAGGAAACGAGGGGCCCAGGCTTGTACCAGAAATAGCAGCTCTTGTTAATGTGCAGCGGTTTGTTGTGCCTGTGTCTCTTGCTCCAGTACTCTGGGAGGCAGCTGGTTGTGTTGATTGTTTTTTTAATGTTTGTAGCAGAACTGGTTTTGGGAGAAGCAGAATTCACTCTTGGTCTGTGCTCCAGAAAGGTGGCACTTCCTTAACTGGTAAGGGTTTGTATGATTGCACTTGATGGGAAAAGAGAGACACTGGGAGTTTAAATAATTCATCCTTTTCTTTCAGTCACTTCTTTTCAGGTGTCGTGTGTGTCTTCATTAAATCTTGCATGAGTGCTGTGATGAGAGAAATGAGTTCCTGGCATTAGAGGCAGAATGCAAATTATGTGGGATAGTTAAGTGACCTTGGCTGGATGCAGGGTGCTGTGGCAGCTGCTCAGTCTGCCCTGTTCCAGCCCCATGGGAACGGCGAAGCTCACAAGTTCCTTCAACAAACAGCAGCAAATAAGCCATCCTTGCAACAGGGTTAGAAGGATTGGAGAGTGATTGAAGTTCACAGTTTAAAAACCACTTTAGGCTCCATTCTGCCCCTGTGTAACACTCTATACAGTGCTACAGTTGTGTACTCAGTGGGTTAGACTGTCTCATCCCAGTCTGAGAAGATTCCCCCAAAATGCTTTCTTTGTGCTTGTGGCTGACAGGAAAGCCAGGCTGAGACTGTGTTTTAGATTTTGTTGTAAAGCTGCAGTTTGTGGTTGCTCTCAACTCCTCTTGAGCAGCTTGTTTCCAAAAAGAGCTGCTGCCTTTGTGTGCCCCAGTCAGGAGATTGTTTCCACCAAAACTGGAGTGTTGTGGACAGTGGTGGGAGGCAGAGGAAGGTCATTGCCAGCCCCCCGAAAGGAAAAGGGTGCCAAGAAAAACTCCAAACCTCTGTGGGGTAGCTGAGCCTGCAAGGCTCAGTTGTGTGCTGTAAACATGCAGTGGAGCAGCACGCTGCTCTGGGGTTTGGAGCTGCTTACAGCTGTGCAGTGATAGGCAAGAAAACGTGTCTCTTGTATTTGAAGATGACTGTCACTGTGCACTTGAATTTGGTCTGAAATAGCAACAAATTCCTGACGTGAGTACTGATGTGAGCAGCATCGCATCAGTGCCTTCACATGACAAATGGCATGGAGCAATGGCTAATAGTTTTCACTTCCCTTAGAGGTTTCCCTTTGTCTTCAAAATGAACTATTAAGAAATTGAGACACAGCACTTTTCCTTCTCATTCCCCCTCCCGTACCCCAAAGGGTGGAAGCAGTGATCCTGCAGACAGCAGCAAGGGTATTGCTTTGGGCCTGTGTAATTCTGGGTGGTGACAGAGTTTAACCCTTTGGAACCCATTGAGCATATGGCCAAACAGCTGTTGCCTATTTACATCCTACAGCAGCTGCCCTCAGCCCTCCCTTCCACAGCACCAGCTGGTGGGGAAGCCACAGAGAAAAGCCTCTGCACCCACACATTCCTGTTATTCTGAACTGCCTGTGGGTCGCTGGCCAGCTGGGAGTCTTTGCTGCAGGTTATTAAAAGAGCACCCAAAATTCACTGGTGTTTCTGTGAGTGGTTGCTTTAAAATTGAGGAGAAAATACAGATGCGTTATTTATTACAGCCAGCTTTTCTGTGGGTGCTTTTCTGGTGAAAGGGTTTCATTTGCAGGTGACCATTCACATTAGTGGAAAAGCTGGTTTTCACGCTGTCTTTCATATCCATTTGTCAAATTCTCCCTGTCTTAGATGCTTTGCTTGCTCTTTAATCCCTGGAACCCTGCCTGACCCCGGAACTTACAATTTTTTTTTTTTTAAGTTCCTTTTACCCCCATCCATCCTAAATACTGCATTTTATTTTAGCCAGGTGGGAATTAAGTAGCTGAATCCACTTGGTGAGGGCTGTTCCCAATAGCTCCTGGTATTCCCTAGCTCAGTGTTGAGGTTCTAGGCTTGATTCCTGGGTCTGCGGGGAGTTTCTTTCCATGTTAAGGACTGAACAAGCAGTTTCCTGTGCTGAGTCTTCTGACAAACTGGTGAGAAGAAGGCTGGTTTCACTAAATCACAGGAGAATGACCCAGAGAGCTTTGATGTGGTGGTGCACTGGCACAAGGAAGCTATTGAACATTAAATTATGCCACTGCTGATTGGGATCAGTGAGCTGCCTCCTAATACTCTGGTTTGGTCATGGGACAAAACTCAGCAGTAGAGATCTGTGTTTCTTCACTGCCATTTTAAAATAACCCAAATGAGAGTTTGAGCTTACTTGATGTGCAGATCCCTTTGAGCCGGAAAAGCAGGGCTGCGGCTCAACTGAGCAGTGACTGCTGCTCTCAGCAGGGCCTCAGTCCTGTGACTAACGCAAGTTTGGGATATTTTTAGTGTTCTTCCTTGAGTTGTTTGCCTGGTCCTCTCTGCACTTGGTTAATGCTGTGAAGGTCACACAAAGACAATAGACAGTTGTGAAGAGTGCTGAGAGGGCCAGCTGGTTGGGATGGCACTCCACCAGCAATGCTCTGCTTTTGAGATAGAGGGGTCGGGAAGGGCTGAGAAGTACTGACATGCTGCTTTCAAGATACCAAACTCAGCTTTCTTTACACCTCTAAGCTAGGAAATAGATATGGGCCAGGAAACATATCCAGGCAGCAGAAAAACAGCAACCTGGTCGGTTTGTCTGAAAGGATTAGGGAGTAATGTACAGCCTGCAACCCAATAGTCAGGATTTCGTATCTTGCATACTTCCATTCAGCAGGGAGTAGCAGTACCCTTGCTGTGGAGGGGAGGAGATCTGCCATCACTGAATATACTGACAAAGGGAAGTGGCAGGAGACTGCCTTTACTGCTGGACTCTCTGGTAATCAGGTTCCCTAAGTGTTTGTTTTTCTGCTGCTTACCTTTCATGTTGCATTGTAGTATTAAAATTGCTGTTGGTGGAGGGTGAAATTAATCCATCCCAAGGACTGCTGCTGTCCTTACACAATGCTGCCGTTCAGATGACTGGGAACTTAATTGTGTGGCAACATCTCATGAAGAGACCCTAAAACTTACTAAAGAGATCAGGACTGAAGAGAAAGTATGCAGCTGGAGCCATCTAAGACTGTCTCTCAGGAAAAGCCTCTGGGAAAAGTGGGGGAAAAAAAAGAATAAAATAAGTCACCAAAATGACACACTAGTATGTTGTCAGCACCTTTCTAGCTACCAGTGCAAAGCAGTAGGAAGGAAAGGATATTCTTGGGAGCAAATAAGAATACAAATAATAATTTTTTTTTTTCTGTGCGTATTAGATATTGAATGAAATACATTGGACTACCTTCAAAGCAAGAGCAATGAGTGAATTCTCCTAATTTACCTTGCAGAGCAGAGTTGTTTTCCCTATGTCCTCCGCCTGGAATTGCCTCATTCAAGGGACATTCAGCAGAAGCAGGCCTTGACTCCCAACTACTCCCTCTGCTTCTCCTCCTTGTTCGTCCTTCTCTCCATTTGCCCAGGTTCTCTTGAGGGATGAGAGATGCTTTTCATTTTTTGGAAACTTATGGCTGTACTGTTGTGTCTGTGGTTTCCCGAGGAATGGTTATGTGGGGTTTCTGAACAGCTGCTCAGGGCAGACCTGGGCTGATGACGCACCAGCCTTGGAACTCTTTCCATTACACTATTGGCATTTCCCCTGAGGCAGGAAGGCTATCTATCTAATGGAATGACACGTTTTTCAGCACTGTCAGTCCTTAAATATCAAGTAAGTGAATTAATAGGGAGCAGGTGAGCGTTTCTTCAGAAGAAAGTTTAATGTTGTGTAGCTGTTTGATGCATTGCCTCTGCTGCAACCATCTTGTCATAAAACCTGACATCATTTGTTCAGTTCTCTCTCAGAATTATTTTCTGCTTTTCAGGTTTGTTGATTATAAGTGACGTTACACACAGTCTGATATGAGCTAGAATTACAACTTTCAGATTGACTGCACAGAAAGAAAGCACATTTCATTAGGAGACAGTGCAGCCTTCGTCAATGTACCCGTCTATTGATTGACGAATAGCTGAAGGAATTACTTATTAGGTTTGCTATGGCTCCAGCATTCAGTACAAATAGGTCTTTTGGAGTAGCATGGCACTGCCACAGGAGCCTTTCATCGAATTATTTGAACGGGCTTTCTGCTCTGTAGTCACTGCCTTAATCCAGTGATGCAGGTGTGAAACCACGCTGCAGACTGAGGAGCTCTAGTGTTGTGAGAAGGCTGATTCTGCTAAGCTGCTGTTGCTCACTCCACTGTGGAACATGAATTTGGTAACCTTTATCTGAACACTGTGAAGCTTTTCCCAGTGAAGCTATTTATTCCAAACCCAAAAAAGGCAACAGTGAAAGCTCCACACCTTTCCCCCACAGCAGTGGTTTGTAGTAGTGGTGTGAATCAGCTGTTCATGAAGTATGTCCTCAAAATGCTGTCAGTTGAACAGGAAGAAGTGTGTTAGAAAATCAGATGTCCAGTAAATTGATCTCTAGGCAGAATAGATCTAAGGGCTCTTAGGAGCACACGCAGTGAGATAACTGCTGACTGCAGTTAAGGGTGAATGCAGATAGACCTCTCCTGCTGTAGCTTTCTGCAGGATAAATGGCTTGTTAGGGCATAGGTGCAACAGCGTGAAATGTGGGCTTGTAGGAGTTCATGTGGTTGTCTGAGAGAGGTACCATGGAAAAGGGAATTGTAACATTTTCTTCCTGTCTTCTCTACTTCGAAGAGGGCTGAAAACGTCCAAAAGGAGACATTTTGATCATTGAGCTGCACCTGTTGGGAAAATTGCAGTGTATTGAGAAGATAGCTTTTCACATATCACAGAGAAGCTTTGTCCTGCTGCTTCTCCCCCAAGACTGCAAACATCATGAAAATGCATCAATATAAAATGGAGTCCTTTGCCTCCCATTGAGCCCAGTGTTCTTCCAGTATTGTGCATGTCCTTCACATGCCTTCAGCATGCTTTATCTGGAGTGTTTAGATCATGATGCTCTATTGCATGTTATTTTCCAGAAGATAACTATCAAATACTTTTCCCTATCTTTAAGTAGGTCAACCGTTAATCTAATTGATTAACTTTGTAGCTAGTCAGTTAAATTGATTTACTCGTATGTGGGGGGCATATTTACCTACTGTATCAGTGTAACTCACTGTGTAGTTCTGTGTTGAGGAATTGTGAAAAGCTTTGCTGGGCAGAACCTCAAGGGGAAAACTCAAAATCTCATAGGGAAGGCATTGCAAAAAGCAGGTGTCTTTTAAAAACAAGTTCAGAAATGTTTTTGCCTGAAATTTCAGACTGTCAACTCACAGGTATCTTCATTGAATGGTGGAAGTTCAAGGGTGTTACAAGGCAGTACTTTGCTGGAAACTAACCCATGAAACGCCCCCGTCTTGACAAAGGAGTCACTGAAAGATAGTATTTGAGAGATTAGTTCTTTCAGGGAGTTCAGCAGCCACTGCACTTTCATACTGGAAGCCTGATGTAGCTGTAACAGCTTGTTTGTGTTGCTGAGGAATGGACCATCATTCAAAAGCTGCCATGAATTATCCATGGAAAACGGCCCTTAGATAGGAGCCCCTTGGTGGTTGGTTAGTATAATTAATATAAGCATCTTGCTGCAGCTTTACATTTTGGTTTAGCAACTTCTCAATTTGAGAAGAGTCTTGGGACTGCCTAGATTTCAATTATCTCCCTGATGCTGGAGGCGGGGTTTTAACTTGATGTTAATTACATTCCTCAAGGGAAATGCAGACAGCAAGCAATGGTTAGGGTTGTGCAGAGAGCATAGCTCACACCAAACATCTGAACCTAAAGCAAATGTAGAATAAAGGAGTTAAAAGTGCTATGCTACTTGGTTTTTATTTTAGAGAGTCCTTTTTTTTCAAAGGGCCTTTGTGGGATGTAGCAAATGTGGAGTGTTACAGGGCTTGTATTCAAATCACGTGTTCCATGTTTTTCAGTTTTTTTTGGTGAATCTTATTAAATTCGTGGTTAAAAGAATTCCAATACAGGAGAACGTGAAAACGTGAACTGAATGTGCTGTAAACACTGAAAAGCTAGAAGATAGCTCAATTTCTTTACTTGTAGTACCTTTTTACTATTGATGTTGGCTGTACTGCTGTCATGGTAGACAGGTAAGCCTTTGCTGTAAAAATGATGGATTAAGCCAAGTTGGGCCTTGCTCTCTCTTTGGGCAGATGGCAGCACACAGGAATTGCCATGGAACAAATCCCTTGGGAAACATCTTAGGCATTGCTGTCCAGAAAGAATTGTGTTGGCTTTGGAGAAAGACCAGCTAGAAGACGGCAGGGAATTTGAGAAGAGAGCAGACAGAGCCCTTTCCTCGAATAAGCAGAGGCAGCAGCTTCAGCCAGACCCATGGTTGCAGATCAAGTTGTGAGGGTCATCTTGCACTCTGTAGCGCTCCCAGCCTCACAGTGCTCATTTGTCCAACGTATCCCAGTGTTCTATTTAGTGATCTTGTGAATTGCTGCTATTTTCTGTTCTTGGGAAAGAAGTAATGCTGGAGTGATGGCCTGGAGGATACAAACACCCTTGGTACTGCTATGAGGGGAGGCACAGAGGGATGGCTGCATGGGGGCTACTCTTTCGTAGTGGGGAGCTTGTAAGGGTGGAAAAAGGGAGGCAAGCAGTGCCTGGCAGTTTGGAGTTAATTCAAAGAATGCTTGGATTTTGTTTTTCCCTTTTGTCTGACAACACAGCCTCCTCCCAGTTTTCCTGCACAATTTCACAATTAGAAATGTTTCAGCACTGGCTTCTACATGCACTTCTGCAGTTTCTAGAGGCAGATGTGCTGAATTCTGTTGCTGGTTTTTTACTTTAGCATGGCCCATCGTCCTTCATGCTGAATAGGTCTTCGCTATTCAAAACATGCGGAATTGGGATAAGGTTCATCTCTAAATGAACAGCAAAGCATACACCCTTCTGAGAAACATCTTTGTTCAGTAAATGCCTTTGCTCCCACAACCTGTTGGAATACAGATGGATATTGGTATCTTTTTGTAGATAGAGGAAATCAGCTTAGTGTGCTGGCTTTATGGCTGTTCTTCTCTGAGGGGAAATTGAGTTGGTGTTACCGTGACCAGGCTTTCATGCAAAGCTTCCATTTACAAAACTCTCTCACTTGTTTTATCAGCTGCACCAGATCTTAGAAAAACCCAAACAGTAGCCAGCTCTGACTATTAGCTTAATGGTTTAATACCAGCTTCTTCATAAAGTAGAAGCAACAGGTTATTTAAGACATGTAGGTCAGATTGGTGTGGTATTTTCCAGTGACATTATGTAAAGACATTATTATTACTGTTAAAACTCTGAAGTGCAGGAGATGCACCTGGTGCAGGACATTTTTTGTGTGTGTTCCTCTTTGCTTCCTGAAGTTCTGTTGCAAAGTAAACTCTAAAGAGATTTTTACTCTTTACTTCCAAACTTGATGTTAACACCAGAGTATTTCTTCTGACTCTTTTTCAGTGGTATTCTTAATGTAAATGTTCCACTCCAAGTTTAGGCTCAGGTTCAAAATGAAAATGCTTTCCTGTGGGAAATCCCATCTTCCTTCTGCAAGAGAGCTGCAGTATAAAACAAAAAGTAAAATTAATGCTAGGTAGCCAGCCCATCCCTGGTTTGTGGTTATCAAAGCTAGTAGCTGCAGAAAGTAAATTGTTTAAAGGATTTTTAATTTTAATTCACTGTTTCTGCTAGAGTATTTCTTACAATTTAAAGTCCTTCGGTTTTTTGTTGGTGTAAGGACAGATAACTATGTAATATAACTTCTGCATTATGGTAAAACTAGACTTTGTTAGAAGTACAAATAGGTGTTTATGAACACTTAGGGCTATTTGCTGTAAAACTCTGAAAGGATCCTTAAATATTTAGGGCAGCCTTTTTCCTGAGACAGTAAAATCCATAGGTGCCTTCTGTAGGAAGTGAGGAAAAGGGCAATATTTACATACAGAAAGGAGGCAGATGCTCATCTGCTGGAATCTCAGCGCTGCAGCAAAGGTACCATTTACAATCTGTTGTAAACTCTGGTGTTCAAAGAGCAGCAGTAAGACACCCACTCAGCACTGAAACTCAAGCAAGTCTTTCTACAAATCTGTCCCTTTGCTTAGTTGTTGTTAATTGGTTTGGTAATTGCTGTGACAGCTTTCTGTGGGAGCAGCAAGCCACTGCATTCTGGAAACAGCTTGGTAAGTTCTTGCCATTTTAACTGGCTGGCTTTACCAGTCCAGAGAGAAAGGGTGGGGAAAAGAGATTTTGGTGTTACTCTGAGGAGGTGGAGACAGGCAGCCACGAATTTTATCAATCCAAGCAAATGACACTTTGCGCAGGCAGGTTCAAAATTCATAGCCCTCTTAAAAAATAATTCTTACAATTCACAGAAATAAAGACTTGTGTGTGTGTGAGAGAGAGAGAGAGAGAGAGGGAGTGAGCAATCATGGAAAACAGCAGCACCCTTGGAAGAAGGAAACAGATGGCAGGAAGGAGCTTCCAGATACTTGACAGGCTGCAACAGACTTAAATGCAGGCAGTGATAAATGGGCACGAGATTGGGTTTAGCTGTAGCTATTGTTTAGTCTTGTTAAAATGCCTGATGTGCTCTATGTTAGCAGTACCAAAGTTTTATGTTCTCTCTGCTTTGGTGGTCCTTTGTTTAGCTGCTGTGGCCACTAGGGTGCTATGAAAGGCCATGGAGATCCAGGCATTTCTATGAAAAATAAAGTTTCTACATAGGACTAATAGCAGGACTTAATGTTGAGTAACAGCAAGGAAGAAGTGAAACTGAATTTAATTCCTGCATCTGGGTTATTCCAGTCTCTCTGGCAGAAATGGCCATGTAAGCCTAATAATTAAAAAAAAAAAAAAAAAAAAGAAAAAAGAAAAGAAATTTTTGCCTGCGTTTGAATGATTCGTTCCTCCACCATCCTCAAGTGGTGCAAAGGCATGGATGCTCTGATTTCCTGTCTCGGGAGCTTTATCAGGGACGGAAATGGGTAGCAGTTAATATTTAATACCTTGCTCAGACCGCTGGGAACACTGGAGAGCAGCCTGCTGTGCAGCCAATGTCTGTCCTGTAAGCACAGTGCCCAATTTCATGTTACTGATTATAACAGACAATAGACCAGTGTGTATACTGAGGAAATCCTATGGCTTCTGATAGGAGCTACCAATGTGGACTTCTGTGAGGCTGTTTGGACCCGAGTGAGTAAACACAGCATCTCCTCCTTTTAGGTATGGGTAGAGCACAGCTGATTTTCCTTCCCAGGTTCAGCCTGCAGTTATGCAAGATAACTATGCTGCAATGTAAGGCTAAAACCATCAAGCCTCGGCATGAGGGTAAAACTCCACAGGGTTATTTAGGCATGTGACTTCTCATTGCTTAAATCCCCTAATACTTAACAGAAGTTTCCTCCTACGAGTTCGCAAAGTGGTTTCATAGGGCAGTTTAGCCTTTTTACCCTGGGTGCTCTTTTCCCCTCCACTAACTGTCTTGTGGCCTCTCAGGCCTTCTGCGCGAGTTTGTTTTCAGCTCTGAGGTGAAGTATAATGTTACTCAAACTCATCTCGAGAAGGAGCTGCTTTATTTCCAGGCAAGGTGGAGCGTGGGCAGGGAGCTGTGCAAGCTGTGTACGTGACTGAGGACAGCTAAGTAAGCAGGTACTTAACGTGAGCAAGCAGTTGAAGGAATGCAGGCTGGGACAGATGGCTTTGGGGCAATGTGAAGAACAGGGAAAGCAATTAAGTTGAAAAGTATCTGCCTGGGCTCGGGAGCCTGGTTTCCACTGCTATCTGGATGGCTTCTCAGGGATGATGGAGTGCTGCCTGGAGTGATTGGCTTCACATCCACCACCTAGCTGCGTGCAACCAAAGCTCCTCAGCTGGTAGCATTTGGGCTGAGGCCGAGCCAGGGTATGTGTAAAGTTCTGGAAAGTTACTTCTAGAAAATACGGCTAGAAGGAACTGAAGCCAGTCTGTTGTGTACTGACTGTAAGAATGAAAACATCTGGGTGAGGTGCTGCTGCTTCCACACTGAATACCCAGGCCCTACTCTGCGCAGGTAGTATAGAACTGCCCATAGGGGAATGTCTTTGAGACAACCTGGTCCTGGACCATTGAGGGCTCTAAGTGCTTCAGATAGTTAAGTGTGAATATGGTGGCCTCCTTTGAGCAGAGAAAAAAAGCCCTAAGGAATTGCTCCTCTTTTGCAAAGTCTCAATTAAAGGAGAAAGTCAAATGTCTGTGTCCTCAGTTGACTTGCTGATGTAATATTAGACTGGACTGTAGGAAGTGTCTGATGGAGCAACCGTGATGATACCAATGATCTGCCACAGAGATAAGTTGCTGTGTAGCATCTGATTGAAAAGGTCATGCAGTAAGATTTGGTTATTTGTGATCTGCATTATTGCTTGCTTCTTTACTTGCAGTGGTCAAATTTAATGTCTGTCTGAAGTGATTGTGTCCTGTAGCAAAATAACTTCAAAAAATTTGCTGTTATATTCAGCATGCTCTTAAAGCAGCCTTTTGTAGCAATAGTTTACTTCAGTCTGAGCTTGCTGTTCCGCGTTTTTTTGGAACTTTAATGACAATGTTTTGAGATTGGGGTGCTTTTGTTATGGGTGCTTTAATTTGAATGGCTCCTGTTAGGTAACTGAAAGGGCTCCTTGCAATGAGGGCTTCCTTCTGCCTGTGCAGTGTCTGCATCAGCAAATGGAGACACTTTTTAAGTCTGTGGCAGCAGTTCACTTGGAGCTGAGGGCTACAGAATGCCTTTTGCTGGGAGGAAATACTAAGGATGCCTGGATTGCTTTTTATTAATTTTTTGATAATTGATTACTCTTTTTATTAATGTCTTGACAGTTACTTACTTCAGCATCTGTCCAAACAAGGGAAAAAAATGTGAAATAGGGCCTAAATGTATTGCATATTATCTCCAGTCCAGTCTTTTGCTGGCCTGAAATAGTGAAAGAAGTAGGGGTGTCCTTAAATTTTCCTTCATGAGCAGTAGAGATGGCAAGTAACATATTTAGTCACACCAGGATTATGGTTAATCCTGTAGGTCACATCAAAAGAAATCTCTGTCACTGAGGTTGCATATCCAGGTTTTTGCCTCCAAGGCTTGTCCACTCGTGGAGTCTGTGATCTCCTGGCATAATATTTATTAGGAAAAGCTACCTCCTGGAGCTGCCAGTCTGCCCTGTGTGAAACAATTAAGAAACTGAAAAGATCTGGCGAATGTCTCCCTAGTGAGTCACTGGGCAGAGGGAGCTCAGGGCTCTGCATCATCCTCCCCAGCCTTGCCAGGTGCTTCACTGCCTACCTGAGGGTACAGACACTTAATTTCTCAGAAGTGAAACTGCTCCTTTGTGATCCAGGCACAAAACTGCTGTCACTTATGCCAAAATGGAATTCCTGCCTGGTTTTGTTTTGTCTCCTTTGGTGTTTGTATTGGCTTGGTATTTTCATATTTTGTATCCAGTGTCAGTATTTGTTTCTGGGAAGAAAGTTCTGCTTAAACTTTAATTTCTGCAATTTGTTTGTTTAAACTTGTTGGCAACTTTGAAATGCTGCAGTCTGCTCCATATGCTAGTATCAGTGTTGCTATTAGTGACTGCCTTCCAAAGAAAAAGCAGCAATTAGACAGGGATTGTTTTTTATTAAATAGTTGGGAGTATTCTCATTTAATAATATTTGGGAATAATTTTGAGCTATTTTGTGGCTAGTTTTTAATAAATGTAAGGTTACTTTGTGGCTGGTATTGAGTCAAGATTGTACGGAGCTGAAGCCAGTGATAGCTTTTTTTTCCCCCACAGACTTGCAGTGTATATGGTGGAAATAGTCCATATATACATATATACAATCTATATAACCATGATAACAGTATCAATATGATAGGCCACAGCTGACTTGAGCACAGCAAAAGCTGTGAGGACAGACAGATATGTGTTTGTATGTGACAGATGAACAGTGAGTTCATTAGAGAAAAAATCATGATGGTGTATGTTGTGGCTTACCAGGTTAGCTGTGACAGCTGGACAGGACAACCTGAGACTGTAGCTGACACTTCAGTAGCTCAGTGTAGTCAGTCTGTGAAGGCTGAAATAGCATAAGCCTGATGAAAGGAAAGAAGTCGAAAACCAGAATGCCAGCAATGATTTTAAGTCACTGGTAATGTTAGACTAGTGGAAGGAAAGCAAAATCTGAACAAAGCAACAGGACACGTGTCAAATAGGGAGCTATTAGCATTACCAAAACCCAAACTTAGTCATGAGCTTCAGTGCTAAGACGGATGGGAAGAGCCATCTTTGCTGCTTGCAGAAGAAAGGTAAGGATCTGGAGAAAGATTTGAGAAGCAGAAAGCAGCCCCCCCATGGCTGGGTCTATCAGTTGGGTGGTCGTGTCTCCAGTGATCAGGAAATGGGGCTAGAGGGGGCTTTGTGACCTTTTTTCAGCAGTGGTTCACTTAAAGTAATGCCTGAACCTCATTAAAAAATGGAAGCAATCCAAGATGTTAAAGACAGGGAACAAGACTGAAAAGAAGAGCTAATTTGAGTCATCCACATGAAGTTGTTTATTTTATGTTTATATTTGAGAATACTGAAAACACAGATACTTTCTTCAGTGGTTGAGGATGCTTCACTGCAGCGGATCACAACAAAAGTATTTCAGTGGGAGTTTGGTCCCCCAGGAGGAAGCTGAGCAGAGTGCAGAGAGCAAAAAGCCTGGGGGATGGAGCCATGTATGACTTCTGGAAACAGCTGGAGCAGGAGAGATGAGGAGAAAAATGGGAAAAGACTAAACCACAAGAAACAAACAAATGGCCAATTAAAAGGAGTTTGGCTGCTTGTGCTGAAGACAGCTGGAAGGCTGGGGAAGAAGGGAATGGGTTGCTGAATGTTGTCCAGAGAAGGTAATTATTTCTGACTTTGAGTTCTGGCTCTGATTCATATAATATTTAAGGAATATATCTGTATTTTTCATGATAAGCAGCCTGAAAGCAAATGCTGGAAATTTGCCATCTGTGTAGAAACTTCTTTGCTGTGGATGTATACCATGAAAGTGAGTGGGACTGAAGCAAAGTCCATTAAAAAATTCTTCTGTTGATGGGAGTAAGAGGTGAATGCTCTGGACCAGTTGAAATATGCAGTTAAAAAAAAATGCTTAACTGCTGAATTCCTTTCCTAAAAAATTAAGTAGCATATGCAGATCTTTCAATACGAAAGTCAGTGTACAAATTAAAAAAAGGTGTTGGAGGAAGGCAGTATGGGGTGTATTTTGAAAGTTAGGGTTCAGATGCAAGAAAAAGAGCAATCATACTTCATGTTGCATTGGGCTGCTATTATAATAAATTGGGATGGTTGACCTTGCTGTATTTCATTTTTCAGTTTTGCCTTCATCTGGGCTTACTCCATGATCTCAAGAGCAATCACTGGATGTATCCATCCGTAGTCCTAAGCAGATATATTAACTTTAGCATCTATTCAGAGAGCATGTGTATTTTGTGGAGGTTTTTGAAAACACACAGTCTCTTTATCTTCCCTGAACTCTTACTCAGTTCAGACCGGAATTTCACATAGGAATTCCTGTAATGAGGTCTCCCTGATTTAAATGGGAAACTTTTGTGCCTAGAACATTTGGGCAGGCTGTTCAAATCCCAGATTTGGAAGCCTGAGTGGGGATGAATTTATTGCTTTCTTTGCTACACTGGTTAATCTGACCCAGCTCACTTCTGCTAAACAGAAGTGAGAAAGCAAGAATTTGTAAAACATACTGAGATGATTGTTTACACTGTCATTTGGGAAGAACACAGTTCTAGCAAGCTATTTGAACAAACTCAGATGAGAGGGGGAGAGTTGGGGTGGGTGTCTTCAGACTGCACTGCACAGTGAGGAGAACACACAAAGTCACGTACCATGGCATCTTCATTCAGGAGAGCGAGGAGCTACCCAGGCTTCCTGCACACCGAGGCTGCAGGCTCAGCACTGTGTTAGGCTGTTGTACCTGCAGCTCTGAAAACAGGCTCTGCTGTACAGGGAGACAGGGACCACCAGCCTTGCAGTGCAGAAGTCTGAAATACCCCTCTGGAGGGCTGCAGTGGTGTAGTCACTGCTCTGATCATGACCCTTAATGTCTGGAGATAATTTTGGCCCAGCTGTTATAAATTAGAAACCACATTAGACTTTATTTCATCTGTCATGTAGTCAATGATTAAATTCTACTTTTCTATTTTAATAACTATCTGCAGGAGGCAGTTTCTAGCCCTACTTTACTGCTTCAAAATAAAAACCTACATGCTTTAAATTGCATGTTGTGTACAACCTGGGTAACAGGTTACAGGATTGTGCTGCTTCCTTCAGGCTGACACTTCCAAATCCTGAATATTAACACAGAAAATGGTCCCTAGGGACTATTCAGGATGGCTGAATATGCAGTAAATTTGCAGTTTGTTGAAACTATCTGGGAGCAGTGTCTCATATTTAAATGTGTATGTGTTAGTAATGGGTTTCTGTGGTTGATTCTTCAGGATGCAGTCATCTTCTGCTAACATGAAATACAGTCTCTGAAACATAACGCCCCCAAACAGTATTTATCTTCTGTTGAGTATGACTGTCAGTTGGATTCTGTATATTAAACTGGTTTGTTTCCATTTTTAAGTTCGGGGTTTGGATAGATATATATAACCTGTCTAGGGAAAAGTCCTTAGCTATGTGTTTTCATGGAGTTTCTTAGAAGGGCAGGGATAAAGCTGTGGTGATACTTGCAGGTTGTGCAGAAAGCCCCTCTAATCATTTATCTTCGAAGATGCCACATATGAAATGTGAAGTTATTGGAAGCTACCCAGGAAAGAACAGCATAGAAGATGTAAAGAGGATATAAAGCCTTTCACTGGAGGCTGCTGACTTTCAGTGTCTCTGCGCATGGGAGAGAACTCATTTGAAGACTCCACCCGAAGGATGAGTGTCAGCAGCAAGGGGAGGGGACATTCAAGGGGCCACTGGAGAGCAGCTGCCACATGGACCCTCTTTTCCAGTATGAGGTTACTATTCCAGGTTATGATGGAAGAAACCATGGTGGGAGAGAATTCTGCTTTTGCTGCATGGCATGTAAAGAGAAGGTTTTCCTTTGCAAAGTTGATTTTTTGGGTCTCATCTCATGTTTTTTAAATACTATGTTTAAAATCGTCTTCATGTGAAGAAATCTCTCTTGTTTCTTAATAGCTTCAGGCTGGTTTTTGAACATTGACTTTCTGCTTACACACCAGATTTCAGTGTGTTGCATCAGATTAAGGAACAGTTAGCATGTTATTGGCAGGGCAGCTTCTTTGCACATCAAATGTTTGTAGAGGGTGGCAGATACCGTAGTTGGGAACTGTGTAATAGGAACAAAGTCTTGTCACACTGGTGGAGCTCTGACATCTGGGGAGGTCTGGATCCGCACTGTGTGGTATGGAGCTGACTCCAGCAGGGAAGCTTAGCTTCCTCCTAATCTTTGCCCTGACTTGCAGTGCTGCTGCAGTAAAGCTGGGGGGCCCACACAGGACTGGAAGATTTTTTTTTATGTGTTTGTTAACTTCACTGCACAGTCACCTACCTGAAAGGAAAAGATAATTAAAGAAAATAAATAGAGTGAGCAGGGAGTGAAGTAGACCTTTGGTTCCTCTGTGGTACTAGAATTGACAATTTTCATATTGTTTAGGCCTTGTAAAAAAATGTTTTGTTCTCCCTTTGTTTTATATTGAATCCTGTGTGCTTGGTTAGCTTCTTTTCAAACTAAATAAAACCCTTCCATACATGGATTGAAAGCTTTATCTGTTTATCTCCTCATTAAAAAGACTGTCTATGAAATGTGCTGACAGGGCTGTTACTCTCTTGCTTTCTATTCTCATCACATTTTCCACTGAAAGCCTCCTCTCTGCTCTTTCTAGTTCCATAGTAAATGGAGCTTTCTGGTGGTGGAGGCTCTGGACGCTGTTCCTGGCTCCTCACAGGCTGTCTCCATTGCCGTGTGTGGGAAACCTCAAACGTGCAATTCAGGCTGTGGGAGGCTGGTTTGGTGCATAGATTTGATCCCCTGAAAGGCACTTGTAACAGCCTGAGGATCCCGGTATCAGACATAGTGAGAAGCTCATCACAGTTGTCTTCCAGTTGGATATTAAAGGAGAAGGCCACATTTTGGGAACTGTGTATGGAGTGAGCTACTGAGGCTGCTGAGGGAGAGCCTCGGTGGAAGCTGAGCTTCACAAAAAACAGTGTCAGGACTTCTGGAGCTACTTGAGGAAAGTGCTGGACAACTTACTTTGGGGCAAAAAATAAGATACAGCAAACATTATACAATTTGAACCACTTAGAGATTTCTAGTGGCTGAGTCTCCTTGCAGCCAGAGCAAGTTCTCATTACATAAGAAATTGTGAATAATAACTTCTGGTATAAGCTGTATTTTTCCTAATGTAATTGAAATGGTACCAACAACAAGTGATAAAAAAGACATTATCACTTCTGGGGTAATAATCATAAGGTCTGGTCTGGAGACACTGGACCTGTGATCTCCAGCCTTTGCTGATCTCCACCCTTGATACTGATCATTCATTACTGTTTGCTCTGCTTTACCTATAACTTCTGTTGCATCTGGGCACTTCTGGAGAGCTTGGTGGTTTGTGAATGACCATGTCATGCAATTAAAAAAATACACATTTGTATATATGTCTCTATATCTGAGTCTGTTTTGTTTCCATTTGTAGATCAAGAAGTTACTAGATAAAACCAAATAACATACTGTGTGTTTCACTCCCATGCAGTGGCGTCCCTTGTTCTCCACTGTAACAAAAGAAGTTAAACAAAAAGAATAAAAGGAAAAAGCTTTTTATTGTAATGAACAGAATTGCAGAATTGGTGCAAAAGATGCATCACAGTGTTCATGTGCCAAGTCCTGCAAAAGACATACTTGCCTGTGGGGTGAAAGCATAGTCATGGAGGAGCAGAGTATAGACTTCGTTCTGGTTTTTGCACTGCTTTTGCCTGCTCATCCCTTTAAAAAAAAAAAAAATTCTTGTGCAGCAACATGAACTTTGTGACGTCTGATATGTAGAGCAGACAGCTGCAGGCTCAATTAATTCACCCCTCTGATTTTTTTTCCATAGTATTTTTTTTTTCCCAGGAGGCTGTAGTGACTTCCAAACCCTCACGGGTGAGTGGTGTTTATGGCTTGTTGACTTTGATTGAAGTGCAGAGTGCTGTTCACAATGAGAGTGAGTTTGCATGTGAAAGTCTTCACTGGATGTCTTTCTGGGTGGATGGCCTGAGCTGCTGGGTACCCACAGCTTCACTGGCATCCTTCTTGCCCAAAGCAAATGAAATTTTGGGTGCTGAGTGCAGGAGGCTGAGCCTGCCTGGAGTTGAAGTGACCCCTGGGAGGCGAAACCAAGGAGCTGGATATGGAAGCAGAGGGGAAAGCAAAGTATGGCGGCCCAGTTGCAGGTTTGAGCCGCGTGTGCTGTGAACACACTGAGGAAAAGTTTGCAGCTAGCTTTTCTTCCCCTCCACCCACCCATGCAATCCCCTGTGTCTGCTCTGGGCGAGCAGGAGGAGCAGCTCCCTAGTGCTCTCTGCCAGTGCACACACCTGTAATTCAAACATGCTGTCTTGTGACAGCCCCTTGTGCCTGGTGCTGCCTGACGCTCGGTGCCACGTGGGAGAGAGGTGTGGATGAGGAACAGAGCCCAGAGCAGAGGTGGGGGGGACTTGCTGCGGAGCCCTCCCTGGCTTCCTAATAAACATGCAGGAGGGGGCAAAGCTTGGGGCAGCATGGCATCTTTGGTGGGAGAAAGAGTTGGAAGCCACCAGTTTCTGTCCATTTGGCTGCCTTAGAAGCTGCTCTCCTTGAATGTGCTTCATCCACATCCATGCTAGTGGTTCTGCATAGTTTTTGTAGTCAAGAGGATTGTGTTATTTTGCTTGTTTTGTTTGGGGTTTTTTTACAATAAAAAGTGATTAAAGAACAGTCTGTGCTAGACCAACTGACTGCTTCATTTTTTTAGTTAACAGATTAGATTTTGTCTAAAGCTGTGTCTCCCCCAGCAGTAAAGCAGCATGATGCCTGGTATGTGCCTGCTTTATGGTATCCTTTTTTAAAGCTTTTGGCTTCTGACATAGGTTACTGTGGGATATTCTAATGAATCTGAAGTTATTAAAAAAACCGAAATCTATTACATTTCAGGGATGTTTAGGCATCACGCTTCAGTAGTGCTAATTAGATATGTGACCCATTTTCATTCTGCTTTAGGTCCTCGGGGATGGTGGAGCTTCATTATTAATAGAAGGATAGAGAATGCCCATGTTCCTTACTCTAAATAGCTTCTTCAAAACATGCCCAAAGGGCTTTAGGGTGTTTTCTGTGTGGACACTGGTTATGTTTTCTTCAAGTGAGGAAGTGGGACAAGGGGAGATCTCTCTCTCCAGAAATAAATAATTGAACTTTTTTTTCTTTCATTTGGAAAACCTAGTGGCAAGTCAAGGTCCTCTTGAATTCTATGTTTGCCTTGTTTTTATTGACAAGGGAATAAACTTGAATTTTTTTAAGAATAAAAATGCTTTTAGTGTTGCAGTAGCTTCCCATTAACTGGTATTTTTAGCGCACAGAATCTGTGCAGCTCACGTCTTCATGGCATGCACTGAATGGCTGGCCGGATGCTGACGAAAGGTAGCAGTACTAAGAGGTACTTGTTGAGAAACATCCTGACAAAGTGCATGATATGGTGCAAAACTGAGGCCAGAAGGAGCAAACAGCCCTTTCCAGAATCTGTCCTTGGAAAGCCCTCGTATTCTGTGCTCTTTTCGGCAGAACTCAGTTGTTTCCAGAAAATCTGTAGTAAACAAACAGATGCCCCCAATGACTGAAAATGCTGAACTCACTTTGTAGTGAACCCTTGGTGAGACCTGGGGGTAAGTATTAAAAATAATATAAATGAATAAAAGATAACAGAGCGTTCCCAGGCAACTGTCAAAGGAGCTGTGGCTGCTGCATCTCTGGACTTTGCTGAAATGACCTCTTAAATTTTGAGCATCTTGCCTGCCCTTGGATGAAATGGTTGTTCTGAACTTTGCTGATACACCTCACAGGCAGCAGTTGAGCTTATGAGTGCTGCTGTATTTACTGTTACAGTGCTGATGTCCCTGTGCTATCAATAAAAATAATAATAATAATTTTAAATATATATATATATATCATTCAAGGAATTGGGGTAAAGCCGAGCTGGACTCAGCTCTCAACAGTATAGCACTCATTTATGACTGAATAACTACATTTTTGTGATTTTGCTGTGTCAGTGGGGTTAATCTGAAAGCAGGCAGAGGAAGGAACTCTCCTGTCACTTCACTTGTAATGACGTCACTAAACAAAAAGGTAAGCTGGGTTTTACCTCTAAGTTTACTGGTCTGAGGAGTTGTCCATAAATGTAACTTGGAGGCTTGATGTTAAAGTTGAGTCTACTGAAGAAGCAGGCTGTGGCAGAGGAGTTTGAGGCAGGTTAGTACAACACTAGGATAGTTTTCTGGGTGTTTTTCTGGGATCGTCTGAGAGGTGTTTTGGTGCAGAGGAACATGAGGCTGTGCTCTGCAGCTCCTTCCTTTGCATGATAGTTTGATGTGTGTGCAGCAGATGATGAAGTTAACCTTTTCTGTTTGCAGAGGAGGAGGGAAATAACCTTTTCAAAAGCTGTGTTTATCAGTATAAACATAACTTTGTACATCGTAAACATGAGCAGCATGACTAGATTTTGGGTGGCTGATTTATTGCTTGTTTCACATTCTCATTTGGAGTATGTTAGGTGCTGTCATCTGTCTCTACCATGAGAAAACTGCTGTCTAAAAATGCACAGTGTACAACAGGATGAGAAAAATCACTCCTACATGCAGTCTAAGATGGAATCTTGCAGTTATTTAAGCCCACATTTAGCTTAATTCACTGTAGATATGTAGGACTACACAGAGTGAGTAAAGGTTAATGCATTTACAAGACTTTGAAGATCAGAAGAAAACTTGATTTAATTTGAAATTTGCGTTACATTGTGTGATGCCTCGCTGCTAAGTATTTGTCAGAAGATGCTGGTGGCATGTTGCATGGCTGTTTGCTTTGGTCATGGGTTATTTTGCAGTTTTTTATCACAAATCAATTTCCACGTTTTTCCTCATCTTCACCACTTGTTTTTCTTAATTCTGCTGTTTTCATTTTTCTTCTGCGTATCTTATTTACAGAAATTTTCACTCAGTTGCCTCACTGAAGACTTTGAAAGGGAAATAAATTGCTACTGAAAATAAATTCTGAAGATTTTCCCTGCACAGAAATACTGAATAGAAGCTAGGTACTGCCAGGACAGAGCCTTCAGCCTCAGAGAACTAACAGCCGACTGTGTCCTGTTAATTAATGTTGTACTGTGCAAATGTACAGCTCCGCAGCTGTTGATAAGCAAGCTTTTCCTTGCAAAAAAAAGTGGTCTTGAGGTGATGATTTGGCTGAATGTTTTGAGTGCATATACCCAAACTCAGCTCACTCCCCAGGAAGGCATCCGAGATAGTGGTGCTGCAGTGGAGGTTGTGTTGCCTGCATGCTCCGAGAGGAATGCGGCTCCATGCCGGGCCCTACGTGCCACACTGGTGTTTTGCATTCCACTGGAGATAGCGCCTAGGACTTTCTCTTGAGAAGAGAACCAGAAAACACCTGTTACTGTTGGCAGCTGGTGCTTAACAGCAAACGGACAGACAGACAGACCAGGGCTCCTGCATTCCTGCCTACCGAATGCATAGGCTTGTAAAGTCCTGCTTGGGAATAAAGAAATGTCTTACAGAAAAAATTAATGATGTTTTCTGAGTCTAAATGGATTAGACTCGCTGTGGATGTGTTATCTAGGAATTCTCAAGGAAGCTGATGGACACATCCCAGAGGTGTTTTTTTTTTTTTCGTTTAAATTAACTTACCAACTAAATATGTTGAAATCTATAATAGATTGAAGCTTTCTTCTTTGGTGGGGCTGAAGTATAAGCAGATAAGGAAAGGGTTTTTATGAAATTATAGGTAAGTATGCAGAATTTTGCTCTTAAGATCACAAGGTCCAGATATGTTCTCAGGCATAAAGACAAGTTACCAAAAATAAAAATGAAGTAATTTATATTTTTAGTCTTTCAAAATAGCATTTCAGGCTGGATGAGACAATTTTCAAATCTCCTGGATTGGACCAGACAGTAAAAAGCTATAAATAGCATGTTCTTCTGCAAGCACTGCATTTGACAACCAGGCATGCAGGGAAGGGATGCAGAATTTAATGCATCTGAAGCAGATTTTGTTGTTCCACTGGTTGAAAAAGAGCTGAGGGACCATGATAAACACCTGGGGAAGCTACTGGTGCATGTTAACAAGTGTTTGTTTTTGAAGACTTGGTGTTGTTACAGAAGAAGCATTTGAAGAGGTTGATCTGTAGAAGATGCTTTGTTCCACTGTCTGGCTGGATGGCTGGGTGCATTCCCCAGCATGGGGATCATGATGTGCCCGTAATTGCAGTTAAGTGAACATGGCTGGCTCTCAGGCAAATGAAACCTAATTTGTCACAGCTGTCAGAATGATCATGTCATGTTTGTTGCCTTCAGGAACAGTTTTAGGCTGCAAATCCTGTTAAGGTCACAGCTTTTTCTTGTTAAATATTGCACAGTGTGTTTGCCGACCTTAGTATTTATCTTGGTGAATTTTTTTAAAGGCAAACACACCAATTCTGTCTTTTATATAAGCTGGGGCTGAACTTCTGGGAACCTTAGTCCTGTGGGCTAGAGCTTGTTAATTTGGTGGACTTCAAGGACTTGAGCATAGCAGTAATTTGAGGGTTTGCACAGAGCAGTTGAGAAATCTGTTCATGGATTCATATGATCAAGATTTTGGAAATCATGCTTCAAATTAGCGTTTAAAGAGCAGCCCTCCCAGGCTAGATTGAACACATAGTTACACTGTACATCAGCAGCAGCAGACAAAAGCAGCACAGCAGCTTTGAATTTTGCATTTGTGCCAGCAGGAAATACAGTAGAATAAATGTAAGACCCTATTCTTAATATCTCAGAAAAACACAGCAAAGTGTAGACTTCTTGAAATCCCCCTTAGTAATAATTTCAGTATTTTTTTGCTTTTGTTTCTAGATTAACGGATTGGGTCTAAATTGGATAAAGCAAGTTCTGTTCTGTAAAACAAACAAATGCTAATTTTTGAATGTCAAGCCTGAGGGAGCAGAGAGTTTTACTGCTCTATTCTTCTTCTAAAAAATGGAAACAAGATTTCATGTAATTATTTGGATCCCTAAAATGCCTGAGACTGATTCATCCTTCCTCTGTGCTGGTGGCCGTAGTAGAACTTCAGAGGGAGAGGTGAAGTGTCTGTGCCTGTAGAGTGTGAGAGTGCAAGGCTGGAAAATGACAGCTGTACCCAGGGTGGGAAGAGCTGAGCTTTTAATGGAGAGATCATGCAGACACATTGCTCTTGATGCAACATTAGCTGCCCCTTGTCTTGGTCACTACTGAGTCTTGGGGACATGGCCACATGTCCCCTTGGGCTGCAGCTGCCCCTCTCTGTGCACCTGCCCCAGCCTGTTGGGGAGGACATTGGGACACAGCTGTCTGTGTCTGCCATCAGCTGGTGTCCCAGAGGGATGTCTGCAGGGCCATCCTTTTCCTCCTCCACCCTTTGTGCCTGCATAGCAGTGCCCAGCCCTGGGCTTCCCATCTCCCCATTCTGGGGCTGGGGAGGTAGAGCAAGGCTGGCTGGGGGAGGAGCAGTGCTGCGTACAAGGGAGAGGGTAGGAAAGCGACTGCTGACCCCAAAAAGCTCCTTCTGCTCTTGAAATGAGTCTGCCTTCTTCCAGGCTTTCTGCCTGTCCTCCCCTCCCATGGCAGGAGTGCCATAGCTCACAGGAGGAGCCTCAAACTGGCTCTGCTGCTGCCTTAACCTTGTTGTATATATCATATACTTGGAAATGTAGGGATGGAGTGTACCAGTAGAAGACTAAATGAGGGAAGATGGAGCAGAGTTGGTAAAAATAATCTCACAAAACTGCCTTGTTAATGAAGTTTTGGGCACATCTGGCTGCTGGATCATCAGCAAAAGGTGAACAGCCTCACCCTCAAAACTTTATTTGCATATATTTTATCTCCAGTTCCTTTTGCAAAATATGTATTGGCATTCAAGTATCCATCACTTCCATGACAAGAAACTGCAGTCCCTGATGTTCAAGGCTTTAAAAAAAAAAGCTTCAATCTTCTGTAGTAACATGACAGTTTAACAGTTGATAAAAGAAAAACAAAAAGTTATGCATTTGCTTTTGTAGATTGTGAGGACATGACATTACAGATAAATATTATAAGCTTTAGCCCATTTTTTCATTTTATTGTAACATTCAGTCTCTTACTATGCAGCTGTCTGGTTTCCCCAGAGAACAGAAGACTAGCTCAGAGATATAAATCTCTGTTAATGATTTTAAATAGCTATCTATCTGTATATAATACAATTTTTTTTTCTTTTGCCCTGAGCATTCAAGCATGGGATTAGGAGAGGATAATCAATAATCCTCAATGCACAGCAGAGCCACTGTTGGTGGTGAGGGCTCAGAGCTGCTGCAAAACCCCGTTGCCACCTTCCAGCCTCTCGCTGTCGATTGTGAGATTTCTAGCAGAAATGGTCCCTCCAAGACCTGCAGCCTGCACTGCATGCCAGAGCAGATCACTGTTTTCCCAGACAGCTCATGTGAGCTGGTCACCTTAAGTCTCTTGTACAACAAGAGAAATAAAGGAAGAGCTGTGCTGTAGCTTGTTGGGAACACTGAGGGGTTCCATTAAGTTTTGTTTGTCCTTAGCAAACGAAGGTTGAGTGAGGTTTGTACAAATAGAAGAACCTATTGTGAAATAAGAGATACTGTAGGCAAACATACTAAGGAGCATGCAGTGATTGTGAACAGACCCCTGGGCATTAGCCATGATGTTCCTCATCTCCTGTAGTTTGTGTCTGAACCAGCCCTGGAGGGACCCTTTTCATCATGGAAAAAATACGTAGACCTTGGAACTGACATTTCCATCCATTTGTTTCCCCAGTAATCCCAGGCAAGTTTCTGCAGTTGGGATGCAGGACCAGCAAATACTGGGTGTGTTTAAAAGGGCAGGATTTTTATGACTTCATGTCTTTTCTTTTGTTGTATTCACATTAATGATGTATCAGGAAATTTGTGATTTAAGAGATGATGTGTGGCTGCAGGGCCATTTAGCTGTACTTTAACTGCGAGCACACTGGTTGTGACTGAATATTTCTTCACCTTCAAAGCTCTCCAAAAGCTCTCCAAAGGCTTTTGCAGATAAATTTGTTTACTGTGCTTTTTGCACTGGAAACAGGCTCCCAGGACAGAAGCCACCACCAAAGTTAGTGTTAGATGGAAGTGTCTGCTTGTGAACTGAAGGTGTTGATACCATTTTAGGTCAAATGATGTGATGGTGTTGGTTCAAATGAGCAATACAGAGGTTTGCGGACCACAGCAAACAAGCTTGTGCTACTGCCTGGATTTAGTCTTGAAAACCATGTTGTGTACAAAAGGATGTGGGGCAGTGGTTATAGGACCTCCATAGAAGGTCACTGTCCCCTGTGCTGAATGTACTGAGCACCAGAGGGCTCGTATGTGCTTTGTGATGTAAGATGCGAAAATCTTCCATAGTCTCAAGAAAAGAGGCGGTGATCCTGCCATGTAGAGGAGTCTGGTTGTGATGGCAGATGTGTAGTCATTTCTTGTGGAGAACAGGGGGAAAAAGAGACCTGCCATTGGTGGCTTTGTACTCTGGAGGCTCTTCCTTCCCCTCTTTCACCGCCCCTTTTGCTCCATGTTGTTTCTGTTGGTCAGTTACCATCAGTGGTAACAGTCCTGCCCTTCATGGCATCATCTCTGTGGGCTTCTTTGATGGCCCTTTTGGCCCACCTGCAAACAGGACTGCCTGGAACAGCCCATGTTTCCCTCCAAGGCACCTTGTCCAGCAGCATTTGCAGGCTGGCTCTAACAGCAACACCAGCATCCATTTCTGTAATACCTTGATTTTTCAGGGTTCAGATCACAGGTTCCAAATAAAAAGGAGTCCATCCTTGGAGGTAAAATTACCTGCTGTTAGTGTTCCATGATCACTGACTGACTCACATGTCTAATGTGCATTCTGAGCTTACTGGTTGTAGTACAGCAGTCCCAGCCTGCCAAATTGCTTGGCAACCCTAGGTGCTCACCAGCTTGTAGACACTGTGGGACTTCTCCATCTTTTCCCACCAGTTTTTGGCTTAACACAAATGAATTGGGAGGGGCTAGAAGTAAACCATTGCAGGTGAAACTCTTCACGATATGTGTTCTGTGCCAAGTGAACTTCTATCATTGATTTAAAGGCATACACGGATAGCAAATGGGGCACCACTAAGATTCATGGTGCTGTTACAGCGTGAGACCTAATAAATCTTCTTATGTGTGCTTTGTACTTAGTTCATGTACTTATTCTGACCACTGGGATTTATTCTTAGCCCTGCTTTTTTTTTCAGGAATTGCCATTCCTTTATGAAACAGGAGCAGAGACTGTCTGCTGTGTCAGACTTGCTTCTCTCGACCAGGCACAGATAGAGATGGGAAATGCCTTGGAAAATGAGAGAGAGGGCAGAGTCAGGTTGAAAGTTGGAAAGGGCTGGATTTGATCTCATTTTACTTGTGGTGTTATTTCTCTTCTTGAACCACTTTTTTACTTCCTGAGGTAATGCCCATTTGCCATTTTAAGAAAATCAATAAATACCCCTTGGCAAGAAGACCTTTCCACCTCCTACTTGATCTGTCCATGACTCCATATTTAACTCTAGTATGAATCTGCTTGTGTTGTTTTACATATTGAAGTCTAAGGAATATGAGTACTTAAACCATTTACATAAGGTAAATTAATGTTTTTGTTAGTTTCTGTGCTTTTGAGTTTGCAGTGATTGTGTGTACTCTGGGACCCATGTTCACAAATTTAATTCCAGGAGAACGAACATATTAGGAGTAACTGAAGGAGTGTTGGGATTGACAATACTGGTAGTGCTTTTTGTCTCTTGCTGAAATGTCAGTAACAGGTTCTTACTGACTTGAAAAAAAGATTGGTAGTTCCTGAGAATGGAGAGAGGCAGAAATAAACCAACCCTTCCTGTAGAAGCTTGTTTGATGTGTTCTCTACTCTCTTTGTGCATGAGAGGCAATGTATGAGTTTTGCTGCCGTGTCTCAGTTTTGTATCAGGAGAACCCAGAAGGAGCTGCACTGCCTGGTGATTCCTGGCCCTCCTCTGACCTGAGTTTTGGTTTTGAGCTCATAATTATGTCTTTTTAACTTCTGATGACTATTTTGTTTCGATGCTGATGCAATGCATCTGAGATGGAAACAGTGATGCTGAGTTCTGTGAAAATGGTGGCTGAAGTTCCCTATTAAGCTGGCTTTTTGTGGAAGTGGTTTAGAGGGTAGCAGGGTTAAATCCAGCTGGTACAGCAGGAGCTCTTCCATCTGCTCTGCTCTGGGGTGCAGTTGCACAGTAACAAGCCTGGTCAAGCTGGTGGCGTGTTTACGTTAAGGCACTTGCTGACTCATTAGCAGAAATACAGTGGTGAGGAAATCCTCTGCCTGCCAACTGACCGTGTACTGTTACAGTCACTGTGGCAACACGGTGGTGCTGTCTGTCAGGGATACCCATGGCCTGCCCTTTTTTTTTTTTTTTTTTTTTTTTTAATATTAAAAAAAAAATTTAAAAGCCCTGAAATGGGAAGGAGGAAATGTTGCAAGTCTGATTAAGGCTTCTCAAGGTGATCTGTGGGAAGCAGTTGTGGAGTGCAGATCCCCCTCCTCTGCCTTTCTTCCATGAGCCACCCAGAAGTTTGGACAAGCCCTCCATGTTGACACAGACTAAATTATTCTTCTCAATCGCTTCTCCACCATCTCCTGTGCTAATTACTGCTCTGCAAATCTACCCTCTGGTCTGATTTTTAAATTCATCCAGGAGGCTGAGCAGCTCAGAAGATCTGCTGTAAACATGACTTACCCGGCAGGCAGTAAAGCTGCTCTCAAGCCCTCCAAGGAGAATAAAGCCTGTCTGTTGGGCAGCTGGTTTTATCAGTCTGTGTTGCAGATTAAAACATGTTTCAATGTCTTTTCTACCAAATCAAGAAGAAAAAAAATAATGTTTTTGTTACCAGGTCCCTGGCTGCATGTTCATAGAGAACTAATTGACCAAGTGTCAGTCACTTGTGCTCCTTGAAGGGAAGGACCATCTTCCCTGTGCTGGGCATACATGAGCACAACCCATGCCTGTTCTCAGGCTGATGGTGCTTTTATGTTTTACCCACCAGCAACAGGAGCTGCTCAAGTTATAGTGTGCAGAGCCCAGACTGCCAGGCCAGGAATATATCTGCTCCCATGCTCCTGGGACATGGGATGTGGTGTAGAGATTACACTGTTTTAAAACGGAAAGGTTTAGGGCCTCCATAGCCTAGCTGCCAAGCATATGCTTTATCCAGGCATTTTCCCCCTTAAACCTCCACTTGTGATGCTTATGGCATGCCTTGTTTAGCAGAAAGCTCTCTAAGTCACTAGTTCAAGTTTTGAAGGCATTTATACCATCTCAGAATTGGCCAGGGTCTGTTGGGGAGATGAAATCTCACAGGTACAAGAGCTTCACAGCTCTGTACAGGTCGCAGGTATTTGGGCATTTTGGTTGCTTGTGGTGACTCATCAGGTTTTTCTTGGAGGAGTGCTGAGGGGTTGAAGCACTGAAAGTGATCTTAGAATAGTTGAAAGCAAAGATCGTGGTGCCTACATACTGCACTTTTACAGTTACTGTGTGAACCAAAGTGCAAGATTATAAGGGCACATAAGAGACATGGTTCAAGGCCTTCTTAGAAAGAAATACGAGATTTTGGATTTAAGTATAAGCCAAACAGATTGCATCTTTCTTGCTTTCTAGTCATGAGGTTGATACATGACTTCATTCTTCACCTGCTTTTTTTTTTTTTGCCAGCTTATCTTCTTGCTATGTAAGATGAATTTCTTTTCTCTTGATTCACTTTCTGTTAGAGGGACATAGTGTTAGTTTTTTACCCCTGTAAAACTAAACATCTCCCAGTCCTATAGGTATAGATGTCTTAGACATAAATCTTCCTGCTGTAACTGGTTCTGGAGCTCTTTTGCAATAGTGTGTTGCAAAAGTCTCATTAGGGCTTCCCTGTGTCACAGTAATATTATGCCCTTTAAGCAGTAACCCTGCTTTGACACCTCTGTGAATAGCAGTGCAATGCCTGATGAAAATGCAGTTTTCCTGGGATGAAAATGTTTATGTTAATAAAGCTATGTTCATACATGCTGGAGCTTATGGTACAGATATTTTCCGTGCAAAACCCCTGAGTGATATGCTGGTAAGAGTCTTGGTGAGTCTAATCCTGGATTTAAAAAACATACCATATTCAGTATGGCCTTACAAATACAACCAGGGTAGGTATGAGGTAAAAATAAGCCTTTCCATAATGCAGATCACGTGGTTTAAGAAGTGGAGGAATATTTAGTAACAGGCTTTGATCAAACTATGTGCTGTGGAACAAAAATATTTCATTGCTCTCTGTGAAAGCTTGTAATTTGTTTTTTTTTTTAATTGTTACAACTGTACAACCCAAATGAACAGACCACAGCAGTGAAGTTTGAACCCAGGATTTCTGGATCAAAACCCATGAGCAGATGTTTTGTAAGGTTAAGCACTTACTATTAGCTTGTAGCCAGAAGAGATTCCTAAGCCTTATGGTCAGTAACAGGTGACCAAAGGTAGTTTTTAAGTAAAAACTTAACCTGTGTCCCCAGTGGCACAGGCTTGGAACAGGAGATACTGTGTGTAGTTCAATTCTCGGTAATCATGTTTGACCACGGGTTGATGAAAGAAACATTTACCCTTCCCATTAATTTATATTTGTGTTTTGGTAACCCTCTGAACTATGAGCAGAAATAGGGGCTGGTCCTGCAAGCATGAGTGCAACTCGAGCACACTCTGCTGTGCTTGGGCTTGGTGAACTCAGGTGCTGAGGGAAAGTGAAACAATTCTAGGGCCCAGAGGCCAGCAGGGTACATGCATGCTTTGGGAGTTTGCTGTTGCCATTGCTGACTCAGCTGTGGGGAGGAGGGATGTATGTTTTTCGTTTTCAGAATTGCTTACCAAGCTGGTGGAGAAAAAGAAACTACTCTGGAGAAGTGGAAAAAGCTTTGTCTGTCAAGAAGGCAGTTTGAGCTTGCAGATCCTTTCCAGTTTAATTTGTAAAATCCAGGTGTGATTGAAAGACAGTGAAGTTCTGTGTTACATATTATATGGGAAACTTTGATTCAGCTTCTCCAGCAATTTCCTGATAGCATAACAGCAGCTGAGGAAAGGATCAGGCAGAAGGTGAGGGTGGGTAGGTGTTCCTACACTGCCACACTGAAGTCATTTCTGGAGATGTGAGAGAGCTCCTTAAGAGTATGTTTGCAGCAGCTACAGTAGAAAAGGAAGAACGGTGTGTCCGATGTATCTGGAGGATATTGGGTAGCCTGAGCAAGTGAAGTACAGTGCATCCTGAGATCCGTGAAGAGGAGAGGTCAGGCTCTTAGTTGTTGCTTGCTGAAAGCTTGCAGCTTGTATCCAGGCACAAGCTCGAGACCTTCTCCCAGATTCACAGTGCCTCCTCCAGAAACAGGCCCATTTCTTGGAGCATCTGGGATTTTCTACAAGACATCTTCTTCAATCCAGCACTGACCTGGACTGACCCTGTTTAGCTTGTGAGGCGAAACAAAATTGTAGCTAGGGGACTACAGCTCTAATAAGCAGATCCCAAACAAAATTCAAGGCTGTTAAAGTGTCTCATTGAATTATGGTGCTACAGGAGCATAGTGACTCATAGTGAAGCTAATCACCTGCTGCTTTGTCTTGACTGCAAAGAATAGATTGCTAGTTAAACATTTAAAGGTCATAGCCTTAGAAGCTGTATTAGTGTTTCTTTCCCTCTTTGCTTCCCCAACCCCGTAATGCCTGGATTTACTACGGGAAATCAAGCAGATACTCTGGAGATCTGTGTTCTGAAGATGAGACTTGGCATTCTTATCTTTCAGGCTCATACTGACAACCTCTATGCATTCATTTATGAGAGAGGCCATGCTGGAAGACATTACATTTTCTCTCCACAAATTTCCCCAAAACATCACCAGTATGGCATTGGTGCTCTGTGGAGAATGAAAGTACCCTAAATTTTAAATCATAGATATTATGGGGTTCATTCTTCCTCATCATGGGGAATTCCAGGAGTGAAACTGGAGCTCAGGTCTCTATTCCCACAGCCAGGCAAGTTCAGTGTTTTTCAAATTAATAGTGCTTTATTGTTTATTGGACCAAGAGCATCTTAAAGGAGACAGTTTTCTTGGTTCTCCCTAAAGAGGCTGTAGACCTCTCTAGTTGGCTGAGAAAAGAACAGACTGTTTCTTTCTGGCATTAACTTGTCTGTGTGGGTGAGCAGAGGAACTGTGTCTCTTGGACAGAACTGTCATTACTCTCCCTGCAGTTGTCCCCAGCTGCAGCAGTCATTGAAGCAATTGTCAGGAAGGTTCTGTAGAGAGAGGACTTGGCTCTTTGCCTAGTGGATCTTCCCATACTCTCTGCTGTAAAAGAGCCTTTCAGGTTGATGAAGGTGATACACTTTTCTATCAAAATGCTGGTCTAGCTCTTCTAAGTGATTCATGCTCCTTAGATCGCTTCCAGTTCACTGCTGTGAATCACCAGGACAGGTGGTGTCTGCCTTGGTGGCTCTCCTGGAGAAGCATTGAGATAGTGGTAGAGGAAATCTTGCAGATAAAATAACAGCAAGCCATGCTGAAGTATCTAAACCTCTAGGTCACTTCAAAAGTCACTGAGTGCAGTGGATATCACCAGCAATATCAGCAGAGTGTTAGCACTCCAATTTAAATATAGATTTTGAAGGAAGTTTGTAATATTTTCTGCATATGGATGTTTTATGGCAGGAAGCGTATCCTGCTGTAAATTACTCTGAGAGGCTGCATTAAAGACTGTGTGTGACTTAATCCTGGAAGTTTTTCCTTTCAGAACTGTTGGCTGTACTAAATTGATAGACCACTGGCATGTTTTAAGCTTGACCGTTGCCTTACTTTTGGACTGGGCTGGAGAGAGCATGGTGTCAGAAAAACATGTTTCCTGTCAGCTGCCAAGTTTTTGTTCTTGTAGAATGATCTGGACAAGCGGAATCAATGGGCCAAGGCCAGTGGTATGAGGTTCAACAAGGTGAAGTGCTGGGTCCTGTGCTTTGGTCACAACAACCCCTTGCAACACTACAGGCTTGGGAAAGAGTGGCTGGAAAGCTGCCCAGCAGAAATGGACCTAGGGATTATGGACCAGGGCAGTGATTGTCCCCTTGTACTCAGCACTGGTGAGGCCCCACCTGGAGTTCTGTATCCAGTTTTGGGCTCCTCACTACAAGAAAGACAGTGAGGTGCTGGAACGTGTCCAGAGAAAGGCAGCGGAGCTGGGGAAGGGACTGGAGCACAAGTCCTCAGAGGAGTGGCCGAGGGAACAGGTCATGTTTAGTCTGGAGGAAAGGAGGCTTGGGGGGACTTTATAGCTCTCTAAAAGGAGAGCTCACTGAAAGGTGGCTGTAGCCAGGTGGGGGCTTGGTTTCTTCTTGGTTTCTTCTCCCAGCAAACAAGTGAAAGGACAAGAGGAAATGACCTCAGATTGTGCCAGGGGAGGTTCAGGTTGGACATCAGGAAGAATCAGGATGGTTAAACATTGATACAAGCTGCCCAGGGAGGTGATGGAGTTACCATCCCTGGAAATGTTCAAGAGACAACTGCACATGGCACTTAGTGCTATGGTTTTGTTGCCAATTTGGTGTTTTGTCTAAGGGTGGACTCGATGATCTTGGAGGTCTTTTCCGACCTAAGATTCTGTGATGCCTTGGTGGCCAACAACAATATCAAGCAGTCTTGTGAACTGAGGGAAGATGGACCTTGGTCTGACATCTGGTGAGGTGTTGGGAGATACTCTGTGTTGATTTCTGTCTTTATGCCCATTTTTCTAGTGCATGTCCACATCTATAGTGGTTCTTATTTTTAGGAGGGATCCTTGGATGCCCTAGTGGCCTTTTCCAGGGTTGCAGAACTGCTGTTCGGAGACATTGATGCAAGTAACGAAGAGACAGAAGGGCCCAAAACTTCCAAAGGAATAGGGTGGATAACAGCATGCTGCTGTACATCCACAGATCCTCATTTGTGCCTGGGTTTGCAGTGTGCCTGAGGCTGTCCCTGGCCAGCCTTGCTTGAAATGTACCATGTCTCTTTAGCCAAAGAGCTGTCTGAGGTCCCGAGCCCATGAAATATTTGTGCTGCTGGCTGCAGGAAAAAGGGCCCCTCACTTATGAGGGCTGCTGGCTTGTGCAGATTTTGGGTTGACCTTTGACCTCACTAACAGATGGCAGAATAAATTGATGGTGGATGTATTTTTAAATAAGCAGATTGTACTTTCGGTCTTTGCCTGCCTGTCAGGATATTTTTTCTTGAGGTGTGCCTTGGCAGAGAGATGACTGAGGTAGGTGTTTATCCCTGCCTCAAGCATTTGAGGTACCCCCAATTCAGAAATAGGTCAGTGTTTCACACTGACAAAGCCTGGGAGCATTAAAGTTGTTTGAAATGTGTCCAGTGCAACTCTGTTAACAACACCTTAAAGGAAATGTGCATTTTTAATAGTCAACAGCTACATTTGGCTGAGGCTCACCTGTCCATGTTACTCTGTGGAGGTGACTCCAGACATGGATCATGCTGAAGGAAGGTGGTGCCTTCCTGGAAAATAGCTTCTGCTGAAAAGTTTCTTCACCTTTTTTTTGCAAACTGATTTCTTTTGATGTTTGTTTTTTTTTTTTTGCTTTTGCAAAAGGCAGTCAAACTTCAAAGGAAACCGTATCATACCATGTTCTGCATGCACTTCAGGTTTAAAATGGAGTCTTCACACATTTGGTTACAGCTAGAAAAAAGTGTCCATGGGGATCCTCTCCCTCTTCCTGCCCATTGTGTCTGCTGATTTGACTTGGAAGTGCTGCCTGTAGTAAGGGGCAGTCATTGGATGGGTAATTGCTGATGCTGATTTATACCTGTTTTCTCTTAAGTCACATTCTTAAGTGCTTTAAAAATAATATTAGGTTTGCTTTTGTTTTCATAGATAACTGGTCTGGTCAAAGAGATGTCTCTCTTTGGAGCTCAATACATATTTTAATTGCTTCATGCCTAGATCTGCCCTTAGCTCACCTGCATTTTAGCAGACCTGGTATGAAGCTTTGTTAATAGATAAACCAGAGTTCCTTCAGTGTGATTCTGTTCTTACTAATGTTTATGGTTCAGGAGTCTGCCAGAGAATTTTTTAGTGCTTCCCACCTCTGCTGCTGTAGGGTTTTGCCATATCTTCCATATAGGAAAATATTGCATGCCCTGTGAGTATTGGTGGTTTATCTTGGGTTGACAACTGAAGTACCTTTTTCTTGTTTTATTATTATCTGAGCTGCAAGTGATGCCTTTCATGGCCTTTGTTCCTGTTGGGAATGGCAGATTAATGAAACTACTTTCTTTGGACAGCATTTTTTCTTAAATAGAGAAACACTCCTTACATCCAGACCCAGTTATACTGTCCTTATTCCAGTTTCAAAAACCAGTTCTTCAGGGCCTGTCTTTTTAATTGAATCATTTATTTTGCCTACTTTAAACAAACTGTTCAAAAAATCTAGGCTAATGCCTATTGCAAGTGGTTGTATCTGAAATGAATTGCAGCTGGACAGATTAACTGTGGCAGTTATTTCTGTGGAAGGCATGCCCTTGAGTTCACTCAGGATGAGTGGCAGTGCTGCTGCTGCAGAAGAGGAATTCAGAGATGCTCGTGGCCCGTGCGAGTGCTGCATTGCAGTTGCTGTCAGCTTACGTCACGAGTAATACTCAGGCAGCCCAAGGGCTCGTCGGGAGCCTGAGGAGAGCGTGGCTTTAGTACCGTGTAACAACAGATCTCATGGTCTGTGTTTTCTGTGCTTCTTGGTGCGTATCTTGTGCCTTCTGTGCAGGGAAGCCTCTATCAGCAGCTCACTGTTCTCCTTAATGCAGTGTAAAAAGCTGTGAGTGCTTATCCATTTACAGCATTTGGGTTGGAGGGCTTTTTAGCTTCATTTTTTAATATATATTTAGAGTCTTACACATGTCATACTGTGATTACAGCATTGCACCATTTGAACCTGTCTGTTTTAATTAGCAGTTGGCATTGCCCTATTTATAGATAGATGGAAAAAGCCCAAGCTAGCCAGTTTGCAGTGCAGAGTGTATTTTCTTCTGTTGGCAAGTAGTTTGTAACCATTTTTCCCCAGCTAAACTGGCTTGGCAACCTGCAGATGTTGCAGGCATTGGGTACTGATGCTTGAAATAGAAATGGACTCTGAAGAGGATGTGGGATGGAGAAGAATAAATCAGAAACTGCTGTTGCATTGGAAGTCTATTAAGACTGATGATACGACACGCTTACCAGAGCATAACTGCAGAAGTTGACCACATGAAAAACAAGCACATTAAAAAAATATATATTTTAAATCTTGTTTCTGTCACATTATTAAGGTTTCTTTTCACTTTGGCATGTTGTGGTAACAAAACAAGTGTTTGGCTGTCCAGCATGGTTAAGTTGGTGGGTATTTGTACAAGCAGGAGAAACAGACTGATTCTTTCTGGAACAAGTTGTGTCTGGTCTATAAATGATGTGAAACGTGTGTGTGCTTTTCTTTTTAACTGCAATTTTAAATCTGCAAAAGTTTTGGCCTGTGTTGACCCTGCAATGCCCAGGAGACTGTTGAGAAACCAGAACAGCATTGTGCTATTAAACACCCGGGTGTTAGCTGCTCCTCAAGAACTCTCTGCTGATGCACTTCACTCTGGGGAAAACAATTTGAGACACCTTTGCCCTGTTTGAGAAGCTCTCCTTAACTAAAACCATAAATTACTTCTCAGTGCAGATGCTGAATACAGGCACAGGAGTGTTGTTGAGCAGCTCACATGGAGGTTGCTGGGTACACGATGAAAATGCTTTACTCTCTATAGCATTTGGTTGCAATGATTTCGACACAGTTGTGTTGCAGCCTGGGCTTTGCATGGCCTGTGGACTTGTGGTAGGGTGCACACCATTGTCTTGAGAAACACTGCTCATGAATCAGTGCCTTGCTACCCATGAGGGGAGGGTGGGCAATTCTGTAACTCCGTCTTTCCTGCACACCTTTTCAGAGTAGCTGCATCCTTATTCTGCAGCCTGTATTTTTCATTATCTTGCAAGATTTCAGCCTTTCAGTTTAGGACAGAACTCGCAAGCAGCAGGTGGATTTGAGTCAAGCTTACACTTGGTAATTTGGGACTAGAGCCCAAGACTTAAACCTTCCAAAACCTGGGAGTTCTCACTTCGGTTAGCAAAATAAAATGTCGTCATCTCTGTTGGCTCTCTGTGTTACAAATGGCATTTGAGACCACGTGGCAAGAGTTGTGTGATCCAAGACTTTTCTCAGCATGTCCAGCACAGTAATATAAATGTGGGTTTCCTCAGACTCTGTGTGATTATGTGCACGTTTGTGTGTGTAATTTCTGAGTGACCTGTCCTCAGGCAGACTGTCTTTGGGGGAAGAGCAGGTTGAATTGATCGTGCTTCACATGGCTGAGCAGGATGTAAGGAAGGGGAAACCTTTCATGTAACAATATCACTGTGAAATATTGGAATGTGGGTTACATGGTGCTAAATCAAGGTAGTCTCTGGGGTAACATAGTTAATAAATTCTAAATAGGAGGTGACCCTTTCTGAGCACTTTCTCTGAACTTGTAATTTATATGCTAGTCCTGTGTATTACAATGCTTAAAGCCTAGGTCAAAAATCCTCCATTCCAATTTGGCACCTACTCTTGTCTTTAATGGCCAAATTAATAGCAGTAGGTCACAGCCAGCTGTTCTGTAGGTGCAGGCTGATGAGGTCTGTTAGAAGAACAAGGGAGCATCAGAGCATGTGGGGAGCTGTGAGGTTTAGATGGATTTCCTGCAATACCGGAGATGTCAAATGACCAGGTGAATGTTTCTTTGCTAAAATCAACTTAATTGTAAAGCACTGTTCATTATTTCTTTGAGAAACCTGAAGAAATGAAACAAGTTAGCAATTGGTCTGGCTGCTTTTTGTAGGTAAACTTTAATTGGTTTTGTGTAACTTTCAAAATGCCACAGACTTCTTTTTTCATAGATTGGGTTGGGAGAATGCTAGCTTTTGTACATATGGTGCATGTTCAAATTCCTTTGATATTGAAGCTTTTACTTGCATAAAACAAATAAACACTTTCCACATATATTTGCTGTGTTATGTTGACAAAGCAGTGCCAGCGGTGCTTGGAAAACTGTATCTTTGCACTTCTGGGACAGTGGACTCTGGATTTTAGGTAAGGAAAACAATTTTCACAGTGGCACTAATCAGCAACTGGAAGAGAAGCCGAGGAATCTCCACCCCCAGAGACACTCAAAGCTGGACTGGAGAGACCCCCAGGAACCTCACGAAAGTTGGGCCTGCCTTAGTGGGCAGTGAGCAGACCAAGCAGCCTCCTGAGGTCACTTCCAGTCTTGTCTTTCTGGTTTTTGCTGAGTAAGATACTGAAAGGAAGGACTAATAACCAAATGTGTTACATCAGTGTTTGGAGGGGAGCAGAGACTTCCCTCCTGTGGAAAGAGAGGCATCCCTTAGGAAGGGTATTAACATAGTTTTATGTTAGTGCTACAAAAGTCTTAGCAGCACTCTGTATATGGATTGTAGCCTTGTTTAAAGCTGCCCAGCCCCAGCCGGTTTGCTGATCAAGGATTATAAAATGAGCAGGACTTGGCTAGAAGAGTAACAGTGCTCTGAAGGTTTGTCCTGTGTAGAGTGTAAGGTGTGCTGCTCCTCTACCCGAGGGCTGGTCAGTGAGAGGAGCTTCTAAAGGTGTTCTGTACTGCAGTGAGAGAATGGATAAAGCGATGGAGAAGGGCAGCTTCTGCTCCTCTTTCAAGGTTTAAATTTCAGGATTTGCAAAGCCCTGTCTTAATTAATCATTGCTTTCTTTCTGCCTTTTGATTTCTAGTCTTTCTCCTTGATTCAAATCCTGGCTTCTTGCAGTTGTTCTCACTACTCAGGGTGGTGGAGTGATACTTCAAAGCTTGGCCTTCCTGTCCCGTTCTTACAAACCTGGTGTGAACAGCATGTGTGTGGGTCACAGCAGGCAAGTCCAGCCAGATTAGATGCATCTGCTGTTTCAAGGGTCGAGGTGTGTTCACTACAGTTCAACAGAGCTTGTTTGCAAGAAGAAATGCAGTTATTCTGTCCTCACAGAAAGAGATAAGCACATCCTCTGTGTTTGCGTGCCAGTCAGCGTTGCTGAGTGTCATGCTGTATGCTGTGCTTGTAATGCCATACACCAAGGCAGCTTCATTTGATCTTTTCTGCAAGATGTGCCTTTTTCTTTTTGTGACTCAGAGAATTGAAGCTTTTCTCCTGCTGCACTCTTCATGGTTTAAGCAGGCACACTTTAAATGCAGCCTGACAGTGTGGATTGTTTGGAAGGGTTCATGGGATAAACAGGAGTTTGCCTGCAGAGCATGTGAATCTGTGCATTCAAAGCAGCCAAAGATCTAGTGATCCCAGCCCTGTGCTTGTAAGATGTCTCACCTGATCTGCATGCAGCCTTCTGTGAACTTCACTTGCTGCTTACAAGGGGAAAACGTCTGTACCTTTTCTAAATTCAAAAGTTCAGAGTTTGCTGTGTTTTTAAGAGCGTGTGTTTATTGAGTTTCAGGCCAAAAGCACAAAGACCTCCAGTTCCTCTGCTTGGAGATGGCTGTCCTCATTTCACTTTCTGTAACAGGTGGAGTGTATATTTTTTTTAAGCAGGGTTCACTGTTGTGTATCAAATTCCTTTGTACATGCAGGCACAAACAGCCAGCTGGTGTCAAACCCATGCAGTGACATTCTCGTTTGCCTTTGTGAAAATTCATTATATTTTAGTAAGGCTGAGGAAGCTGAAGTTGAAAATGAGTGGGATGCAGCCAAATTTTTTTAAAAAAGGCAGCCTATCCGTGAGGACAAAACTGGTTAACTGTTTGAGAGCTGACCTGATAAACAGCGCAACTGTCTTTATACCAGGTAATATGAGCTTTGAGGCAATCTGGATAACTAAACACTACTGGCCTGGATTCCTGTTACACTTTTGCTATCTGCCACTTTATTAAAGAGGTGTACAGGTTCTCCATGTGGCTGCCACAGAGTCTCCTCTCTAGAGACTCTCTAGGGGTCTAGAGGAGAAGTCTGCAAAGTCAGTGTGTTTTTAATCTCTTCTACCAAGCCATGTTGAAATGAGTCTGAAGTCAGAGTAAATAAATCAGTGGGGATGCAGCTGAGTAATGGGTATTTCAATACATACTTGAGAAAAATTTTAAATGGCATTTGGAGCACACAGAGCAGCTGCCTTGAGAAAGTACCAAAAAGAGGATGTACTGCCTTTTGAAGCACCACCAGTATCCCCCCATATGGATGAGTTGCAGTTAGAGATTGTTAACCCTGAGCAAAGGCATGAGATTGCCCCAGGAGAAGAAACCATGTCCCTGAATCCCCGGGGCAGGGACAGAGCTTTCCCTTGCGCCCAGCGCCTGAGATGTTGCACTCAATGCTTAGGTGTGCATGGAGCCTTTTGATGGGTTGATGATGATGTATCTCTGTATAACTAACTGAAAAATAACAGACATTATCCAAAATTTCTTGAACTGGTAATTTCTTAAGGTGGTTTGAATGATTTTACTTCCCTTTGTCCCTTCATGATCTTTGCCTTGGTTCACTAAGGAAGTGTGCTCTGCTGGAAGAAGTGACAGCCTGTAAAAATAGCACTGCCTTATTTTGCTGATCTGCTTGCTGTGAGGTTTCAGTTAGATCTGCTGACTTGGATTTAAAAATAAACTTTTCTTCTGCTTTTTGCACCTGCTTGTCCTGGCAGTGCTTGATTTTGTGCTTCGGAGGCAGCAGCCATTTAGTGGTAGCTGAAATCCTTGCTGGATTGGGATCAGCAGCCGAGGTGATTGGGAGACCTGAATTGAGGGGCTTTTGACTTTTCAGGCCAGAGGTGTTCATAAGGCCAGTATCTAAACATAAAGAGGAGAAAGACCTTGTAGGCTTTTTAGAGCCTCTGTGGAAGTTGTCAGTTCAAAGTAAGTATGTGTTTTGCCAAGCGTGCAGTGGAATTGCAGTTGGTGTTCCAAGCCATTTGCTGTAAGTGTATTATCCGTTCTCCTCATTGAATATTGCTGTAATCTAATCAGATTACACTGCAGTTCATTGCTGGGCCCAGGCAAAATAAAGAGCGGTACTTCAGAAGAACATAAGTATCTTGAGTTACTGCCTCTTCACACGTCGGGCTGACGTTAAATGTTCATTTAGAGCCAGATTCATGGAAGTATGGAGATCAATGAGTCTGGCTATCTAAATAGGCATGAACCAGATCTCCATCTTTCCACCCTCTGGAGCATGCAATGGAGTGTGGTCCTCAGTGCAGCAACTGTCCCTGGCTGGTGGAGCTGGCCTTTACATATGTGTTGGCTGGCAGCTTGGCTCTGGGATTCTGCACAGGTGAGTGGTTACTCCAGATTAGCACACAGGCTTGGCCTGGTGTTCTTCAGCTTCAGGAATTCTGTTTTCCTTACAGCCCTCTTTTTATTAGCATGTTCCAGCTTTTACTGAGAGCATGAGCTTGGTGACTCTTGTCACCTGCTTTCCTTGAGCCATTGATGGGTGTAGCAGTTGGAGCAAAGCAGTTGGATCTGCTCAGCTTAAGACTGTTAGGTTTACTGAGCTATGCAAAGACTGTTTCTGGAACTACATTTTGCTATGAATCTGAAAAGAAATGGGGAGAAGGTATGGGCAATGTTAGTGGACAGCTTGATTGTGAGTACAGATATTTAGCAGACCCCGTGTGTTTTCAGTACGGAAACTTTTTGTATTCTGTAGAATAAAATATAAATAATGGAAAACGCTATTGTGGCATTTGCTCTTTTCAACACATCTGTTTCTAATCATGCTTTGGTTTTGTGGCATTAAAAACTTGATGCAAAATTCTAGGTTCATAAAAATGAGCAACAGGCACCTGTGAGGAGAGATGGATATTAATTCTTGCAGGAAATCACCAGAAGCAAAATTCTGTCTGTGCTGCCAACACCATTTGTGAAAGGAAGAGGAGGAGGGAGCAAGCCAGCTTGCACTCCTGGCATTAAGGATTTTGTTCTTGGGAAAGACTTCTGCCTGGACTTTGGCTGCTCTCTGACAGGATGTTGTGGTTCAGTGATGCATTTTGTGTCTCTTTACCAGTTCATGAATCAATGACAGACTTAGCTTCTCAGAATGAACCAAGGCATCCTGTGATAACTTAAACATTAAAACGCTTTTATCCACCTGTGTGTGACATCCTCTTTCAAATCAGAGGGCCACAGGTGAACTTTGCATTCATGCACTGAAGGCTGACTAAACCCAAACTGTCCAGAGATCATAGCAGGACTGGTTCATGACTGAATTTATACGTTGCATGGACTGTGTAGAGACCTCTGTTCCGGTTTGGCCAAATTTAGAAATATATCCTCTGAGAGAAGGCACAGCTACCCCTTCCCCCCCCCAGGTTCGGGAAAAAATAAATTTTCCTCGAAGGAAAGTGAAGAAGATAAAACTATTTATTTACCAAACACACGGGAAAAGGAAAATAAGGCTAAATAATAAAATGTTTCACTGTGGAGGGAAAAAAAAAACCTGGGAAAGTGTTAAGAGTCCTCCCTTTGGTCTCCTCGGCGCTGGGGCTTGGGCCAGGGCCAGGCCCTCTGTGCCCGGTGGAAAGTCCTCCCGATGTGCTCTGAGGTTGAAGAAAACAGTCCAGTATAAAAGGGAGAAAATCCGGAATTCCAGAGAAGGAAAAACAAAGTCCAACTCTCAGTCTCTCTCTCTCCGGAGAACAAGAAGCTGAAACAACTGGCCAAAAGCTGACTGGAAAGCAGCAAGCCGGGTGCTTCCTCGCTCTCCTCCCGCAGCTGAAAAAAAAACCTGCTATCTCTGTGTGACCTTGAACAAGCTGCAAACTGCCCTGAAAAAGTTTTGCTCAGTTTTTTCCTTCCCCCTCTCAGGCTCAGTTTAGAGGCACAGAAAGGCACAAAAATTAATTTTGGGCATAGGCAGCGATATGGGATACACATCATAACGTCACCCCAAGACATTCCACCCCTTATCCCATATTGTTGGCTCAATGCCCAAACTAAGATATTCTAATTCTACACACACATTAATACATATATATATATACACAGCTATATACGAACAGTGACAGTGACAATCAGCAAGCAGGGGTATACAAGCATTTCACACAACAATCAGATCTCCCTGTGGTACACAACGTGTTGTTCCGTCTTTCTGCATTACCCACCATGTGCAACCAGGTCCCTGAGCAAAGACCACCCCACGGGTGGGTTTGTCTGCACTCGAGGCAGAATTTATCCACACAGGCTTTCCTAACAGACCTCTGACATGCACTACTGGGACCTTATCTCCATCTGTTGTATTCAGGGATTCAGATTGGGCTGGACCAGCTCTATTGGTGGAACCTCGAGTGTTAACTAACCAGGTGGCCTTTGCTAGATGCTGTTCCCAATTTTTGAAAGTTCCCCCACCTAGTGCCTTCAAAGTGGTTTTCAACAATCCATTGCACCGTTCCACTTTGCCTGCAGCTGGTGCATGGTAAGGGATGTGGTACACCCACTCAATGCCATGTTCTCTAGCCCAGGTGTTAATAAGGCTGTTCTTAAAATGAGTCCCATTGTCAGATTCAATTCTCTCAGGGGTACCATGCCTCCAAAGGACTTGCTTTTCGAGGCCCAGGATGGTGTTCCGGGCAGTAGCGTGAGGCACAGGGTAGGTCTCCAGCCATCCTGTGGTGGCTTCTACCATTGTGAGCACATGGCGCTTGCCTTGGCGGGTTTGAGGCAGTGTGATGTAATCAACCTGCCAGGCCTCCCCATACTTGTATTTGGACCACCGCCCACCATACCACAGGGGCTTCACCCGCTTGGCCTGCTTGATCGCAGCGCATGTCTCACAGTCATGGATCACCTGGGAGATACTGTCCATGGTTAGATCCACCCCTCGGTCTCGTGCCCACTTATAGGTGGCATCTCTGCCCTGATGGCCTGAGGCATCATGGGCCCATCGAGCTAGGAACAACTCTCCCTTGTGTTTCCAGTCCAAGTCTACCTGTGACACTTCTATCTTTGCAGCCTGATCTACCTGCCTGTTGTTTTGGTGTTCTTCATTAGCCCTACTCTTGGGGACATGAGCATCTACATGGCGGACTTTCACAACCAGCTTTCTTACTCGGGCAGCAATGTTTTTCCACTCTTCAGCAGCCCAGATTGGTTTTCCCCTACGTTGCCAATTAGCTTTTTCCCACTTTTCTAACCATCCCCACAGAGCATTGGCTACCATCCATGAATCAGTGTAGAGGTAGAGCTTTGGCCACTTCTCCCTTTCAGCAATGTCCAGGGCTAGTTGAACAGCTTTGAGTTCAGCGAGTTGGCTTGATCCACCTTCTCCTTCAGTAGCTTCGGCAACCCGTCGTGTGGGACTCCATACGGCTGCTTTCCACTTTCGTTTCATCCCTACGATGCGACAAGAACCGTCGGTGAAAAGAGCGTAGCGTGTGTCTTCTGATGGCAGTTGGTTGTACGGTGGAGCTTCTTCAGCACGTGTCACTTGTTCTTCTTCATCAGTGAGACCAAAGTTTTCACCTTCTGGCCAGTTTGTGATTATTTCCAAAATCCCAGGGCGATTCAATTTTCCGATACAGGCGCGCTGTGTGATGAGAGCAATCCATTTGCTCCATGTGGCATTGGTGGCGTGGTGGGTAGAGGGAACCTCTGCTTTGAACATCCACCCCAGCACTGGTAGTCGGGGTGCCAGGAGGAGTTGTGCCTCAGTGCCAATTACCTCTGAGGCGGCTTTGATTCCTTCATAGGCTGCTAAGATTTCCTTCTCTGTTGGAGTGTAGTTGGCTTCAGACCCTCTGTAGTTTCGGCTCCAAAATCCCAGTGGTCGACCTCGAGTCTCACCAGACACCTTCTGCCAAAGGCTCCAGGACAGGCCATTGTTCCCGGCTGCAGAGTAGAGCACGTTCTTCACTTCGGGTCCTGTCCTGACTGGGCCAAGGGCTACCGCATGAGCGATTTCCTGCTTGATTTGGGCAAAAGCTTGTTGCTGTTCGGGGCCCCAATGGAAATTGTTCTTCTTGCGGGTAACCAGGTAAAGAGGACTCACAATCTGGCTGTACTCAGGAATGTGCATCCTCCAAAAGCCTATGGCACCTAGGAAAGCTTGTGTTTCCTTCTTGTTGGTTGGTGGAGACATTGCAGTGATCTTATTGATGACCTCAGCGGGAATCTGACGCCGTCCATCTTGCCACTTCACTCCCAGGAACTGGATCTCTCGGGCAGGTCCCTTGACTTTGCTCTTCTTGATGGCGAAACCAGCTTCCAGGAGAATCCGGATAACTTTCTCTCCTTTCTCAAACACTTCTGCTGCAGTGTTCCCCCACACAATGATGTCATCAATGTACTGCAAATGTTCTGGAGCCTCACCCTTTTCTAGTGCAATCTGGATTAGTCCATGGCAGATGGTGGGACTGTGCTTCCACCCCTGGGGCAGTCGGTTCCAGGTGTACTGCACACCCCTCCAGGTGAAAGCAAACTGAGGCCTGCACTCTGCTGCCAGAGGAATGGAGAAAAATGCATTGGCAATGTCAATAGTAGCATACCACTTCGCTGCTTTGGACTCTAGCTCATACTGGAGCTCCAACATGTCCGGCACAGCAGCACTCAGTGGTGGAGTCACTTCATTCAAGGCACGATAGTCCACAGTCAATCTCCATTCTCCTTCAGATTTGCGCACAGGCCAAATGGGACTATTGAAGGGTGAGTGGGTCTTGCTGACCACCCCTTGGCTCTCCAGCTCACGGATCATCTTGTGGATGGGAATCACAGCATCTCGAGTTGTCCGGTACTGTCGGCGATGCACTGTCGAGGTAGCAATTGGTACTTTTTGTTCTTCCACCTTCAGAAGGCCGACTGCAGACGGGTTTTCTGATAGCCCAGGCAAAGTGTTCAATTGCTTAATGCCCTCTGTCTCCACAGCAGCTATTCCAAAAGCCCACTTGAGTCCCTTTGGGTCTCTAAAATACCCGTTCCGGAGGAAGTCTATGCCCAAAATGCACGGGGCCTCTGGGCCAGTCACAATGAGATGCTTCTTCCACTCAATTCCAGTCAGGCTCACCTCAGCTTCCACCAAGGTCAAATTTTGTGATCCACCTGTTACACCAGAAATAGAAACAGATTCTACCCCCACATGCTGCGATGGAATTATTGTACACTGCGCACCAGTGTCAACCAAGGCATCATATTTTTGTGGTTCTGATGTACCAGGCCAACGAATCCACACAGTCCAAAAAACGCGGTTTTCCCTGACCTCTACCTGGCTAGAGGCAGGGCCCCTCTATGCCTGGTCATCCTTCTTTCCCTGGGCCTGTATCTTAGAGGTTCCTTCATGGGAATTGGACATGCCATCGTCTTTTCCATCCTTTCCAGCAGTTTGGCTACAGGCAACTGGAGCTACTTCCTTTTTGGTAGATCCTCCTTTCTGAGACTTGCGCTCCTTCAATTCACTCACTCGTGCTGCCAGAGCAGAAGTGGGTTGTCCACCCCACTTCCTCATGTTTTCCCCACTGTCACACAGGAAATTCCACAGCTCACTTCGTGGGATGTGCCTTCTCTCCGGGGAACGTCCGCGGAGAAGGCACTCTTTAATCTCCTGGTGATTCTTCTCCATCTTATCTTCCATTTTCTGCATACGTGTTTCCACAGCTGCGATTCTTGCATGTGTTGGGCCATGCACAGAGTCTGCATATGCTCGGAGCTTCACTGCCATATCCTTCACAGTCTCATTCGCACCATAGTCCGGTTTCATTATTGCTAAAGCAGAAGCGTATTCTGGTGGCCCAAGGTGTATGAGTTTTCGCCACATGTATGGAATAACTCTGGCCCGGTCTGGACTCCTCAATCCTGGGTCATTTGCAAAGACAACCTCTACCACCCCTAGTTCTCTCAGGCGTTGGATCCCTTGCTCTATGGTCTTCCATGGGGTTTGCTGCATGTAGAGATCATCTCCACACATATATCTTTCAGCCACGCCTGTTAAAACTCGTCTCCAGACACTGGTAGAATCAGCCCCCCTTTTCATCGCTTGGTCGATCACTGGATCATGTGACAGGGATCCCAAATGCCTCGCTTCAGCACCGTCCAGCATCACATCATCACCTGCCGCATCCCAAATACGGACCATCCAACTTATTATGGATTCGTCGGACCGTCGGGTGTAATCCTTTCTTAGGCTGTGAAGGTCCTTTATGGACATGGACTCAGTAATGGTTTCTGTGCCTGAGTCAGATGGTGGTTTTGAGGTTCCTTCCCCTGCATCTTTTGAGGTCCCTTCCCCTGCATCATCATCATCTTTCACTGGGCGATCAGTTTTGGTGGTGTGCTTCTTCCTCGTGACAGGAGCCACTGTCAGTGGCTTAGACTTTCCATCTGGTTTGGGCTGGCTGTCTGGTTTATCTGCAGCCTGAGTGACTGGGGTATCTGCAGGCTTTGCTGATTGATCTTCCTGTCTCTCTACCATTACATGCTGCAGTGTGCGATAGGCATATGCCAAAGCCCAACATATTGCAAGGAGCTTGTTCTCATTGGAATTGTCATTATATTTCTCTTTCAGATATTTCGCCACCTCAGCTGGTTTCTGAACTTGTTCAGGGGGAAACTTGCAAACCATTGGGTCAGAGAATTTCTTCAAGATTTGGCCCATATCCTCCCATTCCCCACACCACTCAGGATGTTCCACCTCTGGGTCAGGTGTCTCAGCAGTCACCCTGGAAATCTGAGCTCTCATTCTAGACAAGCTGCGAGACATATGGAGGAAGCTTAGGAGATACAATACCACGAAGATGATGTCTTTAACATCCAGGGGAAACTGAACATTCTCAAAAGATAACCTATCAAATTTAAAGGGAAGGGAAACCTCGTCTCCTCCTCCTCTAACAATCTGGGTGCAATTACTAATAAATTCCCAAAACAGGCTACTGAAGCTAGGACTGGGGTTAGGACGGAGAAACCACTTATCATACACACTCCGAACAGCTGCCCGTACCTCTGTCAACTTCTTATAAATCATTATCACCGAGCACAGCAAGATAGAAATCCTGATTCGTCTCCCTGCTCTGTAAAATTTACATATCAGGGACAAGATTTGAGCAAGTTGTGGATAGGCAAACAACCCTAGGGACCAAAAAAAAACCAGTACCTCAATGAAGCCTAAGGACCAAAAAGACATGAGTACATCAAGCCAGAGAGACATTATGAATTCAACCACCATGGTGATTACTTTACCCCAACACAGAATAAGCAAATTCAAACCAAAATGTAATTAGCACCGTTTTTTCACTTTCCTTCGAGCCACGCAGTTGGGCGCCACTAAATTTGTTCCGGTTTGGCCAAATTTAGAAATATATCCTCTGAGAGAAGGCACAGCTACCCCTTCCCCCCCCCAGGTTCGGGAAAAAATAAATTTTCCTCGAAGGAAAGTGAAGAAGATAAAACTATTTATTTACCAAACACACGGGAAAAGGAAAATAAGGCTAAATAATAAAATGTTTCACTGTGGAGGGAAAAAAAAAACCTGGGAAAGTGTTAAGAGTCCTCCCTTTGGTCTCCTCGGCGCTGGGGCTTGGGCCAGGGCCAGGCCCTCTGTGCCCGGTGGAAAGTCCTCCCGATGTGCTCTGAGGTTGAAGAAAACAGTCCAGTATAAAAGGGAGAAAATCCGGAATTCCAGAGAAGGAAAAACAAAGTCCAACTCTCAGTCTCTCTCTCTCCGGAGAACAAGAAGCTGAAACAACTGGCCAAAAGCTGACTGGAAAGCAGCAAGCCGGGTGCTTCCTCGCTCTCCTCCCGCAGCTGAAAAAAAAACCTGCTATCTCTGTGTGACCTTGAACAAGCTGCAAACTGCCCTGAAAAAGTTTTGCTCAGTTTTTTCCTTCCCCCTCTCAGGCTCAGTTTAGAGGCACAGAAAGGCACAAAAATTAATTTTGGGCATAGGCAGCGATATGGGATACACATCATAACGTCACCCCAAGACAACCTCTGTGTGCACGGGTTAGTTTCTGACCCTGCTGCTTTAATGGCAATGCTCGTGTTGACTCCCATGGGGTGAGGATTTTGCCCAGTGCTAAACTAGAAGAACAGCTAAAGTAAACAAAAATGCTGCTCACTGAAGGAATAAGCAAGATCAGAAGAAGTCACAAGAGCTTTCTTGCATATTCTTTAACAAACTGACTGGAACATGGTCATAGTCTGTTCCGAGGACTTCTGAAAGCTGGTGGTTGCCAGGGCAGGCTGTGGGCTAGGGGTGTCTGAGGTCTCCTTTTCCTCTGGCTTCTTTGCTGCTTTAACTAGCTGCCACTGCCACTCTTCTCCTCAATTCCTTCATCATCTAAGTTCAGTGAAAATTCAATTTGAGATCCTGCTAGTTCCATCCAGAAACAAATGCTAGTTTCTTCTGCAAATGAGAAAATAAACCACCCACTGCATTTTCCTCTCAGTTGGACTGTGGGGGGCTCTGGCAGATGTGACAGAGAGCTTCATAGCAGGCCTCTGTGAATGTGTTTTCTAAGTAATTTGCCCAAAAGGGCACCTGATCAAACATTACAAGCAATCTGTTCCTTTGCAATGATGACAACTGCAGAGGTGAGGTATATGACAATGGCCTGCCAGAGCTGTTTTATTAAATTTGGTTAATCTAAAATTCATAGGTGAGTTTGGCGTTGAATCTGCATTTGTTGATCCAGTCTTCACTGAAAGATGTCTAAATTAAATTAAAAAAAAACCAAACAAACACTTCAGGAATTTTTTTCTCTGGTTTTGAGCAGCAGCTTTCAGAGACTTTACCAAGTGCTGCTCAGAAAGGCTCACAGCAGCTGTAGGAATAAGGATGTCCTGTTCTCTTTTCCTGCCTGGTGGATGCTGAACAACATCTGTCTGTTGTCTGCGCTTTTTGATGTGTTTTTCCAACTTACAAGCTTTACCTGGAGACTGTTGACAGCCTGAACATAGAGAGCTGCCATAGCTCCACTTTTAGGTTTCTGTCCCAGTAGTAATACCTGTGCTAGTCACTTCTAAGCAAATCTGTCCTTTTTTCTCTGTCTGCTGTAACACCCTGGAACTGATCCCATCATCCTTGAGTTTCATGGAGACATCCACATAAAAAGTTTGGCAAGATCAAGGTCCGTGCCCCAGGTAATCAGTGATGGAAACTGCTTGCTCTTCTAGCAGCATGAGTTTGGATAAGGGTTGAGTAATGGCCATTAACTTAAAATGTCCTACTGTTAGTCATTTGTCATAGCCTCCATGTTCAGAACTGCATTTAATAATCCAGCCTCCATTCTGCTCCTGCTTGAAGCCTCTTCTGATAACTTTGAAATTACAAAAATATTACACTCATTTTTCATCATTCTCTCCCTTTTGAGAAAGAGGTAAGTGGCTTGCACATTTGAACTATGCCCTTGAAGATAAAATATGAACTTGTTAATAAGTTGGAACCTTAAAGGCACTTCCTGAAAGGCAGCATCTTCTGAGCCTGCTGGGGTTGCTCAACAGTGAACTGAGAAGAGGAAGATAAGAGGTTGATTGTAGTGAGTTGTTTTGAGTATATAGAGGCCATGCAGTTGTACAGCTGCACATTTCATCAAATAATCATTTCCTTGGTATATGATCATCACTAAATACAAACATAATGACTCCCATAAAACAATTGAGTCTCTTTCCTACAGTCTCTCCCTGTTGTCTCTCTATGATGCTGAATGACAAGCAAGCATCGAAAGAAATCATTTATGCCTTTATAGTGGACTCATTGTAGTGTCATGGTCCACAGACTTCTGTTTAATTATCTCACATGAAAAAAGTTTGTGGTCTTTTACAGGCTTAGGCAGGAAAGGGAAAAGCAGGGAAGGTGAGAGTGAAGGAGAGTTGCCTTTTACTTACGAGAAATAAGGCTGATGTTATCACCCACTTTCTAATCAAATTCAACAGGAGCATTTTGTTAAGCCACTTTCTCTGAGTGGGAATTCTGATGAATACACCTCTCGTCTCCAGTTTCAAAGTATTACTTCAAACTGTTCCCAGGCATTGTTTGCCTTAATGGATGAATTATTATAGTGCATCAGAGAAGCAGATAATTCACGGCCTCATTTTATAAACTGAGAGCCCAAGGCACAGCAGTTTGACTTGCATAGCTGTAGGGCAGTGAATGGAGCCCAGGTCACCCACCCAACATACTTGTGGTTTGGTGAAAAGTTTGCTAGTGGGGCCTCGGTATTTCTGTTTGGGAAATTACAGCTGCTGTAGGATGTCAGGGATTTTTTCCAGGGACCTGCTTGTAAGTGAAGTGTGGAGAGAGACAGTGCATTCGGCATATTCTCTGTCAGGTGCTCTTTTTGCCACCACATCCGTGGGTTGATAGCACTGAAAAAGAAATTGTGTCCACTGATCTTCTGCCTACCTGGCTCATGGCTCTGTCCTTGAGTCAGTAGGCAATTGGTCACTTACGGAGCAGGTTTTTGAAAAGATAAACCATAAATTAATTTGGAAGCTGAAGCACGTTTTGTATGACTGTGGCATTCACTGCAATAAACCTTTTACTAGATTTTGATTACTCAGGTGCATAGCCAGTACCAGGACTTGCACACACATTAATGCTGCTTGTAAAGTCCATCTCTGTGTGCAGAGCGCACGTGTTGGCCGCCCGCTCCGGCTGTGAGTAAACTGCTCATTAAACTGTAATTTATATAAAACATATGTTGGTCATGTTCACTGCAGCTGAGATTGGATGAAAGAAATCCGAATTACCATCCCTTGTTACATTTGGATATTTTCAAACCACTGCAGTGGTACAAAATTATTCCCTTCTGCCAGTTTGTGTAGCCAGCTGAACCCAACCCTTTGAAAACAGGAGCATCAGTGCAGTTCTGCTGGTGGGAACCAGCCTTTACAATAACCTGCTGAAAGCTGAGATAAACCCTTTACACTGTGGGTGTTCCTGGAAGAACAGCTGAATGCATTGGTAATGGCCATGGTCCTCCAGCTCAATAAATCAGGGAGTGGTGAGAGGCTTGTATTTTTTTTTTTTGCTTTCTCAGGAACCATTTGTATTCTTGACTGTTAATATAGTTGGCAACAGGGAAGTAAAGCTCTGTTTAACTCCAGTGCTGTTGGAGTCCTTCATACATTGAGGAGAAGCAGTGGGATTCAGGTGTGGGAGAAGATGCGCTGACACTGACCTTTGTTCAGTCTGGTGAGCCTTGCCAGCCTCAACCCACTCCCTGCACCCCTCCCTGGGTCCATGCTGACCAAGCAGAGGTGCTGGCTCAGCCCTCCCAAAGTTTTCAGCAGCACCCCTCCTTCTTCTTTCCTGAGCAGAATCCTAAACCCATCTTTTGCAACACCTTGTTTCCAGAAGGGACATAAAAAAATTCTCAAAACCATTTCTTTTCCTTTTATCTTCACTTCATTAGAGTAGTCTTCATTCGCAGAACAAAATAAACACCTCATCCTTTGATATTCTTGTAAACACTTATGGGTAACATGACGTTTCAAAAGGTGGGGAAGAACCAGTAGCCCACTCATCACCAACCAGTTGCATTTGTTTTATTTCCATGAAAAAACCTCTTTATTCCAGGCTTAATTTAGTCTGTTGTGGCTTGTTATTTTGTGGGTTTTTTTCTCTGAACTTCATTTGGCTGTTCTGCTGACCTTGCCCATCCATCTGTATTATGTGTTGAGGGGATATGTTTATACTGTGGTTGATTGTGTTTCAGGTAAAATTCTGTTACCTTGGAATTCAATATTAATAGTAACTGACCCTTATTTCCTAGTCTCCCCAAACACATGGTGCCTCATTTCCTTCTTATTGTTCTGATACGACCCTTCCTTTTTTCATATAACAGACTTAGGAAAGCAATGTCACTTAACCATTAATGGTCCTTAATATTCCAGCATTTCAATGAGTTTTCAACCTGAAAAACCTACCTTTTGCCTAAACTTGATTCAGAATTGCTCTGCTGGCAGCCAGGGACTTGGTTCATTTGTTCTTCTCTGCCATTGCAATTGTGTCACATTAGGCTCTGAAATAAAATTACTTTTATTTGGTAGGGGATCCAGAGAAAAATGTCCATGTTTTGGGACAGAGATCCACTCTTTCTTGTGGATGTTGTCCTCTTTCTCCACTTGCTTTCTCTCTGTTACACCTCTCCCCGTCTTCTGTACTGTTTTTTTGAGTTACTGGAGTCTGTCTCAGCTTGTGCAAGTGCAGCATCGCCAGAAGAGATGGGTCCAGACCCAGCCTGCAGTCTGTGTGCTTTTCCCACCTATATGCAATGAGTCTACAGCTCTTTGATGTTACCAAATAATATTATTTCAAAAGCTCCTTATAAAAACATGAGTAATCAGGCAAGTGACAAAGGGCTTTGTGTTTATCTTTTTGAACAGTACCAAATAGCCACAATTTGTTCCAGTTATTTGGTGTCTTTGTTCCAGAGCCATTTCGTGGGCACAGGACTTAATTCTGAGGGAATGCACGAAGATGGTGACTTGTTTCCATGTTTAAAAAATCAAAATGTTACAGTTTCTTAGGAAGATTTTTTTTTTTCTACGTGAGCAATTTTACTCTATGATACAAGTCTAAGGTTATTTTAATAATCAAATAAGACTTTTAAATAGATGCTGATATATTCACTGTTCCAGAGAGCACTGCAGTTTGGAAATGGTTCGTAAGAAGGTTGATGTTTGTATCCTGAAATAGTAGATTTGATTTGCAAATGGGAACTAAGCAAGTACCAAAACTAACGCTAACCGAAACCAACTTATATGGAAATTTAATAGGCTGATCGGAGCTGGTAGTGCTGATTGAAGCGGGGAAGGAAGGGATGTGTGTTGTGAGAAGGGAAAGCTCGGGAGGAGCGGCGGAACCCTTGGGAGCGGTGGGACGGGCCATGGTGGCGGCGAACGGCGCCACCTGCTGGCCATGCCGGGACCGGGCCCTGGAGCAGCAAAACGCGTTTGAGGCATTGGGCCTAAAGAATCTGGGGATGGGAAAGTTGCATCGAATCCCCTAGGTTTATTAGTAGAATGTGGAAATAATCTGTTCACAGATGCCCACTCCCTTGACAGCTGTGCTGCTTGGCTTTTGACATCTCAACCCCTTTTCTTTCAAGTCTTCTGCCACAGGCTTGGGCCTCATGGCACAGAAAGCTGCCTGGAAGAACTGTCTTTTTAATCGTGTTTGGTTGCTTGATTCTGGTCTCCAGGTGAACAGGAATCAGTCTCTTCTGGGGTGACGGATACCACTTAGATCTGCCCTGTTAATAGCCTGGTTGATTCTACAGTTACTATTACTTTGTTTTACAATTGCTGTGGAAGACTTGGCACCTCCATCCTGGTTGTTATGCCTCTACACCACAGGCAGGAATCTCATCAGGGGTCTCACCTGCCTTTTTGTTTTTCAGGTGGTACCAGAGAGATTGGGTCTGCTCTCACCAGAATGTGTATGAGGCACAGAAGTATAGAGTCCAAACTCCGGCAGTTCTCAAGGTGAGTGGCTCCGTACCTGGCCCAGCACTGGAGGTTCCTCCTTCATGTGCTTCTGGGGAGCATCTAAAGCTGTTCACCAGCATTGTCTTCTCTGGTGGCTTCTGCCCATGTCACTGAGAGCAGGAGTTGTTTTCTCCCTGCAGCACATTCAGTGCTGTGACCATGCAGGGTTTCACTGCACATTCATGGGGCTGGGCCAGTTTACCTCAAGTCACCTCTAAATGCTGCAGATTCTCACTGTCAGTTCCTGTTGCTCAGTGCTGAGCAGGCGGCTGCTGATGTGACCAACTGACCTGTCTTTGTTTCAGGACTTTAAGCTTTGTCTCTTAAGTTTTAAACAAGCAGCAGCAGCGTTGTGCTGCTTCCTCAGCTTACTGCACAGCCCAAATAGCTTGCAGCTCAGAGAAAAACCTTCAGCAGAGCAGTATACAAAATGCAAATTCTCTCATCCTGTTTTTGAAATTGAAGTTAGACTGTAGAGGTAATGAGAGAGAATTAACTCATGTCAAACCTGAGCTGTACAAAAACAACCTACTTATGTAGTAAGTAGTAGTTTGCATGTGTGCCTTTTTTAATCAGACCTAAAAGTTATATTTGGCCTTTGGGGAACAGAAACTATGCTTCACCACTTGCCTGATGTCCTGTTTTGTTTTCCCTTTTTCCCCCATCCTTGGAAGTTTTCAAAGCCAGGTTGGATGGGGCTATAAGCAGCCTGGTCTAGTGGAAGATATCCTTGACCATGGCAAGGTGGCTGGAACCAGATGACCTTTAAGGTCCCTTCCAATCCAAAACATTCTGTTACAATTCTGTGATTATTTTAAAGTAAAGTTGTTTATGAAATTGGTTGTGAGGAGACAATTTTAGTCTCCAGTTACCACAGAATTAGCTGTTTAAATGGTTTGATCCCAGTCTCATTAATTAGTGGAGAATGACTGGTTCTGTATCATGGACTCCACCAATGTGAGGTGAGGCACATCAGTGGGCAGGATTTTGTTCTCTTGTACAACTGCTCTGTCTTCTTGTGTACATACATGTGCTATTTAAGTTTATAATCTCCATGGCTGCATGAACCTTTCTGGTCTCCAGAGTATCCATTTAAATTGTGTGATGGTTGAGTAGGATCTGTTTACACTGAATTGTTTCGGGTCACTCCTTTGCTTTACACTCTGTTCCTCAGTGTCCTGACCTTCTGTAATTCTGGTTATCTTGTGATGTGGATTTTTGATTTTTTTTAAAATCTACTTCTTTCTTTTGCTTTCTCTAGTGTAAATATTTTTATGTTCTGATATTTACATTATGACACTGGTAGCTGTCACAGCAAAAAATAAAAATACTCCAGTATTGACCTTGGCTCTCTCTGTAAGAATAGGGGCATCTGCAGGATTTGATTGCTCTTTGTGTTTTTTCAACAAAATTAGTGCTTTAATTGACTGTCTGATAAACCCACTTCAAGAACAGATGGAAGAGTGGAAGAAAGTGGCCAATCAGCTGGATAAAGACCATGCAAAAGGTAGTTACGGAGGAAGAATTCGTTAATAGGAGTAAGATTGTAATATCAGTTTTTCTTCCTCTTTTTATGTTTGTACTGGGGAACTGAATGACATGCTTAAATATGTATAGCAGTTTTTCTCTTTTAGAACACTCCTCTCCCAAAATGCTTAACAAAGTGTTAACCCTTCCCATATGCATTTTGAAGGTTTAGTTTGCAGGACTCCCAGGGATGGGTTGTTTTTCTAGACTGGTAAGCAGTGACTGGGTCTAACTCTGTTAGCCCACTCTGCCTGTATGTGCTGAGGATTGGAGATGCCACATCTATCCCTGCAGAGCCCTGGGGTGTCATTAATAGCAGCTTGTAAGATCATGTTATGCCTCAGCCATAGCATCCTCCAGAGACTGCACAGCCCTGAAGACACTGAGCATCGTTATTTTATGCCTGATGCCATACAGAAAGTGCAGCTGGGGAATGGGAGAGCTCTGATGTTGGACATGGGATGCCCAGGGCTGCAGTGGTGATGATGGCTCCAGAGGCTTTCCTGGGGGGAATGAGCAGCAGGCAGCCAAGTCTTGCACAGCAGGTGCATGTTGGTAGATGCCTTTGGCTTTGTAAAATTTGTACTGGGAATGGTGGCCTTCTAGCACAGGTACTGAAAGCAGATTGCAGTTTGCCACTGACTGACCCTTGAAAATTTAAGACTTTTGTTACATCTGAAAGAAGCAGCAGCATATTGGGGAGGGTGAGAACTGATGGGAAGGAGTGGGCTTGACCTCCAAAAGAGGATTTCTTTCTTCCCCCATTATTACTGCGGTCAGGTAGAAGCAGTTGAATCAGCAGCTCTTGAAAAACTTCCTACCTTGTGCTGCAGAGAGTGTTAAGCCTGTAGTGAGCAGGGGAGGGGAATCACATGGGGTCATGCAGGTAGGGGTGACCCAGGCCGAAGTGGCAGTGAGATTTAGAGTTTGCTGGGCAGACTTGGGTGTTGGGAGTGCAGTTGGCCTCGGTACAGCTCCTGTGCCTGCCATCAATCTGCTTCTGTTTTTCCATCTACAGAAGAGTAGTAACACTGATTCCTTTGTTAAAGTGTACGTGTATATGTATATACATGCATACATGCCTTTTATCTTTTATTTTAAGTATGAGTTTTCATATCTGGTACCTTTAGTGTTCCTGCACTAGAAGTTGAATATTTTGTCCTGGGATTTTAATTCTCCTGGGATTTGTACCTCATCTGAAAATGAGGACAAGTGCAGTGTGCTCCACTTCATCAGAAGGATCTGGCAATGTGACCCTTCCTTGGGCAGAGTTTTAGCACCCTCTTCCTCTGCCTGACGCTCATGCTGGAGAGGGATCACAGGATATTCTCAGCCTTGCCATTTCTGGATACTTGTTTTTTGAACACAGATGTTTCGAGAAACCTGTCATCTCTGTTTTCCATTCCTGAGAGTGGATGAGTCTCTGAAATGAAAAGCACTCTGATTTTGTACTGTGTTCTCAGTTGTTATTTCTGTAAAGGCTTTGTTTATTTGGGAAAGATTTTAGTATGTGAATGTGCTCACACCCTAAAATGTTATATTAAGCCAAATGTATAGGCTTTACCAAATGTGAGTTCTAAGCTGCTTTGTTTAACAGTAGCTGTTCTCTGAAAGTTTGTAGTCTAACGTCTTTAAATGTAGCCTTTTCTGTGAAAAACATTCATTCTGAAATTGATTATATTGATAATAGAGATTGTGTCTTTTTTAGAATATAAAAAAGCCCGCCAAGAGATAAAAAAGAAATCGTCTGATACACTGAAGCTGCAGAAGAAAGCAAAGAAAGGTAACTTGCTTCATACTCTACTGTTAACAACCTTCTGAGCTGTGCTCATTGACAAAGACTGAACAGTGATAGGACTTTCTACTGCAATAATTCTGCCACTCTAATGTATTCCTGGTACATACTTGGGTACCAGGATACAATTACTATGTGTCATTTAAATCATGTTCTGAAGCTGCCTGTAATGTTCTTACACAAAAGCCTTAAAACTGTTTGTGCAAAGTCAATCATGTTTTAAAATAGAGCCTTACTGCTAGCTTTTTCTTTTTAGGAACACTTATACTCTTAACATGACTTGTGCAGATACTCATAAAATTTTCTAGAACCTTTTGGAATAATATAAAAAAAGCCATTATGTAAATGTTCCCTAACTATTAACACTTCTCACTGTTCTCCCTTTTTGCCACTTTTCTTCTTTTTTCTTTTTTTTTAACAGCCTGTAATCTCCTACACCTTACCTTATTGATCAGAGTGTGAGAAGATGGCATGGGTTGTTGTTGGGGGGAGAGCACTTGGCAATCATAGAAAACTAAAGATGAGTGAGAAGAGAAAGGGACTTTTCCTGAAAGGCAGTTTGTTTCTTTTGGCAGCTGTATCTTATGCCCCTTTTGCTCTCCCACCACCACCTTGTCACAGGGGTTTCATCACTGTTTCGATGGAAACATGCAGCACTGCTAGCTGCAGCTTTGCTATCACTAAGAGTTTTACTTGGCCACGTGCAAACCCCACCAGGCTTTGGAATGATAGGGAGCTTGTACAAAAGACTTCCTGGTTCCCTCTCCTGCACTGGGCTCTTCCCAGCTGGGTCAGAAGTGTTTGAGCAGCTCTCAGTCTGCAGGTTGCAACTTGTCCTTCCCTTCCTGCCTGAAAACTGTGAACCCAGGGACAAGCAAAATAAACGCTGGGGTAGGGAGTTTCTTGAAATTTTGAAATTGTGTGTTACCCAGAACAGGTGAGCTGTCTAACTTTCATTCCTAATAGGTGAGTCAATAATTACACTGGTAGAAAGCCACATGACTGGAAAAGTGCTCTTGAATTTTAGCTGACTTTTGATAAGAGATGAGAAAAGAAGAGATGAAAGCCAGCAAGAGGGAGCTTAGCTCAGTAGGTTGTGTGTCTGTCAGTTTAGTGTTCAAAATCAGAATGGTGATCATTAGGGGAATGTGACTTTTTGAGATAAGATTTTATTTTTGGGTGATGCATAAATATGTTTCTCGTTTTGTGTGATGAAATGTCTGACTTCAGACCAACAGGTTTAGAGAGTTTGTGATATTCCTTCCATGTCTCCTCCTGTCTCCCCACCTTTTCTAGTCTTATTTCTTCTTGTCCTTGTGTGGTACAAACAACCCGTCAGTGCATGGTAGGTGAGCACTGCGAAAAAAGCATGGAAGGGTTTGGGTAGATGTCTGGGATCTGTGAAGGAGCCATTTTTTAGCGTGTTCCTATGGATTGACAGCTGTCTGGCTCCATCTCCTCTTTATCCTGCTTCTGAGTGTTCAGTAAATCAGTCTGCAGTATTGAAGGAGGAGACATCATTTTCTGTAAAGTGTGAAGAGGAAGGAGAAGTACTTAAAAGCTACTGGAAAAAAATGAACCCACTGTTCTCATACTGCAGATGCCACCTGCATCTGTCAGCAGTGGTTAAAGCAAGCAGACTTGGTCCTTGGATTTTCTAGTTTCATACCCCCCTCCTCAAACACGAGCCAAGTCTCATGATGAGAGTCAGGAAACTGGTGTTTTGTCCTCCTTCAGGATTAAACATCCTTGAGCAAAGAGTGGAACAGGCCTCATTTTGCCATCATTACAGCAGTCATAATGTGATTGACGCTTTGTTGTGTTTTTTTTTAAATGTTATTCCCTTGCTTAATTTTGCTGTTAGGATATTCTGTTGGAGTTGTGGTGAAGGTGCTTTATTTCTGTGCTGTCCCCCTTGGAATTGCTGTCAGACTCATGGTGTTTGGTCCAGATCACAAAACTAATAGGAGTCAGGAGGGGTTTGAGTGTATGGGGCAGGTGGAAGAGCTGAGGACTCACAGGTAGCCAGTACAGGGAAAAGCAGGAACTGCAGTATTTTTGAGGAGCTGAGACTTGTTCTCGTGTCTACTGGGGAGGAGAGATGCAGGGAGGCCTTTGCTCATATGGCTGTGTGTGTGAATGCCCAAAGCTGTTGGCCCCAGCACGAGTGGACAGGAAGTGGGAGGAGGGTCTCCCTGCCTTCTTGCAAGTTATCTACAACACTTAAATGTAGAAGAAAAAAACAGGAGCAGATGCCTTTTCCCCTCTTTGTTGTTTTGATCCCTGTCTTGAAGAAATAAAGCTTTGGTCTGACTGCAATGTCAAATGTTGTTGTGAAAATATTTTTGTATGTACCCATCTTGACAGATCTGTTCAGTGTCCTGTGGGGTGAAGTATGTTGCTCTTGCTGCTACTGCGGAATAAAAAAATCATGATAAAGCTGCAGAAGTGATTCTGCTTTAGGACACAAATGAGGTTTGAACTATGGGACAACTGTGCTGGCAGGCATGTGGCTGAGTGCATGAATGTGTTCCTGTGTCTTCAACTCTCCTGTTTCTCTGTTTTTCAGACTTACTTTTTTTGTTCTGTTCTTCCTCAATCAGGACCTTTCCCTTTGATTTTTCTGTAAGGTTACTGACTCACCTATGGGAACTCTAAAACAACCAATTCATCCCCTTCCTAGCACTTGTAAGAATACTTTTGAAATAACTTTATGATTATCTGTGGGCAAGCAGGATGTTTGCTGAATTCTGGATTTGCTTCAATACTGTGCATGCTACTAAAAAGGTCCTTTAGGCTTATTCTGCTATTTCCCATCTGACCTTATAGGAAAGTGCTTTTCTTCTGTTTTGGGCAGAAGGAAACAAATACAACCCTCCACTTTTCTCATTCGTGTCATGGAAGTGGTGTCCCCTGGCCCTGTCATGTTGGGCTGCAGAGGCTGTCTCTCACAGCTGATGCTGCAGCATGCACAGCAGCTCCTTGCTCCTTGTCTGCATCCTGAGGACGTTTAGGAAGGAGGGTTGTGGGCTGTGTGGCTTGTCCTGGCAAGAGTGCTGCAGGCTGGGCTCCCCACCTTGGCTCTGAGGGGCCAAATACACGGGGGTTTGCCTCTTCCGTGGCTTGTGTGTGGTCTGTTTGTTCTCGTATCATGTGGCCAAGTTGAAAGTTCAGGCTGGGAATTTAAGATCAAGTATTAGAAATTATGTTTGCGAAGTATGTTAATTGCAATAACAGTGTTTCCAAAGCTTGAAGTGATGGGGAAAACACCAAGCTTTCCAAACAAAACAAAAGGAAGTCTAGGGTCCTTTCTGGAAGTTTGCTAGGGTATTTTTAATAAAGTGACATGACTGTGAAATGAAGGTCTTACATTTCAAAAGACCTCACAGAGAAAATTTTCACTCTATTTGTTGTCTTTAAATATCCAAAAAAAAAAAATCCACCTGAAGCTAAATCTGTGTAGTCTTAAATAAGATCCTGGTGCACCTCCCAGATCCATGCAGTCCCTGAAGGTGTTATGGTGATCTTCAAGGTTCATCATTCTCCTTACACCCTTGTTCCCATGGGGAACAGGCCCCTAGGGCTTGTTGCCCACCCCAGCATTGAAACTTATCTCTTGCTGAACAGATGAAGTTGTGTAGTGCATGGGATTGCAGACACCTTCTAAATTTCTCCTTGTTTAAAGGCAAACATTGGCCATCAGAAGTCAGCCCAGCTAACCTGACTCAGCAGAATTATTATGCATATACTTAAAATAAATTCCATGTTTAGGTTTCTGCTGAGTCAGGGCCTCATACCTGGATCCATAGCTGCTAGAAGCTGTTGTTGCTATCTTGAATCAGGAGAGAGTCAGCAGCTGTGGCTCTGCATGTAACCATTTGGCAAGGTTAACAAAGTGCATGATTCTTGAAGAAAAAAGGATCAAGTGACTAAATTAAAATATATCTAAATGTATGTGTAAAATCCAGAGTGCACGTTTGGTCTATTTTCTGTATTTCAGCTTGGCTATTAATGAATAAATAGACAGGTTTCCCTTCTGCATATAATAACATGACTGGTAGGTTTCATTTTCAGGTTCTTCATGTGCCACTGGGTGAGCTTTGAGGAAAATGTTTAAATCCAAGTGGATATGTAAGAAGTTGTTGAATGTAACGCTCCCAATCATATAACACATGTTAATATGAAAACTGAGTCTGTCAGACGTGTAGAAATTTCTGCAGAGTTCCCTTAACATTCAGTACAACATTTCTTCTTGTGTCCCATCAATGTTGAGTAACCAAACCGACAGTTTCTCCTTGTGAGTATGCAGCAGTTTTGGAAAGTGTTCTGTGATTCTAATGAAATTGAGATAATAGAACATTATTTTTATTTTACTGTAGAACATGATTATTAATTTACTGTAATACTGCCAAAAGTGCATTTTCTTCCTCCTCCTGGTTAGCAAAGATATGACCTCTTTGTGTTTTAGAGCCTTTTTAGCTGTTTTTGTGTTATCTGCTGGTCTTTGTAATATTGTTATACTGCTCTCAAGGATGGTCATTCAGACCCCGTGACTCTAAATTAAAAAGCATAAAGCTCTTCAATGTAATTATAACTGAAGAATGTCTCAGTTCTAAAGCAAGTGCTGACCTTCTCATTCAAGCACTTCGCACTCTTTCTGTACGTGGCACTTTCCCCGTCTGTAGTGACAGGCTGGGTAGGGAGAATCCCTGACCAGAGCCTTCCTCCCCCAGGAGGGAGCCTCATTCCTCTAAATTGATCAAGTGTGGCACAGTTACTGAAGTGAGAGCCAAAACTGTTGAGTCAATAAGATGCAGCTCAGAAGGAGGAAAGCTAATGAGCAAATTATCCTTATCTATTGCAGGGAAAAAATCCTGTGTGGATGAGGCCATGGTGCCCGCAGGGCTGCTTTTGGTGTGTTTTGTTGTTTGGGGCTTTTTTCCCTGCAAGCTTATAATGCAAGCTCTCCTTAATAAAAATGCAGTGAATACATGTTGGTAACTTGTTGACTGAAGACATTTCTTCGATTCACTTTCATTCCTTGAGTTTTGAAGGCCTCTTGGTAGTTCCCCTCTTTTTGACAGCAAGCCAGTTTTATTACAAAACTTTATTACATAAACTTTTTTAATAAAAACACACGTATCATAGTTAATCTTTTTGATGTTCTTCCACATTGCATCAGCAATTAGCTTTTCATTTAATTAACAATCTGTTAATGTAATTGCAGCAGAGGACATCAAAAAGTGCTGTGGTTATTCATACAGCACCCGCCTAGAGTTCTACAGGTTTGAGTTCCCTCTTCCCTTCAAGGGAATGAACTTTGTGCCACTTGACCAGGGTCTGGTTGTCTGTGTTGTGCACTTTTTCTGAAGCACAGGTTAACATGTTCTCACTGAGGAGTCTAAACTGGTTTAAGTCTCTTAAAGTAAAACTGTATGGTTAATAACCAGGGGTTTAATTTGCAACAGCTCACCGGGATGCAAAACTAATGCGTTTGTCTTTATCAGCAACAGAAGAAGTCAAAATAGTCTAGTCCAAACTGCTCACTCTTGTCTTGGCGCTGATGATAATGTCTAAATTCTAGGAATGCTGGAATACCAGTTTGACTTTTTTTATTTTCCTTTCTGTGTCAATTTTGTGTCCTGCAATTTCTCACCATGCGCACCTGCCTGACAGCTGAGGCTCTGGGTAAGTCTGTGCCATGCTGTGACCCTGGTGGCTGGTTTATTGTAGCCCTTGCTGTGGCCTTTTTATGGTGTCTGGTCTCCACTAACTGCCTAGACTTTAATTTCTAATGGAACTAAAATATTGCCTAATCCTAATGAACAAACCATTTTTTGATTTATTTTCTTTTGGTATCTAATTGGAACACTATAAAAGAAGAAAACCAGTATTGTGGATAAACCTGGTTTATTTTAGAAAGGGATTAACGTGGACAGATAAGTCTTGTCACAGTTGGGAGAGAAGTTAAATGGAATAGGCATGTCATCAAGGTGATGTTCAAATAATTGAGTATCTTATTGTTAATATGACTTTTAAAGTCTAGAGCCTAAAGTCCTTAATGTTGGTCTTTGCAACTTGTGATCCAAACTCCCTTTTTTCTGAAAATCGCATGCGTCTTTCTTACCTGATAGATAAGAAATCACTATATTTACTTCATGCTGGGGAAAGGGTTGGAATTCAGCATCACAGTTATCTCCTGTTGCCTGATCACATCTCAAATATGTTTAAGTTGGGGTGCTGTTTCAGCTGTTTTGCAAGTTTAAAGTGGCTGCCTTGAGATCTCATTGTGAATGAAGCATGGTGTTTCTGAATCTGAGCAAAGTACTCATACCTGCACTTGTAAGTGTAGTGATGTAGGTGTTGCCTTTGGGAGAAGCCTGGATTGATTAAATTGGGAAGCTCTCAAACAAGGCACCTCCGCTGGGCTCCTGGAGCTGGGCCTTGTTGAGCCTGCCGCTTGTCCCCAGTTTTTGAAACCACACATTGTAGTTTTCCTGGTTTGTCATTCAGTCTAGAAATGTCATTTGGCAACTTGTAGCTTTTCTGTTAAGTCAAAACTTTGCACTTTCGAACATGAACAGCTGACTCAGATCTCCAGTAGCCAACAGAAAGGCTTGTATTTGGTTTCTGAAGGAGTCAGAAGTTAAATCCCAGTTACAAGGTTTTTCACCTTTCCATAAATGGTGGCAGAATTCTTCTGTTCTCAGCACAGATCCATATCAGTTAATTTGTTAGCTTTACTATGCAGAACTTAAAGGAGTTGTTCATCCTGGCAGCTGAAGCAGGTGTGCTCTTGTAAAGAAGGTGGTTTGGGAATGACTGACTTGGAGCCTGCTTTGGTTTGTACAAGTAGAGGTGTACTCAGCATTGTCTTATACAGTGTAAATTCTGCCACTGTCAAGTGTCCAGTATTGAATATTCAAGTTCTGTGCAGATGCTTAAAAAAGTCTTTATGTGAGAACATGGAAAATAGTAATTTCACCAATATTTGCTGCACTGCATTGTCAATAACAACAATAGCTTCACCAGTCTGACTTGCACAGAGAGAATTTAAAAATTATTCTACTTTGGTGTTGCTGAGAGTTTTGCTAGTTTACACTGTCTTTCAAAATACAGGCATGAAATTGGGTTGAAAATTAGATTTGCCTTTACTTTTTCCCTAATATTTTTCCTTTACTAAAGTTCTTTTTGAACAATAGTTATTTAAGGAATTGTATGAGGCTTTCAGCCAGGATTCACGCAAAACACTGTAAAATTAAAATGCAAGTTCTGTTGCATGTTGGTCCTTTAAAGCCCTTGCATGTCATGGTAATGATGTAAAGCACCTGCTCTGAGGGTAACATATTAAGCCTGTCCTTGAAGTAGCAGCAGATTCATGTTATTTTTGATGGGAAGCAGGTCAGCTCCCTGCACATGATTAGCTCTCACTTGCCTGTATCCAGCAGCAGGTCACCAGGCTGTTGGAGCATGGTGCTGTTGGAGAATTCAGTCCACAACTTCTGATCTTGCATTTCTGCTCCTCTCTGCATCACCAGAGCTCCACTTTGAGAAAGGCTGGATTTGAACTCCTCTTCAGTGTTCAGGTTGTTGACTTGTTCTGGGTGCAGCCAGACATGCTCTGCAGAATCATCCCTACATCCTGTTCATGTCTGGCTGGTTGCAGACCAGCAACCTGTGACTACAATGGATGCTTTTGACATCAGTCAGCTGTTGCTGATTGCTGTGGTGGGTCACTCAAACCTGCCTGCAGCTGGAGTAGGAGTGTCCTTCCAGGTGCACTTTTACAGCTGCTCCATGATAAGACTGTTCTGGAACTATCTTATGTCATTGTGGTAGTTGTGTTGGTTTGGAAGTGTTTTGGAATGTATAACCTAAAGGCCAGAGAATGTGGGCTGGAGGAAATAATCACTTGCTGATGTTCCTTATGAAAGTGTGCCTTACGAGCACAGCAAAAATGCTGCAATCAGAAATACTGCCTTGGCCAATTAACCTTCTCCTTATGGTTCAAGGGGAAAAGAACTGCATTGCTCTCCCGTGGTCAATATTCCCTTCTGAGATAAGTAGCAGATTCAAATCAGTGGAGACCCAAGGTGGCTGAGGCAGAAAGGTGGTCAGCAGTTGGCCTTCACACCTTTGGTGTTCTCTGGGTGTAGCAGTGCTGTCGAGGGGGGTTATGCTCTGCTCTGCTTAGCAAAAGAAACTGACAGAGAGTTCTCATCCCTCAAATTCCTGAGGTGAGTGCAGCTGGTGATTCAGGGAGTGGGAAGAGCTATGCCTACTTTCAAACAATTTGCTAGATTGATGTCTGCATTGTGGAGCTTTCAAAGGATGTTGATAAAGCTTTCCTCCTCCTAAAAGATGAGTTATGAGAAGTCACCAGGAGAGAGCTGTATTCATCTGTAAACATCTGACTTTAGAGCCTCATCTAAATGATTCACCTGAGCTTGTTTCCTGCTCTGAATTATACCCAAGACAGCTTCTGTGTTTTCACAGACTACCCCAATGCCCCTGAGTATAAAAACAGGTCTGTGAAAATACTGGTGAGGAGGTGGTGTGTCTGTTACTGTACTGATTCACTGGAAGAAGTAAAATGGGAATTTTGTAGAGGTACAGAGGATGTTGGAGAGTGGTGCAGTTTTACACTTGCTTTGGCCAAAGGGTTAAAATAGCAGCCTGAACCTTATCCTCATAACTTTGTTGAATGGAGTGGATTACACAGGTGCAAACGTATTTTATTCTTGCCCCAGGTTTTGGCTGCTCTTGTTTCTCTGGTCCAAGATGTGGTGTTCTGAGGTCTACATAAAGTACCAAAACTCACTGTAATTGAACCCACTTTGTCAATGGAGTCCAGTTGCTTTTAAAGTGTGTGTTCTCTCACTGCATAGGCAAATGCATTTAACAAGGATTTATCGCATTATGTGCATGATCGTATGGTGGAGCAGCTGAGTGTTTATAGCAGTTCTCCAGAGCTGAACTAATGAGTGTGTGATTTAGTTTGCAGCTAATATAGTTTGCATTTGGTACATCCATGGTAGTAAGCCAGTATCTAGGCTTGAACAACAGGAGATTATTTTACCCATTGTAGTTCCAGGCAGCACTCAAAAAGGGCCTGAGCAATGATGCAAGTTTCTATCTCATAAACTATTTGAAAGAAGAACTCCAGAGAAGTATAAAATGTTTAACCACTGCATCTGATGGCAGAGTGTGGGGAGGGCCTGAAATGTACAGAATGGCCTTGAAGCAGGAAGGCCCAGTTTGTCTCCTGAGGGTGGCAGACAAAAAGGCACAAGACCTCAAGGGAGATACCCAAGGCTCTCCTATAACTTGTTTCTGGTAGATGCTAATTTTGATGGAGGAGGCAGATGCCTGGACCTTCAGAGTCTGTTATTCTTAAAGTTATTTACTTCCAAACAGTTTTATGACCACATTAGAGCAGCCACACTGATCTGCAGGATCAGACACTGCTGGAAGTTTGGTACCAGTGGCCTTGGCGGTGGCCGTGTCCATGTTGCACTGCATGTGATTCTTCCAGAATCCAGCGTAGAGCTCTGCATGTGGGTGTCAGTGCGGTTTTATCTCGACTGTGTCTAACTCTGTACAGAGGAGATTTGGATATATTCAGCCTGTAATGCCACTAAGCCAGCGTGATTCTCTTTGCTTCCATCACTGCTCTCTTTTCCTGCGGCTCTTGGCTGTGCAGGGGAGGTGATGGCTTTGCCTTGCTCTGGAGTATTAAGGAAATACATACGATAGTAAGGCAAAGGTTTTTCCTATGTAACCCTGACATTGAATCATCTGCATTGTGTACTACACACATCAAGAGACGTTTTTCTTCCTCTTGCTCATAGCTTTAAATTCTCCATGCAGAAAGGTTATTGTCCAAAAAGATTGATTTTGGGTAGCTGCTTTGTCACTCACCCACCATTTTTTCAGTGTTATCTTCCTGGTAGTTAAATTGCATGTGATGGGATTTCTGGGAGATTTGCAACAAATTTATACAACTGAGGTCCCTTGAAATATTTAGGGGCGTAAGCTGCATGAAAACATCTTGCAACTGCAACATTATTGGTTTTAGTATGTCTAAGCAGCAGCTCTTCATTCCTAGAGGAATATTTTTTTGACATGATGCAGTGTAAGCAGTCAATGCAGAATAAGGTTACTTAGCTGTCACAGAAAGTTTTGGTATTATGAGTTGACTGTAATTAGCACAGTGAAGCTTTTTTAATTTCAAAACACTGAAATTTTATTATTTCTATTGACATATATTGGACATTTATATATATATTAATAACCTGTGTTGAGAGGTTTGGTTTAGTTGGACTCTGGAATGAAGAAAACTGTTTCAGCAGTTGGTTTGTGCAGAGTACTGGACTCAGTGGTCCAATGATCAGTAACATGTCCTTAATAGCATCTTGTATAGGAGATTGATTCATTCATTTAGTGGCTCCACAAAATTCTCATTAGGACCTTGTTAAGCACAAATGCAAGAAGGAAGAGAAACACATCTGGGCAAGTGATTAATACTCTCCCAGTTAGTAAGATGTTGGTTTTCAGCAAGGAGGATGTGAAGAGTTTCTACAGCTAATGCTTTGAGAAAGTCCTTACTTAAAATGCTGTCTTTGGCTTGTTGAAACCTTTTGAATTGAGCTGGATTTCTATTCTGTGCAAAAGGAGAAGTAATAAATGCTTTGAAATGCTTGATTTAATTGGGGAGGGGGAATCCTTACTAATTTGAATTAAGGGAAAATGCTGGTTAAGATTTGAATTGCAAAAGCACAATCCAGCAGCAGTGCTGGCTGAAAATAATGTCATCTTCTGTGGAGAGGCACAGTTTTGACAAAATGTACTCTTGATTGTTTCCTGCATACAGGACGGGGTGACATTCAGCCCCAGCTGGATAGTGCTTTACAAGATGTCAATGATAAGTACCTGCTGCTTGAGGAAACCGAGAAGCAAGCTGTCAGAAAGGCTCTGATCGAGGAGCGTGGTCGATTCTGTGCTTTCATCTCGATGCTGCGCCCTGTGATCGTAAGAGCTCTTCGTTTTCAGTCAGTACAATTCACAGATTAGATAAGTGGCCAAAAGCCTCTGAAGAGAGCATCTCATTGTGTCTTAGGAATGAATTTCTAGAGCCAAAATTTAGCCTGTGTCTCTGTCTAGCAAGTGGTGAGAGTTGGGACCTTTCTTGTAGGCACTTGGAGTAATTCAGCAATGCGAAACACTGAATACCTTCAAGGTGACTGATGGGTAAACAGTGGGCACAAAGACTGAAGTCACTTTGTGTTCTCTATGCATTCCAGCCTGAGACATTGCAAATGCAGTTTTTTCCACTGTTTTTCTTCTAACATCACATTTTAATATAAATCCTCCTTACTCCTACTCCAGTGCTAGGACTGATAAATGTTTCAAGACCTCCCCTGTGTATATAATGACATTACCTGACAAATTGCAGGCTGCTTCCATGTAGTTTTCAGATAGCTCCTTTCCTTCTACATGACAGTTTTTCAGCTTGTTGGAAAGGTTTGAGTAAATTTTCATCATCTCAAGTTGTCTGAAGCCTGACAACGAATTATTCGTGGCTCTGCGCAAGTGAGGTGCATTTCTGAAGGGTCACCAGTGTACTGGGATAATGTTCCCAGTGCTTGTTTACAAAGAGCATCAGTCTCAACAGAAAACCATAGTTAGAGAAGTAGGAAAGTCATGGCTGAGCAGGAGCAGGTGGATTCCAGACTCAGAGGACCTGGAAGAAATGGTAACTAAGGAATTAACTGTGGTAGTTTACAGTGCAGAAATCATCATCTGAGTTAGCTGTCAATGTAATTTGAGCCAAAATCAATCATAGATGTATTAATGCTCTGTACCTGTATAATTCCTTTAACTTTATCAAAAACTATGAATTTAACCCCTCTTTACACTCAAGCTTAAAATTGTTAGGGCACGTTAGTGAGTATACACAGAAGAGTTAGGTATTTGTCAAGTGCAGCAAAACTGACACTCTTTTTCTGAAGATGTCACAAAAAGAAGGCTGAGACTTACTTATCTTGTTAATAAGAGAAAAAATTTCTGGGCAGAAATTTATAGCAATCTTAAAGCAGTTACAAAATCCTAAATTAATATTTCAACCTTTTGTAATTACTTAATATGCAAAGAAAAAGCAGCTCCACTGGGCATCTCCACAGTCATCAGCAAAATGAAAAAGGTCATACATTCTGTTACAGGTCTGATTTTTAAAACCAAGGCTCTGGTTAGCCTTGCTCATTTTTCTTTTCAGGAAGAAGAAATATCAATGTTAGGAGAAATAACCCATTTACAAACCATATCAGATGACCTGAAAAGTCTCACCATGGATCCACACAAATTGCCATCCTCGAGTGAACAGGTTAGCTCTTGTTACCTGGCAAACGTTTTACTTGTGGCTTGCACCACTTTTCCTTTTGTGTTGTGAGGAATATGTGATGTTTTGCAGAAGCTTTACTGCAGCAAGGTCATTTTTAACATGAGCAATTTTTAAAAAAACTGTTTTGTTTTGAAAATTTGTGTTCAGGGGCTGAGTGCCCCTGAAATATGTGGTGAGACCAGAGTGAAGTGGTAGCAGTAACACTCTGAAGGGTATGAGGATGCCTGATTTCTGTGGAGAGTGTATGAGAAATGAGTGTCATCTCCTTGTCCTATGTTTGAGCATCCCTGTCTTTTTGTAGTCACAAAATTGCTGGGGTTGTGTAGCTTGATGGAGTCTGACATATGAGCATTTTTCCATGCTGTCCTTAAAATGCATAGGAAAATGTGTGTCATTAAATGAATCCAAATAGGACATTTTTCTCCAACCCTGCTGTGTGAACTCAGCTTTTTTGTCATACTTTAATCACCTTGTCATTGACCTAGAAGTGCAAAGCTTTGTTGTGGTTGAATACTAGATCTTCAATTAATTGTTTAAAATGTTACAGTACTTCAACTCAAAGGCTGTAATGATTTTTTAAGTCAAAACAAACAAAACAGACAAAAACCAGAAAAACTTCCTTAATGCAAAAAATAAATCTCCAATTTACTTTTTTAAAGATTTTTTTCCATTCAAACCTGAACTTTCCTTCTGTGGTGGCAGCCTTAGTGTTGAAGTATTGTAGTACCAGGAGGGCCAAGGATGAAACCGACTCTCCAGTGTGATACAGCGTAATTTTGGGAGAGAACTGAGATTGAGTCAATCGGCAGTGATAGTTTGTAGCAAGGATGAATGTTGTATGACAAACAGATGCTTTCTATTAATAGAGGGAAAATATTTCCACATCCTTGATGCTATTGATTATCTTTCATCAGGTAATTTTAGATTTGAAAGGTTCTGATTACAGCTGGTCTTACCAGACTCCTCCATCCTCTCCCAGTACTACCATGTCCAGAAAATCTAGTGTTTGCAGGTAAGTCAGTTGGTAATACCTGGTTTTTAACCTGTTTGGGGGCAAAGGGAGGCAGGTTCAGACTGTGATACAGATTTGTGTACATTCTTAAATCTTAAATAACAAGTCTTACTGAAACAGTCCCTCATGGTCTTTATTCATTTAAGTGTGTGCTGGGAATATTAAAAAGGATGGGCATGACTGAACAACTTTTGAACTCAAAACAACTCGAAGATGCTTTTGATTCAGTTCTCTTGAATCCATTTTGGGTCAACGAGCAGACTGTACTGATCTAAACTCTGAGATTGTTCATTCATAATTTCCTTTTCTGTTTTTCATGTGATGGCTTTTTAGATTATTCTAAGTAGCTGTTACTAATCAGTAAGTTAAACTGTTAGAAAAGGGAAAACATCCTTGGCAATTGCCCTATCAGTCTGGTAGATGGAAATGCTTTTTTGATACAAGTTTTTTTGACTGTTTAATGCTGTCTAATGCTGTCCTGAAATATGTTGAAACACTGGATTCTGTCTGTGCTTTCTCTGTAAAAACTGTTTTCTCTCATAAAAACAGTTTATTAGCATGTTGCCCCCATATCCTGGTGTCTACATTTACTCTTTCCTTTTACTGAAAAGGAAGATACCCTGTTGTGTATTCTGCTCAACACGTCTCTAGCTGCTCTCAAATGATTACCTTTCAGTTTGCTTTATGAATAATGTACTACAGGTTCCCCGTGTATGAGCAAAGTTACCTACAGCATGTCAGAGCAAGTGAACACAACTTCCATGTACCTACTTGTCTCTGCATGCAGATATATATAAAAAAAGTCAGTACTTTTATATATATATATGTGAAAATGTGCATATTTAGAGCAATGAGCACAGGCTTAAAGATGCAATATCCTGAAGCTGTAAAAGAAAATGGCAAAAAATACCTCAAAAATTCATCATGTCTTCCTAATCAGTTTAATCTTTTTGTATGGTAAAAACCTGTATGGCACAGACTGGTGTGTGTGGGTAAAATACAGCAGAGCTCCTCTTTCTCTGCTCCACGCTTCCTTCTGCATCTCCTTTGTATGTGCCATTTGTGTACAGGAGGTGCAGGCCTTACCCATGTATCCTTCAGAGCCATCCCTCAGGCCAGGCTCCTGCCAATGGAGCAGGAAGCTGCCTTCAGATTGGTGCATCCTGCTAGTCCTGCTCAGCCACCCCGGCAGGAGATTCCAAAAGCTCCCACAGTGTGGCTGGCATGTCCTTACTGTCATGAATGGATTCTGAGGATTAAAAATCAATCTCTTTCTTTGAAAAATCACGTTGGTTTTTTTTCATGGGTATTTATTTGGGGGTTTAATTCTGTGGTTGTCCTATTAACTAAAGCTCCATACCCAGCAGCTTGGCTTCATTCTGTGTGCTGTCACATGTTTATATCCGGTAGGAAGCCTTCAAGTGAGCAAAATGAGTCCCGGGTACTCTGAAGTGTGGGGAGTTGGTGATACTTTCAGAAGTCTCACACTTTGTCCTGCTGGCTGTCTCCAGCAGCATGTCTAGAGGCAGACTTTTAGATGCACTCCAATGTCTTTGGTCCTCCTGCTAGAAATCACATTGGATATCTGGGCCAAATGTAAGTCAGGAACAGGAGAGAACCATCAGCAGACAGTTTCTGAGCAAGTGCTGAGCGAATCGTAGGCAGGGCATGTAGCGATTCCTTCAACCCTAGCCTGAGTTTGAAGTCTGAGTGATTAAGATTTGATCATTTGAGTGACACTGAAGATAAAATGCCATTTTCTCTCTGGTCGCCAGGGATACTGCAGCTGCTTATGGTTCTTTACTGATATATATGTGCATATATCTATTTTTTTTTAATTTGTCAACATTTTTCTTTTCTGGTTTATGCTGCCTGTTGCTAGAGACATGTGGAATGTTAATTGTACTGTATATGGGTCTCTCCCCACCCCTCCCTTGTGTCTTTTCCTCTCCCCTTTCCTTTCTCTGTTCCTTTTGTCTCTCACAGCAGTCTGAACAGCGTTAACAGTAGTGATTCCCGGTCCAGTGGCTCGCACTCGCACTCACCTAGTTCACACTATCGCTATCGCAGCTCCAATCTGCCTCAGCAGGCACCCATGAGGCTGTCCAGTGTGTCCTCCCATGATTCTGGATTCATGTCCCAGGATGCTTTCCAGTCCAAATCGCCATCCCCCATGCCACCAGAAGCACCTAACCAGGTACGTGCAAGCATGAGAACAAAAACCTGAGTGTGAGCTGGACTCTGTAACTTGGCTCACCTTTCAGAAAAAGGATCTGATGTGGTTTTGGGGTACCTTGGAGTCAGTTTAAACATTGAGGGTAAGGTTTGTCTCAGTGCATTTCATTTATCCAAAAGTTGGGCCTCTAGCAGGAGTGATTTATGCTGCTTTTGCAGTTAGTACTGAAGAAAGGGATGAGTCACTCTTGGGTGATTTCATTTTCTCTCTGGCCCTGGAGGGAGCCTCGATGCCTAACTTTTAGATAAATACAGGCAACAAAGGGCAAGAAATCTCACCTTGTAGGAGGGAATAATATTCACTTTACCCACTGAGATTACCACTTAATATGCTGCACAGGTTGCAAGTGGTTAATATCTGGTGGCTCTTTGCTGTTTAATGGGGACATACTGATGTCAGAACAGCCTTTTGACAGCCACAGTAACTGATACTGGTGGCTTTGGCGTCAGAGAGACTTACTTCATTCCTGCCCTGCAGAGGATCTGGGATACACTAAATGCTACTAATGCTAAATGCATTATCATATGGAATTGGTTTTGCCATTTTTTATGACACCCATTTCTGTGGATAGACTTGCATTTTGGACTCTCAGTTAAGCACCTTGCAGAAATAAGGTTTCTGCATGAAAATGAGAGGTGTTCTTAATTCTTTTTGGAACTCACAAGAAAGGAGTATTTGTATAGTAATATATGATAACATCCTGAAGCCAGTCAAACTAAGAGGATTTCACTACAAATATAAGCAAAACTTTTCCTGAGCATTTTTGGGTCTGCAGAAGGAAATTGCCACTCTATTTTTTCATTACAAAATTCCTCTAAAAACTCACTGGCCATCTGCAGGCAGAGGTTTGCAATGCTCCATGGCCTGTATCTTCCAGCACCTGAATTCTGTTTGCTGCTTTTTTTTTTTTTTTTTAAGAAATCACAAAGCAAATGTAATATTTTTAAACAAGGCTGAATTGCCTTCTCACATTATAAATCCCTTTGAAAATCTTAGCTGCAAACTGAAGTGAACCTAATGTCCTGGGTATTACTTACTTTAATACACCCTGAGGTCACTGGAGAAGATTGTCTTTTACTTTTAAAATGTAGTTGCACTCCTTTTCACATGTTAGAGATAGTAGGTAGTTCTGTAGGCGTGGTTGGGGAGTGTTAATCCTCATAGTCAGCAAGTGTTAGTGGTTATCAAGTGTCACCTGCCCATGTAAACTACCCTAGACCACCTTTGATAGCACACAGATCCTTGCCTTCTGCAGAACATTTAATAAGTAGTACCCTTAGAGAAATTTTTAAGGTATCATCCAAAACAACACTGGTTCATTTAGGCTTGGAACACATTCTCAAGGGAACTTCAATGGTTTTTAAATGCATTTACTTTTCTCATTTTAATAGAAATGCTTTCTTTTTAAATGATACCTTTTCTGTCCCCAGTCTGGACACATCAGCTTTTTTTTATAGATTACATCCTGAAGAACTTTGTGCACACTAATAAAATGAATGTTTTGTTTAGATTGGCTATGGCTAACCTAAGTGAAATGCAAAAAAGTAAATGAGCAATAATAAAGTAAACTGGAATAGTAACAAGGTAAGGAAGTTGACTTTAAAGATAGATACATCACTTACATGTGCTAGCATCATCTTTGGTTTTTATAATATTCACTGCATAAAAGGGCAGTAAATCCACATGATGATGCTGTGTTTGCAGACAAGGATGTAACTTTGCAATTGCTCTTAGCATGAAAAAAACCAACACCTCTCTTTGCAAATTCCCCTGTTAAGCAGAGGAGAGAACTTAGGCTGGTATCAGGTGGCAGAACATCCTGAAAGTTGATGGGAGTCATGCTGATTTGCACCAGCTAAGTTCATACGCTTTCACTTCATTTTAGAAACTGTCCATAAGGTTGCAAACTGATCCAAGCATCACTTGAGCTATTCATGAGCTGTGGAAGGCTGCAGCAGTGTGACAAGTGTAGTGTGTTGGTATAACAAATGGGTATGTGCTCTGTATGTCTCTGGTTCTGTTTACCTTTACGCAGAGGAAAAGGTAACAGATCATTGCCTGGCCGCTTCATCTTTGCTTAAGTGTCTTGCTTTATATGTTCAGCACTAAGTAAATTGTGTGTGTTGTGCTGACAGATAACTGTGACTGTGAGCTGACCAGCAGCTGTTCAGTAGGCAGCGTTACCCCGTGTTGTGTGTCTCTAACCAACTGACAGATCTCCCTGTGGGGCTGTGCTTGGAGCATCGGTGCTGGGTGGGGAGGAGGCTGCTGCTCTGTCTCAAACACTGATGTTGTTGTTTCTAGTAGTGACACTGAGGAGGCAGAAAAGCAAGCTCTGGAACCAACAAAGGAAATTAAAAGCTGTATATCTTGTGCAGGTGGACACTTTGATGATGTTTGCTAGCTACATGCTGTGGCATATGTTGGTTGGATCAACAAAGCCCTTTTTGTTTAATAATGAATTTTAGAAAAAAAAAGTAGAAGGGGGTTATTTAAAATTCCCATATTATAGGAATGTGAGTATATGAGCTATGTGAAGCTATTACATATATAAGCTCACCTACATTTTAGACAAGCGTCACTGAAAATTAAACTGAATTTCCTCAAAATCACATTGGGGGGGGGGGGGGGGAGTTGGTGGGAATCTCAAACAAAGACTGGAGATTGAAACAAGGTACAGACTATACCAAAGGTGAGATCTCTGACAAAATGAAGACTGCTTTCCAGCCTGTAGTTGTTAGTAAGAGTAGTAAGTCTTTACAATTATCACACTTTGCATAGAAGATAGGAAAAAGAGCAGTTATAAAAACAGATTCTGCCCTTTCACTGGTGTGTGAGGATCACCTTTCTGCAGCATTGCTGGGAGTAAAAGTGTTATCCTGTAGCATGTGGCTGTACCTGTGGGAAGGTCACTGTAAAAGGCTTTAATCATAATTAAAGAGGGACATTTGGGCTTAGCTGAACAGCTGGAAAAGCATCACAGGTCTCTTTCAGGAGTGGAGCAGTTTCTTTAAGTGCCAGATGTAAGGTCAGCCGTGGCCAACATTGCCCTTGGCACTCAGTGACCTCATACAAAGCCCTTCTGACAGACCTGCTGGGAGCACAGAGTGGCTTTTGGATGGATGCTGGATGTGACTGGTGCTGCTAAACCCACTCATGCCCTGTGTAGTAGACAAACTGAGGCCTGGGAGTATCTGTGATCAAATGATGTGATAGCAATATAGTGATGTTTGATTCTGGGGATGATAATAGTAGGATCCGCTGGATTTGAAGTAAACAGTTGGATTTTATAGGCTGCTTGTGACTTCACAGAGATGAAACCAAAGGGAGACAAAGAAGCAGGTGAAGATAAAAAAGTTGATGTGCTGTCAGACAGCAGAGAGATAAGTATTGTTAGAATGCTCTGGAAAGCACTTTCACTAAACAGTGAAGTAGGGGGAAACTGAATGTGAAGTTGCTTCTGCATGTACAGGTTATAAGGCTGGAAAAATTTTGCTTTTGAGGAGATTTCATTGCTTGGAATAGCTGCAAGTAAGAATAGGGGAAATATATTGTTACAGCTATTCTGTTTTCCATTTAAATTAAGAAATGCTTCCAGATCAGACCTTAAAAAAACCACCCCCAAAAACAAACAAATAAAAAAAAACACCAAAAGCAAACAAATTAAAAAAAAAAAAGCAAACAAACAAAACAAAAACCAAAATCAACTCCAAACTGAAATGCATCTGTAAGTTATCACCAGATATTAGTTTCTCCTAAAATTCCAAGTTGTTTCCCAGTAGTTTGTCCCTGACTAGAAAGAAGAGTCAGTAGAGACAGATTCCTGGAAATGAGACAAATTGAGGAGGTGACCTTGAGTTACTACCCAGAGCTTTTTGAAAAGTAGCTGAGACCATCTTCCAGTGACTCTAGAGGGATATTGGACCACGCTCATCATTAGGATTTGGTCTCCCTGGAAACCCTTGTCCAGGAAGCTCGTTCTCCTATTTGAGAAAGGGAGAGGGTTAAAAAAGCAATGCTATGTTTGAATGGAAAACATAGCAAACAAAGCATGCAAGTAATCCAAGATAACCATGGTCCTTTTATAGGTTAGTTGAACAGCAGATGGAAAATGTAATTGTACAGTCCAGTAGCCCAAAAAATATTTTTTTTATATCCCTGCTGGAACTCATGCATACCACACCAAGTAGCAGGCCACTATCCAAGAACAAGCCATGGCTCATCTGAGAGACCAGACACCAAGCTGCACTTGTACAAATGTACATTTAGGGCCCTGCTTGTCACTGCAAAGCACAGTTTTAGCTTTATAGTGTTAACTTTAAGCTTTTCGCAGAAGAGATGGTTTTAGAACAGAGCAGGACTGCCATTATTTCAGCTGTGGGGAAAAAAATGGCTAAAATGGAAGAACTTATTTTAAAAACTATACAAACAAAATTTTTAAAAAGGAATCTACTAAAACAAGTTGAAAAAATCTGCTTGTCAAATTTCTCTCACCATGGGGTGGGGGAATTGTAGAATTTGTAGAAATTACTCTGTAGAGCAGAAATTTCTCTGCCCTGTGTATGTGGTCCCAGGAGAGGTTATGCCAGGGAATGTGCATCTAGAACAAGCACTGCAGAGTCTTAGGATTCTTTGTCCAAGCAGTAGCTGTGCAGTTTCTGTTTTCAGTCCCTCATGTACTTTATGCTAAGAAGTGATGGGTGGTCTGTGCTTCCCACACCTGGGTCCAGCCATTCAGGACTGCCTCTCCAGTCTGATCCAAGCATCCTTTGACCTGCTGCCAGTCATGTTTTCCTTATGCTTTTCCTTCAGGAGTTCAGTTTCTTCTGCCTCCCTCTCCATTGTTTTCTCACTGTTGGAATCCTTTTGTAGCAAGACCGGAGGTTCCCTTTCTCTGTGCCTTGCAAGTGTCTGAAGACAAGGAGAGCCTGTTTCTGTACCATGACCTCTTGCATTTCCTTCACCTTTCAGGATGTTTTCCCCATGACATCTTGGTTCCGTCTTTTTCTAGCTTTTCTTGCTGAAAATGGATACACTGAATTAATGGGAGAGTCCTTTTTGTCATCTTTTTTTTGCTTTGGAGGAGTCACTTTATTGCAAAAATAAATTCATCAGTTCCAGTGTTTTTTTCCCCATACACCAAGTAAATTGAACAATTCTTTGCATCTTTAGAATCTGCATTTTTGACCTTTTTTATCTATTTGCTACATGCATCTTGGTAATAAACACCATCAGTGAGCTATTTCTACCATTACTTGACACAATCTTGTGAAATTTCTGTCTTGTAGACACAAATAGTGTATTAGATGCAAACTCCCAAGTTCTTAGTTGTTGCCCTTGGGTATCTGTAGAAAACAAGGTAGCATGGGAGATGCCATGCTTAGAACTCAGACCCTTAACTGTCCATCCTGCCATGTGCAGAGTATGCAGACCCAGGAGGGTCATTTGAGCCATAAGTAGGAGGTTTCAGACAGCATTTTCTGTAATTACATTTTTCTCTCTTGGTTTTTTCCTGGCCAGACCATAACACTAGTGTGAGTATTCTCATGAGGCTTCTTCTGCTGAGGTACCTGGAATGTCAGTCAGAACTCTGGAATTTAGTGTAAAAGCTAGTTTTCTGTAATGAATTTTTCTCTAGGGACAGAGGCAATAGTCTCATCTCCATTTAGTGCACCTTGTTTATGTCTGATGGCAGTCCTCTGCAGCTCATCTTTGTCAGTATTGTTATTTTTAGAGGCTTTTCTCCTGTAAAAGGACTTGGATAAATGTGACAATGTGATAAATGTAAGAATGTGACAAGTTCCACTAGATATCAAGCCACTGCCTCATCAGGTACGCCACTTTCAGTGCTCTCCTTAACAGCCGTGTGTCATTTGTTGCTGTTCCCTCTGATCTTACCTTTACCTCAACTCTTACTGCACTTTGAATATAAGCCTTGTTAGGTGACATACTTGTACCCTAAACATGTTTGACAGGTCACCTGCAGATCTGATCTCATGTCAGCATAGGCTGGGATCAGTGTTATTTATATAAAATACTCCGTCACTCTACATGCTTTAAAAAATTTTAACAGCCTTTGCAAAATTTCACTTAAATCAGTTTATCAGTAAGCTCAAGATGCTGATACCATGTTGACTTCTCAGCTGCCCCAGTACTCTTCACCAAAACCCTTATGGTGACAGTGTTCTATCCTGCGAGACCTACATCTTCTTTTACTCGGGCAGCTGGCTGTACATTACCCATATGTAGCTTCTGGTGAGCAGTGAGACAATTTGTGGGTGTTAGGAGTATTTGCTCCTCTGCACTGCCTCATATCCAGCTGTCCTTCCATTGCAAACTCACCCCAGATTTTACCTAAGGTTAACTCGTGAAATTTTATTTCAGGTGAGATTTCCCTTCCTTTTCAACATGTTATTCCTTGAAATCTCTGTCTTTGCTACACAAACTTGAAAAAAGAGCACATTCTCTCTGCTGTCATAAAACACCTTAGATAGACTTGTTTCACAGGTCCTTGGGTACTAAAGGATGAATTGGTCTTGCTAGTATTGAATTTCTGACAGTGAACAGAGCTCAGTACTGCCCTGACAACTCGGACAGTATTCTTGACCATTTCCAAGGTCTCGATGAGACCTGGATGCACATCCCTAACAGAGTAGGATGCCACTTCCAAGGGGGAGATGTGGAAGAGCACTGTAGTTGGTAAAATGGTCCATGTGGTTATTCCCCTTGGTCTTTGCGTAGTTGGATTAGATGCTGTTGTAGAGGTCTGACAGCAGCAAAGGTAAATAAAGGTGTGCACTGAAAATTGGAGAAGTTCCTAGATAGGAGCAAAATGTTTGATGTGTTCAGTGGACGTTTTATGTCCTGCATTTTCCTTCACTCTCCATCGAAGCCCCTGGTATTTTCTGTCTCTGCTGCTAGGAGAAAGCAGGTGGCAAGCACATGTCACCACTTCTGCACTCAGCAGAGTGCATGTGCCTTCCTGCTGGCTGCTGGGTAGGAGGGTTTTAGTCAGAGTGCTTTTGGTGTATGCATCCTACCTGCAGAGGCACATGCATACACAGGTCATGCACTTTGGAAACCTCCAGTTTTGGTAAGTATCACTTCTTTCTCTCTTCCATAATACTTGAACTCAGATGAGCTTTTCACAAGCACTTTGCAGATCAGAATATACGAGAACTTGTGAATATAAGTGACATTTGCTACTCCATGTTTTAAATCTAAACTTTGTGTCTTTGAAGTACTGATGATCTGCTTTTCTGTATAAATCAGTTGTCTCAGTATATTGCATGTTTGGACCACAAGTGCCCTAAGCTCCCCCAGCTTCTTGCTCTGAGACAGCAGCAGAATTGAGACACTGAAATTGTAATGAGGAGTTGAGATCGCTGCCTCGATTCCCTCATTCCTTAGTGTGGCAAGTTCTCGCATTAAACAAATGGCTTATTTTTTTTCATAGATTTCCTGAACATTAGCAATAGTTTTGAGCAGTTTCTAATTGATTTTTAAAATCCTAACCCTTTGCTTTTCTCATCCTTCCCTCTCTCCTGTATGTCTCTGTGTATGTGCTTTTTGTCTTTTTGTTTGTGATTTTTTTTCTTTTCTGGTGGCTTGCGTATACCTTTCCCTGCGTTGCAATGCTGTTTTATGCTGCAGAATTCGTCCAGCTCTGCCTCTTCAGAAGCCTCTGAAACCTGCCAGTCAGTGAGCGAGTGCAGTTCCCCCACCTCAGTCAGCTCAGGCTCCACCATGGGGGCTTGGGCCTCCACAGATAAGGTGAAAAACTTCATCTCCAAGACATACAAACCTATTAGCTCATTATCCAAACTCTGCAACATTTGGACAAAAAAACCTCTGTGCATGGGATGCAGTCAGGATCCTTCTTGGTGAAAGATGAGAATAGGAACTGTTGCACACTCCCTTAGAAATTAATCTGTTTGAATAAAAACCACAATTGTCTTTAAACTAGCTACTAGGAGAAGCTACAAATTGGGTATTTTACAGAAGTAATTTTCTAAGAAAAGCTCATTCTCCACTTTTTCTACTCAGAGAGATTGTGGAATGCTGCCCAGACCCAGCTGTTTGCCTGACAAAAAGCGCCTTGCCCAGGTTGTGCTGTTTGTGGCTTCTCCCCTCTCTCCCCTTAGGTAGCACACATTACACTGAGTAAAGGGGGGTTGTTTTTTGGCCAAAAAGGAAAGCAAAATACACATGGTTGGAACAAATTACATGGGATACACTCTGAACTGGGGGAGGAAGTGATAGCAGTCTCCTTTCTCATCTCATAAATCCTTGCTGTTGGTTTTAGTTGTTTTTTTCTTCCATATCATCACACAGCCAGAACATGTCATGTTTGAAGGCTGTATGCTTTTCCCCTCTGTCCAGCTACACAGACTAAATACCACTAATGCAGATGCCTTCAGGATTGGAAAAGTTCTGGTTTTATTTCAGCAGTCTGCAGGGTACCTAAATTACAAAGGCTTTTTCACAGTGTGCTGCTTTCATGGACAGAAGGCAAAGCTGCTCAGCCTGGAGACAATGACTGCTAGATGGATGCCTGAAATTTGTTATAGATAACAATTTTCAGGCAATCTCACTTCTGAATGAAACATTGTATCAATTTTCTGTTTTTTATTTGCAGTGAATTGAAGAGCTTCCTTTCTTTTGTTTTAAGATAGAGATTTTCTCCCTAGAACATCAGTCACAGTGTATTTTCGTATTCATTCTGTTTATATTAATTTCTCTGTTTTTGTTTTTTTTATTTGTTTCATTTCCAGTTGTCTAATGGGTTTTATCACTGTAGTTTATCAAGTGACCCATCCGTAGCTTCAGTTGGTGCAGGTCCTTTCCCTCATTTCCCGCCTGTCTCCCGCGCGTGGACTCGGGCTCCCTCAGCCCTCCTTCCAGACTACGTTCATTATTACACCATTGGGCCAGGCATGTTACCATCATCTAAGATCCCTAGCTGGAAGGTTTGTGTTCCTTTTGTTGTGGCAGTCCTCACCTCCTCATACCAACAGCATGCACACGGCAGTTGTTGCTCCCTTTCAGTCCATGTAATTACTGGTTGATTTGCTCTGTTTGGTATCACTCTGAATGGGCACTGCATGGTGAAAATCAGACCTAAAATCCGGTTGTGGGTATTTCTGAATGACCTTGTGTGTTCCGGCACCAATTAAAAGATATCAAAGCTGACAACACCTAGGTAGGAAGGAATAGTTTAGATCTGGAACATTGGTGAAAGCACTCTGTGCTCTATTGAGAGGGAAAAGAGCTTATTTAGCACTATCAAAGCACTCACTTGAGCAGGCAGGGGCATCCAGTTGTCTTAGTAGGACCATACATTGGATGCCCCAACCTTCTCCCTGTGGCTGGGCCCGTGGCTATAGGCAGGCACAATCTCCTAGATCCAGCTGGAGTGGTTTAAGAAGGTGCTCAGCACCAGGTGAACCCAAGTGGTGACTGATGATTTACTGCCACAGATTAGAAGTGCTCACCCAGCTCGTTTTGCTCTCTTGGGGAGACCACCAAAAAAGAGTGCAGTAACGTCTTCCAGTTGCTCCAGCTGGATCTGCAGGGATCTTACTTGGCATCAGAATATGTCGGCTCTGCTAGAGCCTGAAAGTTCATCCCTGCCAGGTGGTTCCCCTGGGAGACTTTGCCCTAGAGCAAGGGAAAAGGTCTCTTGTCTGTTGCTTTGCATCTTCAGCAAGGCTGATGTGCAGTCAGTCAGCCGTAGCTGTGCAATTTTAAGTGCCTGTGGATGATTGTATAATACTGCTTATGCACCACAGGACCCATGTATATATGTCTAAATTGAGATACCTTGTTACAGATCCCCCTAATCTCTCTCTCCAGCAGCTGGAGACACAGGGTGGCCACAGTGGTCCTGGGGCTTCAGGGTCATTTGTTGTGTCTGTGTTAGAATCACTTTCCCAATATATTTCACAGCAAAACACTTAGAGCAGAGACACAGTTGTCAAGGCAAAGCAGAGTTTCATAGGTGTTAAAAAAACCAAAATACCTGTCCATACAAGGGGGTATGTCAGTTCAGCTGCCTTGCACTTCTCGTTCCTTGGACTGAGACACATCAAGAGCCCACAGCGTGGTTTTAGCCCATCATTAATTGTCCATCAGAAGGCTATGGGAGGCTGCCCAGCAGGCAGCTGGGAGGGTGTGGGGCCCATTCTCATGTACAAATTTTTTATTTCATTTTTAAAGCAGCCTTTGTCTCAGTGAAGGAAAACTGTTTTAGGACTGGGATTGCCCCTGAAGCAGCTGGCATTGGGGGAGCTGCTGCTTAGCACTGGTTCTGCATCCCAACACAGGTCACAGATCAGTCCAGCTCTTTGTGTGCAGTGTGTGGGTTCTAGACACCCTCAGGATTTTGCTTAATAGAGCCCCTAGTGAATACAGCCCTCAGGGCCTGAGGAATTTCTGTTTCAAATTTAGCACCAGTAATTCAGAGTGAGGTTAGTCTTTGTGCAGTACAGATTACCATTATAAACTAGACTTCAATTAGTAAGTAAACTGAGAGATTACTCAGAGTAACTCGCTCCACTAATGTGTATGAAAAATCTGTTCAAGCCTAATTTTTCAGAACTGAGGACATCTGTAACAGCACATAATACTAGAACCTGTGTACATCTGGAACAGTTACATCACTGATTGGACATTTATGCATATCTTCTGCTGTGTGACAGTGATTTTTGTGCTTGAAATTCTGAAAATATAGGCTTTAACACCATGGAATTTCATTTAGATAACACTATAGTATCAAAATGTTAAATACCTTCATATAAGAATGTTTAGGTAGAATGGGAAATGTAGATTTCTTTTAATAAAGGAAATAGGTTTAATAAGTGAAGATTTTTAATATCTTCAAAACTATTTCTCACCTTATTCAGAAAGGCATATCCAGTTTGATACACGATCTGTTGCATTAAAATTGCCCTTTGCATAGTTTTGCCTGTAATTAAAGCACAGTTCCCGATGAAAGCTGTCCCTAACAAGCTCATTTCCTTAGGACTGGGCCAAGCCAGGCCCGTACGATCAGCCCATGGTGAACACATTGCAACGTCGCAAAGAAAAGCGTGAGCCAGATCTCAATGGAGCAGCTCAGAGCGGACCCCCCGCACCCCCCGAGGACACCCAGAGGCCTCGGAGCATGACGGTGTCAGCTGCCACACGGGTGAAGCTCTCATTTCAAATACGCTGTTCGGTGTAAAGGAGATGGCCATGCTGTCTCCTGCCAGTACTTCTGATGCACTTTATGTTGTGTTTATGTGGGAAGTGGTACTGTGGTCAGTGGGAATCATGTGGGCAGAAATACCATTGGGTATTCACTTTTATAGAGCAGTGGACTCCAAAGAAGCATCTGTTCCTAAACCCAAGTAAATGGTTGGGCACAATCCTGTTGGATTATGATGGTGACAGGCTCTGCTGGGGAGGAGAGACAGCTAAAAGTGGGTGAAGGTGACTGACCCTTGCAGGTTAACAAGTCTCTTTCCTGTGTGTAAGCAGCAGGGTGAGGAGATGGAGGCCTGCGAGGAGCTGGCGCTCGCTCTGTCCCGAGGGCTGCAGTTGGACACCCAGAGGAGCAGTCGGGATTCCTTGCAGTGCTCCAGTGGCTACAGCACCCAGACAACAACTCCGTGCTGTTCAGAGGACACAATTCCATCTCAAGGTAATGCATCCAGGAGATGTTCCTTTTTAGAACATTCCCATCCTGGCCACATTCACACCATGGTGCCAAGGAGCAGCTATTGCTTGCTGACTTTGTAGTCAGCTGGAGAGGAAGGCTGGCATTGCTGTTGGGAAGCTTTTTCCAGCTTGGAATGCAGCCTGGATTTTTTAACTACATAGAAATCGGCATTGCTGTGTAGTGTACTGACAATTGTATTTTTGTGTGCATGACTCCAATGAGTTTCAGCTTAAGGATGCCAGCATTTTAAAGAGGATCCTGATGCCTTAGGCTCTCAAGGCATCATCCTGGAATTATAAATGACACTGGTATTGCATCCAGTACTTCTTGGGTCCTTTCTGAGCTATTGTCTCAGCAAATACACACTCACAAGGTTTGCTGTGTTCCATCAGCACTCTCAGTCTGCTCTTGGTTTCCCTGGGTGATCTTTCATTTCCTGCCTAAGCAGAAACTTTGTAATTGGAAAAATAATCCATTGGAGACTTTAACTTGGGCATAGCTGGGAAGCTGCAATGAGGTGTTGGGTTTTGTACCCTGTTTCAGAACCAGCAGCAAGCTGGGAGGGACCGGAGGGACCAAGGTTTGGTATTTGCAGTTCAAGCCTTGTTTGCTCAGCTGGGGTGGTTGTGCTCTGCAGTCACAGGAGGCAGCAGGGCTTGTGGTGGGCCAAGCTTGGCTCAGCACTTAGGTGAAGAGGAAGGAACCCAGTGCAATTACTAAAGCTGAGGCTGAGTTTTCAGAGTTGACAGCTGGGTTTTACTTGGTTTACAAAATAAGCAGATTTGCTGCTGAAATCACTGGTACATGGTCCCCTGAACCCACTTACCTAATCTAAAGTACATTTTTCAAGTATTCCTATCTACAAGTCATGGCATATGGCTTGTAGGATGCCAGTTTTGGTATCTTCACATTGATGACAAATATTGAGCTCATTCTCTTTCACAAGAGCCATGGGCCCCCTGCAGCTGTAGGATTGGTCTGCTGTGATGCCTTCAACCACGCAGTTCTCAAATCTTGGTCACAGAACCTCGGGCTTTCTTCCTTCTAAAGGTGGAAAGTCCCTTAATTCTTACAGATTCCCAGGCTTTTTAGGTTATCTATACATACTTCAGACTTACTGATGTGAATCAGCTGTCTGCTCCAACTTGATCCTAACTCTGTCTTTTGGCATCAGTTTCAGATTATGATTATTTCTCTGTGAGTGGTGACCAGGAGGCAGAACAACAGGAGTTTGACAAATCTTCCACCATCCCAAGAAACAGTGACATTAGCCAGTCCTATCGCAGAATGTTTCAAACCAAGCGTCCTGCTTCCACTGCAGGTCTGCCAACCACACTGGGACCGGTCATCGTCACCCCGGGCGTCGCCACCATCCGACGGACCCCTTCGACCAAGCCTTCCGTCCGGCGCGGGACCATCGGTGGAGGCCCGATTCCCATCAAGACGCCGGTGATTCCTGTCAAAACACCAACTGTCCCTGACATACCAGGGGGGCTGCCTGGTGCCCTTGCTGGCACAGAAGAGTGTCCCGAGCAAAATCCAGAGTCTCCAGCAGCAGGAGATGGTGGGCAAGGTGTCACCAGCGTGCCCTCATGGAGCGGGCAAGCGTCTGTCAACCCTCCGGCGCCAGGCCAGAAACTGGGTGCTGCCGAGGAGCAGAGGCAGGCGGTCCCCGAGAGCGAGGGGGAGGGGAGCGAGCGGGATGGGGTCGGCAGCCTGGCGCCCGCGGGGCAGGCGGAGCTGGAGCCCGGTGAGCTGAGCCCCGGCGATGTCCCGCAGGGGGAGGATATGCTCAACGCCATCCGGCGCGGGGTCAAGCTGAAGAAGACGACCACGAATGATCGCTCAGCACCTCGTATTTCCTAGGAGCAGAGGAGCTGCCAGACTACTGAACACCGAGGAGGAACTGTGAGAAAACTAATCTGTCTCTATCCATTCCAATCTGTAATCAATGATTTTTTTAAGATACTCGGTAACAGACAGTCTGAAAGTACTCCAAAAGAGAAAACAAATGAAAGAGCATAGTAAGACATAGTCTTCAGTGGTGTTTTAATTTGTAAATATCAATGATTTTGTTTCTGCATTTTTTTGATCTAAGTTACACTTTTAATTTTTTCTGAAGGTGCCAAATCCCATTTACCTTTTTTATAACTCTCTTTGTAAAGTTTTAAATCATAGGAAAAAAAAAAATGTCGAGTAGTTAACTTCAGCAAAGGGATTTAATGAAAATTTGGCTTTTTTGCAAGCTTTTGTAGTGCGCCTTGTAATAGTGAGATTAAAAAATAGAACAATGGGACTTACTACAGTTTAAGTCAAGTGATATGGAACAGATCCTCATTTAAGTATTAAAAAGAAGTTTGAAAAGCAGGAATAAAAATTGACAATAAAGCAATATATAATGCAAGGAAGAAACCTGCAGTTGGTAGAGTTATTGGGGGTAGTGGGGGGAGGGAGATGCCATCAAAATAGCAGATGCTGTTGCACAAAAGTAGCCTAGTAGGATGAATTACTAGTAGCTTCATGGTAAATGCATCAGAATAAGCCATATTGGATTGCAGTGTTTTGTTTCTGTAGGGTGTTTTAAAAACTGGGTTTTTCCACATTTCTTTTTTGACTGCACAGCAGCAACTCTCAGTCACATGCATGCAGCCTTAACTGTGTAGGCTTGGTTCTTCCACCTTCACGTTTTGTTCCGCTCATCCTTCCGCTGAATGCAAACAAGGACAACAGGCTTAAGGCAGTTATAAATGTGAAAACATTCTTAAAATGCAAGCAGGGAGTTCTTAGATGTTATCAAAATGCCTTTTTCTGACTGTGCCCAGCAGGCTGGGCACCTTAGAAAGCCCAACTATTTTGAGAAAACACTTAAAAATTTGACAGGTGAAACCAGCTTGTGATCCAATAAACTGCGAATGTTTCTTTCCAATACAGGGGCTTGTTTTTCTTAACTTCTTTTAAATGGCAGTTGATTGGCTTTTCTTAAATACTGAAAAGAAAGGGGTGAGGGGTGGGTGGGGGGTGGGGGGAGATACTGGTTTTTTGATAATACCAGGAGTCTGATCACTGTAATCTCTTTTTCTGTACTTTTAAGTAATGTTTTTTGGCACGCTATTGATAGAATCATTAAGAGTTGGATTTTTTCCTTAAAGTACATTATTGCTGCAATACCCGTCTCCTAAAGCTGACAGGAATGTGCAGACCCCTTGGCATGACACGTGTTCCAGTCAAGACAATCCAGAAGGATGCTGTCTGCCCACCTACTGCAGACCTACATGTGGAGGGACACTAGACTTGTGGATCCAGGATTGTTTAAAAATGAACCAAATAAAACACATAAGGGGCTGGTTTCTACCACACACTGCAGATTTCTGTTGGCTCTAGACTTGCCTACATGACCTCTTATCCTTTAATACATAACTGCATTGGATGTGAAACTTCTAGTAACTGTGTAGTCACTGTGTTCTATATGACATTTTACACTGCTGTGCTTGCTAAACTTTTTTTTTTTGTTATGGCTAAAAAGCAAAAAGAAAAAAAAAGCATGATCCTTAGAAAATACTAAACCTTTCTTTGAAAAACAAGCTCCTTATTACAGAATATAATAAACAGTAGTGCCTGTGGTGTAGCCCACCAATCTTGATACAGTAGCTGATGCATTGTGCAAATGAGGCTTTGAGATGGTTTTTGCATAAACAAAAACCGCTAGGAGATAATCTCAATAGTTAAAAGTGTTATTTAAACCTTTGAAATAAATGGATGTAACTGTACCCAAGTACAGCTTTTCACTTGTTTAGTTCTTAAACGTTTAGTATAATCAGTAAAATTTAATATAAAATGTTGCCAAATTCAATGTAGAAAGAATGTGACAAAACACTTTGGATAGTTCTATTGTTTGTGTTTTTGCATATTGTAAAAGCAGTGTCACAGCTGAAAAACAAAATGTTTCTAATGGTAAATTATTGTGGTTTAGTTGCTAGTTTGTACTGAGAGTTGACCTCTCCCTGTGCAGTTTTTTGTTCTAAACTGGTATAAATAATTGCTGTAAGTGTGTCTCCCTTCTACATTGTAATGATTGCTTAAGCCTACATTATAAATAAAGAACTGCTGAAAAACTTCTGTATTTTGCTTCTTAAAGACTTTCTGCTTCCAGAGCATTGGATATCAATGGTGGCCTTCATCAGACATCTCAAGGTTTCATCTGTGTGTAATAGAAGCAAGAGAGAGTTAAAAAGCAAGTAAATAAAATTGCATATAGCTGTGTTTTACTGATGGGCACCAGCAGGGTAGCAGTGGAGCAGAAGTATACTGCTAACGATGGAAATTCCCATTAAGTAGTAACTGATGACATTTCCCTGCTGTTACCTGGCCAGGAAGCACTGGTAACTGCATTTCTGTGCATCCACCTCAGTGCTGGACCACAGTTCCTTAGGCCAGAGGAGGAAAATTGCTGCTGTCAACACTGCCCGTGCTACAGCCAGAATGTATCAAGCACAACACCAGCACCATCTCCCACAGTTCCCCAGGTGACTGAAGACTTTTCAGCTTTCTCAGCATTGAAGGCAGAGGGGGGAGACATTGCTCCCTCTTGGAGCTGCCATACAATAGCTCAGTTTATTTGCTTGCTGCTGCAATGATTGCATTTTTGTCTAAAGCTTTCCATTTGTCACTTGCCCTGGGTTTATGAGGCCAGGTTTAGGTAGCTGGGGGCTACAGGGGTGGCTTCTCTGACTGTAAGAAGCTTCCCCCATGTCTGACAGAGCCAATGCCAGCTGGCTCCAGGACAGACCCACCACTGGCCACAGCCGAGCCCAACAGTGATGGTGGTAATGCCTCTGGGATTGAAAATTTAAGAAGGGGAAAAAGTTGCTGTGTGACAGCAATAGCAGGTGGAGAGAAGAGTGAGAGTATGTGAGGGAAACAGCCCCGCAGACACCCTGGTCAGTGAGGAAGGAGGGGCAGGAGGTGCTCCAGGTGCCAGAGCAGACATTTCCCTGCAGGTGATGCAGCTGTGCCCCTGCAGCTCATGGAGGTCCATGGAGGAACAGAGATCCACCTGCAGCCCATGCTGGAACAGGTGCATGCTCAAAGGAGGCTGAGAGCCTGTGGGAAGCCTGTGCTGGGGCAGGCTCCTGGCAGAACCTGTGGACCTGTGGAGACAGGAACCCATGCCCTTAGGTCAGTTTGGGTCAGCTATCCTGAGTCCTGACTATGTCCCCTCCCAAGATCTTTCCCACCCCCAGTCCACTGGTGAGGGGGAATGCCAAGTGGACACCCTGGATGCTGTGGAGCACTGCTCAGCAGTAGCCAGAGCACTGGTGTGCTCTTAACACCTTCCCAGGACTATGAGGGCTGCTATGGAGAAAGTAAAATCCTACCCATCCTGTCCCAACGTAGTCAGGAAGATGTTAAAGGAAAAACCAAGGTGATCTGGCTGGAAATGCCTCCAAAAGGATCATGGTTTCACTGCCCCATCTCTCTATGGCTGTACCTCAAGTACTGCTGAGCATCTTGTCTCACTTGGGTGTCAGTGCTTTGCTCGGCTGATTCAATACAGAAGGCACTTGTTCTGAGGGAGAGCTCCAACCTAAGGTGCGGCGTGTGCTGAAGAGCTGTGCTGGAAGTGGGCATACCTCAGTTCTGCCACTACCTTTGGTTATAGCTGAGCACAGAGAACAGATCCTGCTTCCTGGCAGGTTTGAAAATTTCAGCTATGGAATATGTAAAGCTGTTTTTCTGGCTTTTTTTTTCTTTTTCCAAAATTCAGACCTATTTTAGCATGTAGACTTACTGAAAAGGAGCACATTAAAACTTTCTAAAAATCAGCCAGATTAAAGCCTGATTCCTGAGCTAAATATGTTTAGTCCTTAAAAGAGCTGAAGTTCATGCCTTGCCATCTTTTGTTCAATTGGGGTTCACAGAAATATTAAGCCTTGGGTTAAAATATGGGCACAGTCAAGAAACTTCTGTAGAATGGAAGTAAGATTAGGCAATCTACATCTCCTCTTCTAGCCCTAAAAATAGGAAAACAGCTGAAGAGGCAGGTTTTCCTATGAGCTTTTGCTCAGTGGCTGTATCCCATCTGTTCTCTCACAGGGCAGTTAGTGAAAGTGTTAGCAGAACTTTCCATGTCTTGTACCAATATTCTGGGAACTTGGCCAGAAACAAACAGCTTTTTGTCCCCAGTTCAGTGTGTCACACTGCCAGAGCCCTCTGTTACCCATGAATGCAGACACAACAGCCACAATCCTCAGCAGCCCACCCGTGTTACCCGATACAGCTCAGTGGTTATCTGGGATTCAGTTTATATGGGGCTCAGCTTTCCTCTGGTGCTCTACAGCACTGCTATCCATGCCATGAGGAACACACCATGGTGTAAAGAAGGTTTGTGTCTTGTGAGACTTGATACCAAAGTGAAAAATTCAGCAAAGAGCCTAACAAGGAGGGAAGGGAGGGAAGATGTCTTGATCCTGAAGCAAGGTCAGAAATACCCTCATTACAGGAGCACCCAAAGCCCATCTCTGCTGCTGTCAGTATCTTTAACTCCAGTTTTAACACCCTGCCTGTATTTAGTACCACATTCCAAGTTATGGGGCTGATACGAACTGCCTGCACAAGCTGGCACTGAAGTGTGAGTGTGCCAGAGAAGAGCAGTATGCCAGTAAAACACCTTCTCTGTTACTTTATTTGGCTTTATTCTGTATTACTTTGAGAAGCAAGTGGTCACTGAGGTGCCACCTGCCTGCAGCACAGACTGCTGCCCTTCACACCCGACGTGCTCTCACATGGGCTGTTCACGAGGTCGAGTGACGTGATGCCACCACATGGGGGGCAGATGCCCTTCCTTACGAGCTGGAGGCAAAGCTTCAGTTCTTGGACCATCAGCTGGAGTTTCATCTTTTAACTGCTTAATCTAGAAGACAAGACAAAGAACTGCTTTAACATATTAACACACTTTGCCATAATGTGATTTTCAGTGCCCAGGCAGTGAGCAAAATGAGCCCCTACTTCCACAGGGAAGAACCAGTGGTAACACCTTTGGCTGACAGGTTTTTTACTTCTACTCAGTAACCACTGTAAGTTCATATTACCTAATTAAGAAGGAATTTCTAAGAGCAAGAAGTGATTTACAAGGGAAATTTCACTTAAAAGGTCATTATTTCCACATAATTCACGTCTGCCATTACTATATTAAAGAGGCTGAATTGTGCTGCTGTGGAAGCTGCCAGATAATTCCAAGTCTGGACCAAGTTTCCCTGCAGTCAGTAGGAGACTTCTGTTCCTGCATGTCACCAACAGCCCCTCACATGCTTTCAATACCCACTCCTTGAAGCAGCACAAGTGCCGGCTGTCCCTGTGTTAATTCTGCTCAGTGCCACACTCCATACAATCCAACTGAATCAAAGAACTGTTCTAGGAACACCAACTTCTTCCAACCAACTCTCAGTTTAGGATGGCCAGAAATTAAGTCTCGATGCCCAACTGATGACCACCACAGCAAATCACTTTCAAAGGTGTAACCAGAAAGTGCCAGAGCTCCACAGCAGCAGAAGAGGAATTCTCTGGTCATCAGTCTCCTTTCATCCCACTTTGGAATTTTTTTTCACAAAACTGCTACAACAGCTCTCACTAACTGACACAAGGCTGCAGGTTCAGCTTTAACTTCAAATTCCCTTCACAACCTTTCAGAAGCTGTAACAAATGTGTAGGCATTTTAGGTCAAGTCAGTGTTTCACACTGGCAAGGGCTCCAGTACTGAAGAGTCTAACTGAGACTGCAGTAGACATTCAGTAATTCTTCCAAGAACACATCTGTGTCACACAGGATACTTGTGTGCTAAAGAGACTTTCCTTTGCATAGAGCAAGCACTGACCTCTCTTTCCCAGCTTTCCTGCTGCAGCTTCTTCCATTGCTCTCGTTTGGCAAAGTAATCAGGATACATTGCCTTCTCAGAAGGGTGCCAGAAATCCAAGCACCATTCAGGATGCTGTTGAAGAAAAATGTAATTTAAAATACTATTTTTATATATGAAATCACATTTGTACACAGAAGAACAAAACACAAAGGCTGAAGCCAGTGTTACTCCCTAGGTTTTCTTCTATTTTGAAGTGCTACATAAAAACACCATTTAAGAGCTGCCTGACTTTCTCAAGGCAAGGGGCAGAGGTCAGGACTTTTCACACATTATCCTAACCCATAGCAAGATATCACAGTGACTTGCTTAAATCACAGCATTCCAAAACAAGTCCCAGGTCATCTTAGATTATTCTAAACTTCTCAAAATAATTCCATTTGGTGGAGAGGAAGATCTGATTTCTTCCCTTCCTTCTCTCAAAGGCAGCAGGTTCGAGGAATCCTTCTCTCCAATTACTAATTTATTTTACTTGACAGAGACAGAGCATAACAGCTCATTTCTTCTTATCTACAACTACCAAGAAATGAGCAGTTTCTTAGGCCTTTAAGATCTTGAGGATGGTCTGACCTCTAAGACCTTCTGACAAGAGAAAAAACCAAAATTTAAAATTTTGCAGCCATTTAAGAATAATTAATTGTTCACATTTTAAAGAGAGGAACACTGAAAAACAAAATCACACCAAAGCTCCCAATCCTTAAAAAAAAAAAAAAAATAAAAAGTTGCTCCAGTACCATCATTCATTTAGTGATACTCACACTTTTGGTTTCCTGCTGTGATTCTTATCACAGAACAAACCTTTGACTGAACAGAAATAGCACAGCTGCTTAAGTAAAAAAATATCTACACACAGCAAACTCCAGTTAAAACCACCATGCAGCCTGAGATCTAAAAATTACATTTTGCAGCAGCATTCCACAATGGACAGTCACTGATACACAAACCAGCCAAATCCTTGTGACAGCCATTTTGTGAGCACAGTTTTAGCCTAACTGGGAAAAGAGAGCATAACCCAGTTTGTGTTTCTGTATGAAGACTAATCTTGACCACTTTATTGCTCAGCTGGCCTTTTTTCTGTTCAGATTCTCTGTCACTGTTATCTCCACTACTGCTCAGGCCCTTGACCTTAGCATAAGCTTAAGTCCTTCTCCTTTCACTCCTATGTTCTTTATTCTGCCCCTGATAAATCTATATCATATTTTTCCCTTCTGTGGATTATTATGCAAAAAGATCCAATCAGATCCAGTCTTGTGCCAGCACTTTTTTCAAACTCCTAAGAAAATGGCTGCATGCAGTCTCTAGGTCAGTATTAACTTCTAATGCATGAAAAAGATGATGCCAAGAAAGCAAAGTCCCTGTGTTTTTCCATGTTTTTCTATGAAACTTTTGCTCCTAAATAAAGCAATCTCGATGGTCAAAACCTGTAGAAGTGCCTTAAAAAGTCTAAAAATAAGGCTTCTATTTCCAGGCACCGCTCCTTTCACACAGTGGCACAATCTACGCAATCTGGCACTGCAGCATATGAAATGAAATGATAACTTGTACCATTGCTCAAAATGATGGAAGCACCATAGGACGGAGTGAAGGGAAGTCCTCGACAGCCAAGGTGACACCTGACCTCACCAGAGGAAGCAAGGCTGTGCTCGGGAGGCAGCAGAGCTTCCTCGGCGCTGTTCACTCCCCCAGCTCAGCTCAGGCCTCCCCTTTTCCAGCCTGACCCACCACTGTCAGCGGGCGGACTGCGTTTGGCAAAAGAGCAAATGATTATCCCAGGGGAAAAAAAAAAAAAAAAACAACAAAAAACCAACTAGCGGTGTTCACACTGATCAAGAAACTCCATTTTCAAGGACCAGAGCAGCTCCTCCCACACAAGCGGCAAGATGTTCACCGAGCTATGAAGTGACACTGCTGAGCCAAGCTGCGGCCCTGTCCAAGTCAATGTTACATAAAACAAGCGCAAAGCAAGCGCAGCAATCCACAGCATTACCGGCGCCTCACCTTGTAGCACTCGTATCTCTCGTAGGAAGTGCCCCCGGGGGAGTCGGGCAAGATGTACGGCTGCGGGTGCTGGCTGGCCCAGAACTCTTCCTCGCCGGCCTTCAGCAGCGCGGTGGCTTTCACCATGTCCTTCACATCCTTGTTCTTATCGAACCGGTCCCTCAGGAGGCAGGCGAAGTAGCGGTACTTGTCCCTACAGACAGAGGTCATGCACAGTGAGGAGGAGAACAACAACCCCCCCACCCCAGGCCCAGCAAAGCGCGGGGCTAAGCGCCCCGATGTGAGAGCGGCCGGCGCTCCACACGCGCAACTCCCCTCGCCCTCACCGCTGGATGCACCAGGACTCGAGGTGCCGCAGGGATTTCTTGTACAGCCGCAGCACCTTCTGCTGGTGTGTCAAGTACGCGGCCATGGCGCCGGGCGCTCAGCGGCACCTTCCTCTCCGCGCGGGGGATGCCGGGAGGGCGGCGCGGCCCCGCCCGCGCTGCCGCCGGAGCGCGCCCGGAGCCGCCATGAGCCGCGCCAAGTTCATCGGTGAGGAGGTGCCGGGGCGGGCGGGGGGTTTCTGTCCCCGTGTCCCCGACCCAGGCTCCCTGCTCCTCGCCCGGTGCCGGGCCGAGGCGACCGCCGCTACCCCGCTCCTTGAGCGTCCGCGCGCAGCAGACGGAGGCTCGGGCTGTGCTGTAGCAGGGCTTGTCCTAGCCCTTCATCCAGTGTTTGTCGCTTCCTGCTGCAGCCTCTCATCCAGGGCTTCTCCCAGTTCCTCAGGCTTGTCACAGGCTCTTAGGCTTGTTGCAGTCCCTTGGGCCTGTTACAATCTCTTGGGCTCGTCCCAGCTCCTCTGCCAGGGCTTGTCGCCTCCTGCGGTGCGTCTCGGTGTCCCGGGCCGAGGTTTGGCGGCCTTGGAGCCCCCAGGAAGCGTTTGGGAATGTTTGTGCTGTGTCTGGCACTGGGGCTGCTGTTCCTCAGTTACCCCCCAGCTCAGGGGGTTCGGCCGCCCCTCGTTCCCTCTCCTGCATTGGCGCATTAGTCGTGGTTGTTTCTGATTGTATGGACCTGGCTTGGATGAAAATGTTAGTATTTTTAGGAAATTCGACGGAAAGCGTGTAAATAACTTTAAAAGGTCGGTTCATATGGAAACCCTACTTGCGGTAGACCAGCTTAATATTTCCTTGGAAAATTTCCCTTCCCGCTAGAATCTCCGCTGGAAGCGCGGGGTCTGGCAGCTGCAGAGCTGCTGTTCCTGCAGCCGCTGCTTCAGGCCTTGGCTGCAAGGCTGCAGCGCAGGGAAAGCCGTGGGAGCCGAGTGAGGAGGGCTGGGCTGGGCAGCTCCAGCCGGTACCTGCATTGCAGGTGTCCTGTCAGTGTCCTGTCAGTGTCCTGTCAGTGCTGCCGGGCGAGTGGGATAGCCCAGGGATGGCAGGAGGAGGGAGAACAGCTCTTGGGAGGCATTCTGCTGCTGCTCCCACCCGTGTAAAGGCTGTAGGGAAGATGCCGCATTTTCCCTTCCTTTATGGTTGTTTGCATAAATTTGTGTTTTTATGTGAAAAGCGGATTTGCTTGCAATAGAAAGTGTATGTGTATTTGCTTTGGCGGCTTTGAGGGTGTGCATAATACACTCACAGAAAGTCTGAAGTTGCACAGAGGCAAAAGTTTAAATTTTCTGTCACTTCTAGTAAGGAGAAAGTTCTCAAGTTATGCAAATAAACTTATGCTTAAGCATTTTATGGCTTACCAATGTGCTGGTCCAGTGGCTATTAATTTAGGGTTTCTCTTGTCTTCTCTAGTTGACTAATGCTCAGAATAAAATGTAAAACAACTATAACTTCTAATTTTTTTCTTTGGTTTTCCATAGATATTGGTATTAACCTGACAGATCCTATGTTCAGAGGAATCTACAGGGGAACGCAGAAACATCAAGGTAAATGTTTCTTTGTATCTGCTGGAAGACAGTATCCCTTTGTCTAAATTAGAACCCTCATGCATGTCAGAACATGATGTTAGAGTGTCTTTCTTCTCCTCTGTCCTGGGGTGATGTTATGAAGTCCCTTCATTCCTTAACCGTGCGCTCAATGCCCAAGGACGCGGTGCCTGTCAGAGGGACCCGGGGGCGGGGCCGGAGCCGCAGGACCCGAGTGCGGGGCGGTTCAGCGGCTCAGCCCAGCGGCTCGGGGGCTTGGGGGCTCGGCGGGGCTCGGCAGGGAGTGCGCTGGGAGCACTGTGCTGCTTTTCTGGGCTTCCTGTGTGTTCCAGCTAGCTGGGAAAAGGTTCTGGTGGTTTCTTTCTTGTTCTTTTTCCCCATCCCTCCCCTTGCCTCACTGCCTCCCTTCCCTTCTCGCGGGTCTGCGGAGCCTGCGGGGGTGGCCCCGGCTGGTCCAAGCCCGCGTGTCTGTTCCCTCTCCGGGAATTTGTTGTATTTTGAGGGGTTTTTTTATCCTGATCTACCCTGTTTTGTTAGTGTGTTAATAAACAGTTTGGTTTCTTTTTCCCACTTTCACTTCTTGTGACCCATTTGTCTCATTGAGGGAGGAAAATGGGAGGCCCTTTTCCCTTTGGAGGAGACACTCACTCCAGAGTGTTTCCTCCTGAAGTTTTGTCTCAAAAACCAAGACATCCTCCTTATGTATTTAGGCTTAGAGAAGAAAACCTGACTAAATAAGTTGGATACCCTAACCAAATGCATTGTCTTAATTGCTGTTGTCATGCAGGTAACTGCATCTAGAGCAAAATGGACAATTGCTGATCTACACTGAAAAACTGATATGAGAGTTATGAACAGTAGTCTGTTAAAGTATTGCATTGCTGAATCATAGTTACTAATTATAATGTGGGGTGGTTTTTTTTACTCTTATGGCCTTTAGATATGGATGTAAAAATGGAGAGCCTCCTAAAGTATGTGCAAAAACTTCCATTGACTTCTTGGATTTAAATTGGATCTTCAGTTATTGTATTTTGTTATTGTCTTACAAAAATTAATTAAGTATGGTGTAAAGATTTAATGATAAGAATTTTGACTGCATGAAAATTGAAAAGTAGTTAAATTATCCTGTAAAATCTCAAGTTCAATTTGTGACATTCTTATGAACTTTTGCAGATGACTTTCTGGATGTAATAGAGAGAGCAGTCAAAGTTGGCATTAAAAAGGTAATTTCTTACAATAAAATTGCTTTAAAATTTTAAGCTGCTTTCTAATATTTGGGGTTTTTAGTGCTCTCCTACTAAAACAATGTTTCTGGGATTTGCAATGGAAAATGCAGTAATTTCCTTCAATAGCACAAAATAAAAGTGTTCTGTGCAGAGCACTGTCTTTCCTTTTGCACAGATGATTATTGAAGTTCAGTGATATTGTAGGGAATGTGGATTTAGAAGTTATTTTGTACAGTTTTGACAGAAAGATGCTCTCTGACCTGCTGCAGTGTAAGTGGTACATAATTTTCTATGTTGTATTATAGGCAACTATTCCTTTCTTCTTGTATCTTGTGAGGCTCTTAGAGAATAAATCCTATGAGGAGCAGCTGAGGGGGCTGGGGGTTTTTTAACCTGAAGAAAAGGAGGCTCAGAGGAGACCTTATCACTCTCTACAACTCCTGAAAGGAGGCTGTAGTCAGGTGGAGGTTGGTCTCTTTTCCCAGGCAACCAGTGACAGGACAAGAGGAAATGGCCTCAGGCTCTGCCAGTGGAGGTTCAGGTTGGACATCAAGGAGGAGTTTCTTCATGGAAAGGGTGGTCAGGCATCGGAACAGGCTGCTCAGGGAAGTGGTGGTCATCATTCCATGGGAGTGTTCAAGAAACGACTGGATGTGGCACTCAGTACTACGGTTTAGTTGACAAGGTGGTAGTGATCTGTCAAAGGTGGAACTCAGTGATATTGGAGGTCTTTTCCAACTTTAATGATTCTGTGATTAGTAATCAACAATTACTGCTGAAGATCAAACTCTCCTGACTGAGGTTCTTCAGATATTTCTATATGTAAAGGAAATTGGTAACTGCAGAAGAGCTGGGAGTGCCCACAAACTCTTAGAGTTGAGACATCTCAATGTTTGCTGGTAAATACTGGCTTACATGTATTAAAACAGCATCATTATGAGAGAATTTGTAACTCTGAACTTGAAATTGATGTTTTCAGCAGTGCATCGCATTCCTTTAGATACAGTAGTTTAACCTGCCTCTCTCTCTCTTTAAACTAATACATTTTTGACAAAAATATGAATTAACATAGAATACAATGCATACTGGTACAAACTGTTCTACTGCACTAATAAGGTTACCAGATTAGAAATAAAGAAATAAACGCTCCTCTAGCAGAGGAACAGGCATCTTCGGAGTTTGTTGAAAAACTCTCATCTGAAAAGAGTGTGAAATGCACCAGAAGACAAAAAAAGAAAACTAGTGATGGAGAAGTTACCCTACTGCAGCAAATACAGGATTGAGGTCACATTTATATGTGCTATAGAAGTGCTATTTAATCTTTATACCACCCTCTGAAAATAAGTAGCAGTTTTTTATCTTATCACCAAAAATAGATTAGCTGCATAACTTTTCCAAGATGCACAGTGGATTGAGAAATGTTATTCAGGAGTTCCTGTTCTTAGCTGTTCTCAGCCTTGCTACTGGCCTGTACAGTGTCAGAAGCCTATTCCATCACAGATTGTTCCTACTTGCATAGAAGCTTAATCTGCTTATTAGAAAATACTTTTATTTTTCTGTATAGCTGCTGCTTTATGGTAATTTTTTGTGAAGTTTTGCCCTGTGTTGTGTATGCACTGAGCCATTTTCAGCTTAACATTTCTTAATGGTATCATTGGGATGTGCCTGTCTGTCATGAGCTCACTGCAGGAATGTCTGAGCTGGTGCTGACAGAGCCTGGTGGATAGCACCTGTAGGGAGAAGAGTTGTCCAAAAGCACTGTAGTCATGGACGTTACAACCTAGGGTGAAATATTCTGCAAGTGGTAGTTCAAAAAAGTACACTATAGGCAACAATTCTGGTGTGGTGACTTTAAGGTAAAATAAAAGATCAGAGATGGAAATTCTTAAATTTATAATCCCAGCTCTGCTACAGACTCATTTTTTGGTTTAACTACTTACTCTTACCTTGTTTTGGGTCTTTGGGATTCTTTACTTTCCCCAGCTCTAAGACAAGGAGAATGTTTCCAAGTATCATTTCTTGAGTGCTAATACAGTGTCTTTGGTCATTGTCTAATGAAGCGAATATTGCTACAAATAGAAGTATTTTATTCCTGTAGTGATTTAAATGCTTAGCATAAAAGATACTTGATGAAGGGAAAAAAAAATCATGTTTTGCTGCCTAGTGTATTTACTAGCTCCTGAGGACCATCAAGGTTTATTGCTGATTTATGAAATCTTGTTTTATATATATTAGTAATTGTATTGTGATGTTTTCTGTTGAGATTCTTCCTCATATCTGTTTTCTTAAACATCCTGTTTGATGTTCAAAGAACATCCAACTGACAGTACTTTTCTTGTTTCAAGTTTTTAATTACAGGTGGGAGTCTAGAAGATAGTAAAGATGCGTTGCAGCTGGCACAGACAAATGGTATTTTCACTTTAAATTTACATTGTCAGTCAAAAATGTAACATTCTCTGCTCTCAGAATTGAGTTCAAAAGGACCTGCCCTAGAGGTATTTACAGAATCCCAGATTAAAATGAGAAATTACATTTCAGAGTGGGATGAATGCATTGTGTATGAGTTTCTGTGTGTTGCTCTTTAGATCCCTGATGTTGAAAGGAATCACTCTTTTCCTGGGTGTTCTATTTCTAAATAAAAATTAAAATTATAAGAAATTTCTGGAATAAAGATATTGATACAAGTTTCTGTTCTAGAAATAAGGTAAAATGCTTATATGTTGAGAAATATATGGGGTTTGCTGGCTTTTTGTTTGTTTTTTACTCACCAATCTGTCATGACTAGCTTAATCAAGAGAGGTATCTTTCTTTTGATCCTTCTCCTGGCTTTGCCTTTCTTTCTGTGAAAGGAAAATGGCTCTTCTTTTATCTTTAGGCAAATTTCAATCTACTAATTATTTAAATATGTATTTGAACTAAAACACATTATACTATTTGCTAACAGAAATATAAAATAATTTTGGTTTGAATGAACCCAGGGAGGTAATTTGGTTTGACCCAGTCCACCTCCCCACTTCCCATTGAAGGAGGACTGGCTTGAACATTAGGGCAAGTTGCTCAGGGCCTTATCTGGTTATTTCCTTCCCCAGTGCTTTTACACTTAGCAGAAATGTTAGTTTTGGCAAGGTAATTTAGATTAGATACTTGGGAAATCGGGCAGATTTGACCTGTGAAATTCTCTGACAGCTTACACAGGGGCACATGGGGAAATGCTCTCTGCAGATCTTACAGCTGGGGTAACCTGATGCACTTGAACAAGATGTATTTCTAAATGATCTCAAGTGGTCTCTTCTAGCCTCAGCAGTTGTATGATTTATTGAGGGCTGCTCCACCAGAACAGATCAGCTCTAAGCTGCAGTTTTGGAGTACACCAAATAATGTGTACTAAAAAGAGACACGTGCACAAGCCCCCATTGGAGATATTGTCTGACATTTTTAAGGCAGAAAATGTCTGTCTAATGAAATTATCACTAAGATAAAGATGTTCAAAGGTAGTTTTCTTTTAAAATTATGACCAACTAAAAATAATCCTCCAGAGGCAGATACTGTCTATACCTTGAATAAATTTTCTTTTTTTTTTTCTTAAAACCTCCTAATGCTCTCTTGCTTTAGACATGTTTTTCAGTACAGTTGGCTGTCATCCTACTCGCTGTGGAGAATTTGAGCAGAGTAGCCCTGAACAGTATTTATCTGAATTAAAAAATTTGATCGAAAAAAATAGGACAAAGGTAATAGCAGTTGGAGAATGTGGCTTAGGTAAGTGTTCTCTTAGTACTTCAATATTTATTTTTTCTAGATATATACTGAAAAACTCCTAAAATACTAAATGGGTTTTTTGTTTTTTCTATTTGTAGATTTCGATAGGTTAGAATTTTGCCCAAAGGACATCCAACTCAAGTAAGAAACTTTTGATGACTGTGAATTGACTTGTAGCAATTTACAGGAGTGTTTCCTATCTATTTGTGTTCTGCCATATAACATACTGTCAGGTCCAGCCCTAAAATTTGCAGGATTGGGCCCAGGGTTTTTTTGGCAGAAATGGGAATTTAAGGAAACATGCCTACATTCAAGTAGTGCAATGTGCTTTATTTTGCTACCTGCCTGGTGTTGACTTATGTCAACATGTGTTATGTCAGCATGTCTTTTTCTGTAAAATTGATCAGAAATTGTCAATTTCTGGTGTGACAGATGTTCATTCTTGAGTTAGAGCTTAGTTAAGTGCTCTAAGAGGCTCATGGGGAAAATAACATAAATGTAGTATGTGAAAGAATTGGGTTGTTGAGTACAAGTCATGGGGAAGGGAACAGAACTATCAAAAGCATAAGTCAGCAGTGGGGAAAAAAGAGCTTTTAGTAAGGAAGGTGTTAGCTGGTAGCAGATGATGGAGAGCTGATGGTAAAAAAAAGGTATCAGGTAGAGATAGTAACATCTCAGCAGGTGGAGAAGTAACATGTGCAGCATAGATGCTAAGAATGGAAAGAAGCTACTACAGCCCCTAAAATCAGCCTGCATTCTTGCATTGAGAACGTACCTCTGCAGAGGGAACTGACTGAAAGATAGTGATAAATTCAAATAAGATGGGTGATCTATGACTTACACTTGCATGTTACTGTTTTGAGTAAATTAGTCACTGGGGGGCAGTGGTTGGATGTGTTTTTTCTAATTGCTACATGTTAGCAGTAGGAGGAGTGAATTTCTTCATAATGCTACAGACCTGCAGTTAAATACTCAGCAAAGGGGACAGGACTTTTTTTCCCAGGACTTTTTTTCACTCCCAGAGGAGTGAATTTCTTCATAATGCTACAGACCTGCAGTTAAATACTCAGCAAAGGGGACAGGACTTTTTTTCCCAGAAGAATTCAGTGTACATGAAGTTCAGCAAAGCACACCTTGGAGCAGAAGCTGTTTCTTTTCTGTGGCAAACTAAAACACTGATGGAGTATCAGATTTTAAGATCCTTAACTGCCTTGGTGTTATAGAGAGGAAAAAATACGTATCTCATTTCACTGTCCAATGGACTGCAGCTGAAGAGCTGTAGCGACTTCTCATTGGGTGCACTGAAACTGAGTTGTGAGGAAAGAGATGACAGGCCTGATCAGTGAACTAAACAAAGGAAGGCAGAGCGTGAAACACATGGAGACAGTTCACTGGTTTTCAGCTGCTCCATAGTTCAGGTGCAGCAGTCACAGGGAGGGCTGGCAAGCAGCTGCACAGTTCCCCCACAGAAGAGCAGCATGTTTGTTTCCCAGGCAGTATCAGAGCATGACCTCTGTTTCATTCAGTATTTAATCATTATTTTTCTGGTTAGTTATGCTGTGTTTTCTTTTGGATAATTTTCACCTGTAAAAAAATGAACATTATTTTTAACCCTTTTTCTTCAGTTAAAAAAAAAAAGTTAATAAAGATGAGAATCTAATAAAAATTAAATTCCTTTGTTGTAGCATTCCTAAGAACTTTTTATTTCAAAAATTTTCCCCATTCTCAAAACTTTTCCAACAGAAAGTGGTGATTTGAATGGTAGCAAGATGAAGGTACTGCCTTCATATTATGGTGAAAGTTGTATTATAAATGCACTGGTAAGCATATAGAAGTTTCATATCTGCTGTACTACTGGGAGGGGTTTGTGGGGTGTAGCAACACAAAGCCAGGAGTTTTCTCAACCAAACTGGGTGAAGTGAACAATATCACATGCACCATTACTCAAATTAATTCAGAAAAGTTTATCTGGAGATCCACCTGAGCAAGGCCAGTTTGCTTTAGCTCCTTTAGTGTCTTGATCCTGTAGCATTTGAACATGATGGTCAAAAGTATGATGGTCAAAACTAAGCCTGCAAGCAACCATGCAGAAGTATTTTCAGACTATGAGGGAAATGGTGAAGTAACACAAAATCGGCATATATTGAATGACAGTCTGCTTGCTCAAAGGAACAGGTTGTTCCTTAAGCACTGGAACTCATTAGGGTTAGTTTCCTACTGAGTTATTTTGTTACCATTCCAATCACTGTATGTCTGGTTTCTTCATGCTTTTCCAGGGTTTGGGTTTTTAAAATTTTTTAATTATTTTTTTTTCTCTTCAATAACTTCCCCCATCCAGCTCCCCTTTCTCTTTGACAGGCCAAGGAGCAACGTGTTTGGCTTCATTGTTGCTAGAAATGGAAGAAGCTTGAGTTACATTTCCATTTGTAGAGGCGCTAAACTTTGTACTTTCAAGGCACTACCCTTCTCAAAATTAGATTGAACGTGGCCAGTTAGGTTACTTAGGGAGCTTATTTGCAGTTCTGTCTCTAAAACCTCTTTCCCATATGAAACAAGTATTCTGTTAAAAAAAAACCCAGACCAAAAATCAAGCAATTGTGGCTATTTAACCACAAGAGCAATCATGAGTTGCAATTAATTTATATTGAGTCAAACAAGCTAAACTAAGCACAGTATCTAGACAAAGAAGATTCAGAGTAGGGCTAATGCATTCTCATGAATTTTCATGTCAGTTTTCAAGGTTACAGCTGATTTGTTTAACCTGTTTTATAGCAAAGATTTGCACTGATTAACAGGGAAGGTAACTTTGATCTGAGAAATATCAACCTGTAATATACAGAAAATAGTGAAAATTACATGAAATTAAATGATCAGTTGCATATTTGTTTAGGGGTTTTTGTTTGGTTGATTTTTTTAGGAAAATGTAAATCAAACTGATGGTTTGCTGCCACTTTCCCCTGATTGATATATGACTCATACACACCAGCATGTGATCACTGGAGTTTGCCTTTGAAATGGGAATGATAACTGATGGGAATTTCACAGTGCCCTGGACTGTTTTTTAACAGCAACACCTCAAGAAATCCAGTATGTGCATAGAGCCCCAGCCTGTTGGGATGGGCAGTGTTGTTCTCCTGCTTCGCCCAAATAACGTCACCTTTCAAACTGTGGGTGGACACGGAGTCATCCATGCACTGCTGGCCTTCTGCCATGCTTAGGTTCCTCTGCTTGTTCCCTGAGCATGATTTCCCTGCCTGGGTGGAGTGGGGCAGCAGAGATGTGGAATGGTAATTGCAGAGCTCGCTGCTAATGACAAGCACAGGTTAGTTCAGTGCTAAGTAGTTTCCTTTGCATTCAGTTGCATTGGGGAACCTGGCTACCTCCTTACCTTCCCTCTGTCCACCTTCCAGTGTCTCTTCACAGGGTGCAGCCTCGCTGTTACCGCCCCATCGAGGGCAACTCTAGGAGTACGAAGTAGGAGAGGGATAAAAATGAGTGGAAAGGAAAGCATGAAGGAACACGGAGGAGGGGAGGAAAAACAGGTGAAGACAATGGGCAGAATGGGGCAGAAGTATGATGTCTAATCTGATATTTGTTCCATCCCAAGAGAGGGAAGACTGACCTCCATGGATTGTTATTCACAGGTCAGCAGCTCTGATGCAGTTTGGCCATTGGAGGCTGTAGAAGCCTGTACAACACTCCCCTGCTCATCCTCACTGTTTATGAGTGCTTCTTGAAATAGTGGCCTCTGTGTCATCCACACTCTCCATTCCTGACATTTCAGAACTTTGTGGAAAGAACGGTCAGTTCCTCTTCCATTAAAAATAAATAAATAAATACAAATGAACTCCAGCACCCACACTACATAGGAGTACATGCTCAGCATATACATAAATACATTCTGCAGTACTGATGCTCTTGGCCACTTACCTGTCTTCAAGCATAGATCACGGCTATGGCAATACACATGGGAAAGAGGTTCTTTTAAATCCTTGCACAAATAAGAACTTTTGCATGGCAAATCCATTAATTCTCTCTTTAGCTCTGGAGGACAGAAGCTTGGGAAAAAAAATCTTTTACTGTCTTTACTTGTTCTTACACTGAGTTTCTCTAAAGGTGTATTTTATTTTACAGGTATTTTGAAAAACAGTTTGACTTGTCAGAACAGATGCAGCTGCCCATGTTTCTCCACTGTAGAAATTCACACGCTGAATTTTTAGGTGGGTTTTGTTTGAGAATTTCATATCCAGAGCAAATTCTGAATATGATAATCTTTCATATTTGTCTGTTACAAAGCTATCTTACATTTTTATTTATTTCATTTCATAGATATAATGAGAAGAAACCGAGATAGAGTTGTAGGAGGGGTGGTAAGTGTGAACTTCAGTGTAGCATTCATTTTTCCGTGCATGTGTGTGAATATTGTTGCTTAATATGCAATTTCTTGTTTGTCATGGAATCTGGGTAGGCTTTCTGTTATATGATTTAAGCTGTTATTAATTAGTGCGTTTTCCAGTCCCTTTTATTATTTTTATTTTCATTGCTTATTTGACAGACTTTTTGTAAGGTAAGAAGATAGGCTGAGAAAAAGCTCTGCAGCTGATGTGAAGAGTTTTTCTTGGCCTGCCAGAAGGACAGTTAAAGCACCTCATCATTGCTATTGGCCTTTTCCCAATTCGTCAGTGTCTGTAACTGCAATGCATTCAGACCGCAAATCATTTAGATGCATGTTCCCAATGGAACCCATAACCTCAGACATTTGCTTCTGATGTTAGACATCGTTTTCAAATTAGATACAGATGGAATTTTTGATTACTTTATGTCTTTAGATACTCAGATCACATTTTAAATTCAAAAGCCTAGCAGGAAAAGCTTTGGGTGAAATAGTTGGAGAAGTCCAGCATTGCTTTTTCAGGTTTTGATTATGACTGGATTTTTCAATATAATAATAACATGAGACCACACCTCCTACAAGAATATTGCAGTCCCCAGGTTTGTCCTTTGTTACCACAAAACCCTTCCCCACGCTCAGTGCTTTGCATGTTCTGCTCTTATGTAATGCTGTGAAGGCTCTTCTTCCTTCCTCCCTTTCTTTTTTCCTGCACAGCCAGGAACGGGGGAGAAACAAGCAGGTATCCTCTGCAACTGCCTGAGCCTGTCACAGCACAGGGAAGCAGAGCACTCTCTTTACTCCACTCAGGCTGAGAAGATGCAGTTCCCAGCTGCATTACACTGTTTGTAACTTGTGACCCTCCACTTCCTCTCCAGTCCCTGGAATGACCAAGCAGTCTGTCTTGCTAGTTCCATTGGCCTAACATCTGTGGAGAATAGAATGCTACTCCTATGGTGTCCCTGACAGTGCCCTGTAGGGAATACTGAGGAAAGAATACAAAAATTCAGCGTGTACAGGATTACTTCCCAAGTATGATCTCCCAGCTATCAGTTAGAGGGAGTTCCAGGGCCAAAAGAGTATCACTGGATAGGCCTTTTCTACACGTATTTGTCACTGTTAAAAGTGCGGTAACCAGTTGTAGTGCAGCATTCAGGTGACTTCAGCCTGAACTTTGCTCAAATACAGAATCAACTGAGCCATGTCCTGTCCTGATGTGTGTAATGATGTGTAATGCATACTGTCAAAGGTATGTGATGCTAATAAAAGATAATACATACTTTTGAATTATTGGAGTTTTAATAAAAGTACATTTATATTTTTATATGTGTTCTAGGTACATTCTTTTGATGGCACAAAGGAACAAGCAGCAGCACTAATAGATTTGGATCTTTATATTGGAATAAATGGCTGGTAAGTTCTTTACAAGAAATGTAACTGCTTTAAAATGGCAGCTGTAGTGAACTCATTGCTTTCTTTTAAACAATGAGATCAAGTTTTCAAAGCTTGCTAGACCCTTAATCATCTGACAGATTTAGAATTGCTCTCTGTCTGTTAGCCATCAAAGTTCTTGCCATGCAGCTCAGTGAGGTAATCTAGGTCCACTCTACTACCCTCAGGTCAATCCTTGTTTGTAAATAAATAAGGCTGTTGAGCGTGGAAAGATTCCTTTTGAGGAGTGTTTGAAAAACAGCCTCATTTTAAGCTGCCTGTCAAATGCTGGAGTAATGCAAATGTAACCTGAGTACCTCATCTCCTGGTTATGCAGTCTGAATTCTCAGCAGTCACCTGGCCAAATGCCAGCCAGCACCACTTTGTAAGGCACAGAGCCTGTTACCAGGCAAGCAAGGGCAGCCAGAGAGGGGTTCTGCAGCTTACTGGGGTGAGATGGCTTCTCCCAGTAACTCTGAATTTGCTGTTTTCTGCAAAATTTTAATTTGCAGGCAGTATTGTTAAAAAAGGAAGCAAATTTTATTCATTAACATTATTTAGGAAGCTGCCTTTGCTACAAAACACTTCAACAGGCACAGTAATTACTTTTAGACACTTTTTATGTTGGTTTTTTTTTTAACTAAACAAACTCTAAATTTTCTAGTTCACTGAAAACAGAAGCCAACTTGGAGACACTGAAGTCAATTCCCAGTGAACGATTAATGATAGAGACTGGTAAGATTTTATATCTTGGTCAGTTTGTGACAATGAGCAATGAGATCTGCTGGTGTGACAGTCATAAAGCAGAATCAAGACCTAAAGAATTCAGACCAGGAAAAGGACTGGCTGTTTTCTCCACTTGAGAAAACAGTGTACAGAAATACTCCTTTCCAGCTTTCTGCTGGAAGAAATAAGCTGCTGTGTCAGTTCCTGACATTGCAGGGGAAGATGAAAAGGACAAATTGACAACCCAGATTCTTAAATGTACCAGAATCCTGCTTGAGTATCTTTTAAAATGTAGCTTGCTGGAGATGTGCCAAGCACCGGGCAATGGCTGTGAGTTAGCCACTGGCAGCAGTAATGGCATTTGGAAACAACTGCTCTTTAAATGGAATAGGTGGAAGAATGCTTGAATTCCCTTAGCCCACTGAGCAGTTATTGTAATGGACTGACTAGGGATGTTTTCTTTTTTCATGTTCAGTTATCAGTAACTGACAGTTACAAATACAGTATTTACTTTAATTTCTGAATCTGAGGAAATCACAAACTGGTAAATCCTTAAATTTATTTGCACATAAACTACAGACCTGTTATACAGGAAGTTTCTGTGGAATGCATGCAGTGTATCTGGCTGTCTTTATCATGTCAGAAGAAATTAGTGTTGTGTATTATTGCTGATTTTTTCAAGTGTAAAATCCTGAAGATAATGGTATAAAAATCCAAGATGTTAAATTGCCCAGACCTCTTAAATTTCCTTTTGAGTTAGAGGTCACTGCTAGAAAGAGATTGCAGGAACTTTCGTCTGTAGAAGTAGTTGATTAAACTATCTCATGCTATTCTCAAACAATTGCACTCTTAATTCTGTTTTTTTTAATTAAACTAGATGCACCTTGGTGTGGAGTGAAAAATACTCATGCTGGATCAAAATACATTAAAACTACATTTCCTATAAAAAAGAAATGGGAAAAAGGGCACTGCTTGAAGGACAGAAACGAACCCTGCCATATAATGTAAGTGTACCATTGTACTCTTATTTTAAATACTTCAAATCTCACATAAAAAAAATAGAAAAATCCCAGTTCACTAGTAATGTATAAAATAGAAATTAATTCTAATTGTACTGAAACTTGTGCAAGGTTTTGCTTTATAGGCTGTGGAAAAAATTAGAAGTCTTAATTTTCCTACATCAGCAATTCTGGATGTACAATGCTCCCTGAAAGTGAAACAAGTACTGTTTTTTTCACTTGATACATCGTAGAAGAGGTTAAACCCTGTAAAGTAACCCGACTTGAATATTCATTTCACTCAGTTATTGTTCAGGTAGTTTTTAAAACTGATCCAGCCCTGGGGATCAGGGGACAGCCCCACAGCTGGGACAGTGCCGAGACACCAGCAGTGCCTGTGACACTGCTCCTGTGACATGAACTGCCACAAAATGCATTTTGTCAGGGACATGTCTTCCTTCTGCTGTTGTGCTTCAAAGAATCTGATCCTATGAAATTTAGATATGAATGACAGCAGCCAAGATACAGAGTAGTGAAAGAAAACTCCAGGGGCTTATGGACAGAATTGTGTTTTCTGCCTCTTTTACACACAGTCCCTCACAGAAGTGTAAAAAGCAAGAAAATGTGTAATTGTTTTAGTGAAAATGTTTAGTTATTTGCATTAAATACCACTAATAGATGAAATGCTGAGTTTTCAGAATGCACTTTTTAGATTTAGAAACACTTCTCAGGATAGTACTAAAGATCCAGGTATGCAGCAAGGTGTCTAAACAAGAATTTATTTGAGAACTAAAGGGAATTCTGCTGCTTTTTGAGACATGAAGGAACTTAGAAAACCACTGATGATGCTAAAAGTACAGTTGAAGCTTAGATGGTGACATCTCCTAGTGTTCGGATATATCTTATGCAATTGGGTCAATTGTAATACTCTTTGAAGTTCTTTTTTTTTTGCATTTTAAATGTGAAGTGGACACATTAGCACAGAAGGGTTCCTTCAGTATTTTAAGACTTTCTATGATTTTGGAGTAGGGAAGAGATCAACTGAAAAGTTTTCTGATCACAAGTGAAGGGCCTCTACTGTTACTATTTCAACCAGCCTGTATGTTAGCAACACCCCCACATCTTTGTCTGCTGGCTTAATTGTAGTTTACAGAAATGTTTCAGAAACCCCCCAAACTCAAAATGCACAGTCTGTTCTAGGTTATTACACAAATGCTGCGCTTTGGCTTTTGCCTTCTTTTATAAAACAAAATTTTGTTTGGCTCTACCTTATTTCAAAATTATCATCCCAATAATGTTCATTATAACCAGTTGTAATTTGAGAACCTCTTAAGGTTTAAGAAAAATGAAGAATGGTAATTGAGAATTGGTATTTTGTGACTTCTCAAGTAGCAAAATCTGGTGTGAGGGAATGTTATTCCACAAAGTGGTTTTAATGTTTAGGGTATATATATTGTTTAATACAGCTCAATTGGCAGGAGGAGGTTTCCATTTGTCTGTTTTTGGTGGTGCTGGACACCTTTCAGTTTTGATGGTGATATTTCTGCTTCATATAAATAATTTAGGAACTATTCCCCTTTGAAGCTATTTTAAAAAAAATTAGCCACCAGAGGCTTCTTTTTTCTCCTTCAGCAGTTTCACATACACAGTGTTACAGTAACACAGAGCCTTCTACTGCATCCAAGTGAGGAGAGAAAAGTAAGCCCTAAGTCTTCAAGGGTGAAATTCTTTGGTATTTGTTACTTATTTCTGTGTAGGCCTGATCTCACCCCATCTCATCTGGAATATCCTCTTAGATCAAGAAGGTGTTTGGCTAATTCTGCATCTAGGAAAATATTTGCAATACAGTAATTAAGTAATTATACAGCAATTATTAATTTCCTACTCTTTCTCAAAAAGAAGTTTAGCTATTGCCTCAGTTTAAAGGCAAGATCCAAAACCCACCAAACCCTACCACCAAGCTTAAGTTTCTTACTCTTCATGGTGAAGTTTTATGCTACTACTGGAAAAATCAAAGTTTGACACATCTCAGGAAGCGTACAGAATATGACTTTTTTTTTTAAGAATGACTGATACAAAATCAAGAAAGCAAGTGCAGAGAAAAGGTTGTGGCTTGATTTTAATCATGTCCATCCCATTTCTTTTGCCTCCTTTTCCTGGCTTGTATCAAGACCCTGGGCCTTGTGAAATTGCTCATTTAATATTTACTGCAAATATCCGACCACATTAATCACAATTAAGCTAAAGAACTGGGAAGTAGGAGCAAGTTACTTTGACAGCACTGTGCTCAGATAAAGCTGTATCTGGAATTTAAGCTTGCCATAGACCAGTCTGTTCATAGTGCAGCTTTAGCCTTGAAAGGCTAATGAGTTTTAGTTTGAAAAATGAAGATCATTGATAAAGACACCCACAAAATGACACTTCCTTCAAATCAGAAAGCTGTTTAATTACCTCCAAACAAGAGTCGAAAGACCAAAGATGAATCTGTACCAGTGAGCAAACCAGTGTTCAGTGTAAAGAAAATGGCAGTTAGTAAATTAAAAGTGAAGCTATTTGCATATTTGAGCACCCTGCCCTATTGCTCTTAGCATAGGTTTTTATTCCAGGCTAATCTTAGTGACTTGTACATACACATGCAGCAATCTGAAGTACATTCTGAAGTACTGGGTTAGATTTTCTAATATAAATCTTTCTTTTTTAGTCAAATTCTGGAAATAATGGCGGCAGTAAGAGAAGATGACCCACTTGAGTTGGCCAATACTCTATATAACAACACCATTAAAGTCTTCTTTCCAAATATGTAAAGTTGTTTTTCTTACATTTATTCAGCATAACTTCAGTAAATATATTGCAAAAACTTTAAAATCATCATACCTGCAAGTTCTAATCAATGGAAGCCAGTATGTAGTGGGTTTGGGGTTTTTTATGGTACAAGATTAAAGCTGCTTTTGAAAAGGTGGTCTGCATTTGTGCAGTTTCTCAGCCCTGTTCCCCTTTCATCAAGATTCAAGATCAACTTCAAGGCCAGCCCACACCTGTAACTCCAGTGAGCAGTGGAGGCACAGGATGAGCACCAGGCTGCTGCATTCACATGTAAAGCACTTCAAGCTACTGCTGGCAGTTCAGGAGGGTGGGACACATCTATGGCATGCGCCTTGCTGCTTCACCAGAAAGCTGAGCAGTGTCGCCTTTTGTTGCACATACGCAGCAAATGCTGTAGCATTAAGCCTACCAACCTAAATTTTTATTTATTTTTTAAAAACACAACTCACTATTTTTTTGCGATAAAGCTCTGCTAATACTGAATTTGTAAGTAAAGCTGCTTTGGCTCAGGCGTTCGTTTCCGAGTTGACCGGCTGAAGAATCTGTTTTCACCAGTATTTTTCATTTGCATCCAGAAGACATTGTTTGGGGATTACTGGTATTACAGTCTTTGGCACAGCATTATCACTACATCAATTAAAGAGTGTTTTTCCAACCATCTTAAAAACGTGAAAACATTTTATTCCATGTACAATAATGTACATAATTTTAAGGTGGTCATGAAAGAGACCATCAAAAATTAGAGGTATATTTACAGTAGCACACACCACAGTAAACAACCACCATTCACAGACTCAACACTGAGATACTGCTGTTGTGCTTAAGTACAATAACTACAAAGTGATACTTTTATTCTGTTGAAGTCAATCTTAAACAAATACCTCACGGCTTAGTAAAGGACATCTTAATCACCAAGAGAGTTAGAGTCAACATTAAGAGTCTCATTCAAGTGCTGTGCCACACAGTCGCCATCTTCCTCATCACTATCAGAACTGTCATTATCTTCATTTAATTCATTTTCAGCATCAGCAGCTTCTTCTGCAACCCGTACAGGATTTTCATTTGGTGCTACAAACCCGTTGTTGTTAGAGATATTGGCATTTTCTTTGTCCTCAATATACACTTTCTGATGGCACATCGGGCACGTGTCCTGAATGTACAGCCACTTCCGAAGACAAAGTGCATGAAAATAATGGTTGCATGGAGTAATGCGCGCAGAGGTGGTGAACTCGTGGTAGCAAATTGCACAGACATCATCGATTTCATGTAACCGAGCTCCTTTTACCTCTGGAAGCGAGTTGATTTTCTTCACAGCAGTTCGGCGGTTTATAAAAGTCTTCCAGCCATTCTTGGCTTGCAGGTAGATGTTGAAGTACGCGTGCAGACACATCATGCAAGCACGAATCTTGCTTCCCGATTCAAAAACCATTGTGTAAGCTCCATTTCCAAACATGATTACTCCAAATATAAATTCAATAATATTGCCAGTTGAGCGAACATAATAGACATAATCATCAAGTTTTTCCCATAGCACATTATAGTAGCCATCAATCATAAACAATATATAAACAGTGATAGAAACTATTACTTTTAGGCAAAGCTCTACACAGAATGCTGTGACTGCAAAAAGCCAAGTATTTAGTGCATAGTGGTGCCAGAGGATGTAACTGAGCAGAACCGGAAGAATGAAAAGGCAAGCGGAGACAAACAGTACAGGAAAGTGTCTGCGGAACGATGACACATGGGAGGCACTGAGAGACATCAGCACAGGGTCTGTCATTCCATGGATAAAATGCAGGACTGCAGTCAACAAAAGGCACATGTTTCGACTCAGGCGAACTAATCGTTCCTCTGGTTTCAGTCCACTTAAACCAGTCTGCAGAGCCAAAATGAAAAACAAGACGGGTGCTACAAACCCAAGCCTTTTGTCATCCTCATCAGTTGATCCAATGAAGGCCAGGATACCAAGTCCCAAATAATGCGCTATTGAAGAAATGACGGCACTCATGCCCAACACAGTTAAAGTAGAGTCACACCCACTTATGATCAGGCTGCAAATCAGTTCCCAACAGTTATCCCACGATATCAAGAAGAATTTTTCTTCCGTGTTATTTTCAGCCATCTTTACAACATATGTTAATACCACAGCTTGTGCTGTAAGTCTTGTTAGCCAGAAGACACGCAGTACAGCTGGAAACCGGATCCTTTTCCATGTATCTTCCATCAATAGCTGTAATCCGTAAATACGATACATGTGCCTCACCAGCAGATAAACGTATCGTACCGAATAATAGAACCACTTAATTTTCGTCACTAAAATGGCTGTGGTATTTAGTGTCAGAACTAGGCCTGAAATAAAAACAAGTACTTGCCGGACATTTAAAGGTAATTCAACAACCAAGCCAATTACAGGAATCAGTATATCCAGGATGATGAGTTGAGAGTATATGGACTGCATGTTTAGCAATGTAACATATCCGATTCCAAAGGTAAGCTGAAGGATGGAAAGTGCCATCCATAGCGAAGGTCCTTTATGTGGGAAGATCTGAATTCCAAATGCAGCTGTGTAGTAGGCACTGTAGAAGTTTATGTGCAAAGCAGCATAGTAATTCACCAACACTGAAGTTGCAGCCAGCAGAAATGCCGAGGCGATCATGTAGAACTTGAAAAGTGCTCGCTGTTGTAAGACCAGAACAACACTGGATACAAAGACACCTAAAACCAGATTGAAATCATTTAGTTCTCAACAGAAGTTCAACAACAGATTTTAACCTATTAGCTTTGGAGCTACATTTATTTAATGTATCACTTCCCCATTAGTCACTTGTAACTTTGCATTGCCAATGGTGCCCTTTTCAGAGAACAGGCAAGAGGACGAGTTAATCTCTGCATTTAACAGCTGTGCACTACAGCTGTGATGCAAAGCCAGTGCAAGCCCTAAGTCACAATTACTATGAAGTTTGTTGCAGTTTCAGACTAAGAACAGTGACAACTCCCAGCCTTTCAGCCTTAGTCCTGAAATCCAACGGTAGACAAGTTCTAAAAATAAACCCCCAACAGATACAGCATCACCTTTATAAGCAAAGCTAATAAAAAAATAAATGAGTAAAATTTTGTAAGTCCCCTAATTCACTTGAACAAGGCACTCAACTACAGCTCTCCAAGATGGAGTACTAAAGATAAGTAACCAAAACACTTTAGTTACACTCTTTAATGGGAAAATAGTGAAAAATTGCTGTAGTTTGCTGTGGGGAAGGCATTCCTTCTATTTCCCTTCAGTTTGCTTTTATTTCTGGTCACAGTGGCAACAAAGGTCACATGGGGAAGACCTTCCACACCATACAGCTTTTGTGCACAGAATCCAAAACTGCACCAACTGCCTCTTTGCCAATGCCAGTGCAAACTTGTCTGTCTTGTTAGAAGTCAGATTTAGGCCTTGAAATTCCTGTTTGCTAACCTCTCCCTCATAACTGACCATGACCACATCTTGACCGTGACTGGGAAGTTTGCACCTTCCTATGAGAAATACTATCAGAGCAACTGCAGTACTGGGAGTTTGGGATTACATGTCCCTGCAGTAAACTTCTGTAGTGTAATTTATGAATCCCATCGCTGTGTCCTACATAGGTAAGGGCTGTACCCTAAGAGGTGTTAAATTAAATGGCACTTAGCACTAGATCCATTTCCTTAAACAGTTTCTTTTTCAGGAAACACACTGCCTTTATTTTGGACTTCTCAATCAGCTTCCACTCTATGCAACTGCTTTCTTATCCAAACCAGATTGGAGACATTTCAATCTCTACAATTTATATTTGATTCTAAGTTGCTTTCAGTCTCTGTACGAAAACCAATGCAATCACCAGTAATCCTCTTTCTACTGGAGGACAGCATTGGTCTTTTCTGACGATTGTAGTTTAGGTTGTTCTAAATCCACCATAATCAAGTGTTTAAAAGATATTTAAGCCATAGTCTCTTGATTATGAGAATAAATTCTTTGAAACAGCATTTGATTCTACCAATAGCGTGACCACTGCTTGTATAAAGAAAAACAACAACAGCAACTAAACACACACAATATACAAAAAAAATCCCTCCAAAGCATGGAGAACCGAGAAGAAGGGAGAGGATCAACATGAATCAACTGCAAAAGGCAGGCTACAAATAGTTATTAATACACCTCAACAATATTCCTTGCCAGCAGCACTGGCTGATACAAACACATTCTCCTTGATTAATCATTAATCTGGTAACCTTGTGAAATGGACTGAGGAAAAGCCTCTATCAGTTTTCAGAAATTCCCTTGCATTGTAGCTCAGTTCTTCTAGGAAAAGCTGAGTATTTGTTACATGCAGCACTTCTTACAAAATAAGCTTGACAGTTGCCTTGTCATCTTAACCACCACAAACATCTTTAGGAGAGCCAGTACTGCTGACGAGTTTGTAGCTTTTGTCTTTTCTCAGAAGTCACAGAAAAGGCTCACATGCCTGTACAAGGTCGTTATTTATGTAATTCTGATCATTTGAGCCAAAGGAGATGCATTTTGCACTAAGCAGGCTGCTCTGAAACACGCCTTAACAAAACCTATTTTTGTGTCTTGCAGTGGCAGTAACAGGCCTGTATTTAGCTACTGCAGGTCATCTTAAAACACTGACGTTTCACATGCAAGACACATCTCTAAAAACAGTACAACAGTGAATCAATAGAGCTTGTCCTACTGGTTCCTCTGAAGAGGGACTAACAAAAAGTACATCATACCTCTGTTAACACTTGTGGGGAAAAGTCAGGACTCACTGAAGGTGACTCAAAAGACTGTAAGAGGTAACAAATCTCAGAAGGGGTAGTGAGCACTCCTTTCCCCCATCTCCATTTATGACACTCAGTCCACCTCAACAGAAGACTTTGCCCTTGCCCCCTGCCCATCCCCCTTTTCCCTCCAAAACAGTTAAGTCTTTTTCCATTTTCTCTCTGCTAGGAAATGCTGCAGTTCCTCGTTTGGTAAGGTTTGTCTCTCCACTCATCTTTACTGTTTCCACCTGTGCCACCCCATTGCCAACTGTCCCAGTATGGCCTCCAAACACAGCACTGAACCAAACCATGCTGCGCTTAACTTTTAAAATAATTTCTTGTGTTAAAATGAATGTCTCCCTCTCATTTTTTTTCCTTTAAATCCTGAGTTTTGTCAGTATCTTTATAGTAACCCACTGCTAAGGATTTGACTTTCAATCCCTTGCAGGGAACAATCACTTTTACACATCAGCATTTCATTCATGTGGAACTGCCAAACTATTGTTCCCTAGCTCCAGTAATTCTATTTACTTCCACATCTTTCTGCAGACTCAAGTATTTATAGTACCCTTCTCAAAACTCAGTGTCCTCAATGAGGAGGGACTGCTGTCTGAGGTGACAGTCACTCCTGGGGGTAGTGGTTCTGCTGGAACTGAGATACTTAAACCCAATGGAAAGATACGAAAAATAAACATTGCACTGGGGACAAAGCAAGGTTAATCAAAAAGATGAAAGGGAAAACATGCTCCAGCTGTGGAAGTTGGTTCTGTGCTCTGTATAACTATTTACTTCCGTAGAAAGCGATGGAAGAACCAGACCAAGGAATCCTGCTGTAAAACTTTGTAACACCCACACAGATCTGTATTAACATTCCTGAAGAGCTGTACTTCCAGAATATTTCAGAATTGTTTAACATCACCCCCAAAAGTCATCAATCTCTCCAGAGCTCCAGTCTTCATATCTGGTGGACAGGTTGTCCATTTCTCCTGTGCTAAACAATACCGTACTATGGGAAAAGTTTGGAACGGTACTTCAAAGTCTGCAAATGGTAAGTCAAAGGACATTTTCTCACTATTTAAACACAGAATGATCCAAAATAACTATCACTTTCCTAACAGCAGCAAAAACCCAACCCTGCAATCCTTAAATTCAGATGAGAAAAAAAATAGATGCAAAAGCACTCTGTTATCTGAACCACATGGAAGGTGTTTAAGATCATCTTCAAGTGGCTACATTTTTATCTTTTCTTCAGTTTTGGAAAGCCAAGAACCACCGACCCCTTTTCTAAATGTTCAAGATCAGTTTCTTGGCATAAAACATTCCCAAAGCTTTTTTGCAGAAGGCAAAAATTACCCACTTCTTAGAAAAGTGTTCATATAAATGCAAACCTCAAAAGTGGCTTAATTTGTTAATCCCAGTATCACACACTTAAGGGATATCATTGAATAACACATCCACCACTCATTTACACAGGTGGGATTAAATTCAAGGCTCTTCCTACAGCACCTGGATCATATGATGAAGAACTCCTAAAATGAAGTTGGTGAGGCACTGCAATGTCATTTTTTAAAAAAAGGAATTATCACTGGGAAGTACTCTTAGCAATTCCATAGGTGTTGAACAAAAGGTCAAGAAAATGGGAAGCAGGGAGGAAGAACCCCTGCTCCCCATTCCGGAGCTGCCGATACCCGCGGTACAGCAGGCAAAGGAGACAACTTAGGGCCTCCTCAGCTTTGCTTCTCATGTGAGCAGCGACTTCTCCTGGCACTCTTTACCAAAGCAATAATAATAAAAAACATAAAAATACAATAAATGTAAAAAACCAAAATAAAACGCTACGTTTTGTTACCTCCTCCCTTTGCTCTACTCTGACCTGCTGTCTTGCTATAGATTATTTTTTACTTTTTCCCCTCTGCTCCTCGACTTGTTTGATGCAGTCACACCACACTTCTCACTATGCACATTTCCTTTAACCTGCTCGCCTCTGCTTCCTGCCTCAAAAGCTGTACTGCCTATTTCCTTCCTGTTTTTCTTCTACTATAAACATCAAATAAAACTTAAAATCCATCTGTCTTAGGCCTGCAAAAAAACCCAAACAACAACTTGATGTGTTTTGTGTTTTCCTTCCTGCCTCAGGATCGCCAGCTCCAAAATTTGAAACACAGCACAATATCACCTGTACAGCAGTTCAGAAACGGGACTCCCACTAAGCCGAGGCTATGTAAGAACCCAAGAAAACGATATTGAAAACAGTATCGCCTAGTTATACCCGTCACTTTCATCCTTCATGCCGGGAAACAAAGCTTGAAAATAACCATTGGCAAGTTTCAGAAGGCTTCCCTTTCCCCTGGGAACCAAATTCCCTGCATTTCTGAACTGCTGTTGCAAAAATAAGGCTTTAACAACGTATTTCAGGAAGACATCACACTATACAAAGTGTTTTTAAAAAACACATTAACCCCCTATACCCGCTAAGTCACATGTTTTCCGCCCTGGAAGCCCCCAGAGTAGGAGGGGGGGTCACAGCCCCGAGCCCTCTCCGGGTCCTTGCACCGTTACGGGGACGGGAAGAGGCGGAAGGAGCCGGGGATGGATCGGGGGGTGAATCGGGCCCGGAGCGGGGCACGACGGGGCGAGGTGACGATCCAGCCCGGGCAGTCGAGAGCAGGGGCTCGGGGGTGGCAGAGAAGAACCAGTGAGGACGGAAATCAGGGACGGGGGAAGGGGAGAGACGGGCCGCGACAGCAGCAACAGCCAGGCGGCGGGTGAGGGGCGGGGGGCGGCGGCGGCCGCGCCGTGCCCGCGGCTGTGAGCGGGGCCGGCGGGGCACGGTCCGTGTCTCTCGGGAGGGGGAGGAAGGGAAGGTGTCTCACCCAGCAGCCGCAGCAGCGCGCCCAGCAGCGCAGCGCTCACGGAGCCGCCCGGCAGCGGGGCCGAGTTGAAAATGGCGTCGATGAGGAACAGGCTCGGCACCCGCAGCGCGACCTCCAGCCCGGCCCGCAGCCGCGGGCCCAGCCGCAGCCGGGGCAGCCGCGGAGGGCCCGGGGCCGCCATGCCCTGCGCGGGAGGGGCAGGCGGGCCGCCTCTCCCGCCGCTGGAGGAGCGGAGGGGGCGGGAGCGAAGAAAGGGAGGGAGGGAGGGATGAAGGAAGGGAAGGAGGGCGGCCGGGAGCCGCTACCGCCCCGCGCCCGCCGCCGGGCCCGCCCGGCTGTCCCGCGCCGCCGCCTCCATGATCCTGCGCGCGCCCGCGGCAGCGCCACCCGCCGGCCCGGGGGCGGGGCCACGCCGAGGGAGGCGCATGCGCAGCACCACCCCTGCCCCGCGCGGGGGCGCGGCCCCACCTCGGGGGTTCCAGGATCGCTTGGGTTCGGGAAAAGCGCGGAGCCGCGGAGGCCGGGCCGGGGCTGGACAGGGCCGCGTCAGCTGCAGCACGGCACTGAGCGCCGCCTCCAGTCTTTCCTTAAGCACCGCCAGGGACGCCAGCACCTCCCTGGGCAGCCCATTCCAATGTCTCATCAACCTGTCTCTGAAAAACTCTGATGTCCAACCTAAACCTCCCCTGGCGCAGCTTGAGGCCATTTCCTCTCATCCTGTCGCTGGTTGCCAGGGAGAAAACACCGACCCGCAACTGGCTGTAACCTCCTTTTAGGGGGTTGTAGAAAGCTATAAGATCCCCCTGCGATCTCCTTTTCTCCAGGCTAAACACCCCCAGCAACCTCAGCTGCTCCTGGTGCTCCGGACCCTTCACCAGCTCTGTTGCCCTTATCGGACACACTCCAGCCCCGCAATGTCCTTCTTGAATTGAGGGGCCAGAGCTGGACACAGCAGTGATGTTGTGACTGCACCACCGAGTACAAAAGGACAGTCACTGCCCTGGTCCTGCTGGTCACACTGCTCCTGATACAATCCAGGATGCCATTGGCCTCCTTGCCCACCTGGGCACACGCTGGCTCAAATGGTGGGATGGCAGTGGGCCTGGTCCCATGAGCGCTTTGGCCCCTCATTTCCCCAAAGTGCCCCTAAAGCCCAACCTCATCACTGGAATCCTCTGCCAGCCGTAAAGAGGTGCATTCGTGGTGCAGCCCCTCGGGAGGGGTCAGCCCCGTGTCCCCCATCCCGCAGCACTTCTCATGGCTGCAGCTTTGCCCTGTGCTCTCTGGGGATGTTGGAGCACTCGGTACTGTCCAGGGCTGTCAGGGAATTGTGCAGCCTGAAGGACTATTGGGCTTTAATCAGAATTCTCAGTTCTCTTGAGTGGGATGCACAAGACCTGTCTTAGCCAACGCATAACCATAGGTAAGGGTCAGAGGAAAAAAGGCATTTTCCTTTCCAATGCTTTCTCCTTCCTCATGCATTATCACAGAAGCCACAGATACAAGGACATTTGGAAACTTCGATCTGCCTTGATTTTTCATCAAGAACTGTAGCAATGGGACAAGGAGTAATGGGTACGAATTGAAAGAGGAACAATTTAGGGTAGACATTAAGAAGAAATTTTTCACTGTGAGGGTGGTGAGACACTGGAACAGGTTCCCCAGGGAGGTTGTGGCTGCCCCAACCCTGTCAGTGTTCAAAGCCAGGTTGGTTGGGGCTCTGAGCAACCTGGTCTAGTGGAAGGTGTCCCTGTCCATGGCAGCGCAGGTTAGAACTAGATGATCTTTAAGGTCCGTTCCAACCCCTTTAACATTCTATGATTGCATGATTTTTACCAAATAAAAAAAAAGATTACTAAATTGAAAGCAATGTGTAACAATGTTAGCCTGTCTGAAACTGGGACATTTCCCACCTCATCCCTTGTGGGAATTAAAAGCAAGTTCCAGGACACAACCAAGATGGGCTTGTGAGCCTATTGGCATCTGCCACGCTGCAATTTCCCACCAGTGTCTGCCTCCTGCTTCACCTGGTGGGGCTCAGCCTTTGCATGAACCTCATTTGTCCATGGCTTAAGCCCTTGGAAGCCTTTCTATTGTTTCCAAAGGGGTTTGGATCAGACCATAACTGTATTGCACAGGAATTTTCTAAGCAATGCCCCAGCTAACAAAGCCAGAAATGCTGCCAGATTGCTAAAGGATTGTATTACAAAATCCATGGACATGGACGAAGTGCATGTTTTAATCACATGCTGAAAGGCATAACTCTGACCTAGTAAGTCTCCCCACGCCAAATAATAGAGGTCAGTTTAAAATGTGAAAACATTTGAATATGGCTGAATCACAGTAATTCAGACTTGCCTGAATCATTTTACTACTCAACTGAGTATAAAGCTGCTGAATGTAAATAACAATATTTGATTTGAAATGAAAAGCAATGTAAATCAAGCACATCAGAGTACTTGATAATTCCCAGTAATCCATATGAAAATATTAATTTATGTGAGGTGTAATGTCAAGAAATAAACAACTTAAAGCAATATTTATGGAAATGGAATTCCCTGACCTCCCAAAGCCCTTTCAACTTCATTTAATATTCTCATCTGTAAAGAGGATCTTAAATCTATTTTTGCAGTACAGGCTTCAGGATCAGAGGCAATGCTGTAGTACATATTTATATTGCTTTAAGGACATGGATTAAATGGAACCCATTAAGTGGATTTTCAGGTTTAAATACATGCATTTACTGGCATATTTTACAGATATTATTTGGGCACAGATATCTGCAAATTACTTTGTGCACAAACACTTCCAGGTTGCAAACATTCCAGAAATCCTAGTGTTAGTAAGGTGTATCAGATCAAATGAGTACATGTTTTACACAAGTTTTTCAGAAAACTTCTTTCTGTTAGGACTCCTACTTTTGATTTCAGTTCAGTTTTAAAAAAGTAAATCTAAACTGGATTATCAGGCACATGGGATGCAGGATGATGACATCTACTGGATATGTTTCATTTTGCAATTTGTGCTACCTAGTTTCAAATGTGGAATAATAAACCAAATTCAGCATTGTTACACAAGCAAACCTCTCCTGAATTCACTTCAGTCAAAGACACAAGTGCAGGAAAATTTGGCAAAACATTTCGAGAGTTAAATGCAGTCTCAACTTCTTTGTATATTTGGGGGTTAAATACTGTTCCCAGTACATTTATATTAATTCACGCACACAAAAATAATTCCTTGGTTGAGGAATTCTTCAATTTCTCATTCATAACTACCATAGAAATTAAGAAGAAAGCTGCTTTATTTGTCTGTATAGGTGAATTGCTAAGGGGAAATAGTCCTGGCTCCAGATGAAAGTTGTTCCCTGTAGTATCACTGGGACTGGGACCGGGTGTACCTGCCCTGACTTGGTGTCAGGCATGAGGCCCACACCCATGACATGGCAGCACAAAAGAACAAGCCCTGGGGAGCTGTTTCATAATAAATTAGAACTTGAAATTCAAAAATATTTTCAGAATAACTTAATACACTTCCTGTATGAGGCTGAGTCAGACAGATGCAGATCAGTCTATTTCAATAACAAGTCACTGGAATTCTTTGACCTTCTTTACTGTATGTGGCAGAAGGCTGGGTTCTGCTCTGTCATGTAAAAATTATTTTGGGGGCATTTTTGATAGGTCAGAATTCCTATGATTTTTTTCAAAAGCTGTTAACATTTTTCCGTCTGATATTTTTAGAACAAGAGGAACTGCATAAATACAGATTATCAGCTGTATATGTCACATGCCTTGAATTAACTGGACATAAGGGAATCTTTATTATCTTCAGGAAAGGTAGAACAGCCTATTTTCTATATCAGTGCGCTGAGACCATGCTTAGGGGCTGTGCCCATATATTATGGCCAAACCTAAACCCATCTTTTAGCTAAACTTTAGATTTCTTAAAACTCCCCCATTTGCTTAAATGCTCTCATTATCCCTTCGAGCCAAAGGTTTTATTGGATTAATGCAAGAGCTCACATCAGATAGTGAAAAATCACATGGTCTTGCAAAAATCACATTTTCATAATTAAAAAAGAATAAAAATGCAGGGAAGGTTTTAAGAGGATTGGCGCTTTTTTTTCCTAACTACAAGATCCTGAAAAGCTAAATACACATGATACCTTTGCCTTGAAATACGCTGTGTAAATTTAGCCTGATTTAGTAACTGTAATTTTTGTAAGAATGAAAACACTTGGCTCCTAAGGAAAACAGTGCAAACATGCATATCAAAACTGTGTTTTAGTTTGCAGTGTATGTAGCAATCCATTAACCATTCCCAAATTTCATTTCTCCTTCCCAGAGACCTTTTGTGGTGAATTCCCTGATATCATACTGGATTCCTCATGTAACACTAAAGCCCTGTGCAATGTATCTTTCATTTTGTTGTAATAGTTTTTCATTACCATCACTAAGGATGCCTGTATTTTGGACTGAAACAAAACCCAAAGACTCATGAAAGGAACCTAACGTGGATTTTCTTCTCCTAGGATGTTATTCTTGCATTAAATAGACTGATCTGCATTTTTTAAAAGCCAAATATCAGTGTTTTATTACTGTAGGTTTTGGTGGATTCAGCAGGCAGCTGTGCCTTGGTGGAGCAGCTCTTTGTCTCCTACAGAGAACAGCCTTGCCCTCAGCTCTGCCCGGCTGCAGCAGCGTCCTGGCGCTGTCGCCGTGAGCACCTGGGACAGCAAAGTGCCAGCTCAGGCACAAAGATGCACAGGCTCTCCTGCATCTCTTGTGTTCGGTGTAGACAGACTTGCATGTGTGGCACTGCCAATGCAGTAATGGCAAAACATTTAAAGATTAACATATTGCTGTAACATATTAAAGTTCAATGGAAATGATTTACACTCATGTGAGTATTTTTAATATTATTATTGAAGACACCAATAGTCTTTACCCAAGAATAGTCTGTATCTGTGTCTTCTTCTGAAGAGAAAAAAGCAAATCAAGGTAGCATGTGAAAAGCTAAGCTAAAACCTGTAAATATAGTTATTGACTTAGGGGCCTTTTGAATATATTAATAATTTCCCTGCAAAAATTAACGTGATTAAGATTAGTTATTAAGTTTGGGTTTTATTCCTTCTCTACAGCTAAATGCCATGGGCTTAGATAGCATTTCTTAAAGGATGCTAAGAAGAAAGAAATTTACTTATGGTTAATATGTAGCTAACCAAATTGTAATAACTTGTTTGTGTGAAGGATTGATTTTAATTTCTCATCTGTGTGATGTGACAATGTCTGTAACATATGAGCACTGCATCAGGCTCTGGGGTCTGCAACACAAGAATGACATGGACCTGTTGGAGTGAGTCCAGAGGAGGCCATCAAGATGATCCAAGGCATGGAGTACCTCTCCTATGAGGAAAGCTTGAGGGAGTTGGTTTTGTTCAGTCTGGAAAACAGAGGCCTTTGGGGTGACCTGACTGTGGCCTTGCAATACCTGAAAGGAACTACAGAAAAGATGGAGAGGGACTTTTTGAAAGGACATCCAGTGACAGGACAAAGGGGAGCGGCTTCAATCGGAAAGAAGGTGGGTTTAGATAAGGTAATAGGAAGAAATTCTCTACTTTGAGGGTGGTGAGGCACTGGCACAGGTTACCCAGAGAAATTGTGGATGCCTCATCCCTGGAAGTGTTCAAGGCCAGGTTGGTTGGGGCTCTGAGCAACATGGCCTAGTGAAAGGTATTCCTGTCTGCAGCAGGGAAATTGGAACTCGGGTGAGCTTTAAGGTCCCTTCCAACTCAGGCCATTCTGCCATCTGATCTAGAATCATGATTCCATGATTCTATGACTCTGTTCCCCTTAGTGGAGCATGGTGTTATTATGTGTGTTATTTGAAGAGTGCTCATTTGGAAAGCTCAAAGTGCCCAAAGATTTTTCTGCCTTGACAAGGCAAGGCAGGTGCTGGAGAGTCAAAGCACATGGACAACCCTTGGGTCATCGCTGACAAGAGAAAAGAATAACCTACAAGTGCATTATCTGCAAGCCAATGAGAAGAACCTCTTAATTCTGTAATTTTCTCATAGTCCTAGAATAACAAATTTTTCATTCTTATTAAAGTAAATGATTGCTAAGAAATGTGTTAGACCTTGCTGGTTATGGCTTTACAATTTTCTACTGAACAAAACTGCACAGACAAAGAGCCTTTGGCTTTTGCCTTCTATGAAAATAAAAAGGGGCTAAGAGGACAAATTTTATTAACAGTTGCTTGTTGGCACATTCTCATTTCCTAACTCTGACCAGCATACTTAGCAAGGAGACAAGAAAGAGAGAGACAAGGAATATGTCTCAGGACTGCAGCCCCCTTCCCGCATCTGTCCTGCTCCAGAAGGGATGTACTGGTGGACAGCTCCATGTGGCTGCCAGCCAGGGCTTTGCTCAGCTCCTGCCCGAGGCACCATGCTCAGGGCAGCACTCCCCTCTGGCTTCCTCGGCTCCACATCCCCTCTCTGCTGGGGCTCTGGGGGATGCACCACTTAAGATCGTTCCTCCCAGATCCCTCCTGATCCGTGTTGTTGTTCTTTTGTTTTCCAAGCCCTAAATGGAGAAATGTCTGTCTTTCCTAAGTCTCCACACACACATTGCAGCTCCTGCTGCAGAGATTTGCCTTCCTTCCCAGAGCTGCTGACTCCCTATTCCAGGCCTGATTTGAAGGCATAACTAAGCAAGCAAAAAACAAAAGAATAAATAAAGATCCTTTTTATTTTTTTTTCATTATTGTCATGTATTCCTTTGTCTTCTGCCATGGTTTTTGAGTGTTTGAGTGCATCTTGCTTGAGACAGGCAGTATTATGTGCTTGCCTGTTGGGTATCATCCCCTTTCTTAGTGGTTTTCCCAGCCCCCTAATCCTGTTATTAATCCACAGTAGAAAAGACAGCATGCTTTCCTACAAATTGCATGCTCAGTAAAAACAAGTCTAGAATGTTAAAGTAGTAAAATATATTAAAAGTATATCAGACTAGATGCTAGAAATTTGTCCTAGGAATTAATATTCATTATAATTCTAATATTTCTCTATTTTAACATTAATTTCTGTTCTGTATCTGTTCTTGGCTATTACTTCTTGTTATAGAATTTCAGTATCTATTTGTTCAAAGAAAAATGTGTCTGCTAAAACTGGCAGGAAGCTGGAACACCCTGACAGCTGGTGCAGCTCATTTTTTCAATTGTCAGACAGCAGCTCAGAAATGGTGTGCCTGAGAGGGAGAAATGATTGGGATATTTTGTGTGGAGCACATGGAAAAGCACATGCTGCCATCATAGCAGTTTCTCTGACCTCAGCCATGCTTTGTGTTAGGCAGCTGTACATATAAGAAATAAAATGCAGACCTAGTGTTAATTTTAAAATTCATTAATGAAAATTTTCCCTTTGAAATGACAAATTAAATAACAGCTGCACATATAGAACCTTGCACTATATGTCAGTTTTTGTAATTAAGGAAATTAATTATGCATTACACTCAACATTTTTTCTCCTTACAAGGTGATGCGTGGCTGCATGTGGGGAGATTGTACCACAGAAAGGCAAGGTCTGGCTATTCTAATTCAATATGTGCTCAGTTATTTAGTAACATCTGGGATGCAGTTACAGAACTCCTGAGTTACAAAGTGAAGTAACAGAGGGCAAGGCAAGTTCCTTTCGCTTGGGGTTCGACATTCATTTTACCATTTGTGCTACTTGTTTTGTGAAAGACGGAAGTGGAGAGGATCTGTTTTTTACTGGAAACTAGCCATACCACAGCAGAAAATGTGGTCTTCCTGAAAAACCCTGCCTTGTAGAGGAAATGTCATCTGGAAATGACACCAGTCTCCCTGTCACCCCCGAGCTGAGCCTTGCCTGCCAGAGCTTGCCTCTGCCTTGATGTTCATGCTGCAATTTCAGTCTTGCTGAACTCTACTGTCAGCACAAAGACTTGGCAGAAATCATAGCGGAAAACCTCAACTTTCTGAAGTCACATACAGGACAACGCTGTCCCTAGTTCCCCTGTGCTCTGCCTACGCAGTCCCAAACAGGAGCTGTTTGCTGATCTGTGGGCTACTAAATTTAGCTGGTTCCTGATAGCTGAAAACAGCTCACAGACTGGATTGTACTGCTAGTCGCCAGCACCTGTAGCCAGATAACACCAGCTAGCTGATATAAAACTAGGTGAAAACAATCGACTGTGTCAGCTGCTCTCTATTGTAGCATTAAAATAATAGTAATTATAATATTATTATTATTATTATATAATGGAAAGAATGATTTTTATACTTTTGTCTGAAATTTTACACTTCTCAGGATGATTTTAGTCTTCAGAAGAGTTGATCTGGGAGATATGTGTTCACAGAAAACATGAAAGACACAAAAGTAGAGAGAATACAGAGTTATACAGGAAACTAGATCTGCCAATGGCAGAAGATGTGATCTTCCTGAAAGATCCTCCCTAGCTGAGGAGGATATCAAGGTGATATCAAACTCTGGCACTGGCTTTAATTACAGCCACATCAAATATTTGTGTTGGAACCTGATATGATATGAACTTTGTTCAGACTCACCTTCCACTGCAAGGTTGGTGTTTAGTAACTGTTAATGAAAACTGTAATTCCAGTTTTGAGTAACACTACTTTCCTATAAAAGCCTCTGAAACCTGTGGTTTAAATGCAAAAGCAGCATAATAATCCAGACTTTTGGCCAAATGTCTCTTTTAGGCTCTGAGTAAATGAAATTCAGGATATTTGCAGGTATGAAGACAAAAGCAAAAAACTCATGCAAATCTTTATGAATCAAGAAAGATGAGTTTTGCACAGCTTGAAAGCTAAATTCTTCTGTTATAGGGGAACTTCCCAAAACAAAATTTAACTTCAAACTCTTTGCTTGGTTGATTTTGTTAACAGCTGGGAAAACCCATGGTACAGACACTTGAGAGTGCATTTCCAGCTGTCCTCGTGATGCTTGGTGGTCTGGCCAGAAGATGGCAAGCGTGTTTTGTGGGAGAAGAGAACTGTGCCAGGCAGACACAGTTCTGGTGGTGTAAGAATCAAACAATTCACAGTCAAGACTAGAAACGTTAACATTATTTACATGATCCTTGTAATGCTTGAACTGTGAGATAAGAAAAGAGACAAAACCTGTGATAATTTACAGCTGCATATGCACAGGGGGAGTGAGGAAGTGCTTGGGGAGGCAAATCCCTCTGACCCCACTGACATGGGATGTGCTCCCGAGGGATGCAGCAGGTGCCAGTCTTGCACCTCTGCTGCCCCCCATTTAGTGTGTCTCTGTACGAGCAGTTTTGAAACAGCCATGGAAGAATCCCACACAGGTTACAAATAGTACCCAGCATCTCCTCCCAGCTCTGGGCTTTCTGACCCAGCATCTGCCCTCTCAACAGGCAGGAGATGTCTTTTCTTGCCTTATGAAGTGACAGTGAACTACAATCCTCAGTTAATTATTTGCTTTGTTTGGCTGTTTCTTTCTTCTGTTTCTTTGGCATGGGGAATGGCAAGGACAGGCATGCAGTGAATTTAGATACTGCTTTACAGCCTGGCACTTCTCTCTTTCAGCTATCAAAAACTGGCAATTCCTGAATCCTTTCCAGAATGGCAAGCAGTCCTTTACCTCCTTAGAAGTAGAATAATTCTGTCTAGTGTTCCAGCCACTGGTAACTGGATAAAGTTCTTTGTTTATCAACTCATTTTTGAGTTGGCTGGAAGTGCAAATTGGAGAAAGCAAAGTACGTGCTTCCCAGTAGGGGCTGAACATTCAGTTTCTACAAAGCTCCTATTCACTGACCTGGCATTTCCCAGTGTGGAAATAGGGAAGACTAAATTGAAGGGATACATTTACCACTTAGGGCAAAATGTCATGATGCTCATAATGCCCCTGAACTTACGGGAGATCATGTCACAGTTTTGGACCAGGACTACAAGAAGTGTGACTAGACCAAGGAGCTTTAGTGTAGCTGTAAGATAACTCTGCTCTAGTAGAGGGCCGAATTGCTGACACTAATTTTCATTTGTAGCCTTTAGCTAATCTATCAGATATCCAGGGCACAGGTCACTGGTTCCCCTAAGGGTCAGGACAGAGGCCTTGAACTTAATTACACTTTGTAATATGAACTGTCACAGGGAGCAAAGGACTGGGTTGTGAAGAGATAGGGCAACGTTACATAGACATTTGTCAGAAGTTTTAGGGCCAGACATGTTGTATCACTGTGATCCAGCTGATGCAAAGGCAAAAAATGTTTTCCACTGCTACAGTCTGTTTTAGGGGTGCTATTGGGGGCCTCAGACAACATTTTAGTCCACAGAAGTGGCTGGACATGATGGCTCAGACAGGTGGGGTTTGAGTATTGATAATACTTGAATTGGATTCCTTGGACCGGGTCATGAGGATCTGAATTCACTTATGGACCAGAGAGAAAATGAATCCTCTGTAAAATGTTCTATTTTCTGTCATTGCACAGGATGGGTTCAAACACTAATGCTGTCCAAGCAGTCCAGTCACTTTGGACACAGATGGACTCAATGATCCAACCTTTACAACTCTGATTCTATGACTTTGCTTGCAGTGGACCTAAGGAGTGGAAAAGAATTTTTGGAAAAGAAGGCTGATGCAAACAAAATAGAACATACCACAAAGAGGAGAAGGCTTTTCCCCCATGCATTTCCATTATGGTTGACTTTTGTTAAGCTGATTTCCATATGCACATTCTGAGCAGCTAGGAATGTCATGAACAAGGAATGAAACAGAAATTCTAGATGTTTCAGTAATCAGAAGTGTGTTTGGAAATTATACAGGAAAGATAGATTTCTTCTGCTTATTTGAAAATACTGTAGCTTTGCCAGAAATTTCAAATATTCCTGCCAAGGATGATGTTATATATGAGGTTGAGGAAGAAGGAGTTACCCCCTCATTTCCATTATTTCATCTAAGATAAGATGTATTTCTTCTAGTTAAAAGCATTGCAGCCTTCAAACCAAAACATATGCATACACCAGTTCATTTTTTGAGGACAAAATGTCCAGTGGTGATCACATTCTCTGCATCACTTTTGAGGGCAGGAAAAAAGTGGATGGCATAATATGCACCAAAAGATTATTCAATTAGGTATTACAGAAAGCTTTCCATCTCCAAAGGCAGTTCAGCACAATGCTGAGCTTCCTAGTGAGCTGTGGAAATTCTACTATTGATGGGTTTTATAACAGGAGGGCAGAGAAGTAGCTATGAAGATTTATTTTAATGCCTCCCATCAGTGTATTGATTTACAGAACATTCATAATTAACATCTATAGAGTAAATGATGGAATGTTTCTACTGTCTGCATTGTGCCATGGTGATGTGCTCTGTTCTATTCTATTCTATTTAGCTTCACAGCATCACTTTAAGGTGCACTGAACTTTAAAAGGCATCCTGCTGGGAAAAAAAATTTGGAAGGAAAAAATACTTCTCTTCTACTGGCTGGGCAGTTCCTCTGTCCAGCTCAGTGTTTCCACACAAGCCATATTCCAGGACTGCTTTTGAAGAAATGTTCCTGGAATTGAACTTGTAGTTTTCTGTTGCGGTGACCCAGCCCACTGCGGGGCTGGGGCAGCGAGATGCCAATCAATCCCAGCCCATCCCCTGGATCGAGTTTCCCGAAGAGGCAGACTCAGAGGGGTCGAGGGGCGGCTCAGAAGCCTAAGCTGCACCCCCCGGGCTGTGCCCGGGTCCAAGCTGCCTCCCCTGGTTCGGGAAAATTCTCGGTTACTCCGTTGTTCACTGGTTCTCTGTTATAACTCCCGCCTCTCGGTTTCCCCCAGTAGTTCTTGTTAAATTGTATCCTCCCCTGGCTTGTAACTCATTGGTGGTTTTCCCCTTTCACCAGGGTTTTCAAACGCTCTATAAAACTGAGGACAAGCCTCGGGGGAGCATCCCATTGCATTCCATCCCTTCCGAACTTGTTCCAGTTGCAAAACTTCTAATAATAAAACCTGTCAGGAGCCAGACCAGAACAGCCTCTCTCTTCCTTTGTCTCCGAGCTAACGTGAGCCAATACCATCGGCTCCTGCCGTGTTCCCTCTGCAAAGAAGCCAGCTAGCCAGCTCAGCCAGCAGGCCTTTTCCTGATGCCGAAGTCGCTTCAGCGACGCACAGAAGAACGCAGCTGGACTCTCTCTGACCTGGGGCACACCAGAGCTCATGCCTCGAGCACAAGAACTGCGTTAGTTTTCCCCAGTCTGGCAATTCTTACAAAAGGATTTATTTGCACTGTCAGCAAAAAAGTATGGTATATTCTGCTTTCTGAGCGTCAAATTCTTGGTCTTTACACAAGATCTTATTAGACAGGATTCACTCCCTACAGCTCAGCGCTGTGAGAAACCTTTGCAAAGTTGCAATGGATGATTCCCAGATGTTTTGGCCAGGGTGTCCATAGTGCTGCTATGAGTCACTCTCTCTCTGCTCACCCATCTCTGAAATCCTTCCAAGAGGAGATAATGTGGAGGGCTCACAGTGGCTTTAGCAGGATTTGGATCAGGCCATCTGGCTAAACTTTGTTGATCTTTTTGAACCAATGGACTTCTGTGTCACTGGTGAAATGGGTGGTCTCTGGTTTAATCCCTGTCCTCCCTTCATCCCAGCGTGGAGCTTATGTGGCCTCACAATGAACCAGACTATGGACTGAGCATTCTTTTTTCCCAGCTCCAGATTAGTTCCCTGATTTGCATTATCCCATGAACATGCGATTGCAATTCTGGCCTGAGGAAGCGGATGGGATCACACACAAAAAGAAGGGATAAGGACAGATCCACCTATGACAGATCTACCTCACTGAATATGAGTGAACACCCTTTGAAAACCTGTTTATACTCTTTATCATCATCAATGTCCCAAAACCTTGCAGTTCACATATGGTAAAGATTGTAACTAGAGGAACTAACAGCTTCAGTAGCTTTTTCATTATCGTTCCTTGACTGGAAGGAATATCTCTTGGGAATCAGAACCGGACTTTTTAATAAAAGCAAAAGATTGAAATAAATTAAAAAAAAAAACCAACAAAACCAAACCAAACCCAACCCTGAAAATCCCCAGTAATCTCTTTTGCTGAGGCTCTTCACAGGAAAAAATAAGTGGCCTGTGGTAATTGTGGGAGGGAGGAGAAAGCCATGGGAAGAGCTTAGTACATAAGACCTCAAAGTAATGCTTCTAACTATCAGGGCTGAATGGTCCATCCTGTTATTATTCCCTCTCTTGCTGCAGAGTTTTGTAGCACTTTGTTTCTTTGTTTTTTCTTAAGCCATTTTAAAAATAGAAACTGTCATAACTGGAATGCTTTTCTTCTTGTGTTGGAAGACAACAACTGTTAGAATTATAAATGTGGCACTGGAAAATGATTCATAGGTATGTGTGTTTATGAACTTTGCATTTTCCAAAGTCAAATTAATCTCTAGAAAATACAAAATAATTGTGGCTGTTCCCCAAAGTCTGTTATACAGGGACCACCTATAAGTGTTGGTATAGTTTCATCTTCATTAAACGTTCTTAAAGACATATTGAACCACCCATTCCTGTTCCCACCAAGTTATGTTGCCAGATTTAATCAATTATTTCACTGTCAATATTTTTGTCTCAGCAACTGACCTAATACACTGGTGTTTAACTTTTCTTCTTTTAGATTCTGTGTATTGGAATAACACCCAGGATTTATATAATGGAATAACATTTAGCCATACGGACAATTTGTCACCTATTCTCAGATTATTGGGCTCAGTGGAATTATGGAAACCAGCTGAGTCTGTGACAAATGGGGAAAGTTCCTACAGAACTGGCATTATTTCTGTTTAATGACACAAAAAATTTTGCAGAGGTGTCTAAATCTAAATGTTTTTCTTCAACTCTCAAGAGAAAATGATTAGAACTACAGCCATTTACCTTGTTTCTTCTACTGTAACAGCAGGCATTGCATTAATAACAGCAATTTGTATAAATTCCAGCAATACTGAGGCAAGCACTTCATGGTCTGCAATCAGTGCATATTCAGTTCATTTTGGATGGAAGGTACATGGGGGTGATTTCACCTTAGTTGATGAAAATTGAGTGATCTGAGGGATAGGATTTGAAGCTCTTTTATTTGAAATAAAGCCTGACAGGACTTTATGTTTCTAGTATAAACGTTATAGAGACAGGTGACAAGCATTACTTTAGAGAGATACAAATATGTGCTTAACAGAAGCTGTTTTTCTTACCTGTGGCAGGTCTGAGACCCCAGTGCTTGTGCTGTCCAATGGAAACTCCACAGCTTTCAACAGATTCCTCCGTTTTCTGAGAAATCTCCTACTACAACCCCTCTTTCTCTTGTTGCATTCATAATTCCAGTCACTATCAAATCTTAAAAGCTCTTTTAAAGGAAGAAATCAAAAATATTCATGTATCATACCATATAAAATAATAGATTTGAAAGCATTTTCTTTTGTAGCTCCCATATTTCCCTGTGCTCCTTCGCATTATACTTAATATAACTACACTTTAAAAATAAATTGTGTGCAGGATGTCCTTCTGTGAGGTCCAAGAGGCACTTTGTGAGCTCTCTGACAGTTACAAGAGGCAGCGGAGTGGGGAATTACAGGTCAGCTAAACCTGGCTGGGATAAAACTGTTAACCAGTAGCACATAGAGAACATTCCTGGGTTGGACTAGGAGGATTAAACAACATGAGCTGATTATGCTAATTTTCTTCATCTCCTAATGTCTTTGGATTTCTTCACTGAAGTTGAAAGAAAAATTCCTAGTGGTTTATGTGGAGAGATATTTCACCCTTCATTTCCCAGAGAGATATCTGCTTTATATGATAAATACAGGATAAGTATGAATTTGTTCTCTACACAGCCAAACACTCTGTGTGCAAGAATTCAGAATACAACAGTAAATGTTGTGTTACACAGACTTGGTTTTAGCTCTAATCAACCACTGTGACAAAGTTTAATACACTGTTACTTTCACTAGCACCAAATACCTGGCAGCTTTTCACTATGATGTGACAGCAGCAAAGTGAGTCATTTACTCTCCTTGGCTGCACATTTTCTCATTCAGGCTGTTTTCAAACTCATCTAGTTTTCACATTACTTAAGCAATTAACCATATGAAACATCTTGTTCTCAGTTCACTGGTCCCAAAATACAGTATTCCACCAGACAAGCCCATTAAATCCCCATTCTGGGACACATTATCACCTCTGCTGCTGTGTACACAGAGAGGTGGTTGGAGCAAGGACGAATTTGCTGTTTTCTAAATGTCCCCCACTTCCCTATGTGCTTAGACATCAATAGAGATGGAAAATAATGTAATGAAATAAGCTGAACTGTAACCAGAAAGAGAAAGAAAGCCTCCTTCCTTTCCTATTAGCTGCTTTTTCCCATCATCTTCAATCTTCACATGTAAAGGTGGAAGATTACCTTAAGCAAGCAGTTACAGCAAGAGATGGGAGCCAGCAGAGTTTTAGGATTAACTTATCCCATAATGGGCTATTCAAAGCAAATGCTGGGCCTCTCCTAATCATTTGAAAAAGACATGGTCCCATAGTCAAGTGCAATATATGACATCTTGGTGCCTTGAAGTAATGACGATTTTGCAACTGAATTCACTGGGGCAGGACTTTGTGTTAATGTCTCCATTCCTACCACTTGTTTTGCCTGCTGGAGCCAGCTCCAGGATGGCACGTATTTCCTGGGATGGTGGTTCTCCTGTAGTGCTGACTCCTGCAGTGTGGTTCCATGTCACTTGATGGATGCGGGTCTCCAGAGCCCTGCTCCTCTTCTCCACAGCACAATGGCTGCACACAGATCAGTGTGAGGGGAGGTTTAGGCTGGATATCAGGAAAAGGTTCTTAACCCAGCAGGTGTTTGGGCACTGGAACAGGCTCCCCTTAGTCACAGCATCAAGCTTGTCTGAGTTCAAGAAGCTTTTGGACAATACCCTTGGGTACATGGTGGGACTCTTGAGGTTGTCCTGTGAAGGGCCAGGAGCTGGACATAATGATCCTTGTGGGTCCCTTCCAAATCAGATTAATCTATGGTTCTAATGCCTCTCATCGATTGTCTTTGTTAACTTCTCAGGTGTTTCAAAAACTGTGATGGCTGAGGATTGTTGACATGAGAGAAAACCAAGCTCCTACTGCGGCTTTACTTGATTTAAAGTAAAACAAAGGAAGGGGAACATGCCCAGTGGCTCCCAAGTGGTGGGTACTGAGACTGCAAGGTGCTGTCTCCAGCTGTTAATGGGTGCAGGTACAGGCACAGCAGCTGCACCAACTGTATGGGCTTTGGAGGCTGGGGAGAGAAGCACATGTGAGAGTCATGTCATGAGTTGTGTCCACACTGGTCTGTTGGATGGCTTCTGAAGAGCAGTCACCTGCCTGCACGGGTCACCTTTAGATATGTCCCACACAAGCCTCTGCATCATAGTCCTTGCCCAGCCTCTTTGTCTCAGCTCCTGCAGGCTTGGACTGGGATCTGAAAGGCCTCTGGCTGGAATCCTCTTTGCTCCTGTTTCTCCAGTGCCCATCCAGGATCAGAACTGAAGCAATTGTACACAACAGCCTCAGCCTCCTGAGATAACTGAGCAGAGGAGGTTGGTCTTTCTCCCCTGTAACACGTGGCTGACCTTAACACCGTGGATAAAGCTGTTACAGAAAATCACCCAACAGCTTCATCTCTGCCACAGATACTAGCCTCTTTAATGTAACGTATTTCAGTTCCTCTGTTGCTTTCCCAGAAACACTGCTTAAGTGGAAACCACTTTAAGCAGTAAGAATAAATTTGTATAAAATCCCACATTTTCAGATTGCTTTTAAACCATCTGAGCTGCTAATATGATATGGACACAACTTGGACATGAACTTCATTGCTGATAATAGAAAAGAAATTTGGAGTGAACTAATTTAGTATGGGATGTTTCTGTCAGTAAACAAGCAGAAGAACATTCCACAAATTTATAATTTGTAAAACTGAATGTCTACAGCAAAGGCTGAGAAAACTGCTTTCTTCTTTCCCCACAAGGGTGTCTAAAAACTAACAGAACTATGATGAAAAGTAACAGTATCATTTTCACGTATAACCAAAATTCCTCTTCTAGGATTTAATTCACCTGAGGTGCTAACGAATTCCTCCATAACATCAAAAATTAAGTCTGAACAACTGCATTTGAGTGGGATCTTTCTGACTCTGATGAGAGAAAGCAAAAAAAAATTTGCAATGTCAGTCCAAAGTTAGAATATATTCCAGGGCAAGGAAATTTAGAAGGTAGCAAGTTTGAATCCACCACACAATACATAAACTTCAGAGATTCATAATAACTAATCAAATCTGCACAAAGGTATATGCACAGTAAAGTGATTATTTTAAAATCAAGAATCTTTTAAGACAGTTAATGGTAAAGATACCATGAACCTTCACAAGAAAAATATTGACAGTAGGTTTCACTCCCCTTCACCATTTTCCCTCCTCCAGAATGGGCAAAAATAACATGAAATGTCAAGCACAACATCAAAATAATTCAAGGGTGATTTGCTGTTCCTAAAATATTTGTAGCCACATAAACCATCAATTTACATATTATTGCCCGCACATGTATCTGGCTAACTGTGAATGCTGTCTTGGGGTGACAATGCAAGACAATGCAAGCCAAAGCATATTCCTAAATCCAGCTGTTTCTCTTGATGCTGCAGGCCAGAAGCGTGAATGGAGGGAGTCATCAGAGAAAGGACCTGGTGTACTGGTGGAGTTATTTTGTTCATATTCAATACTGAGGCTTGAATTGTGAGAATGAAAAGACACAAGATAATTGGCAAAGTCAGTGAATGCAGGAAGAAGGGGAAAAGGAAGCTAATGGGGCTTCCTGCAAGGTTGTGAAGCTGAGAATGAGAAATGTTATATTAATGAAGTTGATGGCGAAAGGGAAGTACTCAAAAAAGGAAGAAACAAATGACACCCATTTTAGAAAGTGTGGGTGGCAGGAAGAACAGTGGCACCATTAGTCACAGATAAAAGAAGTGAGGGGACAGGAATGTTAAGAAAGATGCTGAGTTCAAACACTACTGCACTGCGACTGCGCAGTTGTGTAAAAACCAGTCAGTGAAAGGATCTTCTTGTATGTCAAGGAGAGATAACTGTCTTCATTCATAGACTTCAGAGGTTTTGGAAAAAAGTTTCCCTATTGTTTATACATGCAAGATGGAGTTATATAGCAGGAACAGATGAATCTGGGATAAGGTCAAAGAAAAGTGGATATCAGTAAATATTACATCAATATGATATCATATTGAAGAATAAAGTAGAGTAGAGCAGAGTAGAATAGGGTAGAATAACCATTTCATTTGGAAAGGACCTACAATGTTCATCTAGTCCAACTGCCTGACCACGTCAGGGCTGACCAAGAGTTAAGGCCTGTTAAGGGCTTTATCCAGATACCTCTTTAAGACTGACAGGCTTGGGACATTGACCACCTCCCCAGGAAGTCTGTTCCAGTGTTTGACCACTTTCTTGGTGTTGAGAGGCTTCCTAATATCCAGTCTTTTCCTCCTGTGAAGCAGCTTTGAGCCACTCCCATGCATTCTACCACCAGATCCCAGGGAGAGGAGCTCAGCACCTCCCTCACCCCCTCCCTTCCTCAGGAAGCTGTTAGGGAGCAATGAGGTTGCTCCTCAGCCTCCACTTCTCCAAACCAGACAAACCCAGAGCCTTCAGCCACTCCTCACTGTTGGGGTTCGTTCCCCCTGCCATGTGGTCCTGGGAGAGGGGCCCTGGGGGGGAGACACAGGGTTTCCCTGCCCCTGGTCAGCCTCATTCCCCATTGCTTGTTTTGTGTTCCCCTGAGCGGGCAAGGACCCTCGGATCCCGTGATTGAGTAGTTCCTGGGCAGATCTCTGAAACATCTATCAAGAATCAGTCCATATATATTTCTTTTCCACGGGCCTCATTGTCTGATACATGTGTTGCAGTACCCCACTGTAACAAATGGTGGGTAATGAAAGCAGAACGATCCCCGATCCCTAAGGACAGCGACTCATTTGTGAGTAAACTCTGGATTTCTCTTCTTGTTTTTGTTTTGCTGTTCCATCTCTAAACTATGGAGGAACCGTGGAAAGACTCTTGGCTCTCAGAGCCGCATAGGGACATTTATCTGAAACTTGAAAAGATTCTTGAACAATGATTTGTAAATTTTAGCTTAATGCAAGCTCAAAAGGAACTGAAACACTTCCTGGAATGGTTGTTTAAGAGCTTTTTCTACGTTTCTTGGGATTTGATTCTTACCAAAGACGTTTGGAAGACCGTTTGGACACAGTTAATTTCTGAGTAAAAATATATGCCGATGGAAGAATATTTTTGTGAATATTATTTAATTACCAAAACTGTTGAACAATGTCACCTGTGTCCTTGCAAAGTTAAAACTGCCTCAGGGACCGTGCGGCCTTGCTCACGTGCGCCGAGCGCCCTCCGAGCAGCAGCAAGGCAGTTCCCACGCCAGCTGCAGTGTCGGTAGCGGAGCGAGGCACAGCGGGAGGCCACCCTGCCCACACAGCGCTGTCGGGGTCTCCTCCCCCCGCCATGTAGCCCTGGGAAGAGGGGCCCTGAGGGCACAGACACACGGGGTTTCCCTGCCCCTGGTCAGCCTCGTTCCCCATTGGTTGGTTTGTGTTTCCTGCGCGGGCAAAGGAGCTCAGGTCCTGACTGTAACAGTCCCTCGGCAGAGCCTGGCCATGCGGCTGGGGAAATAAACATCTCTGAAACATCTAGCAAGAATCCGTCTATATATATTTCTTTTCCACGGGACTCCTGGTTTGATATAGGTGTGTTACAGCATCCCCACTGCAACACAGCACGTGGTGAAGCAAGCCCTGTGAGAGGAGCGGTGCGTGGGCGGCGGCTGGCAGTGGAGCGGAGCTGCGCCTAGCTAAAACACGCGCTGGAGCAGGGCGCAGGGGGAGCTGTCGCTTGGGGGCCTGGCTGAGACGTGGGCGTGGCCCCAGGCAGCAGCAGAGCAGCTGAAGCAGAGGCGGCGGCGTGCGGAGAGCAGAGCAGTGCTGCCTGGCCCGGCCCGCGTGACCCCAAATGTGACCCCGGGAAGAGCGCGCAGGCACGAGCAGCCCCGACGGCCCCAGCAGCCCTGGCAGTTCCAATACGGGAGAAAAAGAAAAAAAAAAGAAAAAAGAAAGAGAAAGCAAAAACGCAGCGAGACAGAAAACAGCAGCCACAGGAAAAAGGAAAAGATCACCGTAGCTAAGGTTTTAGGAATAGTAAAATGGTATAATGTTAAACAAAATTATGGTTTTATAACAAGATGTGACAATCAAGAAGACATATTCGTTCATAGAACTGCTATTAAAAAGAATAACCCTGAAAAATACATCCCAAGTTAAGGAGATAGAGAAGTAGTAGAGTTCAAAATTGTGCAAGGTAGAAAAGGGTTACAAGCAGCAGAGATCACTGGGCCTAATGGTGTTCCTGTAAAAGGCAGTATATATGCAAAAAATCGTAGTCATGTTAGACAATATCTCCATTGTAGGCCCCCCCCTACAGTCTCCCTTTCCTAATCTCACCTTTCCCTTTTACCCTATATCCTATTACCCCCAGTGTATTCCCAATCCATTTTTTCACCCATGGTTTCCCTCACAAAACCATGCCTTTGCCAATTGTTTCCCCAAAAATCCCTTTCCAATGCCAAATGGGGGATGAAGAGGGGGAGGGAAGAAATTAACTATTGTTGTTTAGAGTTCCAACAGGTACAAATGAAGAAACCCTCTCCTGACTCAGTTTCCCCACAAAGCATGCTCAGAGAGTTCTGTCTCCCTTCTGTCAGCCTTAAGATGTTCCAGAGAATCTGTTTGGACATTTAAAGACTCAGGAGGGTGGTTTGTTTTATTTTGAAACTGTTCTTGTTATGTTTATCCAGTTGTTTTTAATGTTAGGCTTTAAATCTCTTTTTGTTAAAAATAAACGGGTGAAATGTTGGGGTCTCTCCCCCCGCCATGTTGTCCTGGGAGAGGGGCCCTGGGGGGGAGACACGGGGTTTCCCTGCCCCTGGTCAGCCTCATTCCCCATTGGTTGTTTTGTGTTCCCCTGTACGGGCAAGGACCCTCGGGTCCCATGATGGAGCAGTTCCTGGGCAGATCCCGGCCAAGCAGCTGGAGAAATAAACATCTCTCTGAAACATCTATCAAGAATCGGTCCATATATATATTTCTTTTCCCCGGGCCTCGTTGATTGATACACGTGTTGCAGTATCCCCACTGTAACACCTCACAGGACATACCCTCTAGCCCTTCCACCAACTTTCTTGCCCTCCCCTGGATGCATTCAAGGACCTTCACATCTTTCTTAACTGGTAGGTCTCAGCACTGGACATGGAGCTCCAGCTGAGGCTGCACCAAGGCTGAACACAGCAGGATAATCACCTTTTTTTCCTGACTGGTCCTGCTGTGTTTGCGACAGCATGGGGTTTGCCCTCTTGACAGCCAGGGCACACTGGTGGCTCCTTTTGAGCTACTGCTGACCAGCAACCCTGGATCCCTTTCTTCAGGGCTGATCTCCCGTCTATACTTGTACCTGGTGTTATTACATCGTATGTGCAGAATCTTGCATTTGGACTTGTTAATTTCCATTCCACTGCAATTATAGTATATTATATGATATCAGTATATTTTTGCTGGACAAGTTAATCAAGTATCTGACTGGCATAGACTAATTTGGTAAGATAATTCTCTTGGGATCTAGAAGAAATTTTTAAAATTCATATAACTGATTTTTCATTGAAATTACTTTTATTTTTGCAAGTTTATCAAGTAATGCAAACTTTCAAAATTTCTATTTTGAACGATTGCATAAAGGTCTATATTACAGCTGGTGATTGGGGTCAGTGGCTCTGACCCAGGAAGAGGTGACCGGTCCAGGGAGATGGTCCCGAAAGGACTCGCCTTCCCGAGGCCTGGTGTCTTCCCTCAGCTGCTGGCAGGAGGGCCCTTGCAGAGGCTGTCAGCTCTTTAGCGATTATCAGCTCGTGATTCCAGCTCAGCTCTGCAGGGCAGCCTCCAGGCCAAGCCACACCAGAGAGAGATGAGAGACGAGAGGCTCGTGTGGCTGGTTCTGCACGAAGGCAGCTTTATTGTGGGTCCCCTCCGGCGAAGGGGAAAGCCAGGGACGAGAACCCTCTCTGCGAGCCACAGGGGCCAGAGGGCTTGCTTTTATAGGGGTACAGGGGATGGGTGAAGGCCAATGGGTTACAGAGGATCTGGGATGGGTGAGGACCAATGGGTTACGAAGGATCTGCACAGGGTCTCCTAAAGGATTGTGGGTCTGTCTTTCCTCGCTGTGACCAAAGTGGTTGCCTTTCCAGGGAGTCCTGCTGGGCGATTGTGAAATCTCTTATCTCAGCAGAGATCCCTCCAGGGCAGGGGCTGGGCATACCCCAGAGGTCTAGGTGTTTAATGGTCAAATGTTGCTTTTATTTGAAATTAAAGAGGAATAGAGAGACAAGCTAATTTAGAAACAAAATTCAACAAACAGTTCTGAGCTTGCGCTTCTTTAGCTGTAGTGAAATACCAGTATCAGCATGTAGAAGCATTTGGTCCTTGTGAAATAATACAGATTTCTCCCTCATTTGTTGAGGATATGATCTTCCAAGCTTCATGGTCTACAAATAACATCACATTACTGCAGAAAAATAACCAGTGGAAAATCTCTATTAAGAGTTAAGAGAACATGTTCTTTGTCTCAAAATCTCAGGCATATGACAGATAAAGAAAAGATTTTTAAAGTAAATGGGGAAAAGAAGAGGGGATTTTCCAAACTCATCAGAAGGCCTGGCTCTGCATGTCACTGTAAGGCATGCTGCACCCCTTTTGTTTGTGTTTATGAATATGTATTTTCTTTGGACAGGGTTGAGAGCTTTTAAGATCATGATTTTTCTGTACTGAAAAACACTTACAGAAGGTGCTTCTACTTTGCCTGTATCTGTCTTGCATGGGATTGATTTTGTGTACTCCACAATGGAAACCATAAGGACTCAAAAAATGAATGAAATAATTAAAACACATTCAACTCTGCTTTCCCTTGCTAGGCTCTGCAGGAGAGCTGCCCTTTATTACCTCCAAAAGGAGCTGTGCTGTAAACTGAAGCAGTATTGAGGAAACCCCCTCTGAGTTTTAGTTGGGTGGCTGCCTGGAGATGGGTGCTAGAACTAAATTTGCTACAGGATTCTGAGTAACCAGGTGAGAGGGATGATTTCAGCAAAGAGGTAGAGATCACATTGCTAACAAGACTACACTCAGCATGCACAGAGAATGTCTGCATGACCAGAACAAATCTGACCTTCTCTAAGGATGGTAAAAAAAACTTTATGTGAGTTGATCATTATCTTAGGAAGTAGTTTAATTGGTAAATACATAAAATATAAAATTATATATATAAATAAGATCAAAGAAGATGTGCACAGTGAACCAATTCATTACTAACCTACATCATTTATATTGATACATAGTTTCAAGCACACTTAAATAATGGAAATATTTTAAAATCGACCCAAAACAAGATGCTGTATGTTTGTGCTCAACATCTTTTTTTGTTAGTACAGAGAGGTGATGGTCTCTAGTGAACTCTGTATAGGACTACAGCAAAGCTGAGGCTTCAGGGTAGATATAATTGTTACTATTAACTTTTTAAAACCTACTGCAAACTGGGGAGGTACTTTGTCAATTTTAAACTCAGCTGGGGCTATTGGATGGACAAAGCTTTAGTGCCTTGGACTTTTTTTATTGAGTTTTTAACAGCCATTTCTAGAAGGCTTTAAAGCCAATTCAGGCTGCTTGACACATGACCTACAGTAGGACTTCAATGGCTTTAAAAGCACAATTAACTTGTCCCACTCTGGGCTGTATGCCTGTGTGTCAGATCACACAAGGTCAGCCTGCATCGCAGATCACAGTGTAAATCTACAGCTGAGGGCTTTGGCTTCTGGAAGGGCTGGATGGCAACAGGCACTGCTGGGTACAGCCCTCAGCTGCAGAGAGCAGCTCACCTGCCCCTCACAGCAGCTGCAGCTGGGAAAGGGCTCTAGGATGCCACTGGCAAACAGACCACAGCACCCAGCATGGAGAGCAGGAGTGAGCAATGTGGCTGCACAGCAAGCTCGTGACTTGGAAGTGCCACAGCAGAGGATGATGAAAGGGAATCAAATGAGTCAAGTCTCACATGCAGTGGATGAGACTGGGTAGGTCTTAAATCAGTGATTCACTGTGATGTGTTTTCACTGTGTGTAAAATAAAGTGGAGGCACCTTGTTCCAGAGAACTAATCCACTGGTGTTTATCTGCCTCTTCAGAAGTATAAAGTGCTATACAAATATGTTGCCAGAATGGCAGGAGAATTTACCTGTGACTCCTTGATTGCTGTGTATTCTTGTCACTACCATTTCATAATGGTTTGGTATCGAGGTTATTGATAGGCTGGTCAGTGCCAGACTGGTTTGACACAAAGCTCTCCGACTCAGGGCCCTATTCTCTTATTTCCTCACAATATTTGCAGCAGGGAAACCTCTGTGGAGACTTTGAACTAGTAACACAAACAAAAAACACTTCTTGTAATTTAATCCACACAGATGATTATGTATTAAATACTCATGAATATATGTATGTTCTCCAATACTTCAGCCTACAGAATTGTACCTATTTTGCATTAATTCTATACATCTGTGTAATTGGATTCTTATAGAACATTTTTCTATATACTGAGCCAAGCTTTTCCTCTTTCATTTTATGATTATAAAGCAATCCTACACAGGCTGTAATTTTTCTTTGATTGTTAAGTCTGCGATTGAGCTATTCCCTTCCTGATGATTTGCTGAGAAGACGATGGAAAAAGAGAAGTTTCAATCAGATCTTTCAAAACAAGACAGAACATGCCCAGAGGTAAAGTGCATCCACAAGTAGAATTTGAAACAAGTTCTGTAACATATTTTAGGCATAATTTCATATTCTGTATGAGAAATGCAAATTTCTGGATAATCTTGGTTCCTTGTGCTTCAGTTGCACAGAGCTCTTGTAAGAGCTCATGGAGATTTCATTAGATCTGTCTTAGAGCTGTATTTTAGGTTAAATGCACACAGAAATCCATTAACATGGGAAGTTTAATTATCTAGACAGTATGGAAATCTGGCACAGTTTGTTCAAAACACTCCTAGAAATCTTAATTTATTCATTTGACTATAAACAATATTTACAAATAGAGATGTAAAGTCAAAAATGGCACATGGCACCAGGCTACTCTGTAAGTACCTCTGACCTTCAAATTACAGTACACATAGCCCTAAATTTCCAGTGTCTCAGTTGCCATCTGATCTTAGATGTGCTGAGGATCCCCCTACTGTCATTTAATTTGATGAGGTAAGCAAACCTAAAAGCTATGCGCAAGCAGTTTCAATCTCCCTTCCATATAGTAAAACTCTGATCTAGGCAATCATTAATAGTTTCAATTATTCTCATGATAAATAGTGGGGCTTTTGAGAGCTCAAGTCTAAAATTTACACAATAGTTCTCTTTTTTTTTTTTTTTTTTTGTCATTTCATGTAAATTCCTTGTCATTGTGACTATGATAAAAACCTTTAAAACATTGACAGAATTGTCTTGGTTTGAAAGACAGGTGTCTGCTAAGGAAGGCAGGAGCCTCCCTTGGAATGGCAGATGCGACCCCCCTTCCAAGTTATTATAATTTTGAAATCAAGGGCCTTTTAGGCAAAGATGTGGGAAATAGGAATAACAGTTCTTTACTATTATATATCTCTATGTGTATAACCAGTCAAACAAACAGCAATAACTATGGCAGTAACAGCAAACACAAACCCAGTCCCAGCCTTCTCGGCTGTCGGGCCCTTTCCCCTCGGGTGCAGTTCCGCTCGCAGCCAGCAGGGGCGCTGGCGGCTCCCGGTGAGCAGGGCAGGTGCGATGGTTCCCCCGTGGCTGCAGGGGGCGCTCCGGAGCGAGCTCGGGGAGCACGCGGCACTGGTGCCCTGGGATCCCGGGAAGGGATGGAACAAAGGCTTCACAAACCCCTGGGCAGCCGATCCCGGTGTCCGGCTGGACCCTCAGGAACAGCAGGCTGGAACAGCAGGGACAAGCACAAATCCCAGATGGCAGACGCGATGTATCCAAACAGGGAACCCCCCAGAGGTCTGGGCAGGCAGGGTGAGCACGGCTACAACGTAGTGAAGGCTCGAAGCAATGGCGGGGGCAGGGCAGCCACAGCCCAGCTCCCAGCGGGGCAGGGAAGGCGGGCTTGGGGTCCTGGGATTTCTCTGGCAGAAGGAAAAGCAGTTGAAGAAGCAGCGTCTCTCTCTGTCCAAATTCAGCCGGGGACCGCCTGTCCACACACCCAGGTGAAACAAAAGAGTAGCCAGATGCACCCCACCTGCAATGGCTGGGTCTTTGTTTTTCTTAAATACCCAGCAATTTGTCCCCCTAGCAAGACATATAGGGAAAATTCCTTTAACAGAAAAAAAAAGCCCAGGAGAGCTCCTAAAACCCCAACAAGAATGTACTTTAAAAGCCCAAAACTCCCCAGAAATAATAAAAGTGGGAGCATAACCTAAATGGTGTTTTGTTAAGATGAAGCAGTACAGCTTTTTAAGGGAATTTCTGACTTCTGCAGTCTGTAGGCTCATTTCAAAGTGACCAGTGTCTTCCATTTAGTGACTGTAAGGCAGAGCTATAGGTAAGCAGAAAATGAGACAGGATGGGAACAAAAACCCATAGAACTATTTTGATGCTAATTCTCTTAAGCTATTCCCAGTTTACAGATGTGTTAAAAAATTGCTTTTCTTGTATCTCTTTTTATAGATTGCTCTGGCCAACCACACTTTGGTAATGAAACTACACAACCAAGGAAGCAACAACTTCAACTTTCTGTGCTGTGGAAAACCAAAGGAAATTTCCACTGTTGAGAATCTAACATTTTCCTGTTCTGAAATTCTTCACATGCATTTCGTAGCATCTGATATACACTGTCAATTTAACAAAAAAAGGGCCTTTTCTATTACTAGATCTCAGATTGCATATTCTAAAAATATCAGCTCATATCCTGGTTTTATGGATTATATGCCATGTTAAACTGCAAACTTTCAAATTGCAAGTTCATTTGTTTCTGTGCCTTGGGAAATATTGACTTAAAAGAGAGTATAGTAAGCTCATAGAACTTCAAAGAGGAAGAGGTAATATACACGACACAAGTGAAGACAGTGCATTTTTTTGTCATACATATTGAAGAGTTTGTTCTTTCTCCTCATATAATCACACAATTATCTTGCATATGGGAGGGACAGAAATCAGGAAAAATTGTGTTGCAGTGACTTGGTATAACCACTGCTATGTAACTGATCATTTACTTGGCTTGTAGCAATTCCACGAAAAAAACTTCTGCTCATGATTCCACTTGTTCTTTTAAGCAGCATTGCAATCTCCAGTTTGGAGTCTGCTTCTCTGGAGAACACCATATCCCCAGTACATCTACAGATGAACATTTACCACCAGTCCTTAACACTGTGTCTAATTACCACTTATATTTGTCAAGGACAATGTACTTTGGAGCCCTCCACAGCAATAATTTTGTAAACCACTTAAAAATCACATTTATGACTGGCAATACAACAGAAAATAGCAATGCTTGGTATCAACAAATTGCTCCTCTGGTGCATCATGACAAGCAGCTTCTAGAAAAGTAGTTGTTTCTCCCTCAGTTGCAGTTCATGTGCAAAGATTATTTGGGATTTTTTCTCTCCAAAATACATAGTTTTTATAAAAATATCAGTTGTTTTTCAGATAATAATTTGTACTGGCAAGAAAAGTTTATATTCTGGATTGAGAGAGAAGAGTGTAAAAGAATGCCATAAATATGGATGAAGTTAGTCCAGACTGTGGGATTTACTATCTGACACATCTGGTAGAAGATGCAGGATCCCTTATTCTGCACAAATCAGCCAACCAGCTGAGATTCCATGCATTGAGCTCATGTCCTGTTGTCCTTTGGGCTTATTTCTTGCTGAAGAGCAAGCACTCTGCTGACCAGGTTACTACCCAGGGTTTGCAGTAGAAAAAAAAAAAGAGTAAATAAAAGTAAAGTAGCATCTGAGGACAAGTAGTATTTGTGCTTTAAAGGTGGTTTTGCGTAAGCTTCACCTGCTAAAGCTTATACATCTGGAAGTTAAGCATTTAAGTCATAGTCACTCGCAGTTCTCTTTGCAGTCTGTGCAGATAACCCGGCACCAGTAGAGGGTGGTTAAGCTCCTCATTGGACAGGCCTCTAAACTAAATCAAGTGAATTGTCTTCCAGAGGTGTCTGCATCCCTCCCCACCAATACTGGGAGGCCAGACACCTACACACAGATACCTGCATTTAGATGCTACCATGGACATTTAGGTGAAAATTTAGGTGTGTAAATCTGAGCTGGTTGCTCTACTCTGTCTTTATAGTCTGTGGAAACCTGAACTTCAGGCAGTAAAGCCCAGAAGGGAAATGCAGATCAGCCAGACAAAGGAGACTGATAGAAAATATACAAGGGTGACACATGGTGAAACTGTAAAAATTTGTGTCGCTGCTCCAGATCACGTAGGCTGCAGGGAGTAAGAGGTGAACTTCCAAGAGGCAGCACAGAGCTGAAACGCAAGAGACAGGTGCTTGGCAGAGATCACTGAGGTCAGGCAATACTGAAGCAGAGTAATAAAATAAAATCGATAGCTTCTTGGATTACACGGTTGTGAAGAAACCAAGAAGGACAGACTCTATCCTTCCCATGGGCAAGCAGTCTTAGATGTTGAGGAGTATGGGGAATTATAAGAGAGAATTAGGTTGTGAGCTGTAAAACCTGCCTGGAGAGGCACATGACAGAACAAAGGAGCACCTGGCGGCACAGAGAAGCTTATCTCCACCGGACCCTGGGGGGAGGAGGTGTCACACAGCAGACCCCTACGGAGAGGAGACTGACAGAGGAGTGAACAGCGAGTGATCATCCCATAAAAGGAAGTGTGTTACTGCTGTGGCAACACGGGATAGGTCACGCAATATAAAGAAATACTGTGCCTTAGAAAAGTGTATAAAACCAACTCGCTCCTTTGAATAAAGGACTCAGATTCCCTGCTGGCCCAAGTCCATCATTCGATCGCCAACAGAGGAGCATTGTTGGGGGCAAAGTTTTTTTAACGTAAGATCTTTATTTCTTGTAGTTGTGCAAGCATATATAAAGACAGTGGAATAAAGCAAATAAACAAATAAAAATAGAAATATAAACTTGCAGTTCATTTTGCTGTTAAAACTAGACTATAAACTGAATGGTTATGGAGCGTTACATTGAGTGATAGAAGTGTCATAGCTCCACTGGGCCTCTTTACCTCCAGGCACCTAAAAGTTTGGCTCAAATCCTCTGTTTGTTTATTGAATACAAATATCTATGTAGTACGTAAATCCCCATATAGGCACTTTATTCCCTCCCCATCTGTTATTTCTTTTAGAAGAAAAATCTTCTTGAAAAGAATTCCTGCATAGCATTAAAGAACCTGAGGAAAACAGGTCAATAAATCAATAAACATATTTTCAGTTGTTGTAGCATCTTTTAAGCCCACATGCAAATTTTGTACATTTATTCTGTCCCTATATGTAAAGAAGTTAATTCTAGGAGACTTTGCTGTAGACTGAGAGCAAAAGAGAAAAACAAGAGTACAGTAGTGGCCTATTGTGTTGGTAATGAATAGACTCAAGACTGAACTGTCCTTTGTTTCATTTAAAAAGATCAGAGCACAATGAACAATTTGGCCACTCTTAACAATGGCACTGCTCTGTTTGAGAGAATATGGGTCAAGGTATTCTTCCATTGGTTACCAAGGTGGTGGAAAATTCAAATTAAATATAAGCAGTTTAAAAGCAAGGTAAATCCCTGGATTTCACAAGTGGCAGCGAGCATTCTCCTTTATTACAGAACTGTTTGCTTGTGTATCCACTCTAACATCTTCCAAACAAATGGCTAAGGATGTGAGAGAATCCAGAAGCATTGGTTCTGACATTGTTCATGCAGCCTGTTGTTCCTCTACACAAATCTCACCTCTGACAGTGATTACTACCTAACCTTTGCATGAATATAAGAAACCCACAGCGGGTAAGTATGGAGTAACCTGCTTTCCATAGAAAGTGGCTCATAACTAGAGTTTGGCTTCACTCCTGACTGATAATGTTCATTCTCTTTCCAACCTTTTCACATTTAATTTTGATAACCATTGTTCTGACTCTTCTTTAGCTCAGAGCATTTTCTTGAGGGCTTGCACAGGACAAATTTCATACCCTGCATCTTGTTTTATAACAGCACTCCCAGCAACAGCCCTGGAAAAAAATGGGTGAGGACATTAAGAGATCAAAGAGAATGGAGCCAAGATACAGTGCCCAGAACCTCATACTTTGTTACAATGAATATGGACAGCTTTCTGCCCCTGCCTGTGAGATTAGGAGAATTCCTTCTGTCAGCTGCTTGTCCAGGTGTCCTGGATAAGGCTCTGTATCCAAAATTTGGGAATGACCAGGTTCTTCTTTATTTTTTTTTTAATATACTAAAATTTGTTACAATTATCATCTAAAGTACTAAACCATCACAGATACTAACTTTTGCAGCTTACATGCTAATATTATAACCTACATGCAATAGTCATTCCTTACCTGTAACAGCTGGATGTCAACTTCACTGGGTCATTTGGAATTTAGTGCCAAGGCAAGACTTCTCTCCGTGTGCTACAGCTGTATTCACCCACCTGGTACAGCAAGCACCTTCAGGGGTTGCCAGCAGTGAACCCTCAGTGACAGTGAAGCAGCACATCAGGCTGTGCCTTGTACCCAGCCAGTGGCCCCTGACAATTAAGACTGTTTCCAGTTTGATACAAAATGCTGTTGTTCAGGAAGGAGCTCAGGGTGTTGTACTGCCTGAGACACTGCAAACCAGTGGCTTTTGGTCGTTACTGATTTATTTTACATTTGCATCTGGTTTTCTGGGGGTGAAGAAGTTTTTATTTATGAACAAACTCTTTGCCTCTTCTCATATCCACTTTGATATTAGGCTGAATACAATACTAGAAACTGTTAGCCAGAGTAACTCATCATTATTTACCTGCACAGGAGTCAGTCATGCAGGCATAACATGCATATTACAATTCTTTGCTGTGAGTGGCCAGTTACTATAAAAGTTCTCTACCTTGCAACTCTTATCCCTAGAAGTTATTTTCTTTTTGCTAAAGGCAAGAGGAATCAAGACTTTGAAAAATTTTAGCTTTATTAACCCCCACAGAAATTAAGTGGTTAATTAAAAACAAAACCACCATGACATATAACATGTTAAAAACACCATTTGATTTAATGGTGGATTTAGCATCTGACAGTCACTTGCACATTTGGAGATGATTATATCTGGAGTTATCATGAACTGCCTATAGCTTTTTCTTTCCACTGCTGAATGAAATATTAGTGCAAACTATCATCATGATCTTACACACCATCTGTTTATGCTCCTCTTTTCATCTTTCTGTGATCGTACATCTCTCTATTTTAAATAGATTTATATGTCCTCTATAAACAATTAAATAAATCTTGTATGCAATAGAACTTTTGATGATCTCACTGAAACAGAGGAAGTATGCTGAAATTTAAACAGATAGGAATTAAATATTCATTGCCACTCTCAGAATGAATTAATCCAGCAGTTAAATTCGCACAGCAGCTATTCAACAGGAAACTTCTAAATGTGGATTCTATTCTATTCTGAGTATTGGTATTTTTTTTAATTGGAGGGTATATACACATGTGACCTTGTTCAGAAAAGAGTTCATTCACTGGTGTGATGACTCTCAAGCTTCCAGACAATGAGGATATAAATAATTTTACAGTAAGATGTTGGATTTTTTGGCACCTCACACCTGTTTCTTTCCTTCTTTAAAACTATCTATGTGATAGAATCAGTTAATTGATTGGCATCCTAATTTCTACTCCTAGAATTCACCATGTGATTTTTTAAATGAAATTTTCAGAAAAGAGTTTAGGCTATGAAATTTTACAATTATTGAGAGAGGCCATCACATTATCATGGTGTATAATTGTATTTGCTTCAAACAGCAACTTAATTATCAAGAAATTAGTGAACAGAGATTGAAAATTGCACTGAGGACTTCAACACAAGCTGTCATGGTTACTTCTGGAAAAAGAGGGGACGAGCAAGTAGCAACTGGGCTGGAGAAAGCCTCCAAAAAGCAGCCATGGGTCCTTCTAAAGTAACAGATTGGGCACAGCCAGGCTGAGTTAACAGGGTAGTGTGGGTGGAAGACTTCTAGAGTAGAAAGTGAGAGAGCAAAAGAAAGTAAGAGACTGATGAAAAGGAAAAACAAGGAAAAACAAGGAAAAAACAAGAAATCTGTGAAGTCAAACTGCCTGAAAACCTCTGGGGGGATGTAACAAAGCTTTTGTTCATGACCTCTTTCATTGAATGTGTAAACAGGCTGAACAACAGCTTGGGCTGCCCTTTCGGTGGCATTTAACTCTCATCTCTTGTGACTAATTAGGTTTGCTCAATAGAAGTAAACAGGATCAAGGGGCCACGTGGATTATGGCGGCGGTGATGTTTGATAAAGCGTCAGGGAACAGCAGCCTCAGACACAGCGAAACATTATGAAGATGGGGTCGCTATAGGTCATCTCAGCCGTTTTACACCACAAAGTGGTGGGTGTCTCCAAGGCCCTAACCCAGCTTGTTGTAAGCCTTTGAGACCTTTATCTTCCTTTCCTGTTTCAAAGAAAGGCAATGGTACAATATCCTTGGCATGATACACCACCCTAGAGCTTAGCAGCTAGAAGCAGGTGCTGGGCAAAGGTGCTTTACAACATCCACGTGTTCAGCTGACTCCAGAGCTGGGCAGGAGCTGCTCATTCCTCACAGAACATCAGCCACCCCACTCCCTGCTCAGCATTTTTACAGACCCAAAAATCAATCTTACACACTGGAAGTATGCTTAAGTACCCCCTGATGACAGTCACAGCATTACACTGATGTGGGAGACCCTCTGTACAGCAGAAATTACCAGAGAAAATTTGGGACCACCTAGTCCTTTTTTGGGAGAGATAAAATAGAAAGCAGCTAAGTTGGCCCAATAAATGTAAGCTATATATGCTGCTTTCCTCTGACATTCCCTACCCTCTTTTGGAATATTTCTCTTCTTTCATGCATTCCTCCTGACACATTTTAATGCAGTTCACTAAATGAAACAGTTCAGTGCTCTCACCTTACCCCATTTACCAGCACAATCATTTTTTTTATCTCAAAGAATGTACTGATCTTTATCTTTTCCAAGTAAAACACCAATACTGGAGGGCAAAATTTTCTATCATGTTTAGAGTGAAAAGCTCCAGGACTAATTTGAAGAAATGTTGTGAACCATATATTATAATTGTGGGAGGAATTACAGTAAACACCTGTATTTGGCTCTTCAAAGTAAAAAAAAAGAACTAAGAGCTTGTCTAGGCAGAACTAAGAGCTTGACTAAGATAAGACTTCACTTAATTATTATATGAAGCAGATCCCATCTTTTAGAAAATTAACCTTCAGAAAGTTGTTCCAGTTGTTATTATTTTCACTGCTAAGATAAAACTCTAATTCTGTTGAGTTTTGGCTTCAAGATTTGCCATACATCAGTATACACTGATGGCTGTGACTGTACTGTATAATTTTATTGTGTGCTGAAAATGTTGTTTTATAAAGCAAGTGTCTTAGATACTATGTTTATGTTAAACTCACAAACTTCCAGTTAATAAAGTGAATAAATTATCTTTGAAGTCTCAACCAGCATTTTCCCAAATCTTTAATAATTTTCCCAACATTTTTATTGAACTATGTGCAATTTATCTTAGACTGGACCCTGTAGCTGGATACAATATTTTAAAAGCATTTACCCTGAAAGACAGAATATCACATCTTGTATTTGATAACCCCATATTTATAATTCAAAACCACTTACTCTCCCTTTCAGGCATAGCGTTCCAGGGGGACCTTACTTCAGTGATTGCCTACCACGATCTTCAGATTTGTTCAAACCTCACTTTGTGCCTTCTGCTTCCTGAATGTTAAAAGCATGGAATAATTTACATGAGCAAGATGAGAAGCAGAAAAGGCCTTGACACTGTGTAAGCACTGTTCAGCAGTAACTAAAATATCCCTGTGTCATCAACACTCTTTTCAGCACAAATCCCAAACAGAGCCAAATAATCCCCACACAAATCCCCATACCAGCTACTGTAAAGAACTTTAACTGTCCCCAACAAAGCCAGTAGAGTCTAAGCCAAAAATTTTAAGTGTTTATCAATATAATAATGCATATGATTGTACACAGCTCTACAAGGAGGGAATTGGTGATGGTCAGAAAGATCCTCTGGTTACACTTGATCTCCTACAAGTTCTTAAGCTGGGAGAACAACTTTTTACACAGATCAGGATAGTAAAAGGGGCAATGGTTTTAAATTTTTAAAAGAGGACAGATTTAGATTAGATGTCAGGAAGAAGTTCTTTACTCAGAGGGTGGTGAGGAACTGGCACAGGTTGCCCAGAGAAATTATGGATGCCCCATTCCTGGAAGGGTTCAACGCCAAGTTGGATGGAGCCTTGAGCAACCTGGTCTAGTAAATGACATCCCTGCCCACGGCAGAGGAGTTGGAATAAGATGTCTTTAGGTCCCTTCAACCCAAGATATTCTGTGATCCTATGATTCTATGATTACTATTCTAAGATAACTGTAAATTCTTCTTTTATCCCTAAATGATAAGCTCTTACTCCTTTTTTGCAGTATCGCAATAAATAATAGTAATTTAACTTCCTGATCTTGTCTTACATTCATATTTTAGACTGTAGATAGAATTTTGAATTTTAGCAAGTGGTCAATATATTTCAGGGCTCCTTTTTTGAGTGAGCTCTTGTGTTTCATACTCTGGATTCCTCCACCTGCCAGCACACAAAGGGTTGTAGGGTCAGCCCCTAGCTGGGCTAGCAGGACCAGAAGAGCCACTTCTTCTTCAGAAATGTGAGGCAAAATAAAAGTAGCTTGTCCTCTCTGGGGCTATTTAGCTGCAACTCTCCTAGAAATTTTGACCTGCATAGGTCAAAATATAGTACTTCATAAAAAATATAGTACTTAACTGGTAAAACACGAACTGGGCATAGTTGCAATTTATGTTATCAATTATCAACCTTTAAATCTTGGTCTCACCTTAGGTAACAATACTCACCTTTACACTGGGCAGAGAAATCATCCTTAATAGAAAGTTCCTTCATAAATATTCTATTACTTGACCACATAAGAATATAATTATTACATGTGTACCCATTATTTATATAGGATGAGGGCTGCAAAGTATTTCCTGCCAATATCCACAAAAATATTTGTCTCTCAGCCTGCAGTCCCTAGAAGGCCTTGCAGAAATTCTCTTAAAGATGGCTGGCATTTTTCTGCTGATTTCTACATAAACTTTCTTCCAGCTTTTAAGGCTGAACTTACCTAACTTTCAGTGTAATATTTTTAACAATTTCCTTCTAGTTCTGTCAGTTTGTGTATAAGCATTCTCTATTAGTTTGGTCACTCATAAGATAAATTATATTAGGAGAAAATTAGGCTATTAGCAAAAACCCTAAGAAAATACAGTGAAACTTCTGCATTTTTCAGAACATTGTGGGAAATATGAATTTCAGCAGGTTCTCAAGCTCTGCTGGAGTGTCAGGGACTAATGAAAGTTATTCTACACCACCCACTGAACAGAGTTAAATAGTCTGATTAAAGTGTCAGTTCAGCCAATGGTTCCAATTTCCCTTTTTCACAAAATAAAAGCTCCAACAAAAAATTATGGAAAAAACCTATTAGATTATTTAGGTAATTTCCTGTCCTTGCAGAATAGTCCCTCCAATGACATTTTTATTCCAATTTGTTCAATGCAGTTTAAAGGCTTGGAAAGGTGTAAACCACAGCTGATGGCCACAGAAGTTACTGTCTGCTAAACCCTGATCTCTATCTTAACAGACATGTAATGACTTTTATTTTCATAACAGTATTGTATGTTGTCTACTTAAATAATGTCCTTGCACCTCTCTATACAGTGAATATTCCTATACAGCAAATACCCAAAGGCTATGCTAGAAACTTCCCGCTCATTGTCCTTCAGTGTCTGAAAAGACCTGCAATGTTTTAAGTTCTGTCAAAACACCCCAAGAATACTCCAGATGCAATCACTTTTTGTAACATCTGTACAGCGAGACACGGGCTATAGTGGTGGGAAAGAGAGAAAGTCTCCTTTCTTGCCAGATACCAGTGTTCCTCCTTTGCTCTGTCTCTGTAGTCTGGTGCAATCCAGCTGTGTGAATGTAAAATCAAATATAATATATACCACAATCAGAAATATGTTAAATTGAAGTATCAAAGGTCTGGCCTCTGGAAAGTCTGGTTTTTCTATATTTTTCATGTGGCATTTTTTTCAGGTTTTTGTAGCCCCAGTGCATGTCCTGCCTTTCCATGTGGAAGCATGCATTTTTATTGTAAAAGTGATCTGGTTACCAAAATTTTAACACCATTTTTGAACAGATTTAAAAACATTGTTGTTACAGTTCTCTGAAAACTATTACTGATTTCCACATTTCCCCCCAAGAGTAGCAGAAGATTCCACTTTTTAAATAAAACAATTGGGAAGATAAGCACAGTTCTGAACACCATCAAAGGCTTAGTGGCTCTGGATCAGGAGTATGCAGAGACAGAATTGAAAAAATCTCTCAGAGGCAGGCTCTATTAGATGCATGGAAAAAATGCATTTAAATGAAAATAGTAGCCTATATTCATCTATCTCTGCTGTTTTCATTAACAGGGTGAGAATTAAAATATTATATATTCAGGCCTTTATGACTTACTTTCTGCATTTCTGCATTCACTTTCTGCTCCCTCTCTAGAGTACATGTACTATATGTAAATACTCATAATTTTGAATGCATAATCTAGGTCAGGCACCTCTGTTTACCATGAGATCTTTGTCTTTATACCATATGTTAACTCTGCAGCAGTGGAACTGGAAAGAAAATGCTGCTTTTTCATGCAAAGTTAAAACTTTCTGTTTACCTTCCTCCAAGAAGGCAGCAGATCCCCCTGGCTGAAGAAACCACCTGGATGGACATCAATAGGTCTGCTACCTTTGGTGTTAAAGAGCTAGAGATATAGCAGTAAATTTTGAGTACCTTCTGAAGCCACTTACCTTAGTATTAAATGAGCTAGGCATAAAATATGTGAGTCCCCTGTGGTTATTTAGGTTCTTTGCAGTCTAATTACAGTATCTAATACAATTTGAATACAGTTTTGACAAAACAATGAACAATTGTGGATTATCCCACAAGGATGGTATTTGTAGCAGCAAAGCCAAGCGAGGTTTAAAACCAAACCTGGTTTTAAAGCATCCTCTGTTCCCTCAAGACATAAATTCTGTCCTGAATGTGCTTGGTTTGGTTTGGTTTGGTTTTTTTTTAAACTGTTCCGGGTGTGTCGGGCAGAATACCTGCCAATTAATTAAAAAGAATACAAACGCTATATGCAAGCAAAGTGTACTAAACCTAAAACTGGATGATGCAACACCACAATACTGTAAAGCAAGGGCCTGGAAAACGGGAAAGACAAGTAAAACCTCATTTCTGTTGCCCTGCTGAGCTCCTGGAACCTGGCGCTGCGAGAAGCCCTGTGGGCTCTCTATGGGCACCATAACAGTGGGTGTAACGGGAAGGATTTGGGAAGCAGCGCTCCTTAGGGCCGAGGCTCGGAGGTCGCCGGGCGCCGCCGACCCGCTCCCCTCAGAGCGGTCGGGCGGGCGCCTGCGCGGGGCCGCCCCTCAGGCCCCTCCGCCCCGCCCTGCAGCCGAGGCTCCCCGAGCGGAGCGGAGCGGGGCTGGGCTGGGGCCGGGGCGGGGCGGCGCTGCCGCCGCTGCTGGCGGGAGCTCGGCGGGGCGGTGCCTGGCGCGGACCGCCCGGCCCCACCGGCGGAGCAGCCGCGGGAGCGCGGCCCGGGCGACTCGGCCGCGGGCGGTTCTGGCGGCCCGAGCGCCGCGCCCTTCCCCGGCTCCATGTCGGCGTGGCTCGGCCGGGCGGTGCTGCTGCTGGGGCGGCCGGGGGGCCCCGTCGCCGTCCCCTCGTCCTGCCTGGGCTCGCTGCGGGGCCCGCGGTGCTGCTGCCGTCGCCGCCTGGGCAGCCTGCGGGGCGGCGCCGAGGGGCTGCTCCTCCCGCGAGGGTCGCGGGCGCTCGGCACGCACCCCAAGAAGGAGCCGATGGAGGCGCTGAACACGGCGCAGGGGGCCCGCGACTTCATCTACAGCCTGCACTCCACCGAGCGGAGCTGCCTGCTGCGGGAGCTCCACCGCTTCGAGTCCATCGCCATCGCCCAAGGTGAGCCGCGACCCGCCCCGAGCCCGGCTGGGGGTGGGAGGGCCCGGCCGGAACGGGGGCTGAGGCTCCGAAGTTTGGGGGTCCTCACGCTCTCGCCCAAGCGACTCCTTCGGGCGAGTAGGAAACTCCAGCCGGACGAGGCATCGAGAGGTGCTCGTCCCTGTGCGTTCGTGTAATCGGGTGTAAATGAGGCACACGACCTGAAATGTAGTTTCCAGAAGCATCCGCAGCACCTTCGGAACTTAAATCGACCCAGTGTGTCAAATCCTCGGTGGGTCTGTCATCTCACCGGGTGTTTCAGACAGCCACGGGTGGCCATTTTTCGGAATGGGAGTAGGAAAGTGTGTCTCATAAAATCCTCCTGACACCAGGGCAGCAGTAAATTGATTTCAGACCTGTTAAGAGACGCCAGGCTGCTGCTGGTCTGGGAGCTCATTCATGAGTTACACTTCCCTGCACAGAGAGTTGCCGGTTGGTTCTCGTTCGGGAAGGTGTGCATGTGTTGGGGAGGTTCATAGATGTGTCTCTGAATACGGGGCTGTGCAACGCTAATTAAAGTAATTCACAGTGATTTTTCTCGTATGATCCAACTGTTCTTGCCAACTTGACACTGTTCCTTAAACAAATCAAAACGTGACAAAACCAAATCCTCTTAATTACAACCTCCTTACTTCTAGTTCTGATCCTCAGCTGTAATTTACAATCCCTATTGTAGCAAAGATAATAGCGGGTGCTTAAGAGATCAGTGTGCATTTGATCTAGGCCTCTTTGTGACTTTGATAGTAGCGTGCCCTTGGAAAGGGCATTTCTGTGCCTTGTGGCTCCTCTGTAGATGTCTGGAAAAATTTTGGGTGGGCAGAGGACAAGTTTGAGGGTCAGCTGTAGAAGTGCTGCTTTTATGAAGAGACAGAACCCTTTCAGGTGTCTCTTTGGTTTTGTTTGTAGCACACTTGCATATAAACACTCGTGTTTCTAGTCAGAGTGAGAGTAGTGCACTTATACGCCTCATTTCAGGAGCAGCAGTGCTTCTGTTTTGCAGACAGTGAATCAGTTGTATTTGTTTTACAACATAGAAGGTAGTATGCTTTGAACTGGAAGTTGACACTAACTTTTGAATACTAACAACTAATACTCTTCCCAAATAAATCCTTCTCAGCTTCTGAAGGGTTCTTGCCATGAGGTTTTTGTGTGAGTTTCTGTCTCGTCGCTTATTGGGCAGGTTAAATGGAATGGAGCTGTGTACCTGGAGAATGATGTGGTGGATATCAAAATGAGACTTTAAAATTTCAGTATAGTGTCTCAGCGTTTACACAGATATAGATCAACAGATGGTTGTATTTAATATCTTGTTGCTCAGATGCTGCTAGTTATAATATGAAAGTCTATTGTGTAAAATAGTGTGACTTTCTGATGATTCGGGATTTAGAAGCAAAGTAACAAAAGCATTAGTTTGAATTTAGACACTTTACTGCATGGGAGATTATTAGTTGGTTTTAAATTTATTCCACTGCTGGAAATTGCAGTTCACTTGTGCCTGAAACTGTAATCATTAATCTTGCTGGAGAGATTATTTCAGCAAAATCTCACTTGTGGGCTTAGTAGCCTCACAGGTAAGGGCTGCATAAAGTGTTGTAATACCATCAGACCTCATCCTTGGAGTCAGATTCTTGATCTGCCTGCCTAGTAGCTTGATAAGACTTTTTTTGTAGATAACCTTTTCCTTTAGCTAGTTCTATTCATGTGATATTTTTACCAGACTGCAGCATGGTAACAGCGGTCAGATTTACCTATAAGAAATTCTGTTTCTTCATGTGTTACAAAAAAAGAAAAATCATAACTGAAAAAGGCTTCTAATAAGTCTGTTAAATAGAAATTGGAGAAAAAACCTATCACGGTATCCCGCAGTAATAGGGAGGAGGAGAGAGATCCAGCAGGCAGGAATTGTGCAGCAAGATTGATTTATTTAATTATTTTACAACTCTTTAATAGACTTTTTTCTTCATAGTCTAATTGGTCAAAGCATCAGCCACCCATTGGGGTGATTGGCTAAAATCCTAAATCATCCATTGTCAAAATACTTTTCTACTGCACCATAAACAAAGCTCTGCAGGGTTGCAGGTGTTCATAGTTTATAGAACTCTGCAAATATCTTTGTGAGAGAGAAACATATCTCACGGGACTGGAAAGAAGCAAGAGAAATTCTTGCTAGCTGCATATTTGTATCCACAATTGCCCATAGCTGTTTTCTGCAGAGGATTGATATTGAAAGAATTCAAATTTTGCGTGAAGAAGGGCAAAGGGGTGTCAGGTATGTATTATCACTCTCAACACTGTGGAGTGCAAGGAGAAGACAAGGTGGATAGAAGGGCTGCACTGGAAAGAAAATTAGAGACTTTTCTGAGCTACATGTTTGTATTCTGTACTTAAAATGCTTTATTATGTTTAGAAAATACTTTGTATGATTGCTCTTTCCTGCTGTTGGAATGGTGTAGCAATGACCTGAATAGGTTTGTGAGTGAGTAGCAAATGAGGGGAGAGATACTTGCTTTTAAAGTACTTTCTCTGACCGACTAGTGTCACTTTTGATTTTTACAGCTCATGAGTTTAGTCAAGACAAAACTGTTTTAGAGATGTTGGGTTTCTTATCAATCTTCTCATTCATTGGCAGCATGCTGTAGCTTCCAGCAGCTAATTCTTTAGCTGAGGTTGTTGTTTGTACTTTTGTGTTGATTTCCAGTGAAAGTGATCCAAATGCAGCCTTCAAATTCTCTTCTTTACTGCCTGAGTAATTGTGTTCTGTTTGAGTCTGAAAAATCAGTCTGAAAAATCATGAAATGCCTGTGCATTTTGCCACTGTGCTTAAGCTTGTTTTGTGCCAGTGATCTTTTCATAATTCTTTATGGAAAGGGAGGTGTTAGTCCATACCCTTCTTAACACAGTCCGTATTGGGTTAAGTTTTGACCTTCTTCCTTCACTACCTCTTCTGTGCCCTAACAGACCCCATATCAGCTAGGGGAGGCTGTCAGCAATATGGGGAGACCTGGGCACATCAAGAACCAAATGGGGCAAGTTCCTCAGCCCATTCCCAGGCCTACCACCAGAAGGATGCAGTTCCACCAACTAATTGCCCTAGCACGAAATATGACAGGACACACTATCTGTGGCCTCCACTAATGGCAGAGGCTGCAGGGAAACCCATCCTTTCCTGCGGCTGCTACGCTGAAGGACTGTCCTCAGGTAGGTGAGTTGTAGCTGTTACCTGTAAGTTAGGTGAGTCTCTGAAGCATTTTTGAAACTTGAAACATCTGCTTGTGCTGTAGTCACGAAAACTGTAGGTGGGGAGAGGTTTGAGAGTATGTTCCTGCAATCACCTTGTCACCTGTCTTACCTGGAGGTCTATGGAGCTTCCAGATGCTGGGTGCTAGCAGTTGGTTAAGCAGTGTAGCTTATGAATAAACACTGGCTGAAATTCTGTTGTTTGTTTTAGTGCTTCAGTAGACAGAGCTCTATCTGTGAGCATGTGATGGCTGAGAGCTAAAAGCCTGAGTTTAAATTCATAGATGAGTTTTGCATAGTAGAAGCTGGGGAAGACTGTGAGACTGAATCTTGATAGAATAGTTCTCAGAAAATATTTTGAAAACTGTCCTGGTTTAGACTATAATCTGTATCTTACCATTTTAAAATTTAGTCAAAACATCACTGAGCTGTTCTTTCTGAAAACAGCTGCAAATCCTTCTCATCTGGATTTAGTTTTCCTTCTGCATTAAAGTATTTTTTTTCCTTTTTGAACCTTGGAATGATGAATAAGGTGTCCAGTGTTTACACAACAAAGTGTTATTCCATCCTTCTGGAAGTCTTGTCTTGTTTGAAGATTGATTTCATGGTGCAAGTGTGGTTTGTGGTGAGGACTGCCCTCATCCCACTGAGCTGGGAGAAGAGGAACTATTGATACTGTTGTGCTTTGACAGGTACCAAGGCACCTGTTGGGGACAGTTCTCTCTTCCTCTCTCCTTTACAGACCCAGCATATACAGGTGAATGTCACGCTGTGTGTGGTGGAGCAATGTCATCTACTTCTATCTTCTTTGCTGTGACCTAGGTCAACAAATTTTTTTAACTCTAGTGTTTGATTGCTCTTCTAGGAAAAGGTTTTCTTGTCTAATTCACAAGTTTGAAGTGCCCTGTCAAGCTGGTAAAATAACAAACTCTTGCCAGCCTGTGTGAGTCCCTTTGTGTTCTTAGACCATTGCAGCCTATATCAGGACTGTTGCTAATCTCACTGCTGACTCGAAAATACTAGGTGGTGAAAGGAATATTGTGTTTGAGATGCAAAGATGTGCTACTTCTTGCTTTTGAAACTTTTTTTTTTAATATACTCTCTACCTCCTGCCCTGAGTCTTGGAGCCCTCTCATGAAGACAGAGTGCAGAAGGAAAAGTCCTACTTAGGCTCTAGTGGTCCTTTTAATTAACATCTGAACCCCATGAATCACAGAATCATAGAATCTCCTGAATTTAAAGGGACCCACAAGATTTATCGAAACCAAGTCCTGCGCTTGCACTGGACATCCCCAAGAACCACACCATGTGCCTGAGAGGAGCGTTTTCCAGACACTTCTTGAACTCTGTGAGGCTTGGTGCTGTGACCACTTCCCTGGGGAGCCTGTTCTAGGGCCCAACCACCCTCTGGGTGTAGAACCTTTTCCTAATACCGAACCTCAACCTTCCCTGACACAACTTCAGGCCTTTCCCTTGGGCCCTGTAACAGACAAAAGATCAGTGTCTGCTCCTCTGCCTCTCTTTGTGAGGAAGCTGCAGACTGCAGTGAGGTCTCCCCTCAGTCTCCTCCAGGCTGAATAAGTTTGGGCTATTCAGCCTGGAGAAGAGAAGGCTCTGGGGATGCCTTACAGTACATTCCAGCATGTTAGCAGGGTTTACAAGTGCGCTGGAGAGGACTTCTCACAAAGACATAGAGTCATAGTCAAGAGGGAATGGCTTTAAAGTGGAGGAGGGTAGGTTTAGATTAGCTATTGGAAAGAAATTCTTTACTATGAGACTGATGAGACAATGGCATAAGTTGTCTAGAGGAGCTGTGAGTGCCACTTTCCTGCAAGTCCAGGTTGGATGGGGCTTTAAGCAACCAGATCTAGTGGAAGGTGTTCCATGGTGTTGGAGCTAGATGATCATTAAATCGCTTCGAACCCAAACTACTAGGTAATTTAGGGGATGAGGTTTAATGTCATATACAAGAAAATTTGTGCATGGTCACTCGTGGTAAAACAATTCTGAAACCGCTCTCTGAAAATTTCAGCTGTATCTGTCTGCCTTTGAACCTCTTGCAGCAAGGTAATGTTTTCTGAAGCTCGTATTGTTTTTGCTATGGTGGTTTGATTTGCTTCCATATTCTGAAATTTCACCTTCTCATGTAACTTAAAGCAGGTTCTAGTCTGCTTAAATGCAGAAACTTTGTCTTATGTTTTTGCAGAGAAAACCCTGGAAACAATCGAGTGGAATTGGTGTAAAACCTACAGAAATCCAGTCTTAATATTTATAAAGGATCTTTTTCTTGCTGGTGGATGCTCCAGTATTGATTGAAAGATTTTAAATAATGACTGATTGCTGTTTTGCTTTTGAAAACTCATTGTAGCATCCCGGTATCCTAAACCACTGGTACCACTTGAGAAGCCAGCAGAGGAGGTAGAGTCACCAGAGACGACCAGTGCTTTTGGTACAGTAAAAAAAACCTGAACAGAAGAGTGTGTTTGCTGAGATGTGCATTGCATAAGGCCAGCAGGCTGCTGGTTTGACAGACTTCCCGCATGCTTGTTTTGATGCATTTGGCATGTATTGCTGCAGGAAATAAAAGTACACAGTTTCTGTTCATATTCATATAAAGCCTTCAGTCTCAAGAATTTCAGTGATCCGCATCTTCAGGTACTTACTCTTAATTTGACCAAGGTATTCAAGCATAGGTCTTGTGGAAACTGCTGCACTATACCATAGTTTCTCGTTAATACTTGACCAGAGATTTCAGACTATGAAACAACATTTTTATGAAATAGCTCAGTGTCAGCTACCTTATGCTTTTTTCTCGGAAAGTGATGTGCGTAAAATCACATGGTCCAAATATAATGCAGAAATAATACTATTGTTGAAAAATATTATTTAGTTAGCTGCCTTTGCTTTTTCCTGCAAAAGGTAAAATAAGATTTCTCCAATTAAAATTTGTTTTGTCTTTTGCATGTGTTTAAATGTGATGAATACAAAACAGGTGTCATGCACAAATACCTTTTAAATCACAAATCAGAAAAAAAATATCTGAACCTTAAGCCAGTGTTCTTCAGCTGCTTCTTTTGTAAAATAGCACATTTTGGAGCTAAAAGGAAAATTTGTCTTCCAGTAACTCTCTTGTCCAGTACAAAGACTGCTTTTGATTTAGGGCTTTTCAGGGAAGATCACTTGAAATGTAGCTTTTACTTAGAGTGCAGCTTAAACCTTTGAGAGTGATAGATTCAAAACACTCAGATCTCCCTGCAACAGGCATGAATGAAATAGATCATGTTCATTCTGTGAACACAGAAGTTCCAGTGTGTAACCTCAATGAAAAGAAAAGGAAGTCTTCCAGTTTCTCTAAGAAAGAAATTATTTAAAGCTGACTCATTCAACTGAAAACTCTTAGCTTTAATCAGCCTTATTTATTATTTAATCAATCCAAATATGAAACTACAGAGGTATCTGGTGTCTCCAGAAAAAAATCCTTTCTAAAAACAACAAGTAAGTGGAAAAATAAGATACCATGCAAGCAGAGTACTTAAAGAAGCTGTCTTGGCTCCCTGTGCTGTTGTTTAGATTTTTCTACAAAAACGACTCATTTTGGGGAAAGCTGGACATGAATATGTGAGCTGCCTTGTGCCTCCCTTCTACTTTATCCTTAAATTAGCATGGTGATATTTCAAATATCTGAAAGCATGCCTTTTTGTTTCTGTTTTGTTGCTGTGTGTGAGAAGTTCCTTTAACAGTGAATGAGTCCCTTGGAATTTCTGGGATGTGACTAACCCATGCCTGAAACACATGCTTCCTCTGAAACTTGGGGAGCATTTTAAGGCAAAGCCCACAAAATCCTTTTTTCAACCCAACTGAGTGCATGTTTCATTCAAAACTATGGAATAGAAAACCATAGGTTTTTTATTCCAATGTTCATTTACTTAGGATTCTTAGATATTTATATGTTAATTGTTAATAAAATACCCTCCCTAGCAGCCATAATACATAGTGATACTTGCTATACTTTTTTTTAAAATCATATTATTTTCTCTAGATAATAAAAAGGGGAAATAGGAACATATTTAAGACTCTGTATTTTGAGATGGATTGTATTCTGTATCAACTCTCCTATTGGCTTAAAGCAGTCATAAGAAGCAGGTGGTTTGTTTTATTGTCTCCTGCTGTATCTAGGGTTAAAACCTTTCCTCAATGCTCTTAAATACTTCATGGCTTTTAGGCATTTCCAGAATTAAAACATGCCTTACTGTTTGGCAGTGATCCTAGTGAAAGGCTCCTGCATGATGTGGGGGAAGAACACAGCTTTGAAAAATCTTTCTCATTTCAGGAAAAATTGAAAAGTTTGAGACAAAAAGGCTTCTACAGTGAGACCAATTTCAACTGAGAGGAGCCAGATATAGGGTCTGCAGTGGCCCAGCCTTAGGTTCCCAAAGCTCACTTCTTGGAGATAGTCTGGGACGTGTTGTCTGGGCACCAGCACTTCTTTCAAAACATTCTGGGAAGCTTTGAGGCAGGTTTGGGAGGGGACAGTCCCTGATATGTGATTCTTATCTGTGCCATGGACAGAGGTCTGTGCTTTGGGTTGTGTTGTTGTATGTAAAGTTGTATTGCCACAAAGCTCAGGTCCAAATGCATACTGGGAACCAACAAGTAACTGCTGCACTTTCACCTGCTACATTTTGCTTTTAGGCATTATCAGTTTCTGGTTATTGTACTGTTAGAGTAACTTTTCTTCCATGGCTTTTAATTATTTGCACTTGATAGCATTTGACTTTGTGCAGTGATCTATCCCTTAGTGCTGGCAGGTTTGCTGTAACTTATCTTACTCTAAGAGTGTGAATCATTGGTCTCCATGAGGATATTATCCCATCTTTCATAACAATCTTAAATGGTAGAAATTGTGTTTTATTGGCTTTGTTTAATTTTGTGGAAGACTAGAGAAAAATGTGCATGGAACAAACCAATTTCTTTAGCCAGCTGCTCTTTCAAATACCATCAACTTGTGTTTTCAGATTACAGATAACCTTTTGATCCAGTTGTTTCTTTGCTTCAGTTCTGGCAACAGGCTGATTTTCACAAAGTGCAGGTAAAGCTGTGATGTTACAAATGTAAAATTAACTGTTTTGCTCAAGATTGTGAGATGTAAGAATTTCTAGCTAGATTCACAGCCTTCTTGCCTAATAAAGTTTTTTGCCATAAAGAAGGGATGGGAGAACAGCTTGAAATCCACTGCTCCTTCCCCAGTTTTATTACCTACTTATATTATTTTATGGAGTAAAGTAAATAAAGTAAATAGGTAGCTGCAAAAGTGACAGTGCTATTACAAATAATCAGCCTGGTGACCTTTTCCTCCTGCAAATATCCGACAGACGAATTCTGATTCAGTGTCCCTCTCTCTCAACAGAACAAATGTACCAAAGGTTCAGTTGAGTTCTGATAAATGACAAATGGCCCAGGTTGAAAAAGACTGCTCCCATGGGAAATTATATGTGACCTCATCTAAGTTTTTTACTCATTTATCGGATCTGGTTTATCAAAACAAATAAAAAAGTCTTTGGATTTGTAAAGTTTTCACTGTTGGATTACATCTCAGGGTTGGATGCTAGGAACCTATTGTATCTACCTGGTTTCCATGCTTATATCAGTTTTTGCAGTTGCACACTAATATGGCTGAGTTTTACTGTGGTTTGTATCTGACCCTGTGTTAAAAGCTCAGCTTAAAAAAAAGAGCTCACTTTAATTTCTTTTTCCCAGCCATAGAGGAAAACCATTTTCCCGGGTTTCCCACAGTGGGTAAGGGCAGGCCCGCATGAGCTGTGGATGAGGTGATGTGTAGTAGATGTGACTTGGCCATAGGGGTGTGGATTTACTGCTGGCTTCACCTGTGTTGTTGTAAAGAGTGTTCTGTTCTTTCCCTGCTCCCAAAACCTCTGGGTATGAAAGTCTCAATTCTGCTTCCCATGCTAGCACTGCTGTTCTTCTCTGGGCCTGGCTGTGCACCTGACTGAGTGCCAGAATAAAGGAGAAGTCCCAAATACATGATCAGGAGGGAATTTAGAAGCAGGAAGAAAAGTATCAGATCACCCCTTGCAGTAACAACATGACTTTAGATCACTTCAAGGTGCAGTTTTCTGTTTGACCTAAGGTTCTGTCTTTCTGTTTTCTGATGGGCAGTGCCAGGAGGGTTTTTGTGCCTCAGGCTGGAGTCTGTTCTGGGATCTCTGTGTTGCTAACAGCACACAGTGACTTGCACTAGTGAGCAATACTGGCTTGATCTCCCAGGTTACCTTTGCAGTTTTGTCAACTACTTGCAATTTTAGTTTTTACCTCAACGTTGTCTTGTAGCTAGGAAGGGAGCTGTCTCTCCTCTCCTCTCCCTTCCTCTGGCTCTCTATTCAGGATTATTTATTGTGGTCTGAGTGGCTGCCCCCCCACATCACACAGTACTTTGCTTCAGCACTGCAAAAGGCAACCTCAGCCTGAATCCATCCCCTTCCTTGCTGCTGGAAAAGGGGCTGTGTAAACATTGCACAGATTTTGGAGAAGCAGAGGGAGGGAAGGATGCAGGAGGCAGACTGTGATCAGCATCCATTGCACAGCATGAAAAACTATAGGGGTGCATATTTCATTAAGATCTCCAGTAAATAGCGGCGTTGCAGTTATGTCACTGATGCAGGCAGTGCCACAGCATACTTTCCATTGTCAGTGGGAGAAGGGTTAAATACATTAGATTCCATATTTCCTCCCCTGTGGAAAACAAAACAGGCTTATGCCTGCAGAAAACTTTGAACTGAGGATTTGTGTTTGTATTTCACTAATTTTCAAGCTGATTAGGAGAACTGGAGGTGAAGGGTGTAATTTCAGCATTCACAGGAGTCTGCTGCCTGCTTACAGTAAAGCTGTGACAGAAGAACAAGTTAAAAATAATGGTGGAAAAGGGAAAGTGCATAAAGTTGAAAAACAAAACTGTCTTAAGTAGCAGAACTGTGTGTTTCATAACCTGGCATTGGGTAGTTTCTGGGAAAGTTAAGAAGCATTGGGATTAAATAGATGGACCAGATGTGCAGCTCTTCATAGAGCAGAGGTCCTGAAGCAGCTTTAGAGGGAGTGTGTGCACAGCTGGCACTTGCAGGGGTGTGACAGGAACCGAAGCTTGCATTGGCTCTGCAGCTGGAAGCTGCAGGGATGCACTTGCAGCTGAATCCTCCTGAGAGAGGCCTCATGCTTGCCAGAGGCTGGAGAAACACCAACCAGGAGAAGGATGTTCTTGGGTTTTTTTGTTTTGCAGAATAAAGGCAATTGGTTGAAAGAACTAAAAGTGAGCTTAGTCAGAACTGTTCACTCTTAGGAAGAGTAGAGCACAGTAGCCTTTGTCTTCTGTTTCTCCTTATTTATATGACTTTATTTACAAAACCAGCAATATTAATATTTCAGATAATTTTGAACAGAGTGAATTTTTTATTAGAACTTAAAATTCATGTGCAGAATAAATTATTGCATAAGCAACTGCATAACAGCCCTGTAGATATTCCATATTCTTATAACATAAAAGCCAAAAGAAAATATTTTAAGGTAAAGTTGCATGTGAAGTGATTTTATCTGTTTTTGTATTATAATCATTCCTTCAGCTGTTTGCCAGAGAAAACTGTCATTGCAGCTTGAATTTGATTATGCAGGGAGTCAGATGGGGAAGTAGGACTAATTTCACAAATGAGGCTTTACTAAGTTACATGGGGAAGGGAAGGGGGTATCAAAGTGATGAATCTACTGCACTACCTCTAGCAGCAGGTGAAGAGTTAAGAATAGCTTCATTGCTACTGCATTCTGTATTCATTAGGCATTTATAGAGAGAGGCACAAATTACTTGCATGTAATTTATGGCTGGAACTTAAATTGTCAGTGGTTTCTTATGGTGTTCCTTTTGCTGACAGGATTGAATAGATTCTTAAGAACTTCAAGGCAGCTGATACTTTTGTCTTTAATGCCCCAATGCAATGAAAAATTAGAAGGAATGTCATTACACTTAGTATGAGTCTGTAACAAAATGTTTGACGATCATTCAGCTTATCTGGCCTCTCTGTCTCTCTTATTTTGGGTAGCTGTATTAAGTCTGAGACAGATGATAAGCACTAAACTCTACATGCATTTAAAATTATTTCAGACAGAAGCTTATTTCTGCGGTTGTACTTGCTTCCAAGGTCGTCCTCAGGCAGGGAATGGAACTTTCTGCTTACAAGAAGGCTGTTACTTAGTGGTGTGTGTTTTAATAGCAGTTTTTCTTCAGGTCTCTGTAAAGATTGTAGTCGAGCTCTCTTAAAGGAGAAGAATAATCCCACCAAACACATTTAATGTGCCAGCCCCCTGTCTGGTGCTCGTGCACTGCTGCAGCTGCCTGCAGGTGGTGGCCACTGTGGGAAGGGTTGTTGTTGTCTGAGTGCAGGTGCTGCTGGTACCAGGGGCTGTGGGAAGCATGGCTGTTGCTGTTGACCGAGGCACAAGCCCCCTGTGTTGTTAATACTCTCAGTTTTGTGCCAGGGCAGTGGAGGAAGGAGTGTCCTGGTTCCCCTGGGTTCTGCACAGGCTGTTGTCAGTGATCTGTCTCCTCTAAGGGGTTCTGCTGCTGGCTGCAGGTACCAGGCCTTGGCCTGAAAGCCAGGGCTGCTCTTTGTTCTCAAAACTATTTTCCCACTCGCTTTCTTTCCTGGGGAAACAAGTATAGTTTTGTGCAGGAGGGGAAAGGGCATAGGTGAGAGGAGGGGCAAGAATAAACCAAGCTTGTCTCTCACCAGCTTCTCAGATTTCTTGTTAAAACAGGGCCTGGGGGAACATAAATGAATAAACGATACTATAATTGTGTATATATAACTCCCTAGATATTTCATGAGCTCTCATGTTTAGACATCAGTGATGTCTAACACAACTCTATTTAAAGGTGATGAAAGTCCTCCAATAGATCAGATCTCCGATTGTGCACAGAATGCTGATAATTTTTGTTAACAAATCTTCTGTGGTGTCCCACAGAATTGCTTTGCTTGTCCTTTTACAGGAACATGTTATGCCCTAATAATACACAGATACCACAGTCTTGTTTCCAGTTCAGCACTGTTGCTGTGCTGCTACTCCATTCAACTGCAAACCCATGAAATGTTGGATAGATCCCTGCCTCGAATGAGAGGGGCCCAAGAAGATCAGTACTGACAGAGAAATGCTGAAACAGTTAAATGAATATATTTGGATGAAGTTAATTCCACTCTGTTAGTCAGGACTCATCTGGTCTTTTTCCAAATCTATTGGAGACAGTGTAAATAATCCCAGGGGAGGATTCATTCATCCAAAGATAGAAGAGTTTGCTATGCCACTGGGAGGTGTCCCTCCTGTAGCTCCTGGGAGCTCCCTGCAGTCCTCAAGTGTTGAAATGGAGAGGATGAGGAGGGAAGGCAGAGCCAACCTCCTCTTGGTGAACTAGTATTTGGTTTTATAAGGCAGGGAATTTTAACTCTGAAGATGGTTCTTTCCAGTCAGGGAATTGCTATAGCAAGTTTATTTCCTGGCAACTCTCAAGTACCTACTTATTTTTTTTTTCATTAAATAATAATGCAACCATTTACTTGTGGAACACAGATCAGAATACCTCATTATTGTTCTTGTTTGCTCTCCTGTCAGTGTTATTATGTTGCTGGCACTTTTATACAAGCACTTCAGCTGATTTTTTGACATTTTCCATTTCTTTCTGAAGGAGACAGCTCGAACTCTGTATTGCTATCCTTATGCTGCATCTCTGTTACGAGCTGCAAGTCCTTTCTGTGTTGCCATCATTTTATGTGATTAACCCCCTTGAATCCCAAAGCAAGTATCTTACTTATAATTTTTTTTTTCCAGCTGTGGTTTGAGACCTTTTTAAACAAACCACTACTATTTTGGCATGAACCTGCTTGAGGGGAAATGCTGACCTTTACATTTATAAGGCACTGATAGAGATCAGGGATAAAGCCCTCTTAATGATGAGGACAGTGATTTGAGCGAGCCTCTGGATACCTGTTTGCATTTTATGCTTTCTCCTAGATTTCCAGTCAGTGTTTCCACCTTAGGTCTCTCTGTTTTGTCAAATGTCCTTAAAAGGGTATGAATGCTCTGTCACATTTTTGGAAAGGATAATAGGATAAGTGTATTTTGTACTCACTACAGGTGATCACAGGAATGACCTAAGCCTGAAGTCACTACTGGGGTTTGTTCTGAAGGGAGTTGGTTGGCCAGGGAGCACACTGCATTCCTGCAAAGCTTGTTCAGATCTTTGTCCAGTAGTTGTAGCAAAAGTTTCAAATAACGGTGATAATCTCCTGCTACTTCAAGGTTTTTCACGGAGGGTGATGCAACATGATCACTGTGTAATTCTCTACAGTGTTACAGAGAATATTAAAAAAATACTGTTCTATTTGTATTTATGCAAAATATCTCTTTGGGCATAGTTACCTTTTCCAGAGCAGTAGAGAATTTTTCTATCTATTTTTCTATATTTTCCTCTGTCTGTTTGTACCAGAGCTTCACCCAGCTTTCCCTCTGCTGGGCATGTGACTGAAGGGGCTGACAGCCAGGTTTATATTTAGCATTGCAGGAGTCAGCATCCTTTCATGCCTTAATTGCTGTAATAACAGGAAACCATTTGTGAGTTATAACAAATAATGGAGAATTTTTCTACTGTCAACTCATGGATTATTGTTTCCCCATCTGGAATATTAAAGGAACCCAACTGAAGATCAATGGGACAAAGTTTTTTAATTTTGCTAGATTGCAGTTTTGGTGAAAACATTGAAGAAGAAGAGAGAAGGAAAAAAGGACAATGAGGAAGCATCTTACGAGTTTATTCCATGAATGAACTCAAACATCAGAGTCAGAATTTGCTTTTAAGGATTCACCTCTGAACAAAGCAATAACACATCTCATTTTTAGGCTCCAATCCAGAATTTTGGGGGTAAAGATCCTATTGTGAACTCACGTGCAAAGGAGTACCTCTTTTTAGTAGACACAACAATTGCTCTGATTTCTTGTTCTGTGCTAGTGATGCTTTTGCTGTTTCAGTGATATGTATCTGAATGATTTGCTGAAATGATCTGGACAGGCTTTTTGGAGGAAACAGATTGATGAATTCAAGACAAAACCCTCTGTAACTTCCAGATTAGATGCCTTCGGAGCCTAAAATGATGTTATAATAGATCTAGATTATTAATATTTTTTATACTCCTCTTCCTTCTTGATATTTGTTGTTTAATAATTAAACAATTCAGTCACCATTTAAAAATCTATGAAACACTCCTCATATTTTTGTCTCAGATTTAACAACACTCAGCAGTAGCAAGTATTTTCCTAGGGTAGCTCTGGCAGTAGTACTGGCATTCAGTGTTAGTGTTTCCTGCCCCTGGGTGACAGTAACAGATTCAGCTATAAAATTTATGGTGGTGTTAGCTGCAATTCGAATAAAACATAATACATGCCTTTAGGCTTGCAAGTTCTCTTGTATGCCAGTTCTTAAAAAAATGGTAATTCAGAAACCTGTGATGACAACTTGCTAGGTTTTGGTTGGGTTTTTTTAAAATAAATGCACTCCCATTACCTGTTAGTTAGTTGTGGTGAGTTTGTCAGCTAAGAATAATAATTCTAAAACTAAATTGCAAGTACTTGGCTACAATTGGCAGAGTGACTTTAACTTGCTGGGTTTGGGCCAAGTTGTGGATGATGGTATTATTTATGTTGATGGTTTTATATTTCACTCCTTCACCCCCTGTGCTTCCCCCAGGTTCTAACTATTTCTTAAAATAGTTAGAAAAAAAGATGATTACTATAAATTTTAAAAATTTCAAGAACAGATTTAAGAAGCAGTAAATGTTTTTCTGCTTCCCAGACTTTACTAATTCAGGGCTCATGACATGTATTGCACTTCAACCTTGGCTTATAACCCCACTTATGGTAATGAATGTCAGTTAGAAAATAGCAATATTCCTCACTCCACCATTTAATTTTATTCCTTCTGCAGTAAGATGAATTCTGTGTCTTATTGAGCACTGTGGCGCAGGATGAGCTGGTGAATGGCCATCGTGAAATGCAATTCTGGAGTACTTTAGAGTTGTTTTCTTTTTCCCCCAGACATTTAAACTCTGAATTGTTTGATTCTGACTGAATTGAGCTCTTTAAAGAGGGTTTTGCAATTTGGATTTTTGTTTTCCCTCTGGTAAAACAAGCAAAGGGCATGTTTCCTTTGCTGTACTCTCTGAATATTTTTATTCTTGTTTTTTTGCTGAGTCTTGAAAGTTCAAATAGTCAGAACAACTTCCTATGAATAAATACCCTATTCTGAAATATATTTTTCTATCTAGAGTTTTAAAAAATTGGTTTAAAGAATTTTTTTGGCTCTCAGTCCGTTCATATCTTGTGGAGTTTTAAAGTATGTTATGCTTTAAAGAGGTGGTGTTGGAAGTGATTCTGTAAAAAGGTTTTTGGCTTTCCAGCCACAGTGGTTGGGGGTTTTTTTCTGCTTTAATTTTTTTTCTTTCTCCATGGCCCAGCTTTAAACTAATCTTTGGCCTCTGCAAGTAGAGCTGAGCTGCACCAGCCCTTTCCCTGTGCTCTGCACCTGGCAGAGGCAGAGTGTCAGGTTTCAGGGAAGTCTCCTTTGTGCTTTAAAGCCTTGTTTTGGTGCTCCACAGGGGACAGCTTTTCCCATGAGCCTGGTTCTGCAGGTACAATGTGACAAAGTGCTGAGTCCCCTGGTCTGACTTGGCCCTGCTTTGTGCTGGGGTAGGATGAGATGCTCAGGCTCTGTCCTGGCTCAGGCAGAGAGGGAGCTTCCCTGTCCAGCGTGTGTGCAGGATTCACCAGCCCCAGTTATCTGAACTTCATCTGGCAGACTTGTCCAATCCCTGTCTCATTAATATGTGTAACCACAGATTTTTTTCACAGATTAATTTTTATCTTAATGATGAGGGAAGCTGTAAGATAGGCACACTTCCAGATGAGTTTACAAGACTCCCTTTTATAAAATAAAGTTCTTGCATGTGCAGCACAAAGACCCGTTATTGACATGAGCTCCCTGTGGCTGATCAGGAGCAGTCTGGTCTCCAGAGCATTGTGCCACCATGCTGTCCCTAGTGACCTCTCTTGCAACTTTTGTCCTGATAGTGTTGAAGTACTGCTTCATAAAATGCCTATTTAGGAGGAATCCCACACTACTGAAACAGATTATGTCAATGATTAAGTTATTTTTGCTTATATTTCATCCCCTGGTATTTCCCTCTATATTGTACTAACTTGTCTTTCCTCTAACCTCAAAGCTGTGTCCCCCAGCCTCCCTTCTTTTAGAAACATCCCAAGGTAGTCCTTGATGTATGTTCTGAGGGACAAGTTTATGTTCTTTTTAGTTATTTAGTTAGACTCGGAACTCCCATTATTCCTAGACGTAAGACATTTCTATTTCTTTTTCCTTCTACCAAACACTTTTAATTCTTCCTTTTGGTACTAAGTTTCTAAAGTCAGTTATGCACTGGGTTTTTTAGCTTTTTTTAATAGTTGTCTAGCTAGTCTGAATAGAATGTAATTGTGTAGGCTGATGGGTGCTAGCAAACTCTTTTGTAGTTAAATCCAGAGAACTGATGTTCTAGAGCACTGTAGTTATTTTGTGACAAGCTGAATAGTCTTTTGTATGCTGTATTGGTACCCAGAATAGATGGAAACTATATAACCTAACTGGCTGTCATAACCAGGGAAAGCTATGAAAAGATGTCCTCCTCAGAGGTAGAGTGTTTCCTGGAAATTTGTTGTTACAGTTTCTTATCACAAAATCCTTGCATATGGAGACCTAGATCTAGAGACTAGATGGCACTGCAGCAGCAGGGATGGTTTCAGTGGCAGTGCTGCAGGAAGCCTAGGAACCACAGTGGTTGGTGTGATGGCTTCCCATCAGAGCAGAAAGCCATGGAGGGCAGCACTCTGTGACCTCCTGTGCTTGTGTTCGGTTTTGGGTTTTTATTCTCTCCCTGGCATTCAGCAGGATGGAGCAGATGAGTTTAGTCGAGCTTCATTAGGAATGTGAGGGTGTTGACTTAGGTTGCTTGGCCACCCTCAGGGCATCTGTAGCTTGAGGAAACCGTGGCATCAGCTACTCTCTTTGTTTCAAGGTGGCTCTGATTTTCCCCAGTGTTGTAGGAATTTACGGTCTCTGAGAAAAGCTGCCCAAAGAGCAGTACTGGTGTATATAGATCTTTCTTTGTCCATGCTTCTGTAAAAGATTTTCTTAACCTGTGAGGACAGAAGGAGACCATATGAAAATGGGTCCCATCCCCAATCTCATCCTTCTTGAACACAAGCCAAAAATTTTAGTCTGACGTTTTCTTGTTGTCAATACTCGAGGCTTCAGAAGATTGACTCTCACAGGGCTCCCCTCTATTTATCATGTTCCTCTTCCATGTTCCTCTGAGCTTTGAATCTGTGAATTTCTTGACATTTTCTAGGGGAAAGCAAAATATCTTTATTTCTGTAGTATTTGGGCTATACTTGTCCCATTTGCATGATAAGTACAACTGGTGTTTCTAGACCTTAGGTAGTGTTTACATTGGGCAGAGGGAAGAAGGACCTCTTCAGTAACTGCTATACCTTGAAAGTTGTTAAAGACCTTCCATTAATGAAACTTTATTGGAAGTCAGTGTCCTGGTTGGCTGAATACTGGTGTTATGATCTCACTCTTTTCCTCAAAGCTACTTTAAGTGAGTATTTTAGTTTCTTTACAATAGTATTGAATAGAAGAGTGACTTGGATGCAAGAATACTCACTCTAGTCTGCACTGCTCAGATATGTGTTCAAATGAATCACAGTCTGTGTTTGCAGCATTGTCTTTCCATGTACTTGGCTTCCCCAAGTAAAATTTGAATACTTGAGTGTTGTAGGTTCTGTGTTTTACCATTTTTAACCTTTTTCTGTAGAAGTTACCTCAGCAGAAGTATGGAAGCAACTTGTCAGAATCTCAGGGTTCATAATACTGGAAAATATTGTGGGAATGATTCTTTCAGTTCTAAAAAGGAGGTCTTATTCTCAATATTGATGTGAAAAAATACACAAAATAAGAGAAACCTAAAAAAGTAGCTAGGTTTCTTTCCCTTGCTGTTAAATGAGTAACTTGCTGCTGCATTCTGCACAGCATCTCTAGTCATGACTGCATTGATTTTGTGTACAGAAAGTACTCTGTCAGGTTCAGGAGTGATGTCCTGGTCCTTGCAAACTCTTAGTGATTTGAGTCCAGGATACTTGCAACATGCACCAAATGACCAAACTTAATCTGCTGTTACTGAAATCAGTGGTCTCTATTTTTCTTTTATTCTTATATTGCTGTGAAAAGATGCCTTTTGTGAGACTATAAATGGTAGGATTTTTTTTTTGTAGACTCTCAGTGGGGGAAAGAAAGTTGTCAGCTGCATGTTTATAGGACCTCTAAAAATTAATAACATACAATTGTCTCTAGAAGATTTGATTTTTCTAATTTTAGTGTGTTTTTGTAATTTTCAAATGAAGATGGCTGTTGGACTGCTTCTGAAGTGTGCTGTTACTTTGCATAATCACTTGTACCAGTTTAAGCTTGTAATATTCTAAGACTTCTTGGCTTTAATACCATGTTTTCTTTTGTAAAAATAGTAAAAATGTAGGTGTGAAGTATTTTTCTTTCCAACTTGAAAGCTGTTAAATAACATAACTGCTTTTTTGTCTGCTAGTAATTTGGTAAAGACTTTATAGTAAACCAAATTTGTGATGAAGCAGCTAACTTTCTCATTTCATTTTGACTTCTCTAGAGAAGTTGGAGGTTGCACCACCATCTCCGGGACAACTGAGACATGGTAAAAGAAGAATGTTGAATATGGTTCAGTATCTGTGGAGTCTCTCTTTGAATTGGTGTCATCTTTGTTGTACAAGTGCTTGTCTGTCCTCATCCCTGTTGTACGGAGTAAGAGAAAACCAAAGCAAGCACCAACACTCACCCTGCTGCCTTTGTTTCATAACACCTCGGCTGGAGAATGTGCAGCACTTAGTGAAAGTAGGACAGAAAGCCCAAATGAGAGCATGCTGTTCAAAGCCAGTAACAAACACTGTTTTTCAAAGCCAAGCAGTGTTGATGCTTCAGTACCTTGTGGAGGTTTTGTGTTTTAAAAGGACTGAGAAGTGGTATAAAATTGCAGAGAAATTGGAGTATTTATAATACGGTGATGATTCAAATTCTGATTTAAGTTTCCAAATTAGTGTATTTTTGTGATTTTATACTCTCCAGTGGGCAATTTATTTAGGCAAAATTTTCCTTTTCTAAGCATCTACATTTATTCTCATTTGGGGGGTTTTTTCCTCCCTTTGTCACTGGGGTTCTGTTTGCTCCATGAATTCCAAAATTCTGTCCATTTCACTAAGAATTTGAGCTCCCTTTTTAGCTCCAGTTTGGTACACACATTTGAAAATACCAGGCATATCTGTGTGCTTTTTTTGTTATTTATGTTTTGGTGGGTTTGTCTTGTGATAGCTTAAAAAGAAATTTGAAAGTTTCATACATTTTGTGCTGTAGTCTTTTACCTGTGCAGTTTGGAAGATAGGTGTATTCTCACTAAGTAGTTGCAACTGTCCATTCACGTTCTAGTACCTAAACATGAAAGATCTTGAGTGTGGCTTTGGTTTTTTGTGTGGTCATGGATTCATACTGTCTGCAGGAAGGAAACCCAAAAGGTACTGGTACCAGTTTCTTTTCACATGATTGTGAGGGTCATGTACTCTTCTTTCTTCCCTCTTTGTAGGTTTGCATCTCTTTAAGTTTATAAAATGTAGGAATTATAGTCCAATCTGAAGTGAAAAAAAAACCCAAACTCCAACCAAATCCAAAGTAATATCTGCTGCATTATGAATGTTAAAGAAAGTGAAAATTTTCAACTTTCAGCTGTGTTTTTGTCAAGTAGCATGTCCTCGAGCTGTGTTTAGTCTTACGAAGTGAGCACCTTGAAACTCAGCTGGAGGCAATGCTGTGCAAATTCAATCCCACACCCATCAAAAGCTTACAAGCTAAAACCTGGGAGAGAAAATGAAGCAGGACAAAAAGGAATGATACAGTAGCACTGTACTCATTCTTAGAAATTACCCAGAGCAGTATGTTCCAAGCTTCTGCAATAGAAAATATTTTCAAAAAGGATTTAATGGGTTTCAGAAGTAAAAAAGAAGAAAATGCATGAAACAAAAGGTGGAACTTGGTTTCTTAAGCAGCTACAAATCTAACTTGCTCTGAGGACAGTGCACAAACAAAATCAAGACAGAAGTTTGGGTTGAATTAGTGAGATAATTAACAGTATATGACACACTAGTGAAAATCACCTTAGCATTTGCCAATTTGGCTGGAGTGTTGACAAGAATTGTCTAGCTCCAGACAATGCTTTTAAAACATGAATTTTTAGGAATGTGTGAAGAAGATGGAGCTCTTGCACAGAAGTAGCGAGGGACTTGCAGAGAAAGGGCCTTTATTTCAAAAGCAAGAGAAGCATGCAGGGAGTCTGGTGAGACAGTTTGGTGATCTTCAGTGATACTGCAACATCATTGGAAGGTCTGTAAATAATACCAGAGTTTGTGTAGCTTTAAATATTTCTCTTGTGAACTAGTAGGCTTCCATGTGAAATTGTACAAGTATTTGCAGAGTAAATTTTTTAGCTGGTTCTTCACAAGCCATTAGTAACATTTCTGTGTAGCCGAGGGTTTTACCACACCTGCCAGCAACAAAAAGGTCACCAGCAGAATTAGTAGGAAATGAATTTTGTGTATGTTGCCTTTGTTTCTCTTAAAACCAGTATTAGACATTTCAATTGTTCCTGTGCCCGAGTGAACTCTCTTATAATTATTTATTTTCTCTCTTACTTATTTCTTTTAGTGTTCTTCCACAATGCATTACCTTTTGTAGGGTTTGGATTTTTGGATAACGCAATTATGATTGCTGCGGTAAGTTCATTGTTTAATTCCGTGATTGAGTCTGTAAGATTCAAGAGATTTTCAAGTATTTTTCCAGAGAACAGAATAGACTGGCCTGTGAGGTCTAGTCTAGAAGGTCCCCCTGCTCAGGATTGTCTCAGGATCTCTAGTCTAACTCCTTGCCCAAAGCAGAACCAGCTGTAAGATGAGACCAAATTGTTCCTGGTTTTATCCTGTGGGACTTGAGAAATCCAAGGGCAGCCTGTCTGAGCAACTTGTTCCAAGGCTCAGTTGTCCTCATGGTGGAACATGTTTTGCTATATCCGACTGGAACACGTCTTGTTTTAGTTCATGCCCATTGTCTCTCATCTTTGGACCACGTCGTGCTGTTCCATAGTGCAGTCCGTGTGATTTTGTTTCTTCAGCTGAAAACATAAGGAGCTGTGATACTGTGTTTTTATTTGTTTGCTCAGTATTTGTAGAAGTTTTCATTCAGTGCTGTACATTCAGCTAAGAATTGGGGTGGGGAAGATGGTGTGCAGGGATAGGGGTTGCAGCTTTGTCCACCAGCTGCCTGCTTACAAGAGTATGAAATATTAAAAGAATTTCAGAAGTAGGCTCTTGCCTTAGGGGGAAATATATATGCCAGGAAGGTAGGATCTGTGTGATCTAATAGAAGAAATGTCCATTTATCCTTTCGCTTTTAACATAGACAAGCAGTAAGCAATAATTCTGTCAGTTGTATCACTATAATTTATTTTAATTCCAGATCCCTCAAATAATGAGAAAACTGTTTATTTTTCAGGGTACCCAAATAGAATTGTCAATTGGAGTTGTCTTAGGAATTTCAACTATGGCAGGCAAGTATTAAAAATGCAGCACATTTAGTCTAATATGGCACATTCCTATATTTTAGGCTGAAAGTAGCACACAGGGCTGGAAATGGCTCTTCCTCAGTCTTGCAGCTGCCTTTCCTAATAAAGAAACAACCTCTGGGTGAAGCAAGGACATATTCCATTTCCAGAAATGGAATTTCAGTTCAAATAGCTTTTGAAATGCTTGTTGTTGGTTTCAACCTAATAATTCAAATCCTGGGTCAATTGGGAAAGTGTATTTGCATTTCTGTAGTGGAACTGCTCTAAATTCCCCAGGACCCAGTATTGATGTATGTGGATATATGTATTTGTACGTTGCTGTTTGCTTGCAGTGCTAAGTGGAGATCAGTGTTGGTGTCTTTCTACTGCAGTTCTTGGTGGCTCCTCTGGCTTGGTGAGATACCACAGGAAGGCCAAGCAGCCACCCTGCTCCTGCCCTGGGCCAAAACTGATAAGCTCTTCTTGACAGCTTTGGTGCCTCTGCAGTGTCAGAGGGTACAAAGCTGCTCATGGATCCACCAGCTGCAGGTGCAGCGTTGTTCGAAAGCACACAGAGGGAGAGCTTAACTGGAAATGTTACAGCAGAGCGAGTTAAAGATTTGGGAATTTGCAGTCCTTGGTTCAGTGTGAGAGAGTCACAGGCAAGCTTATCTCAGTAAGGCCTGCTGTGAAATCATGTATTTTGTGTGTAGCTTTGTTCATTCATGTACAGTATTTCTTCTTAAATTGACACAGTTCATGGATATGTTGACATTGTTTATCAAAGCTGCATATCTGAGTGACAGCTCCTTCTATTTCCAGTGCTCCTGTGCCTCTTCAGGCTCTGGAAGGCCTTGCTTGGTGTCCAGCATTAGCTGCATGGAGCTGGCAACCACACACAGCTGTTCTAACATTGATCTCGAAACTTATGTTGATTTCCAGGTGTTAGTGTTGTCTTTTTGTATTTGTCAAGTTTTCTCCATGTAAATTGAGAAAAATACTTGCACCTCCTATTAATTTTAGTCTGCCGCTGTTACTAAACTGTAATAAGGTCAGAATAAAAACATTATAATAAAAGGAACTTAGTTCTACTCTTTAATTCTATATAAATTGATAATAAGCGAGGGTCACTGGGGGCTGGGAGCTGGTAGGTTTTGTTCATAACTAGAATAATACCTTTTTCTCTTCCCTCTTCCTGCATCCAGCTGCAGCTTTGGGAAACCTTGTTTCAGATTTAGCTGGACTGGGGTATGTATGAACTTGTATTAGGAATATTAAGTGCATTCATTGAGATGCAAAGTGAGAAAATAAATTTTTTTGTAACATAATATAGCTCTGCCTAGTATACGTTCTCAGAGTGTTATCCCCACATCTGAAGAGATTTTCCTCTCCTCAGCTAAAACAATATCTTGGCAATGTCTTCAGGTCTAGGCACACCTGTTTCTGATAAAAAGAGATACAGCTTATTTTAGTTTATAAAGGAAATTTCTGCATAGCTGCTGAAAGTAAAGCTGTTTGTTCTGCCTGTTTTTCCCACTTTGCCTCTGTTTTGTTTTCTGCAAATTACACGGCTTACTACTAACTAGTCTGTGTGTGACCGTTCCTCCAGTAAAGGTAACTTAAAAAGCTCTGCAAAAATGCATTAACATTCGTACCAGTTGTGCTGTACTGCATAAAGTTTTTCTGGAAATACTGTATATTAAATCAGTGAGATAATTAACTTACATTGGAAAATGTGACCTTTGGAAGTCTGAACTCTTTGCCATAGTCTTCTTTCAGTCACTTTATCGGTATGCTGAAGGAAAAGCTCTTGATTTTAAGTTCAAGTATTTCAAAACCCTCACTAGAAGATACTGTGAGATTCAAAATAGTTTGTTCTTGTCTTCTGGTTCTTCCAGTCTTGCAGGTTATGTAGAAGCTTTGGCTTCACGACTGGGTTTGTCAATCCCTGACCTGACGCCCAAACAGGCTGACATGTGGCAGACGCGTCTCAGTGCACACTTGGTGAGTATCCTGTGGGCAGCACTGCTGGCGTGGAGCGTTTTCTGTTTAAGCTAGCTGATAAATGCTTTTTGTCACTTTTTCCATTTATTCCTTAATGACCACCAACATTGTGCCTGTTCCCCAGAAGGTTTAGTCATGATCCCATGTCAGGGAGAATCATGAGACTGGATTTTTTTGGGCTTGAGTGGTTTTTTGTATGCAGCAAGCCCCAAGTGACTAGTGGCGTGGATAGTCTCTGCAATAACTTTGTGTATGCTGTGCAGATACCTGGGTTGACCTCTGGCTATGGTGACAATTTACTTGGAAGTTATGACTCCTTAGTAGTTTACTCCTGTACGTTCTTTGTCAAGTGCATGCTGTTTATACCTGTGCTGGTATGTAGTAATTTCTAATATTCTATAATTAGCTTGGATATGAAATTAGCTTTACTCTGGCCAAACTTTTAGCATTTGAGTAATAATCACTGCCTGTGTTTATGGTTACAGGATACTCATCTTGCAGATTCATTTTCCGGGTGGTTACTTACTTAACATTTAAACATTTGAAGTGGTCCCACTTCAACACTGAGAGCAGTGATTAAAGAAATAGATTATCAGAAACTGAGTAAAGAAACAGATACTTATTTCACTTTGTCAGAATGAGCCTTCACTGGGAAAAATACTTTTGCAGATTTAAGGGAAGAGAAATAGCACTTACTGAGGAAAAGCTGTGGGAGAAAGTTAGGTTTAGCAGTGATAGATCAAAGCACTGAGCAGTGAAGGGTTGGCATATGGTCAGAAGGCTGCCCTATAGTGTGTCCGTTCTAAGAGTCTTCTCAGTAAATCTGAGCCTGTGGAAAAACCCTTTTATTGCACTCTATTCACGTCCCTTTTATGTGAAGACTTCTGTGCACCTTTGCCTGTATGGTAGCATTTTTTCTTTTTTACCTGCTGTCTCAAGTGTTTCAGCACTATCCACCTACTGCTGGTGATGTGGTTTGGAGGCTGCTTGTCTTTATTTCCTCTCCTCTTGACTTATACATTCAGGTCAATTCTGAAATGTTTTGCAATTTTTATTGGTTTTGCCTTGTGCCTTTGAAAGGAGCCACTCATTTCTGACTTTGATGACTTGCAGTAGCAGATACAAGCAGATGCATTTATAATTGCACCTAAAATGTGTGTAGGTGTTGTTCAGTGGTTTGTTGTTTTGGGTTTTTTTTTTTCCCTTTCCTGTCTTCCTGGCCATTCTGCTAATCCTTTGAGTGTCTGTTTTCTCTCTTACCACTTGTGCAGCTCTTCATGAGCATTGCTCTCCTCTTTCTTCAGAATTGTCTTTTATCACAGCAAACACTGTTTCTAACCTTGTCATATCTGTCTCTCTCTCATAGACTGTGTTTCTAGTCTGCATGCTAAGAAAAAATACGACTCCTAACTGAAAACTAGAATGAGGGGTGTGTGTTCCTGGTTGTGGTGGTACATGGGAAATGAGTAACAACTGATCAGTGAAAACCTAAATTTTTTTCCCCCCTTTCTTTAGGGTAAAGCTATTGGAGTGACCATTGGCTGCATTTTAGGAATGTTTCCTTTGTTGTTCTTTGGCGAGGAGGAAGAAAAACTGGAAGAAAAATAATAATCTTTTTACAAGACATATACAAATGTAAACTACTGTACCTCAATTATTCAATTATGCTGTCAATATTTAGGAATTAACAGACAGTAAAAAATGTATAGGCTTGGGAACAAAACCTTCAGCATGTCATTTTATGGAAACACTAATTTATTGTGGCCTTGTTGTGTTCAGTACTTCTTTTTATAAGATACCATCTAACTTTTTATTTAATTGTAAATTTTTGAAGTGTTTTCACTTATGGCAAGATGTTTACCACTTTCCCCTTTGAACTTATTCTTTAATGGATTATTACTTCAATAATCCACCATGGATAACAGTATCACTCTTGAGTTGCATATTGGTTGCTTAACAGTTGTAATTGCATGACAGATATATATCACTGGTGTTCATCAGGTCCTTCAATGCAGATTATTAAGAAGGTCAGTGATGAATAATTTGAAGTCCCTCATTTTGCAAGGTGACTGGTTGTCCCTCACCAGCCATCATTTTGCACTGCCTTAGATTAGATATTTCAGTGAACTTTGACAGTATAGTTTCATTTTTTTCACAATTCTGACTTAAGTGTCTCTGAATTGTCTTCTGAGATGATCATGTTGATGTTTTGACAAGGTAAGTGTTTCCAGTGTAGGCTCTCTACCAAGTCCACTTTAAAAGTAGTGTTTTAACACCTTCTGTCTTTCCATATTCATGCCTCTTTTTTCCTTTCTAAACAGTGTTTTGAGAATTGAGTTGAAATATCCTTAAATTTGTCTTTCTGTGTTTTGAGTGTGGTATTGAAGAATTCAAAACGACTGTTTCAAAACCACAAACAAATTTTTTAATTATTCTGTTTAAAATAAGGTTTGAATAGTTGATTGAGATGAGGCCAGGGAGTAGTTCAGGGTATGAATGAGTGCTGGTGTTGCAAGTTTGTAATGAGTGGTGCAGTTGAAATGATAAGTGTACCATCAGTCTGGATTAGAGGACCTGGTTTGATGATAATACCTTTGTATTTAAGATTAAGCCTTTGCTACTTTTTTTTCTGTGAGACAATTAGTAAAAAAAACCTTTTTACTTTGTCTGACTTTTATTTTTGCAGTCTTACTTGATGTATTATAGACCTGACAGTGCAGTATCATGTAACTGCTTTTTTATATGGTTATGAATAAAATGATGACAGCTATTGAATATTCATAATATTTCAAGATCTGACTTGCAAATAGCATAATGCTAAACTGCTAATTGTCCCTTAGAGGAGAAGGTTTCTTACTTGTTTGAATACCATTTGGAAAAGCTACTAAAAAGTGGCACAGCCAGGGCACTTTGAAAGTTTTATTGCTGAAATTGCTAGCACTTCACAAACCTAGAAAGAAATGTTAAAAAAAAAATTAAGTCCCCTGATGATTTTTATTTGCTATAGGAAAAGTCTTATTGTAATGTGTGTGTTTTACAAAGCTCATTGCTTATCTCATTGTCATAAATCTGACTTCTGTGTTCTGATTTCTAGAAGCCCTTCAACAGCAATACTGAAACTTTGACTTTAATGAAGGTGACACTGTTGTATCTGTTTCTTGAAAAGCAGATTTGGAAAGCTTAGACTGAGTAGTTGTAGTAGTATGTGCTGTACTTGGCACATTAAACCATAAAAATCTGGACCAAGCTGTAAAACTGAATGAAAGTTCAGCCAAGTATCAAATACAAATGCAGAGGAGTTTCTGCTTGCACTTCAAAGAGGAAGCTTTATTGAAATAAAATTAAATAAAATAACAAAAAACCCCACAACTCTAACAAAAAAACCCCCAAGCCACAAAAACAATCCAGAAAACCAATTATGCACTCTTTCCCCAACACATTGCTGCTGGTTTACAGTGCTTCTGTGTTCAGAGGTTTTTTTACTCAACCACACATTTGTCTTGCTTTAAACTTTTAACTGTTCTGCCTCTGCATGCACTTTTGTTTCTATACAAAGCTGTATGTATTTCCCATGTTTTTCTTAAACTGAAGTACAAGTCAAAGCAATTTTGCATAGCTTCTTTTGTAGCTGTTTTTATAATTATTTCAACACTGTTTACCACTATGATACTGGCATCATAATTGGAATCTTCCAGCAGTCGCCAAATCTCTGTTCTTTGGCATTGTACCATTGGAACACTGTTTTCATCACTCTTTTACAGCTCATGAGAACAACTGGAAGGTTGTGCCAGCTGTCACAGTACTGATTGTTTATAATGGCAATAGGAAAGACTATACTATTGTTAAATAGCTTGTGCATGTAAATTGAATACCTTTTGTTGCTGTATGTCAAACTATTGTACTGCAACCAGTGCTTTTATTGAGAATCAATGAACTAAAATGTCTTGAAAGAAGTTAATCATGTGTCGTCTTGTTAAACTGTTTAGCTGACCACAAAAATGTGGAGGGCAAGTGACACATGGTAAGAAATCTTGGGTGTTTCAGTCTGATACCATAATGAAGAAGGTGACCTCTGGGGTTTTAGTATTTGACAAAGGTGAAGAATATCTTGTGATTTGAGAGGATTAGTGGTGCTAATCCAGTGGTGCTGGAGGCTGAGAGAAGGTGCTTGTTGGGGTCAAGGTGCCCCCCTGAGAACCATGGGGTAGTTTCTTTGGCTACAGGATCCACACTTGAGTGGACATGGCACTGCTTCGTGTGGAAGGGAAGATTTGTGCCTGATCTGTGCCCTGTCTCTCCACAAGGAGAGTGGGTTTTTGTGGGGTGTATGGATGAAAGTAATCCCTGATGCTCTCATCACAGTTTCTAAAAACTTAAATGAGAAGACAGAGTCCCCTTTATTTTCTGGTATCTTCTCCCTCCTTGATACAAGGAAAACCAAAACACTGCAGGCTTGTTCAGAGACTTCAGTATTGCTCTATTTTTGTGTTCTATCAGTTTGTCCTGTGTTAACAGGAATTTTTTTTTTTTGCATTGAGGGACTGGTAGACTCGAAATGGTTTTTGAAATACTGTCTCCTATTGTCACTTAAATTATAAATGTATTTTTGACTGTATGTTACCTCTAGTAACAAATAACATGCATCTGATAATAGGGTCGCCCAAATCTTCTTGCCAGTATTTTCTCATGCATGTACTTTTACATAAATTATTTGAATTCAGACAACATATTTTGTATTGTCTTTAATTAAATTGTTGAACTTTCTGTAAACTTTTGTACTACAGCAAAGCTGTTCTGTGTTTCTTTATTAGACCAGATGCTGGAGGGGAAATGTTAATAATATCCTGTGGGTATTCAGCCTCAGTTATACAAAACAGGAATTTATTATATTTAAGTTATATGCAAGTGGTCCTTTGTCACTGTCATAGGAAATACCACCATGAAGTGGTACTTCTGTCTCTTCATGCTTGGAAGAGAGCAATTTAAATAATTAAAATATTTGCATGGTAAACTGGTGGTGTTTGTGATTAATATTAATCAGAAGTTCACTTGCACTTGAACTTTTGGAATTAACTGAGGTTTTTTGTATGTAACCTAAACCTTTTTGAACTTTCCTGGACTTTGGAGCTCCTCAGTTTTTTTTTTTTTAACTCATTGGTCAGTCCCTTTTGTGGATGTATGTGCAAAAAGAAGTGCTGTGAGTAAAACATCTGTACTGTAAGGATGGTCTCATCTAATTTTGAGAATCTTTTCAGGTTGGCTGTTATTTTACTCTATTCTGGTTGCATCGTGTACTTGAACTCTTCATTAATGCTGTTCAGAGACTCTGTCACACTTCTACCCAACATTTCCCTCTTATTGGTCTGATGTTTTACATGGTCTCATGACAAGCTGACAGAGCAGCAGTTTATAAACTGAAGGCTTTAATAAAGGAGGAATTATCACCCTGTTCTGAGAGTCCTATGCCTCTGGAATTTTTCAATCTAAAATGTTAAGAAAATAGCTAGAGCTCTCATAACACAAATTGACACATGCTGGAACATTGGAAGATTCCAAAGAGCTGATGAGGTTTCCTTCCACCAGACTGGCTTCTCTGCATATTTCAGCTATTGAATCATAGAAGGAACCATTAAAGGAAAAATGATAGAAAAGGACAGGGGTCCTTGAACAGGAAGAGGAGAATGTTTACAGGTGATTTACCTTTGCAGTACAAGTGTCAGGCTACCAAAGGCCACACCAAAAGCCAGTTGGATATTAAAGGGAACAGCTTATTTTGTTGAAGTTTCAGGTAAGCTTTGATGCAGATCTGTGAGTGATTTTTTCTCTGCATGGTTTCCCCTATTAGTTACTTGCCCCCTTTTGTGTAGGAACACTGAAGGGTAACATTTTCCTTCTACACACTTTGTTCCCTGAGAGCCCCACAACCTGTAAGGAATGTCAGGACTGGGGATGGGTCTGTAACCAGAGCCATTGTTTGTTGGAAAACATCCCAAGAAGAACCCATGCTGTGATAGGTAGTTTTATCTTCATTTGTAGTCCTCATTTGCCTTGTAAAGGCAGGCAGACAGTGGAATAGTTTCTCTGGGAAAAGAAATGTTTTTCTTGGATTGTATTCATTTATGGCAAGGGTTATTGTGCTGACATGCTGAGGAACAGGGCAGTCCTTCATGTGGATATTGAAAAAAGAAGAGATTTCTCTTGACCTCCATTGGAATCCTTAATGTCTCCTCTCCTTATCTCTGCACTAGATGAATGGCCTGGCTGTATGTTTGGCAGATTATAAAGCCCTGGGAACGCCAAAAGGCAGTTACATGTCATTTTTCTACAGGTCACTAAGATGACGTGAGGGGTTTGGGTACTTGTGAACTCAGTCACATGCATGTCCTTGAGGCTTCAAAGCTCACTTTTCATATGTTTGGGAGATTCTTGAAATAGGATTTCCCTGCCTAAATGTAGACTTTCCATGTTGCAACTGGGCCACTCCATCTGTGTTACATACCTCATGACCCCTTTGTGTATGGCAGAACCAGTCCTATAGGGTGTATTTTGTCTGATAAAGATGTTGCAGTTGAGGGTGGGATTGCTTATGTGCTGCTGGCAGGAGGGTACTGGCTTACAGCCTCTGCACCAAAAATACAGTGCTGATGTTAATTTTTACAGTCTTCTAATATTCTTTAGGCCATGGTGAGTGTTCAGAGTGTAGTGGAGTTTCAGCAGTGCCTTTTGTCCAGAATTTGTACAAGTTTTGATTGACCTGACCTGTGCCATGTTGCTTTTGGTCAGTGAAATTATGAATTGTGCAAGTTAGCTTGTTCCATGAAGTGGAAGAGTTTATTTCCCCATGAAATAACTGGTTCATTGGATGGAAACTGCTGACTGTTGTAAAGCAAACCGGCCTTGTGAGTGGAGCAGCTTGGTAGCAAAGAGGGGTGACAGGGAAACAAATTACTTCTTTAAAACTTTCCTGCGGGGAAGAGCTGCTCCTTTCTTGATGGCTGTTCTCTCTGACACTCTGTGTCGGCAGCAAATTACAATTTTTTTTTGGTTTTCATTTCAGCTGCTGTGACAAGTGACGCCAATGTTTTGTGTCATGCAGCAGCAGGGATCTCTGTAGAAAATTACTCTGCTTGAAAAATGAAGTCTGCTAAAATAAACAGATTGTCCAACAAAAAGGAACTTAAAGTGTACTTACAAGTAACCTTCTGCTAAAATCTGTCATCTTGGTGTTGTTGAAAGTTGGTATAACACAAGGTAGGCCAATGGTGTGACGTATCAAAAAGTGTCACTGATGAATCATTAAGAGAATTATGTCCTACAAAAAGTTACGATTTTCATTAACATTCTGCAGCTGTTCCCTCTCAATGCTGGGTTTCCTTTTTTTTTCTTGAGTCACTTGTGGTTCTGATGCCAGCATGGGAGGCACATAATGAAACATTAAAATATAATTGCAAAAGAAGAGAATGTAGAAAGGAAATAAACCCTCCCTTCAAAGAAATGCAAACAAATTATTAATGTCATTAAAATACTTTAGAAAACAACACTAGCAGTGTTTCAGTCTAAACCAGCTACTACTGATAGTTGCAAAAGTAGAAGGTTTCAGAGTTCTAGATGATGAAAACTCCCTTGGTGCAGGTCCTGTATTGACCTGATTCTGATTTAAACTGAGTTCTAGTAAAGAGAAATTGTGGATTTTGCATGGTTTATTTTTTAATCCTTCTATTTTCACATTATGTAGTTAGCATGCTTCTCTCATGTAAAAGCAGCCTGTGAAAGTGCAAGAGTTGCCATTTCTGCTTTGTGCTTGGTATTGTAAATAACTATTGGGTACAATAGAGGGTAGGGTTTTTCCCTATATGATAACATAATACCCAGCATACTTAAAAACTGTTGTATGGTTCCTAGTTGGATAAATGTTGTTAAGATGGTTTTTACGGTGTCACACATAAACCACTCTGAATCTAAAAAGGGAGTAATTGTTAGGATGTAATTCCTTTTCTCCATTAGTGGCAGTCTGTGCTTCACTTTGATAGGTAGGTGATGGCAATTACTTAGTGCCCTTTATGATTTGACTGTTTCCCTTAAAAGACCTTTCCAGCCATGATGGAAGATACAATGGCAGCTGTTACAGCGGGGATACTGTAACACGTGTATCAATCAACGAGGCCCATGGAAAAGAAATATATATATATATGACGGATTCTTGATAGATGTTTCAGAGAGATGTTTATTTTCCCAGCCGCATGGCCGGGATCTGCCCAGGAACTGAGGCAATCCCGGGACCCGAGGGTCCTTTGCCCGCGCAGGGGAACACAAAACAACCAATGGGGAACGAGGCTGACCAGGGGCAGGGAAACCCCGTGCGTCCCCCTCAGGGCCCCTCTCCCAGGACCACATGGCGGGGGGAGAGACCCCGATATTTCACCCGTTTATTTTTAACAAAAAGAGATTTAAAACTTAACATTGAAAACAACTGGATAAATATGAGATAACAAGGACAGTTTCAAAACAAAACAAGCCACCCTCCTGAGTCTTTAAATGTCCAAACAGATTCTCTGGAACATCTTAAGGCTGACAGAAGGGAGACAGGACTCTCTGAGCATGCTTTGTGGGGAAACTGAGGCAGGAGAGGGTTTCTTCATTTGTACCTGTTGGAACTCTAAACAACAATAGTTAAATTCTTCCCTCCCCCTCTTCATCTCCCACTTGGCATTGGACAGGGATTTTTGGGGAAACAATTGGTGAAGGCATGGTTTTGTGAGGGAAACCATGGGTGAAAAAACGGATTGGGAATACACTGGGGGTAATAGGATATAGGGTAAAAGGGAAAGGTGGGATTAGGAAAGGGAGACTGTAGGGACTGTTTATAATGGAGATATTGTCTAACATGACTACGATTTTTTGCATATATACTTCCTTTTACAGAAACACCATTAGGCCCAGTGACCTGCGATGCTTGTAACCCTTTTCTGCCTTGCACAATTTTGAACTCTACTACTTCTCTATCTCCTTAACTTGGGATGTATTTTTCAGGGTTATTCTTTTTAATAGCAGTTCTATGAACTAATATGTCTTCTTGATTGTCACATCTTGTTATAAAACCATAATTTTGTTTAACATTCTAAAACCGTAGCTATGATGATTTTTTCCTTTTTCCGAGTGGCTGCTGTTTTCTGTCTCACTTTGTTTTTGCTTTCGCTTTTGCTGGCTCCTGTGTTGGAATTTCCAGGGCTGCTGGGGCCGTCGGGGCTGCTCGTGCCTGCGCGCTCTCCCCGGGGCCGCATTTGGGGCCGCGTGGGCTGGGCCGGGCCGGGCAGTGCCACTCAGCTCCCCGCACGCCGCCACCTCTGCTTCAGCTGCTTTGCTGCTTCCTGGGGCCATGCCCACATCTTGGCCGGGCCCCCGAGCGACGACTTCCCCACGCCCTGCTCCAGCGCGTGTTTCGGCTGGGCACGGCTCCGCTCCACCGCCAGCCGCCACCCGTGCGCTGCTCCTCTCACGGGGCTCGCTCCACCACGTGCTGTGCAGGGCCGGGCAGGCTCCCACCACGCCTCACTCCGCCACCGACACTGCAGCTCGTGTCACTCTGCCCATGCGTGGGAACTGCCTCGCTGCTGCTCAGAGAGCGCTCGGTCCACGTGGGCAAGGCCGCACGGTCCCTGAGGCAGGCTTCCCTTCGCCAGGACACAGCTGACATTGCTCAACAGTTTTGGTAATTACATAACATTCATGAAAATATTCTTCCCTCAGCATATATTTTGACTCAGAAATCAACTGTGTCCAAAGAGTCTTCCAAAAGTCTTTGGTAAGAATCAAATCCCAAGAAACGTAGAAAAAGTTCTTAAACAACCATGAAAGGAAATGGTTCAATTCCTTTTGAGCTTGAATTAAGCTAAACTTTACAAATCATTGTTCAAAAATCTTTTCAAGTTTAAGATAAATGTTCATATGTGGCTCTGAGAGCCAAGAGTCTTTCCAGGGTTCCTCCATAGTTTAGAGATGGAACAGCAAAACAAAAACAAGAAGAGAAATCCGGAGTTTACTCACAAATGAGTCGCTGTCCTTAGGGATCGGGGGTCGTTCTGCTCTCATTACCCACCATTTGTTACAGTGGGGTACTGCAACACGCGTATCAGACAGCGAGGCCCAGGGAAAAGAAATATATATGGACTGATTCTTGATAGATGTTTCAGAGAGATGTTTATTTCTCCAGCCGCATGGCCGGAGGTCTGCCCAGGAACTGCTCAATCACGGGACCCGAGGGTCCTTGCCCACGCAGGGAAACACAAAACAAGCAATGGGGAACGAGGCTGACCAGGGGCAGGGAAACCCCGTGTCTCCCCCCCAGGGCCCCTCTCCCAGGACCACATGGCAGGGGAGGGAGACCCCAACAGGCAGCAACTTGTTAACTGTGGTTTCATACTGGTTTCATAAATTTTATTTCCTTCTTTCTGATCTAAACATGCAATCTCTTCTTGCTTTCTATTAGGGCATTGATCTTTTGTACATCCTGATTAGGTGGCCCTGAATGTTGTGGAAGAAACCTTTTTGGTATAATTTCCCACCAAAATAATCTGGCTTGTGCCTTCAATTAATGTAAATCAAGTTTAAAATGTTCTGATGGAAGTACTTGAAGTATAAATCTCTCATATGCTGTGACTCACACATGCTGATGATCTGGTCAAGTCACGAATCTCTGTTTCAGTTCCTGTAGTTTTTGTAGGAAGTATTTAGGAAATCATCCTAAATCATCATTTAGAATCCAGCTCTGTGAGTGGATGGGCTGGGACTCTGTTACACACACAGCCTGTAATCCTGGGCATGGCAGCATGGGAGACGTGATGTCCACGTTGCAGCGGTGCCATTGCAGACCTTGGGATTTGCCGTGTAGAATCACAGAATATCCTGAGTTGGAAGGGACCCACAAAGAACATGGAGCCTGACTCCTGGACATACTGGTGGCTCCAGCAAGCTCAAGCGTAGTTGGCGTAATTCCTGTGGTGAGCAAGTCCCTCATGGGGCAGCACCCACATTTCATGCCTGTGAAAACAGACCAGAGGGCAAGGACAGCAACTCAGAGGCTGGAAAGCTGCTGCTGCCAGAAGCACTTGTTTAAGAAAGAAACAGTCTGCTGCAGGACAAGTCATAGGTGTCTTCCAGCATACCAGGGGTTGTGTCCTCTGATAAACTCGCAGTATGCACTGTGGTTTTTGCAGATTTTCTCGCATGGTCATCTAATCTTACTCTGGGTAAAGTTTGCAGATAGCTTCCTTTAGCTGGTGATGTGGTGATTGCTCTTATTTCCTCCATGTTGTGAGAAAGTGCAGAGGGAGCAGTGGTGCCACAGGTGGCTAGAACAAAAGGCGGGAGAGTTTCTGCACTTCCTCAACATGTTTTTTTCTTTGCATGGATGCTCTGGAGATGTGTGAATGTTAAAAAAAAATCTCAAAGCATCCATAGCTGTTGCTGTGTCCATGAATGATTGTTCTGCCTACACCTGGCAGAATTGTGTCTGAGATGTTGCAGGCAGGATGACACTGTAGCTTTTTTACAAACTGTGGTCTACAGCTTTGATATATTTTACTTTCATTTTCACAGTTGTGTGGGTTTTTTTCCCTAACCTTCATTTTTAACTGTTCTCCAGTTTGCTGCTTTGAATTAGTACTCCTCTGTGTCATACTGAGTAATTCCTCCCCATGGTAAGTGTATATGCATATTGAAAAATATTCATCTGTTAGAAAGATATCCATTCTTTTAACTACATTTAGTCACTGTTGGAACATAACCACTCTTTTATGTATATCCTGTTAATCCCCTGTAGCACTATTCTTTCCACAAGTAAATAAGCTCCATTTTCCTGTGCTTTAAAACACAGGATGAAGTAGTTCAGGGATTGCCACAAGATAGCTATGACAAATAAGAAGTTTACTGCAGTTACTTTCCCTTCCTCCTGATACTCTTGTCTGTGCAGTCAAAACTGTGTCAGCCTTTATGACTGCACAGAGGAAATGTCCATCATATTCACTCACCTTTGAATTTCCAACCCTGATGACTCCTAACACTGACTGGTTGTTCCCAATTTCTTTGTACTTGTGCAATTAGATTTTACTTTGTATTCAAAATGTTTGAATTTCCTCCTAACCTCTTTGACTCCTTCTCACAGTATCCTGCCATTAGCAGAGTGTAAGCAGTAGTTGAGGGGAAAGTGTATTTCGTTATTAACATTAATATTTTGCTTCCTGTTTTGTAAATGCCAGTTATGTCAAACTGTCCTTATTCTCAGCATTACTGACCACCCATGCAAAACCAATATTTTTTGATAGTTTTCTCCACAATCTGTGTCTCTTTTTTTTTCCCCCCATAATTTTGAAGAACTATTAAATGTTTAACCCACAGGAGCAAACTCTGATTTTGCTGATCTTAGTGAATCAATTTATAGAAGCTGGCAGTTTTGTCACTTAATAACATTGCTGGAGGAATATACAGCATGTTAGCTTGTCATTCTGCTTGCAGGGTAATATTTGTCTCATTTAACTGTGGCTGTCTAGAAGTTACACATCCCTCTGAGCCACGCAGGGAGTCAGAGAGGCACTTCTGGAGGATGTTGCATTCCCCTGCTTTCAAAGAGGAAGAATAGCCGACTAACTGTAAGTTATGCCCCAAACTTTACACTTGTGGGTGAGGTGAGGTAAATCCAGTGTCAGCACTTTAATGGCTTTTGAACTGTGTGTAGTTTCTGGCTCCTCAGGACCAGATCCTGTGCTCATGGTGTATCAGACTGTGGGGCCGAGTTTGAAGATTTGCTACCCAGTGTGGGAGAAGGTGAGCCAGCAAAGTCTGTTGCACATCTGAATCACAGGGTTGATGCAGCCCAGTGAGATGGGCAGATGTGATGGATACCTCCTGGGGCTGTCCCACATTAATTTCCCTGACTCCTGGGACTCTTGACTGCATGGTGATTTTGATACATGGCTGGTAGGGTCTGGAAGATGAGTGACTTTTGCAATCAGTGTATGTGTAGAGAGGAATAATAGTGGTGAATGAGAATTGATTTTAACATGACTATGCTCCAACATGGAGAAAACTCAAAGCTATAATAAAGTCTTTCACCTTCAGGACTAAACACAATGAAATTCAAAATAAAGGCATTGTTTTTGGTTGTGGTGTGGGGTTAGCAGAGTGGCATTTCTGTTGGCAGACAATAAAAGAGCTGCTGTCCTTTACTGGAAAAAGAGGGAGGCTGTTGTGTTCTTGGCCTGAAGTATAGTGCCTCATCCATATTGGAGACTTGCCTCAATGTCTTAAGTGACTTTTGGAAAAGCAGCTCAGATTCTTTGCTAAACTCCTTTCACAGCCTCTAGTTCCCTATTCAGTTTCAGAAACTTGGCAGAGCAGATTCTGGCAGTGGTATACCAAGTCTTCTAGACAATTTGAAGCACGTTGACAGGGCTGTAACCAGAACACAACAGTAAATGGAAAATGTTCAAAGACTTTGTGAATTCTGTGAACAGACAGCAGGGCCTCAGTCCAGTGGCTGCTGGTCTGATTGTCCGCCAGGTGAGATGCACAGATTGCTGTGGGCATTTTGTCTGTTTAAGGTGCATGATGAGTGTCTGGGTAATTGGGGAGGCTCCTTTTCCAGGAGCATAAGCTCTGGTTAAACTTGAGCAGCTGCTACGGGATGAGCATCCGTTGTGTGCACAAGACCTCGGGTAAACTCATGTTGTGCTGAGGCCACTCCAATTTATTTCTTGTGATGAGCCCTTTAGTTAAAGTTTATTCGGGGCTGTAAGATCTGTGCATAGGTACAGAGCATCTAACTATAGATACGGTGCATTCCTGCCCTCTGCCCTGCTGTAGGTGTATTATTTGTCTAAAATTTACTTGGGCTTTTAACACCAAAGTACATATGTAACTACTAAGGATCCAGTCTGGTGAAGCTGGAATCACTCAGGTGTGGAAAGTTACAGTTCAGTGTCTCCCTGCAGGAGTGTTCTGGGGTAAAGGGTTCATGGTATCTGAGGTATAGCACCAATAGCAAGTAAGGTGTGAATGGCCCTTCAGTCTAGAAGATGAGGACTTACTGTAGGCACAGGATTTTTTTCACCAAATGATAATAAAGATTTCTCCTTATAGTGTGGAAAAATTGGTGGTTTTTTGGTCACAAGTGTGGCAGATTTTGTCATGACATCGAGAGAGGTTTTCCATCCCTGTTGCCTCAGTGTGTCCTCTGCCTGAGACACTCACTTGTCCTGTCATAGCTTCAGCCCGCCTTGCTGACCTGATGTTTGGCCTCTAGTCATGTGGGTGAAGAAATCTGCTGAAGAAACTCATTCATTGAGGAGCTGCTGGCAGACAGCATCAGTGACAGCAAAGGGTTCCAGCCAAGTCTGGCACCAGGAGAGATTGGGTTCAGCAACAGGGAGATGTTGATGCATTTAAAATACAATTTGGCACTGGACACAAAACCAACTGTCACAGCAACGCAGTGCTAAGTCCAGCTACTCATACTGAATGCTTGGTGCTGTGGAAGAGAGGTCTTAAAAATTGTTAGAAGCTCACAACTTGGGGAAAAAAGCCCCGTGGAGTCAGTGAGGAAGGAGAGGCAGGAGGAAAAGAGGAAAAGTAGCACTGAAAGTCATGGTGGTTGAAATGGGATGTAAGCTTGTTTCAGAAGGGTTGTGACATATAGGTGGGGGATGCCTACTGCTGTGGAAGTTTATTTGGAGTGCACAGAATGGATGGGTCAAACAGGGAGGTGTGAGAGAAAACAGTATTTGGGTGTTAAAAACTGGTCTGATGGGGAGGGGTAAGTGATGAGTCAGCAGGACAGAGGACAGATGAAGGAGGGATGAGAATTCACTTCTAAGAAATTGATAGAAATACGGAAAAAATGCTTCAAAATGTTGCCAAATTAACCAACATATCAAATTTCATAGGGTGTGCGGACTGTTACGGATATTAAGGCAGGCAGTAGGAATGCCCTTGCCAGTATTCTTTGGGCTCTGATAGTGGGTTGCTGTGAAAATCAGAGATGCTTTGGTTGAAGAGCTTGAGACACTGCATTTTGTTGCTCTGATTAACCTGCTTGAAAGGTTTAGATTCTGCATGACTTTTCCTTGTGATCTTGGGGTTGTTTTAGAAATGTCTGGCATTTTGTTGCAATTTGGCAGAGATGTGCAGCTTTTTGCATTTCAGAATGGAAATTGATTAAATTGGGGGGGTAATCTGTGTAGCTCAATAGCAGATAGAAGTCAAGAAATTTCCCTCTCACCTGGCTTCAAATGAAGCCATCTTAATTAACATGCATTTCATAACACATGCTTAGTCTTTATCATTAATCTTAATATAGATCATGAATTTAAGTCAAGAGGCAACAAGAATAAGTCAGCATATGAATGGCTGTGGCACATTCTTTTCACTCAGGAACACATTTATCTTGATGACATCTCTGCTGGAGTTCCAGCAAAAGTGCTTTTCCAGGGGAGATAGGGGAAGGAATATCTACTTACCTGATAGTCTGTAATACAAACCTCGCTCTGATGTTAAATTGGTTATTCTTAAACAAAGCAGGAATGTGTGTTGTTCTAGATAAGCATAAAACTGAATTACAATTCAAGGGTCATTATTTAAACTTTAAAACAGTATAATTTGTCCTGCAGTACATGTGCATCACTTCTCTCTAGTTCTAAATGAATTTGGGTACCCTTCTACAGACATGATGGGCACAGTGGTCAAGTGGAGAGTGATGGATGTTGTTTATCCTGCCTTTAGCAAGTGGACAGTGAAGTGGACTGAAAACTGTCTGAATATCTGGGCACAGAGCCATATTCAGCCAGAGGACAGTCACTGGTGGCCCGGGGGTTGATACTGGGGCCACAACTGTTTAACCTCATTGTTAATGAACCTGGTTGATTGTGCTGCTGTGTCAGCACATTTGCAGATGGTATGAAACTGGGAGGAGTGACTAATGCACCAGAGTTGTGCTGCCATCCAGGGGGACCTGGACAGGCTGGAGAAATGTGACAGGATCCTCATGATGTCCAACCAAGGGATATGACAAGTGCTTGCACTGGGCAGGAGTAGCCCCATGCACTGCTACAGTCTGGGGCTGACCCCAGAAAGGCCCTTGGGGTCCTGATGGACTCCAGGATGACCATAAGCCATCAATTGCCCTTGTGGCAGAGGTGACCATCTATGTCTGGGACCTGTGCCCAAAGATGGGCTCCTTGTTACAGGAGAGACATGGACATACGGGAGCAAATCTAGTAAAGTGCCATAAAGATGGTTAAGGAATGGAGCATGTGTCATATGAGAGGGCTTTAGAGAGCTGGGATTATTTAGTCTGGAGAAGGGAAGGTTCAAGGGGACCTTATCCATGTGTGAATACATGGGGGGAGGGTAAAGAAGAGAGATCTAGTTCTCAGTGGTTCCCTGTGTTGGGACAGGAAATTCTATTTAAACATAACAAAATACCCAACATTTTATTGTGAGAGTGATGGAAACTGGATCAGGTTGTCCAAAGAGATTGTGGATCTCCATCCTTGAAGATACTGAAAACCTGACTGGACACAGCACTGAGCAACATGCTGTAGGTGATCCTGTTTTGAGAAAGAGGTTGGACTAAGCCATCTATAGAGGTCTCTTCCCACCCCAGTCATGATGTGATTCTGTGGGTAGGATATATTTTTGTTATCATGTGAAAAAAAAATTCTTCACTGGAATGAAACTGCAACTGTTCAGATGGTTTCAGTAAAAAATAGGAGTAAAAAGCACTGTATAGCTGAAAGTTCATTGGTAGTTAAAACTTGAAAACATTGCTGTGTTCAAATCTGTGTTTTACCTTTTACTGGATTGTGAGTTCTTGTCAGAGGATCACAGAATCATGGAGTGGTTTGGGTTGGAAGGAACATTAAAAATCATTTAATTCTGCCCCTGCCACCATGGACAGGAGATGCCACCCTCTAAGTCAGGTTGCTCAGGACCCCATCTAGCCTGGCCTTGGAAGAGAATGAAGGGAACTTGCTTTGAACTACTAAGAGAGTTTTGGTGGTGGAAGCCTGGCTTGGAAAAAGTGACTTTGAATTTCTTAGCAGGATGAGCTCTTGCAAGCAGCCTATCAAGTACATGGTGTTACCTGTGTGTGTGATGTACCACAGCTGGGGGGAATTCCTAGAAAAGCTTGTCTGCTTCTGTGCTTCCCAGCCAACAGTAAACAGGACCAGGATCTCTACTGCTTTTTAAACACATCTGATTTGTTGTTCACCTCCTTTTTGTGTGTTTATTCCCAGAGGTGTTGGCTTTCTAAGTTGGTTGGCTCTGAGAAAGCTGGAGGTATAACAGCTGCAGGATCTGATCTCTCTGGAATGGGTTTCTTATAACACGTGAGAAATGCAGTCTAAAACTTCAGTAGCTTGCAGGGCTTGGCATGAAATAGCTCTTGTGGGTCCCTTCCAACCTGAGGTATTCTGTGATTCTCATGTGGGCCAAGTTTATCTCAGTGCAGCCACTGAGCATTATTCATACCCTCTGGGCTGTTCCCTCCTGTAAGCCATGGTTTTATTATCAAGCCTGGATAGTATTGATCACTGGAAGGGAATAACTTGGCAGGTTTTGAGGGCTCTGTTTGAACTGGAGGTGGCAGCAGTGGGAGTGGGCATTTCTTTTTGTCTGGAGGGGAGGGAAGAAAACTGAAGAATTTTATTCTAAACCATCTTTGGTATTAATGTGTGGTTTAAACAGTGGCTGGGGAGGGGATATAATCTGCAGTTGACTGGTGGTGGGCATAAGAAAAGGACTGGTTGTAGTGTAAGTGAAAAAGATGCTGGCAAGAAGAGCTTCTGAAGTACTATCTGCTGAATAGTAATCCTGGTTACAGGCACCCCCAGTGTAATTAGTGTGTGAGTGGGCTGTGGGGCTGCAGCTGGAGAAGAGAATTTTCTTCCGAATATATTTATCATTGTGAATAAAAACGTGGAGAGGAGGTGGGTTTTTTTATTAATAAAAATTGCTGCACATCATCAGCTTTATGCAAATACTGGATAAGAGACATGTCTTGTGCACAATGAGATGTAAAAGCTGCTGGAATAAAACTTGGAAAACATAAAGGCTTTCTGTTCTGTGCAGTGTGGGGAATGCATGGGCCTGACACGATGAAAACATGTTTTTTACAGCTGTCTGTGTTAGACTCCTGGATCCCAGGTTTCTTTTACAGTCAAGACTTTTGGGCCCATCTGGAAGTAGTGTGAATTCACTATACCAAAGCCTGCATCCACGCAGAGATCCTGCAGTAACCCTGTACCTTGGGAGAATATAAAATGATGATTGTTCTGCAGGATTTTCTGGATAAGCCATAGAAACTTTATGTTGATTCCTGTCCCTGGAGATGCAGGGTTGGATTTCTCCATCAGGAAAGAAATCCTGCTACTCCTGCATCGACAAGGAGGAGGTAGACCCTTTCTTCTTTACCCTTTCTTCCCTGACTTTCACATCAGTCATGGCAGAGTCAGGCCCTTGGCCTTTCCCTGCCCAGAAGCTCTAGGGGTGAGTGATGAGGACTCATTTCCAGTGGGACAGAAAAAAGTTCAGGATGGGCTAGTTTCCCTGTGTTTCCTCAAACTGTGCTGATGCTCAACCCTATGGCACCATCTCAGTACTTAGGTAACATTCAGGCTGGTGCAGAGCTGGTGAGAGTTGTCTCTGCACTCAGGCTGGACACTGGAGGAGGCTTTCACCAAGCACTGGGGCAGGAGGTAGGGAAGAGTCAGGGTGCAAAATACACAAGAACAGAGGATGATGAGACAGTCAGTGATTGCTATGAATCATAGTTGGCCTGGTGGAAGGCCCACGTAGGGTGGATATGGGTTGGATCCTGAATACTTATGTATGCCTGCAAGGACCTAAACTTGAAATTTAGAGGAAAACTGAAGATTTCCAGAAATTCTGAAACGCAGAAGAACTGCAGCTAACAAATCCTTTTGTGTTTATCCTTAGAGTTTCCCAGGGGCCAACTGCATCAACGTGAGCCTCCTTCAGCAGCCACAGCAAGAGCTGATACTTGCTGTTGGTGAGTTCGATCCCATCTTACTGCTGGAGAGAACTCCTTTTTCTTGATGTCTGAGGGTGCCTTGAACTCTGAATATTTAAAATTCAGCATGAAATGAGGCTGGTCTTTTTAAGTGCAAGAAAGTTGTTGCTGACAAGTTTGCAACAATGTGTAAACAAACAAGAGATGATAGGGAGCAAGAAATGTGTCTGTGGTTATAAAAGTAAATGTAAATATTAGGCTTAGAGAGAACCAGAATGGTGTTGCAATCCGGTCTCCAGGCTGTTGGTGCCTACCATTTCATGAGGCTTTCCTGCTGTGCCTTTGTACAGAGGCTTTTCAGGTTGAACCTGACCCTAACACTGGTCAAGACCAAGAAAACGCAAAGACCAGAGATGAGCGGATCACCAGAAGTGAGCCTATGAGACCAGCAGCATTACAGAGAAACCACAAGCAGGATTCACCCATTCACACCCTCTCTCTCTAATAAGGATGCTGATAGAAAAAGTATTTAATTCTCTGTGGTAATTAGAGAAGGGAATAGTGAGACTTAGTTGCCATTAGAGAGAAGACAGGCAGCCAGGGCAGAGAAGTGTGCTGGTACCTGTCTGCTGGGGCTTGGCTACAGCCTGGGCTTGAAAGTTGGAAGGAGGAAAAAAGGAGCCAGGTGAAGGGAGACTTGCAGAGATTTCGTCAGAGCAGCCTGTCTTGGGCAGATAGAATGTCTTTGGTGCACTGTAAGACCAAACACAGACATGTTGCTGAGTTGAACCTGCAACAGAGATGCCCATGATGTCATTTGCCTTTTACATAATGTGGACTTGAGAACAAACATAACTTGGAGGCAGAATGAGGACTATGCAGCTTGGTGAGCAGTTAAATTTTATTTCTATTTTTTGAAACCTCTGTAAGGACTGCTGTAAAATCTTGGTGATCACCTTGGAGTTTTTGGTGTAAACATGAATTAATGAATAACAAACAAGAGGGCAAAACGAAAATGTGTGAACCATTATAACAGCTTTGGAAGAGAGCTGTCTCCTGGGTCTCACTAGCAGGTTCTCCTGGAGTACAAGGCTATTTGCACCAGGGCTGCTCAGCAGCTGAGCCCTCAGGACAGACTCACAGACACCACAGTGCAGCTGCAAATCTGATGTGGAGAGTACCTTCCATGTTTTTAAGAATAATGTGCTAGTTGCATTGGTATAATCCAGCTGTTTCCTGCATTTGTGCTGCAAGCCGGTCATCCTTCACAGGTGAATGACCAGAACTAAGTGGTCATCACCTGCAGGGGAGCATTTTAAATGTTTTGTATTTTGCAGCATTTCACATTAGCTGGAATAAATTCAATCTTCAGGTGGAATATATTCCCAGTGAAGAGTATAGTTTCATCAAAATGGAAATGTTCACCTGATACCTGCTGATTTTTATGGATCTCTAACTGGAAGATCTCTTTTCTTCCATTGAAATGCCTTAAGTGTTTCCTTTAGACTTATGTCTGCAAAGAGGTTATTGTATTCCCTTTGGTGTAATACAATATTCAAACTTGAGTGAGTGGAAAAGATGCAAATGGAAAGTGCCAGAAGGAGCAGAGAGAGACTTTGTTCTGTAAGAAAGGGGTTGAAGTTTCTTGTCAGAGGCACTACTGGCAATGTTTGTGCTGATTAATAATACATTTTTGTGGGGGAATTTATTATAAATAAAATGTAACTCAGCTGTGATGTTTGATCTTAAGGTATGGTGTATTTAGGGGTTTTATCAATAAGAATTTGGAGCAATTGTGAGATTACATAGTCTGATCTCATAGACTCCTGGAATTCTATTATTCTCTTCTAAATTTTGTATATTATTCCCTTAAACTGACACTTGATACATTGTGTTGGAGCTTGAACAGATAGAGGTGGACTATAATGTGAGATAAACCGTGGGCACAGAGGAAGAGAATGAATGAATGCAAGAGGTGAGCAAGGTGATGCATTTGAAGGCCGGTGCTTTTCTAAGGCACAGAGGAGGAACCTGGCCTGTGTCCCAGAGCTCCATCTACCTCTCTTTTCCTTTCTGTAGTGTGGAGGGGATGAGTGGAGGGCCCCAAACCCCCTGCCATGAAGGTGTGGTACAGAAGGTGCCATTGCTGGTGACTGCCTTCCCACAGCCTCCAGCTCTCAGAGGCCAAGCAGCATTTCTCTGGACCACCAGGAAGCAGGCATGGCCTGGTGCTTGGGACCTGACGTGCCAAAGGGACAATATTCTGCAGTCAGCCCCAAGCAATTAGTTTTGAAGAGACACTGTTGTTTTGTAAAGATGCCAGGCTCTGGATGGAGTCAGGATGTGGATTTATTTATTCAAATTAATTCACTTGCTGGCAAATAATTCCCTTTCCGGGTGCTGCTGCAGGCACTGACTGTGGTGCCACTGCTCAGCACTAAGGTAAACCAAACCCCTTTGGGGGACCCTGTGTAAGCCCCCAAAAATCTCACTTGACAAGACACTTAAAAGGGCTTAGTTGTTCATGTACTCTGAATTAGACACACGGGAGAAATACCAATGATATTCCCAAAAGGTCAAAACAACAGAAAGAACTCTACTGGCAACTTTGGAAAATCAAAGAACTTCGACAAAAGATTTAGAGCAGCATTCAGTCAACACAAAACATTTCTCAAAGCATTAAATTAGCCCATTCAACTAGCAAACTCTAAACCTGTCTGATTTTAAGTTTCTCAAAATCCCAAGAAGAGGAGGAAAGTGAGAAAGACAGAAAAGATATAGAAAAGAAGAAACATAACTACCACTCCTGGTTCCAGCGGTGTTCAGCTGATAAAAATTCTGAGAGGAGATAGGGTCAAGATGGGCTCACCTCGTGTCTCAGGTTAAATACCTTTTGGCTTTCCTGGGCCCATCCCTTAGGTGGGACTCCCAGTCATTTGGCCTCTCAAGAGCTAGGCTAGGGGCTCCAGAGGTGGGTGTGGAGTGTTGCCTCTGGCATGCCAGGGATTGGCAGCCACTGCAGAGCTGGGATACAGGCTGGGGGTGTGGGGTGTGTGGGGCAGGGCAGGCCTTGGCTCTGGTGAGGTGATGCCCTGCCCCTTCCCCCCAACACCTGCATGAAATATTTCGAGCCAGCAATGCTTCCAGCCTCTCACACCCTGAGGTGCTGCCCTCCCCTTGGCAGGCACACATGAACAACCGTGTAGAGCGGGGTTGCAGAGAGCTGGCCCTGTGCTGTCCCACCACGGCACAGCAAGGGCTGCATGTGGGATGTGTCCAGCCCCAGTTGTGTCCCAGGCAGACAGTGTAAGCCTGGGATAAAAGCTGCCTCCTTTCCCAGCTGTCTATATTTGTATGCAATCTTCTTTCTGCTAATAATTTTTCTACACCTTGACTTAGCAATTTCTGACTTTCATCTTTCTCCAAAATTCAGTTCTTTTGACTTGAATGGAGCAGAGGAATGAATAACCTGAGGAAGGATGGAATGATTTCATGTCTAAGGGAGCTGAATGCTTTCTTCAATATATTCATAACAAACTAAAAAGGGGAATGATCAATGGCAGTAAGTTTTTTGGGGGCAGTAAAAAAATCAGACCATGTGTGAAGAATTCAAAAAGGATCTTTGGAGGCATAATGACTAGGCAGAAAACAATGAGATTCCAGTATTTGTAATTGTACAGGGATATATGTGGTGAAAACTAGTCCTAACATCATGTACAAAATATTTGGCTCTGAGCTGACCATTGCCATTCAGGTGAGATTTACCTGGGCTGTGACAGCTTGTGAAGACATTGTCTTGGTTGCTCAACAGTGGTCGAAAAAATAAGTCAAGGTGCCCAGGAATTAGTAGGAAGAGGACAGAGCAGCAAATTCTAGGACTCCTGAGCAGTCTCAGGCAATCAGGATAACAACCGATTCAGGATATGGAAAACTCCCGTCAAATGTGTCATGTGAGCATTTAAGTAATGGTAAGCAGGTGTTATTCATAAGGGTATGGCTATACTGGAGTACAGGCAGAGCAAATTTATACCCTAAACCCATTAGACACTTACCTGTAAGCATCACTGCTGGTGTTATGCGCAGCAGAAAATTCAGTGATGCAATGTAAATTTTTACTGGCTCAAATTCAAGACTGAGTACATTATTCATAAGAAGCAGAGGTACTACTGAATTATTCAGGGCTTGTTGAACAAGTGTTGAAAACCCAGCAACATCACACTAACTTAAGTGGGTTTTTTTTAGTTATACCACAGCCTGCAAAGCCAGGGCCCTCTAGCTGTTGCAGCTTTCTCTACAGGCTTGGTAGCCTAAAACAAATACTTGATGCTCAAAATATGCATATGAGACATCAATGGGTTTTCTTGATCAATGGCTTCATGATAATGTGTTGCAGCTTGTTTGCATGTTTCCAGCAGCTTGGGGAGGACGTCTAAAAGTGCCGTGGCAGGTGCCGATAGTTGAGATGGCAGCAGGACCACCCTGCTCTGGCTGTTCTGTGTATTTATGGAGGAAAAAAATGTCTCAATCCTCTCCTCCTGAGAAGGTTAAGACACCAAGACAGTCTCCCTGCTCACACGCACGGTTCTCCATCCTCTTTGCATCCTGGGCAGAGTGAGCCCAGTGGGTGCTGCCAGCAGATGCAGGTGTTGCTGCACAGCAGTAAGGAACTCTCATTTCCAGAGATTGTAAGATATGTCTGGTGTTTGTTAAAGGCTGAGCATTATTTACCCTGAAAACGAGATTTATAGAATTTTAAGGAGAAACTCTATGCCTTTGGGGGAAAAGAGATTTTATGTGTTATTTTCAGGGTTACTGAATTTTTAAAGCTTTCCTTAGAGAGTGGGTCACATTTTCACCTGGCATAAATATTGTGCAGTTAATGTGAAGCATATATTGGCCTTTTGCCAAGTGAACATTGGACTTTTTATGTAATTTCCTAAAATCCATTGTAAAAATACTTTCTTGTTTTTCTCAATGCAAGGATTTTCTTGCTAGGGGGGAAGGTAACTGGCCATTTATGCACACAACATTGACTAAAAGACAACATAAATAATGAAAACAGGTTAAAATGTGTCTGCCTTCTCAGAAGCCTTGGCATGTTGTCTAGCTGCATAAAGACACAACTTTGGGTCAGGTTTCTGGCTGTTTGAACTGGTGGTTGATGTACAACCAGTATTTAGAGGCATTAGAGTGCAAGCTGTCAAACTTGGAAATGGAGTTAGTGGGAAGAGAGCTGGTGAGATGGTCAGACATAAATGGTATCTTTGGGAAAATCACAGCTTGCTGAGGAAATGTCATTTGTAGAACAAGACAAAACATTGTACCTTAATAATTTAACTGAACAGGGAAATAAAAGCACCCTTTTGATGCTTTTTTTTTTTTTCTTTTCTGTGTGATACAATGATAGCACTACAGACTTCTGGCACTACCAGTTCTGCTTCCCAGAGTGAAGCCCCTCCTGCTATTAATGGGTGCCATCCAGCTTGCTGAAAAAAGCCACAGCAAAAGTCTGATTAAATTCTGTTGATTTCATTAAAGACCTCTGTTAACCTGTACTGTCCTATTCCTGATAGGTGACGGGCATCACGCAGGAAGACCCCTGCGCCTGCAGAAGCCTGCAGGGATTTCTGTGTCACTGTCAGCTGGGCTGAGGCCAGCACAGGTAATTGGCCTTTCTCACGCTGATAAGGTGCTGCAGTTAACTCTGGCACGGTCTGAATGAACAGTGCTAAGTCTGTACTTTATAACTGATTCTCCAATGACTCTGTCAACAGCCATCTTTTAGGGCTCCTCAGCATATTGCTCACGTCCACCTGACAGCTGTTAGACATTCACTTAAAGATCTCATTGCTGAGCTTTTCAGGGGCCTCTTGCCCAGCAGGACCTTGACCATTTTGGGAAGACCTTCTCAAAAGGACCTGTAATTTTGTAATTTTATTTTCTCTCTGGTGAAGGTGACCTTAAATACCCTTATATTCATTGATTCAAATCTTCAACTCTGAGCTAAGTGCATTATACCCTAAAACCATTCCAAATAGCCAAAATAATTTTCTCTACTTCATTATAAGTTTTCCTGGCTAGCTGTGTCACGTGGGTTCTCAACTGGTTGTTAAATAGCAAAGCAAAAACTGTTTTTATGCCTGTAGGTTAAATACAGGCTAAACACATCTCACAAATGAAATTTCCAAATTAAGCGTGGATATACCTAATTCATTCTAATTTGGCTTTTCTGTGGTTACCCATACAGATAAGAATTCCTATTAACTAGTTTGATTTATCTTTCTTTCCAACCCCTATCAGATTAAATAATAATAATTGTTTTCTATTATGACTTATTGTTATGCCATTAAAAATTATGAGCAAACATTAGATTTAATCACCTCAATGTTTCAGAGGCAAAGTTTGATTGATGGACTCCCAGGACAGCTTCTCAAAATAAGTTTTCACCTATCTTAACACAACATACTGTCATGACACATTTTTATTAGGCAGGTAGCAGTTATTTGGATAAAAAAAAGTGCTCTTGAACTTCTTATCTTCAGCTTTAACTTCTAGGTCTGAGTCTGGATGTCCAGCATTTTTCTTGTCAAAGCAATTAAGTCTATCATCCTGAAAGGTCATATCTGGTTTAGTTTAGCCTTTTGCTTTTGGTAGTTCAGTCTGCATAACTTCTGTAAGTAGAAACCATCCTTCTTGTTGGTGATCTAATCAACTGATTTAATGCTTGAACCATGTCTGTTATAAATTATTTCCTTAAATTTAACTTTTTAATTCCCTAGCCTGTTAAATAACAGTCATCTGGTTGGTTGAGGTGAACTGTAGTGAGTCAGAATGTCTCTTTGGTATGAATCATCATTACATCAAGTAGTAATGACAGCAAAGTAATACTGCCTATAATTTAAAACTTGAGAACAATTTACAGTGGAAACCACACTGACCTATTAAATTTGTCAAATAAAGCTACAGGACTGCCAGAGGCAGACAAAGCAATAAATGAGCCAATAACACCTTTGGTCAATGCTTTGTGCTTTTTCAAGGAAGATCCTTTTCAAGCTCATATTGCTATTACTAAAAAATGTTTGTCTATCTTTCTGTTGCAAGATTTTTAGAAATTGAGGGTAGAGTTAGACTCATGGTGTCTAGCCACATCAAACCCCTGACACCCCATATTTAGTGGAGGAAGGGAGACCTCTCTAGAGATGCTATTGCACCCACACAAATCCCTGTGTTAGGATGGGCTCATGCTTTTCTTTTGGAACAGCTAAATGTTTAGAATCACACAGAAAAACATTTTACTGATGCCCACTTCAAATGGATTCAGTTATCATTTGAATTCTGTTAAATTTAAGAAGCTTAGATTCTCTCTTTCAGATATGTATCTGGCATAAATATTTTATTGACTTCAATCATATTTTTATGGGTCCCCATAAAAAAGTCTAATTTTATTTGTCAGACTTTTACAGGAAAATGGATGGACTCTGAAAGTCCATACCAGTACTTTCTCTTCTGTCTTTTTCCTGTAGTTTGCTTAGTAACATAAATCCAGCTGCTCAGATTGGGAGATATGTAGAGGTGGGTCCTTCTAGGAGCTCTAAAAATACTAAAATTAATACTTAACTCCCTAATGATTTGCTTTAGGATCTGATTTTCTAGGCAAGGATGTACACCCTAAATCTCTCTGTGTAAGTTGGAAATGCTTACCCTGGATGGAGGATAGAGCCTTTGCCTTTTTGTAAACATGGGCTGCCAGAACTTGTCAGTTCAGCACCAGGAACCAGCCACTAGAACAACTGGGAAAGGTGAAGGAGACTAATTAATGTATGGCTCACCTGATTGCTCACTTGATCAAAGATCATCAATTACCCTTATTAATGTGATGGCCACAACTCACATCTGTAACCTAAATGGGTTTGTGCCCTTGTTGGGGCAGCAGAGGGATGTCTGATGAGCCACGGTTGCCCTGCTTGAAATAGTAGCAGAAGGCAGGAATTGTCATCTGTACAGAGGGGATGTGACACAATGAGGGGGCCCAAGCACAACACAGATTTTGTCAAGCACCTGGTGCCTCAGCTGCTGTCCTTGCTAGGGGAGCTCTTCCACTCTCTCCTTGTGCAGAGCATTAACATCATAACACACATGGTGAAGCATCACCGCAGGAAGAGGTTTAGGAAGGAGATGAGGTGAGGTGCCTGTAAATACAGATGAGTGTTTTTCCCTGGGCAGATGGACTGCAGTTAATGACAGTCCAGGTCCTTCCATGAACAAAAGCATTTATATCTGAAAATGAAATTATGAAAGAAGAAACAAACATGCTAAAGTGATTGCAGAAACCTTGCACTGGTGTTTAGCACTAGAAAGTTATTTCATGGGTTAGCAAGCATAGTCCCGGCAGTGATGTTCTTGCAAAGGGGTGCTTACAGCTTCCTCTGAGACCTGACAGAACCTATCAGCTGGCCAGTTTGAATATGGACAATTCTTTAAGCCACTTAAAATTGTGACTGCCTCTGTGATACACACTTAAGAATAGAAACCGCCCCCCCCCCCCCACAGCTCTCTCTCGTTTCTGGTGCTGGGACAGGTGGCTGCGGGACCCAAGCAGGGCCCAGTGGGCCCAGCCCAGGCCCTGCTTGGGCCAGGCCGGGCTGGGCCACGGCCATCCTGGAGCCGATGGGCCCTGATCCACCTGCGGAACCCCCCCCCACAGCAGGGCTGTGGGCAGCTGGAGCAGCTCAGCTCCCCCCCCTCTCCACTGCGGCCAAGATTTGAGCTGAAGCTGCCCTGCTGTCCAGCAGAGGCCATGTGACCGACAGTGATAAGCAACATTCCAGCTGCAAGGCCGAGGTGAGATTAGCCCTTTTATTGCTGTGAAGAGCTGAAAACCTGAGGGAAGAGAAAGAGGAGATGCTTAAAGCTGAAAGTCTGTTGTGAAGCTATGATATATCAGAGTATCCTGTTGTAATTTCATGAAGATATGGGGGGTGGAGTGTTCAACTCGCTCGTAAGCAAAAGCACCTGCGCTGAGATAGGCAGATGCTGATGCAGCTGTAATTGGAAGCAATGTAGATGGAAGCAATGAGGACTTTTGCTTCAAGTGGGAAAGGAGAAAACCTCAGTTCCTAGAGATGCTCCCAGAGATTTCTTAGAGATTAAATGCTCCCAGAGATAGGTGAAGAGAACTTTTGTTTCTGAACAGCTCAACCTTAAAATTGTACCCCAAAAAACTTCAAGAGTGGACCCTTGAAAGCAGTTGTGGGAAAAGCTGCAAGGTGGGGGAAGGGACTCACATGCGAGCAGAGAGACTCCTCTTCCTAAATGGGCTGAACAAGGTTATTATGGAAGTGGTAAACAGACTGAACATCTGAAGGGTTGTCTTTTTACGTTGTCAGTGGGAGAAGGGAGAAAGATGGGGGGAGGAGAAGAGTTCTGAAGGTGGAGTATGATTTATTTTCTTCTTTTAGGTCTGTTAATAAACTTCTTTATAGTCTTTCAAGATTGGTGCCTGCTTTGCAGTTCTCCTAATTCTTATCTCACAGAAGGTAAACAGTAATGAGTATTTTGGACCAAACCACTACATTACCATGTGTCCCGTGGTGGCAGAGGGAAGCCAGATGTTTCCTGCAGGAGTAGCAAGTACCAGCTACTTTCAACAACCCAAATGCCTGTCAAGTGTTCTGATACACTGTGCTAGAAGCCAGAAGGAGCAGTCCACTGGAAAATGAATAGAGCAATGAGTTTCTGATGGGGCAGTCAACAAGTGTCATGGGGCATCATTTCATCCTAGTATAAGAAAGAAATTTTTTACAGTGAGAACAATCAATCACTGGAACAACCTCCTCAGGGATGTGGCAAAGTCCCCATCACTGGAGGTTTTCAAGGTGTGATAGGATATGGTGCTATGTGTCTCAGTTTTGGAGACAAAACTTAAGGAGGAAACACTCTGGAATGAGTGTCTTCTTTTCCTCCACCAATAAGACAAGTGAAAGTGGAAAAAAACAAACTGTTTATTAACACACAAACAAAACAGGGTAGAACAGGATTAAAAAAACCCTCAAAATACAATGAATTCCCAGAAAGGGAACAGACATGTGGGCTCGGACCAGCCAGGGCCACCGTGCGGGCCTGCTGGGGCCACCCCTGCAGGCTTCCTGGACCAGCGAGGAGGGAAGGGAGGCAGTGAGGCAAAAGGAAGGAAAGGGAAAAAAGAACAAGAAAAACCACCAGAACCTTTTCCCAGCTAGCTGGAACACACAGGAAGCCCAGAAAAGCAGCACAGTGCTCCCAGCGCACTCCCTGCCGAGCCCCGCCGAGCCCCCGAGCCCCCGAGCCGCTGGGCTGAGCCGCTGAACCGCCCCGCACTCGGGTCCTGCGGCTCCGGCCCCGCCCCCGGGTCCCTCTTACAGGCACCGCGTCCTTGGGCATTGAGCGCACGGTTAAGGAATGAAGGGACTTCATAACATCACCCCCAGGTAATTTCATCCAGGCTCCCCTTTCCACAGAATGTTGCCTCAGGTGACCTTTCAAGGTTCCCTTCCTGACCCGGTCTATGATTCTGAAAGTGGAAGTCCTAGTGACATGGGCCTGGATATGGGTATGTAAGAGCCATCAATTTGTTCTTGGGATCCAACTGTGTGTTATAGTGATCAAACTTATCTGAGGAATTTGCACTAAACTTTCTTAGGGCACAGTTCCTGCTGAAGGATGCTAGGAAGAGACATTCTGTTTCAACATTTGATTGCCCATACCAGAATGTGCCAGAACAACTCTACTTGGGCAGGACAAGGTGAGTCAAGAGTAAATACATTGCTGTTATTCCTGTGCAGGAGTAATTTCTACCTCATTTGATAGAAAGCCAAGCAGCACAAATCTTACCTGCTTCCATCATTTTCCACACTTCAGTTTTGCACTCTTGAAATTCAAATTTCCTTTGGTTGCTTCACAATACCAGGTTAACACAACATTAATGAAATCAGAAGCATTTTTTCCCTCTGAAGCCTCATGCATTGATTAGTTGGGAGGTGGCAGAAGAAGAAGCAAATGTTTGTATATCCCATTCCAAGCAGCTAAAGCAGTGTGCAGGTTGCTGATTTTCATTCCAAACACATCCTAGTGATACATTCCACACTGGGGATAGCACAGCGTGAAGGAGAGGTGTTCAGGATAAAGATCAGCAGTGCTATTCCTCAGTCTTGTATTTGTGAGCTAGTGAGACTACAGAGTCATCACTACAAGACTCCACTTATTGCACCAGTGTCACTGAATATGTGTTGCTTCAATCTACATAGGGACCTGGAAAACATCAGGAGAGGCTTTAACCAGTCCCAGGGTGTTGTGATTCTCCTTGCTGAGCCCTTCCTCACTGGGTCTCACAGCAGCCACTGTAAGTACAGATTGTCTGCAGCATCAAGGCACTGCAAGGAAAGGGCCAGGGCAAGCTTGGGAGCTCACTGGAGACCTGAAAAGTAGAGTGATTTCCTGAGCTCACCCAGACCAAGAGATGCTTCTGAGCACACCCAGGCTCAGGAGTATCCTCATTCCCATAAACACTTGTACAAGATTTAACCAACACTTCACCTGATGTCAGAGTTGCATCCCTCATGGTTTTCCACCATTATGGCTCCTTTCTTCCCGGGCTTTATATTTTCCATTCCTTGTAATGTACTTAGCTCCTTTTGATAGCCCACTATCTTTCTTCTAATTTATAAATATTTTGATAACAAAACCAAACCTGGAACACAAGCTAGGATGCAGGTATTTTTCCTTTTGTTAGTAAAGATCCAGACAATCCCAAACCATTTTGGGGCTGACTCATTTGCTACCCTTGCAGCATTTGATGGACTGCCAAGCATCCATAGCATCCAACTTCTAATTGTTGAGTTTGTAAGCATGTTTAATATGGAAAATCTGCCAGCTCCAGACTGCTAACAGACTTCAAGGGCACGTGGGCCATAGTTTGGAAACTGCTGCAATGCAGAATAAGAGCAATAACTGTGTGACACTGTTTGGCAGATGGTGACATTGTCATTCAGTTGTGGCAGAAATGGAGCCTGCCATATTCATCCATACTGTCCTGTTGCAGGTTGACCGTGACAGGGAAAGAAGTGGATTTGCCTGTGCAGCTGATGCAGAAGTGCTTTTTCTCTGTGTATACTGGGACTGTATAGTTACCTCCAATGAACCCAAACAGTATGTCCTAGTGACCCCGGCACTGTGTTCCACCAAGAAAACTGGAGATACCTGCTTTGAAAGCAGGGAAAGTTTTCCCAAGACAAAACAATGTCTCTTTATCCCACTGAAACCTGCTGCAACTCTAGGAGCAGACTGGACAAGGATGATCACTTTCCCCCAAAATGGAAGGATCTGATCTAATCTAGGGGAGGGGTAAACATGTCCTCCATTCCTTGATCAGGCTTTGTGGGTGACCTTCAACAGCCGTTTCAGCTCTGTGCCTCAAGTGCCCACTTCTAGAAAGAGGTAATGGCACCAACCCACTTGTCCCATGTGGGTCAGAAATATCCAGACAGGCTGGGTAAGCACCAACAGTGCTTGTGGGTGGGAAAGTTGCCAATCACTGGTTTCTGGTGGCTTCCATGCCAAATTCAGTAGCAGGGGAACAGCTCTTGTGTGATGGAGAATTGAGACTCTGTCTAATGGAGAATAATGGCAACTTCTGAAAGTTTTGTTCAAAATCATGCTGAGAGCAAATGATCTGGTTTATGATTACTCATATGGGCTTGGTTAAGAGATGAGGAGAGCTATGGCTTCCTCTCCTCCTGTACAGAGCAATTACAAAGCATCAAATGACTGTGAGAAGTGTCAGTGCAGGCTGGAAGTAATGAGCTGCATCAGCAGGATGCAGTTGGAAGGGGCAGGGGCCAAGAAACCTTTGCAAGGTGAGCGGATGAGTAGCAGTAGTCTCCATATAGATGTTGCTGTTTTTCTCACAAAAATGCCTAAGATGCTTAAGAGGTTAATCAGAAATTTGTGAAGGGATGCCTGGCAGCTGGCCAGTGCTTTATGAAAGACAGCAGCTTCCTTAAAATAAATGAGGCTGTTAACTAATCATTGGGTTCTTGGCATATAGTTATCAACATGCATAGGCAAATGAGCAAATGAATAATTTTATTAGCTTATTCACAGTGGTTTATACTCAATGAATGCTAATTTAAGTGTCAGTAAAAATGTGAGGTTAATTCTGGCATATCTAATTATAACATAAATAGGTTTTACTTCTCACTATTGAGATACTCAGTTAAAATCTAAAGTGAATAAAATGACTGTGAAAGCCTCCAGTACCCTGCAGAGTCTGCAGGCCTCATATTTGAGGTGGAGGGCACTGTTTTATGCCCCACCTGCCCTGCAGAGGCAAGCAGAGGCAGGCATGGGGTGGGAGGTGAGCTGGCAGCTCTCGGGAATGACATTTCCTCCCTGGTTTGCATCAGGGATTTGGTGCCGATGCAGCTCCGTGTGTGCAGCCAAGCTGTGCTGGCACTGTATGAAAACACACCAAAGTAGAGGTGCAGCTGCAGAGTTCACAGTGTGAGTAAGTGGGATATGAGGAAGAGGAGGAATGGAAAGTTGCTGATATTTCCAGGCTACAAATGAGATGTGAAGAGGGATAAAATTGTTTTGCTTAAGTCATGCAAGGCAGTACCACTGAAGTACTCAGCTTCTGCCTCCTGCATCCCAGCCCAGCATCTCACATGGGTCCTGCCTCTCAGCTTCCCCTGGCTCAGTCCTATGGCAGGGGAAGTCCTCTTTCCTCTTTTTTTCCTTTCTTATATGGCCATATTTTTATATGGGCATATTTCCCCATATTATGGCATCCAAAATAGTTGTGTGTTATTTTTTTTTCTCTTTCCCTGTGGTTACTCATGAATAAAGAGCTGCAGAAAAGTAATTACAGTAAATAAATGCTGATTACAGTGTCAGACTGAAGCAGTGAATTGTGAGGGTGACAGTTAACTCTCTGATTCATTTGCATTATTTTTGGTTTGTGAATATTTAAAAAAATCCATAGCTCATCAGTAGGAATCTGTGAGTCAGGACCCAAGGCTTTTCCAGAGAACATGATACAGTGAAGAAGTTACAGGCAGAGATCAATGAGTGAAACTCATGGGTGTAGTCCCATGGAGAACCTGGGAGGCTACTGCTGGATGGGGGATCTGTGTCACCGGTGTGCAGTGCTGCAAACCTACAGCCTGTTATTAGAAATAAGTCTGCAGTTGGAGTTCAAGAATTTTTTAACAATATGTAACTTCTCCTTTGGGGTCATGTGAAAGACAATATGAGCATAAGCACATAGGAGCTGTCCTTGAGGAACAGCCTGCTTGAGAAACGTAGTTTGTAGATGCTTTTACTGAAATCCCCCTCTGCCTTCCCCATACAAATCAGGATTTCAGCCTTCCTGTATTGACTTCAGCTGCTAAACGTGTGTTAGTATTACAAGAGCACCATGAAGAGTTTAGCAAATATCACAAATTAAATGCTCAGTTTTATGCCAAAAATTAATATCTCCATAAATGAAGAAATTATCCCAGATTGACTGGAAATAAATAAAACCAGCAAATAGTAAAACAGCAAAGAGTGTCCAACAGCAAATAGTAGAACAGAAACATATCTTGTCATCTTTGTGCAGCAGCCAAGATATTCTTGAAAAAAAGATGAGTAGAAAACAATAGATGATTATACTGTTTATTCTTTTACCATAACAGGTGCGCATGAGGAAGGAGTACAAAGAAAATGCTTTTTACAAACCCACTATCTGCAGCATCAAATCAACCAATGTTGTTAAGAAAAAAAATGGACTTGAATGTTTGAAAGGCAGCAAATGTCTGAGTGTGAAAAGGACAGAGACAGCTGGTCTGTTTATCAGAATCTCTGAGGCAACAGTGATTTTAGAATTGGATATTTCTTTTGTTTTGTAACTGTTCTGTCTCAGATGAGTCATATCATGGTTATCCATTCTCTTTGCTGTGTTTTATGGTGGTAGCATGTTCCTTAACTCTGAGACTCAGATTTACTGAATGTTCTACAAGTAATGCCTCCTAAATCTGGAAGAGGATGAGCAAAACCTGTCAGGTAGAGATTGGAAAAATAATTGAATTTTACCAAGTTGAAATGAGCTTTTCTGGAGCAGAACTTTGGCCTGTATTGAGCTAACTCTGATTTCTTTGAACTCAATAGGAATACAAAGCCTGTGTAGGGCACTTTTAAGAGTCTCAATGAGTTTATTTTCATAGTATCCTGAGAATACTGCTGTAGTCAGATGCCTCTGGCCTGAATTCATTTTTTCTCAAATGCTTTTATGTGGCTCAAGGTAAGGTGTCTGACATTGTCTGTTGAAGAGGAGGTGTGAATTGGCAGATGCTGTTTCTTTGCAGACTGTGGTGCCAGAGACCTTGGGGTGGGGAACAGCTCACCCAGAACCTAGCAGAGAGCAAGGGAAAAAGCTGCCATCAGCAGAAAGCTTTAAGCAACAAAAGTATTTCAGAGTTGTTAGATGTCCTGTGGCATTCACCCAGCCATTAATCAGCACCACAGAAATGCACACACCTACTTACGTGCTTGTTGGCAAAGCTGAATTTGCTTAATATGTTTCAGCCTCTTCTTAGGGCGTAGAAATCACTTGCAAGGCAAATCAAAAGATCTTGTTTGCAACTTAGTTCTATAAATACTGTACTCATACAGAAACTGTCCCCATGTTTTGCTGCCTACACCTCACTCACATGTACAGCTCCATCCTCTACTTTCTGCTCCCTATAAACAGCTCCATAGGATCCCAAAAGGTAGATTTTTTTTCCCTATGCATTCACTCAACCCATCACTGGAAACCCTCTCACTGACTGCAGTGTGTTTTGATGTGGGTTGTAAGTGAGTGATAGAGAAGATACAAAGGCAGGTTTTTAGAAAAAACCCAGGATTTCTTGTTGTATCTTTGCTACTGTGCAGTTGTATGGGATTTGTTTCAAGTCAGCAATGAAAACACCAGTTTTCAGAACAGTTTCAGGGAAGAGTGATCTTCCATAGCTGACCTGTTACTTCTTGTTTCAGAACAGTAAAGTAACCAAATTCTGCAAAGGACACTTGCGTATAAATGCTAATTTACCACAGGTCTGCTAGTGATCTCTCAAAAATGAAATACATGCAGTGTCTGCCTCTACTGAGAGGGGAAAGATATGTCTGATATTTGCAGTAAATCAGTAATCTTCTTTCTGTTTCTCTATACCTTTGTTTATTCAACTGTAAAACAGAATTTAAAAATTCTTGCCCAGAGAGCCTATTTTAAACACTAATATCTGCAGAAATGTGTTCTGAACTCTGACTAGGAAGTATTTCTTATGCTAAGTGAAGAGGAACACTAAATTTCAACTTCAGGTTTCATTTTTTTCAGCAATTCACCACAGCAGCAAAATTTCACAGTCTTACATAAACAAATTTTCTTTTTGGATTTAAATAATTCTGATTACTCCATGAAAATAATTCCTAAAGGAACCAATAAACAATTACTACACTGTTTCCTTGCACTATATAGAAAATTTTGAGTAAAATTGTGATGTAATAAATTTCTTTGCTAATGGCAAGGTATTAATAAGGAATACACATTTTTAATGAGGAACTCAGTGGAGGTGATAGGGATGGTGTTCCTCTATGCAGAACACCAGGGCTGCCATGGCTGATGTTGGCTTCAGAGCTGGCTGGTGTGTGTTGTGCTGATGTGCCACCTGTAATTTTGTGTATATTGTGATTACTGCATGTCTGTATCTGAGCAATTTCCTAGACCCACTTTACAATCCATGGGGGAAAACTGACAGTCTCAGAATTTCCTTCATGTCATTCTATAGTTTTAGAATTAAACTACATTTAGAAATACTTAGAACGAAACATATTTAGAATATGTTGTTTGGATAAAGGTGCCTGTTTCCCTCCATTTAACATACAGTCCATGCTAACCAGCTAAGAAAGAGAGATAGAACACTCAGTGAAGTGAGTCTCCTGTTGTGCTGATTTTGGCTGGGATGGAGTTAACTTTCTCCACAGCAGCTGTATCAGGCTGTGTTTTGGATTTGTGCTGGAAACAGTTGATAAAGCACTGATGTTTCCATTATTCCTGAGCACTGCTGACACAGAGTCAAGGCCTTTTCTGCTCCTCACCCCACCAGTGAGGCGGCTGGGGGTGCACAAGGAGTTGGGAGGGGACACAGCCAGAACTGCTGACCTTAGCACTGGTGGACCCTTTCTGCCATTCAACTCCAGACAGGGCATGGGCTCCTGGGCCTGGTGCCACATATGGAGGCCAATATGGATTTGGTAAACTGAGATGAAAGAAAATTGTATACTAAAGGCTTGCCCTCCATTCTCACCATGGATTCATGGATGGGGGATTCAGTAGTTAGCAAAGACAGAAAGTGGTGAAGTCCACTGCCAATAACTTATTCAGAAAGGGCATATGCTTCCTTGAAACATACATTTTAAAATACTACCTGGAATAGTTTAGTTTTTTCCCAATCATTTACCTACAAGATAAATATTCATGATGATTTCATTGCATGTCATTGATAATGTCACTTGTTGATGTGGGCTACATTATCAGTCTTGGGAAACTTATTTTCCATTAGGAAGAGTAAATAGATCAAATCATGATTAGGTTAAAAATGTTGCTGGTTTAAGGCCTTTCTTGTCAGTTTAATGTCATTCCTTTGAGACCTTTGCAAATCAAAATATTGATACCATGATCTGAATAGTCAGAATATCTTTTCTGACTGGCATGTACACTTTTGCTCTTCTGACATCTCTTATTCTCTTGATTCTCTACATTAATTAATCCTGTCTGTCAAAAACTCCCCACAAATCTCTTGGTGTAGTGTATGTCCAAAGCCATGTATTTCCTTGTAATGTTGGGGCAGTTATGATGGTGAGAGCTCAGACAGGCGGCTGCACTCTGCTCCTTCCGGCTGTCTCGGGAATGTCGAGGAGGACTCTTCAGTGGCGTGTGTTGCCTCTGCAGATCTCAGCCTTCAAACAAAAGTTTACAACATGCTGAGGAGTATTTCTAACAGCTGTAACTTTTGTTCTCTGACACCCAACAGATGTCAGCACATTTTAATGCTTTGCTGTCAAAGAACCATCGATCTCACTATGGCATGCTTAGAAATGTGCTTTCTTTATCCAGTATAAAGAAACTGGTTCTTTAATGCAGTTTCCCATATTCAAATGCATTCTTTTAAATTCTGTCCATTTTACCAAGTAGCCCAGATCACTTTGCAAAGTAAGACATTCTCTTGCTTGCTTGCTAGTTGCCTGATCTTGTTATCTGCTGCATATTTTACCAGCAAAACGCGTGTGTCGCAGTCAAAGCATTTATTTAATGCTGGCTCAGAGTCTGATCTCTGCAGGAGCCTGCAACAAACAAGTCCCCTTTGGTGCTGTTGATGCCTGGGCACACTTGAAGACCTATATGTGACCCAGCCTTGAATGTATCTAATCATTCATAATCATAGAATCATAGAACGTGCTGAGTTGGAAGGGACTCACCAGGATCGTCCAGTCCAACTCCAGGCCCTGTGCAGGACACCCCAAGAATCACACCATGTGCCTCCAAGCATTGTCCAAACGCTTCTTGAACTCAGACAGGCTTGGTGCTGTGACCACTTCCCTTTGGCCAGCCAAAGCCCAGAGTGGGCTCCACATGAGGCACAGGGTGTACACCTCTGTCAGGCATGTTGATTGGTGAACACACTTGTTGTGATTTAACCCCAGCCAGCAACTCAGCCCCACACAGCTGCTCACTCACTCTCCTGAGTGAGGTGGGGGAGAGACCAAGAGCAATAAAAATGAGAAAACTTGTGGATACAGGTAAGGACAGTTTAACAGGTAAAGCAAAATCCACATGCTCAAGCAAAGCAAACCAAGGAATTAATTCACCACATCCTATGGGTAGTCAGGTGTTCAGCCATCCCCTGCAAAGCAGGGCTCCATCACGCATAACTGTGACTTGAGAAAACAAATGCCATCTCTCCAAACATCCCCCCACCTTCTTCCTTCTTCATCAGCTTTATGAGCTGAGCATGATGTCATATGGTGTGGGATGTCCCTTGGGTCAGTTGGGGTCAGCTGTCCTTGGTGTGTACCCTTCCAGCTCCCTGTGTACCCTCGGCCTCCTCGCTGGTGGGGTGAGCAGCAGAAAAGGCCTTGACTTCGTGTCAGCACTGCTCAGGAGTAACAAAACATCCCTGTATTACCACACTGTTTCCAGCACAAATCCAAAACACAGCCCCATACAGCTACTCTGAAGAAAATTAACACTATCTCAGCCAAAACCAGCACAATATTGCATAACACTCAAGTGGCTCAGGAATATCTAAGAATATATACAGTGTATAGATCTGTAATCTTGTTGGGAAAATGCCCAAGCCTTCCTTTTTCACAAGCCTTTGCTGAATTACAGAGTCAGATCTGCTGATCTAGACCCTAAATTAAATGGTTGTTTTACTGATCTGAGATAACCTTCCTACAATGTACAATACCTGGGGTCATCACGTTCTTCTTTGGGAGCTTCAGCAGCGTTTCAGCCCCATGGCACTTCCCCTAGTTTCCTTAGAGATGTTGAAACATCTCTGCTTCTTCCCCCCAGGGGTCTTGTCTGCAAATTTTAGCAGGTGGCACCTCACCTCCTCTTCTGTTCTTCCTGTGGGTTGAACACCAGGGTCACCAACATCATATGAATTGAATATATCCCTCTGCTCCATTCCCAGTTTGGCATGGGCAAGACAAAGTCCAGAGTGGGCTCCACATGAGGCACAGGGTGTCTGCTCAAGAACCAGTAGTGCCTGGACTGCAGCTCCCAGCCCAGACAGGCAGGAAGCCTTGCCCTGCCACAGCTTCTGTTGGGACGGTGTGCAGGAGTGGCACAGTACAGTCTGTACCTACTTGGTAGAAAACAGTACTAACGTGTACTATATATTTCACAGTGCCTTGGGAGCTGAAAAGCTAAACACTTACACAACAAGCTTGGCAACTGTCTGTCTAAACCTACACATCTAAACCTGATGAGAGCTGAAGATTTTCATATTAAAATATTGCCAAAATCAACGTGTTTTAGTGCAGAAAGTTGCAGTATGGCTGTACGTAGGATTTTCTCTCTGGCTAAATGACTCTGACTGTAGGCACAGCCCAAAGCAGCTCGTGGTAAGGACACGGTTGGCCCTTTTGGCTGCCAGCTCATGCTCTTGGCTCAGTTCAGCTTACCATCAGCCCAAATGAATTTTAAAACTCATGGCTGTCTTAGTGGGCAGTTTAGTCAGAAAAGCTGTCTCAGTCAGCTGGTTTTTCTAGGATCACTCCTGGTGTCAGTGTGGGATAAGCACAAGGAAAGTGGTGGCTCCTCTGCCACAGAGTGCCACATATGAGCCATCAGCAGAGCCAGGACATTGTCCCCGGCAGTGACAGGAGCTGGTGCCACACAGGGAGGGCAGCAGATACTGACTGGTGCAGGCTGGTGCTTAGGCTGGCTCTGGCATTTGTGCAACACATGGACTGAGAACTGAGACCTTCTTATTTCAAGGCTGTTTCATCCAGATTTCATGGAGAAGTTGCTGTATGAAGTGCTCAGTCATCTGGCACTGCTACAGATCAGACTTGAGTTATGATCTGAAATCGAAGGCAACAAGATCACAGGGGATGGTATTCAAGGTTTTCCTTTATTGCTTCTGTCTCTTGTCTCTCTCAGGGAATCACATAGGAAAAGGTTAAAAAAGCATGAATTTTGCAAGGTGCCTCTTTGGAAATGTTTTGGCAATATTTTGATATACTTGCAAAATAAGTTATAGTGAGGTTTTGTCCATTCATTTCTCCTAGATAAATATCTCAGAAATCGGAGGCACTTTTCAGATTCAGCAGTACCAAGGGAGACAGCAAAGATGATGGGTCAGATTTAGGTCTGCTTTTTAGTGCAGGTCTACTTGTTTTCCTGGTACAGAAGAGGGACTTCAGGCAACAGCCATGACTTCAGAGAAATTAGGGCAAATATTTCAGGGGAGGTTCCAAGATGCTGCCTACTTGGTACCTAACCTAGAAAACATCCTTTTAAGCAAAGAGATTAAACTCAGAAAAGGAATTTTTGTGGTCTGAGCTGTACCACAGGCTGCTGCCTGTACCTGAGCACAGAGTCTAACTCCATGCCTGTTAACCTTCTCTGTGCTTTGGAAAACGGAAATGTGCTACTGGAAAATGTCCCTGGAAAAGGAGATGATGGGTGTCCTGTGCTGCCATAAAATTTCTGCATGAGTTTCCTTTAATATGATTACTTATTTGAGGTGTGAAGGACACCAATAACTCTCTCTAATTTGATGGGAGTTGTAAGCACTCAGTCCATGAAATATGGAGAATGGTGTGTAGAGGTGGGTAAACACACATCATCTCATAAATACGAGAGAAAGCTGCAGTGCTTTTTCCTCCTAGTCTGACACACACATCAAATCCTATACACATATTTTTCAGCAGCATTTCACTTTTTATAAGGCAATCACATTACCGGAAAATTAAAATTAACCATAGAGAGACAGATCCTGCAAATTCTTTGCAGTGAAGGGAGAGAAAACGGACAGAGTTTTATCAGGAAATTAAAATCAGGCTGGCTTTATTGCTTCATCAGGTGTTATTTATTGCAATGGGCTTGTTTTAAGTCCAGCACTCATTTAAAGAAAAGCCTCAAACCAGCCATCTGATCTGAATGAACAAACTGACTTCCCAATGCAAAGCCATTCACAGAGTGTGCAGCAGAGTTTGCTCAGTAGCTCAGTTTGTGCCACAGAATGAATGGGAAGGTTTTGCCAAGCAGTTTACTAGTCTTTTGCCTTTATTACAAGCAGAGGTACTGACAAGAATGAAGCTGTATCCATGAATCTCCATCCTGCTCCTTCTTTCCTGAGGTGGCTGTGGAGCCACTGTCCCCAGGATGTTGCTCTGTGTGTGTGTGTAACTGCAAGAGGACCAAGACTGTACCAGTTTGTGCCTGTCTACTGGCCCCATTTTCTGCACCTTCCAGCTGAGCACTGAGCCTTGTAGATTCTCCCCGCTTTTCCTTTGGTAAAACATGTGGGATAGCCCTAAATACAAAACCTGAACCCAATTTTTTACCAGGCTTGAAAGCAGTTCACCCATAAAATTATTGCTTCTACAGTCAGGTTTGATTATTATTAATCAGCTGCTAATCAAAAAATAACATGTTATATAAACAAACTGCTACCACCCCCAGCCTCAAAATTTATTTTTTGAAAGATATTTTTGCATGGAGTTAAAATACTCCTGTTGATAGATTTTCACTCTGCCTCCTCTACACTTCACAGATAACAGTGGAGTTATATTTAGTGACAGAGTCTGGCAGTAGTGAGGAAGTATTTCCTGAGGAGGCTGTTACTGGTGTGTGTTTAGGTGAGAGCTGCAGACAAAATCCTGCCCCACCAGCATGGGCAGTGAGAGTTTCAGTGGCCTGGGAATGCCATGACAGTGTGCACCTTTATTCTGCCTGCATCACTAAAGACAAACAGTGTCTGGACGACACTTGAATGGGAGAGAAGTCATCATGTTCCATGGGTGGGAGCACTGAAGTCAGGGCAAGAGGCACAAATTGTTGCTAATTCTGCCATTTTCTATTGGATCATATATAAATATTAAGCAGACAGTTAATTGCTATGAGCTTTTAGGAGCAAGGGAGCTTTTATGTGGTTTTACAAACTGTCTAGCAGAGTGGGAGTATCAGCTTGGCAGGGAGCTATACAAGATGAAGTCTTTATATTATAGCACAACTACAATGGACTAGGGAGAAAAGATAGGCAAGAACAGAGGCTCAGTGTTAATTTGGGGCTCTTGTTCCTCCAAGCCAGCATGTGGTGGAAGGAGAATGGGGGAGTGAAATCCCCCTGAGGGCAAATACGAAAATAGAAGATGAAAGCTGGAGTGAAGTGGTGATACAAAGGTCAGACAGGTCATTTCCATAGGAGCCATAGGGGGTTGTGAAGAGACAGTTGCCATCAAACTGATACAGTCTGTTCTCACAGTACCTTGCACTTCAGCTGCCCAAAGGCACCCTGAACCCAAACTGTTTGAACAGAACAGCTCAGCCTGGTTTCTCTGTGTAAACCATGAGAAGTCCTATTCTGTGGTTCAGGCATCAGATCTGGAGTTGAGACCTGGTTGCTTCACCTCTATTTACAACACCTCCCCACCCCTGCCCTTGCCTGTGCTGTACTCCACTGAGAGGGTGAAGTAGGGACAAATCACAGCTATTGCTGAAAGAACTGGTCTAGGCTAGAGCTTAGCTAACTGAGCAAGTGGGTTTGAATTCTTCATCTATTTCCTTTATGCCTTGTATCACTTAGGACTCATAACTCAAACGTGCAGAGCAAGCAGACCAATGTTGCTGAAGCCAGAGGAGCATCATCCTGAGCGCCTGCCCAGGGCAAGGGGCTCCTCGCCGTGTGTTGTGTTGTCACCAGGAGAGGAGACAGTGCATTTGCAAAGCATTTTGACTCCTAATAACGAGGTTATAAATAAGGCAGTGGAGTATCTTTCTTTTCATTTGTGCTTGATTAGGGCTGCTTCAGCTTCTAATGTACTTTGGAATGGTAGCAAAGCTTTACTATTAAACAGTCCAAGTCTCCTGCTGAATCTCTGGGTGAACTGAGGACTGGAGATACTGGGGCACCACACATGTTTCTCTGGCTCCATGATGGGAAGAAATTCCTGTAGCAACAGCCCTGGACATAATGTTTCCTCTCCTGCCGCAGATCTTTGTGGCCCTGGCAGTTGCTTAATGCCTGTGGCTGGATGAGGATAAAGGCACACATCTGTACTTGTTCCCTGATGCTGAGCCCAGCTGCTGTGGGGTGGCCCATCTCTTCCAGGCAAACTTCAGATGGTGTAGCCTGACCACATCCAGTCTGTCTGTTGACAATGGTGTTAGCTCCACATGCAAGCCTGAGCCATGTCTGGGGATTATCAGAGACAGTGCTTGCCAGCACTATGGTGACAATTTAACAATATGGAAAATTGAGAACCTGTGCCAGGGAATGTTTCCTTTGGGCTTTCCAGGCTGAGGCACATCTTTACATCACCAGAGGTAAAATTGCAAAGGTGCACACACATGTGTATGCATAAATTATATACAAGGCGTAGTTATGAGAATAAATATAGGAAACATTTTTTAGGTGCTTGGATTTATAGCAAAGATATTTAGGCCCTAATGGTCAAAGAAATGTCAGTGGGAATTCAGTATATCTCCATATTTGCAGATCTAGGCCACAGTCCTTGTCCCAGAGGGGTTATAGTCCCACTAGATACTTCTCTGCTATCAAGAATGAAGAACCAGCATAAATGATGATGTGCATTTTCCTTTGATCCTTCCCCTGCTTGGCATTCTCTTCCTTTGATAAGGAGCCAATCACTCTCACATGCTCCCCCCACTGTTCCTTTTTTTCCAGACCACACAGAGGAAGCTCAGAGGTACTTGCAGTGATTTGAGTGGGCTGATTAGCCTTCACCAGCCCTCAGTGCCCCAGGTATGGAGCTGAAGGCCATAAATCTCACTCAGATTCCCATCTTAACGTGGTTTCTTGAGGCTCTTTAGGCTGGGGTTTGGATGGAGCTGCTCACTGAGTTCATTCATTTTTCTTACTCTGTTGCAGATTTCACCAGCTTACTGATCTATATTTAGGTTAGCTTCATAAAGCCTGATTTCTGTTCTAGGGCTTCATAAAGTATAAATTCTGTTCTAGTCTTCATCTGGGAAGACAGTTGGAGGGGGCTGGATGACAAATGGATGAGACTGCATGGATCTCCAAAGTGAGTGTTGGTCTGTGACTCTTACTTAGTGCCTTATAACTATTTGCAAAGACTTGTGAATTGCAGTAAGCTATGTGTGAGAGACAGAAATTGTTAAACATTGCTAAAATCATTGCAGGACTTTTGCCCACCATAGCAAACAGCAAAGACATAGCTGGACATCTGTGAGCACCGAATTCCACGCCTCCCCAAATATGTCTAATAACTGGAATTTGGATTGTGACGGGAACTTGAGATAAGATAAAGGGCATACTGTTGTCCAATCATCCCAGATCTAGGGAGGAGAATGAATCCACAAGCAATACTGGAAGAGAGACTGGAATGCTGATGGTTCAAACATTCAGGGGGGAAGCTGCCGATGTGCAAAGGCACAGAGGGTGAGCACAGCCCACCTCAGGCTACAGCTGGTGTTGAAGGAGATAACAAAAGCGGCAAACCTTGTGGGGCGAGAATAATCCCCTTGTCCTTACTCCAGTGAACTCAAATGTGTTAACTCCCCTGCTGGGGAAGTACCAGAACACTCAGAAGTAGCCTGGAGGTGTTCATCTCTGCTGATGGGCCACCATGGGCTGTAATGGACTCAACTGCACTGATGCAATAGGCAGCTGTATCTTCTTAGAAGGTGTCAAAGACTTTGCAACATTACATCATCCAGTTGAAACTCCCCGCCCCAGGGGAGGTATTTGGGCATTCCTGCTTGAGCCTGAGTGAATATAAACCAGAGTTTGTGTTCTGGGGGTTTTTTCACCATCTGATTGGTCTAGTCTGTAACTCCTGCTTTCACTAAGACTGTGACCATCACTTTGACCAATAAATGTCAAAATTGCAACAGCTGTGCCTCTTCACAAGGCCTATGTGTGGTGAGATTTTTCTACTCTTTTACTTTTCTTTCTTACACGTTTTCTTAAGTGATATTTTAATGCTTTTATTGTCATATTACTGCAGATAACAGCAACCAAAATGGCTACACACCTGTTTCCTGTGCAACCAAATTGTTCTACAATAAACCCTACATATGTATAACTACAAAAAAATCCAATAAACCAATCATTCAGTGTTGTTTCACTCTAATCCACCCCAAATGAGTGGAATACTGAGTATTGATAGTATGGGCTAAAAGTGTTTAAAATATCACTTAAGAAAGTGAACTCTCCTTTAAATGTGGCACAGTGGGGACTTGGCTGCTGGTGGGGAAGAGCAGAAAGGGAAGAAAAGCAGATAGAGTTTAATGGCAAATGGTTTTCTGCTTTGTTAATCCTGAAATAAGGATTTAAAAAGGAAGTCTGGGTAGCTGTGAGGTCAGACCTGGCAGCAGTATGCACAACCTCTGCCATAAGGGTGACAAGGAGGAAGCTGGAGCTGGGTGAAGAAGGAGAAAAGGAAGGCAAAGCAGGCAAAGAAGAAAAGAGGTGTGAAGGGTGAGTGGGAGAAAGGGAGAACAATTAAATGATCATCAACCCTGATCTACATTTGTACAAGATGTATGGTTTTTACAGATTCTCAGAAGAGAGAAAAGTCTGCTCAGAAACAGCTTTATCTGTCACTTTGCAAAGCAAATCTCTTTTTTCACACTAGTAGGGAAAAGCCATAAAACAGCACTTTGCAGAAGTGAACTGAGTTCCCATGATCAGCTGGACTGTAAACCTGTCCTCATCAGGCTCTTTTTCTGTACTAGGGACCTCATTCACGTCAGTTTTTGAATCAAGCAGTCAAAGTGTAGCCCTTCAGTGAATTTGAAGGGATGAAAAATTAGAGGTCAGAACAATCTTATTATACATGAGGAAGGAGACTTACCTTTTCTCTGGATCCATAATCTGATTTTTCCATTGTAGCTTTTCTCCATACATGAAATGTCCAAGAAAAAGAATTTAGTTTAATGGTTATATAATAATTTTCCGGTTGTTTTTTATTAAATTTGAAAATTATAAATATCTCAGTTAATTTTTAAAAAAATATGCTGTTCCTAATAAATTTCAGCAGACATCTGCCAATGAGGCAAATCTTATGTAAGGCAAGTGCTAGAGTTGCAGGAATATTGAAAAATAGAGGAAAAGTCTACATGTGCATCACTATGCACACACATAAATAGCAACAGATGTTAATATGTAGGCAACCATCCTTTGGTGTGTTTGCCAATTAAACCAGTTCCAAAGCTGCCTATATTCCCATCACGCTGAGAAGGGATTCAGCTTGCAGCAAAGATTTCAGTGTCACTTAATTGTGTAGTGTAGTCAGGGCCAGTCAGACTTCACAAAGCCCCATGGTGTGGGAAAGGTTAGTCATGAACCTGAATGGGGGAGAAGGAGATGTGAGCTTTTGCCCCATGTACAACAAATTGTGGTGTGTCTGCAACTGGTATTTGGGAGGAAGCTTCATTTTCATAATGATTTAAAAATCCGAGTACAAACCCCAAGCAAGGATTACATTTCCTTTCAGCAGCACTAATTTGCCATTCTGAGTCCCAGCAGGTGTTTTGCCATTGCAGTTTTTGTGTGTTTTAGAGTTTGTATTTTTCTGACTCCCATTTTAATTTTTTTCCTAGAGTTCCTCCTCTGCAAGGCCATTTTCTTGTTCTTGGCTCTGCTGGGATGAAAGAGAGGTCAAGTGCGGGGGCCAGCTTTCCCATGCTGTGTCTGGTCCTTCCATCTGCAGCAGCCCCACTGGAGAGGGAATCCCCCTGCCAGGAGCCTGGAGCTTGTGCAGGATCCCTGGGGAGTGCCTATGCTTTCCGTCCACACATTGCTACCTGCTTGTTCAATTCCCCAAGCTATAAAGCTGGCCAGGAAAACAAGCATGGCATTTGAAGCTAGAGCCCTGCTCTCATTTAGGAACTGTGGTGATATTTTAGGAACTCAGGATGGCTGAGATGGTTTGCCTCTCTGAAATGCGAATGTTCAGTGCCTTGTTGCCTCGTTTAATAACAAAGTTACTGACTGTCAAGTGCATTGAAGACCTGGGATGAAAACTGTCTCCTCTTAAGCAACTCTGATTTTAGTGTGATGGTGGTAGGCTGCCTGCTAATTACATGGCTCTCTTGAAACTGGTAACCCAGCTTCCTGTGAGGCCTGCTGTGATTCCAGACACGTGGTGTCTTAATTTTCAGAGAGCAGCAAGCAGATCAGTCAACAGCTTGCAGATCAGAGGACAATGCTGCAGCAAGAGGGAACTGGGACTTCAGTATATTGTCCAATAAAAACCAAACCCAGCTAACTTGTTTTCTATACAGGACACAGCCTGGTTCTTAATGCTTTACTTATTCTGCAGCTGCATAGCAATGTGGGGTTTGAGTTTGCTTCTGAAGAGGAGCTGAGTGCTACAAGGTCAGGTCATGGCACAGAAGCACCTGCTGTGCCAGGGGAAGGCGACAGGAATTTAGAAGCATTTGGGTCTAAGACATCTTCTACTTTGTTAGAGTACAATTTCCTTTCCAAATCTATTTCCAGAAAGCAGAAGCTGTAGGTCACTGCCCCAAAAGCTTCCTGCAGGAGGAGGGAGTAATCTAAACAGAAGGGACACTCAAACAGAGCTGGGAGGACCAAAACAGGGTACTGGTTTCTCACACAGCAAAGCTGAAAGATCCCACCTTTGGATGTCAGTCTATGCCTTTCCCCAGGTTCCCCCTCCTTCAGGTGTCTGTTCATGCTTCATCTGTCATCCCATGGCAGATGAAAGTAAAATGTTGCTGGTAAGATTTTCTCTCCACTGTTGCTGACAAGCAAGCTGTCCATTGCTTATCTTTAACACTGTGCTAGAGAGCCCTGCTCATCTGTGTGTACTGCTAAAGGTCTTGCAGCTGATATGGAAATGTCTAATGTGTCTGCATGCCCTGGACCTCACATTACAGTGGGGATTGACATTTCCTTTAGAACTGAGGTCAAAAGCCATATAAAAATAAAAACCCTTTATCAGATGATATAAATGAACTTGCTCCATAGCTGGCCTGAACCTCCTTAGTATCCACAGCAATCAGGTCAGTAATATTTTCTAAGATAACAAGGTTCCAGAATAAAAGCTTCTCTGTTCCCAGAGCACTGTTGGAAAATAAAAGCACCCCTCTTTATCCATCCAAGATCCAGTGCTTTGTTCCTGCCCTGTGAGCAGGACTAGCATCTTCCCCACAGGTCAGTCCAGCTTTGAGATCCTGATGAGTGTTACACTACAGATTTGTTGGCACTAAGCACTGTTGGTGTTCCAGGCTCCCTTGTCTGATTTAGGTGGCAAAATCTGACCCAAGGATTTGAGAACATCTGGTGGAACTCAGGACAAAAGCTGGATGGAACAGCCTTGTGCCAGAAGTGGCCTACCTGCCAAAGACTCTTCTCCCAAAACTTTCTCAGTGTACTGTTGTCTATTGTCATCATTGTCACCACAATTATTAATAATTTGAACCACTGTACTGCTTTGAGTACATGTCTGTTATAGGAAGAGGATCTCCCTGAAGTAGAGTGCACCTGTGTGTAGCAAGAGATGGTCCATGCAATGGAGAGCTCACAACATAAATATGTGAGATTGGAGGCTGGGAGAAAGCAGGTGGCAGATCCTCCACTCAAGGCTCCTCTCCCTGTATTAAGCTCTACCCTACTTATGAAACCCAGAAAGATCTTTGGCAACCATATGCTGTTAGTAGGAAAGCTCAATTGTTCTTAAATCCTTACAGGATGTTACTTAGCAGGTAGGAGTGTACATCCATCTCCAGCTATTTAGGAGTTAGCCATCTCCTCTAAACTAGTTTTCCATGGTATAACTTTGAGAAAGAGATAGGAACATATTGACTGCATTCTTTGGCTACTCTCTTCAAAGTGTAGTGAGTGCTTCCTTTGGGAGTGCCCACCAGCTAACAGAAGGTGCTTAGGTAGGTCTCTCAGACTAGAACTTGACATCCATATGATCAGATAATTTGAGATTATAAACAAACTTGTGGAATAAGTGACAGAAGAAAATGCTGAGCTGTTGATAAGCAAATAACTGCTAAGAAGTTTCAGGAACTCCAGCTGTATCATTTTAGGATGTCATTAGATTAGTAAAGTGCACCTCAACTACATGCTATGGAAAAAGGGGTGTTTCTTCTCATGTCTTTATGGAGGTTGCAGATCTCACCTAGCAGCAGATGTAGCTGGAGTTTTTGGACCTCTTCCTCAGGACAAAGCCTGAAGGTTTAAGCTACCTAAAGCCCCACTGGTGAGTGGTGAGTGCTGGTGGCAACAGAGAACATTAAAAGACTCAAAGAAAAAAGATTAGAAAATCTGAAGAAAGGGGCAAGAGCAAATATTAAAATAACCTCAACACTTTAATCCCCATCCCATTTTAATCTAGGAATGTGCTCTGTTAGCATAAAAATACCAATTACATTTATTTTGTTAAGGCTTTGGTGAGTAGACTGACCCCTAGACTAATGCAGTTATCAAATATACTTCTGTTCTACACAGAGGTGAACAGATGGCTTTTTTTGTGTGTGACTGTTTAAGAAAACCTATTTCTGCAAACAGGGGATGTCAGGCAAGTTAGTGGAACAAACTTCTCCTTCTATAACAAATTAATTGTCTAGCAAAACAGAGCTTAGTGTCAGGTTAGTTTCCACTCAGCTCAGGTAAATTAATTAACTTTCCAGTGTGTTACTGGAAAACTGAAGGATATGCTGGTGTTTCTGGATGTGTATGACATCAGAACACACATTGCAAGTGGGACCAGGAGCCTTTTCCTCCTTGCTGATATCAACATAACCCCTGTCATAACTCAGTCTGGCTTGGATGGCGATGAATCAATGATGAATACTTTAAAAAGATAGCTGTGAAATCCCATTGAAGAGTAAAATATTTGGGGCTAGGAAAAGCCATTAATGACCATCTCAACCTTCAGTAAGGCAGAGGGAAAGATTTTCAATTGGTTAGGTTCAGATGCATTGCATTGTATTTGATTATACTGGTAAAACAATGAAATACCTTTTTATTGCTGACTGCTAATAAAAATGTTTTTGTATAAAAACATTAAATCTCATTAACTAGAATTAGAAATACATATATCTATGTATTTTAAATGGATATGTGCTGCTGAATATGAGCAAAAATATTGTGATTACTCCCATTTGGCTGCAGACATGTTTGATGAAGACTCTGTCTAAGCTTTGGAGAGAAACAAGGACTTCATTTTTTTTTTAGGCATTTGCATTATGATGAGATGGCCAAAACCTTAAAGACTCTATAGCTCTGTGCTGATTGAAATGAAGAGGTAATGATTAACATAGAGATAAACGTCTGCATTGAAGGCATCCATATTTCCTAAATAAATCTGACTGTATTTTTACTGAAAAACTTTTAGTATTTAAAAAGAAAAAAAAGGCATTCCTTAGAAAAACCTGGAAGAGTTTGTAAATTGGCCAGGTGAAATTCCCAGGCTCCTTTGTCATGCACCAGAAATTACAATGGGAAAATACTCAACTTTGAGTGCTCTGTGCTCCTGGGATTTTACTAAATAAGGGCATGCAACTGCCAAGTGAAGACTTACACGCGAGCTGCATTTGAACTACACTTCATAGGGATTAACATTTTATTGAGTGAATCAGAATCTATATAAATTTAGGTTGCTTTTTGTCAGATGTGGAAGGGATGGTAAGCAGAGTGAAGGCAACAGAGGCTGTGAATAATGATAAATATACATGACATGTCTTTGTTACTGTAAATAGGATTATTTCTGCCAAAATCAGTGCTCTGTTTTAACTTGAATATTCAGCCAGGCCTATTATTATACTGCACAAATTATGTGACTTAAAACTTTTCCTCTGATGCCTCTCTTAAAGGCCCGGAAAATTCAGTGAGAGAATGGCATGAACTACAAGCATAACAGTTTTTCCTCTGACTCAAGATAGCCATGTATCAGCAGTGTTCCCAAATCAGCTTATTAATCTTCAGCATGCAAAGATATTTTTTAGAAAAGGTTGAAGAGAAAAAGAAAGAGAAATCAAAATTGGAGAGTTGGTGAGATGCTGAAATGCAACATTTGCAAGATACTATTTAGAAAATTTCACATGCAGAAGGAATTTTGAGAAAAGAGAGCTTTTTCCAGTGCTACTTTCTCAGAGCAAAATTACTTCTTTGTGAAGTTTTCAGTCTCATCTGCAGTGCTGAGGTTTTGTTCTCCCCTCCACCAGGGCTTCAGGAGCTCATGGGGTTCATTACACAGCAGGAGGTCAGGAGTATCTTCTGTCCTGCTACAAGTCAAGTGGGCTGACCACAGAGGAGCTGGTGTAGTGACATCTGGAAAGAGATACTCAAACCTGACATGAATACTACCTACAGGTAGTGGGTATAAACTTACCTGAGTCTTCTGGGGGGAGCCTCACGAGGTGTCCCATGGACCTCACAGCCAGGGAAGGAGGAGACCTGGGCATGGCTTGCCCTGGACTCCACTGCTCAGTGTGGAGCTGGCTCTCAAGGACATGGGCCTCTTTCACCATGTTGTTCTCTATCCTTCCCTCACCCTGGGGTAGGTGTGGTGTGTGGGCAGCACCCCTGCAGGAACACCTTATAGATCTATCCCAGCTGGGGTCATAATCCTGCTCTGCAGATCAAGGATGCTTTTCCTCATCTCCTCCTGCTGCACAGGAAGGGTAATGATGCCAAGTAACTTATAAAACTTCATATCCAACATATTTTGGCTTCTTTCTGCATTCATGGAGAGCCAAGTGTGTCTGACCATTTTCTCTGTTTATAGGCAGGGCATGGAAACAAAATCAGGGACATGTGTTGTGTTTGTTCCAGCAGCTGTGCAGCTTAGATTGCGGAATAAACCAGCAAGCACTGGCACACAGAGCTACATATGGCAAAGGTACACAGCCCCACACAGCAAAGTCTGTATGATATAATGATGCCAAGTCCTATAGCTCCCACTGGAAGCTTTGGGTATGTCTTTCTGGGCACCCAGGAGCACTTGACCTCACGTGCTTCTCCTTTGTGCCTTTTTCTTCTACTTACTGCTGATGATAAATTGCTGTCTGACAGAGAAATAACTGGGCCAAAGTACACTCAGGCAGGAAGGAGAAAAGGAAAATGTATGTTATATTTATGCACATTTTATAGCTGCCACAGAAGCACAAGCTTTGATGTGCAGTATTTTCAGGAGCTCAAACCCTAGTACTAATTGTGACGTGAGTGGTATTTACCATGTATAGGTTTTCCTTAAGGGGGATAATGTGAAGTCATCACTGCTATCCAGACTGGCATTTTTGGAGAAGGGCACCCTCTGTCACACAAAATCCCATGTGCCTTGTGTACCCCCTCCCTTGTGCTGGTGGCAGCAGCTCAGCTATGTACCAAAGGTTAGCTGCTGAGTCACTGGAACCAAAGCAGCCAAATAGTGACTTACTTGAAAGCTACTTGCTAGGAATGGTGATTCACTGATTTGAGGTCTCTTTCATATGACTTTGAGAGTAATTTGATTACCCTTCTTTCCTGAAAGATTTTTTCCATTTCATATTTTTCCAGGAACAGGAGCAGCAGAGCAGCCATACCATGCTGGATGCTCATCTTGGCAATTTCCAAAGTGCTGTGAGCAGAGTATGTCAGGAATCTTGTTTCTAAACAACCACTCAAGTTCTTCTGCCTCTGTAAAAGCTTCCAGGCTCTGAAAGCTAGAAAACTTTTCCTATGCATAAATATATTAAACCTCTCTGTGCAAACTTGGGCTTTTTGACTTATCTGAGGAAGCTGCCCTAGCACTTCCTTGGACTGAATCTGCTTTTCCCTGCTCTTGCTCCACAGACCTACAGTCACTAAGTCAGTCACCCTGTCTGCTGTTAAACATTGAAATTAATCCCCTACTTGTTATTTTGGCAGCATCCTCATTAGGCCAAGTTCTTTCTGATATATCTTTCAGCTAGGAGAGAACCAGCTTTATCTGAGCTGAGAACTGCCTGGAGAAACTCAGTGTGAGTTCCAGAGTATTTACACACAGTGGATAAGCATGGCTGATAAGCGTGGCTTGGTAACTCACAGGTGACTGAGTGATTTAGTAGAAGAATCAGAAACAGCTGCAGCTTCCTAATTAGCACAACTTGATATGACTTAGCAGAGGGCAAAATTCCACTTGGTTTACCCAGGCTCCATGTGCTGTACAGTGAAAGGTAATTATTGGGGCATGATTTTTTACAGGATGTGACAACAGTCTCTCTAAGTTCTTGGGGTTCAGATTAATTTTTTCATTTCGTATCTGTCTGGTACCTAGCACACTTGTTGTTTTGTCTTATCATAGAGATTCCAGTAATAACATCATCATATTCATAACAGCCCCTGCGTTTTCTGACCTGTATTTCTCTTGCAGATTAAATATCTCGCCATACAAAAACCATATAAATACAGTCTCATGGAGCAAAGGTGCAGTCTGGGCTATCAGCCTGGGATGGGAGAAGAGAATTATGCTCTACTCTTTTGGTTTTCTGAATTGCAATCCCACTGAGCACAGCTGAGAATTGCAATAAATCCAAATATTCAGGACAGAGCTGAAGACTTTAGTTGCGCACATTGTCAAACACTGCCTCACATGAGAGAAAGTTTCCCTGACTTGGTTGGAAGAAATAGTGTCCTGACTGTAGCTTTTATTTTTTAACCCAGACAGGGAAATCTAAATAGCCCAGGACAAGGGTGTCATGTATTTGGAGCTGCAGAGCAAATCAATGAGCTGTAAAAAAAGTGGAAAAAGAGGTGATTTCTTGCAGCATCAGATTGCAAGTTACAGATATAGATTTTGTGTCCAATAAAGTTGAGGAGTGCCTGCAGATGGGTTGAGCAGGATCTGACTGATCATGAATCATCAGAATTCCTGACATGGGCTCAAGGAGCTAGCTTCCCTTATATTCAACCAAGAGAAACAGTAATTTCTACACAGGATCCCTAATATAGACACCCACATTGACTAGAAAGGAATTTATGGGTGACCAACATGACTGTACCTTCATCTATAATTAGATCATGTATTTCATTTGTGATTTCATGGCTGCTCATACTCAAATGTCCGAAAACCCCCAACTTTGCCCTCCAGGTGGTCACTCAGGGTGGCTTTCCAAGGACAGTCCTGGCCAGCTGGTTTGTCAATACAGATCTACTTCACACTTGCCTTGGCTACATAAACTGTCTTGCAGATCAAGAGGTGCTATCCTAATGTGGAAAGGCTGTTTGTATTCCTGTTACTGTTTTGATTCTATTCCCTGAGCTTTCTCCATGCATTGAATTAATTTGAATGTGTCTGTTTAGGCTAACAAGAGAGATTGCTTGGACTACATGAAGACTGGGACAGTGAACAAACTGTCTTTGTAAATAGGGTAAATATGTGCTTCCCATACAACACACAAGCCCTTAGGGGGAAAAAAAAAAAGAAAAAGAGGCAGTTTTGAATCTCTCTTTCATCCTCATCAAAGTAGCTAGGAACACTTGTTACCACTTGTTTATGAATTGAACTTGATTTAGTGATTTAGGAACCACTTAACTCCACATTCTTGGAATGAATGTGGTTAAAAATTAATCCAGGTGGTTTACACTTCAGGAACTGGCAACCTGTCTAAAACAAGCTTTCAAACACTGGAATCTTCTAGTGTTATTGGCCACTCAGAAATGACAGAATTATTCTGGAAAAGATCTCTTAAAACAGAATTGACTCAACTGTTGAGGTCCTTATCAGCCAGTGGCAGCTTGAGTCAAATACAATCTACAGCAGATTGAAACTTCAGAGCATTTGACACTTATGTGCCTGGGAGAGATTTTGGAGCTGTGAGTTGATATGTGTTTGGATTCCTTGAACTCAGTGAACTTGTTGCCTGAAGAGGCCACCTAAAACAGAGTCTAGACAAGAATAAGGGAATAAAGGTAGGTATTTATTTGAAGGGCCTTCAAATGTACACCCTGGGGAGCCAGAGGCTACTGTAAAAATGGACCCCAAGATAGACAACAGGTCACGAGTTCTTCACACTTTTGTAAGTTTGGGTCATTTGCATATCAGAGTTAATTCTCCAATTAAGGCTTCAGTCAATGATGTAGTTTCCCCAAGCCTGCCCCCCTTCAGAGGTTTTGGTTTACACATTTTGGGCCTAGGACAGTCTGAGTATCCTTGGAGAGCAGGCCTGGAGAGGCTTTGTTATGTCTACCTAGCATGAGAGAGCAGAAGTTAACAGGCTACAAGAAACTTCAGTTACACACTAGGCAGTACAGGGTTTAAAAAATATAAAAGTTAAAACCTAAGGCATCAAACTGAGTAAAGGAGAGTGATGGTAACAGATGCCAATGCCCTTGCTACCCAGAGGCTGGAGCAGGAAGTGAGCACCACAAGGGCCTGAGGAAAGGGCTTTCTGATGCTTTTTGGTGTGACTGAGAAGGGATTTTCCTAATAAGAAAAGTAAATCAGTGCAGTGATCAGCCAGACCTACTATCACTGTTTTTGCTTTCTTTGCAGCTGCTGCCATGGTGGCACAAACCCCACTGCAGCAATGGAGTGATTCCTGCCTCTGCCTTATAGGAGAGACAGCCTGGACTCTCCATCAGTCAGATAAACTTGCTGGCTTTTTGTGAAGGAATGCATTCTTTCAAACAATAGTAGGGGAACCACAGCAGTCCTTACAGCTCTCGGTGAGACACCAGATGTTATATTTAACACTTTAAATATACAAATGCAACTCTCTTTTTGTTGTATAGCTCAGTAACAAGACCCTTTTATGCCAAAATGCCTACAAAAACAGTTTCTGCTAGCCTGCCCTGACCTTCCTGTTCCTCCTCTCTAAATATCATGTTGAGAAGCGGGGAGAGCTGTTAGAGGGCGGGGAAAAAAAAACAAGCAGTGCTTTTCTCATGTTTGGATTGCTGTGGTGATTTATGCACAGGGTTATCTTCTGGAGCTTAAGGGAGCAGCAATTACAGATCTCAGGTCATCAGATTAGTTCTCAAGGGGCCAAAAGCTCCCCTTAGGAGTGGTGACAGATTCAGCTACCAAGCACTGCCTTTTATGGAGCATCTGCAGTCACTTCAGAAGGCCAAAGGTTTTACTGCAAATGAGATTTTTTTTTTAATTTGCCGCAGAGCAAAGAACCAGAAAACAGCAGGACTTGCCCCAGGGCGCGTCCATTGCTGGGAGGGGATGAAGGAACTGTGTTTCTGCAGAGCCGGTGGGGCTGGTCCCAGTTCCCCCCAGCCCTCCCCACCCAAACAATGGTGCCTGCCTTCACAGGGAGTGTTTGCACAAGTGCAGCATGATCCAGTCTCTCCCTTGCCATGCTCTGTGGTGGGCCACTTCCAGCTGGGAGATCTTCAAGGACCTTGAGGACTTGTGCTGCATCCCACAGGGAATAATAAGCAGTGCCTTACATCTGAGTGTGCTCAGAGCTCATGGGCTTCCCCAGCACCAGTGCAGCAAAGATTCATCCCATGTACAGGACAAGGTCTCTCTGCTGTGCCTTTGCTATGTGGGAGGTGAGTTAATGTAGCTATGTCTGTGTGGCCCCGATGTGTAACTGATTGAAAGGGCAGCAAGAGGCTGATAGAAATTATTATTTATACTTGTGAACTGAACTGAGTTAAACCAGACAGCAAAGATGCTGCAAGCAACAATGGGCACTATTTTCCTTGAAATTGCATTGAAGTTTTATCACTGCTGCTGTTGAATTCATATTCTTAAGAGACCCATTCAGACAATGGGCTGGCTGGTAAACATGAGCCACCATGGCCCAAAGCTGGTCCCATCACTGATGTGCAGACACCAGGGCAAAACAGCACTGTGTTTTGAAAGCAAGGAAATGGATTATTTTATTTGAAATAACCAGTTAAATAAAAAAACATCAGTTCATAATCATTGGTTGTTTAGTAGGCAGTTAAAGAGAAATGCTGTTCATTAGATAATCTCATTAAAAGCCAAGGAAATCAAGCAATTTACTGACACCTATGCGGGCTATTAGTTTGCTCATTTCCATTGATTTGTCTCATTTCACATTTCTGGAATAATGCTTACCATCCCTTTCCATGAAGCCTATAAATTATGGTATGCTCTCTGTCAGAGAGGCTATAACACAAAAAATATTCTCTTACTTCAATAAACAATCTAACGTTGCCCTAAGAAAACACAGCACCTTATGATCTTCTCCTTAATGAAGTCAGGATAAGTTTTGTAGTACATATGGAATTTCCATGGGCCAAGGAAGATGAAAAGCTGGCTCTGATTTTGGAATAAAGTAAATTATCTTCTTTATTAAGCAGGGCAACTTGGGTATTGAGTGGGCAATGACCATGTCCTGTAGAAGTTTTCAAAGAGAAGTAAAACTGATTTTGTAGAGGGTGACTTGGGAATGCCATCTCAGTCTGTCCTGGTCTAACTACTGATGCCTTTGCATTTGAGGTTAAGGCTCCTCAGGCTGTTGCAGATTCACAGTCACCATTCAAATGTGGCATCTGAAGGTGACAAAAGCCACAGTTTGTGGACCCAGGGCCATTATGAAAGTTTCCAGCTGCTATAACTGTCCTGTCTGATGCAGAATAAGTATCCTTCATAAATTCACCAATAGGAAAAGAAACCCCTGTGCTTTTCTCTGTATGTCTGTCTGTGCCCTGAATTCTCTCTCACACATTGTCTCCAGTAGCCCTCAGCCAAAGAAATGCCTTTTCTATTTAACCCTAACAGATGATACATTTTATATCTGCTTTAAACTCGCAAAGTTCTTTGGATGCATTATTTCTTTTCTTTTTTCTTTTTTTCTCTCTTTTTTTTTTTTCCCCAGTGGATAGATTGCAGTTGTCCTGCTTGGCAAAGCACAGAACTGAGATGGTTTCTCTTCATTCAGGCTTGCGATGAGTAACTTCACAGTCCCATTTTCAACATTGACTTTAGTCATTTATATCCTGACAAGGTGAACTATCTCCTGCAATCTGGATCTAACTAATGTGATGAAGGATGTATGATAAGTTACTCTAATAAGTTCTAAGTTCAGAAATACCTGGAATCTTGTCTTGGTCTTGCCTAGATTGTCACCCAGAAGAGGTTTGTGGTGATTGGCAGTACTCTGGGAATAATCATTAACAACACCTTAGGACTTCTTAGGACTAGAAAAATTATCTTGAGTAATTCAACTTCACAGCACATCTGAGAAGGTGAGTGATGATTTGCCAGTCTCTGAGACAAGAAAAAACTGAGCTATGCTAGTTTACCTCATACCCAAGTTTCATAGCCCAAACACAGCCCCAGTTTTGTTTGCTAACCTCTGAGGCCACTATTCACCTACAAGTGGAGTCCATCCATTTAACTGGCCACGTGAAAAATTTTGTTGGTTTGTTTTTGGTTGGGTGTTTTTGTCAAAACCTTCTGATCAGAAGCATTTTCCTGCATCAAATGTAAAACTGGCACTCAGAACCAAACTCTCCAAACTACATTCCCAGCACTGCCCGCAGGAGTTTGGCGGGGGGTTCAGTGGAAACAAAATAATGTTCATATTTCAGCTACTGTAGATTTGCAATAAATAGCCAAAGTATGTAAAAAAAAAAGCTGCTTAAATGTAAATGAAGCTCTGCCTCAGTACAGTTACGCATCTTAAGGATGCCAAACAACTTCTCTGCTCTAGCCATGAAATAACAATACAACACTGGCAGCATTGCGTACTTGCCTTGCAGTCCCAGAACGTATGTGGAACTCAAGGAAGAGCTGGAGAGAAATATGTATTCTTTCTGAATGCCTCATGAGCCACAATGAAACTTAGCACTTCTGACTACAAAAACATCAGTTGTCATATTGGCCTTTTTTTAAGGCAGTGGCTTGCTCAAAGCTTCTGATCCAAATGGGGGATGAGCATGCTGCTATGTGGTGTGTATACACCTACAAACTAACAAGCTTACTTCCCTTAATCCTTGAGTGGAAACTGATTAGTCTTTATAAAGTTAATGTAAACTGGATAGAAACAGAAATATTGGCTGCTGGGACTTTTAAAGAATGCTCTATATTTCACTTTTTATAAGCATTGAATAAAATGTGATTGATCAAAATGTACAACCACATTATGAAGATAAATGTCTGTGCTGTTTGTGCACATTAAATATCTCCAAGCACATATTGCAAATAGGGTAAAACAGATTTTGTTCTGAAACATTCCCCAGATAGCTGATGTAGGTGCTTTGTTCCTATGTCTGAAGAATCTAAGAGCAATTCTTCAGTGAAGGTCATTACTGATTTACAGAAGATGTATATATTTAGAATTTGAATAAATAAACAGCTAAAAAATTAATACTCATAAAAACTGAAGTTCTTCCCTGAAGAACATTGGCCTTGTCAGGTGTTTCAATTTTAAAATACCTAGTGATATTTTTAATCCAAAATTATGCTATTTATGGCTCAATATGGCTTTTAATTATTTAGGCTAATATTTTTGGTAAACACAATATGACATCAAAATACTTTCCACTGTCATCAAACTTTTTTTTGACAGGCAGTTTCAAGCCTCCAAGATTTGGAATTATTGTCTTCATCTAAAAATGACTTTTTTATCCCTGAGAAGGCAACTGTATAAGATATTTGTTGTTCATGAAAGCATGGTTTGGGGGTTCATTTCCCTTCCAAGCTAATCCCTTCTAGGGAAAGTTAAATCTGTTATTAATATCCTCAGATGCCCAGCAGTGGCTGTGGTGCTTGGCCAAAATGTGGCCTTATGTACCTTGATAGTGGTGTGTGGTTTGGAGTTGTTCAATATTTTATCATCCTTCCACACTGTTGTTGGAAGCCCTTGAATATCATTTAGCCTGCTGATGACACAAAGTAGATGTTTTCTAATAGTGCTTAATGTGGAAAACAGAGCAGCTGAATTAGACAAAGCAGTGTAATGAGGTGGTAAATAATCTTGTCAGGTGTTGTCTTAATAGGCAGTAGAAGGTAATTACCTCCAAAGGGATCTCCAACTAATTAATTGTTAGCCAGACAATTCAGCTCACTGGTTGTTCAGAGAACCTCAAATGCTGCCACATGCTCCTATGGGCTAATTCCCTTAGCCAAGGGCCTTCAGGTGATAAAACCTTGTAAACATAAATACAATTGATTTGACCACTGGTTCTACCCATATTGAAGTGTGGATTTAACCATAGTAATTAGTTTTAAATTTTACAATAAAAGGAACTGGCTGGAGCATCATGTGGAACTGTAAATACAAGGTAGACCCAGGTTCTGGTTATATTAATCACAGAATAGTTAGGGTTGGAAGGGACCTCTGGAGTTCATCTAGTCCAACCCCTGATCTTCTAGTCCCCTTGTGGAAAGGTACTGCAGTAATGTCAGATTTTTTGTGTGACTTCAGGCTGATGCTGACAAATTTTCATAACCCTCATGCTGTTACAGATCTGTCCTACAGAGCTGGAGGGACCAACCTAAACAGATCCTCCCGGGTGACCATGTCTCTCTGGCCCGGGTGCCAGTCTGGTCTACAAGGAATTATCTCCAAGAAGAGCTGTGAGAATGAAAACTGAGTTTCTCTTCCTCTTACATGACTGAAGCAGCCGAAAGCTGTTGGAGCCCTCACTCATGTTGTGCATGAGTGAGGCAGCGCTGCTGGTCACTGGCTGCCCATGTTTGTCATGGGTCCCACTCCAGAATGGTACATGGGTCTGGTGTGATTGGAGTGTCTGAGGATGAGCTTAGAGCAACAGTGGGGATTCATCTTCTGAACATTCTCAGCTACTAACAGCCTCATTGCCCTGGCCTGGTCTGTTCTCCTTACAGTACAATTGAGAGAACAGCCAGGGCTTGGGCCATCTTGTGAAAAAGAGTTTTCAGCACAATGAAGTGCTGCCAAGGGATGTTAAACCCATTTGCTGGGTAAAATGTGCCTCCTGCTAACCCCAAGTGTGGTTGGTTGCTTAAGTACCCACACTTGCCTTCCTTCGGCCACAATCCATGTGCCTCACATGCTCACATTTGAACCCTCCTGCCCAGAAGCTGCAGTGCCTGGAAGTGTCCCAGTCCCTCACAGTGCCTCCTGCTCTTTGCGTGCACTCACCTTTGCATGCACTCAGGAGAAGAACAGTGTTTCAGTGGCACAATCACTTTTCAGGAAGACCAAGTAAAGTCATCAGAATTGGCTGGAAGGAGGTGATGCAAACCATCAGAGAGCCAAGACCTCACTGACGAATTACCTTCAGAGGCAAGGTCAGGGGTCACTGAATCCACTGATTTTGTTTTTCAGAGCCTCCAAAAATTCACTTTCTTTCCTCACTGAGATGGCAGATGCCAGTGCATTGGCAGTGACAAAAGGAATTCTGCTGTTGAAATAACTCACTAATTTTAAGAGCATGACCTGAACGGCACAATGGAGAACTGATGATGTAAAACCAGAAGAGAGCAGCTAAAATGTCTTCCCCCATCAGTACTTTGTAATCAGCTTTGTAACATTAAAAAAACATGCTTTTGTGAGAATGCAATCCGACAAACCCCATTTCAAATGAATAAATCAACTTTCCCTGATGGCAAGCTATGTGCAGTACTGGAGCATTTAGTGTAGCTATGGTGACAGTATCTTCCTGCTACAATAAGCTGCAATCAGAGAAGGATTTGTGAACAACCAATAAGTGGGCATCCAGACAATAAGAGTTTGTAGAAAACAGTGTTGCAAAGTTCTTGGACACGAGTGTTTGTAATACACCATTTCAGTGTTACAATTTGATTCTGAAAACAGCCAAACCAGCACTTGCTTGGTTTGCTGAAGGGGTGTAACTGGGCCAGGATTACAGCTTTTTGTCATTTGTAAAGGTTGTGGCTTATCTCTGCTTTGACAATTTTCAGCTCCTTTGGAAAAGGTCTCCTGAACTTTTCACCCAGCTGATGTTTGCTCACAGCCTGGATGTGCATACACAGAGATGCCCTGTTCCTGTCATGGCTCAAGGGACTTTTCCTACACAAATCTCTGGAGGTCTTGGAGAGAACGAGTTGTTGAGGGACAGTAATTACAACATGGTGGTGGTGGGCAGCCACAGGATCTATAACACAACTGTCTGCCAGGCTGTATTCCCACAAGGCATATCCATCATACTCTCCATTGCACATCCAAAAATTCATACCTGCACTGTGTCTCTCAGGTCACACAGCCCATCCTGGCATAGTAGAGCAGCTGTGTCAGACTGTGTGGTGCAGACTGTTCTGGTACTCCCAGCACCTCTGCTGGATAACTTGTGCCTGCCCCTCAGATGGCTGCTGGGAATCAGCAGATGGCTCATCCCCAGGTCCCCAGCAATGGCACATCTCTCTTGGCTGCTCAAACAGCGTGTAAAACATGGTGTCCATTGATAACAGAAATGTTTTCTGGGCAGTTTCCATCCTGTTCATAGAACCTTTCTGTTGGTAATTTAAATTGCCAGAGGCTCACACTGTGAGCACCCAGCATCTGCTCCTTTAATAACATACTCTTTTCCTGCTGTAGGGCAGTTGTTATATTTGATATATTTCTTCATTTTCCAAGGAAGTGACAATATGGAAGATTTTAGGAAGCATTCAGCACAGCAACACTGCCAGGACGAGTATGTCAGCTTGGACGAAGATATCCTTGCCCAAAGCTTTCAAAAACATTTTGTTGTCCCTGTGGTCACTAGGACATGGACATCACTGGTGTCAATGTCACTTCCTTGATTTTCTGTGCCTCTGCTGGGTTTGTGACAGAAGTCTAAAATCATGGGTCAAACAGAAGAAGTAAATAAGAAAGAAAAGGTGAGTTGGCTTCACAGCACAAACGAGGAGCACTGCATAGAGGGTTCAAAAGAAACAAGAGATTACTGTCTGCAACACATGGCTGACTGGTGGGACTCTCACTGCAGAGTGACACTCTGGGACTGGACAAGTGTTTCCTTGAAGATGGGAGAAATGGGAATAACAAGCCTTACTCTCAGCTCCTAAAGTCCCTGAGCAGCAATTCCTTGGAGGTCTCCAGGACAGTGTTACATTCTGGTTGCCTAGCCTTCTTTGTCTTAATAGCCCCCTGGCTATTATCAGAGATGGAATAACAAGTTTTCTTAGGCTTTAGCTTCACACACTGTGCTTGTCCTCACCTGCCAGTGCTGCAGTGCCATGGTAATGTGCACTGAGAGCCCGAGATGGAGGAGGAGGCAGTGCCAGGAGATATTTCATTTTTTATTCTGCAATGGAAAGAGAAATCCATTTCATGGACCTGGGCTGTTATCTCTGTTCAAAATAATGATGCACTGCAGCCAGGCACACCACATGGCTCTGCCTGTCTGTTGATGGCTGCACTCACTGGGAAGTTGTCCAACACCAAGCAAAATGCCCTAAAGCAGCAAACCACTGTGGCTGGGTTCTGGAGCAGAACTACATCATTTCTTTGCCTGAAGGCCAGTGGGGTGAGCTGGGCACACGGCTGTATCAGCATGGCTTCCCCACCATGAAGACCTCAGGAATCATACATTTTCTTCAGTATTCCAGGAGACCTCTCACCCTGGGAATTCCCACTGCAATCACATCCCAGGAGGGTGGGTTGCCCATGCAAATGGGAATCAAGTGGAAAACATGGCATCAGAAAAAAGGATGTTTAAAACTCTCTATTGGCAGCATTTCACCAGTTTACTGCACACAAGCTCTTTGATTTGATGCTGCCCACTGCTCTTGATACCAAATGGGGTGACCATGCCTGAGTTTGACTGGCTAAGCTCATTTTTCTTCTGAGTTTGCTGGGCCTTGTAGTATGATACTTAGCACTTTTCCTCCATGTCTCACTGAGAGAGGTTGGATTGTGTGGTTATTATTAGCACACATTCAGGCTCCTAGCAGCTGTAGGACACAAGCAGTAGCACATGTAAGGAGATTGGGTAATGTGACCTTTTGTTTGTGCCAAGGTATGGGCATGAGTTCAGAGATACAGAAAGTACCCTGGACCTTTCTTCCCTCCCTTGTTCTATTTACAACCTGAGTGTATTTAGGGTACAGGGACATGAATCAAAACTGACTTAGACTTTTCCTTACCGCTGTAGTTGCAGTTCTTATTTTGACCTCATTAAATATTTTCTTGGAAGATTGTTTTCCTTTGGCTCATTCATTGATCATTTCACATGAGAAGTATCGAGGAATTTTATTGATTTTTTTTTACTGTTTTGCCTCTACAGTTAATTTTATAAACTGGTTCTTCAGACCAGTAGGTGGACAGTCAGTATTTCAATGTACAGAAATGTGTGTACCTGGTGCTATCACAAAATGCTTTGAGGAGTGAATCAACCAGTATTTGTCATGTGTGAGCTTAACACACTCACTAAACAGCCTTTTCATGCTTTCTCTTTCTAAAATAGGAAATGATGATGTAAAAGATGATCATCTCAGTAATAATATTTAGGAAGCGTATATCACCTTTCACCTCAAGATATGTGTTTTATAAACCACTAAGACTCAAACTTAGCAGGGTGCTATTGTAATGAGTATTGAGGCATCCTACTTCACCTTGAGCTGAAAATAGCCTTGAGGATGCCAATAAGTTTCTATTATAGACCTCCCTGTGGTGAGTGTTAGCAGGGGTTGAGCTATTATGAACAGGATGGGCAGCCAAAAATTAAGGTCAAAGTAAAAATTGTTGTGGTTTACAAAGACAACAAAAGTAGTTTCTTTTCCAAATGCCCCTAAGCAAAATAGGATTTTTGTTTTATTTTTATTAATACAAATGGTTATTTACCTAGCATGGGAAAGGATCCCCTTCTTAAAATTTCAATTGTAAACCAAGCTCCAAAGTCCATCATACGATTTTTTTTCATTGTTTTATTTACTTAAATTTGTGGAGGAGACACTTTTTTTTTTTTTAAAGCAGAAGTGTTCACATCATCATGTGATTTCAGAAGGTCTAGTTTTAAGTAAAACACCAGGTATTAAGAGTTTTATGATAAAATGATAATAAGTAGCAAAAATTACAAGAGAATTATTTATTGAACCTAAACCAAGTCTTGTTCAGTATTTCTTCATGGATCAACAGGAGTTTTAAAGGAATATGAATTGTTCTAAAACAATGTGTGCAGAGGGGTAAGGAAGGTGATACTAAATTCTTACATAGAAAAGAATGAAACCAGGAGACATTTTAAATTTCTGAATGGGATATGACACTGTGTTGTAAAGAGCAAAGGTTTCGTGAATAAGTTTTAAGGAAAGTTTGCATTTCTAGTCTCGCTGTAAGCACAACTTTAGTATTTCTATGTTGCTATAAATATCCCATCCTAGTGGCACTGAACTTCAACAACTAAAAATATGAATAAGGTCAGAGAATGATGTTTTTGTCAGTATTTGTTGGTAAACTCAGAAGGAGCATGAAACTGTCAGAAAAGAATTTTAAAGTGTCTTTAATTATCCCATGGCATCCTTCAGGAGTTTATCCAGGTTCAGGTCATTACAGCCCAATAGTTGCTGGATTCATCACAAATTAAACTAGTGATAACCCATCAAACATGCAATTTCCATCTAAATTGGAAATAGCTACTAATGATTTTTATTAATGGGTTTAGTATAGAATTATTAGATACTGTTCTCATATACATGATGGGCTTTTCACCCACTCAGACAAGGATATAGTTTCACTTGGAACTTGCTGTATGAAAACTGTGGCTCTTCTACCCATCAAAGCCCTTGAGATTTCTAGCTAGCCAAGGGCTTCTTGTATTCTAGTTTGATGTATTTTTCTGACTTGGTCTATCAAATCGTGCTACTCTCCTGCCTTTCCTCTTACACAGCAGAAAGATCAAGGAATGAGTTTCAAAACAATAAAAGGTCCCTTCTGTTTCTTGATTCAACAACAGAAACAGCTTGAAAAACCTGGAAGCTGATGCCTGCTATTTTATTTTCTGCTTTTTTCTTTCAGCTGGGAACATTTTTCTTTTGCTACTTGACCAAACAAGTACCCTCCTCCCCCCAATATTCAGCACTTGCCTATTTTATGTGCAGGCATAAAGGCAGCTTCAAGCTTCAAGGCAGTAACTGAAGCACACACTTTATTGCCCATATCTTGGTAAGGTGTGACTTGTCCTCAAAGATAACGAAAACTATACTCACTGAAATGATTTGTGCCACCTTTGCTCTTTCTGTAACATTGCTGGGACAAGTCTTGTGCACACAACCATTGCCAGCACCACATGTAGGCCCATAGCAGTCAGGTGTGCAGCACTGACCATAGCTCTAACTGATGAAATGAGTTTAAACCCATTTAAATCTGCACTGGATTTATTAGGAATCTTTAATATCTTTGTGAAGTGGCACAGACAGAAATATGCTGCTCATGAGAAGAGGCCTCCATTCAACACAGTTCCTATTCCCATCTAACTTGGTGGCATATCTTCATGGTGCTGGGTAACAGAGATGTGATGCAACCTTCTCCCTGTCATAGACAGGTGACAGAACTCTTGATTCAGCTCTGAAATGTCTGTATTTTTCATATGGCAATGAATTAACCCAACCACAGCATTCCTGTTTATAAAGGTTGGCTGAACCTATTCCCTGTAAAGAAAAATCCCCATAGCCAGTGATACAGGGAACAGCTGTAGACACTGTGGTTAGATACCAGTGCAAGAGGCAGTTCCAGTGCACAGCCCTACAAGCTACATTCTGACTTCAGAATTATAGGAGTCATATTAATTTCTTAAAATGCTTCTCTTGGCACATGCTGGTATCCTGGCTTGTGAACCCACCAGCTGTATGGTAATGTCCTGATGGATTTAGCTCTGCCTGTACCTTGGAGAAGGTTCACCATGGGTAGCACAAGGAGCTTGAAGGAGCACACCAAGAATAACCCTCCTTAGTCACAGCCACCCAGCTCGAAGGAAAGTGGGAGTCTGTCATGAGAGTGATGGAAGACAGAGGGGCTTCAGGCAGCCTCCCATTATGAGTTATGTGTTTAGCATTATTTCTAGAGCAGATGCAATTTAATCTCCTTCCAGTCAATACACAGACATTTGTTTTCTGCTTAAGTCAGGTATATACCTCAGAAAGATATATAGAGCTATTATTCTAAAGCCACTTTTCCTTACACAGACAAAAAAGTCAGGAACAAAATATGCTTGGATGTTTTGGTAGATACATTTTTGAGGAGTACAACTCAAATGCTGTGGAAACTTAGGTAGCTGGCAGGAAAACAGACCAACTCTGTTCTGCCTTCAAAATCCCTGCATTTTTAACTCTTTTTTTGATGTCTCTGGATTTCAACCAAGCTGCATGTGGGAGAAAAATGAGGTCTGAGCAGATGGTTGACATGAAATAAACAGCGAATTACTGCACAACTGTAGGAAGTCCAGCACATTCTGCAATGCTCTAAGTCTACAGGTAATATGGATGCCAAAGCAATCAGACTTGAGGGACACTCAAACATTTAGGAATAGATGTGAAGTACACAGCCTAAAGACTGAAATCCTTGATCCTATGAACAGAAATGCTTTATCAAAATTTCTATAGATTGGACTTCTTGTTCCCCTCATAATAAAGCAATATGGACAGCATATATTGAGGGAATATATAGAAATCCAAATTTTACTTGTCTCTGCAACAAAGCTTTCTGTAGAAGGATAGACCAGATATCCCAAGGTACAGGGCTTGGTTATTTTAAATGACTGAACAGGAGCTAGGAAAAGATTAGACTATTGTCTTGATAAAAGCAGTACCTGTAACCAGAATAGACAGAGTGAAAGCAGTTCTGCAATAGATTTCTAGTTTATAGTTTGGGTCACAAGTTAATCAGTACCTGAAAGGACATCGATGGAAACCATTTTTCAGGGCAAATCACTGCATGACAACCTGGGGACAGCTATTCAACTTCTGGATCCTCCAGAGATGGCTTTCCTCAGAGATGGAGGACCAGGCTTCGAGTGCTAGATGGGGTGAAGCTGACCTGGTAGTCCCTTGCTTGTTGTACATTCTACCTAAATGCTTGATGAAAAAAAAGCATTAAAAATTGTGTGTGCTCACCATGAGAATGTGTTGTGGCTGGCATCTAGCTTGAGTGGCTCCATCCCACCTATGTAGCACCCCTCTGTGCTTCTGGGTAGGAAGGGAGAATGCATAGTTTATGGTATCTTGCCTTTATATCTCTACACAACACACCACCCGATTTCAGTCCTGAGCGAATATGAAAAGAGGGCTTCGGTGGATCAACACTGCATTTGTCCCTACTGGGTCCCTCATGGACGGCTTAGGTGGCGCTCTGCCAGCACCTACGTGTGCACACAGTCTCACCTTGGCAGGTAACTTGCCCAAAAAGCAGGAAGTGATGTGCCAGAATAATTCCCTGTTAACACAGTTGATTTTGTTGACTATCCCAAGCTTTTATTGGTATCATTCTGCTTACAGACTGACAGTTTAGTATGACTGGAACAGCAACACGAGTGAGCTGCACTCATGGACATATCTGTGACAGCCCTGCCTCCCTGATAACAGATGTGGTCATCCTTAGTCTGTGAGATACTGTAGTACACTGAACATCCTGTTTTCTCCCCGTTCACCTTTCTAGGCCTTTCATTCCATAAGCACAAGGGCCTCCCTTTACCCGAGGATGCTGTAAGCCCCAAAAAGGTCACAAACAACATGAAAGCAATCAAAAGGACCAAGAAATAGTGTTTAACTATCTCCAAAGTGGTACTTAATATCTCTTTTGTCCCTAAAGTTTGAGGCTATCAGGTCTCCAAAGTATGTCCATGCAAAGGAGTTTGGGTCCCACAGCTGCAGTTGTTACCATGGAATTCAGCTGGATTAGGGTACCAGAGGTACCAGATTAGGTACTGGATTAGGATACCAGAGGTCACGTCCCAATGTGCCTTGTAGCAAAGGAGCTCTGTGTTCCCTTGCTCCTTTGATCATCCTCCAGCCCCAGAAGTTTTTCTCCAAGAACTAAGGGAAATCAGAAAAAAGTCCTCTTTATTTCCCAGATCTGCATTGGAAAAGGGCAGCCTTTTTCTCCCTGGTTATTCTCAGCCTTATGTGTTCAGAGACAGAGCCCATAAATTCACAGAAAAAGCTCATGCTTTTTTGCCTAGGAGAATAGGAAAGAAGGATCAAACAGATCTCCTCCTGGCACTGGACTCTCTCTCTCTCCTTTGCTGTAGTCTAAGTCAGCTGCTCTTCCAAATTTTCTATCGCAGTATCACAGCACAGTTGCTAAAGCAAAGCTCTGTTAAAGTGGTTGTGTTAGGTCTTGCCAGGGCACACAGCTCAGGTGGGGGGATCTGCAGGCATGTTATGAAGCTGAAGCATTTTGATTTCACTTACAATGCCATTCCAAGGGTGAGGTTAGCAAGATTATATTCCTTCCCTGCCCTCATCTTTCCTAAGGGGATGTGCAACCCGCAATTAAGAACCACCATAATTGCAACCCGTGCTCATCAGGTCTATGGATGTGCTGCAAATAATAGCACCAGCATGGGGAAGCTGCAAGTCAGCAAAGATGTTTCCAGGAAAACAAATTTCCCCTTGCTCTTCTGCCCTCTCAAACTATGCTTCCCAGAGCTCCTTTGAGTGGGGTGGCAGAGCACTGGGGCAGCCAGCCGGGAGTGCTGTCAGCTCTGCAGCTCTCCTCTGCCAGAAACAAATCAGGAAACCTGCAGTGAGTTCAGGAGCTCAGAGCCAGCATGGAGAGCTGAAAGGACTTTGCAAAGCAGAGATTAATTTCTGGCAAAGGATGTTTGACATTCATGAGCTATTAAAGCTTTTGGATATAAAAAACACTGGCCTGTTTTATTACGGGTGAGCCCAGCTAGCTGGGTTTCTTTGCCGTGGGAACTGAAATACTGCTGCTTTCTGAACCCACAGGTCAGTTTTATAACTCTGCTCAACTGCCATTTCTTTGCTTCCACTCTTCACTGTATGTGCTTGGGTCAGAGCTGAATGACATGACTGGCGTTTTTTCCACATCTGGATCCTGTCACTAGAAATGAAGATATTTTTAGCCTGAATTGAATCGTTGCTATTCTTAGATTTTTGGCTGGAGCTTCTGCTGTATTCTCCCTTCTTCTCCATCTTATATCTCCTGAAGGTTTTTTTGCTTTGTTTCTCCCAAAGCTCACGAATGAGGGTATTGGGAATATATTGCTGCTAGTAGAGGAGGGAGTGTTAGGATTGCTCTGAATTTTAAAAGACTATACGAATAATATGCAAGTCTTTCTGTAAGAAACCATCATCACTGCATTATTGGAGGGGGGGATGTTACTTTTAAAATCTGTCTCCAAATTTTGTCTTACAGGTAGGATCTTGTCTTGACTTGCTTGGACTAGGAAAAGCATAAAGGTAAGATACATATAGCTCCTGACCTCTTAAATGGCAAAAAATAAAACAAAGGAGAGATGAAATGATCAGAGATCCCTGAATGCATCAGCATCACCATGAAACCCAGCTCTTCTCAGCTGGGAGTGAGGTTGTCTTTGCCCTGTGTCTACAATTGTTCTTGCTCCCATTTTGCCCACCATTGTGCAACCTTCTGAGAGAGCTGGTGGTTTGAGATTGTGCTATAAGGGAAAACAAATGAACTGATAAAATCTTTTATTTCCCATTTTTTTTTAGAAGCAGATATCTTAAATTAATGCCAAAGCTGTCATTTAAAGTCCAGCGTCCTCTAAATTGTCCAATTTAAATTAGTTGGGGGGAGCTCATTTCACTGTAACTGGTTATAAAAATATGTAATAATAAAGTTGATAATAATAATAATAATATACACTGCTCAGGCATTAACAGGGCATGATTTCTCTTGAGTTATTGCCATGCCATGAAGCTGCTAGCTGGGGTCCATCCCCAGGGCTTTAAGGCAGCCAAACACTAACAAGGAAGTACGTGGGTGCTGTACTGACATACAGAGGCACAACAGCTCCTTCCTTTTAGCAGCTCAGCTCAGTGGCTGTCTCTGAGCTGGTGGTTACTCAGGCAGGAACGTGAGGAGAGAGTTCAGTCAACCCAGGCTTGCCACTCCCTCCTCCACAGGGCATTTGGGGACTGGTGGATGATTATACAGATCCCCATAACAAAGGAATTGAGCAGCATGGTGACCCTCAGAGCTGCCTCTTTCCTGCACTCTGTCCACCCATCAGGAGATACATCTGCCCTTACCGAGCTCTGAGCAGCTTGTATTAGCAGCTACAGCTGCAGGAATATCAACATACCCAGTAAAACATCTCCTTCCTCTAGCTTCCCCAAACAGTTTCTATTCAGCTGGGATGCAGTGGAGTTCAGTCCTTCCCTGTGCCTAGAATATGATTTTCCACAAAACCCTCAAGACAGAAATGGGGAAAATATCCATGTAGAAAACGTAATTCTTCTTCAAAAATTAGGAACCAAAGAGTTTGCTGAAGACAGAGATGTGTGCAAGTATGTTGGTCTATGTAGAACAAGAGTTTTCAGAGCATTATAAAGAAGACAGAACATTGAATATGAGAGATAGTCTCTCTTGGCCTCACAGGAAGCTATCTGGGAGCCCCTTATGCATCTGCAGGCTGTCTGTCAAGGCTGACTGTACAATCCAGCAGAAGTGGTTTGCTGTGCACTGGCTGTAACAGTCTGTAGGGCTTTATTCTCCTTCTCACGAGCAGCTCTGGGGCTGCTGCCTCCAACTCAGTGTACCTCCATGCAAGGGCTCCAGGTTGTGCTGGATGTGGGTCACTCAAACTTCAGCAGCATCCCAATACATCACCCAGCATCCACTCCTCTGAGCACAGGGTTATGGTCTCCCCTTGACTTGTAAACCGCTCAGATTGAAACTGTTGCTCATAGGGAAGCGATGAAAAATGACACCCCAAAAGCAGTCTAAGATACCAGCCTTGCTTTTCAAAAGGCTGTTACAAGCAGAAAAAACGGTAGCATATGAGAACAGATGTGTTACTGACAGTCACATGCTTTTTGAATGTCTATGTTTGCAAAATTCAAGGGTGAGATTAACAAATTAACAAGGACATAGTTTTAAGCCGTGTGCCTGCATGTGTAGCTGTGTGTACATGCTTGTGTTCAGGTTTCTAAAATGCAAAAGTAGCAGAAAAACTTTACAGGTTTTTGGGTTTATAACATGGCAAATGCAAATACTTTTCTTCAATTCACATTTCTGCTTCTTTTGTTATCCTAAATGGACTTTTATTCCATTAAACTGTAATAGAAATCTATAATCCTACCAGCCACCTGGACCAGAGAAGAAAGCACATTTGCTGCCATTCCTTATCAAATCCCAGTGGCAGAATATGGAAGTAGATTGTGTTTGTCAGCACAAAGAGCAGTCCTTTCAAACAAACTCAGAAGGAGGACACAACAGTGAAACATGAAATTGCTTTCAAGGTAGGAAGAACAAGATGACAAACCAAAGTGTGCAGCTAAATGCAATAATAGATTTGATGCTGTTGGGCCACCTGACATCAACCATTGCAATAACATAACAGTGCGTCGCTGCTTCTCTTACTGACTAGCCTGAAAGATAGATGTAGCTGTATCCTCCATAAGACAGTTATACAAAAATAGATCACTTAATTGCATATTAATGCATCTAAAATTATAAAGAGCTGAGCTGCAGAAGGGAGGCTTCAGTTCAATTTTTCTGTATTGGAGGTAATCAGATTTCTGTGTCTCTGAAGGTTTGCTGCCCATTTATGACCCTTACCAACTTGTCATGCCCTACCCCAATCAGCTGTAGTATTTCCATTTTTGAAGGTTCATGAAAGTTTGGAATTTTCAACTGGTGTTTGATTATTCAGCCACTTACACAAGAAAGCAGCTGGAGAGTTGAGAGAATCCTGAGGGCATTTGGGACTGGGCTGTGACATGACAGATTTTAGTTGCTTATACACAAATGCATCATCTTAATGTGGGTCTTGGTTTGATAGAGCAGGGAAAGCAGGCTTCTCCCACAGCTGCAGCATGGAAATAAAAGGAGAGGCAGTTTCCATGTTGAGTTACTGCTGAGCTAACCCTGCACACAGCTGGAGAAAGCAGATTTAATACGTTCTCTCAAAAACTCAGTTTCCAAATAGAAGAACAACAGAAAAATTTCAGCTAGACTTGAAGAGAACATACATCTTAATAGTGCTACTGCCTACTCCCTCTGTTCTCCCAGAGGACCCACTGAGAAAGCAACAGACTTCTCTAAGTATTACATGTCTCAGTACGAGAAGCCTTGGTTGGCCTTGGGTGGCCCCATTTTGGATCTCTGAACTCTCCTGTGATCTGATGACAATATTAAACATGAGCAGGGACACACCAGCTCCTGGTCCTTCTCTAGTCACACAGCAAGCCCTGGCTGGTGAACACAAGGGAGTTTGAAAGGTCACCTGAGCCTCGATGCGATTATGTAGCACCCGGCCTCATCATAGCTTGAAACCCCTCAGTGACGGGGCTCCACCACATGCCTGCAGAGGTTGTTACAGTGTGTCATCATTCTCACTGTAAAAAATGTCTTTGTTAGATCGAGAAGAAACTTCTTATTGTGCAAGTTGTACCTGCTGACCTCCTCTCTGTGTGCCTTTGTGAAGAGACTCCCATCCTCTTTGTAGCTTCCCTTGAAGTATTGAAGTAGTCTGATGAGTCTCCCACTGAGCCTTCTCCAGGATGAAAAGAACTATTTCCCTCCACCTTCCCTCACAGGGCAGGTTCTCCAGCCCTCTGAATATCTCTGTGGCCCTCCTTTGGACCCTATCCAGTCTGTTCGTGTCTTTTTTGAATTGTAGGAACTGGAACCGTAGAAATTATCTCCAAGCACAGGTTCTTCTTTAACTGTTGTCCTTGTTTTTGTTGTTATCCCTCTATGACATTATCATCCATATGCAGCTTTTCATTCACAGACCACACAACAACTGCACGTGAAGATGAGAATTTGAAAAAAGGTCCACTTGAAGGAGTGTCTTGGTTTGAAAGACAGGTGTCTGCTAAGGAAGACAGGAGCCTCCCTTGGAATGGAAAAATGTAATCCCCTGCCCTCTGAATTATTGTAATTTTGAAATTACGGGGCGTTCAGGCAAAGATATGAGAAATAGGAATAACAGTTCCTTACTAGTATATATAACAAGGCAATAATACAGAAACACTGGCCTAAACTGCCAGTCAGGATACAACCTGACACCCTGCTGGGCAGGGTGGTGGCTGCAGTCCAATTAAATGGTGGCTGCAATCCTCTTGAGGTGATAGATGTGATTCTGTTGAAGCAGTGATCCTGTAGAAGGATCTGGTCTTCCTCTGATGGTCCAGTGGTGGCTATGTAGCTCTTGTCCTCTGGGATTCCAGTGGGTAAGGGCTGACTGTGGTATTCCAAACCTCAGATTATATCCAGGTAGGAATGCTTGGTTCCTCCCCCTGGGCGGAGCATCTCACAATGGGATGATTTTATGACTCAGGTAGTGAAGCTGGATGGCCTATTAACAAAAGATATCTCTCTGGAGGGAGTTATCAGGGATATGTCATGGAAGAGACAAAGAACACTGCCCCACCTGGTTTCAACAGATGGTGATAGAATACATGCTTCTGGTTACATCTTACATTGTAACCTAAGATAAGGAGTTTTGAAAGTTTGCAGAATATGGAAAATATTCAGTACATAATCCCTCAGAAGGTTTAGGTGAAAGGTTATTATTCTTAGCTGTGAAATGACACTTCAGAATTAGGGCTGTAATGGCTGCAATTTTAATCTTAATGTGTAGCACTGAAAGATGCACATAAACATTTGCTTATAGTGAGTGTCAAGTAGTAACTTCTGAAGCAGCTTCAGGGTGGTCTTGATAATGCTTAAAAATACACTTGTCTCCATTGCAAAATAAGAAGTGTGAGTTACTTGTGACAAAGCAGGAGAGAGCACAGAAATGCATTTTGAACTTTTTATATAGCTTAATTATAAACATCTTTTCCACAAGAAATTAGGATTTGACAGTGTTCCTGAGAAGATATTTTTAACTGATGTGTCTTGAATGTAGTGACAAAGATCCTATTTACTATAAAAGGGCAGAATCATGCACTTAATGAAAATACATGAGTTTGAAAAAGGTAATTTCTTTCCTCCAGTCAGTTCCATAATATTTTTACTACTGCAGCATCTTGTTGTAAAGCACTTCAGTAAGGCTGAATGTCAGGTTCAGTACTTATCTCTTTCTCTAACACTTAATTTGGTGTTTTAGTGCTGAGACTTTCTCTAATTAAAAGTTATTTACATGGCATAGAAAGACTGTTCAACAGATTTTTTTTAATGGATAAATTAATTCAATCACTTGGAAATTTGGCAATCAGTGGTCATGCAAACTGAGATGATCCTTAGACTACAAATTCACCACTTTGCGTTCCAACTTTTCTCTGGCTTTCCCTAGCTCTTTTAATAATCAGGTTATGCAGACGACCCTCTTGTGCTTGTGCCTCTGCCTCTTTCATATTTTAGACTTTGCATTCTTTTTTCCCAGTATTCTCTTGAAATCTGGTTTCAAAGTGCCATGGTGCTGCCAGAGTTACCGATGCAGCAAATAAATACCAAGTGAGGTTTACTTCAGCAATACAGGCTGATTAAACATGTTTACCTCTGATAAACCAATATGTGGAATAGTGTGTGGGGGTCAGGTCACCCTGTCTCCCAAAGAATAGAGTACAACTTGAAACAGAACTGAGAAAGGCAACAAGGATGATCACGCTGCCTTAGTATGAAGAAAGGCTTTAAAAGGGAGTTCAGTCTGGAATGAAAACGAGAGAGTGGATGTAACAAAAGAGAAAAGGAAAGTATTCATTTCTTCTCACAATCCATGCCACAGGTAGAGCTTAGTTAAATGCCTAGGTCATAGGTTTATATGACAGAAGAGAACACACTGTTTGATAGGAAGTGCAACTTCACAGCTGGACTTCTTAAAGGAGCTCAAAAGTAAAAACAGGCTCTGAAAGGGAACAGATAAACTCACACAGTAATGAACTATCAGCAGGTATTAGACACAGTTATCTGTGTGAAGCTTCTGTCTAAGACATCATCAAAGCACTGTTTAAAAACGTTAAAATTATTTCCAGATGGTTAATTTGGATTTGCTCCATTCTGGCCCTGAAGACTGAACACCCATCAGCAGTGGGAGTGCTTGGGGTGTTCCAGGAGCACAACTCAGATTTTATTTCAACTGATGATCCTGTCCAGCAACACTTGGGGACACAGACTGAAGCAGAATAAGACAATCAAGAAATTTTTTTCTGAAGTGCTTGGATGTGAACTGCAACACTTGAAGGCTCACCATTATACAGTTATGGATAAAGCACTTCAGTGATTCACTTTCTTTGGAAGGGGAAGATGGAAGAAAAATTATCTCCCCACATTAGTATGCAGATGACATAAATACATGAAGTGCATTAAGTGCACCTAATTATAGGAAATGGCCTAAGCATATAGTAACACTGTGGAGCACCCACAGAGGTGCTCACAATGACCATGTGGAAAATGGCCTTTGAGTGAAAAATGACTTTCCCTCTCATGGGTGGAAAATGGGTTTGACATATAACCTTCCTTGCTTTGATATACCAGAAAAGGAGAAAGAAAACAAAGGAATGTTGAAATGCTGAAATTTGATCCTCTTTAGTGTGAAGATATTGCTGCTGTTCACAGTTAGTTTACCCCACAAGTTCTTGGAGCATATAAAAAAAGTGTTTGAATTTTAAAATTCAGAACATATGTAGGAAAACATGTTTTCCTCAGTTGACTGGCTCCTAATGGCACAGTGACAATGTAGGAAAAAAAGCTAGACATTTCTCCAGCCTTGTGAATTCAGTTTTTCTGGGTTTTTGTCTGGGCTGCAGTGACATCTATTAGTTGATGAACAGTTATTTCTCTCTGAGCATCACTCTTTTTCTAGAGAGGGTAAATCTCATGGTTTGAGATGTCAAGAATCTGTTGATTCTTATGATGTTGAACCTTATGATGTTGCTCCTGGTTTCCAGTTGGTGTTATTGAGGAAATTTTATTTCTTGTGTATTTATAATAATTTCACCCTTCTTTCTGTTTTTAAAAGTCTCTCCTCCATGACAGTGTGGCAAATTGAAAATACAGCCAGAACAAAATGTACAGGCTCAAGCAGCAGAAAGCAAGCAAAAAGGTGTTAAAATATTTATTTGAAGTCTTGAAAGGATTATATCAGTGGCTGATTTTTTTGGCCGGAACAAAGATTTTTTAAACACAGCCGTTCACTTCCACCTCACCTGGGAATGTTCTTGGCAACATGCATTTCTAAGAAACATGAATTCTTTACAGGAGTCTCACTGGATTTGCTCTTAATTTGATGATCAGTTAACATGAAAATGATAAGTAGGTAGCAAGCTAATATTCTTCAGTTGATTACTTCACATAATTTTACATTATATTGATAGTGTTTCTATAGAAATGTTAGGAGGTGGGCACAACATATGAACAGCTAGACTAAAAATAATCAGAGAAAACAATCTTAAGCTTCAGAATTATAATTTGATCACCTGGCTTGGTGTAATAAAATGGTAAATAAAACCAAACAAGAACAGATCACAAGGCAGACTTGCAAGACTCCAGTCTGCTTCTTAGTAAGCAATCAGTCAAAAAAGCATATTAAAGATTGCTGATGAGAAGCAGTATTCAAAAGAAAAACTGGTTTGCCAAAATTATTTCTGTTTTGTACTTTCAACAAAACTAATCACAAATGTTATTGTAGCCAGGAAGGAGGGAGAGCATCAGGATTAATTTAATGGGGACAGAGCTGTTTAGATCCACAGGTCATGTCAGTTCACTTCAGTCTCTGGGAGTCAGTAAATCTGTTTAGTTTTTCCAGCTTTTTCACAGAGTCAGATCAAATCTAAGCTTAGCACATATCCCAGCTGAACTCTGAAACAGCTCCTTCAAAGGACCAGGTACTTCTAGAGGTTCTTATTCATTTGTTTTATGAGCACTGCTAGGGAAACAACTATTCTCACTGCTATTTTGCAGGTGGGTGGCAGTCCCATAGGCAGGGAAGGACTCGGACATACAATCCAGTCACTGTTTCAGCAGATCCATGGTCCTTTTTCTTACTTTGGAGACTGTGGCAAATGTGATTCAGTTTGATTTTCTTTGATCCTGACTCAAATACTAACCCGTTTGGAACTGTTTCACCAGAATAGCTATCTTGCAAAGATGTATCATTATACATAAAAACTAAGGCAAAATAGTTCAGCAGCCTATTAATGCTGGAAAGAATTCTTCAGGTAAATTCAGCAACTGGTCAGAAATGGAGATAGACAATGGCACTTCCAGTGCACGAAGCTACCAGCAACTAAGAGCCAGCATCAGTCCATGCGAGGTGTCAGGGCTCACTAACCACAACAGTAATGCTCTTTTCACTCTGCCTGGTAGGTCACCAATGGAACAACAGCAAATATTTTTGCAAGCCCTGTTCTGCACCTTTGGGTAGTACTGCTGGATGGGAAAGCCCAGAGGAAAAAGCCCAGCCTTGCAGGAGTTTCAGTGTTCTTGGGGGTCTTGCAGACATCAGTAAAAGTTGTGTGCCTTAGATCCTTGAAAATGTGGGTCCTGGCTTTTTGCACCAAGAATCTATAGTTTCAGTTGAATTAAATTAAAAAGACACATCTGATTATATCCCGTCGTTTCTGTGTCTGTTTCCCCATCTGTGCAAGACACATACACACCTTTTAATGGCTTTTTTGCTTGTGAAGTCCCCTGTCTAAGTCAGGTAGATTGATTCCACCACTGGAGAGATGGAGGGATGAATCCAGTGCTGCCCCTTGGATCATCCATCCTCCATTCTCATCCCACAGGCATGTTCAGAAGTCCAGATGAGAAATAAGGCTAGGAAAAACAGGACATGTTTCAAAGGCTCATTGGGTGATTGACGGAACTGCTTCGCCTAAACAATCCATTCAGAAGAGTTGGGTGTTTTCTGAGTCGTGATGGCTGCTGAGATGTATAAAGAACTTCAGACTATTAATTACTGAAGAATCATTCAACCTGAGAATTGAAGTTCCCACACAAGAGACAGCAAAGAGAAAATAATAAAGGAGCAGCATGTCCCCAGTTGGTACATGTGTTTGAAAGGAAGATGTGAATGGGTTTTATATTAAGAGTAATCCAAAATTTCCATCACTTCATGTTTGATCAGAGGGACTGCTCCAGCTCTTGACAATTTGATTCTTTTGTCATCTGAGTACATTCAGCCCTACAAATACACAAAATTGGCCCTAACAGCGGCAACATACAGAGTGACCCTGTCTTTCTACCATTTTGGCTTTATGTAGGAGAAAGAGCCTTTTTCTAAACTGTCAGCATGGTATTGTAATTCTTTGTCTAAATAAATCCTCTGCTGAATATTCAACATTTCTAAGAAGGAGCTGAGGGAAATAATTTTCCCATGATTAAAGGTTTCTGAGATGTTGTTGAGCATCCACTCCCACAGTTACTGCAGTGTAACTCGTCAGGCAGACTGTAAACAAAGACTTAATTGTTGTTGACTAACTCAAAGTTTTTTGAACATCCACATGGGATGAACTTTTCCCATGCTGAAAAAGTGACTGTAAAAACCATCAAAAAAAAGGCAATCCCATCATTCAAAATCTGGTGTATATAATTCATCCATGTAAAACCATGCTTAGTGCCTCTGCCAATGAATCCAACATCCTCCTCCCACCCTGCACCTCTGACCTGAAGCACAGGCACACTTTTGAGCTCTGATAAACATTTCTATGTATCTGTGTCTAAAATACTACAGGGATTGACTATGAAGGTTCATGGGACAGTTTTATCTGTCTCAGTAAGAGTTTTTTGGGAGCCTTAATGTCTATAAGTGTTTTGCTCTTGCTAGTATAGGATAGCTGGGAATGTAGTGTACCCACCACAGACCATTAATTTAATAAGTTTCTCCCGAACAGAACCCAACACAATTTTTTAAAATAAAGCAATAACATTGTTAAAATCATCATTCCATGTGCCATTTCATAGCAGCTATAAAACATAGTGCTAAAGTTTAAAACTGTCTAGAGTTTCACATTTCTTGGGAAATGTATATCATCACCTCCTAGGTCGATAAAACTCTAATCCTTGTTGTTTGATGGGTTGTGGGTTGCTACAAACCTTTCATTTCCTGATAGTCTACAACTGGATGTTGCCATGATTTATATAATGTGGATAAAATGCAGGAAGAAGGGGATGTAATATTAGTATATTTAAATTCATTTACCTTTTTTTTCCACTCATATTTTTATCCCTGGTAAATTGTATCTAATAGTCCAAAACAATGCTCTCACTGTGTTGGTTTGAGTCCTGAACAGACAAATGGTAACAAAGTGGCTGAAGACATTAGAAAAAGCCGAAGAGGAGCTATGTATCAAAAGTAAGTGCAAAATCTTCAGTTTGTTTTCAGTTATTATTCAGAAAGATGTCCGAATTGATTGATTAGTTCTACCTCCCATCTTCTGGTGGCTGCTTTCACATATCCCTAGTTCCTGACTTGGATGGTCATATTTGACACAGACTGAGCTCCTTATTCCTTGTGCTTGCAGTAAAACTTAAAAAATAAATGTTATGATTCAAATATCAGACAGAACGCAAATTAAAAGGATAGTTTTTTCTAGATGTGATAGCTTTAAAGACACTGTTTGTGCATCTGGTTCTTGGGGTTTTTGGGGTTTTTTTTTGATAGCCATTGGGATTAGCATTCAAGAAAGATGGTCCCAAAGAGCTAATATGGAAACCGTTTGGATGAGAGCTCTTCATCCAGAGACCGGTTTGTCCGGTGCTTAAAAGTTCTGACCAATTTTTCATGCTATGGAGAATTCATCTTGCTACCTAGAGAAAAGACCAGAACTGCAGAGGCCACTGCTGGTAGTGCCAAATCCTCTCCTCCCAGTCTTGGGGCAGCTCTGGGCTGCTCCTGCAGACAGCCCATGGGGTGAGACTGTCACTGAAGCTGCTCTGCAGTCCTGTCTGTGATCCCAGGTCCTGCTGCATCCCGGCTGAGGAGGACTCATAAACAGGCAGAGAGCAGGGATGCATCAGGGCCTGGGAAGATGCTTGCTCCATTTTTTCGTAACTGAAATTTTGGCAGAGGAAGAGTTTTGTGTCAGTTTACAGCCTGGTTTGTTTCCAAAGTGAAATCTAACTCCCGTCACTATGATGAAACCACCTATTTGTCCAAAGGCTCTATGGGATATTTTTGTATAAATGCCAGCCTCTTAGTGAAATAAGGCAGGGCACCAGCAGGGGACTGCAAAACCCCCACAAATTATGACAATAAGGAGGGGATTTGCTCCTAACACTAGCATGGCACACATGAGATCAGTGCAGCCCTTTTTAAAGCCTGTGGAAGGACAAAGGTTTGTGGAAGAATGGTTTCTTGGGCAGCCTGGGGCAACACAACCAATAGAGACTGGGGGTCCAAGGGACCAGGTGGAAACTCATCCAAATTGCACCCCTTCTCCTCCCACCACACAGCACAGAGGGAAAAACCTCAGCACCAAAAAATCTGATCTACCAAATTACTTGCTGCTGGAGGCATTGCTAATATGGGCCATGAAATGGCCTTAAATGTCTTTATTTTTAAAACCACATCAATTCCCAGCTGTATGTAAGACTGAATGACCATAATGATTTTAGTACCTTCTTAGTACCTTTTTTACCTGTCTGTAAACCAAAAATAGTAACGCTAAGCCTAACAACAGATGTGGTAAGGCTAAATTAACTTCTGCTCTCATCAAAGGATACAATTTAGGACCACTGCCTTTGATAATGCTATGCTCATACTCCTCACTAGATTTATGCCACTGGCTGTTTTATCTGATATCTTTGCATTGTAGGTGTTAGATAGAAAATAAATGGAAAAATATTTTCAGGCTGAAGAGTAAAGCCATTCTCAATTTTGCCAACCATTTCATAAACAAGAAAGTGATAAACCACCTAAAGATTATTTAAAAAAAAAATAACAAAAGCTAATGGGATTATTTTCACTTGCCATCTGGTTTTTATTCTTTAAATGCACAAATATTAAATCCAGGAAAGACTGTTAAATAATTCGTTATGATAGTCTGAATGGAAGGAGCTTAGACTTCCTCCTTTGGACTCTTGGTTGAAACCTAACAGCATGTGTTTGAGTAAAACAAGTCTTCCAGAAACACATCTTGTTCTGCTGAGCTTTCCAGAGAGGCAGAAGAGTCTCAGATCCACACAAAGGTTTAGAATGGGAACAGCTTACAAATAAATATGAGATTTTTTCATTGCCAAATATGACCCACCTCAGCATTAGGGACTTTCAGAAAAATACATTGTGAAGCCACAAGAGTTGGCAGCTAGAGGAATTTTAAATGATGGATGCTCACTTCTTGTGTTGCTTTTGAACCATTAAGCAGATGTTTGCACCTTTAGTTTCATGAAGACTTTCTGCTTTTGCTCCTGACCATTCACACAAATGCTCTCTCTGACAGAGAGTGTACAACCCAGACATCATGCTTGGAGAAACACTCAGAATTCATTCCCCACCAATTTCTAGCCCTGTGTCAAAGCAGGTTGATTTTTTTTTTTCCCTATTTTATGAAAATAACTGTCTTCAACATGGGATGTATATGACAGATGAATAAAACAGGTTAGAGACCATATATGAGAGATACATCCTAACAGAAATTAAAAATGCACCCATAAATTTTCTAACTTGCCCTGTGACATGCTGCTATAGATGAGAAGATAATGGGTCATGACTCTTCTGCCTCATTCCCAATTCTGGTACAGCTGCAGTGTAAGGGCAGTGGGACCATCTAGCTTGCAAAAAGTGCTTTCCCACAGAAAGACTCCCCTCAAATCAGAGGTCCCCTGATTTGGAGGTAAGGTCTCTCGATTTAGAGGTAAGGTCATTCTTCTGTTTCTAATTGTCAACTCTGGTCTAATTTTCAGAGTGTTAACAGGGAATCACTTTATGGCTTACTGGTTGAAGATAGCTATGTGAGCAGGACATCTTCTTGAGCTATTGCATGGCAGGCCCTGCTCCAGCACTTGAGAGTGGAGAAGGCAGGAAGTACCTGCACATTTTCTCCCTCTGGATTGGATGAGTGCATGACTTTGGTGTCAGATTTTGGGCACGGACCACTATGGCACATGACAGGTATTAGGCCCTATGCAAACAGAATGAAAAGACAGCAGTGGATGGAGAGGGCGTTGTTAATACTGTCTTATTTTACTCTTTGTGGTCAGTGCTGCAGACTGCAAACATATCTGTGTGAGAAACTCACTTCAGCTGCTGCTTAAACCACATTTTCTTGTTATTTTCATATTTAGTGGTCTGGCTTAGACCACACACATATTACAAAGTGTGTTATGACATGCAGCTGATTGATCTTTGGTTTACCAATGCCACAAAATTTCTCCACATATCTCCACTAATCCACACCCCAAATCCTCCATATTGTTGCACATATATATATTAGTATGTTCCATAAACCTAAATTTCCTAAACCCAGGGTTCCAACACCCAACTTCCTTCAGCTGATTTATAGTGTGGGAGAACAAGTTGAAGGCCTATTCTCATTGGGAAATGAAATCTCATTGTTCAAGTAGATTTTCAAGATCACAGTCCTGTGCTTCCTCCACATCCTGCAAGGACAGGAATGGCTCTTTTTTTTCAAATGTATATATTTGTCTCTGGCCACACCATCCTTTGAGGCTCCACATGGCCCTGCAATCAATCATAACCTGTGCTAGAGGTGGATTTTTAAATGGGTCTTCTATGTTAAGCTGTATAATTGATAATATGATGATGAGACAGAAAAAAAAGGAAAATAAATGTAAGCCTGTTTAGAAATCTATGTTCCTTTTGAACATAGATTAGAAATTAGACTTTGCCTAATTTTCTGAATGCAGAGTAAATTATTTCTGTGTGTAGATACAGAAAAGAATTGCCACACAAACGATTGTCGTAGGTGAAGCTTAGATTTTTCAGTCTGACTGACTGGCTTAGATAGTAACCAAACAGTGGAGATGGAGTGAGTTACCTCTGGTGTGTTGAACTGTCCAAGTTACTGCACTATGAAGTAAAGCCCCAAAAGGGAGGTAGTAGGTCAAAATTCAGTGGAAGACAATACAGACCAACTTTAATCACCAGATAAAAAAAGCTTGTCCCATTACTTTCTGAGTGGTAAGACACAGTTATTAATAGCCAAGTTTACTAAGATTTGTCAAAATCACTTTGGATGCTCAGAGAACATTCTTGCATCTCAATCTCTTTCTTAGTCAATGAAGACAGACTGTGGGGAATAATTCTGTTTATTTAAACACCATTGTAAACAGAAACAAACTGAATGTTAAATCTTTCTAGTCTATTTTGCAGACTTCTGTGGGTGTCTAGACGATGCAGTCCAGGAGGAGACATGGAAGACATTCTTCTACAGAGAAGCTAGTACTTAGAAGAATCCTGCCTGTTAATCCTCCCAGTTAAAGCTCCTTAACACACTTTTTATCTGGACCTTGAGTTGCTTAGGATCATTTCAGATCATCCAATCCACAGAAATAAGAAAAGATTGAGTGATTTTTCAAATACCTGTCCAAAGACTGGAGACACAAACACAGGTGTGCACCAGAAGTCCCACACCCTCAAAATTCCAGAGTTAAGTCTGTAAAACTATTACCACAAATTCATGCTGATTTTCATCAGTACCATTTATTATGTTGGAAAGTACTTAGAGGATAAAAGTAATTTAGTAGTAATCATGTTCTGAAATGGAATTAAATTACTTGAAAACTTTAAAGCTTTTCTTTAAGTTGAACTCTTCTTCCAGATTATGCACATTATTTTTCCTTTTGAAAACATGCACAACAACATAGCCCTGACTTAAATGCACAGGCAATACAGTCCCACACATGGGCTGTGCATTTTCTTATGCAGATGGGGTCTGATCTTGCAACCACTGAATGTGAATGAAAAGATCTATTAACTGGTGTGCAGGACCATGATCATAGGTACCTGTGAATGTGACTTTTGATTTTTCCCTACCACTATCACTCAGCTTCTAAGACTTGCAGGACATAACTAGACCAATTTTTCCACGGTAGAAGTTCCAGTCAATTGGTGTGAATTAGTGTCTCCTTGTCTTTCTGGCAAGGAAAGACATCCCTTTCATTAAAGGAATAATGTGGCAAGAAAGCAGATTACACATTGGGGTTTAGGTTTTTGAATTACTTCAGGAGCATTCACACAGTCTGAACACACCGTGGTAAATCATCCTTGCCTTCCCCTCACAACCTGTGTATGGAAGAGACAGGTATTTAAAAGATTTGAGGAAACTTGTCGGGGTCTCCTCCCCCCGCCATGTAGCCCTGAGGGGAGACACGGGGTTTCCCTGCCCCTGGTCAGCCTCGTTCCCCATTGGTTGGTTTGTGTTTCCTGTGCGGGCAAAGGAGCTTGGGTCCTGACTGTAGCAGTTCCTCGGCAGAGCCCGGCCATGCGGCTGGGGAAATAAACATCTCTGAAACATCTAGCAAGAATCCGTCCATATATATTTCTTTTCCACGGGACTCCTGGTTTGATATAGGTGTGTTACAGAATCCCCACTGCAACAAAATGGTGGGGAATTGAGAGCAGAACGATCCCCGATCCCTAAGCGACTGATTTGTGTGAGTAAACCCTAGAAACTTTGGATTCCTCTTCTTGGTTTTGTTTTGCTATTCCATATCTAAACTATGGAGGAACCGTGGGAAGACTCTTGGCTCTCAGAGCCGCATATGGACATTTATCTTAAACTTAAAATGATTCTTGAACAACAATTTGTAAATTTTAGCTTGATTCAAGCTCAGAAAGAACTGAAACACTTCCTGGCATGGTTGTTTAAGAACTTTTTCTATGTTTCTTGGGATTTAATTCTTACCAAGAGCTTTTGGAAGACCGTTTGGACACAGTTAATATTTGAGTCAAAATATATGCCGATGGAAGAATATTTTCATGAATATTATATAATTACCAAGACTGTTGAGCAATGTCAGCTGTGTCCTGGTGAAGGGAAGCCTGGCTCAGGGACCGTGCGGCCTCGGCCACGTGCACCGAGTGCTCTGCGAGCAGCAGCGAGGCAGATCCCGTGCGCGGGCGGAGCCACACGAGCCGCAGTGTCGGTGGCAGAGCGAGGCGCGGCGGGACCCAGCGGTGCCCGCCCGGCCCCGCACAGCGCATGGTGGAGCGAGCTCCGTGAGCGCCCGAACAAGAGGGGCGGCGCGCGAGTGGCGGCTGGCAGCGGTGGAGCAGAGCGGAGTCGCACCCAGCCGAAACGCACGCTGGAGCAGGGCGCGGGGGGGGTCATCACTCGGGGGGCCCGCCGAGATGCAGAGCCTGGAAGTGGCAACGCAGCTGAGAGCAGAGGAGGCGACGCACGGAGAATGGAGTGGCACGGCCCGGCCCGGCCCGCGCGGCCCCGAACGCGACCCTGGGAAAAGCGCACAGGAACCAGCAGCCCCGACAATTCCAACACAGGAGCGACCGAAAGAGAGAGCAAAGACTCAGCGAGACAGAAAACAGCAGCCACTCAGAAAAAGGAAAAGACCATAGTAGCTAAGATCTTAGGGATAGTAAAATGGTACAATGTTAAACAAAATTATGGTTTTATAACAAGATGTGATAACCAGCAAGACATATTTATTCATAGAACTGCTATTAAAAAGAATAACCCTGAAAAATGCATCCCAAGCTTGGGAGATGGAGAGGTGGTGGAATTCAAAATCATACAAGGTAGAAAAGGGTTACAAGCATCGCAGGTCACTGGGCCTGATGGTGTTTCTGTAAAAGGAAGTATATATGCAAAAAATCGTAGTCATGTTAGACAATATCTCCATTGTAAATCCCCTCTACAGTCTCCCTTTCCTAATCCCCCCACCTTTCCCTTTTACCCTATGTCCTATTACCCCCAGTGTATTCCCAATCCGTTTTTCCATCCATGGTTTCCCTCACAAAACCATGCCTTTGCCAATTGTTTCCCCAAAAATCCCTTTCCAATGCCGAGTGGGGGATGAAAAGGGGTAGGGAAGAAATTAAACCCTCTCCTGCCTCAGTTTCCACACAAAGCATGCTCAGAGAGTTCTGTCTCCCTTCTGTCAGCCTTAAGATGTTCCAGAGAATCTGTTTGGACATTTAAAGACTCAGGAGGGTGGCTTGTTTTGTTTTGAAACTTTCTTGTTATGTTTATCCAGTTGTCTTCATTCGCCTTTTATTAAAATAAAACAGGTGAAATGTCGGGGTCTCCTCCCCCCGCCATGTAGCCCTGAGGGAGACACGGGGTTTCCCTGCCCCTGGTCAGCCTCGTTCCCCATTGGTTGGTTTGTGTTTCCTGTGCGGGCAAAGGAGCTTGGGTCCCGTGACTGTAGCAGTTCCTTGGCAGAGCCCGGCCATGCGGCTGGGGAAATAAACATCTCTGAAACATCTAGCAAGAATCCGTCCATATATATATATTTCTTTTCCACGGGACTCCTGGTTTGATATAGGCGTGTTACAGTATCCCCACTGTAACAGAAACTGTTATAATCAAATGATTGAATAGAGAGGATTTCCCCATCCTCTTTTCCCCCATGCTGCTCCTTCTGTCTCTGGGACTGTGAGAGCTGGCAAACACTAGCCCCTTCCTTGCCCAGGCAGCATGTTTCAGAGAGGCTCCTGATATTTGCATGTTTCAGGAAGTTCCATCTGACATGGGAAAAAAGGACTTAAGCAATTGACATCAATGGAGGATGGAGTACCACAGAACTTGCCTGTTTGTGTCCCTCCTGCTGCTCCCATTGGATTCAGCCTGTGCATTCCTCTCAGTGCTGTGCAAGCAGAAAGTAGTGTATGTCCAAATGTCCTTGAACATATCCCAACACATTGCACAATCCTTGTGTCAGTGTGAGCTGGGAGGTATGTGACCTCCACATGTCTTGGGAGAACACTTGATACTGCCCACACTCCCTCACTGGCATAGTAAGTGCTGGCAATTTGTGATCAAAGAGTACTTTGAGCTTCCTGGGAGCAGTGTGGTGAGGTGGAATGCCAAGGGGGATGTTCTTCTCCACCCACCCTGGTGCAGACCCAAGGGAACCACACAGCTGTTGTGTGACAGCCTCCAGAAAATCCTTTGGGGACAGGGAAGTCCAGTCACAGATGCTGGGCCATTGTTCATTGGCCTCTAAGAAAACCCAAATCAAACAATTATACAGTAAATATGTGTTATCTTCCAGATGGAGATATGTGGGCTCTGGGACTGGGTTTGGCTTGCCATGAAGACAAGGATGTCCTATGCCTTTGTGAAGCCAAGACTCTTGTACGCAAATTAGAGGCTGTACTAGTTTGAAAACAAACCAGTGGGAGGCACCAAGTCAGAATAACAATTTAATGGGGAAATTAAAGAAAAGGAAAAAACTAAAAGAAAACACTGGTTCAAACTGACAGAATCAAGATACAACCTGAGTCCCTGTTAGGCAGGGTGGTGGTAGCAGTCTGGTAGAATGGTGGCTGCAGTCCTGAAGCAGTGATCCTGTAGAAAAAAGGGTCTGCTCTTCCTCAGAAGGTCCAGTGGTGGCTGTGTAGCTCCTGTCCTCTGGAAATCCAGTGGAAAGGGTTCTCTCTGGTGTTCAGAGTCTCAGATTATATCCACGATGGGATGCCTGGTTCCTCCCTCTGGGTGGAGCATCTCACAATGGGGTGATGAGTCATGAGGCCAAGTGTTGATTAGGCTCATTAACAGAAGATAGTCGGAGGGAGTTATCTCTGAGTCATGCAGCAGGACAATGATGGGCCATTAACAGAAAGGGGGAGGAGGCAAGGAAACACTGCCCCGCCTGATTTCAACAGCTCATGAGGATGGTAATAGAATACACTGCAACCCAGGACAGAGGCATTAGAGCTTTTTCCAAAATACATTAGGTTTTAATATGCAAAGCATAAACCATGTCTCAGATGATGAAATGGGTTGAGCAGCTGGTAAGAAATAGTCCTCTCTTGAGGACTATTAAAGCAGGAACATTTAGATACATAAAGGCCATTGAGTAAAGGCCAACAAAAACTCATCCCCTGACAAGCTGCTGTCTAATTCTGCTACAATTTTTGTCTCTCTGGGCCATGTTCCTGGACTCTGAGCAGTGCCTCTGCACTGAACACTGGGGACATGGTGTCTCATTTTACTGTTGCAAAGTCAGAATGATTTGGTGCTAAAATTACTCATGTTGCAGGGTGATTGTGGACCTACACCAGCAACTGGACCCTGCAGGAGCATGGGACCAGGCCATGTGCATTCTGGGGACACTGTTTGACAGTGGCTGAATACGAGCCAGCGTGTGCCCGGGTAGCCAAGAAGGCCAATGGCATCCTGGCCTGTATCAGAAACAGTGTGGCCAGCAGGACCAAGGCAGTGATTGTCTCCTGTCCTTGGCACTGGTGAGGTGACACCTCAAATTCCGTGTTCAGTTCTGGGCCCCTCACTATAAGGAGGACATTGAGGTGCTGGAGCATGTCCAAAAAGGGCATCAAAGCTGGGCAAGAGTCTGGAGAAGTCTGATGAGGAGCAGCTGAGGGATCTGCGGTTATTTAGCCTGGAGAAAAGGAGGCTCAAGGTTAGGTTAATGTTTGTATTCAATGATCTTAAAGGTCTTTTCCAACCTGAATGATTCTATCGTCTCAGAGTTGAATCAGGACAGAAAGTATTATTATCAATCAAATTCCTGTCTTTAGGTGTATTCTTGCTTTTCACACGGGGACAGGCTTCTATATCTAATGGTATGGAATTGTGCAGGACAAATTTCATGATAAAGGATCTCTTTTGCCCTCATAATTGTCTAAAATACTAAACTATCAGTAGGGTAGAGGAATTTTCCTTTAAGCAGAGACTGAGCAGTAATGAGAGACTGAAAAGGATTTGAATGCCGTAGTGAACATTAAGTTCCTTCTTCTGTTCTTTATTTAGATTATAGGTAAGCATGTAGCCAGATAGACAGTTAAAGATACCAAAATCATAGAGTTTGGGGAAATTAAGTATTAGGGCTTGGCTTGACCTGAACTCATATGAAGAACTTCCTTTCAACATTTATTATTGTCTTGAACACTGGGATTAGGCTGTACTAAGCACTGAGGAAAAAAGCCCAAACCAAACAACACAAAACTAAACCAAATCCCTGCTGGTATGAATTTACCATCTGGATACAAGTGACATTGAGCACAGACCACGTACAGGGTCTCTCATGCCTGTGTTCAGAGCTGAGGTTTTGGTCCTAACCGATCTACCCTCAGATTTTCACCTGGATTCCCAAAGCTATTGTTTCTCACCACATTTGTAGAATCATAGGAAAATTCAGTGCCAGGGGTTCTTGATTCTCAAAAGTGGCCCACAAATATATGGTTGCATAGAATACATTAGAAAGGAATTACATTAAAACCAGATTTAAAATGTCTTGAACAAAATAGGAGGTAGTGTTTCGTAAGAGATATGTACACTGCAATCGTGCACAGCACTTGAAATCTCATTGCGCTCCACGTTTTGTGTGCTGTGTGAGGAGATCTGCAGCAGAGCATGGTGTCCTGTGCTGGCTGAGTGCTCAGCCTGATCCTCACTGACTGAACCCTCACTCGTTCAGAGGAAACATGCATAATGACTGAGAAAAAGCAAATTACTAAAAAATTTCAGAAGAGAAACAACTCAGTTGTTGACTTGTGCTAAAAATACTTGCATGGTTAGCACATAGGACTCTGAGATCCTGGGTCATGCATGTGCCTCACAAGGCCTAGTGTCATGTGAGTGAATGAGCAGTAATTCTCAAATGACCTTTTACCAGTGTGTTAGGGGAGTATGGCTGGAGGTATAAATCACTGTGAAAGCTACCAGCATTTGCAAGCTAACACACTGAACAGCTGTGGTTTTTTCCACTATTAAGTCAAGCGCAATTACAAACTACAGTAATCAAATGTGAAGATAATGTTTAAAATAAGAACAGCATTAGGAAGTGGAAAAAAAATAGGAAGCAGAAAAACCCAGTGTGCTCTGTAGCCTGGAGGAAGGCAGAAAGAATTGGGACATATTTCTGCATTTTGTTCCCTTATGTCAGTCAGTTCCACACAGCACATACTGTGGAGGAACCAGACAAACAGACATAAAATAGCAACAAGACCACAACATATGAGGAAACGTAATCCAGAGCCCAGAGCAGGGCAGAACTGGGAGGTGTGACTGGGAGGGGTGTCAGCGGCTGTGGCAATTCCTTACAGAGAGGAATTCAGCCAGTTTAAAAATAGAAGTTGTCAGGCAAAACAGAAAGTCCTGGATACAAGCAGGTGGCTGCAGCATATTTTTGTGTGAAATGAAAAGGTGGAGGAAAATTACCATCTTCATCCAACCTTTTTGTTTCTTGAGATTGAGAAGAAGCCAGGAAAGCTCATGGAAATCTCTTGCCTTCCCACTGAGCACCCTTTTTATGGAAAAATTAAGATAATGTACAATATGAACTATTGCTGCTTCTCCAGTTAGTGTATTGATGTTCTCTTTGCTCCCACAGTTTGCAAGGTCAGTTAGAGGCCGGATACTCTTCCAAATGTAAGATGTAATTTACTGCCTGTGTCAAAGGTTTTTTTAGTTTCTCTGGGGCTCTGAAACACTCATCCTCATTCCTGCTAGCACTTGGAGACAGTTGCCTCTGGCAAGGAAGGAGACAGTTGCCTCTGGCAAGGAAGGAAGGGATCCATTCCTAAAGTAACCAGATTATGTCAGAAATGGGAACAGGCAGAAGCAGACAAACAACAGCCAGTGCAATCCATCAGTGATTCCCACGGCTCTTAGCAAACAGCCGTGACACGCTGGGTGCAGGAATTTACCATCAGTGTAACCAAATAAAGCTCCATGCACTGCAAGAAGAACAAAGAATTTTCTTTGATTAGATGCTACATGTAAACCAATAAACATATTGTCAAAGTACATGCTTTTGCAGATAATTTGTTTTAAAAAGAGTGGACATAGTTTTTTGTGACAAAAATACCTCTGCTGTACAGGGAAAGATACATTATTCCTAATTTTGGATGACTATAGTGCTTGTTTATCTATCTGAGCTCCTGACTGCCAATGGAAACAAAAATTAGGCAGTTTTAAATATGATGTATATAGTGTATTTTAGATATTGACTTTAGAGTGACATCATGGACAGTTGTAACCACTATTAAGAAAAGTCAGATGAATGTCTCTGACATACTGTTCTCCACATCTGGTCACATGGGAAGGAGTAGTTTAACCTAACAGACCTTGGCCTGTGTAGACCAGCACTTCCCAGTAGCTATAACCTCCTGCCCAATGTGGATATGCTGGTTTATTTAACCTACAATGTTTTACAGTCATCTGGGACAACCTCACTGGTCTGCTCAAGCTAGCAATGGGAGGATTATGTAACAGACCCATGCCTTTGGGGCAGCACTGTCTGAACCAGGTCTCTTTTCTGGACTGGTATTGCATCTTTGTATTTTCAGGGATGCCTGAACTCTCCACATTTCATTCCCCAAACAGCAATAGGGACTGCAAGAGCTGTACTTCACAGTGTATCACCAGGAAGACAAGCAGTCTAGTCTTTTCCTGTTCCTTTTCCTGTTCCACTGGAAAAGGTATTGACAGCAGTATATCAGCCTACAAAGTTCTGAGGCATAGATAAGGTTCCCCCAAATCCTTTGGTTTTCAGCTGCACACCCTGATATACTCTGGTGTGTAGGTGACTAATTTCCACTTGGTTTCTTCTGTAGATCTATCCTGCTCTCTTTGTTTTTCTCCTGAAGCTTCTTGCCATTTCTTTTAGTTTTTTTTTTCCACAAAATGTGTTCATTTTGCAAATTTATAACTGTTCAAGGGCAGTATGAAAGGCATGAAGTAGGCCTGAAATCAGAGTCTGGGTAGGACATTTCCAATTAATTTCCATCCTTTGAGTTCCTCAGAAATGGCAGTTTCCACCACTGGGAAACTCTAGCATTTCTGACCTTATATTCCAAATTGAAAAACCTCAAATCAACCAGGAAATCTGAAATCTTATACCAGTACAGGCATTTTCACCTGTGGCTGTGTGCTAAGGGATTAAGAGGGAAGTTTGAATTCTGCAAAACAAATATTTTTCAAAGGAAAAACATTAGTTATGATATTTTCAGCCACAGATAAGTGAAGTCTATCTCTTTATTCAGATCTGACTTTCTTCATTAAATTCACTTGGCAGGATACTGGCTTAAGAGAGATTATTTTGCCAGCATGCTGTTGTGCAGCATTTCCCAATTTTGTTCAAATAGCTTTTCCCCAGATAGCCCATGGGTAGGTGGTATAAACAGTAGCATATATATTGTAACTACCTTTCCAATTTCAAAGAAAATTCAAGTTCACTTGCTATTGCAATGTCTATCTGGCAAATGACTTCTAGTCATAATCTATGATGCTACCTTCTGTGTTTGTGCAATTAAAAAGACATGATCAATCTTAAAAATATCACGTTGTAATGCCACTAATGACCTTGTCTGCACATTCAGGGGATGAACACTTTCCCTGTATTCCTCTTATGGTAATGAAGTGTCTTTGTTCTTGCTACTGCCTTTTCTGTGGCAAAGGTAGGAAATGTTAAATACATCTCTGGTGTAAACCAATGCACCTTATAAAGACACAGACTTAATTAAGTGATTTTGAAGAGGTTTTCTCCAACTGATAGAAAATATGGATACGAAGTCTCAAAAGTGCAGCACAGGATACAAAGGGAATTTGCTCAGTGCATCTGTTAGAGCAATATGTGTGCATATATTTCCATACTCAGCATGCAGAAGGGAGGGGGTGTTAGGATCCAGTTATTAAAATTGTTAGAGATATGCCTCTGCCCTGACTAAGGTGCAAATGAGACCATATGCCAAAGTCAATAGTATGGATTGTATCTAGCAGTAAAAATGAGATAGAGAAAGAAAGAGAAAAGGGGAGTGGGGGAAAGAGCATGACAGAGAGACAGATTAAGTAGAAAATGTCACCACTCCATAGATCCCAACAGCGTCCTGTTGATCCTCTTCTTCTGGTCTTCTCGGTGGTGGGTGTCCCACTAAACACAGAGTTCAGTGGATTAATATATGTTCAGACTGGGTGGGAATACCCAGGTACCTCACTTTGTTGGGGGGAAGTTTGGAGCTGTCTCTTGCAACAGACTCTGGATCTGTTGCATCATTTGGCATCACATGCAGCCTCTCTGGTGCCAGGCCTCAGGAATGAGTCTGGGGTGCTTTGGGTGTCTTTGATGGTTTATGACAGCTCCTCAGCTGCCTCTCACATATATGTCCTCTGTGTATGTGGCCTTCCCATGGTGGGGGCTTTTACAACTGAGACAGTTTGTGTCAGGCAGGATGGGTGTTCACTCCCTCTGACCAGAGGTTACACCACACACCCAAAAACTCTCCTTCTCCTGCCTTGGTTGGGGGGGAGTATGTGCAAACCTGGCCTCAGCAAATGAGTCTATGGGCTATGGCCTCTCCCAGTCCGAACCCAGCCAGGGCTGAGTATCAGGGCAGCTGCTGGCTTTGGCTTTCCTTGTGGATACATTCGTCTCCTTAGACCTGGGACAGCTTGACTCACAGTCCAGTTCCTATCAGGAGGCATATCTGGGTGGGGAGTGGGCTTTGGTGGTCGCAGCTTCTTTAACGATGTTTAAGCCATTAACCATAACTTTTCAGTCTCTCACAGGGGGTTTTATATTGTGGGCAGTAGAACATGAACTTCTTCAGTATCTTCTGGGTCCTATGTAGAACTAGCAGAGCACTGCCAAGCAAGCCAGTCCCATGGGGACTTCAGCCATCACCTCACTTCACCTCTGTCCTGGCCTTCTAATATTTCCTCTGTGAGCAACAGCTGCATGTCAGGGTAAGCTCTGCTCAGGACAAAGACTGACTGGCATCCTACTCCCACACCATTCTGGCAAAAGATCTTTGACCTCTGCTCCTCTTCCCTTCCTTTCTTTCCCAGTCTGCTTCCTGTAAGTTCAGTTCTCAGAGGAAAAAAATGTCATTGTGACACCTGTAAGTGAAATGAATAATGGTAACTCCTTTTATCTGAGATTTTTGTGCTTCTGAAAACACTTCAGTGAAGTCTGTAAGTTGGCATCTCATTTTTCTTTGGCAGAGGTCTCTGAGGCATAAGGGCAAAACAAGGACTGTAGGGCAGTATCTGTGCCAGCCTGTAGACACTGAAGACTAGGATAGGAATAGAATAGCATAGAACAGAACAGAATGGAACAGAACATTTTGATTGGAAGGGACCTACAAGGATCGTCTAGTCCAACTGCCTAACCAATCCCAGGGCTGACCAAGTTAAAGCATTTTGTTAAGGGCATTATCCAAATGCCTCTTAAACACTGATAGGCTTGGGGCATTTACCACCTCTCCAGGAAGCCTGTTCCAGTGTTTGGCCACCCTCTTGGTACAGAAATGCTTCCCAGTATCCAGTCTAAACCTCTCCTGGTGCAGCTTTGAGCTATTCCCACATATCCTATCACTGGATCTCAGGGAGAAGAGTTCAGCCCTCTTCCCTTGCCCTCATCAGGAAGCTGTAGCAATGAGGTTGACACTCAGCTGCCACTTCTCCGAACCAGACAAGCCCAGAGGCTGTCGCCACTCCTCACAGGACATGTCACAGGGTGTGCCTACCAGCCTTTTCACCAGCTTTGTTGTCCTTCTCTGAACACACTCAAGCACCTTCACTTCCTTCTTAATTGTTGGGGCCAAGAACTGCACACAGTGCTCAGGGTGAGGCTGAACTAAGAGCCTCAGCAGTGGGATAATCACTTCTTTAGATATCTCCATTTGAACTCGACACCTTAGCTTCCCTTTCCAGTTAGCAGACAGAAGTAGACTGAGTCATCATGCCTATGGTAGATAAGATGAACTGCAGCCATTCCTCTCCACTGATCACAGAGGTAATGCAGTGATGACAAGCTTGGCAGCAGATATCTGCGTTTTAGAAGCTGATGTAGAATGAGTGGCATTTTCTCCATTTTGATAAATGTCAGCATTCTCTGGCATTACTTTTGATACACCATCAAGACTACCTGCTGCCCTGTGATGAATGTCATGTTCAGGCTCAGCTCCAAGGTAAGGATGAGACTGATGTTGCTTGGTCTGGGTTGTAACTTCTAGGTCTTATCTAATGTCTTCAGCAAACTTTGTGACTGAAAAGTTCCACAAGTAGTTGACTACAAAGGACATTTGCCAGCCATAACTTGTGTAAAAGAGTGAGAAAACAAGATGAAAGAACTGTTACTGTGGTCTTGATATTACTCAGCATTAGAGAGCTTTAGAACCAGTTAGCCTTGATTAAAGAGGATAAAAACCAGGAAAACAGAACAAGTGAACAAGAAATTTACTTTTTAGACTGTGGTAAAACCCTGTCCTTCCTACTCATCACATTCCAGTGTACATCTCGAGAGAGACACAGTTTTTTCCAAGTGTGGGCCATTGCCAATCCCAGGTAAAAAATGCCCTGTTCTGAATGACCACAGATTATCAAATTTACTCATTGTTAGCTTTTTCACCAGAATGTTTTGGAGAACAGCATTTGTAGGACTGGCATTATGGAGAGCCAAGATCTCTAGGTAGTATGAAAATGTCATATTCCTTTTCACTTTATTTTCAGTTTTACGATCTTGCATGATAAACATAAAACAAATCACTTCTCACTCATTATATCTTCCAGTAAAGAAGACCTAAGCCATATCTCCAGGATAAACAGTGTAAAAAGAGTCTCATAACATAGTGAGACACCTTGTCTTGGCACAACCAGCTGTCTTTGGCTGGGAGAAATTACAGTCATCTCATCTTTGCCTGTACTGCCACTGGGATACATATCTTCTTGAAGCAGTTACTCTCAAATCCCATTCGAGCCCCTTGTGATAGTCACAGTACCACAGAAACCATTTATCAATGCCCTAAAGGGCCATTTTGATTTAACTAGAGTAATCAGGGAGATAAAATATTATCATTTCTTCCTGATTAAAGAAATCCCACATCTCAGATTTAATTTTAATGGGGTGGGAGGAAGGGTATGTTTAAAGAATCATATCCATTTGGCTGAATTAATTATTGAGATTAAAAGCTCTGACATAATCAAGCAGGAAAGATGAAATCATACTGGGAAGCAAATACTGTATTTGGGAATCAAGACACTTATTTGCATATATGCCACAAGAGGAAGATAAAGGACAGATGGCTTTTTGATCATCAATTCAGTTTTCATCTTGTCAAGTCTTACAGAGATGCCAGCTTTGCAGGCCAGGTCAAAAAAACTAAACCAGTAAACTGAAGTGTAAAGAAGGATTATGTTTGGTTTTTATATCAATCTTGTGATTCTCTGTGAAGGATAGAATCAGCTCTCCCTGAGCCATGCTGGGCCTGAAACGAGTTAATTGTGTAGGCACAATTTCTGTATATTCAATGTCATCTTCTTCATATGAGATCATATTTAAATTAATATCTGAATTCCAAACCAAAGAAACATACAAGCAAAAACCCAACAAAAAATGTTGAGAGGAAGTATAAAGCCAAGAGGAAAAGGATTTTTATGTCTTCCGTTCAGCCAAGTCTGAAAGCCATGGGCTGAGTGTTCCAGTGGACCAACATTATCTTATGTTGGGGTTTTAGGAGCTCTCCTGGGGTTTTTTTTTCTGTTAAAGGAATTTTCCCCATATGTGTTGGTAGGGGGACAAATTGCTGGGAACTTAAGAAAAACAAAACAGCTGGCTATGGAGGTGGGGTGCATCTGGCTACTCTTTTGTTTCACTTGGGTGTGTGGTCAGTCGGTCCCCAGCGGCATTTGAACAGAGAGAGAGGCTGCTTCTTCAGCTGCTTTTCCTTCTGCCAGAGAAACCCCAGGATCCCAAGCCCGCCTTCCCTGCCCTGCTGGGAGCTGGGCTGTGGCTGTCCTGCCCCCGCCGTTGCATCAAGCCTTCTCTATGTTGTAGCCCTGCTCACCCTGCCTGCCCAGACCTCTGGGGGGTTCCCACCGCAGCTCCACAGTTCGATACATCTCGTCTGCCACCTGGGATTTGTGCTTTTCCCTGCCGTTCCAGCCTGCTGTTCCTGACGGTCCAGCCAGACACCGGGATCGGCTGCCCAGGGGTTTGTGAAGCCTTTGTTCCATCCCTTCCCAGGATCCCAGGGCACCAGAGCAGCCGCGTGCTCCCCGAGCTCGCTCCGGAGCGCCCCCTGCAGCCGCGGGGGAACCATCGCACCTGCCCTGCTCACCGGGAGCCGCCAGCACCCCTGCCGGCTGCGAGCGGAACTGCACCCGAGGGGAAAGGGCCCGACAGCCGAGAAGGCTGGGACTGGGTTTGTGTTTGCTGTTACTGCCAGAGTTATTGTTGTTTGTTTGACTGGTTATATATATAATAGTAAAGAACTGTTATTCCTATTTCCCACATCTTTGCCTAAAAGCCCCTTGATTTCAAAATTATAATACCTTGGAGGGAAGGGGGGTCGCATCTGCCATTCCAAAGGAGGCTCCTGCCTTCCTTAGCAGACACCTTTCTTTCAAACCAAGACATCTTACAAGGCACATAAGCGTCTCTTAGCAGGAGTAGCTCAGATCTGATTGAGCTGCACTCTTATCTCACAGTGCTCATGAACTGATTCAGCTGTATTACAGGATCATGCTTGCTCTTTGTAAAAACACAAGCAGAACAAGCAGTTTAAGAGTTCAGGCTTTGCTTGTTGCCTAAAGGTGAGCTAGCTGATTGATTGAATGGATTTCTTTGTTATCTAGAGAGATGACTTCTCTAGACCTTACCTGCTGGCCACATGTGTAAGGAAAGACAGAACATGATCCTGGAAGTAACTGAAATACCTGTACTGGCTATTTTCAGAAACAGGTTTCTGAAAAGATGGACATGCCTTAAAGTTCTGGGTACTGAGTTTAATCCTACTGAGGAGTCTTTGGGGAGACACATGCTGACTTCAGTAGCAGCTGAATTGTGCCTAATTTCCCCAATGAATTATGATGGAGTACCCAAATTAACTGCTGTCACATTTTATATATACAGGGCTGTAATCATTTAAAAATGGACATGATAAGAATATGAAGGAAAACAGAGATGTCCTGTGCTGTTATATTCACTTCCTGTGTGCCTGTACAGAGATTGCCTAGACAAAGCAGTGTGTGTGGGCACAGTGGTCGGTCAGCACAGGAGTATGTGCCCACAAAGACAGAAAATCTCTGTCCTTGGAGATTTCCAAAACTCAGCTATGCAAGGTGCTGAGAATCCTGATCTAACTTTGAAGATGTACATGCTTTGAGCAGGAAGCTGGACTAGATGATTTCCAGAGGACCCTTCCAAGATAAATGTACCCAAATCATGAGACTGTATAAAGCTGCTGAGAAGTTTGAAAATGCAGCAAGAATAGAAGAAACCTACTTGATGTTCTGAAAAGAAACAAAGAGTGGAAAGTTAAAAACCCCAAACCACAAGCCTACCATCATTCTTTCAAATTAATTGCCCATAATAATAACTTAAATCAGTCATCTTTTCCTCTCATTCTGTGTGCTAATGCTAGAGCAGAGTAAAAATTTTCCCTTTTTGCAGCTCTAGTTTCCCCTGTTCTTATTTGTGTCCCACCCTTACACACCCCCGTCGTATCTGTTCACTACCACAAGAAAACACACTGCAAGAAGTTGCATCTATTGCCATACTCTGCCGTCTCTGAGTTTCATGAATTTGAATCCGTGAAGTTTCATAGTGACACTTTCCTTTATACTCCAATCCAAATTCGTGAGGATATTTGGTGCCCTCCTACTCCTTTAGGCAAGGCAGACTGCCATGTAGTTGTTGTTAGATCTTCCACAGCTCAGCCCATCACCCCAACCTCTCAGATGTTACATTTCTCTGCCGCTGAGGTTTTACAAATCCACTGACAGGGTCCTACAGTGCTTACCTAGGGTTAGAGACTCACAAAATTGCAGGTAAGAGCCTCACACTGTGTTTGCCTTGAACAGAGAGCTTTATGAAATCCTGTTGGCACCTTCTGCTTGCTAATGGACCACCAGACAAAAGTCGTAAAAGTTCTCTCTCCAAAAAGTATCATATATGGTTATATAAATGTATTGGGATGGAGGAACATCAGCAGAAAGGGGGAGTGGGAGTAGGACACTGAGAGTGTTGCACAGAAAGGAGACAGGACACCTAAGTAGGTGACCTGGAGGGAAACAGAGGATAAAGTCCTGTCTGGGACCTGTCTGTGGCTCATGACCCACCCCTGTTCATAAATCCCCATCCCTTTTAGGAAAGATGTAGGTTCAAGGCTGAAACTTTCTAGGAGATGATCAGAAGGGCAAAGCTGACCACATTTAAATCTTTGAAGATTTGGTCATGTGTACACCCTCCAGCTGGACTGCCTCTGTTCTGGCAAAGGAGTGACCAGGCTGCTTGTGGGCTGCAGCGTGTCCATAAGGGCAGCAGGGTGCTCAGAGCTGAGGAGCAGTGCCTGATCTCTATGCACCAGATCTCCATGGTGGAGGTGCCAGCAGAAGGCACTCAGATATGCACAGAGTGGTCCCAGGGTGGCTGAGAAGTCTGTGCCCTGCAAATGTCTCCTTTTGTGTAGCACTTCTCATGAGCTGTTCTGCAAACATAGCCAGAGAACAGGAAAGCAGGTTTCATTTCACACTGATTTTTTAAAATGGCGATATAAAAATATATTTAATTACATGACTGTGAAAGAAGGACATTATTTCAGCCAGGATAGTGGGGAAAAAAAAAACCCAACCAAATTCAGGTGGGAGCATGAATCAGATTCTTTTCATCAAATTCCAAAACTTCTGTGCAGAGGAGATAGATGGAAACTCTATTAAGTACACATTTTCTACTCTAGTCCAGTGTGTGAAAGGGTTCAAATCTGCCTAGAGAGGACAGAAAAAAATAGGAATCATGTTGGATTTTCAAGTGAAAAAAATATTATAAGGTTTTATTTTCCACAGAGTAAAATTAAAAGCAAGGAAGAACAAGTCACAAACCTCCAAGCGGAACCAACTTTTGCTGGCGTAGAGGGAGGCAGCTGACCCAAATCACCAGAAGAGCAGTGATACAGCTGGGACTGGACAGCAGACCTCCCACATGCACCTATTCTGCCTCCCATGGGGCTGTCCTTCATCAGTTCTTCTCCCTGGATCAAAAACATTTTATCTGGTTAATTATTTCTAGAGCACTTTTCGCCTGCCATATCACTTGTTCGGAATTATGTGTGAGGTATAGATGAGAAAATATGTGTATTGTGCCTCTGCATCAGCAAGGAAAGCTGCTTGTGCAGTCTTGCTTTCCACAATCCACATTTTCCAGACATACAACTTTCCCTTTTCCCTCTCTGTTCCCTTCTTGAGAATTTCATTGCCTTTCACCTAAACTTTTGCTCATTTCCTTCCTTGTATCTTCAAAAGCAAGGAAAAGAAAAAAAAAAAGAGGTAGACATATTTAATAGCTGAATTTTCTGGCCAAAGAACACTGCAGCAAACTCAGAGTAAAAAGTAAATTTCACAAATTTCAGCTTTTTAATGAATTCCAGATAGAGTTCACTGAAAGAAATTAAGATGTAAGAATTTGGTGCTGTGAAGGAGGTTTTATTGGCATTCTGTCCCCCTGAATCATCAGCACTGTAAAACTATGAGCTCTTTTGTCCGTAGTGATACATGAGGGATTAATTTGGTCTTTCTTGCTACTTTATAATGCTCTGGACAGCAGGTGTTACATGACTCAGACTGAAGCACAGTTTTGCTGAGCTATGGGCTCATTGCCTGTCTCAGAGGGGTGGCCCCTCAATGCACACCTGCAGGGAAGCACCACAACCTCCTCTTTTCCCACAAGCTCACAGGACACGGGCACAAAGATATCAGCATTGAAACTTCATCAAATGGGCTGTAAGAGGAGCAGGGAGGAAGATGAAGGAGGGAAAAGGTTAGCTCTAGAGTTGAGCATTTCTCCAAGTAGTGCCTGAGAAAACACAAGGACACCATTCTTATTTACACCTGTGGCATTTGTGGAATATGATTCATGCATTACACTGAGAATTGAGGTGTTGGGCTGGAGAGATGGGGCCAGTGCTCGAGTCCTGGTTCTGGGATAGTGTGTGCCACCAGTTTCCTTCATGGACCTCACTCAGTCATCTCCTAAGACTCTCCCATAGTGGGTCACTCCCAGGGCTTGCTTAATGCAATATCACTTTTTGTTTTAAAATTCCTTTGTGTCTAACCCTTTAAATCCAAATTAATATGTAGCTATATCCTTTTAATATCCACTTACAATTTCCCTCTAGAAAACATAACATCCATTTTACAACCAGTATATTAATTTCTTCCTCTAGTAGAAACCAGTTTGTCTTATACACTTCCTCTGTTCCAGCCTTGGAATATTTTCATGCTGAATTGACACAGCTAAAAAATCTGTAGCACTCTGTAGAAAATGTGGGAAAAATTAATCTTACTAAATCAAAGAATACATTAAAACAGAAACAGACTTCAAAAAAGCTTCACTGGCTATGGCTAGTCAAGGGGAAACCTCTCACAGTGGAATGCTGGTATCATTCTATGGACTTTAATAGAAATAAAAGGAACTGAGTGAAATTTTAAACGGATTCAAAAATCTTTCACCAACAAATTTCTGATCCAGAATTGCTCTTAATTAAGTCCTTCATTTCTTTTCATTCACCACTCTCTGGATACCTGAATCACTGTCTTTTATTGCACCAGAAGAGGGATCATGAAATAAGTTATAACAATAATCAATCTTCTGCCCAGCCTGTCACAAGTAATCCACTACTAACAGAAGTGGGAGGCTGAGTTTGCACTGGAGACAGTCTTTGGGGGATACTGTAATGTGGTACATTTTTTGTCTAATCTACAAAGTTCACTTAATAATTGCCATCTGACCTGAGGTCAAGATAAGACACAGAATTTAGATGACATGCAAATAAGTCACGTCTGCCCCTTTCTTGGTCTTTGAGGTTCTGTCTGAGCAGAGGTTTTTTTTGTTACTATCTCCTCTGCTCAGATTCTGCATGTAATAGTCCATAGTGTTACTCTGCATATAATGATATATTGGAGTAAAAAAGAAGTGTCCTGATACAATAACATATCTTCCACAATTCAGTGTATTGTGCACTCCCAAAGTATCTTTCAACTGGAAATCTTTAAGAACAACTTTATAGATCCACTGGGATTAACAATGGAGAAAATAAATGGATTTCTTTCACCATTTTTTTCTTTCTCCATGGCTGGCTGCAGTGCATGCCTAAGAAACAGGGACAACAGAGCAAGTGACTGGATCTGCCTGACTCCCCCACCTTTCTCCAAGTGATACAGCTTGGCAGGTTACACCAGACTAATTATGACGGTGACTTTTGCAGTTAAACTACATGGCCCCTGAGGGTACCCTGCTGCCCTGTTCAGCAGGAATGAGGTCTCAGCTGGTGCATTTGGATACATTCAGAGTCAAAGACCCAGAAAAAATAGAAAGGTCTTGAAATATATGTTAGGTTTCTATTAGGGAGAAAGAAGTAATACTCGCTTCCATCCCAGGATAGGTAGAATAAGAAGCAATCAAGGAAATGTGAAAGATGTTACATATCGGAAAGCAGAAAACACTTTCTGTGAGAACAATAGATGTTCTACTACCTTCTCACGTGCTCTGAAGAAAGGATCCTTCTAATCCTACAATTTCCTGTATAATAAATACTTGTAAGTTTGCTCAGTTGTAACTGCTTGAGATAAAATTTTCCAGCCTGGGAAATCTCCCTGGACTTGAGCTTTAGTCAAATTTTCAGCCCAAGCAGCAACAAAATTTTATGTTCTACCACTTGTCTTGACTCCATTGCTAAGTTGGGCTGGAAAGATTTGGTTTGGAAAAACTGCAGTCTTTGCTGCTCCCAGTCATCCAATCCAAACTGGAAAAATTACTTTAGAAAACCGCAAACCTCAATACATACCTGTGGTGGATGGTTAGGCTGTGGTACAAAGAACAGAGACAGTGTGTGGTAAGACAGTCCCTAGTACCAGAGACTTCTGTCCAGGCCACGGTGAGAAAAGAAGCCTCTCCCTGGATGCTTTGTTCTCTTATGTTAATCTACCCCAATTCTGCTTCCCCGGTTGGCTGTTGGCCGCTCTGCCCCCTTGCTACCTTATATGTTTCATATCCCAGAAAGTTCTCCAGGTTCCCCCCATTGGCCTTTGCCCCTCACCACTCCCCCAGAGCTCCCCCATGGATCCCCATTCCCTAGTCCCGCCTTTGTACTGCCCCCGTACTTAAACCTGGACCCTCCATTGTTCTCAGTCTTTGTCTCTGGGATCCTTCACAGTGTGGAAGAAATAAACTGCTCCTGTGGAAATCTATGCAAAGATCGTCCTGCCTCTTTGCTGTCAACTTATATTACTGAAACTATCCATGCGTTTGTGCATGCACACAGGTGTGAGTGGATATAGCTGATCCTGCTGAGTGCCTTCGCTTTGGAGACGCTTTTTAGAGATCGCTACACCTTGCACTCAGGCACAGAAGCTGCAGAGCTCGAGATAGCGATACATACCCAACAGAATTTGTATTTTGTGGTTATCAAATAGAAAAACTCTGCATTCAGAGAATCAAGCTCAAATAAGTGATGTTTGAGCAGGTATTGAAGAAGTTCCTTTTACTGGTACTTCTGACAGTAGGTGTAACACTCGCAAGGTCTTTAATGTCTCACATGTGGCTTTTTTCCCATTGTAAATGAAATGAAAAAGTGATGCAAATGTGGGTACATCTCCAATAATTGGTATAGGACCTATCTCAGGCCCTTATCTCTGCTTAAACACTCTTCTTGAATTTGGAAACTGAGATGAAGCACAAGCCTTTCCCATCTATTTGATGTCAGCCTGCCAGGATCGCTAAATCAGCTGCTCCTGTTGCCAGAATGCTGTACAAAGCTTCTGCACCTTCACCTGCCTGAGGGGAGATAGCCATTGAGATCCTGTCAGCCTTTCTGAACAGGTTGTGCTCCCTGCTGCCATTCATGGAACCAGCATCCAGCTTCTGGTCTGGTTTCACGATGAAATGGGCTTTTTTTCAATCAAACACCTATTTGCAACACAGTTTAATTCTTCAGCTATTATTGGCTTTAATAATAGCAATTAGCAGATTGGAAGAGCCTACTCGACCTCTGAAGTCTCTGCAATGATTTTCCTGCTATCAAAGAACAGCAAAGTCCTGAACCCTGATAGAAATACAAGAAACATCTGTATCAGAACAGCTGTGGAAATGTGACAATGATATCACCATTTGAACAAAAACAAACGGCTGTCTCATATTGTGCAAAAGTGACTGATGGGAAAATGCTGTGATGATAGCAGAATCATGGTATTTTCCCTTGGTCAAATAGAGAGGTGAGATGATTCCCCCCTTTCTTCATGTTATCTCAGATAGGTCACGCCCAAGAATTGGCTGAGATCAGGCAATGCAGTCTGTGTGAGGACAGAGAGATACTTGCTGGGGCAGTTGTGCTGGGCCTGGCAGTGATCTCACAGGATCAAAAGAGAAAAAACTGCAGGAGGAAAGACATGAGTGTTTTGGGGACTTCCTTGCATAAAACTTTTTATTCCCCTGGACAAGGGAGGCATGTGCCAAGAGCAGACAATGAGAGAAGGGTGCCTGGAGCTAGAAGCTGTCCCTCAGGTGCTGGAGAGGGACTTCTGTCTGGGAGCTGGCACTGGGGAAAACTGTCTAAGGAGCTGCCTTTGAAGCTCTGCAAGAGGCACAGTGTCACTCATCCTGGGTGGCAGGTCCCAGTGGTACTGCCTGTGCACATCTCTAACTCCCCTGGTGCACAGGCTTCTCACTTTCCCAAGACTTCTCACAAGGCAAGGCAGGGGTGACAATATGACTAATTTAGTTCAGCCAAGCCAAATTAAGGTAGCTGCACTTCAAGTAGGGGAAAAGGTTACAGAAGAGAAAGGCAGAATAAATGAACCCAATCTCATTAAATGAACCCAACCTCAGATCCTACCTGTGTAGAAACATTCCTCCCTGGTAGTTGCTGAGATGCCCTGAGGATTTTCTCATCTGAAGAGCAGAAAGAAGTTCAGGCATTGACACTCCTGTTCCTGCATGCTGCTTTCAGTGTTGAACCCTAAAAGGGTTTGACCTCTGAGGTCTTAGCCCTGACCAAATACCTTCCACATCCCTCCTGTGGTGGCTGTGGCTGAGCTCTCTCTTGCTCTTTTTATCTGTGATGGGCCTCCTTCCCAGCTGCATTTGAATTCTGCTTGCTGGTTCTTCCCTGTGGTAGGAAGGCAGCCTTGGCTCAGATTATTGTTATATTGGACCATCTGCTCTAACAATAGACAGGCTCCAAAAGACAGGCTTGGAGGGATAATGTGCAAATGTAACAGGACTTCTCTTGTCCTCCTAGGCAGCCCTTCACTTCTAGAGTCTTTTTAGGCTGAAGCTTTCCTTCTGAATTCCTATGACTCACACTTTGTAAGACACATTTATTGTACAGACACCATGGGAAACCCACGGCCCTGCTGGACTTTATCTCTCTACAGGGACCGAGAACTACATCACTAATGCAGAGGTTGGAGTTGTCCAAACTGCTCATTCCCACACCTGCCCACACACTGCTCACAGAGGACCTGCTGGGAAGTCAATATCTATTTATTTATTGTGCTGTGGGGTACAGAGGAAGCAGCTGAAAGGTTTTTCATTACCTTGGTCACTGCCAGAGAGCAAACTTTTTTCCTTGATTTAAATAACTATGAAGGCACACTTTCTGAGTGCCTAAAACTCTTTGAAGGGTTTTACCACCTCCCTGACTGTGACAGTGTGCTTTCCCCTCTCTCTTTTCCTGCTTATGCAATAGCCACCAGTGGTGGTCATGAAGGCCATGTCCAGCTTAGAAAGAACAGCACAATAATTAAGGGCCATAAATCTTGTTCAACAGCTGAGGACTAGTTGAGCATGTGCCAACCCAGAATACAACTGGTGTGTAAATATGACTCTGTCAATCATCCTACTTCGTAAAGAACAGGCAGCCCAGGGTCCATTGGATTCTCCTGCAGGGCAGCAGGCTGCATGACACAATCTCCCCTTGTGTAGGGATGTCTCCCTAGGTTACTCTTGAGGCTGACAGATGCTTACGTGCTAAACTTTGAAATCTCACCTAAGGGATATAAGGAATTGATTGTGCCTATATAACCCTCTAGACATAAATGGTTGACTGAGTCTGGGACTAAACTTGGATCTGGCTGCACCTACATCTCCATCTCCTAACCACAAAGGTTTGATTGGTGGGTTTATTAAAATGGCTTGTTCTTGGTCAGTGCTGCTGTGCAATCTGAGCTCAGGAGCTCTCTCTCCACTGTCACTCTGAATTGCTCTGCTGCGTACTGTTTGTTCCTTCTTCCAGCATTGAAATGCTCTTGACTAGGAGGGTTCAATTCTGCAGCCACTGACTGCTAAAAATGCTTTGTGGCATCTCCTGCCCCATCTCAGTATGTCCCATAAGGTGTTATTTGCAGCCAGAGCTCATATCCAGGCTTTCATAAGTATCTTCAGATCTCCTGGAGAGGATGGGCTGGTGAGGTCCTCGCATCAGGTGCTGCAGGGAGGGGTGGTGGTGTGAGCACAAGCAACTGACTGTGCTGCTTCTGCTCTGCCTCCCAGTGCCTGCACCACTTTACCCATGCAAATGGGGCATCTCATGGGGGCCCTGCCCTCATGTCTCCAAGGTGATGTCTCTCCATGCCACCCACTGAGCCTGGATGGGAGAAATTGATCCCCAGGGTCGCAGTCACTCTGCGGGAGTTTAGAAAAGCTTTTTTTTCCCTCCAGATAGGTTTATTGTGGGCTTTTTGCCAGCCCCACCCCCTCCCCAGCCCTCATGTTGAGTTCTGCACTACAAAAGTCTGAAAATGTGAAATACTGAAGCTACTTACAGCTTTTTTATAATGGAGCATTTGATCACAGTGGCTCTCTCTTTGCTGTGTGCTCTGTTTCCTCCAACATACAAAACTGTGAGAAGCACATATATTTGATGAGAACCAACAGAGGTTTTTTCCAAAGCTTTCAGCTGCAAAGTTGCTCTCAGTCTGCTGACTGTTTGAAATCTAGCAATCTCAAGCCCCGCACACACCAGAAACAGCTCCCACTGTGTTCAGCAAGAGCCGTACTACTTTCCTATGTGATGCTGTGGCTGAGAGTCATTTCAGTTTAATATTTAAGCTGTGCTGGGGATGATTGACCACACAAAACATATTGTCTGTTAATTAGTTAATTGAGCACGAATGCTGTGGCATACCAATGTTTCAGGGGCTCTTTGATGGTGGGTCTCATCATCAGAGCTTTGCAAGGTGTGAGCAGGATGCATTCCACAGTTCAGCAGATACCTTGCAAATGCCCACATGCCCCACTTTGTTTGCTTCCTTTTCAGTGAAGTATGGTAGCAAGTAAAACCAGCTCACAAGGGTTCTTGTATAAAAGACCTTAGTGCCCTGAGATGACAGGTGTTTTGATGGATTAAAAAATGGAGATCACAGTCAGGCACATTCAAAAATCAAGAGCCTGGTAAAAGCTCTGAATTAATGTAATTATAAGCAGTGCAATCAAAGAGCTCTCACATATGAAGGACTTGCCAGTTGCCCCAGGTTAAAAGAACATTTTTTGTTGACAAATTCGCCCTGCTGTCTCAAAAGCATGGAAAAAAACCCCATACTGCCTGTTTTTCTGATACAGGTATCATCATTTATTTAATTCAGTTGCAAGAGAAACTACCAGTGGTTTTGAATCAACCATAGCCTTTGAAAAACTTGTAAAATATACTGAATTGCCTACAGACCCACAGAGCTGAAATGAGACCAGATCGTGTAGGATTGAGCTATTGCTGTCAGACACTGACCCTGATCAGTGCTGAGGAGCCTCAGCATTGCCAGAGGCTGTCCTCAACCACACATCCCACAGGGCAGCCTGCTCCAGTTGATAAGCCTGCTCCTGTCGGTATCAAGCTGCTCTGAAACACGGAGGTAGCAGGATCAGCTGTGAAATTTGGAGCTGGTTCCTCCTCTGTGTTTCTGTTGTGGGTTGGAATGTGCAGGAGCAGGGTTCCAGGTCTGGGTCTGATTTGTGCTGCCAAACCTGCTCGTAAAATGCATTTTCTTAAACTAAATTTCATTTTTTTCCAAGCAGGCAAGTTTCCCAGTCCCAAGGACTGCAGAGGTGTGAACCACCTGATTTTATAGTTTAATTTACAGCCAATAACAGAAGAAAGTCAATAATACAGGCTCAGTAATCAACATGCTGTGGGTACTTGGCCTCACACGGAGCAATGAGGAGCAGAGATAAACCAGGTATGTTCTGCTTTTCATTGCTGGAGGAGGAAGAGCTTATTCCATCAGTATTTAAAATTAAAGAAGAACCCAAAATGTTGCTTACTTCCAAAGAGGGAATGACTTATGTGCTCTTGCAGTAGTGGGAACAGGTGGTACAGGGGAGAAGAAACAGGAGTTTTACAAGGCCACTTGGCAATGGTGAGTGTTTAATTTTAGTAGTGAGTGAGAGCTGATTTGGAAACCTTGTCTTGTGATCAGGGACTGCAGGAAAAACCTTGTGCCCTTGAAGGATGCAGAGGAGAGGTCTGAAGGCAGGGAGTCACCCAAAGGTAATTAACAGGTAGAATTCATGCTCTGCTTGTCCTTCAGCCTCATTGTATGGGTTCAATTAACAAAGCAAGGCGTGATCAGCAGGGCTCGTTAAGTATTGCAGCCGTTACAAGACCAGACTCAAACAGAGAACTGATATTTCTCTCACAAGGTGTCAGTCCCCCAACCTGTCTGGGAGTCCTCAGGATGCTCATGGGGACTCATGAGGAACATCCTTTCAGCGTAGCAAAATGAATGGGAGTAAATTCAGAGTCAAACCTGTCACTTTTTTGTGAAGCTAATGAAATGTAAATGATTGCAGCAACCGGGGTTTAGTTTTGTGTGCAGCAAGATCATTTTCTTCCATGAATAAATCAGCATATCTGAATACTAACCAAGTGGAACAACCTTTCAGGCATCTATCAGACCTCTTTTATTCTGTGCCTAAAAAAGGTTTTGTGCATGGCATAAGCAATGGACTATCTGGGGTCTGACACAGACTGAGATGCCACAGGGAATTTAATCAGCACCCCAGTGACCACAGGGGCAGGAGATCTACAGGTGCAATTTCCTTCTTTGGCTCTAATGGGAAGCCACCTTGGACAACCTAACATCTGCTAGGAAATAATTTGCCCGACATAGTAATAAAAGGCTTTGGCAAGGAGGAGTTCAGCTACACAAGATCTCACACTCCGGAGTGTGTTTATGATACAGATCCCCAAAGATTGATGGAAGAACTCAGCTGCTGCTGGGTGGGCAGATGACTTCGATGGCTCACAGTCCAGCCAGAGACAGTAAAACCAAGTTCTCATTAGTCTCTGCTTCCCTATCCATAAATCCAGCTGACTTCTCAAACCACTGAATGGAAATGAAACCACTAAAGCTGATCTATAAAATTTCAGCCCCCAAACTAGAGATATTGTGTGGGAAAGTGAGGTTTTCAGAAATAAAGATGCTTTAGCTCTTGATCTGAGGGCCTGTGGGGGCTCTACAGTCACTGGAATATTAAAGGGTTGTAATAGGATTTGAACTACAAATATAGTTCTTCCCTAACTTTTCTTGTTTATCTGCCTGCACAATCTTTGGTTTTACAAACTAAAAATGTCCTGACCAAAACCTGTGGAGACAGTCGAAAGCATTAAGCCTTTCCATCTTTCCTCTCCCCATCATAGATGCTACAGAAAAAGAAACAAATATGCTGACAAAGCATCCCAGCTCCACTTTCCAGGCTGAAAAGTTTTTCCTGTCCAAAACTCCAACTGTTCCTATTTTTACAGCACACGCGTTGACTCCACACTGCAGAGGTCTGTGGTGGGCATGTCCTTCAAGGGCACATCTATCACCAGTGATAGATGTTGACCCAGAATCACATGGACAGCACTGGTTAAGGCAGATGTTCAACTCTCTTAAGGTTCTATCATGGCCCTGGGAGGGAAAATCAGAATGCTTGGCTTTGAAACCCATCTTCCATATTGTCACATTTTAAATACCCAGTCCAAAAGTGCTCCTCACAAATAGCTACTGCAGCTCCTTGTGCCAAGAACAGGAAGACCTGGCCATGGTACTTCAAAATCCCGTGTCCAGAGCCATGAGCAAATCCACTTTGTGGTCATAGCTGCTGATGGAATATCTGTGTGAGCTGCATACCATCAGCATTCAGTCAAAGCACAGCTTGGGACATGCGAACCATTTCCAAATAAAGATGATGAAGGGGAAAAAATGTGCTAACTGAGCAGAACAAATCCTCCTAAAGCGTTGCTCTTATTATCACTCTTTTCTTAATATGTTGACTTTTCTGCACTGTATTCACCGCAGTTGTGTTCCAAGGCACTAAAATAGCCTTTGAAGCTGCTATAGTGTAGCACTTTTGCACAAGTTGTGTGCATCCATCTGCACTGTGGGTACCAGCTCCCGAGAGCTGTTGGTTGAAGGCAAAGCTGCTCTCTTGGGTGAAACTATTCACACACCAAAAGCAAGAGCATAATGATTGTGTCAAGAGGCTTTTGAAAAGTGTTTTGTTAGGTGCTTTGGTGAGGTTTTATTGCTATGGCTAATTAAAAGTTCATCACAAGCACTAAACACAGCCAATGTTTATTTGCTGTACAGTCATATTGACAGGCCAGTGCTTTGTCAGTATATTAGAACTGTGTGCTGGTTTCTGGAGAGGATTAACTATTGCTTACCTGTCAGGAAAAAGAAACATCACTAAAAAATAAGTAAACAAACAAATCCTTGTCTCTCATGTTGTATCAGCCTTTGCATTTGGCTCTTTTTCTAACATTTTTCTAAAATCTGGCATGTAAGTTGCAGTGCAAAGCTAATCAGTGTATGCCAGCATGCTTTGGGCATGACAAACCTATCTGGATTTTCTTGTGCTGAAATATGTCCCTTGGCCCAATGGGGGCTTGCAGCTGTAACCACTGCTCATGGGTGCAAGGTGCCTTGATCCAGGATGAAGGGCTGAGAGGCAGGGCTTCCAAATATGGCTGCATGACTATCTGCAGCCACTTAGGCTGCAAGTAGCAAAAGTGGGTGAGGGATTCCTCTGAGATGTGGTATCCCAGAGTGTCTGACTGCCCTGGTTCAGGAACTGAGGGCACACAGAGACCCTTAATGGATGAGAACTTCAGAGAATGACAAAGAACTAAAGGAAAAGGAATCCACTGGAAGGAGGTGATGACAGTACAACTATACTGTTTGACTATCCCACCTAGCAGTGTAGAGACCCGACAAATTTCTGGTCTGTATTCATTATATATTTTTATATATATTTCAGTATTTCCCAATCTCCAGTGATTCTCAATTTTGCCCACTAGTGGATACCAAATTTCTGTACGTGCCTGTCTTAAAAGACATTTGGGAAAGAAGTCTTACAGCACCTGTTGATATCACCTACAGGTCTGGCATGTTTTCAGTATTTGAATGCTGAGGGAAAATCAGGCTGCACATTTAAATTGAAGGTGGTTTCCCTCCTCTCTGTCAGTCTCCCCTTCACTCCAACTTCTGAGGCAGCAGTTGCCTGTAGTGCACTTGCAGCTTTCCAGTTGCTCCCTGGCAGGAGCCAGCTGCTTGGTAAAGAGCTACAGCCACCCCTGCAGCAAAAGGAGGCATTGCTGGGAGCAGTATTCTCTTGTGTTGGTGGGTCAAGCACAGCCCTTTTGAGGAGCTGCAATATGAAAAAGTTCTGAGCTGTGATGGGCAGGTAACTCTGAAAGAACAGCATGTTGGAATTAGCCAGTTAATGAACTGTCAGTGTCATCACAGAGAGTTCAGCCAGGGCCACTCTTCGGTCAGAGGGAGGGAAGGAACATCCAGAGATCTTTCTGGCTTGTTCCTAATGAAGGTGGCCTCTGTTCCTGATGTGGAGTCCTGGAGCCACAGCAGAGGCATCCAGGAAGCAGACACAGTTTCTGCTAATCATTGTAGCTCTGATTAGTCTTCATAGCTGCTTACAGAAGTTCTTAAAAGAGAGGCTGTCTGGAACAGTTCTATAAATTAGCCTTTCTCCAACAGAAATACATGAAAATTTATTTGTTTGCTATTGAGACAGAGATTAATTAGAAAATGGAAAGAAGTGGCTGTCATATACCAAATGTCTGGGAGGCTGGAACCAGATCTTGGGTTGAGCTTTTCCCCAGTCACAAATAGCTGATAAAAAACATATCAACTAGTCTGGAAGGAGACTGCACTTTGGAGCTGATGGCAAGCAGGCTATTCAGCCAAGACAATAAAAATCCCTTTGGAGGTGGCAGCTGGCACACAGAGCAATGAGGAGCTCTGCCTGGCAACCAAAACCCCTTTCTGTGACTAATATGTGAAGAAAGCAAATTCTTGTATCACCTTGTCAAGGGATTTCTTTCTTCCAAATACAAAAATCATTTTAACATAATGATTAGTCACTATGAGACCAATCTGCTGGGTCCAGTGCAGTTTGCAGGCTGGGAGCAAGGCACAGAATATTCTGCAGAAATACAGAGCAGACCACAATCCAGTGCTTCACACAGTCCAAGGCAGCAAGAACAAGCAAGCAGAGTAAGGACGGATTAACACAACAGCTGCCATGCAGGATCAGGACCTCTGACCTGACACACTGGAAAAAATTCAGACGCATTGCCTTTTTGGCTGTCACAACATACTCCAGTCATCAATATTTATCTCTCATCTTTTGCACCAAAATAGTTTTATTTGCTCTCACTGGAGCTTTTAAATTTCATTTCCAAAACTCATGGTATGATGAGACATATTAGGAGAAACAGTATTATTTTTCTGTTTCATACAGGTTTAGTTGCAATATAGCACAAAATTTAAAATGTGGTTTCAGATGAATATGTCACACGTGTGAGCGGAGACTGCACCAGACAATGGCCTGGTGCAGAGGGATATGAGAGGAAGAGGGACTCCAGGGTGATCAGCACCTTTCCATATCACTTGCTTTATTTGAATGTCTTGCTACATTCAACTACGGCAGATTCAACCCTGTAATTGTGTTCTAATTTCTCGGTCATATTAAATACACTTTCTAAAAGAAAATAAACAGAAAAATTCATTCACTGTGGTCCTTTGACACATGTCTAGTTGTAATATACTCACATATCTGGATAATTTAGTTATATTTATTATACGTTCAACATGAAATTTAGAAGAAAAACTGAGTCACAATCTGCTGGAAGGAGTGGGGATGGAATGCTTTCCCCTTGCCTTATCCATCTGCCACTATCATCTGTGGAATGGGAAAGAGGCACTTTTAGAGCAAGTTGTCCCATCCAAAATAAGCCTCCAAAGTGCTCTTCAAAAATAAGGTATTGATACCTTGAGAGATCACCTAAAAACAGAGACTAGACAGGAGTAAGGGAATAAAGGTAGGTATTTACTTGAAAGGCCTTCAAAGGTACCCCCTGGGGAGCCGGAGGCTACTGCCAAGATGGACCCCAAGATGGATGACAGGTCACGAGTTCTTCACACTTTTATAGGTTTGGTTCATTTGCATGTCAGCATAAATTCTCCAATTAAAAGTCCAGTTAATGATGTAATTCCCCTCAGCTTGCCCTCCTTTCAGAAACTTTTGGTTTACATATTTTGGGCCTAGGACAGTCTGAGTGTCCTTGGAGAGCAGGCCTGGAGAGGCTTTGTTATGTCTACCTAGCATGAGAGAGCAGAAATTAACAGGCTACAAGAAACTTCAGAGTTACACACTAGGCAGCACAGGATTTAAAAAATATGAAAGTTAAAACCTCCCTGTGGAAGTTTCACTGACATCCATTTTCCAGGCTGATTCCAGACTAATTACTTTGTTGTAGGCCAGAGGGGAACACAGAGGCTCATTGCACAGTCATAACAGGCCAGGTAAAAGCAGTACCAAACAAGCTTCCTTTGGAAATGGCCTCTGAGAATTATCAAGGTGCTGCTTTTCTATTCCTGCACCCTGAGCTTGCCAGAATTATCAGCATTTATAGGATCTCTTTGTCTTGCCTTTTGATACTTTAAAATGTGCAAAGGGTGCTCACACTTTGTATGAGTGGTGCATGGTGGAAAGCAGTTTCACAAAAGTTGTCTTTACAACAGGTCTGACTGTGGTCGACACTGGGGGAGGTTTGGATGGCTAAATTCAAATTCATAACCACTCATCTGAAGGCCAAGTGGGGTCATTGAGTTATCAAGCCTTGCCTTATGCCTGACACGGGTAGCAACATTTTATGTATTCTTAAGCAGGATGAGGATTTTCACAGTGACAACTGTGCAAGGTTTTTTCCCTTGTTTTCTTTAATACTCCATGGTTTGTTCCGCTCTGCAGCCCTTCTCTTTTCCATTGCTCTTTGCCTTTGCTTTTCAAGCAGCAGGATTTTTCCTGTTCCCTGTCGTCTACAAGGATCATTTGTTACCACAATGCCCATGGATGAGTCTTCATCTTCCTGATCCCTCTCCTCCAGAGACCACCAGCACTTTCAAATTGCAGCTGGAAAAAGGCTCTTTCAGTCTCTGATACTACATCCCTGTCATGGGCACTTAGCTCATTTATGAGTGTGTGAGATGTTTTTTGTAGAACATAGCATTTTTACCAAGAGGTGCAGGATAAATTCTACACAACACCAAATGAGACAATTTAACCTTAGATGTCTTTTAATAATACCTTTTATCTAAAAATATGGCATTATAAGGTTATTGAAAAACAGTTAATTAATTACAAAACTATGCAACGACTGTATTATACATTTACCTTTGTGTAAAGATTTTGACCTTAATATTTAATCGCTCATCTGTAATAATAAATACTTGACTGAGAAATCAGTTTCTGCCTTGCATTGAGGAATTTACTCTTTAATTCAGTTTTAGGTACATAATGACACTTTCAATAATAATGTCAATAAAGCTGCAGCAGTAATGACGTACATCATTAATATAAATCATTAATGTACATTAATGGTAATGTACATTAGGGATGGGTCTTAATGAGCATTCAAAGAAGACGTTCAAATATTCTGAGAGCTCCCATTTCTGGTGTGAATAGTTATTTTTCTTTTTCGAAAGAATGAGATATTTCAGATTAATTAATTCTTTTCGCCTGACTTATTTTTAGTGAAAGTTTTCATATTTGATTGACTACAATGAGAGCCATGATCTACCCTTTTCCTATAACTATCCTTTCACTAATTGCACCTGGCAGTGTGTAGATGAAGAGAACCAGGAAGACAATGAGAATAAGGAGAATTATGCCAATGATGATGTACTTCTTGTAATTCCTCCAGATCAGGTGATACAAACACTTGAAAGGATTTACAAACCAAGAGAAGGATGTGTCTGGTCGGCTAAAGGGGAAGAAAGAAAAAGAAAATCATTTGTTAAGGCAGATCCATCTCTTTCCAAAATGATCCCACTGCAAAATATATATTTGAGTCTAAAAAGGACCTTTAACTCCTGGGAACCCACTACAGAGATTAGAGGGAATGTCCACGAGTTTCACAAGCTGGTGGGTCACTTCCACCCATTCACGAACCCAAGCTCCACACACCCCTTGTAATGAAATTCCAGCTCACACATCATAAATACTTCCATTTATGTCATGATATAGGGTTTAAATTTGAAAACAAGATCATGATAAACCCTAAAGAAGAAATGCAGGCATCATGAACTTGAGTACAAAAGCTTTCTAATAATTTTAAGAAATTTAGCATCACAAAAGTGGTAATGAACTGCTACAAAAAAATCTGATTGCACAGTGATAGTCATGGTTCCATAATAATCAGAGCCAGCTCAGATCTGGCATGTGGCCCAAAATGGTGTATTTTTGGAAGGAAATTTAAAACAGGCCTCCTGAAAACAGGAAATGATGAAATGAAACCCAGATGGTTTACTTGTGTATATAAAGAAGAGCCTCCTTCTTCCGGTGGAGAATATCTGCATCCCACAGTCCAAGTTTTTCCAAATGTTGCCCCATGTTGTGTTCTCCTCCACACCCAGAAGTTTCTTCACACTGTACAACAAAGCTGACTGCATACAGAGAGGAAAACAATGTTCTACTTAGGAAAAATGTTGGCCTGGTCTCTCCTCTGATTGGGTGGGCACTGTGCCTCTCACTCCAACAGCCCTACCCAAGGCAGCATCTGTCAGCTTTTTCGATGGGATGACCCAACGAACGCAGTGGTGTGGGGCAACATTAACACCTGCAAAACTGGGGCAGGTTGTCTTTCTTATCCAATGTCACGTTGTGCAGATAGTGCAGCAATAAGGAAAATGAAATTAACTGAGGGTCACAAAAAGCTGTGGCCGTGTCTCACTCCAGAACGGTGTTTTAGGAATTTAAGCAATCTTAGTTATCTGATGAACTCAGCATTCAGCCAGTGGGAGCGAATGCCAATGGGACAGAAAGTCTGTAAATCCAAAAGGCCAACTGAATATCTTTTAATGAAAGACTGAGCTTCATACTGAGGTGGAAATGACTCAGAAATAAATCATCAGATTATCCCTCCAGGTTAAAAGGAATTATTAAAAAACTGGACACTCTGAAGAATAAAACTACTTGAGTAACAAGACCCTTAATCTGCATGTACCAACTGCTTGAGGACTTTTCATAACCCTTAAAGGCTGGGAAAAAAAAAAAAAACAAAAACCCAGACTGTTGCTTATTTAATTTGTTTCCTTTGCAATGTAGGCAATAGAATTCATTATCAGTTAGAGTAGTGCATTTATTGTAATAGACTGCATCTGGAAAGGCATCCTGTCTTGATCAGCAGAAATGAAGAGATGAATAACCTCACAGTGCTCTGGCCAGGAGGAAATTACACTCATTGAACCTTATTCTTCGTTTGCAAGTTTCTCTCTCTAGTTCACAGACATTTAATCTTTGTCCACCTTTGCTTTGGTACATTAAAGAGTCTGCTACTGTCTGTAGCGCCTAGAAAACAATTTTTGTTTTGAAATTATTTTGTTTCTTAATTAGAAAGAAGAATTTTGCAAAACAATCAGAAAATTTGTCTGCTTCTCTGGGTATTCCTACATGATGAGGAAAAAACAGAGTGAACCTACAGTAGTGGCACAGAGATGTGGAAGTCCTGACAAAAAGATCCTTGAGATCCACTCCTTCCTGAAGAGGACTCATTTGAAGGGTAGAATCAATTATCTTTTATCTCCCAGCTGATTGTGACTACTCTGCATGTATGAACCACACATTGCATCACTTGGGGGTACTGAGCTTGATGCTCCAAGGCATCAAGCTGGTAAACTTTAATATGTTTAAACTTAAATGAAACTGGGGCTTGCAATGTCTTCAACTATTTATTTTCCTTCCAGTGAGTGAGTGTCTAGCTAAAATAATTTTTACTATTCACATGCTATATTGCTTTAGTAACCTTAGGATTTATTTTGTCTAACTTTAAAACCTAGGGGCTCAGTCTGGTCATTCATGGGCTGTCTGCATGGGGAGAGGAAGGACCTTCTGGAGATCATTTCTTTCCCCATCTCACGTCTTAAGATATGTGTGGTACGTAGATGGGATGACTCCCCCACTTGTACCATGAGCAGCTGCAAAAGGAGCCTGAATATTTTGCTTCTGAGATAGGTAGTGTCAAGTGATGCTAGCCCCACCTACTTTTGCTTTAATTGAGGCATACATCTCAATTAAGAATAGAGTAGAACTAGAGCCATGTGTTGGCTGTGTATTCAGACCACAAAAACCACTGATTACTCAGTGCAAGATCTGGAGGAAGACTCTGGTTTTGTGGCTTCTGGGTCAAAGCACCTCCATGCTGTGCAGCAGAGAAGGGGCCACCAGGCTGGTGACAACCTTTTGGCCCAGCAGCACATTTGCACATAAAATGCCCTTGAGCTTAAAACACTGGGAGCCCTAGTCAGCCATGGGTGCATGGGCTGGGTCTCAAAAAATGAGAATGAGACAGTGCCTTGTGCATCCTGTGAACAATCTTCTGGACATATAGTTTTTCTACTACACTTGACACTCCCTCTTAAAACTCCCTAGGCTGATTGCTTTCCACCACATGTATTTCAGAGCTATCCCCACTCCTCTCTCCTCTGAAAAAAGTGCTTTAGTTTCCATTACTGGGAGTCTTTCAGGCAGACACCTGTCAGGCAAAGCTTATCCTGCCTTTGGGTAAAGGTGTTGGGTGAAGTGATTGATTGAAGTCTTTCCAAGGCTTGTTTTAAAAAATGTTCTGATACCTCTGATCTGACAATTCCTTTATGCTGCTTCCTCTTTTCTCATGTTTATCCTGAGATATATCTCAGACCAACAAAATTAAACAGAATTACCATTATGACTAGCAATTGAATTTTAGAAATTTTGGTAGCAGGAAATATAACATCAATTCCTCTCACTCTCTATTTTTTTTAATCTAGCTCATTTAAAAAGTGCTCAAGTGTTTTAGTAGAACAAAGCATTTGAGCCAAAATAGATTAAAAGTACTTTTTTTCTGAATGCAAAAAACTCAGCTGATATTTTTTTAATGTGACAAATACTGAAAGATAAACTGCTGCTTCTAGATCATTTGCCTTAGTTAAAACACTTAAAATGTCCTCATTAAAAAGTCTTATGATGAAAAATAAGCATCGTCATTCTTTAAGTATGAACAATAAAATTAGAGACAGAATTTTGAAGTCATATCCTTCGTGTGTCTAAAGAAGGACAATGATGCTGGTGAAAGCTCTGGAGCACGAGTCTTGGGAGAAGCAGCTGAGGGAACTGGAGTTGTTTATCCTGGAGAAACGAAGGCTTATTGCTCTTTACAACTACCTGAAAGGAGGCTGTAGCCAGGTGGGAATTGGTCACTTCTCCCAAGTAACAAATGGCAGGATGAGAGGAAATGACCTTGAGTTGTTCCAAGGAGGGTTTAGACTGGATATTGGGAAAAATTTACTGACCAAAAGGACATTGAAACAGGCTTCCCAGGCAAGTGGTGGAGTCACCGTTCCTGGAGGTATTTAAAAGACGTGTAGCTGTCACACTTAGAAACATGAGTCAGTGATGGACTTGGAAGTGCTGGATTAATGGCTGGACTTAATGATCTTAAAGATCATTTCCAACCTAAATTATTGTATTATTAATATAATAAATATAATCCATCTGATCTTTATAGGTGACGAAACTGAGATGTTAGCTGTATGTGTAAACTGTGATGATTTAAGATATTATCACGTGCCACATCAGCTATGGAATGAGCTCATGTGTGAATTCTAGCTGAGGACAAATGTGCAGCAATGCAATTTATTTGGGCTTCCAGAGGAAGACATTTAAGCAAACCTGGAAGGTGCTGCCAGCAGGAGTGCCAGCCACCAGGCCATGCACAAGCTGGACAAATTACTTGCTGAAGGTTGCAGCATGAAAGAGAAGAATATCCAGGAGACCAGAGAGGACACCTGCCCTTCCCCATCTCCTGCTGAATGCCCCTGCCCTGGCATCTTTAATGAGTATGCTCCTACTCACTTGGGTTTTTCCAAGGGCTCGGGCTCCTTTCGAGCTTTGCCTACTGGATTCTTCTCGGCTTCTTCTGCTGTGACCAAGTGAAACTCGGCTTCTACCTTGCCCTGGATCAGAGAGAGAATAGTAAGCATCCAATCCTGGGTTATTATCATCACTAATTTACAGCTAATTCCTCTTGTGGAGAAATGATGGAATCAATTCAGGGCAAAGGAAATTGAGTAAGGAAAATAAGATAGTCTTTGCTTTTGAAGAGAAAGAACAAAGGAAAACCCAGGCACAAATTCCTGACTTATGCTCAAGGACCATGAGGAAAGAGAGGTAAGATATTTTCTTCCATTAATGTATTTTCTGCTTCCTAAATTATAACATAATTAATCTGAGAAGACATCTTCTACCTATCACACATTCTGGCAGAGCTGAAATGTCTGAGGTAGAAGCTGTGTTGCTGACGTGGACCAGATGTAATCCTTCTGCAGAGGGAAATTCAGGCAGTCACAAGTGCTGGGGCCATTGAGCTGTGGGTCTCAGCTCAAAAAAGGAAGATGGGATTCCAGTAACAATTAAGAGCAGATAAATCAAATCAACTTTATAGAGTCTGTGATGGATAAAAAACAGACAAATGGCTTTACATATATTTGTGATTTTCCTACCATATACCTTTGTGGATGGTATTAATCTAAAGTGTTGATCTATGGCCACTAGGTGGGATTCAGCAGGAACAGGGATGAAAGAAGGATGCCAATAAAAGGAGTAAAGGTGGAAGCAGGGAAGAGAGTGGACGGAGAGAAAGGGAATCAATTGTACTGGAGCTGAGAATATAAGTAAATCTGGCATTTAGAAGTGGAGTTCATTCACTAAATCCATGGAAAGTACACAGTCGGCTTCAAGCTGAAGAAGGCAATGAACTTGAAGATGGAACTTTTTATTAAAACATTCTTTTTGCTGGAATAGACACAAAAGTGAAGGAATTGTGAGGTTTAGGGAAACTCTTGGAGAATCAATAAATATCTAGAGACAGAGGGAGAAACCCCTAAAAAAGGACCAAAGCAGGTGAATTTCTAGAGGGCTATACTACTGGAAATGAGTTTGTAGCTCTTGGTTTGTGTCCCCCCATGGAACTAAATGCACCTAAAAAGACACTTTAGTGCTCAGTTGCCTGGGTTTTTCTGAACTAAATATATGGAGAACTACTAACATTTAGAGGAGTCCTATGGATTGCCAGTGGTGGTTGTTCAAAATACAAAATTAGCATATCGGTCCCAGAGAAAACCTGTCAATCTCTAGTGAGGTGCTTACTGTGAGCTCCCCAGCCTTGATGAAAGGCCACCAGCCTTTGATGCGCTTCTGCTGAAATATGGAGATCTTGTTTTCTTCACTTGCTGCCACAACTGTGCCAAGGTCACAGCTCTTGGCTGTCTTTGCTGCTCGAGGGAACCCATTCAGGTCCAATTCAAGGGTGCCTGGAGAAAGAAGTAATGTGACAACACTCAGGGACCAGACAGACATACAAACATTCAAGTAGCAGCTTCCAGATGAGATACATGAAGGAATGCAGCAGCCGGGCATTTCTCTGTACTGTCGGTCATTCATTTGTATTGCCCTGGCATTCTCATCTGATTCCTAATTATTGAATTGACAAGAAATGTGTAAGTTAGCACTGTGGTGCTTCAGAAAGAGAAAAGCAAAAGTTGGGGCTCAGACAGCACTTTTTGCATACCTCTGCAAAACACAGGCCTGGTGAGACGAAGTTCAGGCAGATCCATTGCATACTTACCCAAGAAATCATCTGAAGAGAGTCTTTCGAAATCCCACACCTGAAGCACCAGCTCAGCAGGTATTTTGCGTTCTGTCTTTTCTAAGGAAAATATGTTTTCTCTTTTAGTAACCACCATTTGTTTCTCTGCTGGGAGATAGTGGAATGGGAACACAAAGCGCCAGTTGAAGTTGCCCTCTCCTGTCAAGGAATTGTAATGTACATCTGTCTCCTGTTTGTCCTCTTCCAGGCCCTTTATCCACCTACAGCAGGCACACAGTGGAAAGCATCGGTGTCACCAGGGGATCTTGAATTGTAATCATTGTTATTTGGGTACAGGCCTGACCATTTACTAATTCCTCCCTAACCAGTAACAGGCAACACACTGTTCAGGACTGTGACAGGCAGCAACAGCCCTGGGTCAGGCCTCTTGGGACACAGGCTGCTGTAATGATCAGTGGTGATCAAAAGCTGAGAGTGAGGACATGGTTTTTATTTCACTCAGACCCCAAAGTACCAGTTGGCCCTTTGCTATTGGCCAGGACACCTCTCTTCTTTGGGACAGGCAGTGGTGACAGCATCAGTCATTTATCCAGCACTGAATATCCTGTATTGATGTTTTGCCACACTAACAAATTCTGTGTCGGTGTCTCAAGACTGTTATCAGTGCTCAGTATTAGAGACTAATTTTTTTTTTAGTTGCTGTTTGCAGGTATAAACATAGCGTTAGTATGGCTGGAGAAGTCTCTCGGGGTTTTTTGTGATTTCCTCTTGGTTTCTGCTACAGTATGCACAATATCAGATGTGCTGTGGTACAAAGGACAATTCTTTCTTAAACATAATTTTCTCGTCTGAAGAGCTCCACTGAGGTAATGACCCAGCAAGGTATGTTTTAGTTCTGTAGATGATTTATCACAGCTTGAGTAAAGATTAGCATTTTTGAGCTGTATCCAAAGAGAGCTTTTCCCCTGCAACCCCAGTGTTTCAAAAAGGAATTGTGAAAAATGGTAACAATCTGAAACATGGCACTGCCCCAAGTGCAAATCCATGCCTGCTGACAGATACAGTGCCACATGCACTGTTTGAACATAATGAGATTTGTGTCTTCATCATTAAGGCACAAAAGCAAAAAGTTTCCCACTCCTGGCTTCTCTGTCAGACCGCTCTGGCACTGATGGTGATGTTCTCATCACACAGCTCAGCACAAAGGCTGGCTCCCTATTTAATTCCTCAAATTCGTGTTCTCAAAGCTACTCTGCTACTGCTCTGAACACACAATTCATACTGGCATATTAAACTTACTCTCTAGTAGTGGAAAAATGGCAAGAAATCTAAGACCAGTCTGGCACCTGAGATTTTTCAGTACTTTGTACTACCACTTATACCGTAATTTCCTCCCAGCCTTCCATAGTACCTGCATTCAAATCCTGCTCAGAAGCAGAAAGTGCAAAGCAGTGTTCTAAAACAGGCAAGGAATTAAGAAATAACTGGCTACAATCTCAGGAAAGGAAGGAGATGGAGAGCAAAAAGTGCCCATGTGATGTTCTCCTCAGCATGACCGTGGTCATTCACCCACACACACTCCCCACATGAGGTTAGAAAATATTTCTAATAGAAAAAGCTTGGCAAACACCTGCTTTCTTATTTCTAATGTGGTTAGGATGCTCCTTTCTCTGATTATGTTAAACCTCTCTGCATCTGTGTAAGCTCTTACAGTTCAAGTCTTGTAAGTGTTTGATCTCTCTGTGCTAAACTGTGAGCTTGGTGCTTGTTTTGTGCCATCTCTGCCTGAGAAGGAACTAACGACTAGTGTCATTTTACAGTTACTCGATTTTCAGAGGAAATAAAACAGGAAAAAAGGGAGCAGTATCCAATATGGGTGAGTAATTTGGGCAGGCATTCAGAGCAAAGTGCCAAGGTCACTGAATAGTTTATCAAATATTCTCACAACCCATTTTTTTCCTCTGATTTTTGAATGAAGTATTTCATGTTATTTTGATGATGAGTGCTGAAGAACTTACCCTTTTACATAGATATCACTTGATTTTTGCCCTGTAAAGATATTTTCATCTTCTAGAATTACATCCTCTGTATTCCAGATTATTACCCTCAGTTCATACCTGAAAAAGAAAGTAGGCCTGTGTGTAAAGCTCTGGTCAGGCACTAATGCCAACCTCTATCAAATCACGCTTTTATAAAGTGAGAAATACTGTATTTGTGCATCAGACTCAGGCCTCTTCTGTTTACAAGAGTCTAGTGATAGAGTGGGGATGTTGGCTCCTCTCAGCTCATGGAATATGATCGACAACAACAGGGTCACTGCCAGCTTTGGAGGGATGGAAAATTCCTTTCTTTTTATATGCCTGTTCATTTTCAACTCTTTTCACAAAAATAGTGCAGTGGAACAAGACAAAGTTGATCTGAAAAACTTTGTCAGAGCAGTCTCCAAAACAGTGATCAGCTTGCTAATAAAGAACAGAGCTGACTGAGAAGTGCTTTTTAGAAGAAAGGCCCCAAAACATTGCATTTTGTGCAATCTAGTGCATTAAAAGGGAAGAGAAGGACTGCTTGGAGATATTTGCATTTAAGCAGGTACAATCATCTTTAGAAACAACAGTAAAAGGAATTAAAGTTTCTCCATCCTTTCCACTCCCTATATGCAGACATTTATGGTGGCCATCCCAAGCTCTCAAAACTTGATGTGAAATACAGATATTGCAGGTGACATAAAAAATTAATACTGAAAGATTTAGGTATTCCTTGAGTCATTGTATGAACTGCAAAATACATTAAAAAGACAAACAAACTATGTTTGATAACACCAACATATGATTTCCCTGATATGACATATTTTGTCTTGGAAATAGCCTCAATCTCAGGGTGTGGAACAATTTGCTTCAGAATTTACCAGATACTCTATGTCATGGAGCTCTTAGGGAGCTCCATGAAAACCAAACCTCTGCAATTGCCAAAGAAACTTGAATCTGCAATGCTCCCCCTTAGCCTTGTTCAATCAAAGATCATCAATAAGAAATATTTTCACAAAAGTGCTTGAAGTTTTATAGAGGTTGGAGCCTGTTTTGCTGCAGGAGATAAACATTTGTCAGCAAGATGTGTAACTTGTGTCTACATGTACTGTTTTTTTTCTCATAATTAATGTTTGACACTATTTTCCCCTGCTTTAGTAGACTGGCAGCAACAATTTGTTTTTATGGGCACGATTAATTTTAAATATTTTTGGATTGTAAAATGCTTGTTGTTAAGTAGTTTTATAGAAAGTTCTGGTCTGAAGGAAGTAATTGCTACATGGATTCTTGTTTGTTTGTCAAATAAAATAATGTAGGAATAGTACCTGATGATGTTTCAGACGTTAAATTCTCAGGAAAGGTCTTGCTAAAATACAGGATGGGCTGAGAACTCTGTTTCTCATTTTTGTTTTCTTTACAATATTCAATTAGCTTGAAGAACTATGTGCAGTATTGCATGTAAAGCAGTATAAGTAAATGAGAGAAGGCTATTCCCAACAGAAATTTTCTATCTGTTGCTGCTTTATGTGTTTCTTGATCTTATCCTTGAACAAATTTCTGGAAATCCAATACGCGTAATGCTATTGCAGCAGATAAAAGAGCTCAACTAGGGTCAAGGAAGTTATCTCAGTGAAAGGTAGTGAAGCCAGAATTACTTCTTGCAGCTCAAAAAGTAGATGATAACATCAGAATTATTTGCCTCTAGCCACCTGCAATCAATTTACTGGGATAAAGGATAAAAAAGGATATCTTGGTAAGAGGTGTGTGATAGCTCTTGCTGAAAAAATCACCAACAGTTCTTTGAGTTGTTTAATGGAGGAAACCAAATTAGATGCTCCTGTTTGACTTGAAGCCATATGAACCTAAGAAAACTTTCCTCAGGACTGAAGAGGTTTGTTTTAGTAGTTTGTTTTCTTTTTTTTCCAGACACTTAAGAAAGACTCGATCTTTGAAGAGTTATTGCCACTGTGGTAGGAGGAAAGCACAGAGTATTACCCTTTGGGTTTTCTTGGTGAAATGTCCACAGGGGGTCCCGGCAGAGGCATGTCATTAGGAAACATGTCAACCCACATCTGTACACGACCCTTGAAAACAAAGAGATAAACATCCCTGTAACCCTATTTTACAGAGGCTGTAGAAGGCCTAAATGTAGTTCTGACAGCCAAAATCACCACTTCCTCTACAAGCACCAACCAGCTCAATATCCTGTAACTATGATTTAATCTAGAAACTTTCTATACAATATATTTTTCATGCACATATTCTTTCAATCTTTCAGTTATTTGATGAAGTTGAAATAGAGCTCAAACATTGTCAGCTTCACGGTAAAATCCATGCAAAAATATTATGTGAGGAACAGAAAAAGAGAACCAAGGTCTAGATACAAGCAGAGGTTTTGTTAACTTAATAAAGCATTTGAAAGAATGAAAATTTGCAGTTACACCTTGTGTGATTACTGTGTATTTGGGTAATTTGCTGTATACACACATGGGTAACAATTTCCAGGTTGATACTGTACAAAGTCTCCTGTTTGGTGTAACGCTGGGGTGCTGACTCTGTAAGTTTGCAGTTACAAATAGAAACCACAATAACTGGAGGAAATGAAAACTGCTCCTGGGTCTACCACCACCATCACCACCTCTGAGCTGCTCTACCTGTTCCATTCCTGGCTTATCCTTATGATAGAGAGGCCGAGTCTCAATGTGCTCTGGGACCAGTTTGTAGCCAGCTCCAGGGATTTCTTCCCAAGCACGTAAAACCTTTAAGGAGAGATGTTCATATGATTCAACTGGCTCCTCTATAGGAAAGAGTAAAACAAAAAGAACAATCAGAGCTGAATTTTAATATTATCAATAATATTGAACCCCTTGGTAATATGTTTCATAAGTTATTAGAGGTACTCATTAAAAATTTGCTTAAGAGGAAGGCTTTATGTATTCCACCTAAATAAAGAAGGGCTTTGAAATGCTTCTAATTCACATAAATAAGGGGACCCATGTGATTAACTAGAAGATTAGCACTCAGGCAGCAGTCCTGTAAAAAACACAGCAAATCATTCCACTACTACAGCAGCCGTTTTTAACAGGAAGATGGAAGAAAAATGCCAACTATTCTTTTGACAGAAAATTGCAAATTTTTAAAGCTTGTGAAAAACACGGAGACTTGTATTTGACAAAGCCCACAGTAAATAGGCCCTAGGAGTTAACTATGCTTCTCTTTTCTTTGTGATAGCAACAGCAAACACCGCCTTGGAGAATTTAATCACACCTCAGAGGAAGAGAGTTGAAGTCCATGGGCAAGAACATTTCACCTCCTGACCATCTCACCTTGGCCACTGGAAGGGAGACCCAGAGCATCCCAGAGAATGGCACTTCAAGGAAGGACCGGTGCTATTATTAAAAGTAGGGTGGATGTTAGAAGGCAGAGAAAGCTCTTCGAACTCCTGAGCTTCTCTCTCCTCCTGTTTTGTGTGGGCTCCACACAAAAGGAGTCCAAAATTTTAACAAGTGATATGTTCTAGATTAAAAGTCCCTAAGTGAGAAGAAGGTTAAGATTTATTTGCGTCAACAAATTGTTATCACTTTTCCTACACATGTTGCTATGTCAGAATTACTAATAGTTGGCAAAAGACTCACTTGGAATTTAAACAGTAGATGTTAAAACCTCCCTAATGGCTCAGGAATTGAGGAAGGATGATCCTGTGGTTATGAATCTTGGTTCCCTCTTGTGCACCAACATTTTATTTTAGCCAGCAAAAAAAAGGTCTCTAGCTGCTATTCAGTCAGGCAGCCTCAGTAACAATGACACAGGTTATCCTACAATATCCTATATCCTCTCAAAGACACCTTTATAAAGATTTTTTTTTACCTCTGAAGATGCATATTTCTTCCCATTGGCTACAGGTAGTCCTAGACTACCTGGGAGTAGTGGACAGGCAGTTGGACTAGATGATTATTGTAGGTCTGTTCCAGCTACCCTGCCCTGCCCTCTCTTCTGTCCTGTCCCGTCCTGTCCTGTCCTAACTTCTTTGTTCCTAGAGCAAAGTTAAATTATTCCTTCCCTTGCAAGTTAAATCTGGGTGGATAAGTGTAATTTTCTCTACCCATACAGTGGAAATGGTACTGCTTTCCCTTTTCAGTACGCCTCTAGAGCTCAAATCTGGGGTCTTTGTTAGTTTTACAGATCCAAATGAGACCCACCACAGAAATCCATCAGGAAATAAGGACCCAGATGTACTTGTCAGAACAGCAATCTGGATAGAAATTATGTAAAGACTGTATGCAATAAACTATTTCTGTACAATATTGAAAAACTTGTATACATAAGTACTTTGGTCTTTGCCATCTGGTTCTATATTTCCTTGCTTCTGATTTCCATCATCTTATTTGACATTGGTTTGTCTGAAGCTCATTTTAGTGAACTAAAATTTTGATTTAGACATCCTATTTCTGGTAGTCACACTCAGTCATCTGATAGTGAGGAAAACAAACAGCAATACTGGAGTAAAAAATCTCTTTCAGGCCAAGAAAACCAAAATAGATCAACTCTTCTCCCTTCAACAGTGCTTTCTTGGCAGCCTTCCACTCAAAGTGTTAGCTGTATTTTGTAGTTGCCAAGAAGAATGTGGTCAAAGACAAATCAACACAGCTAAGGGAGTGGAGGTTTTCTTACACTGCCACAGTATCTGCTACTGTCTCCAAGATCAGCTCCTTTCATTCCCCTTGAAAGGCTCCATCCTCACATCTCTTTTCCTTATTCTAAGCATAAAACTGAGTCATAGAATGGTTTGAGTTGGAAGGAATGTTCAAAGACAATCCCGTCCATCCCCCCTGCCATGGGCAGGGGCACCTTTCACTGATGACTCTGTCCCACTCCACCCCAGTGTGATATGGACACTCAAGGTCCTGATTGATCTCTTTTTAACCTGGGAGTTCCAACAGTAAGTTCTGTGCTGCCATCTGGATTCATGGACCCCACAGATACCTGGATTTACAAAATGCTATTTCAGTGCTTCAGAAGAGCAGTCAGTGTGGCAGTAACCAAGAGGAGGAAAAAACCAACGGAGAAGAAAGACAAGTAGTTAAGGTGGGACTGACAGGTAAGTGGCTTGGAATCTAACTATGGTCAGAGATTTGTCTGACCTTGAGTAACTCCCTTCAAAATAGTATTTCCCTTCCCTCTTCTTCTCACTTCTTGGGTCTGTCTATTCTAGTGTTTTAATTTAGACAGAGAATACATTTTTTGAAAGACTCTCCCTGACTTCCCATGCTTTGATATGCTGTGGGGAAGGATTTCAGAGCATGCAAGCTGGACTCCTTAGTAAGACCAACAGTAAGCCCAAAGACATGATCCAAGAGGGTCCCCTGCACTCCAACTAATCCTGGACATCCCATCCTTGGGATCAGGTAGCAGCTAGTCCAAGGTATTCCCCAACAGCCACCATGGGGATGTCAAGTCATCAGCAACAAACTGTTTCATTTGACAGATTCTTTGCAATTAAGCGACAGCAAACACTAATACAGACACAGCCTTCATTGCCAGATTTATATGAGTGTTTAAGAGCAGAGACAGGCTCCAGTAACCTGATTTCAGAGTTCACAGCACAACAGGGCTCCAGCTACAGCTGGACAGGCTCCTGATACTGCTACAGTGCAAAGGAAGGATGCTGAACTACTTTGTTACCGTTCTCATCTTCTGTGAAGACTGTCTGTCCCTTGAAGATTTTTGTTCCTACTTGTATCTCCCCTGGCCGCATGAAGGGTCCACTTATTCTGTAGTCCTTACACAGCTTAGTGAGGATCTCGCTTGGCTTGGTTGCATCTCGCCATGCATTGTACCCTTCTCTGCAAGGAGAGAACAGAGTGAAGCAAAATGTGTGAGGTTTTCCTTCTGAAGAGTGCACTGACAGATCAGGAAATTTCTATGCAGAGATTCGCTTTATGGTCAGTGGCCCTGATATCTGCTCAGTAAAATTTTCCTTTGTCCAGCACTGCTTCTTATTTGAGACACTGCCTCTGTCTGCTCAGGTCCTGGAGATCAACCACTTGTTTCTCTTAAAACACAGGAGAAGCTGAGGCAGCCTTGCCCACAGCTTAGATAAAATAATAGCATGGGCATGCTTCCCATGAGGAAAAGGAACAGAGCTTGTTCCCTGTTGTACCTAAAAGATTCGAGTTTACATGTGCTGCCTCCATTCAAGGAGAATTATTCTGCAGCTCTCAGATGCAAAGGATGAGCTCAGGTTATCTCGGACCTGGAATAAGCACGTAAAGAAATATCTCACACTGGAGACTGAGCTGGCAAGGGAAGCTTTGGGGCTTGTTCTGTGTTCCTGGATTGCTTTTTGACATTGTCCACCCTTGTTTTGTAGATAAAATGAGAAACAATCATAGATGAACCCCAAACACACATCTCCCAGGTTAGTGCCCCACCCCAGGGCAGCGGAGTTATTTTAGATTGACTTTCTCTGCATTAATTAATTTTTATGCACAATGTCCTTGAGAGTGCAGCTGTCTGGCCCGGACCAGGAGCTCAGCCTCACTGCCCCATGACTCACCCTGTTACAGAGGTCATGTCAGCAGCCTCTGCTCCTGCTCCCCCCAGTGCCACACCAATCCCACCAGCCTTGCTGCAACTACTCCAGCTGCAGCTGAATAACAGAGAACAAAGTAGAGCCCTGGCATAATTTCTCTGAGAGATTTTCCCCATTAGCCCTTTATGCCTGTCCAAAGGCAGTTTATCAAGCAGGTATGTAGTAAACATCAGCTGTTTACTATCTAAAATACTTCTTGAACAAACAGTGCTGGTAATTTAAAAATATCCACTTCCCACTGAGGCTGGCAGTTACCCAAAGCCACCACTAAGCTCTTTGGTGAATTTTAATTAAAATACCCCTGTGACACTTTTGTGCTGAAGAAAGCATAATATCTGGAACACATTTGTAATTTCTCCTTCAAGTCAAGTCACTCACTGTGAGCTCTGTTGCTGACTGAAGAAGTACTTACATTTCATATTGACTCTGTAACCCACAGGTAGCTCGATGTCTGCTGTAGAAACGATTTTCCAAATCAATTTTAGTCTCTCCAATAAGATCATCTGTCCCAATGAAGTCATGGTCATAGATCAAGACTGTGAGCAACGAATCCTTGGGGAATGTAGCTTGGATTTCAAATGATCTACAGGAAAAATTTAAACCTACATGAAGTCAGATCAATTTTGAAGCCTAGAAGACTAGGCTAATTCATGCCATGCAAACGGTGAGTGGTGTCTTTTCTAATAAGCAGTAGCTTTTCCGGTAGTGCTTTTTGCTTCAATTAAATATTTGAGCATGCTGGAAACACACAGTGCAAAAGTATATTCTTTCTCCTGCTTCCCTAGCACCCTGCGTAGAGTCCTAAGATTGTTCCTACAATCCTGACTCCATGAAGGCTAATACAGCTGTATGTAAGAGTTCTCACACATTTTTCAGAACCCCCAAAAGGGACATAGAAGTCTTTTCTGGTTTCTTGCAAAAGCTGCAGGTTAAATATTGAATATAGGAATCTGGGGGCACCAAACAAAATGATCAGGCAAAAGGTTTAAACAAATCTCAAAAAAGCAAAGATAAGAACTCCCTTTTTACTGGGTGCATTTTTCAGGAATCATTATTGTTGAAAATATCAAAGTGATTGTAAAAGGGATTTGACAAATTAGCGAAAGACAGGACACCCTGATCACCCCAACACTGGCTCTAGATTGCTCCAAAGCACAGACAAAACTGAGCTTTGTCTCCTGAAGGATGAGTTTTGTACTTTCCCCCCCCTGTTCTAGGGGTCTTTCAGTCCAAAGTAGTATAGTGTCTCTGTCTTAATGTTCTTCCACCCAATTCAAAATATTTTCAACCTTTTTAAAATAGGAAAATCTTCTGAAAAAAAAAATCACAGCCATTAGCATTAAAAATATAAATAAGTATAAAGCATTGATAATACAAACTGGCTATTTACAGACAGCTTGCCCCTGGCTCCCCCATTAAGAAGGCTATATGAGTTTAAAAAACTCATATGTCCTAGAATTATGAGATTTATTTAGCACTCTATTTAACCTGAAACAGCAACAAAGATTGTGAAATCACACTTTACTGTTCTGATATTTATTTTGCTTTAAACTTAATGATTGTATTAATTTTCACAGACAATTATCATTTGTGGCCTCATTTCCTCTTACACATAAATTTGCAAAACCTCTCACAGATTGCATTACTTGGTATGTTTTGACGGGTATGAAAATGAAATATTTTATCATCAAACAGTGTGACACCAATTCCCAACATTTTAACCATCAGAATTACAGAACGTCCAAATTGGCAGAAACCAGCATATAGCAAACACTTAGTAACAGCAACTGTGGTAGCAAGTGATAAAGCACAAATTACACTGAATACAAAAATAAGTCATCACTGACCTTCCAAATATAGGGTTTAGCTGCTTGGGGATGTAGTTTTCCCTGTCTTTAATTTCTGTGTTGCCCAGCCTCAGCACAATGTAGGGATCTGACTTGCCATCTGGATCAGCTGGGCTGAGGTTAAATGCCTGTTAAGAAGAAAAATTGTGTCCTCAAGAAGTTTGTGTAAATACAGCATGGTCCCTACACAGGACTATGGTTTTCCTGCCTGGTCCTGGGTGATCTGGAAGTCCAGGGGCTTTGCTTGCCTCGTGTAATGTAAAATTTGGCCTACAAAAAAAGTTTTATAGGCTTCTAGGAAAAGATGATCTGGAGGAGAAGAGAGTTTGCAAAGCTGGAAGTGCTGTCCCATCACTAAGATAGAAAAAGCTGAGCGGGAGAGGCAATACTGAGGAAGAAGCTGGTGCACAAGGTAGGATTCAGGAAAGAATTACCCACAAATATTGTTCCAGATCCTTGAACAGTGCAAACCAATTCTTTATAGAATCTCAGAATTGTTAAGGTCTGAAAAGACCTCTAAGTCTTTATATTCGTTCAGGAAGTAAAACAATCTCTTCGTATTTTGTTGCCACAGTCTCTCTGCATGCCATCTTTCTGTCTTAGATTACCCGCAACTCTCTTGTTTCTCTGAAATACCAGTTCATTCTACCCGTTTTACCTCTCACACCATTCCCTCTCATCTTGTCCTCTGTATTTCTACTTTTATTGATCCCAAAATTTATTCACAAGATGTAGAACTTTGATAGTATGCTATTCATAGCCCCCCAAAAATATGCTATCATTTCCCCCTTACTGAAGTTTTGTTTAAATGTGTGTTATTTTGAAACAACTCTACTGATTAAAACTGGCTGCATTTGCATATTGTGGCTGGAAAAGGTTGTCTATACTATGTTAGTTATTTATCCAGCCATTTTAGTTTGAACAAGTAAAGGGATTCTCCAGTCTTGCAGAAATCTCCGGAGTTCTTGTGAGGAATATATATAACATTTTCTACTCTGAACACCCATTTATACAGTATGAAACATTGGCTGAAATATGACCAGAAAAAAACCAAACCTCATGGATGAGGCTTTTCAGAAGCTTCACTGCAAAGACAATAAAAGCAAACAGAGTTGAAAAGAAACACCCAAGTTATTTCAAGGTTAAAAGACCATCTGTCTACTTACTGCCACAATATAAACCCTGATGAGCACTTTGACAGAGTGGTTTGGGGGTATCCCTTGCAGGATGCGGGGCTGCCCTCCATCCAGCAAGCTGCCATCCTCAGGACTTGGGTATATGCAGAAGGAGCCCTGGAAATGCAATGACTTTTATCTCCCTTGAAAACAGATCAAGTGCAATACAAAATACAAAAACAATCCTTTGAATGAAAAAATCATCATTCATGCAACTGATTTTGTGGTAACCCTCACAGGAAACCCAACCTGCAGTGCACTAAACATCAGCTTTTAAAACATCTTTTCTCTATGACATGGTACTATCACATCTAGAGGTTTACAAGAACTACCTGCCTATTGACTATTTTTAACTAATACCTGTAGGTGTTCTAAATCCAGTTTTCATATAATTAATATTTTTTAAATAATATATTGACCTTAACTGTATATTGGCAAATTTATAATTCCATTGGGTAAGTTTCATAACAGTGTGACAGGAATCCAGCTGTATTTTTGCAGCCACCATACAACTCATATAAATCAATATTGACTCATGTTGCTGAGTAGCTCATACTGCCTGAAAGCAACTAACAACTCATTTAAGCAGAAATTTGCATTGCAAACTAATTGAGATATCAATGAGTTTAATCAGTTCCTCTAAACTACAAAGTGCTTGAAATCCTGATAGCATTACTCAGGCTTTGAATTTTTCAGATTGCCTGATGGAGCCCTGGATCAGGCTGTAGCTGTGAGGCCCTACACCTAAATTACACAAAATTACGTACAAGGTTATGTAACTGATACTGTAGAAACAAAGTTGCATTAGTGAAATCTGGACTACATAATATATCTCTTCTTCCTCTTCTGTAATTTCAAACTCCTTGTAATTCCTTATTTCAAAACAGAAGTGAACACCTGGTGCTGGATGCTGGTTTTTTTCTATCAGGTAATGGGAAAGGAAAAAAATTAACACTAAACAAAATAAAACTAATTCTATTTACAACAGACTATCAATGTCTGTTTCTTTCATCCCTGGCATACCTGAAATATCTAAAGTCTCTAAATTATTACCCATTTAATCAACATCAACTAAATAGGTGTTTCTGCCCGGGTTACAAACCCAACCCGCGACAAAAGCTTACCTTAAATTTTCCTATTATTCTGTCTTCAGCGTCAGCATGAACTTCATCATTAGATTTTCCTCTTAAGAGCTGGAAAGTTTTCACCCAGTCTTCAAAGTTATTAAATTCACTCTCCAAGTCTCCTTCATAAATCTTTGAAAACAGAAGAAGGCTTATATTTTGTGGTGCAGTGAATACATTTATAGCAACTTTTTTATTAGAGAGTGAATAGAAATTCATTTTGACCCAAAATGCAGACTTTAATAAAAACCAAGGTTTTGCAAAAGTCCTTGAGGAAAAGAGTTAATTCCCTATTTAAAACAGGACCAGTTTTATCCTCAACCAAAGTCTTTCCCAACTATTGAAATAGCACATTAATGCAACAGGTGGAAGCAACTCTGGAGGGGCCAAAATGAACATTTTTAAGCACTGGTGTGAGTGAAAAAGTGCAGATGTGTTGCTCTTTGCTTCTGTTTCCTTGCTGCATTGTGCCTTTGTTGCATTGACCCATTCTGCTACGTTAATGTGTCAGAACTTGAGAGCAAAACAGACAATAATAAAGTGCTGTGGGGACAGAGCTTTAGGATAGCTCAAAAGACCAAACCATTTTTCAAAGAACATGTTTTTCCAATACTCTCTCCCAGTAATTTATCAAGTGTTATTCAGTGTGAAATAGAAGGGCCTATACAACTGCCGTCTCTAAAAAAATGGAAACAGCAGTTTCAAATTCCCCTTTATTCAGCTACAATCTAATCCAAACAGTCCTAATCTTTTCAAACCTCTCATCTCTCCAGACAGTTTGCACAACCCATATAGTTTTCTTTGAATTCCTTCTATCATTACCCAACCAAATCTAATGTGAGCCGAATATTATTTCCCATCAGGGAGGATGCACTAGCCATCACAGCAATGCTTTCCATCTCTTTTTTAAGACATTCTTAATAGTCCAGAATATTTCTAACATGAAATTTTGGATTTCTAACTACAGTGTTTTACATGCAAACAACAAACCTGGATTTCAATGAAGTCTCTCTGAGTTTGTCTACACCAATGAATTCTATGTCTAAGACCAAGTTTGCCTCATCCACCCTATGAGACCCTGTTTTCCTCTGTGTCCCTTGTGCTGGAGGGCATTATAACTATAATTTAGTGTGTTTTATTCATTTTAAGGTGTCTGAAATATATGTAAGGAGGGTTTGTCAAACTTAGCTGTTGATGTCAAACTTTGGAGAGACAGTGAATAACAATAGCCTTACCTCAGCCTTATTTTTCTCTTACCTGCAGTGTTGCTAGGTTTGGAGTTTCTTTCTGTATCCTTTTCAATGTCTTATCCTTCTTCTTCCTGTCTGGCTCATCCTCTATGATCAATGCTATGTGGTCAGAAGTCTGCTTATCTGCAGAAATTTAATGACATCATGTACGTTTTAGTAAGCAAAGCATATAAAATGCTTCAGAGAAGGATGCAAATATACATTTTTGAAGAGTCTCCTTGCTCTTTCTCTATTTATTCCTCTACTGCCAGACATAGGAATCTTCTCTTTTACCACTGGTCCTCTCAGGCAGAGAGGTGGCAATTTATGCTCTCTGTGGCTACCAGTCTTCATAATGAGCTTGTTGGACCAAGTGTGATGGTGTCCTGTATGACTCCCTCCCTGATGCCACCTCCCAGACCACCCTTTTCCTCCTTCTCTGACTCCTCCCCAATGCAAATAAACAGATCTTAACAGCTTTCACATAAAATTTAAGGTTTATTTAAAACTGAAAGCTGTCATTTAGGCTGTTAGATATTTAGCTGTTATTTAGATTTCAGGGTGACCCATGTCCTTCTCTGATTAAAGGTATCACAAAATAGGGTGTATCTCACCTGGTCAAAGCCTAGAAGTGTGAGAAATGGGAAGAGGTAGATCAGACTAAAGTCAGATTCCATTAACACTGAGAGGGGATTTCCCAACAAAAAGAGAGTGAGCCCTCAAAAGTTACACTGAGATGGTTCAGTTCTTCAGCTGAAATCTGGATTACTTTCATTTTTTGAGTAGATCATGTGTGTTTGACAGCAATAAATATTTAGAGATACATATTTCATGTCAGAGATGTCCTGTATGTATAATGCTTATCATCACAGGTGAAAATTTGTAACAAAAATGATCAAGAGAGAATTTAAAAGGTCTGAAGTAATCAGTCAGAACCAATACACCACAACTGCCTGAATAATCTGTGGGTGGATGTCACAACTGTAAATGAACACCATATCCTTGTAGAACATTTTCTGTGTAAATATCACCTCTATTTGGACAAAGAAGCTTCACTCAGAAACTGATCTCCTCCTCATCTCTCAGCAGCCCTGATGATCACTGAAGTACCATTATCTGCTATTTCCAGAATGATATCGTGATATTTAGGTCATGTCTTCCATTCAGAGCAATCTCAACACCCCCTTTAAACCTTTAAATCACCTCAGTCACTGGTGGAGTGCGGTCAGTTCTGGCATGAAAAGGTGATTAATTTCATTCTGAATAGCAGCTCTTTGTAAACATTAAATATTTGTTTACTTTCCCAGCCTTCTCAAGCAGTCATATTTGTCCAAAAATAAAATTTTCTAGAGTTCAGTTTGACTGTGGGAGGACCTGTTGAGCCATGGAATATATATGTATGGAGACATATATATTATGCACACAGAGCCTGTTTCTGGCCAATTCTTTTAGGTTCTTGTGAAAAAAAAATTTTCATCGGACCTGAGCTAGATAAAGCTTTCCAGCTATGGAAATAACACACATGACTACAAGTCTCCTAGCAGAAGCTGTTCCTGAACTGGATTAAAAATTGAGAGGAGCTTCTTTTTCTGAACCTGTTACAAATGCAGCCTAAGATCAGGATAATCTCTATCTTGCATCTTTTAGGACTTTAACTTTGCTAGTCTTTGTGCACAATATTTGAGTGACGGGAAATTCATGTTAGCTCAACACTGGCTCTGAAGTTTTAACCTACCCATCGTCTGATCAGCTGTAGAGGAAAGAGCCCAGTACACCAACAGTACTCTGGTACCAGACATTAATTGTTGCCAGTAAAATAGTAGAGAAGCGATACTAGAGAAAGTATTAGTAGTGCAAAATAATAGAAAAAATGCAAATCATTTACTTACTGTCTTCAGGTTTTTCTTCATTGGAAAAAATTCCTTTTGCCTTTCAAAAGAAAAACACGATGGACAAGCTCCTCATTATGAGTGTAATACAAAAAGGAATCATTCAGCAGTAAATCTACTTTTACAACACTGCTCATTCATAAGAGTTTTGAACATGCTGGGTGACTCACCTTTTGCATTTTGAACACAGAAGCATAGTATTTTGACCACCAGTCAATAACATTTTCAGCTGATTCATCTGCAATCGTTCTTTTTCTTCTCTTTGTTGACCGTCGGATGGATTTTTTCCTATCCTACCAAATGATGGCAAAAGTACTAGAACTGATTAAAACTAATCACCTGACTCATGACATTAAGCATGAACAGATGTATACATAAAAAATTTCAGCCTCCAAGAGTTAAATAAAATGCAATGTGAATTTCTGTCTCTGTCTTTTATTCCAAGCTACTTCATGGTGATCATCACATTATTAAAGCTATCTCTGTATTTCCTGCTGACTACGCCAGGACTTTAAATATTGGAGACACTGCCACAGGAGCACCCCATACAACAGGCAAATCTACACAGATCATAAATGATGATGTTTTAAGGGATGCAAACGTTCAGATACAAATTGGCTTCTCCCACTTGAGTCTGCAAGTATTTTAAGAATCTATTAGTGTAAGTAATAAAATTCTGTGTGCTCAAAGCCGCATTGTTAACTAGTTCTCTTGAGGGCGAGCAAGATAGTGTGGGTATCAACATTAATACCTAAATTATCTAAACCTGGGGTCAGCAGATAACCGCTTTATAAGGAAGGGCTAAAGTCTGCAAGACTGCAGGAGGAAGTTAGCTGGTAGCTTCAGCTGTACCCACCTTCTGTTTCCTCTCTTGCCCTGGCTCAGAGGCAGAGTGCTCTGGTTCAGCGGCAGGAAGTGCTGTGAGGGACGAGTCTGGCTCTGTCACTGTCCATTGACCCTGCTTCACCTCGGCGTAGATGTGATCAGCTAAAACTGGTTCTTCTTGGGATAGCTCAGCAGGCTGGGATGACTCAGATGACGCTGAGACTGAAACTTTGCAAGTTAGGTAAGATTTTGCCAGAAATACTGTCATAGCATTTGATGATCATCACATAATCATGTGATTAAGGGTTTGACCCCTGTGCTCAACACAATAAAGCACACTTCTAAGTGTAAGCCTCTAAGCAGATCCTTTGTCTTTTTATTTGGAGTCAGAATTGAACACTTACCTTTCTCAATTTCTTCAATGTCTACTCTGTTAGGTGCAGCTTGAGGACCCAATGGGGTTTTACATAGGAATTGCTTAAGGCAATTGATGGTATGTGTTCCAACAAGAGTACTCCTCCCAAATGCTCTCCAGTCGACCACACAGATGCTTAGTGGTGGATGCAAAAGTTCATTTTCAGGCAGCTCCTAGTGCAGAGGACAGACAGCAGAATGAGAGAATTGCTGGAGAATATAGAACATGTGTAGAGTATTTCTCATGCATAGCAATAAGGCTTGTACTCTACCCTCCCTCCCTTCTCCTCCTCAGCTATTAACATAATCATAATGCAAAATGGATTCAGCATAGGCAATATGATTTTTGTTTCCTGCAAAATCTGGAGAAAGCCTTGTTCTTAAGAATGCAGAGTGGACTGTACAGGCTGTGCTGCTGCGTTGAATCCCATGCTGTCATATTCAAGTATCTCTTGTTAGAATAAACGGGGAGAATCAGGAGTGTTCAGAAGGATGGAATGCAGTGTGGGAAGTTGTGAGTCTTAATGTCACTGCTGCTGTGTTGAAGGCTATTAACCCTATCTGCCTCAGTTTGCCCAACAACAAGATGTGGACCATGGGTGGTTACATGCCTTATGGGATGAACTACCAAGAGGAAAACAGCTCTTAGGACATACACTATAAAAGCTAAAAATACTGTAGAAACTGTACTTCCTTATTCAGGTTATTGTTTTGATATATTTTTCTCTTATAAATAAAATTCTCTCTTGATCGTAGCAACAAGAGCAAATTGAACAAATCAAGACACAGAGGAAATTATTTGACAAGAAAGGAAGAATAATGGTAATTAACACCTTGCCTAACCAGAGAACAGACAAGCAAGGGGCAGCATGCTATACGCACCACTTCAAACCAGTCTGCAAGGCCAGTGAAATTGGGATTTTTCTTGTAGCTCTGTATGACAGAGGATTTAACTCCTTTCCCTGCACACTCAATGAGAACCTGGGGGCGATCTACCGAGAGGAGCTGGACTTTCTTCAGCTCTCGAACACCCCAGAACAGGACCTGTGGTGTGCAGAGAGAAACACTGTTAGCTTGCAGAAACCCTGACTTGGCATGGGGAAATGGGCTAATAAGCAGGTGGTGTGAAGGCTGCAGAATGAGTGGCAGTGAACGGTGAGGCTGGGCAGCATCAGGCATTACAGTGATAGGAAAAGCTGCCACTTTTCCCAGCTTTCTATTATAAGGCTACTTTGGACACAAATCGTACAGGAGAGAAGGGCAGGGAAAGTGTAGACATTTGTAGACACAGGCAGAAGGCATTGTTTGGCTGAAGTCTGGGACCCAGAAAAAGCCTGTGAGATAGCTGATACCAAACTTCAGTTCCAGTGATGCCATTTGCAAGGGGAAGCTCTCCATCTCCTGTGGACACTTCCTTGGGCTGCACAGAATGTGGGTCCACCAGCCATGCTCTGCCACAAAAGAAGTCCCTTCCCAGCAGGTCAGGATTGAGACACAGCCCCACTGTTCCCTCGGTGGAAGCACAGCCTGGCATGCTCAGCCTCAGAGAAACAAATTGGTCTGAACTTACCACATCCATTTTGGGATTTATATGCTATTGTCATGTGAATCCTATTGATCAAGATTGTAAAATCATCAGTTACTGTTACAGTTCAATAAGAGAATAAAAGAAGATGAGATCAGGAAAAGGAAATATACAAAGTATCTCACCTCCACTCTGTATTTGCTTAAAACAGGCCGTATGTTAGCTGGGACTGAGTAAATCTGGCCAGTATCTGGTGGATCCAGTGGAGGAAGTCTGTCTGGATCTGACTCAGGAATCTGAAAAATGAAGCAAATGTAACTCAGGCTGTTTTTTGGAAGAATAAAACCTGTAATCAGATGTATCTGTTGATAATGGCACATAGAACACACCAACTGAATCGGTTTTATAAGACAAGTTGCAGAGCAGAGCAGCTGTGCTGTGAAAGGAATGTGACTCAAAATGCTCTCTCTCATGCAGTGATGCTAAAACACACAGCAGAAAGAGTATCCAATCGATTGGGTTTATGTGCTTTTCTGAAAAAAGGGCTCCTTTGTCCTAGTAGGACATAATTTGGCCTAAAGACATGCCTGTACTGAAGTGTGGTAATTCTATTTTAAAAAACCTGAGCAAAACTGCTTAGAAGACTTCTACAGGAAGAGATCTGATTCTAGTTAAAAAGAGCTGGTGAACAGACAGCACACATCAGCAAAATCACACATTTGCTGGAGAGACATAATATTCTCCAGCTGCTATGGAATAGTGTTCCTGCATTATTGCATGCTCTCGTCATCTGAGAACTTGCAAACCACCTCTCCAGAATTAGGGCTGAGTCTTTTTTGTGCAGCTACTAAAATCTTGTGGCAGGCAGCACTTTTGTTCTTCATATGTGATTGCATATGAACCTGTCCCATGTTCAGGAGCATATTTGGGTGTACATGACTGCCCTGTCCCAGTTGGGTGGGAGGAGAGCAGTCTCCACAGCAGGTCTGAGGCGTGACCGTCTCTGCCTCTTGTTGTGCTTCAGGCTTTGCTGCCTACTTGGTGCACTTTCTGTGACAAAGCTCATTGGCTTCATTTCCCAACACCTTCCTAATTTTTAACTGTGTATTTATGACATTCTCATTCCATACAGGGCAGATCTGAAGCCTGGCCTGATTTAGCAAATTCCTACATAAAACAGCAGAAGCCAGGATATGATGATGAGTTCTGTCAGAAGCTCAGGCTGTGGCAGCAGGGAACAACCTACAGACAGAGCTCTTCTCAGCTTTCACTTGAAGCATGGTACCTAAGGAGTACTGTATATGCAGCTTCTGGGAAAAGAAGCACGACATCTGGAGTGCATCAGTATTCCTAAGCTAACTTGTCACTACTGAGAGGTGAAGTGGGTGAGATACAGCTCTCAAAGGGTCCTGTGAAGTTGAAATCTTCTGCTTTATTTAACCAGGCTATGTACAGTTGTGGGGGAGTCTAATTACCATAAGGGAGAAAGGATGTGTTCCTTGGTACCTTGTAGGTGAAGGAAGAGATAGGAGAAAAACTTAGTATCTAAAACAGCACCTGCAGCAGAGGTGAGTATTCACATATTACCAGCAATAACGCACGTGCACATGTGATCTACACTTTATCAGTAAAAATCCAAAGCAGTTAATATAATACCTGCACAGAACAAGAGGTGAAAAATTATCTAGTACTCATATGAAAATAGAGTGAAATACCTGCATGAAGCTTTACAAAGGGATTTTGCTTTTTTGAGTAAAAATATCAATAAACCCTGAGTTCATTCCAAGCAAAATCAAGACCCTCAGTATTCATTTTTGGTGTACTCCTTCTCTAAATGCCAGGATGCTTCATTGTAAGATTAATTTTATCCCTTCAGCAAGACACAACATTCATTTTGAAAGAACAAAGGAGCATTCACTTCATACACAACACTCTTCAGCTGAACCAAACAGTACCTGCAGATCAGAGTTATCAAGAATGGTAGTATGGTATAGGAAAGGTTATGGGTTCAGAACCAGAATAAATCAATGATGAGAGAGTTTTGTTTCCTTTCTCACACAGAACACCATCAGAAATCCCCTGAGGTTGGAAAAAGCCAACAGCACATCAGCTCTCAGAATGCTTTGGGATTGAGATGAAATGAGGTGCAGTGGAAAGGATAAAACTTCCTGAAATGATCCTCATTGCAATTCGGAAATCAGGGAACGATGTGAAATGAAGTGATTGGAGAAGAAATTGATGAACTGAAATACTTGGGGGGAAAAAAAAGGAAATTCTGAAACGATGTGAAAACAATAAAATGGATTGGGATGACATGAAGTGCAGGGAAACGGACCAAAGCTTGCCAAATTGATACTCATGGAAATAGTAAGATCTCATTTCCTTTCATGAAATGATGTTGTCAACCTTCTAGAGAATTCTTAGTAGTATATTTGAATATATCCCCTAAATAGTGTTGCTTCTTTGTTCCAAAAGATAGAAAAACAAAATATAACTTTTTTTCACCAAAAAGTGAAATCACAGAAAGTTTCACTCACACCTCTATAATTCCTTGGACTCAAACCATTGAGAATCTGAGACTATGATTGAACCCAGCCACACTCAGGCTCCTCTCTGAGAAGAAGTTTAGAAAGCAGAGGGGTCCTTTCTGCACCTTGTGACACAACAGGAGGGCTTCTCTAATGAACTTTGAAGCTCTCACTCTCTCCTGTGACACCACCACAATGAGGAAATATTTCACACGGTGTTGTATTCCAGGCTTCCACCAAAAACATAATTAGCTATCATGATTAAAAGCCTGTTTTATCTGTAAAACATGTTATGGCATTCCACATTTTTCCCATTTCAGATTTCAGAATAAACTACTGTAGGTTTTCAGCAGACGAAAGTTACCTTTAACTGGTGGCTCTGCAAATTTCAGTGAAATTGCGTGAAATCCCAGCATGATAGACTCCAGTCCTGCATCTACCAGGACCGAACTTTCCTTTTGTTTTGCAGCTGGAAATCATGTAATGTTTCTTTTAATATAGTAGGGGTATCTGAAAACTCAACCTCCCTAATCCAATCCTTGTTATTCACCATTTCATTTTCCTAAGAGTGAAAGCAATATTGGGAGCTTCAAGGCTGGTAGTCAGGCCCATATGCTACTCCAAACAGCAGGTCATTGCAATGGCAGTGGGATTTTCACAGTGTCTCAGGCTGGAGCACAGTTTAGGGCGGGGCAAATGACAGGCAAAGGAGGCTTACAGTGTGTGAAGGGCTGGCAGTGGTGTGTGTGTGTGGGCAGTGGACCCTGACAGGGTGGAGCAAGTGACATGAATCCCAGTGGCTCCCGTTGCAATTCCTATTAATTCAAGATGGTCACGGACCTTGATGACATGGCAGCTTTTGTGAACCCCAGGATGTAAAAGTGTAATTGTCAAGAAAGTCAAGTTTACCTCCAGAAGCTCAAATGTGGCAAGAAGGTCTCCTCCTGAAAGACTTCCACAGTGCACTGGGTGGTAACAAAGTTTTGGTGGTTCATAGTTTTGATGAGCAAGTCTCACCACAGGGGCAGCCACTGTAGACCCAATATATTCTGCCTTACCCTAAATAAAGGAGAATACAGGGGTCAAATGCATTTGCATTTCACAACAGTCATAGGAGCCAAGATGATGCAGAGCTTAGTATTTATGAAAAAACCTTCTTCTGAAGGAAAGGCTGAGGTAAGATGCAAGGCAGCTGTGAAAAGGAAGAGCTGAGTACTTACTAGCTCTTGAGAGTATCCAAAATTTCTAGCTCTATATTCAGTCAGTGAGACAGCATCAGAATCTGCATGGTCTTGACCCAGACTTAGATACAATATTTACAGTTGTGTTCAAGGGACCTGGGGGAAAGATGCTTCTGATTTCTGCATGCTGGTCTTTGGCAGCAAGATTCACTTGGGGAAAATACAAGGCCACATCTTTGCAAGGACATGTAGGGTATCTCAGGGCTGTTCTCAGATGTTAAACTGCAAACCACAGAATCACTGAGCTCTATTCAGCCAGGTGATCCATTTAAAGCCTATTCAGTGATTCAGCTTTGCTTCCACGCTTGCAGTAGCATGTAGGAGCCCAGGTTTTTTAGTGAGAAGAATTTTGAGCTTACCACTGCATCATCATCGTACAGCTCGATGACAATCTCTGGTGGGAACTGGGCAATCTCCTCTTTGTCACCATGAAGGACGACGCTGTTGAAGAGCAGTGTCTGGTTCCAGGTGGGAGATAATGTCTGAGAAATGATCTAATGGAAGAGAGGAAATGTTTAATGAGCTGTCTGGTTGTCTGTCCTTCAGCAGGACATGCTCATCTGCTGATGACATCCTTTCCCACAGCCTGAACAATGCCACATCTGAGGCACCCCATTTTTTCAGCAGCTCCTCCTAGTTGGAGGAATATGACTCTTTTGCTTTGAGGCTGGTATCTCCAATTTCTCCATTTCCCTGTTTGCCTCACAAATCCCTGGCAAGCATATCAATACATGACAACCAGTCTGTGTAGACAAACTTCATTATTAAAGTTAGAGGAAAGCTGCTGGTTTAGGAAAGCAGGCACATGCCAAGTCCTATTAAAATAAACCCTTTGCCATAAGTGAGGCCAATTTTCACTTCTCCAGGGCACATTTTTAAAATCTTATTTTTAGTTCTGTGTAATGACACTTAACACTTTATGAAAAAAAAGATATTTTCATGAATCACTCAAAATAAATTGGAAATTTTTAATTTGTTGTAATTTGAATTAGGTGGATGCTTATAGCATTTCATCATAGACAATGTTTTAACTGTCTAGGCAGAAAATATATTTAACAAAGATAACATTTAAAGAGGAAAAATGTGCCAACTTCAAAATGACTGTCAACTTGTTATCATTCTTTTGAATGGAGATAAGGCTCTTTACTACCGTTTATTGGCACTTGGCTGACACTTATGAAAACATGCAAGTTATTCAGGGGGTGAATAAACTTAACACTTCTGTGCCTATAAACCACTATTTTTCCTGGGCCAAATTCTACTTTCCAGAATCTGGTGCATCTAGACACAAATTTAATTGGATTCGTTCACCATCTTCTATTAGAAGTTAAAATCACATTACGGGAAAAAATCAATTAATAACCCTGAGGCAAACTAACTAAGGCAAAGTAACCCTGATGCACAAGCAGGCATTTACAATTTAGAGAAAGGTTTTTATTTCTTGCTCCCTTTGGCACATGCAACAGAACTTGCTTTGTAACAGAGTAAGTTGTCAGAGGAATTTTAGAATTAATTAAATTAAAACAGTCATCTGTGAAGTTTTGGAGGGAGGGGTTGGATGGGAGGGTTAAATACTTTTTGTGAAGCAAGACCATATTTGGCTCAGCAAATTCTGTTTGTGGCATCATTGTCAGAATTCCTGCCCAATTTTAACTCCAGGGTAGTTGTAAAGGGCTCAGGATTTTGAAAGCTAGTCTTCATGTTCTGTGAGAGACCGTCCTTGTGCTCACTTTCCTGGGCTGTACTTCAACTGTTCTTGCTGAAACTCTGTAGAAGTTTCCACTTCTCTCTAGAGGCCCCACAGGAGACCATTTGATCCCTGGAGTTTCCTGAGGGAGATTGGAGACCATTCCCTATGGGCATATTTTAGCACCCTTTAAGTCTCCCACCTCTCTGTTTTCAGCTCATTTCCATCTTAGCGCTCTAAAACCACCAAAGTGCTTTGCCACATTCCATCACAAAGCCATGCTGGCTCACATGGCTACAGAAGCCATAGAAAGGTCTTCACTCTGCTCAATGACTGAATGCATAGGCTAGTGGAAAAGAGAGCCATGAGGGTTCATCCTTATATCCACCTTTATACCTAGCAATGACAACAGTCCAAATTTAAAACACATTAAAAAAGATGTGAAGAAAGGTACACGTACTGCTGCGCCTCTTATTAGAGTAGTGAGTAACATGTAAACTTTTGCCTTGTCTGCAGTGGACTCTCAGGATCTGGTCTTTAACAGCAGGCATCTGACTTTTCCTGCTAGGTGCCTCCTTACAAAACCAAGGTTTTCCCTTTTCAAAACTTAATTGTAAAAAAAAAAAAAAAAAAAAAAAAAAAAAAGCTTTCACAGTCACCAAAAGAGACTTTGGAACTTACTTTTGTGGTCTGGCAGCGTGATGTGAAGGTAACCTTTGCAAAAGGATCAGAAAGTCCAGTGCTGTCAGCGGCAATGAGCCCCCTTGCCTGATACATGTGGGCTCTCAGCTGGAAGAGGTGCGGGGCTACATCATGACAAAGAAAACAGTAGCATCAGCTCCGTGGAAATAGTGTAGCACATGGGTAGGAGGGCAAGAGCATCAGCTGCTGTCCAACCAGGATCTGACAAGGGGTACTGTTGCTAGTGCTGTCTCACTAAAGAAACACCTGAGACACTCAGAAGTTGTGCAAGACATCTGAATTCACTTAAAATCAGTTATGTAGGTCTCCACTGCAAGGCTATTAAGTGCCAATTTTTATCTCCCATCACTCTTTTATCTACTAGGTGTTCTATGCATCATCAGGAGAACTGAGGGATTCTTCCTCTGCAAGGAGACAGATCCATGGGACAGGGAACAGAAAATGCAAGCAAACAAGTTCTTTCTTTCCCTGACATTTACGAAGTGTCCATGGCAAAACTGATGACTTGGCAATTACGCCAGCCTTTTCTGATGAGAAGAAACAAAGCCATTATCATCTTAGAAAAGTTACTTTATATAGGGGTTGTGCCACACTGTGAACTAGTGCTTTTGAGGCCGTTTCTCTTAATTGTTAATATGGAGAAGGAGGAATGTCTTACTTTTATACAGCAGGCAAGCAGATGAGGGCACCACACTGTGCCCTGAGCTGGTGTTAGATGGCAATTCAATGTCATATCCTACAGGCAAATTCTCCATGGCACTGTGGGCATAGCTGGTAGGTCCAAGCCATAGGTAGATGTCCACCTTTGCCTGCACAGTCCAGCCCAGTGGGCGCTTGCCTGGAAGCTTAAGAAAAAAATCCAACATCACCAACAAGCTCAAGAGAGACGGCTGGATGCTGAGTCTCATCAAGCCAGAGTGAAATAAAGAACCATTCTCTGAGCTGATATACTGATAAATGGCATTTCTCCACAGTGAGTGGCCCTGAGACGCATTTAGCACAAGAAACTTCTGTGATTCTCAGGGCAGGAATTAGTAGTTTGCTCAACCAACAGTCTATGTAAACTGCATACTGCCTAATATGCAGAGGTTGTGCAGGCTACCTTATAGCTGCATACATATAAGTGCTATCTTATGCCCTACTTTGCCCAGACTTCAGCCCACTTTCCATTTTATGCAGTTTTGCTAGTCTCCAGTACTTAGTCCCATGTACTAAAAATATTACTCCATTGGGCAGGTCAGAAAACATTTCCATTGTAAAATGTTACTAGGCTTGACCTATTATTTCCTTTTTCTTCCTTCCCACTTCATCTAGATCTGCTAAGTTCAGAGTTTAGTATTGTCTGTTCCTAAGGTAGTTCTTCATACTGAAGGGGCTGGATAGTTAGTTGCAGAATATTTTATTTCATACAGGCAAGTAGCACTTTGCTTAGCAAGTAGTACTTTGCTTAGCAAGTACCTATGGCAAGTATCTCAGGATCTTGGATGTTTTTATCTGCTCTTTAGCTGTGCTTTATGGGAGTATTCCCAGAAGTCCAAGGTAAAAAACCACTAAAATGTCATTATATGAAGTTACTGTTGTCTGGAGCATTTGGGTTTTTCCTGATTATCACAGTGGCAATTACATTGCACAATATTCCACTCTAGGTACTACCAGTCCCCCTGTCTTTGTAGGAGTATATCCACTAGGGCTTTCCTTCAACATGAATAATCCCATAACAGTATTTTGGACATATATTGCACAAACTTAGGCATGTTTTAAATAGAAAGTATAAATAATTCTTGTACTACCCCTGAATACCTAGGTTTCCTTGCTGAGTTGCTGAGTGCTGATCTCTCACCAGTCTCCTCCCAGACTTTCATGTGCTGCATTCTGACGTTTTTGCCAGCAAAGAGGCTGAACCTTTTCTATTTGTTTATGTATACAGACATTGATAAACAATGTTCTATACTTGCCATAAGAAGTAGTAAGGGAATTAATTGCTCATTCATCTAAAGCCTGGTAATGATACAGTGCTTAAAGAATGACAAACATAAATGAAAGAAGCAAATATTAATAAATGGCAGATACAAATCTGTACATATTTTTACACTACAAAGATGAATCTGTAAAATATCATCCCTGGAAGAAATTTGAATACCTAATGCCCCCCAGGCATTACCTGTGTTTGCAGAGTGCCAAAGACTTACTTTCAGGAAATGAGTTTTAATCTTCCCACAGTCCTTGCCTCTCTGCTCTTTTGCTGGGGAGTAGAGTATGCTTTTTGCTGGGACTCTTGCATATGCAACTCTTTTGTTGTTGCTGATCATCCAGATGAACACATCAGGCACTGTATTCTGTGGCTGTTAAACAAAAAATATTGAACTAAAATGGAATTCTTTCTGTGAGCCACCACCATTGTCTTTTTGTTGAAACACTCTGATGCCCTCATGGCTCCTGTGGAGTGGCAGATGTGCACCTGAACTAAAAGAGGCTGTCACTTCATGCTTTGCAGTCCACCCCTCCATTTCTAATTACAGCTGAAGGTAAAGAACTTTGTAGAGTGATTAAGGAGCACCCACTTCATAAATCATTTTAGGAGAAACTAAAATTAAGGATCTGGGTATAACTCTGTCCCAGGAAATAACCACAGACCACATAAGTAACTACCATGGAAATACCATCAACTTCATTATACCAGCAAACCAAAAAGGACCAGGACCAAACTCAAACACTAGCATATTATCATCTTTTCTGCTTGTGATGATGCTCAGTGAGATTACCTTGCCCTGTCCCAAATAATGTTTCCCCAAGCAAAGCTTCAGTGAGGTTTGAAACAAAGACCAGCCAAGGGGCTGTTCCCCAGAGGAACTGTAAGCAGGGTTACTCTGTTACTGGAAGGAAGAGAATTTGTGTGTAGGATGCAACCATGCCACTGTGCCACTTGGTCTCTGAGCCAGGGAACAGCCATGGTCCTGTTTGGTTTGTGAGCACAGGCAGCTCTCAGAGGCACAGCTCTCCAGTGGCTGGCTTTTGGCTCAACCAAATAAATAAATTCTTCTCTTATTCTCAAGCTAAATAATATAGACACCCCTGAGCTCATCTAAGTCTGAATCCAAACAGGTGTCCATACAGGTGGAGACATGAGTTCAGATCAGAAAGTCGGCTTCTCCAAGCCACAAAGTATCACATGACTTTATTAAAAAAAAATGTATCTGTGATGCATCCTCTCCATACCACACAGCCCAGCCTTTCCTACCCCAGTTTGATAACAGCTCCACTCAATGCAAAACAGGATTGGGTCCAGATATCTGAAGGAGAACTCTTTGGATAACCAAGCCAGGATTTATTAATCACATGGGATTATGAAAATTAAAGCCAAGTCTTGGATTTTAATTTTTTCTGAATTCTGTGTGGATTACCTCATCAACCAAGAAACGAATTTTATCTATAAAGCTCTGAGTCTCACGAATCATTTCATCTAGTGGCATCTTCTTTTTCTGCTGCTGAACAATTCCCTTGGCATCACTGGACATTGCTTCCTGCAGTCAGGAAAGACAATATATACTTTTCATCTGTTATCAAGTAGTTTGAACTGGAAGAGAAACAGTCTTTGATTCAAGTCAAAAAGAGAAGATGGAGACACTTTGTTCAATGTTTCTTTGTCACAACAGAAACAGATAAACTCTTTGGAGCTGGATAACTCCACAAAAAGTGAATGTCCTCCGTTTGGTCTTTGTGTGTATACTGCATGTATGGAAGTCCCCAAAAACATGTGATTGCCACCTGGAATTATTGGGCCTTAATCCTGCCAGAAGGCACAACCTTTTGTGCTACAAGCAGTAAAAAAAGCTAATAAATACTCAGATGACCTCCATCCAGTTTGGTTTCTTCTCACTGGTTCCCTGGAGGAGATTACTAGGTCCAGGAATATCAAATGCCAGACTTTACTAGTCTTGAGGTTCAGCAGCACCACAGTAGTTAAATGTCTAACAGCAGTGTAAATTTGGTGCTTTTCCACTAAACTCAGCATCATGCCATTTTAAGATGCATGGATAAGAACAATAATCTCATTATTATAATGTCTTATTTGTATTTAAAAGCAACATCTTTGGATTCATTTTAGTGTATCTGACAACTCTTCATTAAGCACAGTGGGATTTATTAAAAAATATGCTCATGGATACTATATTCATATGAATTACAAAGCATTCCCATATGGTGGAATCAAACAAAAAATAAAATGTCTACAACCAGTGTGCTTTCAGTAATCATCATTGCGTCGATGCTTATAGGAAAAGAACACACATACCAACTCTTGCTTGAACAGCATGAGCCTCTTTTTGTCCAAAGCAGTGTAGTTCAACCCTTTGGGCTTCTTTTCAGCAATGACCATGAACGCCCTAGGACACATGAATAGCAGGTTTTCTAAATCTGTTATTTTTTTTAATGTGAGAATACTAATGTGCTAAAATACATTGGAATGTTCTATGTCTACTGCAGTACATGAAGCAGAAGACAAAGATGCTGAAAATCTCTAAAATATTATGCCACTATAAGATTCAAAGAAAATAATCCAAAACCTCTGCACCACACTTCAGAGAAATGGGTTAATAATATCTAGAAATAAGGGGTTATACCTATTTTGAGCCCAATCATTGTCATTTGACACAGAGCCCACTGGATCCATACTAATATGTGGCATCCTTTGTTTTTATATTAACCTTGTCTTTTTATTTTTTACAGTGTATCTATCACACACTTTATTAAATCCTACTTATCACATATACAACATATTCTTAGAGTCCTGAAAGCCAAAATAATATGACAATGATTGGCAATCGTCTATTGTCAGTTCTGAATATGGAAAATAGCAATAAATATTTTCTCAGTCTAAATAGAAACTGTAATTTGGGAAGGCCTTTACTTTTACAGAAGAATAAATAAAATATATATCTCAGTAAGTTTACTGTACTTTTTAAAAATTATCATCAGTTTCCTTGTCTAGCCTTGAATTTGTAGCCAGCATTAAATTTGATTTTCTGTATGCATCTAGTAAATGTTATTACCTGCTTTGATTGATAAAACCATTTAGGGTCTTCTTCATTTTCTCCTCAGCTGCAGTCTCTGAAACCTTGATCAAGTCCTTTACTTGCTCTAATGATTCTTCCTATGAAAAACACATGAGAAAGCCATTATGCACAGGAGGGCACTCTGTCATTCTGTCGGTGTTACAGCACCATTTATGACTAGCAGGAATGAGGGAGGCTCATTCAAAGGGAAACTTTGTGGCCTGACAGAAAGAACCTTTGATATATCACTATACTTGAAGTGCACAGAGAAAAGACATAATATATTTTGACCTTTTCCCAGTCTTTCCAATTACTAGTCCAAGCTATTAATGCTTGGAGCAACTTTGTGTTCTTACTTCTTTGAGGAAGATCAATCAGTGGGAAACATTATCTGTTAGGTAGGAGAAAAAAAGCTAGTTCTTCTTGGTTCTGTTTCTAACCCTGCTGCTTAACTTTAGCAAGCTGCTGGAGTTAACATCTTAAACTTCAGTGGTCACCTAAATCCATATGTAAGGTCCATCACAAAACCTGCAGTTGTCCATGAGGAATGTAGTCTGTTCTCACAAGCTAAAATAAATAGCTGGATTTCCAGCAGGGCCTGTGGGTGTTCAGGTGCACTGACAAACATATCTCTCCACATTTGTATATTCAGCTGTTTAATTTTCAAATACCTGGATTCAAAATGTTGGCTTATAAGTCATTGTATTCTCCTGATACAACCTTGCATAAGTATGACTTCAGTGTTACTGCTCATGAGATATATATGGATAAATGAGGGATGAATCAGACTCTTAATCTGAGTGCCCCACATTAAAATATTCAACATTAGGAGTCACTTTTAAAAAAAAACAAACAGCAAAACCTACATTCTTGAGACTGTTGATAGTCAACTTTAAACAAGGGCAGGAAAAAACCATCATTATGGGAGAGCACTATGACTGGGACATCAGAGTGACTGCCCTTAAGATAATATGCCATTCTGTCTCTGTCAATGTTTTAGGAAAACTAAGAGCAAATATCGTCCTTTAAGGAGTGCCCAGCGTAAATATATGGCAAGAAGACATTAGAGGAAGAGCCACAGGAGACAGAATTGCTCTGTATCTCATATTTTAATTGTTTGAATGTTTTTACAAAGAATAAAACATTGCTGAGGAAAGAAGGCAGACCTACAGCCAAAAAAATATAGTTGTGGTCAGGAATACTTGGGCAGCTTTAATAGTTCAAAGCAATTTGGGGGGGAGAAAAAGGAAAGGGTTAATATCAGCTACTTTCTCACAAAATTAACAACAAGGAATGCAGCTGGGCAAAATTTTGAAGGCCAGATTTGGAAAATGTGGCCTCTCACTGCTATACTTTACTGAGTACAGGAGCCTGGGAGGATGGTTGCCACTTACCAGGTGATCTGCCATTTTCTCAAGAGTGTTGGAGGAGTACAGCCGGAAGGTCTGGTTGCCCCAGTAGCTCTTTACACAGGTACAGGGCTTCCTCTCATCATATGGCAGGTACTGGTAGTTCCTGTGAAAACAAAGGTAGGGAGCAGATCATGAAGATGACAGAGCAGTTCAAGGGGAGGCAGAGCAAAGAAAAATTGTTTGGTTCTCTCACAGCACAGAAACTGTAGACACAACAGGATGTGTTCTCACAAACTGACAAGTAAATCCTGGAAAGAGCAAACACAAACATCACTTATGCTACCTGTGAGATCCCTGAAGATAAAAGGTTTCAGATCAGTGGATCTACTTTCAGTGCTTTCCAGGGTGGGAGAAAAGCCAGACAAAAAGGCATGCAGAGAAGTTCTGAAATACTATTAATGGTGGGAAGCCACGAGGGAAAAAGGAACAAAGACTAATATCTGATCACCTCTCCAAAAGCAATAGTTCCACACACTGCACAGTGGGAGAGGCATGGCAGAGTCTCAACACCACATTGCTTCCACAAGATGCTCTTTCTCAGAGTTTGTGGAGACTGACATTCCCTATCAGAAACTGATCTGCAAGGCCCTGCTTAGTAAAAGTAGTACCAAACTCATAATAACTCAGTGATAAAATGGATCCACTGCTCTCTCTTTTCACACTGTTGATCTTAGGTCCAAGTTGTCAAATTGACTCTTCTCGTAACTCTGCTTTGTGTGCTCAGCTGCATGAGTGACTTGCACTGAAAAAAACGCTGGTTATGCACTCTGCATAACCAGAGTCTCTGCAGACCTGCCACAAAGCTTGATGTTTTGATTAGAGCTGTAATACATACTATGTCAAGTTCATATATCTGATAAGCACATTGTCCTCCTTTATATAAATACTACAGCCTCATGAAACTTAATTGCTTGGCCACACTGGATTTAACAATAGAGGAATAGAGGTCTCCTCATTTTCCATACCAATTGTGGGACAGTGGAGACCTTTTTAATGCGTATGAACATTTGCAAACCACTTCACGTTCTTCTGGCCATGGCTCTAATGGCCTCAGATAGTCTCAGTGATTTCAGGTAGAACTGACCACATGTGTTTCATCATCAAACCAAGACCATGGAAATCAAATCACTTGTTGTTCTTGAGTGTCATATCAATGACTCCAAACTTCCACACACCCCTAAGAGGTTTATGTGTGATTTTTTTCCATTTAAAAAGATTAATATCGTCTCTGTAACTTCATTTTAGTGCCCCATGTGATATCAAAAGAGAGAGAATTTTCCATTTACTTTCTCCTCAATAACCTCCTACAAAGTGAGAATTACCCATTGAATTTGGTGCACAGCAGAGCTACACAGGCCTTGGGCATCATTAATTTTGGAGCTTCCATAAAAGAGAAAATCAATTCAACTATCTCCCAGGGCCTGAACATATTAACCTGAAATTCATAGACCTTATGAGCTTTTTCATTGGATTTACTAAGACGAGTATATAGCCATTAAAAAGTTCAAATGGAAAACTGAAATTTCATGTCTATTATTCCCACTATTACAATTTCGAGGAATTTGAATTTTTTCAGTGTTATCTTATCCTTAGTATATAAGTTTTGACATAAATGTGGAAAACTCCTGGCAGTATCATGGTGTCTGCTTTAGAAGCCTTATTGCTTTGCCTGATCCTTTAATTAGTTAGTGGTTTTAATCTCCAAAATATACTCTTCTTTTTGTTTTCCATTATTCATTTAAGAATCTAAAATGTAGTTTATCTAAACTACTGAATATCCCATTAAATACTGATTAATACTAAAAATATCCAGTGGTGAGACCAGTAAGATGCCATTATAGGAAGACAATGAAAAACTCATTAATTGGTATCTGTGGCTGGCCAAGCTGTTTTAAATAGCACAGGAGGGAATAAAATATGCAGTATTCTACATAAATTTGAGGAAAAGGGATCTTTAATGAGAGAAAACTTTATTAATACGGGAGCAAGCCAAGAAGCAAATAGCTGATTTGAAGAGTGATTCATTCTTTTATAACGGTTCTTTAAATCTAAATTCTTGTTAAGGGAAAACTAAAAAATCCCAGCTTCTCTCAGGGAGGATAATAATGCTCTGCATGCACCCAAATCTGCAGTTCTGTTAACAAGGAAAGGCAACTATCCATCTATCAAGCACTGAGGCTTTTTCCCTCTTTTTTTTACTTGCTGCAAAACCAAAAATTTTTACCATGATATTTTCATTCTTGTTTTCTTTCACTAGTTCTTATTTAATCTAAGTGAGCCATTGATTGCAGAAAAGAATGAAAGTGCTTTTTAAATTTAGAGATATCCAGAAACCAAACAGATCCAGATTGATATTTTCCTCCTGGTCCTTGTATCTGTAGACTGCTTGGCCTTCTAAAGAAAGAGGTACCATCTAGTCTTGGCAGTCACCTATATCGGGGATTGTTCTACCTACCAAAGCAACAAAGAAAATATTTCTTTTTATTAGCATCTTTCAAATGAATTAAACCTTTGTGATTCTGTTTATAAACAAGGCTATTTAGAAGAACTGTTCTGCATGTTTTCTTCCATTGCTCTCCATTTCTTTTCTCAAGGACTATTTCCTCCTACTTCTGTTACTACTTGCTGTTTAAGTCTGTATCTGTAATTATTAGCTCTGGAAAGTGTTCTGGGAAGCTGAATTTGCCTTGACCAGACTTCAATATTTCACATGTGGTATTGTGCTTCTGGAGCTGGACACTGGCTGGATGTTACTTGTGATCACAGTGTGGGACCCTAAACCAGGGATGACACTGAAGAAGTTGCGTTTTCCTGTAGCTTTTCAATGCACAGGTGTAACACAGCCCTTTTAGAAAGGGTGAAGACTAAAAAATTTACTGTTGTGAGAGATGTAATTGAGGACCTAAAAGCCTCCATTTCACACAAACTCTTTAATGCTGCCAGGGTTCCTCAATGAGTCCCACAGGATTATAAAATAAGAACCAGAGTCCTACATGATGAGTTTTTGAAACACAGATCCTCACCTGTTCCCACCTGTGATCAGTGGCTTCTCAGGAGGTGTGGTAGATATCAGGGGTACTCCAAGGCCATGAGAAATGTCATCTTCCCCCTCATGCAGAAGGCTTTCTTCTGCTTCTCCATTATGTGTCTTCTTTTTCCCTGCAGCTCCTGCTGACACCCCATCAGTAGTACTTCCAAAGTTACCTAGAGACCCAGGGTTACAGGAGATGTCTAACTTGGAGGTGGTAAACATGAATGGGTTTAAAAAAAGAAAACAACCAGTCATACCAGTGGGAAATCTTTGTCCCCTCCTGTTCATTTAGCTCTTTTAACCACACCACAGTTTATAAAGGTTGTGAGAGGTTATGTTTGTCTGTGGAATGTCAGGCTCCAGGACAGTGTTTCCTTACCTGTCCCATGTGACATATACCTAGTATATCACATCACTAAGTGATGTGATCCTCTGGTTGCTGGCCCCCAGGACCTCCAGCTTTTGCTAAAGAAATTCAGAAACCAAAACAATACTGCTGTTGATATTTCTATACTCCAGAGCCCTGATATGGCATTGATTTACACAGAAAATGTATGTTTTCTTCAAACATATGGATGATCATTTCAAAGTTTAGTCTCAGAAGTGATAAACTCTTTTTCAGACAAGTAAATTTTGTATAGTAGGGTTGCAGAGTTAGTAATAACAATGCTTTGAGGCCTCAGCTTCAAGCCTAATGCCAGACAACTCTGCTAACGATACAATCATCTTCCCTGAAAGGATTTTGCTTTAAAGGGCAATTAGCACTGGGAAAGAGGTACATCCATCAAACTGATAATTACAGATTTTAAAAGAGACAGGCAGAAAACAGTCCCTGCAAGAGAAGAGTATACTGAATCACCCCACATGACCTCCTGATCTGAATTGTTGGTTCAGCCTTTTGTGTAAATAATGGTAACTTGCCAAGTTTGGATCCAAATTTCCACTAATTTGGAAGCTAATAGATGTTCAGGTCCAGAATTCAGAGCCAGATTCATCTTTAGTATTAATTCTGACAAGAATCACTATCGTTTCTTGCCCAACTATTTAAATGAGTTTCTTGTCATTCTCAGCTCAGCTTCCTGCTAAGTTTCAGCAGGAATCAGTATCACTCCTTGATTCCCGTTTGTCACAGCATCTCTCCCTGCACACACAGCCTTACAGCTGAGCACAGTCATGGACGTGAGCAAAGACTGAAAGTGTCAGGGTGCTACTGTGCACCTGGGCTCCTGGTGGGTCTGGTACAGAGATAATCAAACCCCTGCAAGGGAAATGAGACCAATTTCTCTCTTAAGAGAAAGTTCTGCTTTGAAAATATGCACTCATTGTTCATGAAAATGTCTTCATTTTCTCTTCAGTCTGCTTCCATGGACAATCTAGCTCCATGATGAGGAGCACATGGAGTACGGTCCTGCTTTCCACTGGAGGAGGAAAGGACTTACCAGGAGAATGTTAGGACAAGCTGGTGCATTCAATTTGAGTCTTGGCTGTACATCACCCCCCTGCCACACTCCAGACCCACAGGTAATTAATGGGATTGGCCAAGACAATGGACAGGGATCCTTCCCAAAAAGGGCTCCCTCACAGCCAGGGACTAATTGCAATGGACATCACAGAATGAACTCCACCTGAAGTAAATTATGTGAGTTTGGTCTCACATAAGAGGCTAAATACTGACTAAGTTGCTGTATATAGTGGGTGAGAGGATTTGTATTAATACAGGGCATTTTGGGCATAAGACAGCATCAGTATACTCAGCTTGACAGTTATCCAGAGAAATGATAATCAGGGTTTAACTCAAATGTAAGCTCTACTCTGAAGCTGACTCCTGAACCCTGAGACACACCAGTCAGTAACACCTATCATCCCATTGCTCCTGAGGCTCCCTCTGCTTTGGGTAAGACCATAACACACTTACCAACAGAAACCTCAAAGGTTATTGGCTTGTCCCCAAACTTCCTATCAATCATTGTGGCTTCAAAAAATGTCCCAAAGAGAAGGAATTCCTCAAATTTCTCTTCATAGATCTATTGGAGAAGAAGGAGGAAAATGCTGGCATTTATTTTACCGTCTACTATTTCTTACAGCACAAAGGAAAAGCATAATGGTCTTTTGTGGAGTTTTCAGGCTCTGCTGGGCTCTGTTTACACCTATTGGAGACCCAGCATCTGCTTGTCCCTGGCATGGACTCTCAATCAAGGAGGGCCAGCTAACACTTCTGATGCTCTTGGGTCATTAACAAAAAAGCTATTAGCCCCAAACCAAGACTAAGCTCAAAGGTGATATACTTTATGGTTTGAGTTCTCCCCAGATTTACACCCCACGTGCTGCCATCTTCCCATCCAAACCCTTCTCATTTCACAACAGCTGCAAACCGAGGCCCATTAGGCAAGATCAGCACTAGCTTCTTCTGCAATGTGTGTGAGGCAATGAATAAAACATCATCTCTACATGAGTATTTGTTTCCCTGACTTCTGCAAAGCAGAAAAACTTTTTGACACAGACCATGATCTCTTCATTTTAAAAAACCTCTGCTATACACAGCAAAAGAGCATAGGTCTTCAGTGAAAGGATTAGCAGCATCGTATATCAAAGTCAACAGCACAAACAGATTGCAGCTCCAGAGTAACTTCAGCTTTTTATACTTTTCCAGTATGAAACCCAGAACATAGGGTGTCTAATAAAGCCAAGGCTCAGAGACTACCATACAAGCATCTATCTCCCATGATAAAAAAAACGAATTTTAATATCTTCTTGTTGTTGGAATAAGTCAATAAAGTTGTGCTGTGGGGATGGATAATTTGCCTCTGTTGTCTTGGAGGCTCTATGAGACATTTTTCACATTATTGGTAATGTCTCCAGTTCCTGCTTTTCCTTTCAGAGAGTCATAATACAATTACTGTCTACTGTAGCACGAAATATTGCTGAATGTCAAAACCAAAAGAATATCAAGCATCACTGTATCATGTTGTTGCCTTTTATTCCTTCTCTATTTGAAACTGAGACACAGCAGCTGGAAATAAATCCTTATTATTACTATTAATGTTTTTTGGTGTTGCAGCAGGGTTTGTTTCCCTACCTGGGGTATTTAGCCAGGACCTAAGACCATAGTGTCTGAGCTACTCATAATGGATTTATTGCATATAAAGGAAAATTTATATGGAAATAAATGTCTTTGAATGTCACCTCTATTACAGTCTTCAGAGAAGAACTGAGGGACAGAGGTAATTTACAACTATATGAGTAAATAAGTAAGAGCGGGGCACAAGTTCACACAACTGGCTTGCAATTGCCCATGCCAGTTCTCTGCTAACACACTCATTGACCCACTCCAGCCAGCCCTCATGCCAGAAGTGCCAGGGCACACGCCAAGGAAAAGCACTTCTCAAGGCTAGGCCTCAAGACCAAAGAATAATTGCTCCTCTTCTATTTACTTGTAGAGATGGAGTTGAAAGACCAAGAATCAGAACTAATGAAGGACACATATCTTAAGAAGTGAGCTGGAACTTGCACTACAAAAGCCAAAGTTTTGATCAATGATATAGATTCACAGAATCATCAAGGTTGGAAAAGACTTCCAAGATCATCAAGTCCAAATTTGACTGAACCTGCTCATTGAACTATGTCACAAAACACCACATCTACTCATTTTTTGAACACTTCCAGCAATGGTGACTCCACCACTTCCCTGGGGAACCTGTTCCAATGCTTAACCACTCTTTCAGTGAAGACATTTTTCCTAATATCCAACCTGAACCTCCCCTGGCACAACTCATGGCCATTTCCCCTTGTCCTATTGCTAGCTGACTGGAGAAGAGGCCAACCTCCACCTCACCACAACCTCCTTTCAGGTAGTTGTCGTAGATACACCAAAATGAGAGGAAAATTGGTTATGAGAATATTTTTTCCTATTTATTGGCTTAAAAAAAAGAGCTTGCTTATGCAGTAATTGCTGTTGCTCCCAGACAGTGACGTGGTGGAGCAGAGAATCAAAGCCCAAACACTGGCTCTGCTCCCAAGCCAACACGCCCTGCCACAACTGTCCAACTTTCTCAAAGCACCATAGTGCAGATCTTCCCATGATGTAATCCTATACAACAGGTGGAATTAGGCAAACATCAATTAACACTGTTTGAAACTGAGAATATAATTTTCAGCTCTTCTTCTGAAGAGATTATCAACCTAACACTAACCACATTTGCAATGTAATATTAAAGGAAGAGACTAAATCAGGCTAGACTGCATCTATCTCTCTGCATTTGCACAAAATCTATGTCAGTGATTCTCTACTGACTTCAAGAGACAACCATGGGTTTTCTTGGATGAATGCAGGAAGTCAGGCTTTATAATTCCCAGCTGCCCACACTGGCTCTCTATCAGATATTAAGTTAGATAAGTGTCTAGTAGGAACATGTGGATGCAGCTAGTGCAAAAGGAATAATAGGACAGAAGACTAAGTTTTATGAACACCAAATCTTACTTGATAGTTTTTTGACTTACAGGTACACACTAAACACTGCATTTGTGCTGTATTATTATGGGGACGTCCCAAGAATGTGGAAGCATGGAGAAACTAGGGAGCACAAAAAGCAGTATTATATGGCCTGACCCCAAACACACACACCAGTGCCGTTCTTGGAGGCTTACCAACACATAACAACCATTCTCTTGATATCATACTGACCTCTAAAGGTACATCAAAAGGCTCAACTTCCACTTCAGTTGAGTTCATCTTGTCTGAAGGAGAAGCTGACTTTCGGTCCTCTCCTGCTTTCTCAGTTTTGTCTTTTCCTTTGAGTGCTTTGAAGTCTTTATCTTTAGATGACAATTTGATATCCTTGATAATGCTTGAAAACTTCGACTCACGGGCTCCTCCTGAAAGTATCTCCACAGCAATCTCAAGGAAGAGACGTCCCCTGAAGGAGACCCCTTCTCCAAAACCTTCATTCAGCTCTTGGTGGTCATCAATGAGGCTGTGGTTCCTGGGTGAGCCATAGAGATTGATCCAGGCAGGCCCAAAGGTAGGCAAAAATCCTGGAGAGAAAGTACCTTTTGTGGCTTTTCTGTTAGGCGTTAGCATGCTCTCCTCACTGTCTGCTCCAAGAAATCTTGCCTCTAATGCCCCAAAAGCCAAACCTGGACCCATTTCTGTGCAGTTGGGGATCACTTCACACAGAGCACTGCTTTGCAGGGCAATTCTTAGACACCAAAGAACCTCTGCCAATACCCAAGCGACTCTGCTGGTTTGGAGCTCTTTCTCAGAAGGTCATGGTGCCATACATGCTGGGCAAGAGGTCTATTGCATCTCTTGAAAAAAGAGCTTGCCACTGCAGGCTAAGGGCTGGGACATGATGGGAGAGGATAGAAGCTTTCTCCTTTAGTTCAAATTGTTTCCAACTCTGTGTCACTCAGTTTATATGAATTTTTCTTTTATTTTCTGATTAAAGACTCAGACACACATTTGAATTGGCAGGTTTAAGGAGTCACTGTGCCTTCGCTGAGCTGTGATAACTGACCGTGTTCCACACATAGGTCACACAACATAAACAAGGCTATACATACAGACTCAAACATCAGTGAAAAGACTCCAGATAGCAAGCCTCTCCTCACACAGAGGATAACACACTAGTTCACAGTGCCTCCCTGGGCTGTGATATCACCCAGCTGAGCCTTACCTAAACACTTTGCTTCCAGTGGGTAGATCAAAAACACAAGCCCACTCTGCCGTTGATTTTTAGTGATTTTCAGTTTGTGGCTTCATTGCTCAACAGAAACTCACATGAACTATAAACTTACATCAGTCATCCCCTGTAGATTAGACTATTGCCACAGCCACAAAGATGGTACCAAATTAGGCAGCAATCCTTTAACAAGAACAACGTTAGACCCTCCATGCACTGAGCACAGTGTAATATAATGTGAAATTAAGCAACAGAAGGTGTCTCAGAACCAACACTTTAACTCTGGATATTCCTAAAATAGGATTAGCCAGTGCCAAGATCCCATGCAAGTAGATTTTATCTTAGGGGCATATCCTGGAACAGACATTTTCCCCTTTACCTTTGTCACCATCTTGTTCATTTGATATTTTCTTCAGATCAATGAAATGGGTGGCTAAGGCCACATCATTCATGCTGCCTTCATCCCAGACCTGGATTTTGACTCTTCGACAGAGTGGAGGGAACATTTCTTTGAAGATAATCTGTTCATGCCACACAGGATCTGCACAGTTCTTTTGCACTGTTGTCCGGCCCTGAAATGAAAGTCCAGCAAACTTAACTCCAGAGGGGTTGAACTCTGGAGAAGGCAAGGAGTACAGCAGAAATTGTGCTGAGCAACATCTCTCTGGCCATTTCTAAAGTACAAATATCCTATCTTGAAAGTACTTTGGCTTTTCTATTAGCTTGTTCATTTTGCCCTCCATATCTAATAAAAGACCACATTATGGCTAAAGAATTCTCACTGGAAAACAGCAGAGCCTGGAATAAAATCTAACTCCTCAGGATCGTTATCCACTAAAAGTATCTGTAAAACCAGACTTTGGCATTTCTGCTACAAACTGCACATCTTCAAATGTCTTTTGAAATATCTGGGTAGTGGTGATGCAGCGCAGTTTTTTTCATAAAAGACTAAATTCATTGCAGGTGCCAGGCTGCATGTGCCAATGGGATTACTTTAAATGAGGCAATTTATCTAGCATAAAATATGATTATTGTGGTTCATATTCTGGACATATGCCTACGTGCAGGAGGTGTAGGTCCTGGAGCTATTCCTCCAAACCTAAGGAGATGGCAGGACTGTGCAGCCACTGGCCATGGCATGACTTCTGCTTTCACATTAGCTGGGGAGAACTGAGTCAGAAAACCCACCAACACTGCCTATAAAACCATATTTTGCACACCAGTGTCCAAACTCACATCAGTGACCATTACTATGTCTTTGTTAGCCCTCTATTGAACCTGAAGGTGCTGCATGTGTTTGCATGTTTTAACCTACAGTAGTATAAGAAGTAGTACTTTGCAATTTGGATCCACGACAAAACACGCAATCAGCATCAAGAGCCTTGTTCTCATGCCTGAAATATTTGGAAAGGACTGACTGGAGCGGTCCCTAAATTTTTCTTGCACACAGAAAGCATTCTAGCTTAAAATAGTTTCCATTTTGATCCTCTGTTTATTTACACCAGTAATCAAGACAGGCTCCCTGATACAGTGTCTCATGGGTGTACCCCAGGGGAACCAAGCCCCTGGACCTCCTCTACACTCCTCTTCCACCAGAGTCAGAAGCCCCTCTAAGCAGTAATCTGTCACACCATGTTTGATGCTGAAGCTGCTCTAGGAGCAATGAAGCCAGGCAACACTGTGCCACACTGCTAGAATGCTTACTCCACCCACAGGAAAGCTGAGAAGGTCCTGAATTTCAGAGTAATTCAGAAATCAATGCACAGCTCTGAAACTCTGATTGAAGCATCCTCACTGATTTCAGCCCTGCTTCCTTATTTCACTCTAGGGAGACCAGAACATAGCACTTACCTAATACCATGCTGGGTAAATCACTGTCTTGTAACTCAATGTTTTAGTAACAGAATTCTCTTGCTACAGAATTCTCTTTCCCCTCCTGCTGCCTGCCTCTAACCTACTGCTGTGAGGCTGACGCTAGATCTGCTGGCATTAAGTGCCTCCATGACTTTATTTCTGCATAATTTAAGAACTGAACAATTTCTGATGACCAAGATACATGTTTTACCTAATTTATGTAACTACAAGTTAAAGGACATCAGCATAATCACCTGCCTGTAGCACAGCTAATAGGAAAGAAAGCCTACTTTTGTGATCAAGAGGATCCCAATTACCATTTGACCTGCAAACATGACCACCACATAGGGATCCACAAGGTCCTTACTGTCGCCTATGAATGCTTTGGTGACATTGGCCATGATGCTAGAGTTCATCTTCGGAAGTCCTTCTGCTTTGTAAATTCTCACATAAAATCTGGCCCATGGTCTTTCAGACGGAAAGCCTTTGGGGATCAAGAGATTCCTGAAAGGAAAAGAGAAGCCATTTTCTTAAAATTGAAAACTTGGACAATGAAATGATATTTTTTCCAACAGCATTGTGACCTTGAGTTAGCATGCACCTGAGAAGACACAAAAAAGGTGTATGAATTTGCTTTTTCATTTGAACCAAAAAATATATATTTTTACCACTAGAAAATGATACGGCATTACTCAGCAAACTTGTCTATGTGATATAGAATCGGGTCCAGTCAAATGAAGTTCTCAGGACCTTGTTCAGTAAATTCTGAATATCTTAAAGGACAGAGATTTCCCACTCTCTTTGGGCCCCTGTTACATTTGACCATCTCCATGGTAAAAAAAAATCTTTTCTGAAATTCCTTTATTCTTGCCTGCCTCCAAAGCCTCTCATCCTTCTACTGAAAAGAGCCTGTCTCTGCTCTCTTCATGTATTATACCCCTTTGAGTGCTCTTCTTTAGGCTCAAAAAACCAACTCCCACCGCCCTTCCCCATAGACCCTGTGCTCCAGTCCTCCATCAGCTTGGTGACTTTCCACAGACTAGGTCCAGGATGTCAGCACTGACCAGAAACATTGCTTCAGTAAAATTTAAATTATGCTGGTAGCATATTTACCACCTTGAACTTCTGTATTTTACAAGGAGAATGATAATGCACTTGAGTTTATTTAAGGATATGGAGGTATCCATACACACGCATCCGAGAGTGGAGAAGGAATAGGCTTTCCTCATATTTTTTCTTCTTGCTTCACTGCTTTAAGAAATCATTAGTTGGTTTCAGATCAATGAACCTTCTGTCAGGGGTAATTTGTAACTTAGCCAACAGGACTTGGTCAATTCTATCAGCTGCAGAGAAGTGACCCTAACACGCCCTTCATTTTAGATGAGAGGACTGTAAAAACTCTCTTTGAACATGTGAGAACAGCCAAGTGTACAGTGTTATCCTGCTATTAACCCCACGTTAAAAAGGAAAGGACTGAAATGAGGACAGAGGACTATTGAGGCACCTAGTAAGGAAGAAAGCAGTTAAAAAAAAAAAAAACAACAAAACCCCCCAAAAAATTATTGCAGTACTTTTCAATCTGTTCCTCAGTATCAGCTGTTTTCTGTGTAGCTTGTATTGCATCACCTTTCCCAGTCACACTGATGTCACACTTCAGGTACCCCTTGGCTCCTGTCCTAATGTCAGCAGGGTCTGTGAGAAGTGCCCACTTGTCACAAAACTGATGACCTGTAAGAAGGACAAGCTTAAACATTCAAATAGAGGACATAAAAAAATGCAAATATTTTTCCTCTTCACTCCCAGAAAAGGTACATGCAACAACATTTGTTCTGTTGGGGGGATTGTGCTGAAGTGTACTTATATACCAGACACTTCTAGAGAGTCCAAAATGTTGTGTGATCAAAAAGGCAAGCAAAGGATTGATCCAGAGCTTGTGAGAAACAAGCTCGTTTTCATCAATGTTTACTGAGATCAATGACTAAAGACCAGTGGAAGGCTGGGTGAGATTTCAGCAGCTGAACTAAAGCTTTATGAGGAAAGGCCACCTCTTTGACAAGAACTGTCTGAAGATCTCAGAACTCTGTGGCAGCAAAACCCTTGCTGGGTGCTGTGGCCACTGTAACACTGGAAGTCAGCTGAGAAAGGAAGGAAGGAGAGTGGACAGCCTTCAGAGGAAGAAGAATTAGCCAGAAGCAGGTTCAGCTCCATCTTTCAAGGGGGAAAATGTACAAGGCAATTCACCCACAACAGCCCTTTCTGTAACCCTACTTCAAGAACCCTGAGAAAGACCCTAAGATTATATGTTAAGTCCTTGGATGTCACCTTGGGTGGGTAAAGGAGTGGGAAGGAGAGACCACAGTGTATCTGGGATATGAGCTCAAGATCAACCCTCAAACATCACCCTCCTGTTAGAGTGTGAGCAGGAGGTATGGGGCAGAATTCAGAGACTAACACAGCCTGAGCACGGATGTAGACTGCTCACTTCAGATAGGCCATTTCTCTCCACTGACTCTTACAGAAACTGCAGAGAGGGTAGCCTGAATGACTCTACACTCTTCCTGTAACTCTGACGTCTACGGCAAGTGGCCTAAATATGTTCTTTCCCAAAGACAAAGAAGAGACCATGTCCTTGAGTAGTTATGGAAGAGAAAAAGGTACATGTTTAGTGGATGGTTGTGAAAAAAAAAACACCAAAAGAGAGGTAGGTGATCTTCTCTTAGCTTCTAATTTCAGAAAGCACTGAACACCTCTGAAGATGAAAGGTCAAGTGGACCCATGGTCACCTCTTTGTCATCTTCTCTCTCCTGTTATGATCTGTTCCTCCTCTTGTCTTGTGCTCTCCTCACCATTACTTGAACTCTCCATCCTGCTCTCCCTCCCTCTGCTCCTTCTACCCCAACACAGGTGGCAGAGCTTTGGATGCTCTGTAACAAATGAGTGCAGTTCAGTTTTGTAGAACACTCAGCTGCCCACTCTGACCACTTAAAGCAATGCCATCCTTGAAAAGTGCTACCCACCAAGGGGCAGGTTGCCAAGGTGTTTTCAGTATTGAACTTCTTTCCAACAGTTTTTCTGGTACCCTGCTCTCCAAATAGGAAAACAACCCTCCCAAAAGCTTGAAGTTAGTATAAAACACAACCACCTCAGTGGAAAAGCAGCGTATCTCCCTCTCCTCTCCTTCCCTGCCTCACAAACCACTTAAAAGACAAAAAGGGAAGAAAATGCACCACTCACCTGGTTGAAGGTACACTGTACCCAGATCCACTTTAAAGGAGCCTATCAGCACACTCCCAATCAGTTTATTGTGCATAACCTGTTAGAAAAAGGTTTATTAAAGAATGTCACTATCTCTCTTCCCAGTCAGCATAAGAAAGAGCATCCAAACAAAAATCACATTTGGTTCAGAGGCAATAAGCAGCAACATCCAGCACCACCCAAAACTGGGGGCACGTAGCCACAGCAAATACAGCAAGTATTTGAAATATGTTCTTTACCCAACATTGTGCCAATTTAGAAAACAATATAATTGCATCTGAGTGGAATCACACATGTTCATCCCAGGTCCCTGGGTTATAGAGAACAGGAATTAGATGGATGCTCCTTCAGAGCAGATGCAGTTATATTACTTATCCTGCCAGTTTTAAATAAATCATAATGAATATAAACACATGGGACATAATTGGTTTCACACTAGGCTGCAGAAAACTTATCACTTTCTGTGCAATAGCTGAATTGCCATAAAAACTGAGTACACTCGGAGGAGAAAGAATTTAAGTGTTTCTTGGCAACATTTTGATGTGCATATAAACCAAGAGACTCAATTCTAGTCTACCCCCCACAACATTAATGAAATCGGAGAAGTGATATAGATGTAAATTAGATGGCAAGCAGGCCCCAGTGAGTCTGTGTCCGTATTCTTCCTGCCAAGTAATGAATTTAATTTAATTTAATTCAAATTTAATTAATAATTTTCAATTGCCATGATTCCCAGACCTATGTATTTCCGTGTCTGGTTTTCAAATACTTGCATGTGGTTCACTTTACAGACAAGGCAGAGGCTAGCAACATCTTCTAAGGGAAGATTTGCTCTAGAACTGTATTTCTCACAAAATGCATCTCACCTGGTTTCAGAATAGCTTAAAAGGTTGAAGCCTATTCCTTGGTTGTGGAAAAGCCTCTGAAAGAGGCTGAATTTTCTGGAACACCTTGGTCAAATTGCAAAGAGAAACTAAGCTCATTAAACTCCACAGAAGCTAAATCCAAATATTGAAAGTAAACAATCAAGCCTCCGACAGCATTTCAGGAGTCTGGAATACATCACATCTTCTCTTTGGACCTACACATCATAAGTAAGGATACTTCTAGATAGGAAGACTTCTGCAATTTTGCACTGGATTTGGTATGTGAATTTATTTTCTACACTTTTCAAGAGCAGGAAACATACATTTCAAAGTAAAGATCACTGACACCTTCATCAAGATTCACCAGAAAATTCAGGAAATTTCTAGTTGCAGTATAGTGTCAGTCCCTGTTAAGGGCCTATGGCCACTGTGTCACTGTGACCTAAGAAACACACTCAGTTGCCCTTGGTAATTCCTCACTTCGATATGGAAGCAGTCTCCAAAGCTGAAAAATCAAGAGTGGACAAAGGAGCAGTTTTCTTTACTCTGCTATTAAAGCTTAAAATTGAAACAACCTTGATGTGGAAGAGGAGCCAGTGTGAAGTCAATGCTTCATGCACAAGTACTGCTTTTCCTCAATCCCTGGTGCTGTCAGGTCCCATCATAGCACTGGACCCTCCCTCCTATGAGGTTGGACTAGGGCACTCAAAGAGTTGGGAAGAAGCCTTGAAAACTGTTGGGTCTCTCCCTGAAGCCAGGCAATATTACAGCTTTAGAGGAAGTACATGGGAATGCCCAAATCAACAGATGCAACCAGGACAGATTAAAGGGGGAAGAAGGCTGTAGCCTTTTTGTAGGAAAAAAACCTAGGAGCTTCTTTAAGACTCAAAAACAAGATGAAGGTATGTGGTGAGTCTAAAGTGGTGCTGTCTCATTGCTCTTTGCTTATTTCCTCTCCATGACAGCATTTCCAGAGAGTGTCAAATGTTAAATGTGTAAAACTCACTTCTCTGTCCTTGAGGTTTCCTTTGTGAAATGTAAATGCTCCTGTTCCACTGAAATGATGCGGGTTTCCATTCCCTGCAGTACACATTGCTTTTAATGCTGAGGAAATAACTCATTGCTTCTATCAAACACTCTGCATCTTTCCTGATCCTTTTTATTCCAAGTGTGCTTTCTTCTAATGCAACAAAGCAAGTGAGTGTGAAGTTTATAGCAAACATCTCCTGTCTTCTCTGAGGGAGAACATCATGTCCGCACCATATCTAATTAAAGATTAGTGTCTTTTCACTTGATTGTAGATGACCAAAGGATTTTCTTCCGATTTTCTGAATGAGCACAAACACACATAGTGTTACACTGAGGAATATTTCAGTAAGGGAGATACAGTTTTAGCACAAAAAGGGCACCTTAGTTTTATTGTGGTATTACTACAAGTTTGCTGAAATGTATGGGAAGAGAATAATGAAGAAAACTATCTAGTAATTAGCAAGTGCTGGGACATTGAAAGTCTCATCTTTCTCTCAAATGTAGGGTTTGAATACATCTAGACTAACTGCTAAACTGATGGACAAGGGCACTAATCTATTTTGTTTTCCTTGAGCTTCCATATGCAGATAAGTTCATTTTTACAGATTAAGCAAATTTGGTGCATTAATTATTGCTGATAATGGAGGCTGCCAATCTTTGTTTTTTCTTAAACAAGATTTGTGCTAAGCAAGTGCTGTGAAACTTTCCATCCCTCGGGGTTTCCTTTACTCCAAGCACACATATTTCCTCTCTTTGTTTCTGTTCCCCTGATAGATTGCATTCTCCAAAACTATGTTGCAAGGTAATGAATCTCTGTTTTCAGTACCATACATGAGCATTTCCCAAGGTTAGTTCATTGTTGTTACTGAGTTTCTTCCTAAAGTCATTTTTACCTAGAAGACCTTTAATTTCTTAGTGTTGTACCTTCATCAGCTATAAATAAAGTAAGTTTGCTGAGCCTGATGAAACTGTGCAGATAAACAGCAGGTAACGGTGACACATTTTCCCACACCCCCAATGCAGTCAGAAAGCTGGCACTTTCCCCTCCACCACTGGATATATGGAATCTTTATCAAAAGAATGTGAAATTGGAAAGACTGGCCATATCTCAGAGAAAAATAATTCTACATCCCCCAAAGCAGCAGCAGCACCACACAGGAGTTGGTGCCTTGGCATTGTGCTGATACACAAATCATGTCTGAAACACCTATGGGGCCACATGTTGTGATATGTCATAGCAGTGAGGTGATATCTACTCCCATGCCATTGTCAGCCTGTAGTAAATTCTGTGCTCACAGGGAAGATGAGATCAGATCTGCAGATACCTTATGTAGTTATGCACTTCATATATTTGAGCTCTGTGTGTGATACAGTGGATTTGAATGGAACTTTAGGATTCTGACTGTCAGTTTACTCCCAGCATTGGAAACCTAGTTGTCCAGCTGCCCATGTGTAAATGAACATGTTTTATTCTGTAGCTGAGAAAGGTCACTCTATTAGCAGCTCAGAAAAGAAAGTAGAGAGTGATGTGTCTTATAGCTCCTGAGCACTGCTTGTTTCTTTCAAGCTCAACCAGCACACATCTTTTCCTGGTATACATTACTGAAATAGACAAAGCTCTTCAGAGAAAAAGAACTTTTCCTGGAGCAACAACACACTGTTTATTTGCCAGAGAAGTCTCTGACAAAATGGATGGACTTTTAGCAAAAAAAAAGAGTTCACGAAGAACACAGCTTGTGATATTTCTAAATACAAATACAGCACTGTCCAGAGTCTCATGAGATCTTTAATTCCCTAGCAGCTTTGCTAAGTGTGGTGATGAGTTTCGGACAAGATAATTAACACGGCTCCATAGACTTCCAAACTGCACATCATTATCTAATGCTCCAAGTCCAAGAGCATGCATGTCTTCCATCAGGACTGTTCCGAGATGTCACAGAATCATAGAGTCATTTAGGTTGGAAAAGAACTTTAAGATGGAGCCCAACCATTAAGGCAGCAATGCAGAATCCATCACTAAACCAACTGCAACATCCACATGCCTTTTAAATCCCTGCAGGGATGGTGATTCCACCACTTCGCTGGGCAGTCTGTTCCCAATGCCTGTCTACCTGTTCAGTGAAGAAATTTTTCCTAATATCCAAGCTAAATTTCTCCTGCTGCAGCTTGAGGCCATTTCCTCTTGTCCTGTCTCATTGCTTAGGAGAAGAGACCAACCCACACCTGCCTCTAACCTTGTTTCAGGTATTTGGAGAAAGCAATAAGGTCCTCTGATAGTTTTGCTGGAACTTTAGTTGCAGTGAGCAGTGGAAGCAGTACTGAACTCTTGGAGACAGCTCCCAGAGCCCCTGTTGAGGATAAGGCATCTGCATTAATTTAGTTTAGTTAGAAACAGTTATATCTGAGGAACTGATACAAACCAGAAGTTTCAACTCAGTCATTTGGATGAAGTGGCAGCTTGAAAATTAGATGGATGAAGACAGTGAGGAGAAGAGGGACCTAAGCTGAATTTTGTCATTCTACCTTGCAGTTTGCCACTCCAGCAATGAGTGTCCCTGAAAATGCAGACTAAATCTTCCTTTTGGGTTATGCTCCTTCAAATCTCTGCTGTCTCTCCTCCTTATCCTCTCTTCTATCCTTTTTCTGTCCCATACTTTATGCTGACTTTCTAGCACTCATGGTACCTAAAATTATGTTTTTTAAACTACATTAAGAATCATTTTGAGTTGAAGTCACACAAAAAACAATGACCTTTATTTACTGTGCTAAGCTTTCCTAGATACTTACAGAGATGTTGATTATTTTGTCAAACAGCAACACCTGTGGTCCAACGAAATCAAACACAAAGTACTGTGGGAAAAGAGGACAGCAGATCAGAATCATCCTTGTGCAGGTAGCCAGGGCTGTCAGCTGCATGATTCAGCATTCTGTGTTACTGCACAGAGCCTCGGTGAGATGCTGGGGGTGCTGGGGGGCAGTGGTGGACAAAGAAAAACTCTTTCCTTTCCCCTGACACGTTTCTGCCACGGCCCAGACTTGTTTTCTACTCTACTCCTTGCATGGCTGCACAATACTTGCTTCACAAATGCCCATGAGCCTCAGTGTGAATCAGAAGGCATTGTCAAAAGGGACAGGATGCACAAGGAAACGTAAAGGACCTGTTGGTTTTGGGGGTTGTTTTGGCCTTGTTTGTCACCAATTGGAACAAACATATGTCAAGGAAAGGCTAAAACCATGAAATAGTAGAAAAGGGAGTGGAGGTGGTGGGGGTGCAGTGCTCCCAAAAGGATGATTTGAAAAACTGCAGCAGCAGTGGGGGTAAGACAGAATATAGTGGAGAGGGTGGAACAGGTGGGACAGAAGAAAAAGAGCAAATGGATCTAAACCCAAGGGAGTTTAGATCCCAAGGGAGTTTAAATCCAAGCTGGTGCTTGGTCTCCTGGAGAGACCTCCCTGCTCAGATGTGGAAGTGCTGCAAATTTAATTCACCCCCTTATGAGCTACCAAATGGTAGAGTTGACCCAGAGTCACTGAAGAAAGTGTCTTCTTTAAGAGAAAGCACCTACCTCATTGTAGAAAGGGGCATTTGTGCCTTCCTTTACTGTAGTTTGCTTCTTCTCATCACCTATCTCGATGATCACCACAGGATCGATGTTCTCACCCACCAGCTGCCTGGCCTCGATGATGGTGATGGCAATCTGTGGGGCACAAGGACAGTGAGAACACTCCTGGGCTCAGGTGCAGCCCACCTGGGGAATTCACAGGCACATAAGGGCTGTCACCCCCTGCTCACCTGGTAGTTCTGGGATTTCATCTCCTCTTCATGAATTCTAGTCACCAGCTTTGCCCTGTTTAAATGACAAAAGAAGTCATTAGACATCTCTAGGCAAGGGCTGGTACTGGGACACACACTGGAAAGACTTCTCAACAGTAAACCAGGATTATTTATGGCAGACAGCTTTGTTGTGAACTGTTAGGCTTGATTTCATCAGCAAAGACCATCTCTGTCTTTCTCATATACTTTTTGATAGGGAAATGTTTTGCATCCACACAAACCAGTGCAGCTACCTATCATGCATGGCAATGATTTCACTACTTGATCCCATCAAACATTCCCATTCCTCCCCGGACTGCATTCCTCTCCTGTATGAAAAACACAACTACACAAGCTCTTTGCTATAGAGATTGCTGTTCCCTTTGGCTCATTTTCTTTAGCAGAGTTCCTTAGCACAGTCCCTTTGGCTCATTTTCTTTAGCAGAGTTCCTTAGCACAGTTGAAGCACTCTCAGGATCCATTTCAATCTCTTCCTGCACTGGATAGCATCTGGTGATACCACTGAGCTGACAAGTGCATTCCACTCTGTCATGTGGGAGAGCAGGAGTGGAGAGATCACTGCTGTCAGCAAATGGATTTTCTGACAGACATATTGTTCTAGGATAATGCCCTTCCTGGGCAGGGTGGAAAAGGCATTTAGGAGGATGTTAGGTAAGATACATGAAGGAACACCTTTTCCTGTTTGGGCTTAAGGATCCAAAAGCACTGGACAAGGCATCGTTGTTCATTAGGTCTTCCTCTACTTCTTCTTGTTTTCCAAGAGTGTTGTGGAGAAAATTTGCACCTCTATCATGGTCACCTGATGAAGAAAACAAAGAAGTAAAACCCACATCTGATTTCTAGTAACAAAAGTCTCACTTGGAGCAGAACAGTGAATTTATCATCATGAACGGAGCATTTTATTTATCTGGGTGTCCCAGTTAGAGATACTCTCATGGTCTGTATCGAGTAGCATTGATTACAGCAGCAGCTCCCCTCCTGTGCAAAATCATTTCCCATATCTATGTGGCTGTAGCCACTCTCCACACCCCATGTGCACCCATGACAGGCACATGCACACTCCTGAGTAAAGCTGCCAGCTTTATTGAGCCAGCCCATCCAGCCATCAGAGCCTATGAAGGTTGTGTACTTAAGGTTTCTGAAAGAAGAAGAACTTCTGGAGGAATTACACACTTGTAATAAATTATCTACCTGTAAAGTAGAAAAAAAAGCCCCCAAAAATGTGCCATCTCTCTATGGTAAGAGGCAGGCTGACATTTTTAGTTTACCAAATAGAGCAGTATGAACTCACAGAATCTGAACGTGGACTTAATGAAACAGTTAACACAAACAGAATTAGCTCTCTGTTTATTTGGGAGTGATAAGGAGTTTACTGCCTGTTTTATCAATGCTAAGCCTTAAGACACAATTCAAATGAGTTCACATGAAATCAGACCTAATATAATCCCCCACCACCTGCTCTTCCCTGTTGCAATATTGATTTATGAGGCCTTACCCAACACATCTTTGTTTGCAATAGTCAGCCCTTTCTCGCCTTTTTTCTTCTTCTTCAGCTTCATGCCAGCAAACAGCCCCTTTCTGAAAAATTAAAGAAAATTGATCAGCGTTGTATCTCCAAACCTTTTTCTGTACTGGACTCTAATTTAACTCAAGGAGTTGTTAAGAGGGAGTTTTGATTCCCAAGCAAGATCGTTATATTCTGAATTTCCTTTTATCGACAGCAAACAAGAGAAAGCTCTTTTTGCTTCATCTGATTTAGTTTCTTTTTAAAGTTTGGCCATGTACAGGCAAACATAATGTGACAAGAGCCAAAACTTCTGTTCAAACCAAGACAGCAAGATGCAAAGAAAGGAAATAAAACATAAATTTCCAATCTACCAACTTCCCACACATGTAGTTCATTCCTTATGCCTGTGACAAAACCAGAGATAAAAAGGCAGATTACAGGATCCAGATCAAAAGCAGTTTTCCACTGAATTAAGATAAAGACATTTGTGTAAATTCCTTGGTGATGACACCCAAGGTATCAGTGGCACATACACCACATAATTTAGGTAGTTCTCACTCCACTTCAGCAGCAAAGCAATGAACAAGTCTGGACAAGGGTTTCTCCTCAAGCTATATTAGAGAGATGCTTCTGCCTAACATCAGTTCTTCCAAGAAAATAAATATGCCATGTTTCAGAGGGAGAAACAATCTGTGCTGCTTGCGAATTTTGTGCTATTAACTCTACCGACAAACAAGCCAGGTAGTGAGAGTCAAGCACAGAGGATTTAGTACAATAGCAGCATTTTTCAGGTTCTTTGTTGGTCACAAGCATGCAGTGACAAACATTCAGCACATTTCTTTCCCCCCCTGTCATTAGAGGATTTGTTTGCCTAAATTACTGTAGGTATAAAAATTTACCTGGAGAAGCACACAGCCAAACTAGCCAAAACAAGCAGGCACCTAAAAGCTGAGTAAACCTGATAGCAACCAGTGCTCAAACATCTGAAATCATTGGCAAACTCGAGCTGTGGAGGAAGATACTGCAAACTGGAAAGGGAAGTTGGTCATGTTTAAAGGTTGTATTCAGAGCAAACAAATTAAGTTTATTGGCCAGCCCAAGAGAAATGTCAGCAATGTAGGGTACAATAGCAGAAAATGGACAACTTCTGTGTGTCAAAGAATGCTAAAATCTGATCAGTATGAGTGCAAATGTAGTACCCAGACAAAAACATGCTTCAAGCAAAGCAAGAGTCAGACTGTGACTGGAGGGAATAGTCATTAATAAAGCCTGATGTGTTAACTGGGCTGTCTTCCATTATTCTTATGTTTACATAACGCTTGAAACTGCTTAAAGACAGAACTGCAGAAGGTGCCACAGGGTGACAGAAAGAGAACTGGCCAAGCTTTGGATAACTATGTGGTGTCAAGTGCAAAATCCATCTTTGAAGTAAACCAGATTTCAGTCTCAGGTTTTTAGTCTGCCAGAGGTTTGGGCACAAAAAGGCATCAGGCTGCACCTGAGCTCTCCTGCACCCCTAACCCCAGAGGTTACCTTAACCAAGGTAAACATGCAGAGAAGTGCTCCTTGACAGTGCCAGAGAGGCAGCAAGCACAGGTCACTTGCAAGGCTCAGCTACAGGAAAGAAGAGTGTGGGTTTGTTTACCAAGAGAACAGGGCTGCGTTCTCTGTATATGGGATTTGCCAGAGAGAATCTTCTCTGTAAGGGTCTAAACTAAGTAAATGAAGTCTTCAGGGAACTGAATGAATCAATCCTTCAAAACAGGCTCCATCACTTTGATATGTAAACTGCTTGTCAGCCAGTGTCAGTGTGCACACTCTAATACTGTGCACATGGGTAACATCCACACTGCTTAATAAAACCAGTTAGGCTTCTTTAAAAAGTTCTATGGCTACTCTTCTTGTGGTAGACAGTTTGTTCTCATGGAAGGAATAAAAAAAAGTAACCTTTCTCCAAATTTCCACAAAATGTTTTTCACTGAAGCTTTGACATAAATTCAATCAACTGCTGAAAACCTGAAAATTATTCCATCCCTTCCTCCCCAAGATGGTGCAAATTTTAACAAGAAAAAGTTTCAGCCTTCCATGCAGTTATACCAGATTTGATAATGACCCCAGAGTTATCCATACCCATCTATATCCCTAAGCCAGGCATAAAACTGTGTTCCACCTCTAGGTAAACCCCAAAGATATCGTGAGGAAATGTCTCCTGTGTTCTCCCAGGACCTCCTGGCTATCAGCAAGGCACAAACACAGGAAATCAGGAGAGACTTGTGGTGCAGAAAAACTCATTCACCTGTCATGGACCTGTGGGGAGGTTGGTGGTATTACAAACATCAGTGAAGATTTAACCCCCATAATGCTACATGATGCACAAATAGAGGTTTTGCTCCTTCTTGGATCCTACAAGTTAATTTGAGATACAATAAAGCAATATTGTGTCCAAAGAGAAGGCGGATGAAAGAATTCTTACGGGCTACCAAGAGGTTTCCTGTTTTAAGTGCTTTGATTAGAAGCAATTAAAAATCAGCCATCTCAGCTAATCAAGAACATTTCTTAGTTCAAAGAGGACTGAGAGTCCCAGCTGCGTTCACATGGGGATTGTAAAAAAATCTGAAGTTAGGAGAACTTTTTCTTTTCTGCATATGCACAGTACAATGCAGACCTTAGTTTATGACTGTGATTCATTGAGGTTTCTCTGATATAAATAGTAAATAAGAGTGGAACATCAACCATACCCCAGCATTTGACTATACTCAGACCATGGTGAATTTGTACCAGAACTTTGTAAATACAAGGGTTCATTTCCTGTTATCAGTGCCACAGGTCCACTGGGCCTCTGAATTAATTTTCATACTTCAAAAGAAAGACTCTGAAATTTCATTCTCCTCTTGTCAAGGTTCCTCCCTGGCAGCTTCCAGCTTTCAAAAAATTGCTTTCATGCCTTTCTTCTCATTTAAGCTGTTCCATCATCACAGAGGCTTCGTGATCACTTCCTGCACAGCATAATGTTCTCTCAGATGTCCAATAATTGCAATTTGCAGTCTAATTTAAAGGAAAGTTGGCAAAAAACATTGACTTTAGAGCTGTCAGCATGAGAGTTCAAGTGACCTTATTAATACTGAACCTCAGAGTTCCTCCACATTGTTTATTACTATTATATATATATAGTATTTTCTGCCAGCAAAATCTTTTCAGAAGTCTGTGTGCCTGGAGAGTTGATGTAAGAGGGGATTGACTTCTTGCTGTGGGAATGGTTACACACCATCCAGAGACAAACAGGAACTCCTGGGCTGCAGGTTACCTACCCCACTCTAGGCACTCACTGTAGGATGGCAGAGAACACTTCTCCCTTGCTTACAAAGTCAGAAGAATAAACTGAGCCATCTAAACACAGGCACGTGCAGCTCGAGGAGGAACCTTCTGTCCTCTTCTACAGAGTTCCCTCTCCATGCAGTTTTCCAGCACTTGTTCAAGCAAAACCCAGACTTGGGCTTAGCATGCATTAGACCAAGATTCTTGTCAAGGTCCATTTTTGTAGTCTTGAGATGCCCTTCCCTTGTGCTGGTGTGTGAGCTGCACTCCTGGTGGGCACAGAGGAATGAAACCAGGGAGTGAGATTTGGAAATACAGAGGACAGAAGCAGATACAAAGCCTATTTTATCCAATACATCTCCTGAGACCATCCAGTTCTGACATGGACAAGGCTGAGTGAGCTGCCAATGTACTCCTGGCAGCAGAAAATCCTTATTGGAGCAGCTGCCCTGCTTTTTCCCCCAAGTCCCTTACTCCCTGGAAACAGCAATCTCAGTAAACCTTTTGGAACCAAAAATGATTTAGTTCAGGGATGATCAAAGGTTTGTGCAGCTCAGCTCTGAGTCAGCTCCAGTGCCTCAGGATTGTAAGCCATGGGTATGGTGACTGCCTTGGCTGAGGAAGTATTAGAAACTGAAGAAAGAGGAAAAACAGCCTTCCTACACACGAATGTAAATTTTGTTAGGTGGGTTTGTATCTTTGGATTTTGTTATTTGCATTTTGTAAGATGTCTTGGTGGGGTTTTTATTCAGCTCCTTAAAATTCCACTTCTTTCAATGTAAGTTCATTTACAAAAGTGTTTTTCAGTAGATTAAACAGTACTGCACTAGGTGAATAATTATCTAGACATGATTAGTTCTAATTTCCATGAAATAAACACAAGCGACAAGAACCTAATTCTCTAGGTTATAAAGATGTTTCTCCTTTTCAAATGGAAAAAAAAAATTGACATGTAAGAATGACTCTTGGCTCATTTTATTACTTCCACAATATGCACTAGTCAAAGAAATTGAAAGGAAAAGTAAATTATCTCATAACTTAAACCCCTTTTGCCAAAGAATAAAATATAATTACAATACAAAGATGGGGCTTCAAAATGAAAAGTCTTACCAATCTAAAAGAGTCACATAAGCACTGGTGGTTAATTCAGAACCATTTTTTATTAAGATAGTATGTCATTTGTGATAATAAATGAAGTCCCAGAGAAGAAATTTATTGCATTACATTTAATTATCAAAGAGGGCTGAATAAAATAAATTCTATGATCTTGGGCATATGGAAAGCCAGAAAATCTTAATGAGTGGTTACTGAGGTACTCATTTCACACCTTCTTTTCTCAGTGTCCTGGGTTGAGGTGTATTCTATTACCATCCTCATGAGCTGTGGAAATCAGGTGGGGCAGTGTTTCCTTGCCTCCTCCCCCCAGACTATCTTTCTGTTAATGGCCCATCATTGTCCTGCTGCATGACTCAGAGATAACTCCCTCCGGACTATCTTCTGTTAATGAGCCTAATCAACACTTGGCCTCATGACTCATTACCCCATTGTGAGATGCTCCAACCAGAGGGAGGAACCAAGCATCCCATCGTGGATATAACTGGGACTCTGAGCACCAAAGAGATGGGGGGGGCTCGGGCTCCACTGGATTTCCAGAGGACAGGAGCTACACAGCCACCACTGGACTTTCTGAGGAAGAGCAGACCCCTTCTACTACAGGATCACCACTTCAGAGGATTGCAGCCACCATTCCACCAGACTGCTACCACTACCCTGCCTAACAGGGACTCAGGTTGTATCTTGACTCTGTCAGTGTTTTCTTTTACTTTCTTTTCCTTTTCTTTAATTTCCATTAAATTGTTATTCTGACTTGGTGCCTCTCACTGGTTTGTTTTCAAACTAGCACACTCAGGATTATAGAAGTTCAGGGAAAGACTTTGCCTGTTTATTCATTTAATTTACTCTGTTTCCCAGTGAAGGGTTGCTTCATTCAGTATACTGCCAGATCCTTCATCCTGTTTCTGTAAAGAACCTCCCTTTATCCCCATATCCATTATTTCTGCTGTGGTTCTTTCAAAGCTTGGAGCTCCTACGAGCTGCCTTAACCTGTTTACATTTTTCTTGATTTCTCCCAGTTCTGCTGTTTTGACAGGTCCAAGGATTTGCAATAGGGAAGCTTCAGCTCTTCAAGAAGGTGAACACAGAATCCTGTATGACAAGCTGCAATTTAAAAAACAGCTGTGGCACACACACAGGTTCTGAATCTTGGGGTTTTTCATATCTGTGTGACATTGGGATTTTACCTGTCTTGTCTCAACTATTAATATCTCATCAATTAGAAAACAAAATTGCAAGCTGACAATACAGTGGTCAGGATTAGTTACACACTGGCTCTGTGCATTCAAGAACAGGCTCTAAAATAGCTACTCAGGAGAAATTCTGCTGTCTTCAAGGATAATTCTGTGTGAAACTTCAGTTTCTTACACTGCAGCGGTCAAAACCTGAAATCAGCCATTAGAAAGTCATAATTCTGAATTCATAATTTATGAAAATTCAAAATTTTCATAATTCATAAGAAATGAGAAAAATATGTCAGGGAACATCTTATGCCACTAAATTACTGCATTTTGGCTACAGCTTGCTGCTTTGTCTTCCCCTCTCAAAAGGAACCCAAAACTCAGCAATGCAAAGAAAACACTGTGAAGTGTGATCAAAAGAAGGTCCTGGCAGAGTCTATTCAGCCTGAGAAAGAGACGATAGCCTGGTTTTCAGGAGGTGCAGTGAGGTAAAAACAATGAAGCATGTCTCAGAAGTGTTGAACTGGCCACCAAACACTAGAAAATGGTCCTGGAGTCATCCTTGGTGGTCTCTGAAGTCAGCAGCTCAGTGTGCAGCATCATTTAAGAACACCACACCATGCTGGGTGTTGTCAGGATGGGTGTTAGAAAGAAAGGAGCGAGTGTCATTTTGCCTCTAAAGCACTGGTGAACCTACACAAGGTCATTACACAGGATCACAGAATAAATCAGGTTAACAGCTCACATTCTGTGTGCAGCTTTGGCCTCCACATCTCAAATAAGGCAACAGGGTTAGAGAAGGCACAGAAAAAAGGCGGGAAAAGTCAGTTTAAGACAGACTGAAACAGTTGTAACTGTTCCTTTGGAGAGGAGATAACACAGTGGGAATAGGATGAAATTTTATAAATTCAAACTGACAAATAGGGTGAAAGCAGAACTGCTTGTTACTCAGAGTAATTCACAGCACCAGAATAAGGATGCACTTGACGAAACAAGACTGAAAATACTAAAAGGACCTGACAGGGATGTATCCATTAACGCTTGTGATAAAAATGTTCTGGATGCTAAGTAGAATGGACCACAGAAAGTGCCCAGGCTCATGTGCTCTCCCTGAATATTCCATCCTTTTGCCACTGCTGGAGAAAAGCACAGTGCCAGATGAACGCAGGATCTGACCTCACAGGATATTTCTCCTGTTCTGGTCATTGCCTGATCATAAATACCAAATCTGTGCATGGCTGGGTCACCTGGCAGTCATGCTGGATTTGAATCAGGTATGGGTTCATGATCATGTTTCTGTCTGAATGATCAAAGCACACAGCACAAGTTTTTGCCAAAATTATACCTAAACCAGCATAAAGCCTGATAGTGAAAAACACTAAAAGTGGAACACACTTGAATAGGAAGCTGAATTCATCCCCAGTTAGCACAGCCTCATGTGATCACTATGTTTTTGAGAGGTACCTGGATTTACTGTATTGTTTAACCACACCTGAAGTGGTCTTTGGAAGTGAGCTATAAAATAATGAGTGACATGGAAAGATGGAGAGAAAGGGAGTGTCTCAGTTTCACTCCCCAGACCACAAAACCACAGTGCTCAATGGCATTATCAGGCAACAAGTTTAAAACAAATGAGGGTGTGAACAAATGAGGTGTTCTTCAGTGAGACACATAAATCATAAGATGCATTGCAAGGAAGGTCGTTGAGTTAGAGAATTCAGCGATATTTTGAACATATTAATGGAGTTTGTGGACAGACAGTCTGATATCCATTCAGCTCAAACTTAGGTACATGAAACTGCTAAGGGCCTTGCTCATACCTATTTCACAAACTGCATTTCGAATTATCCACCTTTGGCCCCTCTTGGGAAGCACAAACGGGTTTGACACAGTTGCTTCCATGTTTTTCAGCATTTTAATAAAAAAAAATTGTTTCTCTAGATGCAGAAGAAGAAATATCAGGCATACTGATACACACTCTGAAGAAGCTGTAATTTGAACTTTTGCATTGTGCACAGCTCTGCCTCAAATGATCTAAAACTCCAAACTCTGAGACGGTTTCAGAAACAGCAGCACCACAGCACAGAATCTCTACAAACACTGGCCGTTTACCCTGGTACACACAGCCTGTCCCTTCTGCAGAAAACCAATGACTTTTTATTGACAAATTTAGCATCCTTATGCATCATGAGTCATGACAGCAAGGAAGCCACATCCTGAACAGATGCAAATTAGTGGTCATAGTCAACAACTTTTCTCATGTCAATGCACAAGAGCTGGATAACAGCTCTACTAAACACATATGCCTGCAAAACAATGCAGTTGTTACATGCAGGGAGGTAATTTCTTTTGTTCCTGTGCCTCTTAGAGCTCCTTCCTCCCTGTACAGGGATCCTGAGCTGTCACCTGCTGAACTCTGAAGGACTTTCCATGACTTTGTGCAGTTAGAAATTATTAGACAGCACAAGGTATTTTAGACTAGATCTATATCAGAAATAATAATCACACCTCCAGGAACAGTTAAAACAAGCATTAAAGGACTTGTTGATTTTCTTTTCCTTCAAGGAAAAGTCTTTAAATATAATTAGCTGAATTTATTCAAACCTTGGAGGAATTTCCTGAGGGGATGAGACATACCTGTGGGCCTGAGGTGCTGCTGTTGAGAGCTCCATCCTGCTGTTTATCTTTCAGTCTTTTCCTTTTACATTGTGAACAGGCTCTACCAACTTCCAGAACCATTTACATTGGAAAGGACCTCTAAGATCATCAAGTCCAACCACTAACCGGAGACTGCCAAGTTCACCACTAAACCGTGTCCCTGAGTGCCACCTCTCCACGTCTTTTAAATACCTCCAGAGACGGTGACTCAGCCACTTTCCTGGGCAAGCCTGTTTCATTGGTTGATAACCCTTTCAGCAAAGAAAGTTTTTGCAGTATCCAATCTAAAACCTCCCCTGGCCGCATTTGAGACTGTCCCCTGTTTTTCTTGCTGGTAGTGAATGTGGTGCCTGGTTAGTCAATCTGGTAAACACTGAACAAGAACAAAGATTTATTTTAGTGCAAATATTAACTCCTCTTGCTCTGCAGAGATCTGCAGGAGCCAGTCAGTTGTGGAAGGCCTGCACTGCTCTTGAACAACAGCTCCAAGCTAAAAAGCCACCAGGATTTTCACACCCACCAAGACACCTTGAAGGAGTTTAGATTTCAGACAGCCTTAGCAACCACTCTCTGGAAAAATAGGCCTATCTAAAGTATTCTTGCATTTGCACTCACTTCTTTTTAAATAAGAACATTTCTTTTTCTCTATATTCTTTTTTCCACCCATAGCTTGCCCAACTTCTCTCTATTGCAGCCCAGTGTACAGGGCTTTGGATTGTGGTTCCCCCTTCTACTCCTCCCACCTCCCCAGTTCAAAGGCTTAATATCTGTTATTTTTAGTTAATAAACCAATATATCAGTCACAACTCTTGCCTCCAGTCTTCTAAGTACAGCTACTTCCTCGACATTTCCTCTTGGACATACTCCAGTGCTTGCTGAGAACAAATCACAGAGGGACAGGACCACTTTTGTTCTGCACTTCCCAAAGGCCATTTTTACATTGTTCTTAACCTTGTCTGATGGGAGATGGCCTTTAAAGAGGACAGTATATTACCATGAGGTGGAACATCTCATTAAGGAATCTCATCTCATTTGGAATTAAATATTTGAACCCCAGCAGAAGGATTAATTATTCCCAAAATACATAATTAAGTTCCCTGCCATGATGAAGTACCCATAGCATGTGAGGTATCAGTAATTTTGCTGGAGTGAAAAATGCAGAGAAATTAGATTACAACAGGCAGCTAAACCCAAGTGGTCAACCATGGTCAAAATTCTCCATCCTTTTGTTTCTTTCAGCAGAATTTAGGGAGATAGCTGCCTCTGCACACTTACTTGTTCTTCCTCTGTTCAAGAAGATTCCACCCTAGCTGTCCACAAGCTGCCCTGCCTTTCACCAGCATCCATCACACTCTTGTTTGACTTGAGTGATTGAGCACAGTTCTGCTCAGAGGAGAAATGGTAATTAAATCGGATATCTCATATGCTCCTGTATCTTTAAAAAGCATATGCAAAATTCCTTTTTCTCCACTGGAGTAGAAAATTAATGCTTTTTTTTTCATTAATCCTTCTGAATTTTGCAATTAGCCCCAAGTTCTTGTGCTGGCTTTAACTGGGGATACTCATCTTAAATTTCTTTTCTTTTTCTCATCTTCCTTGTCTTTCCCAGTTTTGGGTAATGATATGCCTATGCTACAAGCAGTTACTGTTGCTTTACCTAGCTAATTCCCTTAAAAGGCTTAATAACTTTCGCATTAAACAGCATGAGCTACACTAAGGAAGGGAATTGGAACATGGATAATAGCACATAATAGCACACCTAGTCAGGCGGACTGGGCTGACAGCAGAACAGTGTGGTCCCCTGGGACACTCCACACAGCATGGCCATTCTAAAACACTTGGACCAAAGTGAGGTTTTAAAGCACCCTGCACTTAGATGAAATCCTAAACACTCAGAGCAGTCAGTGAGCCCTCTCAGTGGAGAGGATGCTTGCAGTCTGCTAAAATTTTAAAAAAATTCTCTCTTGCAAGGCTGAATTGAGAAATGATTCATGAGCTGTACAGAATGGTTTCACTACCCTGACCTAGAAGTTGCAACCAAGTAAGCAGAACTGGCAGCTCTGCAGGAAAAAAGCTGACAGGGAGAGAGAGAGAGTCCTGGGCACCCAAGTACATACCAGTAGATGATCAGTTTTGTTTACCAACATCCTGTCAGGCAACCAAACTCTGCTTACCTCTCCAGAGAGCTTCTCTGCCCCACTGCAAGCACCCTACACCACCTAGGTCTCAAACAGCTTATTTTCTAACTGGGCAAATCTTCCCATGAGACCTGAAACAATCCAATAACGTCCCCTTTGCTCAGCTGGAAATGGTGGCTCTGCGTTGAGTATTCAATTAGCGCTTGAATAACAAAAGCTGAGGTGACCATTCAGCAGCTGCTCTGACCTAATTGCTAATTGGGACTCTTTCTTGCTTTTTTGCTTTCTTAGAAGGTAACAAACTCAAATCTTTATTAAAAGGGGAGACACTTTGTTGGGAAGAAGGAGAAAAGTAGAGACTATGTTTGTCTTGACTGGTTCATTTTCCGTAGGAAATGTTTTCAGACTTAGGAAATTTAACGGTTCAGATTCAAAGTGTAAAGAAGTGTAAATCAGCCTTCAGGCCATATGGGGTGCCTGCCTTGAGCTGCCAACAGGGCTTTTTTAAGAGCATGTAAACATGTACACTGCTCTTCAGTCCGTGTGCCTCCAGACTGGCAAGCCTGGCAAGAAATCTCACTTTATAACTAAGTGCTGTAACAGCAAGGAAAGGCTGTGAGGGTGGTGTCTCCTGTTCTTGTTGCTGTGAAGGACCACGTCCCAGCTGCAACTTCAGCCCAGGTTTTCTGAAGTTTGTTTCCAGAGCTGCTGTGCAACAAGTAGGGCAGAAGCAGACTCCATGTGTGTGTCTATACACACTCTGAAATCAAGCCATGTTTGCCAAGTACGTGGTACAATGGAGACTCTTCTTCCAGGAACTACCCTTTCCATTTATTACTGCTCACTAGAAAAGCCAAGGGTGCCCTATAGAAGCTAGAGACTGATTTAGTGAAATAAGACCGTGTAATACTTCCTATCTGTATGACCATAGTACTGACAATTCCATTCCTCTCACCCTTTGCTAGTGAAACTAAAAACTCTTCAAGGCAGAGACTTTCTGTGAACATACCCAGACCCAAATGCAGCAGGGTCCTGGCCTTTACCTGCCATTGTATCAAAGACAGTGAAAAATGTTACCATAGTAATCCTGGCAATTGCTGTGGCACACAGTAAGTGCTGGGTGAGGGGCACAGTCCCCACGGTTGGGAGAACAGTCTTCAGGGTGGTGGTAGCCAAAAGTGAAACTTTCGTCAGCAGATGATTAACAGCATCTTACTAAAGCGGGTGTAAAACAAAGGGGGCTGGTTCCAGCTGTGGTGTTAATACAGGAAAGCAGCAGCAAGGAGCCCCACAGGTACCCTGCCTTCACCAGATGTCCATCACAGGTCACAAAACACATCACAAATCACTGCCTAGGAGGAACACTTTCCCAAGCCTTGCCCCCTTTCTCCCCTCCCTTAGTAAATCCAACCTCAGCAACATTTGTTAAATTAATGTTTTTCCCCACTATGCTCAAAGTTCAGATTTGCATCTCCCACTCGCACCCAGCAGGAAGACCCCTGCACCAGCTGTGAGCCTCAACCCACTGGCCAAGCACCACAGGACAGTAGTCCCTCTGCCTGATGGATTGCTCTGTGCCACAGGAACAGAAGGACAGAAAGTGCTGGCATGTTCATTTTATGAATCTGAGGCTGAACAGAAACTCCTTTGTATTTACAGAGTGGGTGTTTCTCTGAGCTGCCTGATAAATTAAGGTGGTGGCTGTACCCAGCACCAAGTTATAGGATACTTAGGAGTGTCAAGAAGTAGAAAGCTTACATAAGGGGAGTTTCTCAATAGTCAATAAGTTAAAAAGGTGACTCAGCCCCTCTCCTGTCATAAAAAAGTAGACTAGACCCAGGCTAAGCCCAGCTTCCAGTGGAAGGCAAGGGATAAGAAGAAAATCAAGATACAGAGTCTATTTCCAGCCTCATTCCTGCCATATCAATAAAGTTGTGTAGCTTTGAGTGGTCTCTTCAGTTAATGGATTTAAAACATTTACCTGTCCTGTGGGAAGAGCATCAGACTTCAGTGGTTTGAAATGTGCTTGGATCAAAAGCATAGCATTTATAGAGATGGGCTGGTGCACCTGAGGGCAAAATGGTTCCTCACAACTACCCTGGGCACTTAGTGATCCACATGTCTTGTGTTCAGTTTCTTTAATGGGTGCAGAATATTGTTCTCAGTTGCCTCTGAGACTCTGAGGGACCTGATGCCATTTGTTGCACTGAGACAGGTAGTAGATGCCCTATCTCTACATTCCAGGACAGGCTGGACAGGTCCCTGAGCAACCAGATCTAGTTGAAGATGTCCCTACCTATGGCAGGGGGTTGGGAGCAGATGACCATTAAAGATCTCTTTCAACCCAAACCATTGTATGATTCCAAATCAAACTCGGCATGTTGCTGCCAAATGAAAGCAGTTATAAACAGTCGTGACTTCATTTTGTGGCAAGTCAGAGAACATGAAGCATAAATCATTTGCTGACAGGGAGTCCTCAAAGCATTGGAATGACCTCTTTTGGAGAAAATGATACTTGGTTAGAAAAACTGAGATGTTAAATAGGCTGTCTGATCAGCAGGTATAAATTGGTGTGTTCTCTCAGTGACTGGGTGGCCCTATAAATGGGATTCCTCTAGTTTTTCAGGTAAGAATACATGTGTCAAAAACCATGCAGAAGCATCTAGCTAATGATGCTTAATAAGAGGTTTGATAGAGCCAAGTGTAAAGAGCAGGATTTGGCTTTTGTAAGTGGTGCTGCAAAGCTTACCACGGTCCAAATGAAGTGCAGATATGGAAGTCGCTGTACAGGGTCATAGCAGGAGCATTTTTCCAATGCTTCCTATAGCTTTGAGGAGCAGGTTGCAAGGTGGTCACACAGGGATAGAGAGTCAGAACCTGCTGGCCTCCGCAAGACCTGGCTGGTGTGGGGCAATGCTGTTGGATTATCCTCAGTAAGTGTATTTCTTCCTGAGTATTGAACAGGTGGATGCTTTGATGTAAAGGAAAATATTTCATATTTGAGAAATACAATGCTTGTGGAAGTGAAGTATTACATTCAGTGTCCTGGCCAGGGAGACGTCAGTGTTCTGATACCATCCCTAACTCAATCTTTTAGCTCTTGCTTTACTAAAAATTTTTATTTCAGGGAGACAAATATATACAAAAGGTCAGAGGGAGTGGTACTCGGGAGTCCTGAGTTGTAATCCCACCTTTGCTCAAGGCAGGTGAGCAGCTGCTGGCAGGTCTCTGTGCCCGTGCTTCCCCTTCCACCTCCCTGCTTGTACAGCAGGTGTTGCTACGTGGCTCAGGCAGCATAAAGTGACTCAGACTCCTGCTAATGCCTTTGGTTCTACTGCAGTCATAAAAGCTACTGTATCTGCAGAAGTAATGAAGCATCAGTGACAGACTAGGGGTTGTGCTGGTCGGCAAAAGAAACCTGCTCAGCTGCCAAGTCACAGAGCAGTCTCACTGCCAGGTCAGCCAGGAAAGGTCTGTATGGCAGTGATGATACTGACTTAGTGCCCTGTGAGTGTTAAAACAAGCCTGGGGCTTGTTCCTGACCAAGCCTTGTTTTGTGAAGCCAGGCAGACAAGCATCCCTTGCTGAGCCATTTCTCACAGGCAGTGGTTCAACTCTTCACACGCCATGCCATGCCTCAGTATTCAGCCCATGCTTTGCAGCTCAGCTGTGCAATCTACCTCTCCCCAAGGGGCTTGTTATTTTACAGTACTCACAATATACTTACTCTTTGATTTTCCAAAGTCCATTAGCAAGATTTGTCAGCAAATTATTGTGGAGCTAGAAAAGGAGAGGATTCATCAATCCCATCTGGGGGGACTTGGCCCACAATATTATGTATGTTTTGGACACGGCTGTCAATCCCAAGTCAGAGGTAGTCTCTTGTCAAGGTATGAGTTAAGTCATGGTGGTTTAATTCCTCTCCCTGCCTTGCATTCCTGGTTATGGAAGGCTGCCTGGGTCATGGATATGAAACACAGGGCTGCCCTACTTTGTACCAAACCCTGTCAGTGCCAACAGCAGTGCCGTGAGCTCTCACATGCTCTGATGGGGAAACAAGGCTCTGCCTTCTGCCCAGTATGACTATCAGGACTCATCATGACCCAAAAATACAGACTACCAATATAACCCTGAAACTGCTGGCTAGGTCATCACCCTCCCATGATGACATAAAATATACTATAAATGTCAATTAAGCAGTGACATTTGCAAAGATGCTTCTGTTTTATCAGTAGATTGTTTGCACTGGAACGTAACCATTGGCTTGTGGGCAGGGAAGTATTAATCCCAAATAAATCCTTTCTGACACAGCAACAAAACCAGACTGTTTGCTGAGGGAAGTGCTCAGCATCTCAGCTTATCACACACGCAAACTGAGATTCTCTACCAGGTAGACATGAAGTACAAACACGGCTCAGGAGGACAAGCAGGATGGTTTCCATAAACAAAAAAAATGTGAGCACAAAGCAGCTCAGAAGTTACTACACCTGGCACAGAGCTGCTTTTTTAATCCAGCCTCAGTAAGGTTGTAGCTCACCTTACCAAGACAAGTACAGACATCCAGAAGAAAGGGTCCTGGTGAGCAAATGTGGAGGGTAAGGGATGTATATTGCCCTCCCAGAGTTCTACCAAAAGCTACTGATAATTCTTGAGCATATAATATAGTTCTCTATTTACAAATGCCTATGTATGAGATTGAAGTTATGAGTTTTGCATTGCCCACGGACTGACAACACTTTTTCACTTCCTGTGTCCCTGTGATCCCACACCACCAACATTAGATCTCTTTCCTTTTTAGATCTATTCTTACAGTATAAATCTGTTCTTATTGTCCCTACTTTAGTCCCAGTCCAAATAAGTGAAAAGACCACAATTGACCAACGTAAAAGATGCTCCTAGATGAAGAGGCAAGCAGCTTGGGATTCTGACATTTCTTGAAACAGGATGAACATCCCACTTACCTTAAAGTGCAGAGGACTCATTTATTCTGGCTCAGTGGGGCTGTGAATTGCTAGAGCTCACCAGTAACGTATTCCAGAATAACCTCCTGTTCTGCAAAACTTTCAAATTAATCTTCAATATGATTTTAGAGGATTATCTTCATAACAGACATATCTTTTGAAAACCAGAAGAACAGATGCTGCCTTCAGCATTTCTATAGATATCAAGTTTAAAGTGAGTATTTTATGGAACAGCTGCTGCAGTAATTCTGTTCTGGTCCAGACAGCAATCATTGCAAGGTGACTTGATTTTCACTATGGATAGCCTGTACCCTGCCAGGCCAAATCAACTCCTTTATTCTCCAGACCTGAACCACTCACAAGAGAGAGAGAAAATTAATAACACCTTGAACAATTACTTGTGTTGCAATGGTAGAGTGTGAGGATAATTTCCTGAGCCAAATCCCAGGGAGGCTCCAAAGGAAACGAGCAGGACACGGGACTCCTGCCACTCAGCACCAGGTGACCCTTTGGAAGTGCTGATCAGTGCCACACTACACATGTGTCCTGGTTTACCCTGGCAGGGAGCTAAACACCACACCACCATCCACTTACTCCCCCTCAGTGGAGAGGGGGAGAGAATAGGACAAAAAGGGGAAAACTCTTTTGTTGAGATAAAGAAGTTCAATAGGACAAAAATGAAAGGGGAAATAATACTAATACTTATACTAATACTAATACTACTATTAATAATAAATGATGGTAATAATAATAAATAAAAATAATAATAGTAATATTAATGATGATGAGAGCATATACAAAACAAATTATGCACAACACAGTTTGCTCACCACCTGCTGATGCCCAGCCATTCCCCGAGCAGCAGGTCACCACCCACAGTGAATTCCCCCAGTTTACTGTTCAGCATGATGCCATATGGTGTGGAATATGCCCTGGATCATTTGGGGTCAGCTGTCCCAGCTGTGTCCACTCACAACTTTTTGTGCACCTCCAGACTCCTCACTGGAAGAGCAGTGTGAGAAGCTGAAAAGTCCTTGACAGAGTGTAAGCACTGTTCAGCGACAACGAAAACATGAGTGTGTTACCAACATTATTCTCAATCCTAAATCCTAATCCTACAGCACTGTACCAGCTACTAGGAAAAAACCTAACTGTATCCTGGCTGAAACCAGGACTATGTGCTTCATTCTGATTGTGCAAAATGCCTTTAAACTGGACTGGAAGTCAGTCTCCTCTGGTGCTGCAGCAACTCAGTTTCCATTTGCTACCAGAAAATCCAAACCTGTAAAAGAAAATGTGTGACCAGTCCAGACTTTCCACAAAATCACACCTTAATCCAAAGACGGTTTTATCTTTCAAAGGAGAGGGTCTGAAAGTTCTGGACAAATATCTTCTCTCTCACTTTGTATCACAGCCATCCATATAACATTGTTTGTTAATATTGCTCCTTCATTTTACTGCTGCTAGAGGGAAGCAGCTCAAATAAAGGCTGCATAAAATGTCTAGAGCATTACTAATGTCTACAGTAAATATCTTTATGTCTAACCAACCAACTAACCAACCAATATTTGTGTCTCATCAGTGTCCTTGAAAGCATCCTCCCTTCACAGGGTGGAATTCAAAGGAGTGTGCTCTTTGGGGGTATGAATCACACTTTGTCAACAATAAGCACATTTGGTTGAACCAAGTGCTTTTGGTTATTGCATTATTTCTCAAGATGTTTGGAAGCAAGTTACTGCAATTGCCACAAACCCTGTTAGTGTCAGAGATAGAAATGGCTGATCAAAAATACCTGTCTATGCAGTCTGGCAAGGAGCCTGTCTCCACATAAAAATTGGTCCTCTTGTGAGGAATCAGGTCTGCATCATTATTATTATATGAAGAAAAATTGCTGGATGAATTACTAATAATGCCCCTTTGTATATAAACATACAGAGAGATAATTCTATTCATAGAATTCTATTCATAGAATCACAGAAAAATAGATTGGTTCGGGTTGAAAAGACCTTTGAAAATTATTCAGCCCAAGCCCAACACAGACAGGGACATCTTTCACCAGACCAGGTTGCTCCAAGCCCTATCCAAACTGGTCTTGAGCACTTCCTAGGTTGGGATATCTACAACTCCTCTGGACAACCTGTTCCAGTGTCTCACTGCCCTCATCAAAAGAATTCTTCCTTATGTCCAATTTAAACCTACTGACTTTCAGTTAAAAACCATTGCCCCTTGTCCTGCCACTACATGTTCTGGTAAAAAGTCTTTCTCCATTAGTTCTATAAGTGCCCTCTATATATAGAGAGGCTACAATAAGGTCTCCCTTGACCCTTCTCCAAGCTGAACAATCTCAGCTCTCTCGGCTTTTCTTCAAAGGAGAGGTGCTCCAGCCCCCAGTCATTGTTGTGGCCTCCTCTGGTCCCACTCCAAGAGTCTTTCTTATGTTGAAGACCCCAGAGCTGAACACAGTGTGGGGGCAGGGGACTCCAGGTGGGTTCTCACAAGAGCACAGTAGAGGGGAGGAATCACCTGCTGGCTATGTTTCTTTTGATGCAGCCCGGGACATGGTTGGCTTTCTGGACTGCAAGTGCATATTGCCAGCTCACGTCCACTATTCCATCCACCAGGATCCCCAAGTTTTTCTCCTCAGGGCTGCTCTCAACCCATTCATTCTGCAATACTGATATTGGGGATTGCAACCCATGTACAGGACCTCGTAATTGGCCTTGTTGAACTTCATAAAGTTCACACAGACCCACTACTCAAGCCTGCCCCTCTGGTTGACATCCCTTCCCCCAAGTGAATCTGCTGCAGCACTCAGCTTTATGTCTTCTGCAAACTTGCTGAGGGTATTCATATGACTCAAAGAGGAAAGCAGTATGTCCCTGAAGTAATTTTCCATACCCACTGTTTCAAAAACGTTTCATCCCTAGCACAATTGATTTGCTTTTTCTTGTGCTGCAGTCCCTGACAGAGCTGCTGAGTTGTAGTGAACAGGAATATAGCTCCAAACTTGAAATAAAGGTCCTCACTATGTCCACCAGTGTTGAGATAGAGGGAGGGAGCCAGAGTTTGGTCCCACTGCACATTAGCAGGCAGGATCCTCCTAGAAGACCAGTGGAGACAGACAGGCTCTTCCAGAAAACATTTAGCCACAAGGACTTATCTGGTGTTATGTGAATTGTTTTCAGGAGGAATACTTCCCTCAGGGACATCAAGCATCCTGGATACAACATAATACCTAAAATTAATCCGAATAATCCCACCCAGCCTGCTATTGACTTTCTTCTGTGATAAACCCTTTTCAGAAAACACTTGCTTTTGTTAACTTTAAAGGTATTCCTCAGTAATGCAGAATAAACATCAATGTGATAATAACTAGAAAATCTTTCTTCTTTGATAAAGATATCCCTTGTCTGCAGGATCAGTCCCACAGAACAATAAATGACTTGGACTCCAAAATCACATATATATATATATATCTCAGCAGAACAAATCCATTTCAGCAGAAGAAATTGAAAAAGTTGATATAAATCTTACCAGAGCTAATGCTAGTTTAGCTTTAGGTAGATATTCTTAGATTGTTTCAATGAAGGAAGCAAACTGTTAAAACAAAATATGACTTTCTATTCGCACACAAAAAAACCTTGTGCAGTTGTCCTAGGATTTAGGGCGAGGCACAAATTAAAATTTGTCGCTACACTGAATTTATTTAATCACTACAATTTATTTACTATTTATATAAATTATATAAAATTCTAAGGCAAATTTTCTAAGAACTTTGGCCAAGCTTTGGTCTTAGTTCCACATCTCTGAGTCTGTAGAGATGCTACAAAATCCATGAAAAAGTTCTGGGTTTGTTCTCCTACAGCCAAGGCAAAATTTGTTTTCTAGATCCACATTCTACAGCAAAAGAAGGTAGAAACAAGAATATATGCTACAAGCAGGACATCCTATTTAAATAATCTTACTGTTAACAGAAACACAGAAACATTTGACTAAACATGGATATATGCATATATATATATGCATATGCTCGAAGACACAAACACCCACATATTCCTCTGTTCTCTTTCAGCAAAAAGCCAGTGACCTTTCCTTATGAAAAACAAGCACTTCATAAATTAGAGCTAATCCCCAGCTCATGAATTGGATCAATTTCAGGAAAGTAAGATTATTTCCACCTGTTGCACCTGAGCATTAAAAGATTTAAGTGTCAAATTTTGCCTTTAGATGCATCCTATCGAAATCAAAACACATTCTCAATGGATAAACTGATGCATACATGTATCTACCTATTTATCTACCTATGAAACACAGCAATGCTGTTTCTAAGTACTTCTTCAGGGCAGAATCACAAAATTACAGGGAGAGATACCAGTTATGTTGGGCCGGCTGGTGAAGACACAGAAAACACTCTTGTACATTCACGCCCCACAGCCCTGGACCAGGGTGTTCCAAGGGATTTCTGTTTTCTCAACTTGCACTGCTGGGTCAATGCACACCAAGTGTGAGCCAGAGTGATCCTGAAGACACTAAACTTCGAGAAAATGGTGAACAGGAAAAGAAAAACCTAAAGATATGAGAAAAATGCTTGCCAGAGACATTAATCTCCTCCCATTTGCAGTTCAGTAGAATACATGATCTTCCCTTGAAGACTTTCGGAGCAAAAAATTAATAATACAAAACCTGCTGACTTAAATGCAACCCTCATGCAAGCACCTTAGTATTAAAGTTCTAAGTCTCTAAGTAGTCCCAAATCTCATTTGTTCTAACTGCAGATGTCTTACATTTTCACTGCCAAAAAAAAAAAGTAGAAGAGACATTACCTGGGCTTTTTTTCCTCCATCTCCTACACTTTCCTGTTGTCTGGTGTCAAGCTGGCCTTCAGCAACTCATCCCAAACATGCCAGACACACCAGTCTTCTTCCTTTGGCTGACACAGAGAATCTGCTTGTGTTTATGATTAACGCACCGAGAGATCCGCCACAGTAGGGTGAGGCTGTTTAAACACTTAATTATATTCATGATGGGTATTGTAGATAAGGTTTCCCAAAGCACTGAAGTGTACAAGTGCAGTTAGCTGCTTACTGAAGCCTAGCAAAAGTCTGTGTTTTTGGCTCATACTGCTCCTTCACAGAGACATTTTTCCTCCTCCTACCATGCTGCTGCAGTTGGGTGGGATCAGCTTATAGCACAGCCAGTGTTTTGGCTCATAAAACAGTTCCAGAGGCAAAATAGCCTCATGTTCTGGGGTGCAATAATGTCAAAATGCAGTATGCTGGCATTTTTTGGGTTATGGGGTATATGTCCTTTCACAGGCCTTCATGTGGTCCAAGTATTTGCTGCACTAACGCAGTTCCTGCTCCTTCTTCACATGCATAGACCCTCCCTCCAGACTTACTAGTCCAGACTTTTCTCCCCAGTGTACAATTATCCCAACAAAATCTATGGGAGTTTGGAAAAGATATCAGAGTGGATAGGCACAAGAAAAATCTTGCTTAGTTTAGTTCCTCCCACAGTTCAGAGTTATTGCTCCCTATATGTCCCAGACATACAAAAAAACTGTTCTCAATTATGAGGACAGTAACAACCTGCTCAGAGAGTCTGTGCGAACTCTGTCCTGGCAGATTTTCAAAACCTGGTTGGACAAAGCCTTGGGCAACCTGGTCTGCACTCATGGATCTCTCTCCTCTGAGCAGGAGGTTGAACTAGAGCCCACCCAAGGGCCCTTGCTCAGTTCTCCTGTGATCCTGTCCTATGATCCTGTATTCTGACACTGGGATGGTTGTGCAGTCATATCGGGATTTACAGCATGGGTTGAGGATGAAATCTACTCCCCATAGAGACGTTGGTCATACATCTTCTCTGAATTACAGCTTATGCAGCTGCTATATGGGAATCATTCTAGTTTCTTATTTCCCTGGGGCATTTGCAGGCATAGTATAACATTTTAGAATTATTCATATGGCAATTGATGTTCTACAGTCTCACAGCAGTAGACCAATGCAACGTTTCCATTAGTGCTTGAAGTGATGCAAGTGTAGACTTTGGGACAAAGCACAGGCATAGTTTAGGCAATGTCTTGCTTCACCTAATTAAATTAACTGAACATCAACCTGCTGACCAAATACAGAGGGTGTTAACTAGCTTATCATTTCATGTGTCATATAAAAAAACATACATATGCTATGCTGTGCTCCATGGTTCTGCCTCTTCCATGTATTAAAAAATGCATGAAATTAATAAAGAATAAAGAAACTGCTGTAATTAATAAGCAAAAAAAGAGGGGACCTGTCTCACTGAGCAGTCCATTGCATATGCAGTCATTTTTCTACTCAGTGCAGTATCTTGGCAATTCATTTCTAAGTGTTACCAAAGAGTAGTGTTGAAGAGTAAATGAGGAAGAAGAGAAAAGCCTGACTACTGGGCAAGAGGAATGCCTTAAACCATGAAGGTTAATTCAGGTCTTTCCAAACAGGAACTGCTCTCTATCTTAGTTAAGAACAGATTATGATAGAGGGAAACAGTAAAGGGCATCAACATTTATTACTATTTTCTAAATTGATTTTTTAGGGCTTATGGCTGTTTTAGCACTTGGCTACTCACACAGATGCTCTGAGTGCTAAGGAAAACTCACAGGGACACATTCATATCCCATAGTGTAGACATTTGTCATTGATGGCTTTTCACATGGCAATCTGAGTCAATTTAACAGCTCTGTGCTGTTGAGAAGGGATGGGGGCATCACTCCAATTTACCAGTCCCCTCTTTGCTCTCAGCCATCTTTCTGATGCATATGTTATGCCAACTATAGCAACACTCCTCTGAGACAGTTTATCAACCAGAAAGCAGTGGACAGTTTGGAACTGTCTTCCAGGAGGAACCAGAGAGTCTGGAGCCCAGGAGGAAAGGAGGGAGAGCCATCATGCGGTTGGGAACAGGAGAAAGGACAGCAGGGAAGATAGAGCCATCAGGGTGGCTCAGATCCTGGTGAAACCACCATCTTAAGCACTTTTTCTCCACTCACATGTTCCCTGTGTGGCCTATGAAGGTGTCAGGTGAGCAGTTTCTTCATTCCTTCACCCAATTATGTTTATCCCGACAAAGTAGTTCTAGCAGCTTTCTGAGGAAGGCTCTAGGTATGTTTAGGTGAATGCTCATCAGGACAGCAATTGGAAAAAGGAAAGGACCCAATCTTCAAAATAAGGATGCAAAGGAAGCACTGTGGCTCAACAGAGGCAACCAGTGCCATCTGCAGTGCTTCAGGACATCCTGCTTGGTCTCCAGTCACTGCTCCAGAAATAGGTGGGTGTCCTATGGATCCTGTGTTATACTTACCAACCCTTGTGTGTGGCTGGCCTCCATGACATCTCTAATGGCACAAGATGCCTGTGTTTATACAGTTCCAATTTGTCTTGTGATACAGCACTTTAGGAGCACTGAGTGTGACCCACTAGTTTTTGGTAGGTAATGCTGCAAGCCTCAGTTTCCAAAACTGAATAAAATAAAACAAAAGATGGAAACTCAATTATTTTAAAGGCAATTCCAAGCTATACTGGGTGATCTCAATCAGTCCAGCTCCCACATTCAAGAAAGTTTGTCTTTCATGGTGCAGAGCTCTTTCACTTCATAATTATTTCAGGCATTTTTCTGAGGCACAGTTAGTTCAGTGGATATTATAGCTGCCGCTTTACAGAACTACTTTACAGAATTGATGTAGTTTCCTTCACATTTAGGATACCGACATATCTTAAGGTGACAGAATCATCTCTCATGCTGACAGACATCCATCAGGTATCAGCTGTCCTCAGTTCAGCAGTCCAGGGTGCTTTCTAATGTGCCTGTCCAGAGGAGGCCAGCAAAGCTGTGCCTCACTGCTCTGCATGAACTGGAAAGGGCCTTTATGACATTAAGTGACATTAATCTCACCCTCGGTATTTTTATTTCTCTAATTCCCTGAAAGATGCCAGTCTCCTGGCTCTGTGGGAGACCACTGATGGCTCTACTGCACAGGGGACACAGGGGAGTTACTATGAATTAGTATTTAAAGTGGACAAATTCAACTGCATTCATCTCTGTGTAGAGACGTGCTCTGAACTACTCTGACAGTAATTTAATTTAGTTTCCTTAACTTTGGAAATGAAATAAATTAAAGTGAAATGAGGGACATTTCAGTGCCCTGGAGGAGGTCACCCAGAATTGCTGTGAGGTCTGTCTGATCTGCTTGAACACCATGGGGGCAGGAGAGGCTGCAAAATGTAACAATGAGCTGAAAAGCAGGGACTGTAGTGAAGGTTTGCTGTCTGCAGGAAGGAAAGGAAGAGGAAAAATGTGTCAATACCAGGCTTTTAGTCTGCTGATATCTTAGGGTTAATACGTCCTCACAGAAATAGCAGGGTACCTTGTAGCACAGTCTTTGCAATGAGAGATAATGATTGATGCCATTGGAAACCCAAAGTGGGGCTTCTGCTGTCCTCAGACTGTGGGATTTGGGTTGGTATTAATTGACACTAAAACCTCAAGAAGAACACGTGAACTTTTTTTTTTCCCAACAGCTATCCAATGATTGAACATAGAAAAATTTGCTGTGTTTCAGTAGTGGGAGAAAAGTGAAATCAGGTCTGTCTGGACCCATCTCCAGCAATGCACTGCTCTTTGGAGAGACCTCCCCGGCCAAGGGACCTGGGCACTTTCCTGCTTCCCAGGAAGCTGTCTTCTAGAAACATCATGACTCAAATGTTTACCCACCAATATCCCCACCTCTAACAAGGCAATTTGGTTGGGAGTTTAGCTGAGAGCAGCCACAAGGTGTGGCTGGTTGTCATTATATGGTTATCCTTATTAGTTTGAACAGTGCCATTATACCTGCAAGGCAGGGTTTGGGTAATGCAATGTAGTGCATTGAAGTGCTGAGCAGGATCCCCATCTGGGTAAAGCACATTGCTGGACAGAAATGGGAAAACAGGCAATGAGGAAAAGGGCTCCACCCAGGCAGATGCAAAGCTGCCAGAGGTCTTATACAAGTCAGAAAGAAAGCAGAAATAAAGACAAATTAAGAGGTTCATTTTGAATATTCACTCAGGGATTTAATTACAAGGACATTTTATTTATGCAGTGGCCGTGTCCAAGAGTCCCTTTTGTGGATGAAGCATCTATCTTCATTTTGTGACAAAAAGGATTATGCCACTCTACACACCTAGTTTTACACTCTGTGTAAAAGTCTAACATTGTATCCAGTTCTCCCAAAAGAAGACAACAGAACCTCTCAGGGGACAGAGGAGAGTGACTGAGGTCACCAAGGGCATGGGGTGCCTTCCAGACAAATTACAGCTTGGACACTGATGCTTGGAAAAGGCAAATGGGTGGGATACTTTAGGGCCTCTAAAATCATTAGTGGAATGGCAAAGATGAGCCCAAAACACTTATTCACAGTTTATCACTGAAGAAGCATTTTGCATAAGACACATTGCTACAGTGTGGAACAGATGAAGCCATTCGGCTGCTGCTACTTAGCACATGACCATGTAACATTGAGATATCAGAAGAAATTAAGGGTAAAGCTACTCCATTCAGAGCACAGAGTACAAGGTTCTTAAATACAGTTGGTTTTCAAATAAAAGGTTTTTTTAAAATTCACAATTAATAGATCATCTATTTGGCTTCTCTAGCAGTTCATGCTTCTTGGAAAAATTGGCTGAGTTTTCATGAAAAAATCCAGTCCTGAAAAGGTGGTTATTGGTGTAGAAGAATTGGAATAGACATGCACAGCTACTATAAAAAAATTTCCATGCTCTGAAATGGAAGAAGAGTTCTCATGTAAATGAACTACAAGCTGCCATAAAAGTTTGATGGCCCCTTTCTCTCTGCTTTCAGAACAGGAACCCCCTGAGGCACTCAGATGAAATTTTCTGCTGCCTAACCAAAGCTGGTGTGAAGTCTGGAGCATATCAGGGAGGCTTCGGCCCATCCCTGGCCAGCCCCAGCCTGGGCAAAGAGTAAGCCTGTGACATCCTCTCCTGGAACGGCTTGTGCTGCAAGTTGCTCAGGCATGAGGCCTCCTGGAGGTCCAAGCCTTCCCTGCTTTTCTCTGAATTAGTTAGTAGAGACAGCAGCAAGAGAAATAGCTGCTGGGAAATGGAGGCAGGACACACTCCTAAGAAACCCTGATAAGGGAGCCAAACCCTTCCAGAGATGGATTTTCTGGGTCTGCAGCACCTGAATTGGGAGGAGCCTCTCTTTCATTTTACTTCATTTATCAGCTTACCCCATCTTAAAACAATCCATTTCCCCACTTAGCCACCAATCTAATAAAAAAGGTGCAAAATGAAGACAGTCAGGCACAAGCCAACTCTAACATAAAAGGAGGATCTTGAACCTGCTGTCAAATTTCTTACTTTTCTTCTGCTGTTTCCTCTCTGCTTTCCTCTCAGAAGCGAGTTGTGCTGGAATCCACACAGTTTGCTAGGTCATAACCCAGCTAATGTGGATGACAGAGATGAGATCATCTCTCCTAACTCCACATATCTGCAGACTAAATGTTGATGTGTGAAATAGTCACCTAGAACCTCTTGGTCAGTGGAAGTAAAGAAACATTTTGAGACTTACCCAACCTAACACATTCTGGAGAGGTCATGCAGGTGTGGACATCTAGCCAGGGAACCCCCTGAGTTCTCCTGTCAGGTTCAGGTTTAACATTTGCAGCCATGGCCCAGGAAAGAGGGTGGAATAAATGACCCAAAAGTCCTTCCCAGTAATGTGGTACTGATATTACACTCAATGGCATAACAAGAAGACATAGTTAATAACTAACACCATGAAGGGAGCAGCTTCTGTTCAATACCCTCCTCAAGTTCAAAACATCAGGCTACCCTAGTCTTACAACCAACAAGGTCCCCACACCATATTAGCTGGCATTTCCCAAGAACTCTGCAATGTTTGCTTCTGGTATCAAGTAGAAAGGACATCACACAAATACACACCAGACTGACCTGTCCTGCAGTGTGATCACTGACACCTTGTCTGCCTGCTCCACAGGCAAAGCTTCAGCCATGTCCTTCACTTAGTCTTACTTAACAAAATCAAAAGCAGCTTACAAAGGCTTGTATCTGGATCCCCCAATGCTTTAAATGAGCACCTTTTATTGGTTTGAAGGTAACATACAAAAAGCCATCTCTGCTCCATATGCATCCCTTTCTCCCTTTTACATATAGTATGAAGAGACTGGGATTTACACAGATTTATCCCGTGTGAATCAAATAAAATTCTCCTCATTTATATAATTACAGCTTCCCATGCAGCTCAGTTATAGATGCTTCAGGTTCCCTCTGTGATACAATTCTGTATAAACTATTCAAACAGTTGTATGTTCACAACCGTAATTAAAAACCTGGTTTACTTCCTTCCTCAGATGTGCTGCATTAGAAAAGGGAAAGAGTGTTTTTTTAATATGTGCACTTCTTAGTATTTCATACAGATATGCTCTGTTGGTTTATTTAATCCACAACAAGCTTATTCATTTACATTGAATCTGAAATCCTGTGGGTGACATTTTCATGCCCATATGTCAGCAGATGTCATTTTGGGATTGTTTCTTTCACTTCAACAGAAACAACTTTATACAGAATTTTCTCAGCAGTGTCCATAATTCAAATTCCACCTCTAAGCAAGCTTCCAGGCCTCAGTGGCTTGTCATATGCATCAGAGTGTGTTCTGTGCTTTAAAACCTCACACAGTATTACCCACAGTAACCTTCCATTCTCCTTTCCAAAATTTATCATGTACTGTCCTCTGTTGACCCTGAACCTAATTTTCTACAAGCAAGTTACTTTAAAGCTAACATTGCCCACAGAATTATTTGTATACCTTCTCCCCTTCTGCAAGACCAAGTAGTTACTGCATCCATAACATCACGTTCCTTTATTTTGTTTAGACCTTATTCTATAGCATAGGCTTGATAAGGCAAAGACAGCTATACCTTTGAAATGCTTTTCACTTGGGTGTGATTCAGACCAAGCCTCTGATCACATGATTTTTTTTAAATTTCCCAATTTCTGCATTAAACAGATTTAATTTCTTCTATAGGCACCTGTGAAACATTCACTCCTCCTTGTAAAGTTTGATTGCCATAAATTCTGATTTTACCATCTTTATATTTTTTTCTCTTTGTGTATAGCTATGGAGAATAGTTATTGCCGATGCCTTGCACAGCTCCCCCATTACTGTTCCAGCCTCAGCTTTGTGAGCATTGCTTGGAGAATGCATTTTTATCAATTTATGGACACCTGCCCACAAATTTCCATAATAGACGTGGGGTTTCTAAGCACATCTGCTGCTAATGGATTTGGAATTGCTCCATGTATTTTATCTGCATTGCTTTGCCTTCAAAATACTAGTGGTATAATTTGTAAAGCAGTTTTCATATTATCTCCTTATTTAATTTTCTTCTGTGATGTCTCAAACCAGGATGAGACCAGAATGGTGATGTCTTCGTATGGCTCTACTTCAAAGCTGCATGCAGGTCTTAAACAAGAGATCACAGCAGCAACAGGCAGCATTCTCTCTTCCTGAACCCTTGCAGACCAGCTCCAGGAACCAAAATAGAGCAGAGGGCCAGTTGCAGACACAGACTGTCTGAAGAGCAGCCTCCAGTACAGGCACCACAGGCCCTAAAAAGCCCAGTCACCCAAACACTGTAACTCAGAGCCTCAAAAATATTTCCCAATACTGTTGACAAAGACTTCTCAGGTGTGGCCTCGCTTACCAATATGAGGTGCCACTCTTCCCCTCATTTGATTTTATAAGGAGGCAAAGGCCCCTCCATGAAGAGCTCTTCCCGTGTACTGACTGTCCTGGGCCAGGAAACACCAACTCTGACTCTTGAGCATCTCACCAAACAAGCTTTCCAAATGATTGTGTTAACTTTTGGGCACAGTTAACACCTTCACAAATAGCCACACTGGCACTTCCAAATATCTGATAACCTGGCCCTGATTTAGGCATCCCAGATGGTGTTCAGCTCTCATTAGTTCTTGCAAACCACTCAGTCAGTACTAGCTTAATTCAGTTAAAGAAAATGACAAACAAATGTCACACTTTCTGATATCAAACCAACAAGTTGGAAGTGGTTTTTTTACTTAGTGGGTAGGGCACAAGGTCATTACATGGACAGGAACAATGCTACACATTTTTCACAAGTATTTCTATGACTGGGTTTATCTTGATTTTGTAATTATTTTATCATTCAAGATCTAACCAAGTATTGTAGTCTCCTTTTGCATTTTTTATTGTGTGTGGGTTTGGCCTTTTTTTTTTTAAATAGCCTGAGCTGTTGGAATAATGTCACCTGACAATTTCAGCCTTTTCTTAAATACTCCTCTCCACCTCTAGTATGATTTGGCTGCAAAGTAAAACCCATCCACCTGTCCACCAAAACCACCTACAGGCTGAGAAATCAAGGAATAACTCCAAATCTTATCTGTTGGGGCACTCCATTCCAGGTGGTCTGCAGTTTTTAATGTTCCCACATATCGTGCAAATCAGTCTTAAGAGATCAGAGAATTTGACACAATTATTGTAAATTATTTAGGCATAGTAGATATCAAATGATAGGCCAGGCACAAGTATAAAATTGGGCTATAACATGGAGTTCTGCCAAGTTGGTTGGTGTGTCAACACCCCTGTACACAGTGTGTTTGGACCAGGTGAGTCAATATTGAACAAGGAGCTAAATTTGAGGAAGTATCTTGTTATTTCAGTGCCACTTTTATGAGAATTTTCCTTATGATTTTGTCAAATATGTATTTACATAGTCAGGATTTCAGGTGCAACTTCAGAATGGAATATGCAAAGCCAGGATGGTGGTTTCTCTGACTCTGAGAGCCCACTTTCCTTAGCAGGGCACAGAGGAGATGGCAAGGCTGGCAAACATGACCCAGGAGAGTCACCCTTGTGGATCTCACTGGCCTTGTCCCTGGTGGGTACCTCCTGGCTCCATGTTTGCACTTCATATCTTTTTCCTTGGTCACACAAACCTCTTTCTCAGAGAGATGCTGCTGCTGGCCAAACACAAGTATTTTATATCTCCCTGAACTGCCTCAGCAACTGCTAAGTACTTGAGAGCGTCTCAATTTCAGCAAGAGTGACAACTCCTTAAAGACCCCACTCCAAATCTGGGTGCCACCCTCTTCACACCTATTCAGACCTATGCAGAGGAATAGTTCCTGCCCTCCAAAAATTAAAAACCTGAGCAAACAAGGTCTGCTTCTGTAAGTGCACTGCCCTATAAATAGACCCTGAGGCATAGCCTTTCTCTTCATTAACTTTACTTTTCACATCATTTTCATAAAACTCAAGTATAAAACTGATTTACAGAATGAGAAAATGGAAACAAAAAATGAGCTCCATAAAATAGGAGGTGGGTAAGGCCACACAGATTGAGCCCAGAGCACTCAACTCCCACTTTAGAGAATGAATGAGGCAGCCCAGAGCTCCATACTGAGCTGTAGAAGAAAGCAGAGTCATGTAGAGATGCCAGAAGCATCAGTGTGCCCCCAAGGCAGGAAATTCAGCAGGGCCCTGCTGAACCCTTGGAGGTGCCAGCAAGGGACAGTCAACCCAGGCTGTGATCCATGGACGGTGGGACCAAGGTGAAGTAGAGACTGCCCCCCTGCTTTGCATTACCCAAAACCTGCCCCAAGGGACCCTGAGCCTTTATAGGGGTAATTGTAATAACCAGACTCCTGTTCATTCACACCCTGCATGAATTTGTTCTCTCAGCTGGTGATGGTGGTCTTTAATCACCTGCACAGGTCTGGCTGAAACGTGGGTCCAAGTTCTCTTTGTGGCAGCACTTTCTCCCTACCTAAAGTTCAAAGAATGGACAAGAGCATTTTGGTCCGAGGACTTTAATCAAGAGTTTTAAACCCAAACCAAAGGCTAAAAGGAGCCTTTCCATCCCTCTCCAAACACCAAGTACACAGTCTGATTGCGGGATGACGTGATTTCACAGTGCAAGTTTGGCATCTTCAGTAAGATCACTGCCTCAAACTGGTACTAAAAATACAGTAAGTATGAAAGGCAAAGGTAAAAGTAGATGATGCTTTTTATACAAACAACTTCTATGCTCATTTTGTATCACTCTCTGAGACATTCAGGGCAACATTCCACTGGGCTCCATCTGACAGAGGCAGGAAAACATAGCTGCTGCCTCAAATCACACATGACCCAGCAAAGAAGAAAGGATATGAGAGATGAGGCATCTCCCTAAGCTCCCAGTGATTTGACTCATTGTTTATCAGGAGGGTTTGATTTGTTAATGGGAGGCAATATGTCTCCATTAAATTGTCTTCCCACACCGAACACATGCTGCAAAAATTATAGCCCTGGTTAAACAAGGAGGCACACACAAAGCTGCATCGCTTCGTGACAGTTATTCTGCCGAAAATTAAGTTAGGGATAATAGTTGATATTCTGAACTGCCATAAGTCACAGCAGAAATGCCCAGTTACTGAACACACCAACACTGCCAGGATCAACACAAAAACAGCCCAACCTCCTCACAGCACCAGCTCTGGTGAGTAAGGCAGAAAAGCCAAATACTTACTTTTCTGATTTGGAAGCACATTTGTTTGCCTGCAAAGAGATTGCTTTATTTTAAATAGGAAAAAATCCACTACACTGGGGACCTGGAAGCCAGATAAAATAAGCATCTAGGAATATAAATAAGAAAAAGCAGACAGAGAGGAGATAAGCTTTTTTGTCATTCATCTCAATAAACATGAATTAAGATTTTTTTTTCAAGATGTGTAATTCAGTTTTGTGAGAGGTACAGTGTAGGCTGATAAGCCACACTTTTCAATATGAATTTAGATATTAATATAATTGAAAGATAACAGAAATTTCAGATGTAATAAAATTTAATTAGTACAAAACAAATCCAAGCAGCACTGTGAAAGCCATAAAATCAGAAATGCAGCTGTCTGTCACCTGTGATATAACTTACTTACATCAGCATTTGAGCACATACAGCCTTTGCTTTTTTGCAAAATCTCTGTAAAACACAGACCTGGATTGCTCTCATACAGGGGTTTATATCCAGGGGTAGTATATCAAACCACTCGTACCCAGGAAATGGGAATACTTAAGAAATTTATAGCTTCATCCAAAAGCCTGCTTCTTCTTGTTGTATGTCTCCTTTTAAAATAACTAGCTGATCCTTCATGAAAGAAAATTGTGTACCTAAAAACACTATCACATTTACACAAAAAAAATCCGCATTTTTTAAAGATGTAGAAAATTTAACAAAATGAACTTCAGATGGAACTGGTTTGGGTGAAAATTACTGCAGATGGAATAGAGGAAAATTCAGGATCTGTGAGATTTCTCTGAAAAGAGCCACTTGCAGGAATTTCTGAGTGCAAAAGTGAGCAACTGCACTTCAGAGTCATAGACTTGCAGACCTCGGTATCTGAAGGAGTCTGCAAGAAAGTCTGCAAGGAAAATGCCAGACTTTGTTTTAACTCTTCTGCCTTCTCCACAGCTACCATGGTTTATGAAAGATTTAGCAAAGCTCATTTAACTGTCATGTTTTCACCCAAACACAGAACAGAATTGGAGGGAAGAAAGCTTGATGCTTTTTTGCAAAGGATAACCAAGATCCTTTGTCACTTATTTTTTCTCTTTCCAGGTAAAGAACCCTTGGCAAGCAGAGCTCAGAGCCCATCTGCTCTCTCCCTTTCCCCTCAAAAGCTGCAGCAGCAGAACCCCCATCCCATTTCTTAGAGATCCATTTCCACCATCGCTACAGAAACTCAGCTGCAGCAGCAGGAACACACAGAGCTCTGACCACATGCTGCAAATAATGTCATATCTTTATCTAGTCATTATATACACACACACACACACACACACACACACACATATATATATATATATATATATATGTAGTTCCAGCTCCCCTGTCATGGATAGTGATATCTTCCACTAGAACAGGTTGCTCAAAGCCCCATCCAGCCTGGCCTTGAACACTTCCAGGGATGGGGCAACCACAACTTCTCTGGACAGTCTGCTCCAGGGCCTCACCACCCTCACAGTAAACATGAAATGACATTTATTTCCAAAATCCCTGGGCATTTCTCCTGAACTGCTTGTATAGCGATTGAAACTTTCCATGATAAAGTCTTCCACTCAACAGCTTCTAAGGTATTTCCTTAAAAATTTCCATTAAAATGCGGGAAAAGCCAGGTTAAGTCATTGTCTGATAGAAATTCAACAAGGAGGTTAGTCTTCTATATCCTACCTGGATGTGTTAACCGTGATACTATGAATTTAGGAAAAAATGAAAAGAGACAGGAAACATGAGTCTTCGTCTCTCCTGAATGTGTTCTTCTGCATTATATAAAGAATCTCCCCTATTTGATGTGGAAGCAGGGAAAGGCTCTTTGAGCCAGTGTGCCCACGGTACAATCTGAAACTGCTCCAGCCACGGGTCCCCTTGCCCCCGGCTGGGCTGGGTCCGGGCGGGGTCTCAGAGCCAGCAGACAAACAAATAGACCAAAACAGAAAATAAACAGACCTCGGGTCTCTGCCAAACCCATCCCTCAGGTGCCAGGCTGCCACGGCGCAGGATCGCCCCGCCCTGGGGCAGCCCAGGAGGCACGGTGGCAGCAGAGCACAGGAACAGGCACTCAGGGGCTGGGTGCAGAGCAAATGCAAGACTTTGAGGGATCGTGTCAGCGTTTCGTATTTTATTTTCAAGTCAGCTACCCTCAAAAACAGTTTGCCTGTAAGAACGATAAAATCATCTTTATTTTTTCTGATAGCTGTTGCCAAGTTGCCGGAGCTTTCCCACTGCACAATTCTAGTCCCCCTTCACTAGCACAATTCTGCAGATGTATTTCACTACAGGCTGTTCCTATAAAGCAAACCCTTGGCTTGGAAAACCTTGAGCCATTGCCTGCCTAGTTCTCTTTCCAGATTTACTTCAGCTTCTGTTACCTGGTCTCTTGCAGGTTTAAAAGGTCCAGCAGATTTATAAGACAAATTCAGGCTTGAATCCTGGCAGCCAGTGCCTGAATAACTCAGGACTACAAAGGTCCCTATAGATAGAGGTCAGAGAAGCTGAAGCCAGACCTTGTATTTCTTTTATCTGTCTGGTTATACGGCAATGATTGCAGCAGCAAATTCAACAATATTTGTGAGAAGTTTTACCCTAATTCAAGTGTACAGCAGGAATAAAATTCCCATTTTGGCTGACAGTGGGATAAATCTCTACTGCAACCAGCACTAGGGACAGGTATGTGGATCTTGGTAGTGTCCCTGCCTGTGGCAGGGATCTGGAACTAGATGATCTTTAAGGTCCCTTCCAACCCAAACCACTCTGAAATCCTATGATTTCAAAACATCCCATCATTTTGTCCTCTAACTTGCAATGACAAATCCTTAGTGTCAACAACAGCAGTGCAGGGCACATTCCCAGAAACATCCAATTTAACCAAATATTTGCCAGAAAGGCAGGACATTGTGCATTTTGTGAGTCTGTTTAGAAATACTCTCTGCCAAAGAGCCATTCCAAACTACAAAAAACCAGCTGTGTTTTAAACTACCCGATGTAGGAATTTGCATGGTATTTTCGGAACTAATCTGGTGCATTGAAAGCCAAGACCCTTCAGACACTTCACCTCTTTTACTGTCACGGATCAGATTAGGTGAGTTGCTCCTGGGGAACTCGCTATTGTGGTAACCAAACTGGCTTTGTGAAGAAGGGGCAGTCAATAACTAACTCATGTAAGCACAAGTTAACTATTGGGAGACAGCAAATGTTAGTTCAGACAGAAGATGTTAATTACAAAGCCTGAGAAGCCGAATTCACCCTAATCTTGTCAAGATAGAGGGGACAAGGATCATCTCAGAGACTGCTGAATCATTCCTCAAAGGACTACGCATGCCCAGGGAGAAAGGTGAAAAGTTCACTGAGAGGATGACTACTGGCCTTCATCAGAAAGACCCCCGAGGAAGAGGAGAGGCCTTCCTCAGCGCGACCACCAGGACACACAGCGCGTGCGTGACCCATATGCTAATGACTTCCGATAAATAATTTGTATAACCACACCTGTCCCAAGGAATGTGATGAATATTCGTAATTTAACCCTTAATACTGTGTTGTAGAGAGCACCAGGTGTGTGTGTTTGGAGGAGTGATCCCCACACACCCGGCGCGCCGAATAAAGCAAATACCCGCTTCTCTGACTCTGTCTCTGAAGTGTCTCCTGGCCCGGTTGAGGCGTGATTCATTTGGAGCGTTTCAGCAATCTTGGATTCAGCACAATTAGGAAATAAACAAGTTTTTCACTGCACTCCATTGTAATGATACAGATCTCCACCCTTTTCCTCTAAACAAAAGGAACTTTTTGACCACCACAATGCCATCCATAACACTGATGTGATGGTGAAGCTGATGAGTCAGTCCTAAGGGGGTGGTAGGGACCACTGTAATTAGGACATCCCTTCACTTCTGTCCTTCTATTTTCATCCAGCTATTTACTTCTTATTCTGAAGTACTGTTGTGCCAGGTATCAGCCACACAGGCACAGCACCTGCTGCTCAGCAAGCCAAGAAAACTGAGGCATTACACAGAGTTAAAACCTTTTTGCCCTTTAAATCTCTCCAACAGATAAACCTATTGACATAGTTACAACCTCACTGCAGCACTTTGCCATCCACAGGGTACACACAGCAGCCTTGCAGCTGTCTCGTGTTGCCAACCAAAAGGAGAGGAGGAGTTTGGTTCTGCTGGTGAAGTGAAGAATATAACCTTGGTCAGTTTGGAATCAAATCAAACACCTGTTTTAGTATGATTCCCGCCCCCCCAAATTCCAACATAGGCAAAATATCTCACTATGGTATACATTTAGATTAAATCTGCAAACAGTTCAGAAAAAAAAAAAAAAGCCTGTTTCCTCTGCATTTTTTTAACAGGCAAATTTTTTGTCAAAAAAAAGTCATTCAAATAGAGCGCCTCAGCTCCAATCTTCAGCTTTAACTGACTTGTTTGCATCAGTAAAGAAATGGGGTGATCCTTCAGCCTGAAGTTTTAAAAAATGCTATGATTCTTTCAGGGATGATCATAAACAACTACATCCCCCTGTAGATACATACTTTGATATTAGTGTGAGCATTTTTTTCCTTGCTTAGATAAAAATGCTTCATCAATTTTCTGTTTACTATTGGTTTATACCTGATACAGGAAAAATCAACTTCATTTCTCTAGAAAATACTACTTATCTGTATTCTTTGAAGCGAGTGATAAAAACAAATTAGAGCTTGGTGCAGGCATGAATCTTTTTGCTATCCTGTTCCTTGCACAAGACTGCAGATTGGTTTGCAAATTTTTTAATCAAGTGAGAGTGAAATCTCGAGATAAATTTGAGCAGCAGAACACAGACAATTAATATTTTTCCTACTGCCTGCATTCACCCCAAGGAAGAGCTGCCAAAAGCCAGGCCTCTGGAGGACACCTGTGAGAGGTATGCAGCACAGCAGAAGGATATGTAGGGTATGGGTGCTGCATTTCTCCCTCCATATCTGGCCAGGAAGTTGCAAAAACTATTCTAGTCTTCAGAGTTTGAGATGACAGGCTGCAGAAGTGAAATTCTACCTTTTGCAGAATAAATATAGTATGATCAAAGGAAGACCTTCAAGTGATTTTTGTTTCCTGGAGCTCCCAGCGCACTGAAATGAAACTTCTGATACTCCTAAGCACAAACTGCCTACTGTATTTTTCCTAAAAAAAATTTTCAGCCATAAATACCAAGGTAGGGAGCTTTGCAGAGAGGAAGCTGTTCCGGTTTGGTCAAATTTAGAAATATATCCTCTGAGAGAAGGCACAACCACCCCTCCCCCACCAGGTTTGGGAAAAATAAATTTTCCTCAAAGGAAAGTGAAAGAGATAAAAACTGTTTATTTAACAAACACACAGGAAAAGGAAAATAATGCTAAATAATAAAATTTCACTATGGAGAAAAAACCTAGGAAAGTGTTAGATTCCTCCCTTTGGTCTCCTCGGAGCTGGGGCTTGGCCCAGGGCCAGGCCCTCTGTGCTTGGTGGAAAGTCCTCCCGATGTGTTCTGATATTGAAGCAGTCCAGCAGAAAAGGGAGAAAATCTGAAATTCCAGAGAAGGAAAAAAATTCAACTCTCAGTCTCTCTCCAGAGAAAAAGAAATTGAACAACTGGCCAAAAGCTGACTGGAAAAAAAACCCCTCAAGCTGGGTGCTTCCTCGCTTCCCTGCTGCAGCTGGAAAAAAAGTCGCTATCTCTGTGTGACCTTGAACAAGCTGCAAACTGCTTTGAGAAAGTTTTGCTCAGTTTTTCCTTCCTCCTCTCAGGCTCAGTTTAAAGGCATAGAAAGGCACAAGAAATAATTTCTGGGCATAGGGCAGCGATATGGGATACACATCATAAAGTCACCCCAAGACAGAAGCACAGTTAAAATACAGACCAGATGATACAAGTACATGATGCTGTCCCATCCACTGCTCTTTCTCACCTGAGGATGCTAAAAAAAACCCCAAAGGGCATCAAATAGAACACTAGCAAGAGGCCATGAACATCTTGGCCAATAAAATATTTGTGTGTTTTGCTCCAAAACCCACCAGAGAAGTTGGTTTCCCCTTGGCTTTGCCCAAGGCAGGCAGCAGCCTAGGCTCACTGCAGATTTGCTGCTGTTTGTGGCAGGTGAGGGCTGAACTGAGCTCAAAGCAGGAGCCACAAAACAGCATGTGGCATTCCCCTGAGAGGAATACTCAACACAGGACATTCTTTCTTACAGAGGAGCAGTCTCAGTCCCTGCCTGTACTGGGGAAGAGAAAGAACAGCCCCATCCCAGCGGGAAAGCCTCCTGGCTGCCACCTCTGTTCCCTGCCAGACACCCTGTCATCCCCTACACCTCACTTCTGATGGCACATGAAATCTGGGAAGCTGTTTGCTTTCCTCTCTGGCCACAGCATGAAACACCCTACATCAGCCTGACAGCCCAGCCTGAGGATGTTTTAATTACAGTTTCCAGGGCTGAGCTCTCAGTGACAAAGCATAGAGCTGCCATGGCTCAGCTCGCACTGTGAGCAGGGTTTAACAGAACCGTCATGATGGATTTTGGTTCCAACATCATCACTCAAGACACGACACATAGGTAGTTAAATATATGCAGAAAACCTCCATGCTGAAAATGGCTTTTCTCACCTCAGCACTCAGTGGCAGCAAATATAAAAGTATCACTGTTGCCAACAGACCATCGACTGCAACTCAGGTTCACAGATATATTTCTAGGTTTTCAGCACTGAGTATCTGCTTCAAACACATAAGAAACCACAGTTTGCAATTGCAAATCAATAAATTTCTAAAGATTGAAAAGTTTGTGTCTAACTTTAAAATATTACTTGGATTTTTAAAATTTTCTTTGTTCAAAATACAAAAACTGCATTATTCTTTAAATTTTCATCTCAGGTACTCGCCTTTCTGGAAAAAGTGAGCGTCACACTCAAATGATCTGTAAAACTAACAACAGCTCTTCCAGAGTCTGATGCAGTGATTTTTCAACCTCTTCAGAGCAGATAACTAAAATCCATTTACAGAAATCCCAGCACCCTGTACAAATCTTGAATACTTTGTAGAGGACTACAACACCAGCATCAGGGCAGTAGGTGTTAGGCAGGGATTAAATGCCAGGAAAGACAGCCACTTAAATAAAACTCTTCTAGCAGCCAGATACTAAACCCTCCAATCCTTTCTGCATTACATTCTCAGAGGTGCAACTCTATCCAGAACTGCTAACACAACTAATATCAGTTAATGTTCCTGTGCGTAAAATAAACATACAAGCCATAGTAAGTCCCTATCTACAACACTCTAATAGGTTTTAAAGATATTAATTGTTATAGTATGGCTATGCTTCATATGTATTTGGGTTGAATTTTATTTCCCATTAGTCTTCCACCAGGATAGTCTGATAAAAATATCAAGTTGAGTGCAGGGCAGCTGGTTCACAAAATCATACTAGGAAGTTAAAAAATTATGGTAAAAAAGCAACTATTAAATATGACAGCAAAAATGCCATGAAGCTCAGCTAAAGTCTGCAGGCACTGTGGTAAACTTTGAAAATACAATGTTCATCAGTGTAACAGCCTCAGACCCATATTCAGATGAGTGTTTCAGATCTGCTTTATGCTTTGAGCATTCATACAGCTCTTCATCCTGGAGAGTCCCAGCTCAGTTTTGGTGACCTCCTTGTTGCCTTCCTGAGTGCTTTCAACCAATTCCATGCAAAAGCTCAAAGGGTGTCTCCCTGACCTGCCATTTTAGGAATATCATGCAGACATATTTGCAACTTCTCACTTGTTTATTCCAGGCATAATCGCATGTTTTATGCCATTACAGTCCCTCTTGGTAAAATGCCCACTTGTGTATTTTGCTGCTGAACCATAATAAATTGTTATAATCATAATTTTAATTGACTGTGCAATGTATTTAAAGAATTAGTGAGAGAAAGTTCTGGGGAACATGGGGAAGAAAAGGCTGTCTTTAAAAGTCAGTTCTCCTTTTCTTAAAATAATTTGTTTTCTTTGAAGTTAAGAAGGATCTGAACTGTGAATTGATGTTTTGTAGTCTTTGCCTTTGCAATACAATTAACCATTTTTTATTGCTGAAAATTTCAGAAAGTTGTCTTGCTGCATAATTGATGCCACAGATAAAAAGGATTTGGGTGTTTCCTTCTGCAGTCATGTAACTATGCTTGATTCTCATCTTTGTGTTTTAGAAAACCTACTTGTTTCCCATAATCTGAGCATAAACCGCTGATTCTAGAGTCAAAGACAAAAATCCCTTAGCATAAAGGTTTTTTTAATATTTTATGACTTTTTTCAGGTTGGGAAGACTCATGCTGGCTGGACATGTAAGTGTTGCATGTCTGATAGCATGTGGAACAACGACCACTTTGGCCAATTTTAATCACTTCATGAGAATCATATGCCTTGAAATAAGGCAGAGCTTAGAACAGAAAGTTGTGCTTTTTCCACAGTGTTACCAGATTTAGATTTTAATTAGCTCCAGCTCATTCATTAACACCTCTTTTTGTCTTTGCTCTTCAGGATTTCAGTGTAGGAGTTTAAATCAGCTTATCAAGTGGGACAAGGATGATTTTTTGCTGTGAATTTCTATACCTGAGATCTCTCTCTTAACAGCATCAGACAGAAACAGTCAATGTGGATCCCGTGGGAGGGTGTCTGACAGGGTGATAAGGTGGGAGGCTTTTCACTCACAGACTCACCTGAGAGCATTTCCTCCTGACGCACTTGGCAGGGGAACACATCAGAGAAGGGAGAGAAGGCACAGAAGAAAGGAACACATATGTGGCACTATATCCACACAATGCACAGACACACACACAGCTTTCCAGAACTATCCATTAGACTCCTAGGTTTCAGTAGCAGCAGGCAACATTACATGGGAGCTCTTCACACCAAAGACAAAGCTGTCTCTGCCATGCAGGATGCAGAACAACCTTCTAGTACCTTTCTGGGCAATAACGTTAAAAGTTCAGTCAAGTTGGCAAATCTACAGCATATTCATTCCTTTGAGGCTTGGTGCTTTTTAGACACAGCCCAGTACAGAGGCAGGGCAAAGCTTGAACACCTCCTGACTCATCTCCCTCCATTCACCCGCAGCTGACCTTCTGCTGACTCAAGCCCTGGCAAGAGCTCTGACAGCAACGCAGGGAAGGGGTAAGTCAAGGGGAAAAGGTCTCCCTCAATTCTAGAACAGCAATGCGCTGTTCTGCAGGTACCATGCAAACATCACACTGTCAGCTGTAAAATCTCTCTGACTTTGTTATAACTCCTTAAAAATGCCACCTTCATGGGTGAAATATATTTTTTAAAAATTTTGAGTAAGAAGGCTTATCGCAAAGTCACTGGTGGCCTAACTATTTTTATTTAAAAATAAAAAGGCACAATGCAATCACAGTCATTGTCTTCTATCCCACTTAGAGCAAAGATAAGCCTGCAGCAAAATAACTTGATACACAGCATTGTTCTGTAACTTTTGGAGCTAGGAGCTCTATTTCTAAATATTAATAAGATATCCCAAGCCACAGAACACCTTCATCCATTTTCATTTGGTTTAAGCATTCTTTCCTTCCCTCAAAATAGCAGTCCCTGTCCTGAGCCTGCTCCCCACATCACCCATTCACAGGCAGCCTCACACAGCCTGAGAAGCCACTGAGCACTGAAGCCCCAAGCCCACGTGTGACGGACACACCAGGACAATGAGTTAACAGAGGGTGCCTGTGCTGTTGTAATAAAAAAGCCTAGACCTGCTAATGTGACTAAATACAGTGAAATTAATTCTTCCTGAGCCTGACCTGTGCCTCAGCAATGCAGATGAACTGTTGGCAGAAAGGGATAACCTTTTCTCGCAGCTATAATTAGCATGACACCATCATAATTACATGGGAATTTAGATGTGTTTGGAGAAGGAGATAAAAAGTCTGCTGGGATCCTGTTGACTGAACTTGTTATCCACAGAAATGTTATCATCTGGATCAGGGCTGGGCATAGACAGCTACAGGTGGTGGTATGGAATTCCAGAGAATGCTTCTTGCTCTGCACATGTGAGACTGGGGACATCCCAGGGACAGACATGAACAAACTCCTCCAATTTCTAAATAGTCAAAGCCAACTATTTGGTTCTTTTCTTTCATGCCACTGTAGCTCACAGTTAACACGACAGAGATGCAGAAAAATGAGGGTAATGAACTGTAGCTCAAGCATCCAGACTTCTGGGTTCCCTTCCACAATCATCACTGGGGTGTGTAGGGATACATGAGAGTGCAATGCAGTTCGGGGTGGCAAAATGAGAAAGCACCTGCAAAGGGCTGTGCTTGCTTGTTGCCTCCACAGTGTTGGGATGGTTTATCAGTCATGCAACACAAGAGGAGCTGAACAGCAGGATGCAAGATCACTGCAGTCAGGGGCTGGCTGTCCCTAACCCCAGCTAGTCCTGATGAGCTCTGTGTTAAGTGTATTAGATACTTATTAAATAGGTCAGGGTGCTCAGGCATGCTGCTAAGGCCTCCAGCCAGCCTTGCCAAAGTCCTCTGATGGAAAGAAATTGAACCTGGCATTTCCCCAGCAAAGACCTAGCCCAGATTAAGCTAGTGGCTTTCTTGCAGCTTAACCCTGGCAGAAGGGAGGTCAGTGCAGCTGGCCCATGGACCAGCTGTGCTGAAGCATCCCCAGGATAGCAAGCACAGAACCAGTCCAGCCAGGCTCCCTCTGCTGCACTTGCAGAACCAGAAATGCTCTTACAGCACCCATCTCCTCTGTGAGAGCTTTTGCAGAGGTGATGACAGTAAGTCCTCACGGCCTTCAGCGAGGCCAGTGATGCTGCATTTGCACCTCTCTGACAAAAAAGAGGCAGAGAAACAACTTGAAAAGGGCAGCAGGAGCTGGCAGCAGTGCTTAATGTCAGGAGTTGAGCTCCTGTGCCCAGTTTACACCTGTTGTTCTTTACCTCTGAACATAGCAGGGAGCAAAGAGCGGCTGTGAAAGATGTCTCTGCTTCTCACTCAGTCCTCCACCTTTTCAGTGCTTTTTTAAAAAGACCAAGACAAAGAAATTAAAATATATTTGTGATGACATCTTTCTTCCCAAAAATAATAGGCGTGAATTTCCACAGCCTTTTCAAATGATCCAGTGCAAGGAAATTTACTCTTGGATCATTTTCCATAGTAGCTTCAAAGCATATGTTTCCAAAGGCAGCACCACAGCCTCCCCCTACCCACTGCATGAAAAAGTAAATCTACTCTGGGGACAACATTTTATTTTTCTGCAGAGCAGTAAGTCAGCAAAGGAATCTAATTCACCCAGAGTATAAAACACCAGTGCCAATCTTTCACATCAGGGCAGGTAAAAATTGCACAACATTCCCCAAATGCAAATTTTGACCATTTTGTCGAGGGAAAACGTGCTAAGGCTGTAATTGCTTTACAGTCCCAGATAATTCAAGAAAGCACTTTCCTGGACTGACTTCTGAAGCCAGGGGACCTTTAGGTATCTGGTTACAGGATCATGGCAAGGAGATGATAGATATATATCCTTACAGGGGACATTTTAAATATATATAAAAGCATGCTCAGAATTGGGATACACAAATTCTGCTGGGACTTCAATGAAACCCAAGAGGAAGCCTTTCCATCTCCCTGCTGTTGGCACATGTCAGGTGTCAGAGAAGTGAAGACATCAAACTGGCTCACTGGAGCTGCTATAAAAAGCCAAAACCCTCAGGAAATATTCCCAAGTGGGAAGTTATATCCAGTATTACTTCAGTGCTGTACACCATTCCCTTCCTCCTCTTTTAAACATTTTTTAAGAGAAAATACTATAAAAACTGAAGGAAGAGGAACACTCCGTGGAGCAGCTTTGCACAGTGAGCAAATTGCAGGGTGTCCAACCTCCACATAGCTCCCTGGGGCAGAAATTTACTGAGGAAAACAGGATGGAAGGCAGGAAGAGCTGGTGGTATCCCATTTTATCTGCTACAGTGGGGATTCTGTAACACAATCAGACAAGGAGGCCATGGAAAAGGAGTATATACAGACAGATTCTTGGTAGATGTTTCAGAGAGATGTTTATTTCTCCAGCCGCATGGCCGGGGCTCTGCCGGGGAACTGCTCAATCCCAGGACCCGAGGGTCCCTCCCCGCGCAGGGGAACACAAAACAAACAATGGGGAACGAGGCTGACCAGGGGCAGGGAAACCCCGTGTCTCCCCTCAGGGCCCCTCTCCCAGGGCTCCATGGCAGGGGGAGGGACCCCGACATTTATCCAAGTTTATCTGCAAAAGTCCAAACTAGTTTGGAGGTAGGAGCCTGGCTTTGCAAAATCTTTTTTCTTTTTTTTCCAAGCCAAGCCTGACCCTGGAGGATAGCTACAGTTTTTACCAGACATGCATGAGATTAAAAACACCCTTGACAGGTAAGCTCATCTGATAACTTCTTTGAAGCACTTGAACATTTTCTGTAATTTTTTCCTTCATGTGCATGTAAAGTGGGATTGGCAGTTTGAAGCTTGCTATTAATTTAGCTCCAGTTTTAAACCTGAGGGACCATAATGTATGACAAAGCAAAATTTAAGCATTTGAAACCTGTAAGAAGACGTGAAGACAGAGGAAGGGACAAGAAATGCTCCAGGAGAGCGACCAGCAGCTCAGGTATGGCAGTGTAACACCCCACGGGGACACTTAATCCCAGGTTAAAAATAACCCTATTTCGGACTGACATCTCCTCTTTCAAGAATAATTACCCTCTTCCTGACATGCCATTCAATTCCCTGCTCAAGAAAAATTAAAAACTTTGTAGTGATTATGATTGGAAAGATTTATTTCAGAGATGCAAATACAACAATTAAAAAGGGTCCACAGAATTAAAAATAAGCTTGCTGCATTTTTTCCATGCATATAACGCCCTTTCTAACACTTTGCAAGGCTTTTGACAACATCAGTCTTTTAATTTTTGTTGTGCAGAGAGCAATCTTTCCAAATGTAATGGCTACATAAGCTCTGCAGCTCTGAAAGCCTCTGTTCCCAGTGCACACCTTCAGGAGACACCTTTCTTCTTACAGAGATGCTACAGCTCTTTCAGAGTCCTCTCTGCTGGTTATTGAACACGCCAGTGGCCACAGCTGCCCAGGGGCCCAGCTGTCCCTTCCAACCATGGGGCCCCTGCACAGACCTTTCTGAGGCCATCTGAGATGACAGAACCCCAAGATGCTCAGGAGCAGTTTGGGACACATTTGCTGTCCATCTCTTCTTGTCAAGCAAGGTAAAGGCCCTGTGAGTGGGAAGGGGAGGTGAGCCACTGGTGAGGCACAGGCAGGAGCCTCAGCTGACAAGACACAGCTCAACTCTGTCGTGGGGAAAAACCCTTCCCAAAGAGCTGTTATGTGCTGTAATACCAACACAGAGCAAGTCATGGGTTTGACAGCAGGGCCAGAGGAAATGGAGTGGAAAGATCTGCAAAAGCAGTGTTGGTCCACCAGTCCTGGCACAGAATGCAGCAGCAACAGCAATAAAATTCCTGCAAATCTCCTCAGTTGTGTGGCACCATCAATTTCTACTCTTCATTTCCTGCAACACTGCTAAGAGCCCAGAGGTACCCCAGTGTCAGGCTCCTTTCTTTGAATCATCTCACCAGTGCTGCTAACTGATCTCAGCACAAACTAGATGATCTCAGAAGGGATTTTTGCCATCATGACAATACTTAAGCAGACCACATAGCATTTAATCAAACTACGTTTACCATCTAAATATTTTAAGAAATCCACTTAAAGCTGTTCTCTACTCAAGCAAATGAAAATCTATTACGAACACTAAAAATTCTTGTGTTTTTTTACTAATAAGATCCTTGCACTAAGAATAATTTCTTCCCATCTCTCTGCTTCCCTCCTCCCACAAAATATTATGTGACTGTTAGCACACAAAAAAGCAAAGCATGAACAGGGGACACCTGTCTACTTAAGGTAATCCATCAGGCTGTGGCACCAGCTTGGGTTTGGAACGAGCCAGCCAACCCCCACCCCACTGCAAGGGCAGCAAGGAGTCCAGCCTTGTTTTGCTAATGTGGGATGGTCCAAAGGGGTCGGACATTGCTGACGTGGTCCAGGGGTCCCTTTTAAGCACAAAGGGAGCGATGGTGTTCACCCAGTGGGTGTACAAACACCAACTGCAAGCACACACAGCTGTTGGCAGCTGGGCTCTGGGCACTATACAATTGTCATTCCTGGGAAAAGGCAATTGGCCAGGTGGGGATGCAGCTCAGGCTGCCAGGCACAGCACACTAGCACCTGCTGGGGTCCTCATTGGGCAGTGAGGGCCCACTGCCAGCACACAGCAGGGGCCACGTCAGCCCTGGGGCACTTGCAAAGATGAAGGAAAGCAAGACAAAGGAAAATCCAAGCCAGGAGCTGCAGTCAGAAATTTAAACCTCCACACTGAGCTCATCCACTCTGGAGATGGAGATGCAGATGAATAGAGATAGGAAGGGAGAGAGTCTTTTTAGGAAAACAAAAGTATTTTCCTAAAAATCAAGAGCTCCTGGGTAGCTGCTCTTGACTCTTACCCTAGGAGAATCAGACACAACAGCACTTCTCTGCAATAGATTAGTATCATTTTTTAAATGCAAGGCTGCTCCCTGTAGGACTGGAGAAGTCCTGCCTGCTGTTAGGAACATTTTTAAAGCCCAGTCAGGCAGCAACTGGTGCTCTTCCAGTATCAGCAGCACTCTGGTCCCACTGGCAGGGAGTTAAAAATCAGTTTATGGAAAAAGCAATAGATTGTTTTGCATCCTAAGAAAGCAGTAGCTGGATTTTCCCCTTGATAAACAAAGCAGCTGTTCTGCCGAACTCAGAGCCAGGACTATAAACAATTCTCCTACATGGCATGCTGATTATTTTTTTTCTAATTGCTGGCTTCAGAGTTTCATTCCATAATATGCAGCTATTTATATGAATTATACTAGTTACAGCAATGATCATACTGCTTCAGAGTAATGGCACACCTGTTTCAAAGCAGGGACCGAGTACCCTGCAGACGTCTCTGCTGCAGGGAAAAGGATCCATTGCACACATCCAGGCATATCAGGCCCATGGAGTTCCCTTTCAGCAAATCAGCATTTTCTATGCAGTACTGCTTGTAGAAGTTGGCTTGGGCACTTCATGTATTCATGCAGTTTCGTGGGTCTGTTTTGTAGCCAAGACCAAACTCTTCACCTCTGCTGGCTTTGCACAGGGCTGGTTGCCTTTGCCCAACTCACCTCACTGAAAACAAGTTTAGTGACCTCCTCAGGAGCTCATGGCTTCACCAACTCAATCTTCAGGTTTGACATAGATAAATTAATTATTTCAATGCATAAGCTCACGTAAAAAGATAGTCTCCAGACTGTGTTGTCCAGAGGAACTGGCTCTATTTTATCTTGTTTCACTCCCACCTCAGGGCACCTTCACCTCCTGTACAGGCATCCTCAAGACAAGTGCAGAACACTTGAATTATATAGATCCTGCCATCTGTTCAGTAATGGATCTCAGATGCATCTGTGCTGAAGATTAGAGATAAAAATGGAGTATCACCTTCCCTCTTCTGAAATATTATCACATGTGCTACCATGGATAAACCTTCAGTTTTGTCATTGACATCAATTCAGTCCCCTCAAAACATATTCTGCATAGTTGTGACATCAGCTCTCTAGGAAGAGGGCAAGAAGTGTTGGTCTAATGAAGAATATGAGCCAACAAAATCACACTCCTTAGCCAAAGAAACTAATACTTTAGAAACTGCCGTATGGAAATTCAGCTAATAATACTTTCTTGGACTTCCTTGGAAACAAGTGTCAAGGAAAAGAGCTCTTTAGTTAATTCATGAGGTCAGAAATTCAGAGACAGCCTAGACAAAATGCTAACCAGGATCAATACAGAGCAAGAAAAGCACAGAATGCTACAAAACTGAACTTCAGCAGTCTTCTAAATACAAACCCCAAATCTCTTTCTGAATCTAGTGGCTATGCTAATATCATCAGACTTGCCAGGCTGCTGAGAGAGTACCAAGTTCAAGAGAGAGGGTGCTCCATGCCTATTTTCTTCCTATGCATTAAAAAGGTTTAAATTAACTCTTCCATCCTCCCACTCACGATTATAAAACCAATCTTCTGTAAGCAGCACTAAACCATGTTTCTCCTCCTTCTTCCAAGGTGCTTCAGACCCAAGTTTTCCATGTTGCTCAGACATTTGAGTCACACACATTTACTCATAACTGAATGACCCTTCCAGAGCTGGACTCCAGTGCTCCAGGAAGGCTGGGTTCAAGTATGCCTGCCCTTGTTGGATTTACAGCAGGTGAACAAACATGAACGTGAACCAGCTGCTTGTAAGTCCTATCCCTCACACTGAGGTTCCTGACTGCTTCAAAAGTCAGAACTCTGCCAACCTGGAGCTAATGCTTAACCTAAGAGATGCTGTCACATATGGCAGAGCACATTACAACTGGTGAATCTCATTTGTTTCAATATTTGCCAAAGGCTTAGTCCTATTGTTTAGACAGTTTTATAAATAGCTATATGATATTCTGTATGTAGCGTTTTAACCAAGTCAATTTTCTGAAGCCTCTTTATCGAGTAAGGAGAGCTCTGCCAGTTAATTATATAAAACTTTACCTAAATAGTATTCACTAGCAAAGAACATCCACTCGAATACTTTTAATTTAAAAAAACCAACCAACCCCTCCAAAAATCCAGTTTTTTCCTGCTACTCCTGTTGCTGGAAGTCAAGAAAATAGCAAGAGAAGTGCTGACACCTACAGGACACTTGTGTGTCTAGAAAAGTCCTACTACATCACTCACACTGTGGTAATTAAACAAGCAGATGGCTTCAGAGTACACAGCTACTCAATCAGAATTAATTTACAAATGACTGGAGTAATACTTCATACACTTTTTCAACACTTTAATACATCTTGTGAACATACAATCCAGGCCAATTCATGCTGATTTTTTGAAGCTCAGAAAGCTCAAAAAATAAGCTATCAGAGTACTTTCCAATTCTGTTTCTACTCCCTCCTTCCCTGTCTGCTCACAACCTTGGCACTTACCATTTTTGTGTCTACATTATTTTCCTTTTTTTTGGCAGGGGTGAGTAAGGAATGATCCCTGAGCACAGGTAATCAAAAGATGTATTTCCATTTCTTTATTCTGTTAAGAGCAAGCTCTAGGACCTAACAAGTCAGAAAGATGCTTCCCCCTTCTCCCAACACTTTTTCTAGACTATTATCCTTCCCCTCTACTAGTCATTAGTTTCTTCTCATTTCCATTTTTCCCCAGCTGAATGTAATAATTTAATGTATCAAAGGTGTCACAAACTAATGCCTCTATCAGTGTGATACTTTCAATTCACTTCTGTGCAGTTCTGCGCAATCAAGGACAAAGGAGTTTGCACAGAGAAGTCATGTGCAGCCCTAAAGCCCTAAAGCCTGCTACGAGGGCAGAGACTCAGGTTGGCACAACCTGAGGCCATTGTGCCACCTCACTCAACTGTGTGCACCAGATGGAACCCTGAGCTCAGCACCTCACTGCAGCTCCACAAGGACTCCCATGTTTCCAGGCCCAGCTCCATTCCTACACCCTGCCCAGCCCCAACCTGCCCTCACCAGGAGGACCATTTCCAAAAGACATCTTTCATACCAAGTAGCTCCTAAGAAAGCAATCTTGATTATCAAAGTCATCCAAAGCCATTTCCAAGAAGCGTTAAGAAGCTTGGCTTTGTTCCAGGGGACTAGGAGGAGGATTAACATTAGCTTCAAGTGCTGAACAATAAAACCAGATACATTTCTTTGTGGTGCAAAAGGAGCCTTGAGCTCTATCACGATGACAAAGTTAGAGAGACGCAGCAGGAGTTTTCAAGTGGAACAAGTGGTGAAGAGGAAAAACATAGAAAAAGGTAGTTACATACACATTCTCAATAAATCCAGGCCAGAATAAAGGAAGGTTTAAGCACAAGGAGGAGGTTATTTGGTTTCTTTCAACATCTAGGTCTGTATTTCTTTTTTCATATTGACATCAGATTCATTACAGTTATACTGCTAAAATGAATCCCCAGCCTGCATGACCTTATATAAACAATTTTGGTCTCATTTCTTTCAAGTTCCTAGTAAAAAACTGTCTTTAGTCAAAGCAAACAGGTAAGACACCACATGCACAAGTGCCTTCAAATACCCAGCATCCAAAACTCCAGGTGGTTTAGATTGTGGCTGGAGGAGATGCAGCATACACAATGCTCTTATCCTTCCCCTTCTCCTCACAGGTTAAGTACTTGGGATGGGAAAGACCACACTAGAAGAGAGGGCTTCCACTGATTAAACTGCACCTCTGCAGAACTGCTGGTGTACTGGGAAAAAGATACTTCAATGCCATTTGGTGGGCTTGAGCACTACGGTGACAGAGAGACATTTTAGAGCTGTGCCCAAGAATAAAAGTATTGCATGAGAAGGATGCTGCACATGGTTTGACCTACACCACAGTTTATTTGTAAACATTTGTTACATGTGCCAATAATTTAATTGAACACAGACTTTGTACAATTCAATGTGTAATATTAACAATGTCACACTAGAAGAGCACAACTGTATTCAGTTACAGTTGTACTTAAAACTTCCAAAATACAAACCATTTGAAACACTGAAGAAAGTAAGGGAAAATTTGAGAACAATGAAGGAAAAGAAAAAAGTGCAATAAGTCATGATCAAAAAAACTGAAAACAAATATAACACACTTCTTAGCTGGCTCCTGAACATCTTCAGGTATGTCCATCTAGCTTCAGTACTGCTTGGGTTGTGCCAGAGCATGAAGCCAAGCTGTCTTCTGCAAGTTAAAAATCTTGCTGAAACAGAAACTTAAAACAGCTTCACAATATGTAATGCATGTGATTTTCCCCACAGTCAATAAAACTACCTGAAGAAAAGAAATTGATTTAATTTGTCTTTATTTGCAAAATAATATAAAATAGATTCTTTTGGTATGAAGATCTTTGAGACCTGTTGGGTGTTTACACCACATTGAAAACAAAAGTCACGTAGTTTGAAGCCTCTTGACCATCTCAAGCACTGGTGCTGTAGTAGAGTTTCAGGAATTTCAATAGACTTCTTTGGTTGCAATTTATTCAGTAAACATCAGATATGCAAATTTGAATATTTAAGCTCCTAAACTAGTGTTGAAGCCCCTAAATTAGGGTGGCTTGAGTTCTAAAAACTGCAACACACCTGGAATTCTCACCATTAACTGTAAGATTTATGGGTATTAACCAACTCTGAGGAACAGGCTACTTTTATTTAGAAACTTTACTTTAGACAACCTAATAACAAAGGATATCCTTCACTCAGCAACACTGAAGAATATGCAGTGAGAACAGTAAGTTTTCGTCTATTTTCAAACTTTTATACAACTTGCACTATCATCACTTTACCTACCAGTATGGATAGTGCATGGCAAAATTCAATACAACATAGCAAACTAGCTCACCTACTGCAGCTCACAGTAGCACTTAAAGTAACATCTATAGCCCTGAAAGTGTAAGCCATCACCTACTACTTCGTTCCTCCACAGTGCCAGGTACTGGCCTAATCTCCACATAACAGTTCTCACAGTAAAGGTTTTCTCAGCTATTTCTAGCAGATTGACATCCAATTCCTCTTTAATTTACTTTGGAGGAAATAAGGCAACTTAAAAACTGCTATGGAGAGTATGCATGTCCAGTACAAAAAGTCACTGTAGTGTAAATGATCAACTTTATATGGATAATATAACTGTGACATATGCAGAATGCTACTAAGCTCAGCTGCTGCCAGTAAAATTCCAGAACAAAACAGATGTAAGAGAGCAGCACTGAGCAAACTGAAGAACTACAGACTTCCAGTTTCTTACAGCACAAGTCCTACGCTTACACTTCAGGAATGTATGTGAAGCCAATGAAAAAGAATGGGATCTTCACAGTTGGAAATTAAGTCACTGCTTTATCCTATCATGGTACATTTGTCCTCTTCAAGCTTTTGACGTGTTTTTTTTCATGCAGAACAGGACACAAACCCAAATGTTGCCATTTTTCTCCTTACTGCTGTTCAGCACCATCTGCTCCACAGATCCTTGAGCTATTATGTATAGCAGGATAGTAATGACAGGATGATTAAGTCTCACTTTTAGTTATGACTATTTAAAACAAGGCAGTTCTAGTAAAGAAGGGAGCTAGCAGAGAAGTCTTAACACACTGCATCGCTTGTTCTCCTCACGTGCTGAACGGGACAGGCATTTTTAAGCTGGCAGTAAGTTGTTAATACCTAATATAAACAAAAGTAAAATCATGCTACATAAAGTCATCCCCTACAAATAAAGCCAGAACATGATTTAGATGAAACAGCTTACTGTTAATTTTTGTCATGATCAACAGCTAATAGTTCAAGGAACACAGATTCACTGAAGTTTCTGTCTCCACATCCTCTGCTGTTATCTTCCTTTGCTAATGACTGATGTGAAAAATCAAGACCTCTGTTCTTTCAAACATTAATCAACAGGACAGAATTAGTTATCTACCTTAAATTCAATTTATGACAACAGGAATTTGCCCACAGGAATCATCACCAGCTTCAAATTACAGCAAAAGACTCCCAGTGGGATCAAATCTCAGACACTCCTGGTTTCACACCAAGAGGAGGATGAATCAATTATCATTAAGAACTCTGTGAACAGAGATAACCACCTCAGATCTTCCACAATTCCATACCTCCACCAAATACTGACAGAGGTGGAAGTGAACCACTTATCAGCAGTGGCCTTAGGTCATCAGCAGGACACTGAGTCTGCCCTAACTCAGCCTCCTCCTTCCATTGTACTGATTTGTCAAGGCCCCAGCATTAAGCTGAACTACAGAATTCAACAATCCTTAATGCCCCATATCATCATGATACTTTTATTTAATCAGTTGGTATCACTGAGCTTTCAGAGGAAGAGCCAAATCTCTTACCTTTATACAGAAAGATTTTCAGTAATACAGTACAAAACTAAACAGAATTTATGTCTGAGTAACGAACATAGAAAACTACTATTGCAATTTTGTGGTGACAGCATAGAAATTTAACAATCATCAGAAAGCCTAGAAAGGGCATGTTTAGTTATAAAAGAAAGATTGTCTCAAGATAAAAATAGTGCTGACAGCTAAAAAGCTCTCTGTTGCAGCAAGATATGCAGTAATGAGTAACAAGTTCTAGACAGTTTAAGTACTTCCCCAATACTGCAACACAACACATTTTTGTAACACTACTTTTACACAGGTTATGCTGCAGCAGCAGTACACTTCTTAGTGGTTGGCACTAGGAATTAACCGTAATAGAAGAAAGGCATTTAGTGATCAATGCACAAAACCTCTATCTGACTTGTTCCTTAGGTGTGGTTGAAAAAAACTGAGGAAGGGGCCCATCCATTCCATTCAGATAATACACCTTCCTTGAACATGAGATTCTTGGCAGGAAGAGGAACACCCAGATCTGCAGAAATCGGCTGCAGAAGTGAACTTGAAGAACCAGCATCATGGAGCTGATCCAGCGTTGAAATACCTTCCTAAAAGCAAAAAGAAGAAAATCGTGTCTTAAAAGCAAAGAATATGACAGATTAATCTAATCTGCAAATACACTTTGAGTATCTGAAGTGTGTTATTATAATCCAATAAATACCAAATAATTATGGAAGTAAAAACAGAATAAACAAAATTAAATAAGCATACAGATGCCTCAGCTGCATCTGTGCATGCCTAATTTGCCTTCCAACAAACCTTTAAGGAAAACTGGGACTTAAAACTGAAGACCTAGAAAAAATGAATGGAAATCTCTAAAATCTTCAGGACAGCTATCAGACTGCTATTTATCCTGTACCATGCTAAGATGGATACATGTATTTGGAGGCAATTACTTGACCATATGTTGAAGGTATTATTTCCCAGAAGTTCGGTTTTCTCATCTTAAAACTCACATCAGCACTTTTTTTTCCCCCCTTTCTAGAGTCATCATGTAGGAAAGTGTATCTCAGAGATAACATCTAACACATTAGGACAGGAGTCACTTGAGACAGACAGTTGGTTTCAGTGCTTCAAACCTACTGGGAATCTCCAACATTCTCATCAAGAGACAGTTTCAGGATCACAGCATCCATAACACTACCTGGTTAAATAACCTGCAAATTCATTATCTTACTGAAAACCCAGAGTTTTAGAGAAAAGTATCATAAGACAGAGCAGCTAAGCAGATCCCATGTTACACATGCACATGGCTTGCTTCCATCCAGAATTAAGAGCAGGCTGCAGACCTGGTATTCCTCTTTGCTTACTACACAAGATCCCCATTTCCTACCTACACTCTTAAACAATCCTTCCAGAGTATGTAGTTTTATGTACTTATACTCATTGAACACTAAGGTCTAGAGGATCTTAGGACAAGTACAAAAATGAAATCCATGTTAATATATATTTTTCTTCTAAGGAAACACATTGACTTGAGAGGCAGATAAAATTAGCATCTCCCTGATTAGCAGTAAATCTCTCCAACATATCCAAGCAGCCACCACATAACCAGCAGAGTAGGCTGTGTTACAGCAGGAGGAGTGAAGGACAACCTTGCTGAGCAAGTGTCCTAAAAAACAGTGAAAATAATTACGCACCAGAAGCAACCACAAAGCTGATACAAGTATTAAGTGAGGCTAGAGAAGGGATAGAGAAGTATTTGCTTTGTCCTTCAAGTAGCACTTGAGTGCTTAATACTGGTACCACTTGAAGAAAAGACAAATAAAACAAACCACGTATGTGTCCATACACCCAAGAAAGGCAAGTAAGAGGGCAGAAAGGGATGACAGACCATACAGAATGATTAACATCTGGATTATTATTGCTTCTTACCTGGAATGCATGAACAAAATTAAGGACCTGAAGAGACAGCTTTCTACTGGAATGTAGGAGTTTTTGAAGGCTGGAAAAAACAAAAGAAAAGAAGCTATGGTCAAGGAACACGATTTTTCACTAGTAAAGTACCTATGTAGTAACTTGCTCACAAATAACTCCAGTAGTATCTAACATCATGTGACCAAGTTAAAAGCTTTCACACATAAAGCTTGATAATACTGTAATCACTGAAGAGGTGCTTGACTCATCTGCTCGAGTCTAGTCAGGTAAAAGCTATTTTCCACACCACTTATACTAAGTAAAATGAAACTATTGCAATTGAAAAATATTATTTTATGTAAGATACTAATGTATTAGACTCATTCTTATATAGGACAGTCTGGTAACATGACTTTTATTAAGTATATTAGTGACACACTGTTACAAGCAGGCCAACTACTGTAAGAACCTTAAGCTTATTTTCAAGCACCCTTACTTTTGATTTCCAGAATCATGCCTTAGGGGAAAAAAAAAAGCCACAAAAAATAATCCACAAAAACCCCCAATCCCCCACAAAACAAAAGAAACAACCCCCAAAACCCCATTGTTGAAAGAATAATCTTTCATAAAGAAAAGCTGCAGTAAAAAGCATTAGATAGCTGGATCATAAACTTATCAAGTATGATACCAACAGTAAAGAAAATTTCCGTAAGAGCTAAATGCGTTTTACATCAAAGCATTACCAGCAAGCTTTCCTCCTCCACTACAGAACAATTAGGAGGAGGAAAAAAAGCCTGTGCTAGGCTAGGAAGGGAAAATGAGTAGGAAGGCACCCAAATTTACTTTTTTCCTGATCTGCTCATAGACAGTTTACAACAAAGAATTAATTTTTGCATTACAGAAACGATAAAAAAAGCCTAATCTTTATCTTACCACAACTAAGAACTGCTTGTACTTACCTATGAGCTACACAACTCCCTTACACATTAGAATTACCTACTCTATAAACATAGCTCAGTTCTGCTTTATAGTCATGGAGTTGTAGGCATCTCTTCTTACAGAAGCTCCAGACATAATACACACTATCTGTTAAAGCTGCAGCCAATAAATTACAGCTCACCTTTCTTTTCTACATAATCCATGAGTAGCAATTTTTCTGCAGACTTTCTGATTCAACTCAGAGCTGAAAAGTGGAATGCCAAAGCATAATTCCAAGGGAACCCATTCCAGTTCAGTTGTAGGTACTACAGAAATAAAAACAAGAGATAACTGAAGTGTTAGGGGAAAAAAAGGCAAGAAAGCTCATTGGGGGGTCAACAGTCTTAGATCTGGATCCAGTAGAGAGTTCATGCTTTTTGAAGACAGGTCATATACTGAACTGATCAAATATGTAAGGGAATCTGAAGAGGAATTTAGCATTGGACTTGTCCCAGAGAAAATCCAACAATGAATTCAGATCCCTAAAAACAAGGTAAACGTTTAATACAAGCCATTTGTCATGTTTTTACCTTCAAGGCTTTGCTTGACTGCAGAATCCATTGAGGGTTCTTCTATTACCATCTCAAATGATTCTGTGCTCCCATTTACATCAGATCCTGATGCTAGTTCAGTCTCTCCTAAAGGCAAAGTAATTCTTACATAAACACAAACATGAATTAAGTTTGGTTGCCTCTGCCCAAGGACTATAAAACTATAAAAGTGGAAGAAGGGATAGAGAGAAACATAGGGCCTGACTCATTTTGGGACTGAAGAGTTATTTAGGGATCCTCAACACTTATGAAAGATTAAGTTCTGGCATATAAAAATGACACCATTTATTTTTAATATTTAAAAAAGTATTTTTTCCCTTCACTGGCTGTTCTAGTTCAGCCATTTATCAATCTGTATTTGGTATTTCTGAGCTAGTCTCAAAGAAGAATTGGGAAGTAAGCCTACTGCCAATAGATTGAGCACTCAAATAGACACTCAAAATGGGTTCCTATCTGTGTTGGATAGTATTTTGTAGAGTTAGAAATCAAAGAATTTAAGCTTATGTTCACCTTTGCTTAAGTAACTGTATGTGAAATTAAGGGGACACAGACAAAAAAGACAATTATTGGTAACAAACCTCTTCCATCAGAAGCATCACTCAGCTTTCTGTTAGCATGTTGACTTGAAGGATTCAACATTGTGACATAGCCACAAAAATGCTGCAAGTCCACTTTGTTTCTCAGTATTTTTAAAGCCGTATGAATGCCCATGTTCACACGAGAGAAGGCTAAGGAGGAAACAAAACATATTCCAGCTTACAAGAGGTCTCCCCCATAACCATGTGGTTCCTCTCTAGGCCAGGTTAAGTTTTTTATTTGGATTTTTCCTGCTTGTAACGCTGCATCTTAGTGATCACATTGTTATATATGGGATAACAACAAGCATGAAGTGGTATTTTATAGTACCGTAATAGAGCAAATGAGAAAGAAAAATACAAACAGAAGACAATCTCTCCCTCCTACATAGAGATATTCAGACAGCAGAAATAGCAAGGTTCAGCTAGGAATTAGGTTTCCAGCTCTTTCAGTGCCAGAGTCTTTCATGGCAAATTCAATGCAAGATATATGCTTCACATCTGAAATTCTGAAGAATTAGAATATAGGATTAGAGCTTAACAACAAATTTTAACACTGAGCTGTTCGTGTCAGGACTTGAGAGATTCTAACTTCAGGGTTTCTTCCACTGATACTCAATGAAAAACCAGACATGTCAGAAACAGCAAACATAAAAGTAACAAATTTTGAACCAAGTAAAAACTAAATGAGGAAGTTAATTTTATTTCTAATTGGCCCAGACTTTTCTAAGTGGTAGCTTAAAAAATTTTAGATTTTGTATCTGGAAATTCACACTTTTATGGCAGCTCTCACTTGGAGAGGTTATGGCCTCAACTATGCAAAGCTTCTGTCCTACTCATCAAGGAGTTTTGGGAAGATGTTAATTCCTGCCTTTCAAAATCAGTTGAGCTAGGCAGACTTTGAAGGCACAGATTTTGCTATTAAAACTTTTCCTGGGGAAGAAACCTCCTGGTAGTAGGTTCCTGGTGCTAATAATCAAGGTTTGTTCAGTTTTGTTCTCACCTGTCTAACAGTTAGGAAATGCTCAATGTAATATAAGAATAATTATTTATGCAGTTAATAAATATGCTAGTTAATAAGTAAGTATGCACAAAGAAAGATTTAGAGGTATTTGTGGAAGTTACTTCTTTACATGTGTGTTAGGAGAGAAGAGAGGCCAGAAAACATATTCTAATTAGGTCAGAGAAGATAGAAAGGGGAAGGTGATACCTCTAAGCTCAGAACAGACTTGTCAACCATTTAAAACTTACCATTTTCTCATATGACTCATAAGATCAACAAAATTTGTTTTAAAAGGATTATTGCAACCTTACTGCACAAGGTGATGTGCAATAGATGCGTAATGTAATGTAGAAATTACACAGAAGATGATCAGTTACCTCCCTGTTGCTCAGCTTCATCAAAAGGGAAAGGTATGTGCATTGTTTCTCCCATTCCATGCATGCCATGCCCCTGAACATCAAGAAATTAAATTAGGAACAGAAAAAATACTCATCAGCTTAGCTCAGTCTTACTTGTGCTCCCTTTTAAGGAGTACCAGCCAAGTTGATGAAACAAACAAATGGAGGTATTTATGCATTAAAGGTCCTGATTAGCAGAAATAATTGAAGTACCCCACCTACCCCCTTAAAATGCATGTGGTAAACACAGTGAGGCTAAGTTTCACTGAAGAGGAGCAATTTTTCTCTCCAATTACTGGCTACAAAAGTATTTTCTAAAGGCTGAGCACTTCTGGAGCAAAAGGGAGCTTCCACCCCTGCATACAGAACATTTTTCAGCAGTCACAGGCTGCTTATAAGTTGGCCTTTGAGATTGTGCAATTTTATGTTTGTAAAAATATTAAAACATCTGTTTATTTAAATGATTAATTCAAAGACTATTTCAGCTGAACCAAAGAAATTGTTGAGGAAGCCATTTTACTTCTCCCAAATAGAAAAATTCAACCTATTCTGCTGTTTAAACAGCATGTTTTGTTCATACTTTACTGTAAGAGTTAAATACCAAGCAGTCTGAAAAGGTGCATTTCTTCAGTAACAGTTCATAATACCGGTTGGTTACCTTGTGTCACTGCTGTCTAAAAAGCTTGTGGGCCCCTTGCCTTCATTCCAGTTTACTATCTCCCCTACTTTAGCTACCAAAACTTGTTATGCTTGCCCACAAAACAGTAACACATACATAATGTGAATTCAGTCCAAAACCCGTGTCTTAACCGCCACTGAATCACAGCAGCACTGCCCACAGAAGTTAAACATATTTTTCAGCTCTTGGCAAAAGTGTAGCTCTTCTACATTGTTAATAGCCTCTACCATGTAACAGCTTAACTCAAAAAATTATGCAGGTTTTCATCATTTATACAGAGCACTCTGTACCTGAATTAGAACAGCAGAATGTGTTAAAGCATCATTCAACATTGTGAGCACATTTGAAGTAGGAACTACTCCTGGGTCATGACCCCAAGACGTTATTAGTAAGCGATCATAACCCTGGAAGAGAGAAATTAAAAGTGTTTATTGTAGTAATGAATTATCTAAGCACATTAAGTGAAATACAAGAGTTAAGCATTAGTATATTGTTACAACTAGGAAGTTACCATAGGTAACTACAGCTCTACAGTGTTGTACTCGGAACCAAGGATCAGTCATGTTTGTATTCCTGGTAAAGACAGAAGTTTGCCAACCTCAAAGTTAAGATGCTATTCTGGACAGGAAGTATCTGCCACCAAGTCCTGTAGAGCTACATGGCCATTGCAGCAGCCTTCTAGCAAACAGGAGATGAATATAATCCCACATAAATTTCAAGGAAAATATAAGATGGATAAACTAACACTCCCAGCAATGAACAAAGATAAATCAACCCCCAAAACATTTATCAAGGGCAGGGTGGGAAACAGGAAGACAAAACCACTAATTAATTTCCTAGTTTCTCAGTTTTCAAGATTCAATTCCACTGCATCTCCATAAGATTTCTAGAAACCTCTTGACAGTTCCCTAAGAAAATGACATTACAAAACAGCAGCAGGAGAGAGCACTCATATTCCCACAGAGGAAAAAAGTCCAGACTGGGAGATCATTTAGTTCAAGAAAATCTGTCCTATCAGCACACTGAGATTCATGCAATATTGAAGTTTTCCAAGGCTACCACACTGAATGCTTTTTTACTAATAAAAGTGCACAATCCATACATGTACTGGTGGTTTAAACTAATGACAGACTAGGGTTTGAATCAAAGTCATCACCAATATCCTTACAAAATGCCTTCTGGTCTAGAAGACTTGATTCACTTAATCCTATGTGATCTTACAGTAAATCTTAGAAACAGAGGTATGTACAAAATTTTTGAAATCATAAAGGGAAGGGACACATGAAAGGTTTGAGGAATGGAATCTACAAATCCTAGTGCTAGAGAGGACTGCTGATGTAGGTACACCAAAGAATGCAGTCCCTCTCTGAATGTCTCCACACCTTTCTAATATATTTAGCTCCTCAAGAATCTACAAGATGAAAAAAATGAGATGAAAACTGTAGAGGCCTCTCTGCGATTATAAACCTGAACAATACTATTTTGTAAATTCCACTGTAAGGAGCAAAACCCAAACACTGCTAAATGCCCATGGCATTTCAAATCAAAGTCAACACATGCAAAGATTTTCTGGTTTGGGCAAATTTAGAAGTTGTCATGGCCACTTCCACCTACATTTGTCTACTATACAGAATATCCAGCAGTGCTCCTTTTTGGTACTTTTGTCTTTATTAGCATCTCAGAGACAGAATGGCAGAAGGCAGCATCTGAAATTTTTCAGGCAGAAGTTGATCACCTGTGCTGTTTTCTGGGACTCCTTGCCAAAGCACTGTATGGATGCTAAAAAATTAGGTGGATTCAAGGCTGGAAGGAATTGAGGAAATCAACTCATCAGTGCAGAGCCAAGAATTTGAGTCACAATCTCTGTGTACAGAGAATCACATGCAGCTCAGGGAGTTCCAAACCAGAACATGCAGGAGAGTGGAAAGGTCTTACAAGGAAGTATTACTTAATGTGCTGCTACTCTCTGCTTCCAGACACTGCTACAAGCCAGCCTACGGGGCCAGGAAGACCTTTTTTCCAACCTAATGCAACTTCTATTAAATTATTCTGTCACTTAAATTGCAGGGAGAATTACAGCCAATAACTCCAAAGTCTCCAGCACAGATTTGGACAACTGGAAGTGATCATGATAGCCATCTTCTAAACAGGCAGAATTATGTGTAGAAGTGACGTTTCTTGCACAATACTAAAAAAAAAAAGCACAGTATACTAGGTCTCCATCTTTTCACACTCTCTTCTGCATCTTTGTAGCACTCTCTGTGGATGGGCTAACAAACCTCAATTCTTAAGACTGCATACCACATTTTACACCAGACTTGATAGGGGTGGCATTAAATATACTGGACTCTCATTCTGACAGAGACATATACAGCATTCCTTTTTCACAACCTTGAAAGAAAACAAACCAAGATGCTACATAAAACTAGCTTCTAGAAAAGGAACATCATCTACAAGGAATTGTACCTCTGGCTTCAACTGTTATCCCTAAACAGCATACAGCATATCTTTGAAACACTTGGAGAAGGAAGGGAGAATAAATCCATGCACAGACTACCTGAAAAACATCTGGAAGTTTTCGAAGACGTGTTCCTTTAGAGAGCAACAGGGAGGGTGGTCCTTGTCCAGTTATATGGTATATATACAGTTTGAACCAAACTGAACTGACTTCTGGTATTGCAGGCCCAATATGCTGAAGAGAGATTATTCAAGAAATTAGAAATAACTTCATATTGCAACCATCATACATACAGATTTAATTTAAGAAGCAACAGTTTTAAAGAAATAGAAATCCAGTTTTTCAGTACTGAAGTACAAATGTATTACTCTCTACTGACTATATTCTAGGTACTTAGTCCAGTGATACAAGACTCTTCACAGAAAAGTGATAGTATTTTCTATTAATCCAAATTCAAGAACTAAAATATCTGTCACTGACACTAATTTGAACAGAAAAACTGTTAATAAGTTAAACAAACTTAATTTACTAAATATTCACGTTTCCCCAACTTAACATTTTTTATTAGATTAATTACAGTGATATTCTACACGCTAATAATTTTGTCACTTTAAAAGGGACATCTAACAAATGTATCCAAAAAAGCTAATAGGAAGGGGGAGGGGGAGACAAATCCCTCAGCATTTTTTCACCTGGGGTGTACAGCTGCTAATAGGTCGAATTTCATTGGTGAGCGGTGCCATGGAAACCAGCAGAGTGTAATTTTTGTTGAGAACTCTGCTGCAGGTAGCTGGATCCAAACCGAGCAAACTCTCACATCGTAACAAGTCCAAGGGGAACCCTATGTTCAAAATGCAAGATTCTTAAATTATCACTTAAAATGGAACATACAAACACAAAGCATGATTTTAGATTTTCTATTCTCTGCTAAGCCATGAGTGCAGTATTTTCCACAATGAAGTTTTAAACAATTGGGGTGAATTTTAATAAATCTGCACAAAATTTTAGCAATTCTAGGCATACAGGGTTGTCTGAGACTGAACTAGTTCCTCACCAACTAACTGAACCCAGGAAATAAACACAGAGGTACCGAGGAAGTTAGACCTAAGTTTAAAAAAAAAACACTAAAAAATTATCCCCATTAGAAGAATACATTCATTTTCATGGCTTGAAAAATATTTCTTTGACAGAACAGCTGTGAATTACTCCTCTGAAAAAATTACTCCTCTATATGGCTTCCAGAAGCACGTGATTTGAAACAATCTCTTTCTCAAGTCCAGCTTGTCTTGCCTTTATTACACTTTAATCTCTTGCTCTGGATCTTAAGTGCAAGCCTTGTTAACCAAATCCGTCATTCAACAAGCAAACCCAGTAACACAGTCTCAAAGGATGATGAAAAATATTTCAAAATATTTTTAAGCAAGTAGGATACTGATTGCTTTCTACAAAAGCAGCAAGGGCAGAAAGCTGAGTCTATGGCAGATAAGTAAACCAACTAAGAAGGATTTCTGAAAGTGCTCACAGTACCATTATTTGGCTGATCAGGCTGCACAGCTTGTGCCCCCAGGTCTTTGTTATGCCGCAGAAACAGGATCGTGTTTCTTAGCGTAAGGGCGTGATCAAAGTATCGTTGTGCTTCCCCTTCCCCTGTGCTTTGAACCTAAACAAGAAACAAAATAAATGCATACAAGTGGCAGGTTGTTTACATAAGCATCAATTACACCAAAGGAAAGATGAACAAATTAGAATTCTAAAGCTTTGTTATTGAGTAATAACTCTGCAGCTTATATCCAAAGGTGATCTACAGCAACTATTAAATGAAAAGCAGGTCTTGGCCATGCTAGTGGGACAGTCAAAAAGTACACAAAGACAATATCTACATATCAGAACCATGATTCAGTCTTTAGGCAAAAGGCCTGAAGTGTCCAGTCATCCTGACTGGTATGAAATGACAGAGCAATTGACAGCACTGCTCCTACCTAATTCTACAGTTGTCCTTCTAGATTTATCTTTAGAAGGTGGAGTTGGACCCTTTAACACTTCAAGTGCTGAAAAAGCATTTTGCCCAACATGTTAACAACTTACCTTTTCCAGCTCCACCAAGAAGCTGTCAAGACTCTCATCTGACAGTTTCCCAACTTCAAACATTGTGACTGCATGACTTTTCAAGTTCTGGAACAACAGAACAAAACTGTCTTCTTTGAGAAGAGAATGGGCAAGTAAAAGTTATATTAAGCAAACTACTTAAAAATAATAGAGATTTTTTTAATATTAATTTTTTAAATAAAGCTGTATTATATTGATGTCAGAGTAATTTAAATCTCTACATATTTATTCTTGGCATAATACATCAAACAATTTGGACATACTGGTGAGAGATTTCCCATCATTAGAAAGGCTGTAAGGGTAGAATCAAACAGGAAGGCAATGCGCTTCGTGTGTCCACTGGACAGGTTCAGGCTGCTCACGCTGGCTGTTTCAGCTAATGGACAACAAAAAGGAAGTAGATGATCACATCTGTTTCATTTAAAAACAGTATCATCAAGTTTAATTAAATCTAATAACAAAGAAAAAAATACGTTAGTTATCACCATACCAAGTAAAACAAAATTCCCTCCTTACTATTAAACTACTGATTAACTTAATTCAGAAGTTGGTACCTTTGCATCAATTTATATCCACAATACAGATCAGTGTCATCTTCAGAAAAAAGCTATTTAGCTAAAGACTCTTAAACCAAGGAGTAGATACCACCTCCCCCACTGAATAGTCCACATGACAAAAGGATCTATATAGTCTGTGTTTAACTTATTTCTAGACCTCTTTACAGCCTATGCTACTCTATAAACATAAAAATAATTGATCCTAATGTATTGAAATTTACTATTAGTGCTAACCTGGATCATCTTGACTGTTGGTATCTGTATCTGTGGCTGATGACCCAGCTTCCTGTATAGGACTTCTGTTTTCCCCACTGTCCCATGAAAGCAGCATCTTCTGAGGATCCAGAGTACTCCTATTAATGTGAATTAAAATCCACATCTATTAGTCACTGCAGCACCAGAGAAGTATCTCTGCCTTCCAGTGCTAGTAGTCCATGCACAGGCATACCCAACACATGCCTTTCAGTATGTCTAAGCCCTAAATCAGCCAAGCTTAATAACCCTCAGGGTCCTGCTTTAGCTTCAGCAGAAAGGCTTATTGGGGGGTTGAAAATACCAGATTGTAAAAAGACCCAAAAAATCAAACCACCATAATTGAAGAATCCAATGGAAAAAATCTAATCCACTTTGTTTTCACAGTCTGAAAAAGCATTAAAGAAAACAGGCATAGCAGTAAATTTTAAATGGCTTAGCAGATATTGAACTAAAAGCACCTGACAATTCTTAACTAATCCAAGTTGGCATTTCAGCTTGGAGAACTCTTTGTTGACTGGTATTATCTGCCCTTTCCTGGGAGTGATATCGATGCACAGGTATGTGAGAATGTCACTGACAGAATTGCCATGGTTCCTTACACCAAACAAGTGATCTTTACGCACATATTCACTGCCAGCAGTGCCAAGAGCCACAGCCTCCCTAATAGCACACTGACAGCTGTTACTTCTAGCCCCAGGAGTGTAAAACAAATGCACATTCATCTACTGGAAAAGTGAGCAACTAGGTACCCAAAGGTGAAAAAGCTAGCACTAAGTAACAGCACCAAATGGAGTACTCTGAATTTACAGTCTGAATTACCATTCCTCATCCTCAGATTAACATGAGGATCAAGCATTCTTATCATTATACACATTAGAAAGCCAAATGAGATTTGTTATTGCAGAAGTCAAAAAAAGCAACCAATAGCTTTAAAATCAGATGCTGGTTCTAAGTTTTCCCTTCAATGAGAAAAATAAGCCTAAGAAAGAGTAAAGACACTTACTTCAGTCTGTTTACTGAAGGAACATTCTTCCATGATGGATGAAGATTATCCAGGTTTATTACTTGGCCCTTCTTATGAGCAAAGCCTAACCGACAATACATGGACACAGCATTCTGCAGGAACATACATACAGAGTAAGGAATTGCTGTATGAAACCAAGGTTGCAAGACAGTGAACCTTCTGTATCCAGTTAAACAAATGCATAGCATACACATACCTTTACTAAAGATAAGTCAATCTCTAACACATTTGCCAGCTAATAAAAAAAAAAAAAAGACGAGATGAGTCAGCAATACAGTATTAACAGGGCATGTAATTCACTTTTTGGTGGGCTTTGGCACCTTTTTGTTGGTCTTATATCTAAACCTAGCCTGCACAAAACCTCATAATTTTCCCACTTGAAAGCATGCAAAAGAAATATGAGGCTATCTTCAACTTTGTAATTTCTAGGCTAACTATGTATGTATCATTTTAGGTTAGTCACGTATGTCACAAGACATGCGAAGAGAAAAACAAATCCTGGATACATTTAATGGGTATTTTTCAGATATTTATTCACCAAGTTTTGAGAAGACCTTATGAAAACATATTTCTCATACTCAAACTATGCTTACGCAGAAGCTACGTTCCTACTTTAAGCCAACACCCTGTGTGCTTTCACTGCCAAAGAAAAAAACTACTTGAAATTTTTTATTTCACATTAGCAAAACAGACTTTGTTCCAGTTCTAACTCATATAAAAGCCTACTTTAGCCACCTCTGTGTAAATTCATTCCAGCTAATGGAATTGTTTCACTGAACTGAAGGTATTACTTCAGGCTTATAAAAGCTACAGGTTGGATCTTAAGCCTGGCAATATGTCTAAACAAAATCACTGTATATCAATCAGTATCCTTAAGTATTTTTAGCAGTGTGCTTTGGGCCATTTTCAAGTATTTCTATCACCCTGACACAGGGTAAGTTTTACTTACCTCTGCCACATTAGTATGTTCATCTATTGAAACAAATATCTTGTACAGGAGTGTTTCAAAGTAATCACCTTGCACTCTGTTCATCACAAAACCTTCCAGTGGTGGCACTGAAAAAAGAATCACTTTCAAAATTACAATTAGGTAACTTATTTTATTGAACTGAAACTGTACTAAAACAGAAAAATGAGTTTACACTTCAGTTTTCATGGTACCTGCAATTTTGAGGATTTCCCAGGCACAAAGAATAAAAACCTGAAGACAGTATATGAGGTATTTAAAATTCCTCCATGCCTTAAGAAAGTAATGCCTGTCAATATGTTTTCTTATAGACACTAAAGCCACTCTACCTGGCATCAAAGCCTTGCACTCTCCAGCTCATCAACTACAGATAATTTCCAGTGTCCAGCCAATAAAATGATTTTGTAATGTGGATGGAGACTAAATCACTACTGTGATTGGAGTAGGACACAAAAAACCCCACACCACCAACATACTCCAGAACTGAGACTTCCAAAGCAATTATCTAAGCAGTAAGTCTCTTGTATTTAGAAGACTTTCACTTAAATGATCTCTATACAGCAATGCCAGGTACTTTTGCATGACCATGTTCCAAACAATTTATGCCTTTGCAGATTATAGTGAATTCAGAAACCCCTGAGAGCCATCACGGCATAACAAGCTGTTCAAAGGGCAGCCCACATGCTGTGCTAGTTTAAGCTCCTACACAGTCCCCAGACACAATCCGTGACTAATTGAGATGACAATACCCATGAAGAATAGAACTGGTATCTATTAAAACCTTACATCTGTCTGGAAAGAAGTCAAAAACCCATATATGTTTGGTAAGTTAACTACAATTCTCCATGCTATTCTTCCTTTTCATTACAAACTTATAGGAGGGTACTTATTAATTCATGCCATGACTCTCATAAAAGAATCTCATCTTACCTAAATATATGTTCAATATAACCTGAGAATTCAAGTTGAAATAAATTCTACACACAATAAAAACAATGTTTTAATAGGGTTGAAAACATTTAGTCAGGAAAAAGTTTCACAGCACATGGACACAGACAAGCAGCTTCCAAGACAGAGAACTACATGAAACAATTGAAAGGACAACTGAAAGGAAACTGAGTAAACACAGGTATAATAACATTAAATATTTACTCACCTGCTATACAGCTGTCATCAGATATTGGTACATCAAGGTAAATAAATCCTTTGTTATACAAACCTTTATAAATAAAAGGACACCATTTTAGAAAAAAAAGAAAAAAAAAACATTTTCCAAAGTACTGAAGATAGATAGAGAGCAGACTTCCCCACCAGCCAATTCAGATTTTAAAGTAATTTTTCCTAATAGCCTCCCCAGTAGGATATTTCTTTGCAATGCACAGGTCAATAAACCACACCTAATACCAACCAGGTGTTACCCTAAACCAGAGTTCCTCACTCATAGCCTGATGCAGCACGCTTGGAACTCTACAAGTACTTCCAGGACAGCACAGCAAAATGACCACAAATTAAAGCAACTCCATTTAAAAAAAATGAGCACATATTTTCCTAAATGTTAACTCAGTTTTCACCATCATCACTGTACTGTCAAGAAGTGTGGTTTTTATCCTGAATTGGCTTTGTCAGCTGAGGATGCTGGCTACCTTTGGCTACTCAGGCCAGAACTCACACACTTGGTAGCAAGGATACAAACTAAAACACAGTTCTGGTGGTCTCACACATCCTTGCCACACATCTTCACAGAAAGTATTTACACAACTGCAAAAGTAAATTCTGGTACATTTCAGCACAATGCATTAGCAAAGCTGCAGCAGATACAGACAGACACTGCATACAACAAGGACAACAATATGGTAAACATTTAAATTGCACTTTCCCGGCTTGAAACTGATTTGAGCACTAACCAGCTAAACTCAACTGCAGACAGAGAAGATAAACCAGTAAGAAGATTTTAAGAAATGGAAAAATAATTACAGTATGGTTATTTTTAGAGTCTGAGGTTTGTAACAGGGATCATACAATGTTCTGAGCTAGAAGGGACTCATCACGACCATGGAGTCCAACTCCTGGCTCTGCACAGCACACCCCAAGAATCACACCATGTGCCTGAAAGCATTGTTTAAATGTTTCTTGAAAATTAATACTTTAATGGCAAGGCATAAAGCTGAACTGCACAGCATAAATAAACCAAATTTACTGTCTGTGGTTCCTTTGGTGTTACCCAAGATCAGTCCATCTACACCACATTCATGACGGTGGCAGTGAAGTTACCAACAGCCCTCAGGTGAAGTGCTACTGAAAACCTGAAGTGGAACTGTCAGGATGTTTCATAAACACATAGAGCTCACCTACAGTAGGCTCACCTACACCTCAACCTATACATCTATAGTGTATTTAGTTAAATTACCACCCTCAATCAGATCTTAAATAAAATGTCTGCATTGACCCATCAACTCACTTGGATTCACGCTGATTCACTGCTCAGCACCGGCAGTAACACACTCAGCTTTGCAAAATGATGTGTATGAACAAAACAGCTTTAATGGGTCAGGATGACATTACAGATCATCAACATGCTAAGTGTGCTTTACACCGTCTCTCCTTCAGATTCAGCTCTTACAATTGATACAACCTTACCTACACACCTGAAATGTACTGGTTGCAGCATAGTTTGGACTCAGCAGTCCTCTTTGCCCAGAAAATATGATCCTTCTCACAGTCTCACTACTTTAATTGTCTGTACATTGTTTTTCCACACATTAGATCCTTCTAAACCTACTAAACCTGAGCTGTAACACTCTCCACAAACAACAGCAGGCCATTTATAGAGAAGGATTGTGAAGTGGTTTTGGAATTCAAATTTTATTAAGCCCTATACTGTTTCAGATCTCCTCAAGAGCATGAATTTCATCTACTTCACTTTTTGAATTGTTTTGTTCTTCTCAGTAACAGGCAATGAAATTCTGCCTCAATTTCTTATTAAAAAACTACAGTGGCAGGTTTGAGTGCTTGTAGTAAGCCAAACCCTTACAGACAAGACTTTTCAAGGACGATTTTGTCAGTGAATTTTCATTCCCTGATTTGTCTATACCTACTACTTGTTACGCTAAAATGGGAAGCCAGTAACAGCTGCAGATTTCTGTGAAACAAGACAACCCCATTTTATTGTATTAAAATAGTAGAAAAAGCTAAAAAACTCTCCTTTGAAAAGCAAGAAGTGCACTTTAATTACTCAGGATTACCAACTCTAACATTTTTAATTTTAGTTTCTCTTGTTCTCATCTACATTCTCTTCCCCCACAATCTTTACTGAAGGTTTCAACAAAAGAATTTGTTGACTCAAACAGTTACAGAATAATAAGAGAGCTGCTAATTGTTCACCATTAAACAATTTACAAGATCTAGACTGCAGTCTGTACAAGCTTTTGAATATTTTCCTCCAATTCTCCTTTATGCCTCAGCTGTTTACATCACCTTTATTCCTAGTTTCCAGACACTCCTCTCAGAATTTCCTAAGCAAAATCTAAAATCAGAAATGTTCATTAAAAACTTACTGTGAACTACATTGAAGTCTAATGAACCAGCAAGTTGAGGACCTGAATCAATTATCTTATCAATAGCAGACTTCTCTGATGTGGTACAAATCTAGGTTAAAAGAAAAAAAGAAATCACATTAGTTTCTTGTAGAAATGAGTCTATGCAACTTAGTATCACTCAAAAAACTCCCAAACACTTAAGCCTCAAATCAGTCACAAGTAATATAAGAGTATAGGGAGTAACCCACATTCCTAACCAAAATATTCGCACTGAAGAATTTAATGCAGTTCCAGTTAAAAGTCTCCAAATTTTTTAGCTTGTCCCCACATGAAATTATGCATGCTCTAGGAAAGGAAATTAATTGCACAAGAATTTGGCAAGTGAAGTCCACAGTATAACAGATTTGCTCTTTAAAACTTCCACACTGAGTATTCAGCCACACAACTGGAATCATCCTAGAAAGAGGCCCATTACAATATCAAAGTAGTTGGCTTCAAGTTAACTACCCTGGGTTGGTGGGATGTCAGAATATGAGTAGCCTAAGATATTTCAAAAACGAAAATCCATCACTGCTTTAAATATGTTCTAATCTAAACAAAAACTTCTAGAGAAGAAAATAAATCCAGATCAAATTACTGTAAAAAAACCACCTGTGAGAAATGAAAGCTGAATGAGGATGAAACATTAAGTCATCTCACAAGCTTTTTATGTGCAAACAATGAAAAACTAAGCAGACAAAAAGAACAGAAACAATGAAAATACGCAACAAATCCACTGCCCTTCTGTGCTGCAGTGCAAGTGGCAGTGGCCACTGCAGCAGACCATTCAGAGGACTGCTGGACAGGCCTCCAGAATACAGAGGTCTGATTCTCACCCTGTGGTTAGTGAGTTCCCATGTTCCTAGTGGTTCTTAAGTTTACATGTTTTAAGTTTATTGGTTCAGGAGTTCTCCACCCAGTTTTATGTATAAGTTTATGTTTATGTATTTCCAAGAGTTGCTTATGTATTAGTTCTGGAAAGTTCTCCCTTCTTCGATGCCCCATTGGTCTACTCATATAATTCCCTCCCCTAAATTATCCCCCTTGGTTATTCCCCTGTTATCTCCTCCTCCTCAGTCGATCCCCATTGCAACCAGTTTTCCTTCTGAAAAATTTCTGCAGTGGTATAGTTCATTTGAGATAGTAACAAAGAGCATTTCACATGCACAGATATTCATTTAACTTTACAAAAACTGATCTGTATAAACTAATAAAATAAAAATAATAAAAATAATTTTAAAAATGTGCTCTTCCCTTTGTTCCACCCCCGTATAAAATGCTGTGCTTTCCCCTTTTTCCTGGTCTTTGTCCCTGGATTTTCCACCGGCAATAAACCAGCTGGAACCTACACAGAGACCCTCTCTGATCCTTTGCCTCTGACAATGCTTTTACATCACCTTTTTTGGGGCTTGCTCCTTGCTGCAGCTGACAGCTTTCCCTCCTTGCTGCAGCCAGCCCCTGCCTGTTGCAGCTGACAGCTTTCCCTGCTTGCTGCAGCCGACCCCTGCCTGCAGCAGCAGAAGCCAAGGACATCTGCAGCTGGACGCTGTGCTGCCTCGGGCAGCCCCAACAGTGCCAATTCTGATACTAACTACAGTGAAGTTGAAGATTCAGTCAAAACTGACCTGTCAGGGCTTAAATATGAAATTTGAGAAAACTTATTTTGTTCCTTGTTCCCTACAAAACATATGATTGTGCATATAAGTTACCACAGACTGATTAATGCAAAACCACCTCTACACTGTACATAGTGCAGAAAGTACAAAGGGGAGAGAGGGCAGAACATGACAAAGAAAACATCACAATTTCCTTTAGTTCCAATCTGTATTTCCATAAGAGAGTTGCTGCAAGTCTTTAACATAATCTTTGTCTATTTCACACAAAAGAAAGCCTCTGCTTTCATGGACTATCAGTATTCACCCAGATTTAGAGATGCAATCCATACTACTCTACCTTGATGTCATCCTCAGTGATGTAACCAGCCTGCACGACCCACCACGCTTCTATAGAGATCTCTACAGGCTTCACGGGTAACAGATCATGGGCAGTTTTCCTTCTGAAAAATTTCTGCAGTGGTACAGTCCATTTGAGATAGTAATAAAGAGCATTTCACATACATAGATATTCATTTACCTTTATGAAAACTCATCTGTATAAACATCCATTTTTAAGTACATTATATTCACAGACTGGAGACACACATACTATACTGTTAGTGTTGTCATTTAGCAGAAGTTTCCTCTCTCAGATCACATGGAAATAGAAAGGAAAAACAAAATTTCTATCTGATATTGTTAAACCTTCCCAAAAGCTCATCCATATTTTAAGTGTTGCTAATTAAAATCCACACTATTCCATTATATTAGGATCAAGTCCAAATTTAAACAATTTGTGACATTTTCTAATTTGAACAGGTAAGAGAGCACAAGTATAGAAATAGGGTATTCTAAAGAAGTTCAGTGATTTCAAAAAACACATTTTAGGAACATATTTTATTTACTTAAAGGGACAAAGTAAAACTTTCTCGATAAGCACAGTGCTAAAATATACAGTGAATGTCAGTCCAAGAAAGAAAAACTGGAAGATATTGTTTATTTATAGACCTAAATAGTTTCTCTTTCATTGCACAACCATTACTTTTTGGTTCACTATCAGGTGTATATTTTGGTAAGCTCACTTTCAGTTAAAGGACTGTGAAGCTACTGCAAGAGCACTTCTGAGTTCCCTGAAGAAAGGAAGGAACTGTTGCAAACTAAAGGCCCTGCTTCTATCAACAGCCATCACAACATTTGCCACGTGTGCTGTTCATATCCAAGGATGTCTGTGCACTCATTAGCACTGTCTTAGAGACAAACTTACACACTGCAAGGATTTACACCTAGATAGAAGACTGCTCCACAATAAACTGTGATCTCAACTGCACACATAGGAACATGGAAAATTCTTTCAGAACCAGTATCATTATTCCCTGCTTATAGTGGCCAGGAGACATTATTTATCTGGTATCCCAAAGTACAGCTCCAAAAATATAAGATTTACAAAAATTAAAAAGTAGTAATTAATATATATGCCTTTGCTATACTTTGATTTTAAACCAAAAAGATCTTTACTAACATGAGGAAATGTAATATAATTAACAATACACTACATCATACTCAATTAGCCACACTATTAAACTGACCAGGGCCAGGAAATTATTCCATTCTGCATTTCCTATGAAATAATATGGGAGAGAGGGAGGGAAGGGTAAGAGAAAGAGCGAGAAAATTAAAGACAAACTTACTTTTGAAGACCTACATTCATTCATTAGATCAATATACTGGTTTCTTCCTATGCCAAGAAGTCTTAGACCTGAAAAATAAGTAAGGTTTTATTTCTCTTAAGACAGGTTTAAGCTGAAGATATATTAAACATTCTTCAAAAAATCAGATCTACTTCTATAATAACCTTTTTAGTTACTCTTACCCAAAATTAAAGGACAGTTAGAGGAGCTAAATTCATTCCATATCCCCATTCATTCACTGGGTACAGGTTACATAAAAAAACAACAAAAAAGAAATCCCCTATCACTCCAGTCACAAGGTAGCAGGGAATAATCCAACCCCTTTTCTCCTACACTCACATCAACAACTTCAGATTAATAGTGATAGTTTTTCTTTCCTCTAACAAAGCCCATGCCATGCACTGGATTAGAAATCTAAGAATTAGACACAAAGGGCCACTTAATCTCCTAAGAAAGATGATCAAGATTTACTTGAATTAAACTGAATCAAAATTTAATTCTATAATCTCTAGCCTTCAACCATTAAAGAACCCTGAAGAGATAGTAGAAAACTATTCATTAGTTTTAAGCCATAGTCTGTCTCAGCTTTAACTCCAGCTTTCTAGTTCAACACTAGATTTATGAAAAAATGTAATTAAGGAAGTTTAAGTCAATTATACTGCAGTTACTAACCTGCAGCTGTGGTAAGATAACAGAATTGTTGGGGGGAGCAGAAATCAAACAAAAACAGTAAAGCCTTTCCCTTCTTCATACTCCTGACTAATACTAGATTTCCAACAAGCAAAATGGTGCTGAGGAAAGTTCTTCCTGATCTGTTTCCCTGCTGTGAACATTACACAGAGGCTAACTAGTAGTTAACTGACAATATCCTTCTAAAACCAAAACCAACTGTTTTCAAAAGCTGCAGGTTACTCCTCACCTCTCTACACACTATCCTTAAAAAGAACTGCATGAATGTATACCACAGGCAAGAAATTAAGTGTTAACTATAGGTAACTGTTCAGTGGCTGGTTTGATTAATACCCTCCTGGTGCCATCAGTTTACAGTTTGCTCTGTAAGACTTCTCATTATTGATCTTACTCAGTTCTCCTATACCAGGTTCAAGGCTGTCACTTTCCTAATCTCCCCATCCCATACCAAGAGTGGTGTAATAGGTAAAACATCTGGCACATCTGAAATGTCACAAAATACTAGAGCCTTTTCCCTCTCTTCTCTGGTACATCATCCCTCAATCCACACTGATGCCAATTCACAGGAGTGTCAGCAGCCTCTCAGTGTCCTGCTAAAGTCTTCTGCCCAACACATGCCCCAAAAAGCACACTAGCTCAGTTTGCTGATGTACATGAGCTGGAAGTGCAGGCAAACAGGAATGCACAACAAGCAAGGACAGAGGCAAGGTTTTGCACCATGCCTAGCTGTGCTCAAACCAGCCCAATTCCAGTCCTGCCTGTACAGACAGATCACAGATCTCTGTATGAAGAGCACACACTCCTTAAGAGTTAAAAAAAAATCACTATTTATAAAGTTAAAAAATCACTATTTAAATGCTTTTACACCTTCATTCACATGCTCATATTCAAGCAAACAGATGCCCCCAAACCCTTTTTCAGAAGCTCCTTATTTCTAACTCACTGAAAGCAGTAATTCATCTAGGTAATACTTACAGTCAGCAGCAGTGAAGTTGGGTAAAGAATCATAGCTCTTTTCACTGTTCATTATATCCTTAAAAAGAAAATAAAACTTTTAAGTTGCAAGAAGAAAGTCATCGTTTCAGAGAAGCAGGTCCAAAATTCTGCCTGTCCTTTTTACTTTAAGAATGAAATGAATTTTAAACAGATCTATAAAAGCCAGTTCCCTTATCAAACTTGATAATTATTGACTAATCATTACACAGTAAGTTAAATACATAAAAGGTGAGACTTCTGTTTAATATAAGTTTTGTAAAGAAAAATGTTGGCTGAAAGACTAATAAACAAAATCCTGTATGTCTCTTCCCAAAAACAAACCAGCACACAGAATCATCAACAGTAATAACAGAATAAACAAACAACTAATCCATTATGTCTGCAATCACTGTATACAAAATAAAATAAAAGCACTTCAAATATCCAACAAAAATAAAAGAAGGTTGCCAGAGTGCTGACAGAAAACAGAACCATCTTTGTTCTCATAAAAACAGATCTGCTTCAGGCTTCTCAAAAAGCTTCCAGTATGGTTAAAATGAGGTATTTCTTTTACAGTTTGAAGTGAAGACACAACTGCCAAACATCAAAAGAGAGAGTCTGGTCTCAGAGCGAGTCCCATCCCAGAAACACATGACAAAAGTCCAGCTCTTGAAAGGTTAATGAGGCAGAAGAGAAAACACTGCAAGTAAAAGCACTTCTCCACAAACTTTCCTTACTGTTTCTTAACTTCTTAGCAGGCCTACACAAAACCAAACAAACTACCTGACACTGCCTCATACACATTACTGGGCCATTACCAACATCTCCAGACAGAGAATGACACCCTCCCACCACAGTTCTGCACTCACCTCCATTATGCCTGTGTAATAGGAAAATGGTGTTACCCTCAGACCTTTTACCATGATGTCAGACAAATGATAAGGGTACAGCATGAGATGATCTCGACTGTATTTTAACAGATCTTCATAATATTTACGTTCATCTTTCTTGACATGCTTAACTACAAGGGGAGAAAAAGTTACAATGTTCTATGACGTTCAACTTTTTTAAAAAGTGTTACAACAAAGGATTAAAAATAACAGAATGGCAATTGCAGAAAACTACAAGCAAAATAAAGTAGTGGTGCAAGGAATTCAGCATCCAAGAATTTCTATATATGATACAAGTCGGCTCAGAGACTTTAAGGAGCAGATTTATCTAAAAGGTTGCCAGGAAGTGGCCCATTGAGACAGAACTCGTGCCCGCTGTAGAAAGTTACCTTTCAGTTAGTGAAAGTATTTTCTGCTTTGGGAAGACAGATTCAGTCAATGTAAACTAAATTGAAAGTCTGCAAACAAGTCATAGCCAAAAGCTCCTGTGAGTCAGGGTAACTGTCTGCATCTCATCTAGTGACAGGCTTCACTAGTCAAATCCTCTCTTAACATCTCTTAATTACTTGGAAAATGGTAGCAGAACTACAGTAGGAATTCAGTTCCACCTGCCAATGCAGTAACCTTCAAGAGTGCTTTGCTAGAAAAGTTGCCAAATGGACTCAAAAAGTGAAGATTTTTCGAGATCTTTTATTATTTAAAAGCATTTGTTTTCAAGGAAGGAAGGAAGGACCTTTGAACTGGACTTTTTCTTGCAGTTTTACAGTAAAGACAAGCTTCCACACAGAAGACTGGGGCAGCAATCAGAAGTTACTTTTCTTTTTTACTCACCTAAGTTATTCCGGTATCGCAACTGATTGCGGATGCTGTAGAGTACAACTTGCCTTTCATATTCCCTCTGCGAGTTTCCAAGACCCTTGAAAACATAAAGGCCTTTTAACTGACTTGCACAACCCCCCACCTTTTAGTTAAACCACTGCAAAGTGTCTTATGAGGAAACATGTGCAGGCAGTTGTCATTGCTCAGGGAGTCCCCCAGCTGAACAGTGACAGTATCTTTAGTCTCTCTCTGAGTTCAAAAATACCTTTAAATAAGTCTCTATGTGGGATGCATATTTAAGCAATCATTTTTAGATTTTTTTTTTCCTAATACCACTCTGATAAAAAGGGAGCATCTGATTTTCAAATCAAAGACATGATTAATCAAACATTTACCAAGCATTCAGTGTCTTTCAGCCTTGAGAAATTACTCAGAATTAGTGTAGCACAAACCAAGCATGGTGAATTAGGTGAAGCTTTAGTTGCTGTACCTAAGAAACTTTTAACACACACAAAGAAGAAAAAAAAAAGTGGAACAGCTCAAGTTGCAGTTTTGCGGAAGTAAAACTATCAAGTGATCCTAGATCACAAGATTAAGGAACAAGCACAGCACATTACTTGACTATTGTGAAAGATGATAAAAAGAGAACTTTGGTTCATGCTTCAGATGCCTTATTTCAAAAACTGTCCCCTCAATATTCCCCATATTACTCTTCTACATCTGCAACAAGTGATCTGGGTTGTTTGGTTTTTTTCTTCCCTCTCTTGGTTCCCTCACTGATGCTTGTATTAAGAGATCCCTTTAAAAAAAAGGTACTTTCCTTCATATATGCGAAAAACAAGAAAGTTGCACACAAACTGCAGAATCAGGTGTTAGAAAAGCAACACCTGGTATCACAGACAGGGTCTGGAATTGATTAAATACCCAAAGAGAGAGCCAAGTATTTGCTCAAAGGACAAAAATATTAAGGACTATACTAACACTAAAGTAGACAAAACAGTATTCCAGAAGTTACACTAAAGTAAATAATGCAATAAATACTGGTATATTTTCTATCCTGAATCACAAAGACAACAATATGGCACTCAGCTGGATAGGTAAAGAGAAATCATCCTTCCTTCTCCCCTTACTGCTCCTGGAATTTCAAACTCAAGAAACTACATTACTCGTGGCCTGCAGCCACTACTCATCCTCTCCACCCTTCCTCTGTGCAAGAGCAGGAATTGTTTAACAGCATCTGCTTTAAAGCAGTGTAAGACTTTGGAAAAAGAACCTCCTCTCAACTCGACACAATACCTCCCCTCTGCTATCACAGGCCCATTAAATCCAGGCAATCAAAATTTCATGAGGTTTTCTTTTCCATGAGCCACTTGCAGCACGCAATTCTCTGGCTACCGAAACACGCGGCTGCACAAGCCTCCGAGGGCACCTGCCCTGGTCCGGCTCCCATCACTCACGGGTGGCATAAGGGACACCCGACTCAGCAGTTTTACACCTGCACAAGCTGAGCAAGGACCCCACATCCTCCTCCGGCCATTGGGACCCCAAGGCACCCCGATTCACCCCTCTCCTCACTGACGCCACACACACCCACACTGCCCGCTTCTCACACAGAACACAGATCGCTTTCCTATCCCCTTCTCCCCAGAGACACCACGCACACAGAGTCGCCCTTTCCCCACAGAGGGGCCGGGCACACCCCATATCCCCCTGTCCCCACAGAGAACCCCACGCCCCCTCGCCGGCACCCCACGGCCCCCGAGGGCCCCCCCGCCTTGCGCCGGGGCAGGCAGGGCCGAGTGCCCCGTATTCCCCCGCCGCTTCCCCGGGCCGGGAGCCCGGCAGCCCGCACCTGCCTGACGCTGGCGGGCAGCCGGGCCCAGGGGTAGTTGTGGCGGATGTGGAACTCCACGTCGATGTTCATGGCGAGCAGGCCGAGCCGCGGGCCCCGCCGCCGGGAGGCGCTCCGGCCCGCGAAGGAGCCGCTGCGGCCCGGGGCCGCCCTGCCCTGCCCTGCCCTCCGCCCGCCGCCTCCCGCCGGCGCCGCTGCCCCGGCCCGCCCCGGAAGCGCCGCGCACGCAGTTCCGCAGGCGGGGCGGGCGCTCGGCGCGGCGGCCACGGGGCTTTGGCGCTGGTGCCTCGGCAAGGCGGTCGCTCGCCTTGGCTGCGGCCCCCGACTGCCGGCTGACACTGACCGGGAACGGAGCCAAGCCTGAAATGCCTCTGTTGCCTGCTTGGTTCGGTTTGACAGCAGTGTCCTCCTAGTGCAGATCAGGTTACCCCCGGACAGGCGCGAGTGACTGCTCAGAGCAAGGGCTGCAGGGGCACAAACGAGTATTCCACGGCAGGGAATCACAGGATCAATTAGGTTGGAAAAGACCTCCACGATCATCGAGTCCAACCTGTGACAGAACGCCACGATGTCAAATAGATTATGGCACGGAGTGCCATATCCAGATTTTCTATAAACACCTCCAGGGACGGTGACTCCACCAACTCCCTGGGCAGCCCGTTCCAGTGTGGAATGGAATGGACTGAGTGAGGGAGATCATTGCGTTGAGCCGTGGCCCTGGGCTATCCCAGCTGAGTGTGCCCCGGTGTGCACAGCAAGGACTGAGAGCTAGCAGCCCTGAGTGCCAGCAGCATCCCATCCTGTGTGTACCCCCTGCCCGGCGTCCCGAGCAGGTGGAGAGTGTCACCAAGGGCGCTGCTTCAAGAAAAACAGCAGCAGGTGCCCCTCCTGATCTTAGGATAAAATTTTGCCTGTGTCGAAATCAGTGTCAAGCATTTTCTTACTCTTGGGGAATTGCTGATGTGGGAAGGGCTCTCTACTTTTAACACTATGAAACATTTTAGTGAATAATTTTATGTATAAAAAGAAAACAAAAAAGTGAGGTCCTGATCCCTTGTGCCATTCATTTTTCAAGGGTGTTTCCTGCATGCCCACTAATAACCTTGGAGCAGTGGTGACAGCTGAAAGGGGACCAACAGCAGCAGAAAGAAACTCAGTGCTCTGCTATGTTTGAGTAAGTCCCTAGAGAACTACAGACCCAGTCCTCCTCCTTCAGTATCGCTGGCATGTTCAGGATCCCACTTATGTGTACCTGTAGAGACACGAAGCCTCAGCCTGTGGACATGCCCCACAGTGCCAACACTGAGTTCCCTGCAGTAAGGAGCAGCTCACATGACCTCCAGAATCTATGATAAGGCCTCCCTGCTCATACCACAGACAGGATTCAGTCCAGGAAGAGTCCCAGCCTGCAAATCTGACCTCATCCCTCAATTCTTTTAACGCCAGTTATTGGGTTTCTTAAGAGCCCTTTTCTGTCACACCCCACAATGGTTTATAAATAAGCTATGAAAAGACATTAATAAAAAACGTGGTTTACCTTGCCCATTGCGACGTAAACCAGATGGTACAAGTCGTTGGCTGGTACTATCTGTTTGCTTTTGGTGCCAGCAATTAAGACACACCTCTAAATAGGGCAGGACAATTTTTTTCTTGGACGGTTCTCAGGTAAATTTTCTTGTTAGAGGCAGCAGCGCCTGAATAATATTTTGTGAGAATCCACACACTAAAAATTCAGATGCTCAGAATAACAGTAATGTAGGTAGTATTCCTATTCTATTAACATAATTAGTATTATATAATAATATTGCTATCATCTGCCTCAGACTTTTCAGTTTTAGGACTGGCAAAAGAGAAGAAAAAGCAAGACAATTACAAAGAAACTATTGACACAGAGTAGATCTTCAAAAAGACAGCGTAACTGAGCAGACCTGTGATTAGAAGTGAACAGTGAAAGTACTTGACGTCTAACAGGATTTTAATTTAATACCAGAAAGAGTACCATACAAAAAAATTGTTCTGTTTATTAATGAGTTTGAGAATTTGCAGACAATTGATTCAAATTCACTTTCTAAATGAAGGCCACAGATAAACCAGTCTGAACTCCTGCCCCTTCAACTGAGGTCTTTGAAGTTATAATCACATTGGTTTAAATCATGTCTGTAAAATAAAGTGAGTATGGAGGATCACAGTGCTGAGGTTTTTTTCCAAACCTTAGGCTATCATTATAACCAGATGCACTCCCTCCCAGCTCTGCTCCTCAGGATGGAGATAGATAGATAGATAGATAGATAGATAGATAGATAGATAGATAGATAGATAGATATGAGTATGATGTTGTGCAGTTTACAGTTTCTCCAGCTGACCCTTCAGGCAGTTGCAACAATGAGCAGATTGAGAAGATTTATCCTGGAACATGGGCACTATGTGTAGCCTTCTCCAGCTGTTTATGACTTTCCTTGACCTGAATTAGTGCTCATATGAAATCAACCCTGGTTCAGAGATTTCTGTCCCTAGTTTGATGCTCAATAGACTTGTATCACTGACTGTATACAATGACTATTCTCTTTTTTTTTTTAATCCTAGTCAGGTTGGTGTACACAACTGCTTACTTAAAGGCATTAATTTCTGGCAGGAATAATCTAATTGATAAATATTTTTCTTACTATACCTCCTATCTTTTCTTCCTGTAGAGAAAATTTGCTTCTCTTTTAATACATTTGCTTCCAGTTATTCTCAGCAGCCTTCATTCTTGAGATTACCTGCTCAAAATACATTACCTTTATGTTAACTGACTTTTCTAAAGTCTGCTTTTCACCTTACTGCAAGTCTTTTGGTTTTTTTCTTGCAACAAGATAACTCCATTACACTTTCAAACAAACTACCTTCAATTTCTGGATTTTCAAACAGTTCCTCCTTGTTTAAAAACAGAAGTAGCATTTTGGCATCCTCTAGTCACTTCCTCTATTTCTTGAGGCAGAAATTGATTTCCAGTGTGCTCATCAAACCTGATGGGCTGGTGGGGACCTGCCAGTAAAATGCAGTGCTCTGAAAGAGCGAGCTGAGCTGAATCGGTGCAGCTCTCCTCTGAACTGAACAGCTGCACTGAGATCTCCTACTCACATTCCTTCTGGTCCTGGCTGGCCTGACCAGCTCATGCCACCTTCACCAGCATTTGAAGAACATTTGCTCTCCAAGATGACTTTTGTCTCTTTCTCATGAGTGATTTGTGCAGCACCCCCGAGCCACTTATTCAAATTGGCAACTGTTGATCAGATCTCAAGATTAAATAGTTCCCAGGGAATTTTTCTTGAGAAATAGTGGTTTTTTGCATATCCAGTGGCTTCCTTCAAGGACACTGGAGACAATTTAATTGTAAATGCCTGGTTTTAGCCAAGTTTGTTGATTGGCTGAATTTTTTATTTAGGACTTCCACTCCAGTTTTCAAGCCCTTAAATTCCTCTTTAAAGGGAACACATGAAAGCATCAGTCATTCCTGCAGCTTATCCCTGTTAGCAAATGTCTTGGTAAACTTTTGAGAATCTCTTGGTCCCTGATAGTGTGTCATCAGTCTCTGGTCAACCTTGTTCCCCCATTTTGCCTTATCTGAATAAATCTCTAAATACTGTTAAGAATTCTTGTGCTGTCTTTCTTTCTGAAAATTCTCAGTCTCACTCAGGTTCAGAGATTTGCAGAGTTGAACAGGAGTGCCAAACACTATTACCACTGTAAAAGCCATTTCATAGCTCATACCAATGCTGTGGTCAAGGTTGGTGAAGGTATTCATTCTGTTGACTCTGATGTAATCCACAAGCTGTGTTTCTGTCACATAGAAATCCAGGTGCCTTCTCCAGGGGAAGTTCTGCGTCTTCTTGTAGACCAACAAAGCACAGTCTCACTGCCCATCCATGAGGACACACTGCTACCACAAATACCCTCTGCAAAAAGCTCAGTTTCACTTAGTTCTTACCTGTTACCACTTTGGTGCTTCACTATTTCACTTACTTCAGTAGACTGAAGATTTTCATTGCCTCTTCCATTTAGCCTCAGTTAAGACCCATCAGCTGTAAACAATTCTGTGGTTACCTTTAGAACAAAGACTAGCTTGGGGGTCGCCAGCAATGATCTCCAGAGTAGCAGTGTTCTCAGTCCAGGGCCACGCTGCAGCATGGTGTTTCCTACCTGGGAAAATATTTCATTTCCTTTTCACCTTTCTGAATTCTCAGACTGCCCCTGTGTCATTGCCTGGGCTATGTCATCTATAGGAGTATGGTCCTCAGATCTTCTACAGGGTGTCAGTCCTGTTATTTACAAATCTAAAAAGTACCATACAATCCTTAACTCTTGTTAACTGTACAAACTTTTAAAGTCCCAGAACATAAGCTAAGTCAACCAAATTGATCAGTGAGAGTAACATATAGTTTCCCTACTGATAGCCTACTTGCATGTTTAGATAGACCATTTACGTGCACAGCATGGTCTAGTAGGGCTCAATCAGGTGCTTGTTCTAAATCCTTAATTAGTTGCACCGTCTGGATTGCTGTATTTTACTCACAACCAGTGAAAGCAGTAGGAATGCCAGTCTGTATTTGAGCTTAGGAGTGCCCCTTGATCTCATGCTTGGTTTCCAGAGAAGCCCTGCAGTTGCTTTCCCTCTAACTATAGTATTTTCTGTGATATTGGTTGGGATGGCTTTATTCACAAAAATATCCTGGAAGAAGTGAGTAGCTCCCAGATCATTATAGGCCTTAATGATGCATTTGAGATAGTATGTCACTACAAATCATTGAATTCTGAACCAATTTTTTCATATTCACATTTGATTTTTGCATTACTTGTGTTTGAACACCATGATCAAAGCTGATCTTTTAAGTGTGTTTGAATGATGGGAAGGTCTTTGCACCTATCGATCTATTTAAAACCTAGAATAATTTCTACATTTTCAGTAATACAGTGGTTTTCTTTTTCGCTTTACAGAATCACGTAGATTTTTCCCCCTGAACTACTATAAATTCAAGTGTATTTGTTTTGGTTTCTTATTTTTCTCTGGGTATCTTGTGTAAGGTCTAAAGGAGGACCTTGGGTGGCTGTCAGAGGTCCACCAAGCTGCACTCCTGCTCCCCATCCTCAAAAGCACAAGGGGAAAGAATAAGGCGAAACAACTCATGGGTTGAGATAAAGACAGTGAGGATATTCACCAATTACTGTCATGAGCAAAACAGGTTTGACTTAGGGAAATTAATTTATTGCCAATTAAAAATAGAGTAGGATAGTGAGAAGAAAAGACAAAACTAAACACACCTTCTTGATCCTGCCCTTCTTCCTAGGCTCAACCTCACTCCTTCATTCCCAGCTGGTCACCTACTTTCCCCAAGTGGTGCAGGGAATGGGCAGCAGTGGTTTCAGTCAGTCCATAACACTTTATCTCTGCTGCTGCTTCCTCCTCAGAGTCTCAGGTCCTGCAGAAAGCCTGTGTCTGCATGAGCTCCACTCCACAGACTATCATTCCTGCCAGGAGCCTGCTCCAGCATCAGCTCTCCATGACCTGCAGCTGCCCCCAGGGCACATCCACCTGCTCCCATGTGGGGTCCCCCACAGTCTGCAGGTGGATCTCTGCTCCCCTATGGACCTCCATGGGCTGCAGGGGCACAGCTGCAGGGAGGCTGCAGGGAAATGTCTGCTCTGGCACCTGGAGCACCTCCTGCCCCTCCTTTTCCTCTGACCTGGATGTCTGCAGGACTGTTTAATTTCACATTTTTCTCATTCCTTTCTCACAGTTGCTGCTCAGTAATTTTTACCCTTTGTTAAATATATTATCACAGAGGCACCACCAGCATCATTGATGGGGCTCAACTTTGTCCTGGGGAGGGTTCATTTTAGAGTCAGCTAGCACTGGCTCTGTCCAGCACGGGGGCAGCCCCTGGTCTCTTTTCACAAAGGACACCCCTGAAATCCCCCGTCTACCAAAACCTGATCACATAAACCAAATTAAAGCAGTGAGATTCTGCTCAAAATGTTTTGTAGGAGCTGAGGGTCCCCAGTGGCTTATTAGATATCATTAAATTCCATAAAATCTGATATAAACCCTTCAAAGGAGGTATCTTTCTCTCTAACATGTTTGGAAAGGTCATGTTGGGTGCTACAATATTTTTGTGTTTTAAATCATTGTAATATCAATTAGATAAATCAGTATGTATAATATTAATGTTTACATTGTGAAATCCTGATTTCCCTTAGAAAAAACAGTCAGCTCCATGAAACAACAGGATGTGATATTAGATAGTAGGGATAATAAAGCCACCGTGCAATAATGAATACACCCCACCTTGCGATGACTAGAATTTAAATAATGTCAGAAGTTATTGATTAACGTGGGGTTAGGTAGTATTTAGCTATTCCAACTGCATGCTTGTTTTATTGAAGAGCAGAAGAGTTGCACCTTCCACATTCAGGCTAAGCAAAAATGGGCAGTTCACATGTAAGTAGTTACTTAATTTGGATTGTCAAGAATGCAATTATTTCCTGGTTTTATTTTTGTCAATTTTCACTTTGTATGGCATTAATACAGCTGAAAGTGAAGATTTAAACTCAAAATCTACTTTGTGGGGGAAACTTGTATGCAGCTGGTAACACTGCTTCACTACAGTACATGAAAAATGAAATTATTACTGCAACACACAAGTCCTGAGTGTTTTAATGCTCCTTGTGGCTTAAACAGGGCAGCACTTTCATTTTGAGAGAAATAAATGCTGCACAGGATGTCCTGGGAAAACTAATTTTAGTTAGTTTAGCAAATTTGTGTTGGAACATTCTGAACACTAAAATAATTCCCTAAAGATATATGAAAAGCTTCCTGTCTCAAAGGCCAATACTTTCAAAATTTGGCTGTTTATCACAGAACAATAGGGACAGGAGTAATCTCGAAGTGTAGTGCTCCCAGAAGGGCCTGATTAAAATCCAGGTGTCGGGATTTACTGCATCAAATTACTGTATGAGTTTTGACTAAGACAATTTTTACTAACATCTGTATTTCTGCATGAAGACATTTAACCTCAAAATTACCTGATTGTCAAAAGCTTTTGTGTGACAGCTGTGAATGATTGGTTCCAGTGCAAGTTAGGTGGCTTGTGCTGAAGAAGCTGTGGGTCTTAGCTCCAATTTTGAAAGTAGTGGATAAAAGCAGTATTTATTCAGCAGTGAATTTTCTTCTTGAATGCTGAGAACCTGCAGTTTCACAGTATGGATCAGTAGAAGACAGCCTGCTTGCTGATACAGGCTAAAGTGACATTCGTTTCTGTAAGAGTTATATTATCATGTAACTATTTTTTAAATCCAAATTCAGCAAGGCCTGGAGGCATGCCAAGGTTCTGATGCTTTTGGACCAGCTCCCCAGGACATTTTCTTTGGCAGACTGAGCAAGACACCCCGTACCATTTGCACAAAGTTCCAGCTAGAGATCCAAGGAGCTTTTTGTCTCCCTATGAATGGAAGGATGGTCCCATCTCAACACCATCCCTTTTGCAGACTGGCTTTTTGCTGGCAGTTTGCTGTTTCTCCTAATCTCATGTTTTGTAACAGCAGGCTCATGAGTGTCTTATATATTGTGTTTTTTAAACCTCCAGAGCCAGTCTTACAAACTCACAGAGGATATATGGAAACCAGCCGTAGGGACTACCAGTTTGTCAGCAGATGAGCCAGTAAGCACTTATTTTGTGGAGGATGAAAGGGGCACTGTGGTGCTGCAGCACCTCTTGCTGTGGTTTATGGTGGCTTTGGGAGGCACTGCAATGCACAGAGGCAGCTTCTCTTTTGTGGTCAATACTGGCACTAGAAATCTGGGTAAAAATGGGTTGTCTCATTCTGTTGAATAATACAACAACAGAATTTTGTCTGCTTTGAAATTTCAGAAGTTAATTTTTTTTAATAGCTTCTGCTGGGAGAAATATAAAAATAATCATCTATATCAAATGATGTATTTTATTTGGTCAAATGACTTTCGGTTTTAAAACTTCTTTTTTAACTGTCAACAATTTAATTTTAACTGTTAACAATTAAATGGAGCTTTCATTGAAAGCTAACAATTCTTCAGTGAAAAGGTTCCACTATGTGAATGTTAAAATGGAACTTTTCAGCTATATCAGAATGTCTCATTTTAAAATGGAGCTTTCATCAAAATTTATATCTTCCTGAACATGTTAGTTTGAACAAAAGTATAAAATTTTACTGAAAAAAACACTTTCAGCAAAAATTTACCAACCAACACTAGCATACCTTTCTCTCAGAAACTGAGCTCCCAATTAAGAGCTGCACCTGATGCAACATTACAACTCCAAATCTGCATATTTTCATGTGCTTTTTGCTCTCTGAAATCAGTCCAGAACCCTTTCCTACAATCAATGTTTTTAACTGCATATCCTTAGCGATTTAAAGTCTCTTAATTATTTTCTGTGTTTGCAGTCTTGCATCAAGCTTATCTGTACATCTGATGTCCTTAATATTAACACAAATAGTGTCAATCCGCCTTAAAATCTAGATAGCTGCTTTGCTACAAGGAAGATGCTTTCGGGACAATTTGGGAATAGCAGCAATGGTTTTCATTCTATGATTTGAAAAGTTTGATGGATTTTTACTTATGTGAAATTGTGTATTTTTTTTAATCTTCTGTCTCTCAAAAATCCATGAAGACTGTTTATGCATTACTCTGTGGTGTTTGTGAGTTTAATTAATCTTGGGGTTGGGTGAGTTCTTTGGTTAATTCAAATTTTTTGAGATTTTCTGCAACACCCTTGAGTTTCATCTGCTTCATTCATTGCAAAGCAGACTAAACCTTCTTCCAGGGAGGACTCTATAGTCTAAGAAGGGGATGGCAGGTTGTTGTGGGCCATATGGTTTGACAACTTGAAGGTAAAAAAGTAAGTATAACTTGGAGAACATATCTGCCCGAGGAGTCCTCTGGGGCATAAGCTCACAAAACTCACAAGGACTTCTGTGTTGCCTATGAACATTACTGTCCTTGTAGAAATGTTTCCCTAGTACAAGTATTATCATGGTGTGATTTTATTATCTCATCAGGAAGCTCAACAATTGCTCTTTGTTGCTTCCCCTGGCAGACCAGTGTTCAGGGACAGTCGATTCTTGTTCAGTCCCTGGCCATAAGCCCACAGTCAACAGATGACAGAAATAACTTCTTGTTTAGCCACCCACCCCTGGGGAAGAGCTGTGGCAGATTCTTCTCATTTCCATGGTCCCTTATTATCCAAGATATTTGCTGTTCCTTTTAGGTCTGAGGCTGTCCTGTGAGTGCTGCTGTAGTAGGTGTTAACAAGCATTTACCCATGAAAAAAATTATGATGCATTTGTGGCAAAAAAATAGAATCCATCTGGAATATCAAAGAGTCGCTACATTTATGTTTTACATGATGTAAATATGTCAAGCAGTTGTGTTGTACAAAAACATAAATCCAAAGTATCTGCACTCTAATGCTCTTCTTTGCATACAACAGTTTTAACATACTCTACCAAGTTCTGTTGTTACTGTTAAAGAAATTTTTGTCACTCGACTCTCATCTCCATTAGGTGGGTCATTGGCACAAGTCAGTTATGGTATCTGGTAGCTCAAGCTTAGATGCCTCAAAAGAGGGACCCCGAGCAAAGAAACCCCTTGGCAATTAAACCCTCACAATCTAAATTTCCCATCCCTCATGCAACACTCCAGACCAATGGTAATATTAGGGGTCTTCTCCCTCTTTATTGGTTCACTGTTTTGTTACCACGTGGTCATCTTCGCATCCCTTGAGGTCGGCTTTGGTGGGAGTTTTGGTCAGTTCTGTATTCCATGTTGGAATATGGTTGTTACAATTCATATACCACAATCTAGGGGCTGCCCACTCTAGCCATTAACTTTTAAGTAATATTTAAGCTGCTAGCTTTGCCTATTCTAACTATTACTAATGTTCTGGTTGTTCACTTTTCACTACAATCTATCTTTATTGTTCTTAATTATCAGATTATTAGCTCCAGGTTTCTCTGTAATCCATTTTGACTTACACAACACAGCCATATGCTTCAGATAAAGTTCAATTTGTAGCCCCACAATTCTAACTACTTAAGTCAAGCAAGAACTTAGCTACTTTCAAATACTATAAAATTTTCAACAGTTGCTATCCAGAAAATGACTCTGCCTTTATTGTTAACTGTGACTAGTGGCTGAAGCAGTAGACTGATTACTGCTGCTTTAGGTGACTCAGCTGACCTGAGAGTATCTTGAAACTTCCTCCACCTCCTTCCTGTGAGGTGCAAAGGCGTTAGACACACAAACCTCCAAGTTCCATAGGCACAGTTGGTTTGTTGGACACTAAACATGCACGTTTGTATAGTAACAGCACTTCTATGTGTCTGTGAATGTGTAGATGGTGTTTAGAGAATGTGTCTTGCAGAGATGTATTTTAGAAACAATGAAGGGACCAAGGGGTGAAGCATGTCATCTTGGGGCTTCCCTGATGAGGTGCAACATCCTTCAAGTCCTTCTCCTTTTAAATAATTGAGTTTTAAAATACATGCAAGAGTCAGTATGATGTTCCCAAAGATTGTGCCCATGTATTTGAGCCCTGTGTAGGTGTTCTGAAGTCATGCTAGCTTTCATGCTGGCATACACACGAATTTAGTTCAGCTCCATCAAGGTTAACTCATCACAAGTCTTAGTGGAGGTAATGAGTGTCAAATTTTTAATAAGACGTAAGAACACTTGAGTTAAAAATCTGGCATCTCAGCTGAAAAAAGAGGCAAAATATGCTGTTTTCCAAGTGTCTTCCAACCAGGTATTATGGTCAATAAAATAAAAGGAGTCTGCCCCCATCATAAAAAAGAATTATTGCCAACTTGAAATACTAGATTTATCTGTGGTGAATAAAGCCATTTGTTTGCATTTTTTATGGCTACCATTTGCAAGATAAGTAATCAAAGGAAGTGATGTGAGGCATGACTCATGTCTAATCACAGGCATGGTGTCTTTGAAGATTTCTAGCATCCTTTCCTGCCTGGGCTTCAGCAGCCCCACCAAGTGAGTTAGGTCCTTGTCAGCCCCACGTCCCCTCTGCCAGCCCCACACAGGGGCTAGGTGATCTCACACATCTCAGAGGTGTCTGTATTTAAGCATCTGGATTGAGCCCTCTAGAAATAAAAGCTGCAGTTTTGCAACTTTGGCATTCCCACTGCATGATGCCCTGGTAGCTAACTGATTTTAAAAGTACTCTGTGTTAAGGTGTTCCATCAGCCACAAAAATTTTTGAAAACATTAAAACTGGACAGTATAAAATTCAGATATGAGAAAACCATCCCAAACTTACATTTTTCTCTTAATCATGGGTTTCTCTGTTATGGTGGTGAGCATGAATAAATTGGATAAAAAATTAAACACAAGGTATTATTAGATGATATATTAACAGCTACTAGAAACAAGAGGGACATTGTAGGAGAAAAATGGTTTTATTTTGCAGTTTAAATAACTGTCAGAGCAATTATCTTCACTATTGCCACTTGTTTTTAAAAGGAAGAAGTAAAAGTGACTAATTATATTAGGATCTTGTTGTCGCTGCACATTTAGTCCCAGATGTAGAAAATAAGGTCTGCACCTCTCAATTTGGAAAGAGTAACAGAGTCATTGCTGCCACTGACCGTGCCGTAATTATGCCTCCCTTGATGGGAGAGACTTTTTAGAGTCTTTGCCAGAAGTCCGAGAGATGGACGGGACTTCTGTATTTTCTCGGTCTTCAGGTTGTTTATTATATCTTATCAGTAATTCACATGCTGAAGCAGAGCATGAAGCAGAGCAAAATACAAAAGGGAAATGTAGGAAAGCTCAAGGCTTTTTAAAGGTAAATTAACCAATAGTCACTAAAAGCGTACATTATTTTTACTTTTCTACCAATTATTTAGTCACGCAGTCAGGAACTGCAGAATTCTTTATCCAGTCATCCCAAACTACTTCTACTGCAGAATATGGAGGAGTAGAAGAAGAAGAAGAAGGTCTGGAGAACAACAATCCTCCATTCTGAAGTTTTTTGCTTTTATCTATTTACTATATTAGCAAACCCAAATCCTCTAAATTTTTCACCCTGTGACAATCTTACATAACACTCTATCACCTAGTTCACACCAGTGTAGATTCTAATTCTTCCCAGAGGGTAGGCAATTTTCTCCAAGGACGAAGGTCACAAACAGTGTTGTCCAGTGGGGTAGAACCCTTCAAAACAGGCAGAGAAATATTCTCTGCACTCTGGGGTCCTACAATTGCAAAAGCTGTTGACTAATCCATAAAACTTACATGTATTGTATTATCCAGTATAGAATTCATATAGAAGTTGTTTTGATTCTAATAGCAACAAACCATCAGGAACAAGCTAGCTGACAATGTGTGTTGCTGTCATGCAGCTGTTAGACATAAAACAGCCACAAGGATTTGGGAGAGTCACAGCCTGGGTGGCAGATGGCAGATGGCATTTGGAGACATTGATACCATTCTCTGAGCAGGCAAGGAGGCAGATGGCAATTTTTCAGCTGCATATTGTGGCTGACTGAGAAAAATGCTCAAAGAAACAAAAATGAGAGGTATGTTTTACAAAATAGGAGAAGAAGGAACCTTACGGACAAAAGGACATGTTGTCTTAAGGTTGCACTTGCCAATAGATTTGTCAAAAAGGTGTTTGTCAACCCCACCTTCTTATTACCACAGCACAAACCCCAGTGCCTGCTGATACAGCCCTGCTACCAACACACCACAGCTGTTTGCTTCTGTTTGTTTTTAGATGTTAGTGTCCATTACTCTGACCTGTGTGTAAAAGCCTTTACCTTTCTCATAAATTCATACCTGAATAACTGAGCCCTATTATTTCAACTTTACTGAGAAGAGCTTGCAGAAGAATCCCTTACTTTGGTGGAAGGATGACAGGAGGTAGTGAATGCATCATCCGCTAATGACAAGATATCTGTGCCCGGAGTGGCCTTTCCCAGTTAGATGAGACCTGACCTTGCCTACCAGTAATTGCTCTTTGTTTCTTTTTCTTATCCATTATATTAAAGAGCTCTAATATTTGGAAGTTTTTCTCATGGGAATACCTACACATTGCAATGAAATGGGTTTTATCTGCTTTTTTTCCCTTTCTGATTGATGGTCTTGAGCTTTCTCAGCAGGTCAACATTTTATCCCCCAGGAATGTTTGCAGTCCCATGTCAAGCTGGACAAGAATAGGGCTGTGGTGGTGTCCCAGGGCCTTGCTGCTACAGAAAGCAGCCACAGGTCACCAGGTACCAATGCCAGGTTGCCCTCATCTATCCATCCATCCATCCATCCATCCATCCATCCATCCATCCATCCATCCATCCATCCCATGGCAAGCTGGAGGCTCCTGGTGGAGGGGCGATCTGCCTGCTGGCTCTGAGAGCTCTCCCATGCACAGCTCTGAGATGTGTGATATGTGGCTCCAGGCTCTTTGCCGTGGGTGAGGGAGGTGTGTTGCTCGTTGGGCAGGTTGGATGTTACCACTGAAATGGTTTGTCCTCGTCTCTGTTGGTGTTCATTCCAGTCTCAGCTGCGTCATTAATTGACATGAACAGTAAGATACACTTTCTATTAGGAATGCATAGGTTTAAAATAAGGTGACACTATTTTTATATAAGAATAATAAACCCTATTTAGCGGTAGGAGGCTCTGGCTATTATTGTGATAGGATCATAAAATAGTTTGAGTTGGTTATGCTCATGTCTTCTGCTGTTATCCAAAAAGTTGACCCAATCCAGAGGGGCCTAAAGTAGCATTGCAACAAGGTGAAAAAAAATCATTATGACTGGCAATGTCTGTTTTAGTAAATCAGACTAGGGATGAAGCACAAACATAGCATCATGTTTTCAGTCTGTCTTTGGAAGTAGATCAGGATGAAAATGCAGCAGCCTACTCCTATGTTTGTTCTTGTGTTTTATTCTCAACAGACGGAAATACTTGAGATGAGGGATGAGGTTTGGGCTGTCATTAAGACTACTTTGGCTGGGAGTTCAGAGTTTCTTCTGATAACAGGATGTTATCCTGACAATGTGATGTACTACAAGGTTTTAACCACAAGATCTAAGAACACGTCCCTTTTTTTTCCTAATCATTACTGTTAGTCTAGTTAACCTTGGATTCTAGTTGCATTATAGCTCATTAAAGACTTCTGCCAAGATAAATAATTAATCTTGAGTATATGTATGTTTATAAAAAATTAATCATGTAGGTGCTGATTTGCCAAAAGCTGTCTCCTGTGATCCAAGTGTATTAGATACAGTTTAACCAATGAGATGCACACCCCGGTCCTGTTGTTTGTTATGCTAACAAGGTGACTGGATGGTTTGGAATATTTCCTGGTAGATAGAGAAAATAAATTTTCTTCTCCACACAAAAGATAAAGACAGGAATCATAGAACTGGAAGGCACCTTGAGATGACAACTCACTTATCCATTGCCTACCGCAATAATTAAATATATGTGAAGAGTGAGAGGGTCTGCCCAAACCAGTCCTGACAGCTCTCTCAGTGCTGAGCTGGAGAAATGGTTCATTAGCTGGAGACTGGGCTCCCCAAAGGTCTTTGAACTGGTGGCTCAGTGACAGTGCATTGTGAGAACTGCAAAATCTCAACAGGTTCTGTAGCTTCCTATCTGGAATGGGTTTTCAATTGTTTTGACTTGTTTGTTTGTTTTTCTGGTATTCCTGTCCTCACCTTTGAGACATTATGGATTGTTTGGGACTTGGCTTCCCAAAGAAAAGAGAATGCAAGATGCTGCAATATGTATCTGCTATCCTAGCTAAAAACGTTTGAACCCACCAGACAACTTTAGATGAATTTACCAGTAGGGTGCTAATCGCAAAATTATTAGTGCCTGTTATGTTTCTTGGAAATCTTGAGAAGAGAGGGACTGTATTAGAAATACCCTGAACAAAAGACTGAGGCATGAACTCAAGCCTTATAAGACACCAGAGAATCCACACAGTGTTGGGCCATTGTGCTTGTGCCCATCACAGGAATTGTTTCAGCTGCAGTAGGCAGTAGAGGAACCAAAATCAGGCAGACAGGAGCTGTAAATCTCTGGGAAATCAGGCAGAGAGGTTGCTGGTGCTCACCTGCTTGATAGAAAGGAAAACTCAGATTGCTGTACATGGAACTAGTTTATGTCATTCTTTTTAAAACCTCGTTTTTCTCAAATGCATTTTTGTCAACATAATTAAATGTGTGTAGAATAAGAAAATGGGTGGGAAAACTCTGGCACGATTGTGTAGCCCACCTCCAGTGTCCACTGGTGATGCTTTCAGGTATGTGAGACATCCACATCAAGTTGATGGGTGCAGGCCCACGGGAGACCACTGATGTCTGACAGGCATCAGGCAGCTTACCCTGGGACATCTCTTAACAGCACCAGAGACCTATGTTTAGTTGTCTATGTTTAGACAACTAAACGCTGCCCCAAATTTTATTCCTGACCCCACTCAAGTGCATGAGGTAATGCTGTAAAGAGCATGGCTGGGTCAGTCTGCCCTTTCTGTGTACTACCACTTTGAGATTTAATTTTTATTTCTGTTAAACCAAAGAAAAATGAAAACAGCAGCCAAAAAGAAGCTTGAAGTTAGACATCGACTAAATAAAGCATATAAATTGGACCTGGCAGAAATGAAGACTGGGGTAGGCACTTAGCATGCTTGGATCAATCCAACTCTTTTTAGAGCTCTGCCTACAGCTACTAGAGCTGCATCTCATCTGCTCTGGTCAGCAACCACACTCCTGCTGGCTCTTCCTACTGATTTTCTTTAAGGGTCTGTGCCTGCATTTATCTCTATACATCATCAGCATCAATCTCTGTTAGAGCTGCAGCGGGTGACCAGCACCCCGAGCAGCTGCTCTTTTCATTGTTCTGACAGTACTCCTCCATAAACCTGTTCCTGAGCAGGCTTGTGGCATCTGCATGAGATGATAGAAATGGAAAAATAGCTGTGAGTGCTCAAGCTGTATTATGAGGTGTTTTCAGGGAGGGTTCTCTTTTGCAATACAGGAAACTACCTGGCATGTTCATGGTAGCATGTCTTCTGTTCTTGTCTAATGACTGATGAGCACTTTGTATCTACTGCAAGCTTAATTGTCTTTGCCTGAGGAAGATACTAGATTTTTTCAGGAGTGTCTGCAATGTATTGCAGCAAGAGCTCTTGTTCCCCCACCCCATCATGTCCTTCTTGATTTGCTGACCTTTTTGTTAAACTGTTTATTTGTGCTCCATAAGGGCTCCACATGCTGAAACATCAAAGAAAAATCTACAAAGCTTCTCTAAGCATTGCAGATCATCTTCAACTATAAACTCATCTTACAGCTCCCTAAAGTCAGATGTAATTTATAGTAGGAAAAACTACTTTATGTGCTTGAAAGCAAGTTAGAACAAAGCAAGTTAGTTTTAGATCTGTTATAAACTGTCCAATTTAATATAAATAAATCTGTGGCAATTTTAGTCAAAGCTGCAAGGGAAACAGATTATTGTCTAAAACATGCTTGAGTGAGACAAAAACTATTCAGGATGAGAGAAAACAAGTCAACACAGGCCGTAAATACAGCTATTCTGGAAGTGAAAAGAATATTCTTTACCATCAGAACTCTGGTCACATTAATTAATATAGAACTATTGGAGAGAAAGGAGAAGAAAATTAAATAAATGAGTGGATGGAGCTGGACCAGTTTGTGAAAGCAAGTTCCCTCACACTGTCTGTCCAACTTCAAAGCTGTTTGCAGTCTGTCCACCTGATATTTCAGACTCCACATCATGCTATCACCAAATTTGCTAGAACACTTCTAAGTCAGTAACTAATCAAATCTAAGGTCCTAACTCTAAAAAAAGAACTATATTAAAGTGGTTCTACCCATACTTTTAGAAGAAAAATGACTACAAGTTACAAATGGTATTAAACATCAATTGATTTTGCCATGTATCCCTTACAGGAAAATCCACCTGTCAAAATCCACAGGGTAAGGAGTACAGCTCTGAAACAGCTCTACCTCTCCTGCACTGGGAAGCTATGTCAGTGGGAAGGTCAAGGATGGGACTCAGCAAGTAGTGAATTTTTTTCTCAGATGACCCAGGAGGTGGTCTTGACAGTCACCTACCCACAGTGTCAGATTTCTCTCTATAAAGCTGATGCTAGTATTATACACAGTACTATAAGAATGGTGTCCCCCAGGCACATCATTTAATGTTTTGCAATGATTTATTTGAAGATGGAGGCTTTAGCAGAGCTGACTCAATAAATTCCTCTGGTGCTTTAAAACAAACATGTCCTGAACATCGAAACAGGCCTTCCTTCCTTTCTGCATGATTTTTCCCTTGAAAATAAGTCTTTCTGTATTTATGTCTTTATGAATAATCATAAATCTACAATGTTATTTCAGTTTCTGGTGGTACCATTTTCCTGCCTATTGCACCTGTGCTACACACAAACACAACACCTACAATACAAGTTGTACCTAGGAATTAGGGGCTCACTAAGCCTGAGGATAACTGACCAGCCATCAAGGCAGGAGAGAGAAAACCACTCTCTCGATGCCCTGCCATGACCTTACCATGATCAGGTGCACCTGCAGTAGGGTTGGGGCAGTGGGAGCTGCAGAGGCAGCAGCACGAGCATGATAAGGGCAATTCCCACAGCCCAGCACTGCTGGTGGGCAAGGCAAAGCAAAGAACAACCCAGCTCCTGCCTTTGTGTGCTTGTGCAGGTGTTTCTGTCCAGGCTGAATGTCTGAAAAGTGGGAGAGAACCCCAGATGAAGCCTTTTTCTTCTTCACTTCTCACCACTGCACCTTCTGTCCCAGGTCAGGAGGCAGTGAATGTGAAGCAACAGTTCTCAGCTCTTATTGCTGCAGGGAATCTGAGAGTCTATAAATTAGAATAGCACTTGGATAACTGCAAAGTAGTCAAATGTCTACATTTCATATGTTAGCACTTTTCTCTGTATTTTGTGCTACAGAATTTTCCCCTTTTTTCTGATTTTTCAGCTGCTTCTTTGGTCTTTTTGGTTTACTTTGCAAACAACTCTAGAATAACTTCAGTACTGGCCACCTAACACAGACAGCAAGATCAACCATAAGCATACCAACAGTACTGAGCCAAAATAATGGTATTTCCCTGGAGCCTTCTCTTCTCCATGCTGAACAACGCCAGCTCTCTCAGCCTGTCAGTAGATTCCCTTTGTACACGATGCCATCTAAGGAGATGCCATAATAGAAAACTGTGAATGGAATTAATTTCAAATAGTTATCAGTGCATCTGCTTTCTAACTTTGTTTTTCCCTTTCCATTTTGACTGAAACTCCTGGGAAATTTGAATACTGTTAAATAAAATCTCTCACTAGAAAATATTACTTACTTATATGCAACTATTTCTACCTTGTTTGAAAGGCTCTCACTTGTGTGTGAGCATACAGTAGGATACATCTTTAAAAGCAACATTTGTCATAATGATGGCAATCAAAGTGTTACCTTGTGCTGTAGAGATGAAGTTATTGCATTGTTACAGTACCTTACTAATTGTTATGGTTGTAAAAATGTTCAGTTTCAGCTACCATTAGCAGTAGGTTGTATTCTAGCTGCTAACTGCATTGAAAAAGCCAGGTACCTAACTGGCTTCAATCACGAAGGTACATTGGGTAAAGCAGTGTAGGGACTGGATTTGGGTTTTTCTCCTTGAGAACTGACCCTTTGCCTTTTGACAGATGACCCCTTTAGCCAGAGTTGCAGCTCTTTCACCAGAACTAGTAGATGACAGCATGAAACTTTTGGAGCATACCAACAAACAGACTTTCAGGTTGTAACTGTACTTGTAAATAAAACATGTTCTCTGGACAGATGGCTACATAGCAGAGCGCAGCCCACAGCCACGTGGCTAAATTCTCTTTACTCCACAAGCAGAATGATGTTGTGCCTAATGTCTTTCAGGAAAGATCTCTGCCATGTGCAATCCCCAGAGACAAGGAGGTTAATCAGCCATTTAACCTCTTCGGCTCCTCAGCAGACTGGTGGCATTTTCAGAAGGGCTTCAAAGCAGACTGCCATGCCCTGCAGTACCATAACTCTTAATTAACAGTGGTGGTGCCAGTGCCTGGCAGCCCTGCCAAGCAAGAAGCCCGATCCACATGTTGCTATTTGAATGGAAATGCCAAAGCACTGCCAGTGCCCACTTAGACCCCTGAGTCCATGGTGTGCATACTGACTTGTGTTACTTTCCTTTGGAGCCCAGGACCTAGTTTCTACTACTGTTTTGGAGTTTGGGCATTTAAAATATCTGATTAATCATATAAGGGGAGCTGAAATTGTTGCTGTCATTGTGGTCTCAAACAATTCTACCCTTTTCTGAGAAACAGCAGAATGAAGGGTGTACCAGAATTTCAGCCCCTGTGACTCACAGCTTGTCAGATTAGGAGCAGACATGGTTTTCTGTTTACATTGATATGTCAGGCTGTAAACTGCTGCTGTGGATGTGGACTTTGAGTTATTATCCTGTCCCTGTAAATTTAGCTCAAGGTAGCCACATTTTTGCCAAATTAAAAAAATAAACAAAAAACCTCCCCAGCAACAACAAAAGCCCCCAGATTTATCACATTATATATCTCCAATTATCTTGTTTGCATGAATGCATCAATACAAGAAAGGGTTTTGGGACAAGTTTTTATTCAGATGATTGTGATTTTAAGCTCCCAGTACTTAAAACTGTACTGCAGAGATAGGTCCTGCTTCTGATAAGGTGTTTGTATTGGCCTGTTGTTAAAGTGGTACAAACCAATAATAGTTGATCTGGCATGAAGATGCCTGGTATGAAGTTATTACCTTTAAATTATTTGAATAAGCCAGAACTGGCAGAACGAAGTTATATGTCATGTTATACGGTCATGTGTGTCATGTGGTGACATGTTATGTACAGTGACATATACATATATAAATATGGTGACAAAGTTATATAGACCACTGTGGTTTTTATGTGGTGACAGCTATTTGTGGATCCATTCCAGGAGCCCTAGGGATAGATACAGTATTTCAGCAAAGCTCAGCCTGAACTTCAAGGTTTAGATGGTGGGAACAAAGATCAAGCAAGAACCTGCCCCAAACTGCTGTCATTCTAATGCAAAATTGTTTCCCATGTGTCTGTTGTGCCTCTGTCTTCCCAGTCAACCCACAAACACCACCATCACGGCTTTGATCCAGAGCGAGACGCCAAGAAAATACACAGTGCCTGCAAAGGAGCAGGTAAGAAAAATTTTGTAGATTTTTGGATTTTGTACAAAGGGCAGATCAATATTATAAAGAGCATATACATGAACTTAGGCAAACCAATTGTTCCAACTAGTTTTAGGTAATATTTATGCTTTCTGTCACGTACTGACTCAAAGAACATTCACATCCATGAAGATAAATGGGAAGGGAAGCCAGCTTGTTTCTCAAAGACTGGTAAGATCTAGTTTGTTAACTGCATGGCTCCAGAGGATGAGGGTAAATATGATATTTGTTCCCTATGATAGGAACATCAAGCTGCCAAGACTAATTTGACAGTCACAGGGTCCAGGTAGTCAGGTCAGATTAAGGTCATGGTTATATATCCTTTCTCAGGCCTCCAGAGACCAGTAAAGAACATCATCACCTCCATATTTCACCAGATCCCACTGCAGCTCCATCAGCTGAAAGGAATTTACAGTGATTTCAACATTCATCAGTGATTTTTAACTGAAAATACTGTCCCTCCCCATCTTCTGAGGTAGTTTGAAGTAAGCTGCCTGACTGCACTGACGTGAGTGAGGAATGCATAGTGTTTCATGGGATCCTAAGGTCCATGGAGGTGACAATGTTCCATAGAGGAAGAACATCCAGGCAGCACACAAGATCAATAAGTTATTAATTCACTCCAGGTATTTGCACAGTTAATATGTATTTAAGCATTTCTTCCTGGTATAGCAATGACATTCAGAATCAGCTAGTTAAGTGTTGAATTTTAGGAACTGTTCCTGTCCTATCAACTGAGCCCTCTCAAAACAGTTCCCCAGAGGACTCTTCTACTGAAAGTTTAGCCCAGCATTATCAAATAGGAATATAATTCCTTTCAAACTTGGACCATGCCTTCTGCCTCTGATCTAAGCAGGAAGAACTGGACAAGGTGCCCTAAAGTTGTCCTACATGTACCTGATAGTGATATGAGGGATGAAAGCACATCAGCTGTTGCTGAATGCCAATATAATTTGTATCTTTATCCTTTGTGCTGGTTGCTACTCAAAAACCCTTGTTTGTTCCTGCTCCTAAAAGCATGAGATGAGGCACAGCACAAATCCCAGGGATGGCAACACAAATGCATCAGATGGCAGAGCACACGGACAGCATGAGGCAGTGACCACCAGCAGGATGTGCAGGCATCAGCAGCCCTGGCATATGTCATGATGCCTTTGGTCTGCCATCTAAACCCTTGATATGCTATGGGCATTTGGGCAGTGCCCATCACATGCCGGGTCAGATGTCTGTCCTGGCTCACATGCTCAATTTCAATACCCATCTTGAAGAAATAATGCCTGAGTCAAGCTGCTGGCCCTGAGATGGAAGTGCACCAGGACACCTGTGTTAATGCAATAGCTGCCCTATTGTGTCTTTTGTACATCGAGGTAACATCACTGAGGTCCTGTCTCTTTTTAGCCATAACAAATGCCTTCTGGCAGCTCTGTTTTGTGCAAACATCTGTTTATGTGCAAACATCTGTTTATATGACCGAGGGCAAGAAAAGTACAAGAGCAAGGTCACTGCCTTTAGTAAGCCTCTTCAACCCATTGCCTAAGTTAGAGCTCAAAACTGACTGAGGGCTTTTCCCCTGGAGGGGGGCTGCATGTTCAGCTTCCCTCTGTGATGGGCAGCACAGCAGGTGCACCTCCCTGGGCATCCCACGCTCCCACTTCACTCTGATTTTTGCCAAGCAAAACAGCATTGGCAGAGACTGAAACCATCCAGGCTGGTTCTAGCTCCTCTTCCGGACTCCATTTAGCAAAATTAAAACCAATTTTTTACAGGCTGTACATCCAGGCACTGGGTTAATGAAGCTGATTCAAACACATCCTACCTGCCCCAGCCTCTTGTCCCACTGCCCTCATTCTGTTGTGCCAGCACAGCATTCGCACACGTAATAAACTGGATCTGGTGGCTGATCCCTTGGGACTACTCAAACAAGCATTGTCACCAAAAATGTGTATGTCAGCCTATGGGCACTGGCATAACCCTGATTTTAGGAGCAGTGTCTGACCTTCTCAAACAGAAGACTCAATTTCCCTGATATGAACAGCGTGAGATGGTGAACTTTTATTTTATGGCCTGAACATTGTAGCTGACTACAGTTAAAATTATCCTCAAAAGAATCTTAGATGCTACAAGTCCTAAAGGTGGAACCACTGGGGATATATGTACAGGAATTATTTTCTCTTTAGAGGTCACATTTTCTTTCCTCTGCATTAGATTCCTGAGTATATAATCCCTATGCACAACTTCTTTTTCAGGAACCAATGAAAAGAAAATTATTGAAGTCTTATCAAGTAGAACATCGGAGCAGAGACAACAAATAAAACAGAAGTACAAGGCTTTGTATAGCAAGGTATTTTGAAATAAGTGGCCTCTCTGTTTCAAACCACTGCCTCTGAAAATACAGCCTACAGGCCTCTGCTTTTGAAAATATCAAGGGCATAGTGGACTTAAGGGGGACAGCAGTTACTTTCTGATTCAGCTATTTATTTTATCTCCTAAAATACCAATTATATTTCTAACTTTAGGCCTCAGAGTCTTCTTGAAGTCAGCCTTAACCAGATCAGAGCATTTTAATCAAAGCTGGGAAAGCTAGAAAATAATTCATAACTGAAATAGAAAGTGTTTCAGCTTGTGTTCATCTTCAGCACATTCAGAAAAATAAGTTAATATAAAAGGGAAATTTTAAGTCAGAGTCCAGATGTAAATTCAGAGGAACTATTTGATCTTGCACAACTATATTTTTATTGAGTTCAATAGAAGTAATACTGATTTCTCCCAGTGATGAAGTAGAACATGTTGCAAAACGAAGAAGTTTCATTGGGCACTTGATTTCTGCAGGAGGAGGCATAAACTGCTGTAATGATTTTGTGTGTAAGAAAAATATTATTTTAGTAAACAGCTGAATCCTGCAGACCTTGTTATTAAATTGGTATTTTCTTAGTGTCTGCGTGCTCATTAATCAGTGTCAATAAGAAAGTCAGCACTGAAGATGAATGAAAGCCTTCTATATGTAAAATTTACAGCAAGCATGATCTAGATTTTGATTACAAAAATACTGTAGATTTTGTTCTATAATGAGGGTTAATAAAAATAGGCATTAGAAATTATCAAATGCCGTGAGACATCATGGTGACATCAGCTCATAGCAACCCTTCTTGCTTGCCTGGGCAGCCTGAATCTCTTGGGAAGGAGGCACAAGTGGTACCATCTCACACTCCTGCTGCTCCAGGAACTTGCAGAATTCATGGTGTGTGTGTTGACCCTGCTCCAACACCGATGGCAGCCTCTGACCTGAGTAGTTGAGTGTTCATGTGTGGTTGTGTGAGGAGGAACTTGAGAACAATAGATTTAGAGCTGGACTTCTCATTCAGTGTTCTGAACTTGTCAAGTGTTTCCCATACTGCAGGAAATGTTGACTGCAGATAGGACTTCAAATACATCCTCAGCAGGCATCCTCAAGGTTAGCTAGCATGCACTAGCCAGCTCTTCTCCAGGGTCTTAGTAAATTTTTAATTAAGTAGATCACATCAAAGAAGGTTGCTTTTTTCTTCTCTCTGTGCATGTGTGTGTGTGTGTGTGTATGTTAAAAAAACTGCTGTTTGCTTGGCACAAAAGCACCTTGCAGAAATCTGCTGCTTTTTCCAGTAAGTCTGTTTTAACCAAAACTAACAGAGAAGGTTTGTAGTTTGATCCCCTGTGTGGCAGCTCTCTCGAAGCAGGAAGCTTCTGCATTTTGTTTCAGAGTAAACTCCTGTTAAGCTTTTCAAAACACTAGTTTGCATTTGTTTACTCATGTAAGAGTCATAACTGGACTGATACTGGCTGGTATTTGAAGATGGGACAATCATCTCAAACCAAAATTTTTAGGGAAATAATTTTGAAAAAAAAAAAGCCTGTGTATTTTAAGGCCTATTTAAAAATGTTTTGTCACTTTTTGGTACAGAAGGAGCTTTTAAATCATTAGATTTCCTGAAACAAATTAAGAAATCCTCTAATCTCACCTCAGCTTTTGCACTAACCCTCATGACTGTCCCCACAGGAGATGGAAGAGGACCTGAAGGGAGACCTGAGTGGGAATTTTGAAAAGGCTGTTCTGGCTTTGCTGGACCTGCCCTGCGAGTACGAGGCCCGAGAGCTTCGGAAGGCGATGAAGGGTGCTGGGACAGATGAGTCACTCCTGATTGAGATTCTCTGCACACGAAACAATAAGGTTGGGACACCATGTGTGACCTTCCTTAGGCAGCAGGGCAAAGAGCTCACCAAGAGCATCCCTGGGAGGAGGAGGAGGGATCAGACCAGCTTCCATGGCTGAAGTGCCTCTTGCCAGTGTTTGCAGCAATACGATTGCCATACTAGAGCTGAAACTCTAAAAGGATTTAAGACCAATATAATTCACATTCCTTCCTTTATCTTACTCCTGTCTGCCTTGGATGGCATGGAGGCAACATTGGTGAGAAAAATCCCTGGATACATGTTAAAGGCAGTTTTGGCACTACTCTGATGGTTCAGAGGTACAGGAGCACAACTCTAGTGAAAAAAACATTAGCTCTTGCCTAAATGCAGGGAAAACCAGAAGGACACCTGCACGAGTCACACACCCCTCAAAGTGCTGTCCTTAACGGGGGACTGGGAATTCATGGCTTCTCCCACCCCTCTGGTCCCAAGCCTCATACAGTACAGGCGTGGTGCTGACTTGTTGGTGTTTTGTCTACTCATTTATTTAATGATTAATAAGATTTCTTTCTTTATTTATTTGATTATTACTTTATTTATTTTTTTTTCCTAGGAAATTGTAAACATAAAGGAGGCCTACAAACGTTGTAAGTAGTTTTGTCTTTCAAACACCTTCATTTAAATCCTTTCTCACTGGTTGAACTCTCATAGATTTTTTTTCTTCCCAGTGTTTGATAGGGATCTAGAATCTGATGTTAAAAGTGACACCAGTGGCTCCCTACAGAAGATATTAGTCATGGTGCTAGAGGTAAGGCTGGGGACTTTCCTCTTATGCCGCTGCCTGACAGGGATATTTCCTTTTTTCCCTGAGTAATCATAATAAGTATTGGCTGGTATTTATAATACTGCAGTTATGATATGTAAAATAATAACGAGGTACTTACAGTAAACAAAAGGCATTCTTATAGGAGCCTTTCGTATTTATATGGCTTTTTAATATGTACAATTTTAGTTTATGAAGCCAGAGATAATTTTATAAATATTGATACTTTGAAAATAACAGGATTGTTTCACTGTTATTTATACCATGGTAAAGGCTAGAATACTCATTCGAGGTCATGGCCCCATTATTCTGAATTTTGCCCCAAACCAGGAAATCTTATTTCCATCTCAGCTAAGCATTTTAGAATTCAGATAGATACAGAACAACTATGAAAGAGATTGCTGTTATGTTTTTCATTCATAAAAAAAGCATGTTTTCCATTAGAACAGACTTTATTTTAAACCCCTTTCATGAAATAAAGCAGAAAATCAATATTGTCATAAAGATACATTATAACTAAGAAAAATAGGAGCCCATCTAGAAATGCAGTGTGGTGGCCAGTCTGATCTGACAACCCTGGGAAATGAAAAGACTGAATAAATACAAAAAGCTTAAAAGACATAGCAATCACATTGCTAAATGCATCACAGTTAAGATTCTCATTCTGGGAAGCATTGATACAGCTCTCTTCAACCTCTTGTATATTTTCAGGAGTGGCAAATACTTTTTTTTTTTTTTTTCATAGATCAGTCCTTCTTAGTTTCTCCCAGGGATGACAATGTTGGTGAATGCTCAGAGTATGTGGGTTAGTCAGGAAAACATTTCACAGTTACCAGGGCATATCCAGCACCGTGAAAACCGTCAGCACTTCAGTGCAGGTACTGGGAACCTTCCTGCTCCAGAGGCATCAACGTTGCAATCTCGTTAGGGCCCCAGCACACAGCACGTAAGGCTGGGGGATAAACCCTACACAGAGGGTTCATGTCTGAAGGCAGCGAACCCAGGGGCTGCGGTGAACCCGAGTCCCACCGTGCCCATCACCGGGCTCGTGTCAGCAGATGGCAGCAAAACTCCAACCAAAAGACCTGCCAGGGCCACGAGCTGAAATGTAACCAGCACTTGGTCTGGTGTTTTTTACGGTTATCTCCTTTTCTGCAGGCAACCCGAGATGAGACCCAACAGGTCAATGCAGAGCTTGCAGAGCAAGATGCCTCAGATCTGTATAAAGTAAGTGCAATTGCGCACAAATCCCTTTTCCCTCGTGCTGCGCAGCAAGGGCTGCCTCGGGGGGACTAAACACACCAACCAAGGGGTGCAGGGGCTGGAGCTTGGTGAATCAAGGGCTCTGGCTGACTTCGTGTCTCTAGTGTGTATAAACAAGTGCTTCCAAGGAATAACATGTGATTTTGAAGGCAGGAGAAGGCCGCTGGGGAACAGAGGAGCTGGCTTTCAATGTGGTCCTAGCAAAGAGAAGCTATAGCCAGCTGAGAGCTACTTTTCAAGCCTATGAAAAGGTGAGTTATTATCTTCTGCAATGTGGGTTGCATAGGCCCTGACATATAGGTGCAGACCCTACAATGACATATAATGATCTGAAGAGCCTCTTCCACCCTAAATGATTCTTTGTAATGGACAAGCCTTTATCTGCCATTTTATAACTTCTTGAATGCTTTAAGAATCTTGGAAAATATACTTATGCAACTGTATTCCGAGCTTACAGGATAGGTGTTTTACAGGAGAAGCTGTATCTCTGCCAGTGAAGGACCCATTCCCCTTCATAACCTACACAATATTCAGTCAAATAAATGTCACAGTGTCTGTTCCTTCCCACAGCTGCACAGTAGTAGGTACCCCTCCTCCTGCAGCAAAGGGACAGGTTCACAAATACCTGCTCTGAAGGAAGGATTTGCTTTTCTGGTCTTTTCCCCTCCTCTTAAATAGAGCCTGCAAAGTATCTCCTGCTGTTCTCCCCACTTCACACGCTCATATTGGCTGAGGAGAAGCTTATCTCCAGCCTTTTCCTCTCTGCCCACACTGGGCAGATGGCCTGTGCAGGTGCTTTGCTGTGCTTTCCCCTGTCTCCAAACATAAGGCAAAGTAGGCAGCAGGATCCTGGCTGTTTAGCACTTCTCCCTGTGTCACCAGCAGGGACATTTTACTCATGCTTGGACCTGAACCTGACCTGATATGGAGATGTCTTGCTTGGAAATTACCTCAGAAAGTCAAAGCAATGGGAGATCCAAGGTCCTTCTCCTGGAAGCAAAGTGGAAGCTCAGCAGTGACATTTATTCTCAGGAAAGGATTCCCCTCCAGCCTCTGGCTCACAGTCCTGAACTCCTGAGTTCATCAGAAAACTGTAGCCTTAGGCACTGAAGATGAAAAGAGCTCCAGTCAAAGCCATATTTCAGTGTCAGCATAATAAGGAACCAATAGTTAGAAAAATGTTTGCAGCTTAATCCAAGTTTTGGGTTGTTGCTGGCAGGAGAACAAACCCGGTCACAAACTGATACTCTCTCCCTTGCAGTGGCCCAAACCCTAGGGGTTCAGTTAAATGCTCCAATAGCCAAGCTACCTTGGCTTTTTGATTCCTAAAGCCAAGCAGATCAGGTTGCCCAAACCAATCCACCACATCCTGCCTGGCTGCACTCAAAGTAGGCCAAGATTAGAGCCCAAATCTTGCAAACATGCCCTTCTCTTCAGCTGGAGATATATATAGGGCAAGAGCTAAACCAGGTTGGTAGTTTGCAGAACTTAAGCCCTAAAGCCTCACACGGTGCCCTTGCTGCCTTGTACATACTGTTTCCCAGCTCTGACCTAAAAGTCAGAGTCTTGAATCATGCAGGGACATCCTGATAGGCAAAGCAGAGCAAAGTAAAAGCCTTTGAGATTCCTGAAGTTCACAAAAGTCAGGATAAACTCTGTTTTGAAGAGACAAGTCTGCTTCTCCCCTTCCCTACAGAATAATACAAAAACTTTGGGACAACTGCGGTGCTTGTAAACTTTGCCTGGGAAGCCAAAGACAATAAGTAACAAAACTTCATAGAGTTGGTAAAGTTCCAAAAATTATCTTATTTGTGTGGGAGCCATCCAGAGCCTTTGACAGAGGGGATAGAGGAAGGTCAAACAGTTTCTCCCAACCAGGGGTCACTCAAGAAGAAGCTGCAGCTTCTTTGTCCTAAAGCTGTCAGATACCTGGGACTGCATAATGTAGGTTATCCATCTCTTAACCACTGTGCCTTACCTGGCTGCATAGACCTTCTCTTGGTGCCAGTGGATCTGTGAGCACTTACACCGGAGGAGAACTTCACTTGCCCTCAAATTACTCTCTTGGAAAGGCTCTAAAGGATCTAGATTGACCTTTTACCATTGGATCCCGAGTCTGATGCTGGTTTGGACAGTGGGAAGACATGTACAGACAGAAGCTCTTATGGCTCCTTTTTGTTCCCATAGGTGTGTGGGAAGGACATAGAAGAATCCATTAAAAGTGAAACATCTGGAGATCTGGAGAAGGCTTATCTGACTCTAGGTAAAAAGCAGTTGTTTCAAGACCTTCCTTTTCTAGTTCTTGCCATCGCCTGACATTGGTTGTTGGGGGTCTGTGTACAGCCTGGCAATAGCCATTAAGATACCCCTAAACTGAGTGACATATCTGCCAGAAAAAAAAAGAGAGTTTTCAGTAGTGATTAGGACTCCTTGGTTTTAAAAATGAAACTTGATAGACACAGCTCCTTTCCACACAGCTAAATTATTTGCCCTCTAACACAGGGTGGCCACCTCCAAGCTGGCCCTGGGACCATGGCTGGTGATAACTTCTAGCAGATGCTTGGGCATCATGAGAAGTGTGCTAGCCATCCACCACAAAAATGTACAGGGTCCTTGACAGCAATTTAGCACTAGGGTTGATTTTGACTGGTATTTACGCCTGTGCCCTGTCTCTGGTTATCTTACTGGTATTGCTGTTATCCATCTGGATCTAGGCTCTCCCAGATCTTCCTGCTGTGATCTGCAGAAAGAGCAGCTACCTCAAGAATAGACGGGCAAGAGGAACCCCATAGGGGCAAATGCTCATTCTCGTTCATGTAATTTTCATTGTGGAATGGCAGAGTACTCAGTGCTGGTAATCTCACTGTGTAACACACTTTCCTTGTGGAAAAATGTACATCCCCATTCAGAGTCCAAGATTTCTCCTTGCATACTGACAGCAGATCAGTCTTGGAATAAAAGCCCTGCCATCTCATATGTCTAAGCACAAACACTGGAGTTTCCTTTTCTTTCTTACTTATTTAATTCTGCTTGAAGTTGTATCACAAACTGCAAATGTACAAGTGTAATGAGGCTTCTTACTGTTTTCTTTAGTCAGCTGTGCCAAAGACTGCCCAGGTTACTTTGCCACACTTCTGCACAAGTCGATGAAAGGAGCTGGGACTGATGAAGAGACCTTGATTCGCATCCTTGTGACCAGGGCTGAGGTAGGGTACCCTGTGTCCTGTAATGCCTCACATCAGCTCTGGGAGAAATACAAATGTAGAGGGTATGGAGTGAGTCCTGATAGATCATGTGCTCAGCAAACCCTTTTCAGCCCAGTGACATCAGTGGTCACACTCTGCTTCTGTACCCAGGCAACTCTAATTTTGATATTGCATCTATTTCTGTTTTCAAAGGAACTAAACCAGGAAGCATGCAGGCAATTTCAAGTGGAGTCAACTGTACCTGGTTAAAACCAACCCATGGGGAGGTCTGGCCCCACTAGGATGTGTAAAAGTAATTCCTAGTTAATTAATGATAAAGCAGCAGTTCCCAATTTGAGAATTGCTTATAAACATATGTTGCCAATTTTCTTGGATTCCAGCTGGGAAAAACAGATGGGGAGGAGAGAAGAAAAATAAAAAGCCAAAGGAGTTAATTGTCATTTTAAGGAGCACAAAATTTCACAAGACATTTGAGATATTTAAGCACAGTCTTTAAATCTTCCTTCTAAGCTGTGTAGGTTGTAACCCCATGGCTGTTTCAACTAACACAGAGGAGGAGCTTTTCATAGGGATGAGGAAAGCATATTTCTCCATGATCCACAGTGTGAAAAATTAGGCTCCAGGGTATTCTCTCTATTAAGACACAGTCCAGTCATTATAACATTTAAAACCCACAGTGATAAAGATCAGACCTGTGCTTTAGGTGTCTTCACAAGAAAGCTCAAGACAAGGAGTTTATTTCTTCCCCTGCCTAGTAACCAGAAAATTACCTCTACGGGTGGAACAAAACACTTTTAGCCATTCTCCTAGGAAGTGCCTCTTTCCCTGTTTGCCACCATGGGATGACCTCAGGAGTTCACAGCGACCTGTGTGAGTTTTTCCAGTACCAAGGCTGTGCTGGCACAGCACCACTGGGCAGAAATTCTCCCAGCCACCTGGCATAGCTTTCCATGCAGGTCCTCTTCACAGTTAACATCCCCTCACCACCATCTGACATGGGCTTACCTCAAATCTGAATGTCAAGCTGAAAGTCCTCCAAGATTTTTAGACCTCCTGCATTCTCTTCTCCTACTCCCACTGGGTGTGGTGGTCCTTGAATCAGACCCCAGGGGCGCTGGTAGGAGCAGGGCATATTACTCAGAACATTCACCACTCTTCTAAAGAGGCTCTTGGTGTCTCCTCAGAGCGATCTGCCAGCAATAAAGGAGAAGTTCCAGCAAATGTACAAGAAGCCGTTAGCTGAAGCTGTCCGATCTGACACCTCTGGGGACTTCAGAAAGTTGCTGCTGGCAGTTTTGCACTAAAAGCCCATCAAGAATGAAGAGGCATGCTGAGCAGCCATCTCTTGATTAGTTTCCAAAAAAGCATCCAAAAAATGTGGCATTAGCACAAAGAAAAAAATCCAATTTATTTTCTTTCCAGATGGGAAATATGTTGCCAAGTAATGTTGGACAGGAGGTTTATGTTATGGCTATCTTGCCAAATGCCCTGAAGCAATAAAGACATGTTGAAAAAACTAGATCTAAATTGACCTCTTTGTGTTTGCATATGTGGAGGAATCTTCTGGCATTGTTTCTTCTGGGTAGATTATCTGTCTTTCTCTCATTCTGAAGATTATCCCTGTTCTTTCCTCAATTCAGTGAATGTCATGTCATGCCGTTAGAGTCCCACCAAGAGAAAATGGATAGTAATTTCTTCTCAGCTCATTATCACAGCTCTTTAAACAACCTGAGGGCTGTGAATTAATGATTTAAGTCAGGCCCTGATTAAAATCCTGCTGTCAACAGGGACGGCCAGAGTGATTTCCCTATCTGTGAGTTGTCCTCTCAGCACAGTCACCTCCTAAGTTACCCCATGAAGGAGATAAGGACTTGCAGTTCCCACCAGCACCACCTCCTGGGATATGGTGCAGGAGCATAGCAGGGGAAGAGGTGGGTCTTTGTGAGGTAGATCTGTCAGGCAGGGAAATGTTGTTCCTAAAGAGGAAGACATGGGCCTCAGGACAGCTGCATGGTCTTCATCCTGGGATGTTTCCAAGACCTGACTGAATAAAACTCTGCACAACCTGGTCTGATCTCATGGCTCACCCTGCCTTGAGCAGGAGCTTGAATTAGAGACCACTGGAGGTCACCTCCTCCCTGAATTACCCTAAGATCTTATAATCATATGAGAGAAGATGTAGATGAAAAATAATGTAACAGAACCTGAAAAGTAAGAAGAGGAGAGTGAAGAATTTATGTCAAGGAGATGGGTTCATGAGTGTTTCTCTCTGTCTGGCCCCTTCCCCCTTTTGAGTGCACCACCACTCTGCATGATGATGCATCTTTCAGGCCCTCTGAGGTGTGATGACTGATGGCATCAAATTCCCATTGAAAACAGTATTTCTGAAGAACTGGACCTGTGTTTCCCCTCGTGGATCAATGTCACAGCAGTAGCACCTGGCCATCTAGTTATCAGATGGGGCAAGATAAATGGGAGATGGGAAAGATGTGTGGCTTTTAAGAACAATCATTGGTGTCTCACACAGGTGTAATAGGATGTTCTGACATTTTAAAGGCCTGATACTTCTTTGGCAACATTTCTAGCCACCTAAAAATATCAGGGGCAGATCCTGAATGCTTTTATCACAGATATTTTAATGTTCAGACCCAGCAAGAACAGAGCAATGTAGGATCTAAGTATCTTCTTGTTGCTGTTGCCATAGGTCTCTTGTAACCAGAGACTATAGGAAGGATAGATGAAGAATCTACTTTGGTGTTCAGTGATAGAGTGATATTTTATCCCCCAGCACACTGTATGCTCAGACCAAGATAAGCTGGCAGGTACCCATTCTCAAATTATGTCGTTTGAAGAAAAAGCCAGCGGGTGTCTGAAATACACATGAAGTAGCTGGTTTAGGCAAAGGATTTGTTTTAAAATATCCCAACAAGAATTCCCAAAGCTGTATAAGTGGTTTCTGTGAAACCTCTAGAAGCTCAGCACTCCTTAAACCAGCTACATCCTTATTTAATGTGAAGCCCATAGCTTTGGCAGCCAAATTTATTTTTGCCTGAAGACTGTTTTAATTAACGCTAGTAGGTCATTCTGACTAAAGAAGAGTGCAATTGCTTTCATCTTAATCTTTCACTCTTTAATTAGAGATTGGCCTGAAACCAAGCCAGGAGCCCACACATCTTCACACCCACATATACTGGGCCAAAGTCATTATTGAATTACATGCTGTACCTCTCTATCTGTACACAATGCAAACAGTGACTCTTGGGAAGTTGCTCTGTGACTCCAATGCTGTAAAAATTGTCCCCGTGCCTCTATAAGTTTAGATCAGGAGTTCAAGACCAGTATCTACAGATGTAGCCTGTTACCCTTGCCTACAAAATCAGAACCAAATCCAGATAAGTATCATACCAATGTGAATGGCAGCTGTGGCAATAGCACTCAGGGAAATCATGTTTGCTGAGCAGCTAAATAGAAAATTAAGAATGTAATATTTACAGAGGCATGAGAGAGAAGGATCATAAGGATATCTGGACTTAAAAGAATAGGAAGAAGATCACATAGCTGACAACTAGCAGCAGCAGAAAGAAAGACTTTTCTGTGGGCAAGAGACAACATTCACTAATTGCAACAAAGGAAATTCCTATCAGACATATGGAAGCAGATTGTCCAGAGAGGTTGTGAAATCAGCATCCTTCAAGATTTCAAAAGTTCAACTGGACAAGTCCCTGAGCAACCTAATGTTCTCCCATTGGGGCTGTCACCCCAACCAGCCACCACTGGTGCTTGGGGCATCTTCCCATCCTCTCCACGGCATCTGATTAATTATGATCCCTGTAACTGTATGAGGAATGTTAATCTTGGGTTTTGTTCCCTCTCCCAATTTTATTAAGACCATAATAAGGGATATTTTTTCTTGTCCCCTATCAATTTAGACTGAAAACTTGGGTAAAGGGATGAGCTGTCTCTTGATTACTGTGGGGGCTGGTAGTCATTGAGACAGCGCACGTAACACTGAATAAGCTTGGTGAAGTCTCTGCCTTGAACAGTCCTTTATCCATATTTGTTCATTTTCACCTGAATTGTAATAGGATCAGTGTATGAGTTTTAGAAGTTGTCTGACATCACCACTCTGTGCACCTGCCTGCTGGCTGGTCAGATTACAGCTTTTTTCCGCTCTGTTGCTTAGTGCATGATAATAGACATTTCATCATCCCATTGCATTAAAACATAATAAGAGCTGCTCTGGGTCAGATCAAAAGTTCAATCACCATAATTTCAAAACCAAACGATCCCAAACAGTAAAGGAGAAAGAGCAGAAGGAGCAGAGTGAGTATATAGTATTGCAACAACATGTTCATTCTTTGGTAGATGCTTCTATTTTCTAGAAGCTGGCCACAGATGGAGTTTGTACAACAGCAATTGTAGAGGGTCACAGTTTTAACAGCCCCCAATGGCTCCAGCCCATCAAGGGCTATGGGGCACCTGCAGCATCACATCCCACAGTGCTGCTGGGTCACATACCCTGTGAATGAGCTCACTCTCCCATTTGTACGTGGTATTCAGACAAGACCATTATCTGTGCAAGATCTCACTCCCATGGTAATACAGTATTTTGTGTTCCCAAAAAAACCACTCAGGTCTGGTTCAGTCAATAGCATACCTCCCTAGAAAACCTGCCCCAAGAACTCATTTAGAAACAGATTTTATCTGACAGTTTAGACTGTCCCACAGCAGAAACAGCTCTACTCTCTCAGCAAGGCTCATGCCCTCTCCCCCCACCCCACTACAGTGGGGCCATACAGGATATACTGTCTTTGGTATGAAAAGTGATTTCTGGTCTATTTATAAAGAAAATCCCAACTAAGCAGTGCTGATGTGCCCACTTGCTTGTAGATGTGTCTGAAGCCATAATCTCTGGGAAAAAATATGAAGAGACTTGTAAAGCAGGCAGCAGGAGCTTCATTGCTCAGAAGCCGTGGCCTCAAATTGGCAGGGACCTGTGCGGGGATTCAGCAAGGGGCAACACCACCCTCCCCACCCCTTCAGAGCAATAAGCTATTTAAACAGCACACTCTGTACTCTGGGTTAGCAGGAATTTGTGTAACTGCATGAAGCCATCAAGCCTGGGATCTTCTAAATAAATGCCACATTTATCAGTATCTGAACCACAAGAACATCCCACCTAGCCTTCCCCAACCCCATAAAGCACTGTCATTAGTGAAGTCAGATAGCATCATTTTTTTCTTTAAGGGTTAAAAGAATAATCCACAGTTGCTGCCAGGATGAGGCCGAACTAAACGGGCAACAAAGAGTTACCAGCCAGAAGAGAGATATAAAGCTAAATCAATCATCAGAATGGACTGCAACAAGAGCATATACATACAGAGCAAGAAAGAAAGCAAGAGGGCGTTTTGTTTGGGTAGCTAATGTTCCCTGGACAAGGAGAGAGAGAAATTCTCCTTTGGGTTTTTAATGCCACTCTAAATATTTATAGCAAGATCATGTCCAGCTGGTGAGGCAGTGGTGGCAGGGAGTAGGGAGGGAGGGTACATTTTCCCCAGCACACCAACATCATTCTCTGGGTCATTTCTTTACTTGAGAAGAGGGAAGAGGCTGTAGATTGCCATGTTTACCCTCAGAGTGAGTCATCTGCAAGAGCCAAGTCCAGTGGCTCCTGCTCTTCCCCTCCCTCACCTCGCCTCATACCCATACGTGCACACACACACACACAGACTGTGTGGGCAGCCTCCAAAAAGCTATGCCAGCCTGAATCCACCCTGTCTTTAACATGGGGCTGGGCCTTCAGGGTTTTGACTGGCCTTCAGGCATTTCACTATGTTGTTACACTGCACTGAAAAGCCTCTTGGAAAGGCCATGTACAGCATGCCTGTGATGCAAAGCTGCCATTTTTAGAGGAACAGGCTGCCCACATCCCTGTGATCTGCTGCACGGTGGATGCAGGGGCAGGAACATATGGAGGACTGCAAACACCAGCATGGCATGGGAGTTGACATTAAAGGCACTGTGGCTCCCAACGATTTTTGCTCATCTGCCTCGCTGTGACTAAATGCAGGCATGACTCACTCGTGAGCTTTGGCTTTGAAAATATGAGAAGGACTTTTGCTTTAACCTTGTGTTTCCCTGTCATAGTGATGCTTAGAAACTACATTTTTTGATTCAACCCCACCCTAGAACAAAGGGAGAAATCTCAGCAGAGATGAGGAGCCCAATCCAGTTACCTAAACAAGGGCAGCGAATTCTATTTCTCTTGAGACACCCAGGAACTTGGCATAGAGCTGGGACACGTCACACTGGACCTGCTGGAGACCCCGTCAGGGAACTAGCTGGGGTTCTGGAGGATCCTCCACTTGCACAAGGCATTTGACTGAACCCAGCCCTGAGGATAGATTTAGGCCCATCATCATAGATGCCTACCATGGGAGTGTTAGATGTGGGCACCTACATGTGATTGACACAGCTGAGCACCTGTGGACACCCAGCAGTGCCTGGAGGACTGTTCACCTGCCCAAATACATGTTGCACATACTGGTGACCTGAATTACTTGGCAGACTTAGTTGAATTGACTAGACCTCACTGGCTGCAAAAGGAGCTTGGACACCTTGTTCATTTGCAGGCATCAGCAGTCAGCCACCCCATTGAGGCATGTGGCCTGGGGAGCTCTGTGCCACTCTGGGAATCGCCACTCTGGAACCTTGGTTTCCAGCATGCTGTGCTCACTGCAGCAACCTGCTCCAGTCCTCTCACCTGTAACACTGAACTTCCTCAAGCCATCTGATTGAGAAGTTCTTTGCTAGGGGATTCAGAGAGCTGAGGTCCTTAGACAAAAGGCCACAACCTGGTGTTTTCTATATGAAATACCAAGCAGCATCATAACGATAAACTGCTCCAAGAGTGAGCTTCACTTTCTGCTTGGTGAAGGTAGTTGGGCTTTCCCTGCCCACCTTGGAGTACTGCTGCATACAGGGGTCCCAGTGCCTCAGCATCTCCCACCAGACTGCAACAGGCTGATGCTCCCCAGATGTCTCCATAAGGTGGAGACACGGTCCATCCCACCGGAGTCCCTGGAAGCCCTTCTCTCTCCGCCTTTCTCCATGAAACGACGGTGACAGCATAGTGCGAGGCATTGCAGACTGTTTACAGGCTTCTAGAGTTCCCAGGCACTTTAGGACAGGGTCCTGCCGCTGTTTCCAAGTGGACAGCCAGGACTTTTATAAGTGAACTTTCCTCTCCGTGTCTATTTATTATATGTAAACATTTGCCAGAAAAACACCACTCGGGCATGCTCAGAACCAGCCAGGTCATTGCAAAAGGCAGCGGCGGCGTCACATGTGATAAGAGCGCGGAGCCCGTGTGCGCCTATTCTTAGCGCTGGAATGTTCACAATGCCCCGCGCCCGCCGCTCCTGCGCACAGCGCCCGGCAGCGGCACCACTGGCTGCGGCATAAACACGGCCAGAAATCACCCTCTATGAATCACCTACCTACTGAAAGAAACCTCCCGTGGGTTTATAGGTTTTTGTCCAGGCTCTAGCTATGGAAAAACTCAGCAGAGAATAAACGACTGAGAGTAAGTGCATGCAGTGAAGGACAACAGAAGGTAAACGTTTCTACCCTTCGGTTCCACTGCAGGTTGAGCAGTTAAGCCATGACCGTAGATACTCATCATATTGTTCTGCCTGGCACTTAATTTAGTCATTGTGTGTCTGATTAACATAAAAAAACCACAGCTAAGCAGAGTTAATAAATAACTTTTAATGCAGATTCCCAGTCTCTAGGGTTCCTTTGCCCTGCTGCAGAGTTCAGCTCTGCCAGATTTGCATTCTTTGAGAGTGACTAACCCTGGAGGAAAGAAGCACAAGCTACTAAACTGCTAATACTTTAAAATAGTGAATAAATGTCTAAGTGCGTTTATTCAACATGATTAAAATGGACAAACCAATTGCTTCAGCCATCCAGCTTTAATCCAAAATCAGTGAGATAACTTCAGTGCTTTTGCTTCTTGCCAAGGACACAGGCAGTGCTGACCTCAGAGCTGCAACCTATCTGATAATTGTATGAAAATTTTAAAGGGTCTTAGCGACCTTTTGGCTTCTTTATTATTTTCCCACTGTGCTTAACCCATGTTCCATTTTTATGTGTAATAGTGAACGGATATTTACAGCAACATCAAAGTCCCGATTTGTTCCCTTGGAGCTGGATATTTCAATAAAAGCTGCTAAGAATTTGGGTTTTTTCCGCCAAGTCCAGAATTCATCTCTCTCTAATTTTGCAATGGAAGAGGGATCCACTGAAGAGTTTCTCTTCAAAGACCAGGACTTCTCCTCTGAACTGCTGAGGCAGCTGAATGCTCTGCGGCAGAGCAGGATGCTAACTGATGTTACCCTCTGCTCTGGGGGCTTTGAAATCCCCTGCCACCGAAATGTGCTGGCTTCCAGCAGTCCATACTTCAAGGCAATGTTCTGTAACAACTTCAGGGAGAGTCACCAGCCTAAAGTCATTCTGAAGGGCATCAACGCTGATATTTTGGATCAGATTGTCCTTTATGTTTACACAGGGGAGATTCTTATATCCACTGAGAACGTCTTGTGTCTCTTGGAGACTGCATCCATGCTGCAGTACACTAAGCTGTTTGAGGCCTGCTCTACCTACCTCCAAGACAAGCTGACTCCTGACAACTGTCTGAGCATGATCAGACTGGCAAAAGTCTTGAACTGCCAAAGCCTGAATAAGAAAGCCAAGGCTATGGCTTTGAAATGCTTTCCTGTGGTGGCCTCTTCTGAGGACCTGAAGGACCTCTGTCCCATGGAGCTCATTGATTACCTTGGGGATGATGAACTCTGTGGGGAGGAGGAGCAGGTCTTTGAGGCACTGATGGTCTGGATCCGTCATGACCTCCAGGCACGACAAGGCTACATCCAAGAGCTGTTCAAGAAGGTCCGACTTCAGTATGTCCATCCAACTTTCCTGTTCCATTTCATTGCTAATGACTCACTCGTTCAGTCCTCACCCACTTGCAGGAGCATCCTGGAGTCAGCCCGGAGACACATGTTTTCCTTGTACAGCACCAACACACCTGACATCAAACCCATGATGCATGTTCCTCGCAGGTACTCCAACCAAGAGTTCCTCATCATCATTGGTGGCAGGAAGGACAGCCAGCAGACAACAAGGGATGTCCTGCTATATGATGACAAGACGAACCAATGGCTGAGCCTGGCCAAACTTCCCATGCGCCTGTACAAAGCCTCTGCAGTGAGTTTACACAGCAATATTTTTGTGCTCGGAGGGATGCCTGTTAGCAATAAGAAAAGCCTGGTCAGTGGTAATATTTACATTTACTCCCTCAAACTCAATCAGTGGAGGTTGATTGAGCACATGTTAGTTCCACGTTACTCCCACAGAAGCCTGGCATATAAAAATTATATTTTATCATTCGGTGGAATTGGCGAAAACCAGGAAATCCTGAATTCTGTGGAAAGATATGATAGTGTCTACAACACCTGTGAGAGCATGGCAAACATGCCTGTTGCTGTTCTTCACCCTGCTGTTGCTGCAAAAGATCAGAGGGTTTACCTCTTTGGGGGAGAAGATATTATGCAAAACCCTGTTCGGCTTATCCAGGTAATGCCTGTTGTAGGCAATTTCTTCTAAGGTATTTATTCAGCAGTCCATCACCTCCATGAGGAAATCAAACCACTCAAAAAACTTCCTTTTGTGTTGCAGCAAGAGGCAGGACGAATAGATCCATGGCCTCACGGAGCATTGCAGCTCTTCCATTTTCCCCTTCTGAAAGTTTTTCAGGCAGCAGCCCTGAGGCACTGCTTTGGGTGTCAGTCAGCTGTGCCTCTGCTGGGCACTAGGGCCAGGGTGGCTGCAATACCATGGCAGGCAGCAGCAGCTCCCCTGCCTGGCTTCATGCCTGTAGCCAATCTCACCAAAATCAGAGCTTTCCACTTGGCGCCGAGCTGGGGTCTCAGCCATGCACCTGCTCGCTCGCAGCAAACGCAAACGCTCGCGATCGTTAGAGCGATTAGATACTCACTCATCAAAGGGCCAGAACTTAAACTGACAGTCATTTTGTGTAAACAGTTGTGTTAAAAATGTGGCTCCTGCCACATGTTGCTGGCTCTCCGCCTGCTTTCAGCCGTTACACTCTATTAGGAGAAAAAAATACATTAAATATTTTCTTATCTGATTTGATGCTTTAGCAACATTGTAATGTTTCTTTTTCCCATGACTATTTTTCAGTGTTTGAGGTGCTTTAACTAAGAAGGATCATTAAGGCTAAGATGGTAACCAGGACATGAGCAATGCTTTGTGGTTATAATGGTACTTCATTATCAGGGGGAAGGAAGTGTATTTATCAGTTAGTGGGAAGATGCCCTGGTGATATTTGCTATATTAGGAAGCGGGTAACATGACATAAAAGGTTGTGTCACCCAGATGCAGGTGATTGAATGATCATCATCTAGCAACTGCTCTTTTTCTCACATAAATCGATGACTTAGATCCCACTCTTAAGTCCCTTTGCCAGTCTGAGTGCATACCAGCCACCAGAAGAAATATAGCAGCTGGGCAAACATGGTGGCTGCCAGCAGAGCTAGGTGAAGTTGAGGTTTGTTTGCCCAGGAAATTGCTAAGGCTAATAAGGAATACACAGAATAAATGGAAAATGAAATGAACCAGCTTGGCCTTTGGGAGAACAAGTTACAGTGATTTAATGGCCACACAAAGATTTACAGCCAAGAAGCTTGCATATGGCAGATGCACTGCTTTAGTGCTTGTGCTAGCATCTTCTGAGCAGACAAGCTTGGGGAACCAGAATGCTTTCCAAGGGGACATATTAGGAAAAAAAGTGGGTACATTCTCAGATTTCCAGCAGTTTGAGCCAGAGGATTGTATTCATTAGGGCAAAATAAAGCCCAGAAGTTCCTCTGTAATTATAGATGTCAGATAAAATGCAATATAAACAGCTGTGTGAGTATCTTTATTTTTTCGTCAGGTTTACCATGTCTCCAGGAATATGTGGTTTCGTATGGAGACCAGAGTAGTGAAGAATGTCTGTGCACCAGCTGTCGTTATTGGAGACCAGATTATCATCGTAGGTGGTAAGGGCTCTGTTTCACCTTCCCTCTCCCTCCCCCTGCCCAGATCCTGTGCATTTTCACAGCCTTCCTGTTTGGAGGGCTCCCTCAAAAAGCACCTGGAGCTTTGGAAGGAAAGGAGGAGTGTGCCCACCCTCCATACACTTCTCTCATGGAGTCTCTTTGTGATTGAAGTAGAGATCATTCTCCATGAGGCACTTTCTTACTCTAAGTAGCAAGACCTGGGTGGAGGAAACTGAGGAAAAGCCAATGCAAGTTACTGCTCTGCAGAAGGGAGGAAGCCAAGAGTATGGGGGTCCTGCACCTCACCTGCTGACCCACAGCCTGGTCCTCCCTGTCTGCTCTTCTTGGAACAATAGAAAGCAGAGTTACCACAAGGCCATGGATGGCTTGTCAGGATGGGTGGGCTATAGGTCTATGATGTGTTGGTTGGTCTTTTAGCTGCCTCCTGGGGGTAATTGTGAAATGTCCCAAAAGGAGTGTGAAACATCTGGAAAGAGGAAACTTCTCGGTGTCTTTCTCAACCTGAGGACCAGCCTCTGCCCATGGCAGTTGGGTGTGTCATATCATTGAAAATTTGGCACTCTACAGTCCATAATGCTGCTCCCCTGACCACAGACTGGCAGGAGGAAGCACGTGTTGAATTATTTAAGGAAAAATGAGACACATAGTGTCTGTAGCAAAGCAGAGGATTGAACCCAAACTGCACAGGACTTCAACGTGGTGTCACCCCTCAGGGAGAGGCCACTGCTACCCTTTGCAGTGAGAACAGGGGAGAGCTGAGCCCAGAGGTCTGAGACTGTCAGGCTGCTATGTGGTAGACTGCCCTGACCTCAGACTGCACTCATGTTTTTCTACTTGGTACTCCTGGGTACCAAGCTTCCATACCTCCCCTGCTCCAGTGCAGTGGCCCTTTTACCAGCCCTTACCTCTCAGCTGATACGAGGCTATATCACCCCTCAGAGGAAGAGCTGTCCACTGGGTCACTGGCATGGTGGCCAGCACAGACGTGGTGCTGAGGACTTTAGGAGTGGAGTGAGCACTGCTGGCACTATGCTGTTGCATACCCAGCTCCAGTCAGCAGACAGCTACAACTCCAACCCAACAAGGCCCATCCCATGTGCCGTTGGTTTCTGTATTTCCAAGTGAAGCTCTAGGACTCTGTTTGGTAAAAAGAAATATTTTCAGATGTTTGAAGGCACATGCAGGTAACTGCAAACTTTGACCGTGTTTGACAGGTTGGTTGCCTGATCCAATGGGTTTTATGGTGTTAATCAAGCCTTGGCTGCCAGGGTGCTACGAGACAGGATGAGGACAAACAGGAAAGGAGGATAGACAGACAGGCATTCCTGTGACACATCATTGCTTCCTAGTTTAGATATCTTAATTCTTCCAAATTATGTACTAGTATAATAGGTTTTATTGAAGACCAGCAGGAAATATATTATTATTCCTCCTATTGGCCATAAGCACTTAATTCCCATCTGTCTCTTCCACCTCTGGCTTTGCATTCAGGGTACACCCGGAGAATAATTGCTTATGATACAAAAGGCAACAAGTTTGTTAAATGTGCAGACATGAAGGACAGACGAATGCATCATGGGGCCACTGTCATCAAGGACAAGCTGTATGTCACAGGAGGACGATGTCTCACCTCAGACAATGTCATCCAGGACCTGGATTCCTTGGACTGCTATGATCCAGAGACAGACACGTGGACACCAAAGGGAAAACTGCCACACAAACTCTTTGACCATGGGTGCCTTACACTCCAGTGTGTGCCCTGTTCTAACCTTCTCTAAATGACTTTTGGTACTTCCTTGATATTTTGTCCCTTTCTTCCCAGAAAGGAGCCACCTCACTCTGCAGAGAACACATGGGGAATCTTCATGGGGTCATGCAAACTCCTGCCCTCGAAGGCACCAACAGCGTTAGTCCTTCCCAGACCCTGTGCCAGAAAGGTCATGAGCTTTGTGCTCACGCTGCATTCACCTGGCTGATACTGCATGTGGTGCTGCTGAGTCCAGTGTGGAGGCCTTACCCAGCATCTCAAGAGGAAACAGGAAAATGATACTGGGTAAGAACCCAGTGTGGGATTTGTCCTGGTACAGACTTTAAAATGAAAAGTGAATAGGGATGCTGATATCTCCAGGGAAAGTAAGATCTTTGTTGTCATACAAACTCAGCTGCCTGTCACAGCCCTTTGCTGCTCATTGCTGACTGAACTTTCCATTTCCAGTGATGGCAGTGTTTACAATAGGAAGCACCAAGCTCCAGTCTTGTAGCCAGCCCAGGAGCAGCTTCCTGAGTTCACTGTGGTAATCAGCTCATAAGAAATAAAAATTTAATGTTCCTAACAGCAAATTAGAAATTGGCAAAAGACTGATGCTTTGATCTGAGCTCTCATATTGCAACAAGATACAGATTTGACTTCTCTGAGCTAACACTCTTCCACAGTGCAGGGAAGATTTTTGTTCCATCTGCCTGCCCTCTGAAGGAGCAGGAGAAGACAGGATGGAAATTCAGATTGTCTGCATCTTCTTTTTTGAGGGATCTTGTTTTGCAGGGATCTTACCTTTCCTTTTGCATGAGGAATAGCAGTGGGGTTAGTTAGGATGACTTTGGCTGATGGAATTCCTGAAATCTGGAATAGCGGAGAGGACACATGGAGGAAAGGGGATGTAAAAGAGAAGAGGTATTTGGGAGGAACAGTTTCTTTTTCCCTTTCTCCTCTCTCCAAACCACTGGAAAAAAGCCCATGAGACAAAGCCAGTGACAGGAAGCCAGCTTTCCAAGAAGAGCAAGTCTAAATCTGCCACTTGGCAAAACAGCTCTGGCTCCACCAATATTTTTGTGGGGTTCTGCCACTAAGTGCATACTTTTAAAGGGAGGGGATTAATCATCAGACACTGAGCAGGCTGTGAACTGCTGTTAGGTCACTGGGCTTGGTAAGATTGCTGAGATAGCAAGCAGCTTTACAGATAACACTGATCCACCATCTGGAGAAAGGATGGCAGAAACCAACACCTCTTTTTCTTCATATTTGAAAGAAAGTGGGACTTTTCAAAGGGTACAGGACGGCATGAGGAAACCACTCTCAACCTTTCTCTTCAAAAAGGCTGCACAGCTGTGTGGTCACAGGTCACTACCACGTTGCAGGAAACCAGCTCCAGACACTAAGATGCCCTCCCATAAATGGAGCAGGAGTGTGACAGAAATAGTTAACAAACTGGAGGGCTGAAAGGAAGTATTTGGTATCATCTGCTGGTTTAACAATGCAAAATAAAAGGGCTATTATTGTTTGCATGAGCTTTGTGTTCAGGAGTCCCCATTGTTCCCTCCCTTTGTTGATAAAGGGAATTGTTTTTGCACCAGTGGGTATTGCCAGGGTTTCCTTCTAAGAATCTGAGTAAACCTGCAAAAAATGAGTGGGAACTCAAACTCCTCTCCCAGCTCAGAAGCCTTTGGCTAGACTTCTGTTCTGTCTTTCAGTCTCTATCATCATCTCCTCCCTGTGCAAAGCAGAACTAAATCATGGCACTTGCCAAATTGAGCTGGAGCAATGATTCATCCTGCTTCCTCACAGACCAGCTCCGGCTCTCTGGAGAAAGAAGCCTTGTCATGGCCAATTATGGAAAGTCTGCCCCAGGGAGATGTTTATTCCTAACCCTGCAGTGCTGCCTTCCCAAACTCCTTCCTGTTGTGACCCCACTCAGCTCCAAGCTCCAGGAGACACCAGTTGCTGCCATGCATTTTAGCTGACACGGATTCCTGCCAGGCTCGTGACTGTACCCAAAACTGAGGGAAAAAAAAGTTGACTTGAGAGCATAATCCCATGTTTGCAAACCATTGCCACAGTCACTGGTTTATGCTTGGAAGCAAACTTCTTTTTTTTAATTCCCGTATCATGTAACCAATGATTTTCTCTGTGTTCATGTGGGACCAAACAGTATCTTGCACAGCTGTAGCTGGGCAGGAAATGGGGAGTGCAAAAAAGAGGCAGGGTTGCAGCAGAATTGACCATCTTTCCCCCATCTCTTGAGGAGTCCTCACTTCACCCCCAAATCCATGAAGATGCCAAGGGCTATGGCCAGCTCTGCTCTGGCTGCAACCCTGTGCTCCTTCCCTTCACAAACTTCTCACCTCATGCCCATAATTCAAGGAATTTGGGATTGCTGGGCAGTAAATTCAAAACCTGGTTTCTAATAGGCTTCTGTCTTGTGGTCAGTTTTGATACAAACTCTGACAAAGCTTTTGGGGCCCTTTGAAGAAGAAGGGTTGAAATCAGAAAACAGTGTTGAGCCTTTCCAAGACAGACAAGGGATAGCAAAGTTATTCAGTCACGGGTAGGGAGCGGCACACGGAGCTACAGGATGGGATATGCGGCTCTGAGTGGGTGCTATGGGGAGAGGGGATGTTGCTTTTCTAATCAGGTGCTGACCACCACCTGGCCCACCTAGACCAGTACCTAATACCATCCTCACTGCTTTAGAGTTGTAAAAGCACTGCTAGAAAAGGTTGGCCAAGGTACCTCTTTCTCCAGTGTCAGGAGGGGAATTTTCGTAGCAGGATCTGCAAGGTTTTCACTCCCTGATACACTTTTACATGCTTTTTCAGAGGTCTCATCATCTAAATATTCAAGTATTTGATTACTCATTTAGATGGGAATCCCCCATGGGAGAGCAGCAAGTTACTTCACAAATACAATGATGGCTCCGTGAAAAGGTGGGTATTTGTTGCTTTTCATTTAATAACCATGGAAGCCACAGAAAAGAGGATTTTTTAAAAGATTTGTTGATTGACAATCAACTTCTAGAAAGGTTGAGCACCTGCTGCATTTTGTCAAATCAGGGAATGCTCTAAAAGCTCTTCACCTCCAAGGCCGTATTCTCAGGGGTCCTGACAGTCACTAGATCATGGAGACCGTAGGACCACATGGCTGAAAGCAGCCTGCTCCATGGGACAGTGGGTTACCCAGTCCCTCATGGAACTTGTCCAAAACACTGAAAATCTCCCATGAGAGATGCTCTGGTCCTTCCCCAAGTAGGTGTTATTGGCCTCAGAGCTTTTAATACTATTTATCTTCTTTGCTGTACCTTCTGCCACAGAGATAAAGGGCTATTGATTAAGCTTTTAGATACCAAATATTTTTTACATCTTTAAAGTTTATTAGGATGTTTCAAAGTCTGTAGACTAAACAAACACAGCCCTTTCAATCTTTCCTCATAAGTCATGTTTTCTAGACCTCTGATCATTTTTGTTGCTCTCCTCTGGACAATTTTCAGTTTCTTCGTTGGTGGTTTTTTATTTATTTAAGCACAGAACCATGGCTCAGCCTTGCAGTGCTGAGAAGGGCAGTAAACCCTTTCTGCATCTTACCTACAGCATTCCTAGTCTCAGAGCCCAGAAGGATTTTGCTTTTCACAGCAGCAGCACATTACTGACTGGGGTTCAGCTGTCCTTGCAGTTAAGGAATGTTTGCAAGTTTGGGCAAGGTCACATGGAAAGACTGCAGGACATCCAGAATCTCCCAGGGTTATTCCCTAACTCCATCTTTGCTTTGGCTCATTGGAATTCCAAGTCAGAGCCTGTTGAAAACAATGTCTCTCCATGGCTTCAACAAGGGGCTTGGGATCTGGCCCTAATTATTGTGTTCTCAGCTGGGTTCATCACTAATTCTATTAATTTTAACAGCAAATATTTAATGTCTAAGTCATTTTTTTTATACTAGGGGAAAAGTTTCAGGCCAAGAAAGAAAAGGAAGAGAGGAGATTGCATTTTATTTTCAACTTTCTTCCCCTTGCCTTGCTGCAAACCCGGAGCTGAGTCCTGCTCCACAGGCAGCCTGTGGCGGCAGCTTTGCTTTGATCTCAGCAAAGAGTCGTAGGTTAAGCCTGTGTTTTTTCACTGTAACCGTTTATCAAACAATGCAGTCCTTTCCAAGAGCAGCCTTTCTCTTCTGCAGTAATATGTTTATAATTATAATGCATTTCCTGCTTCTTTTTGATTAAATACACCTGACAAAGTAGGAAAGATGTCAATGTATAAATAAATGGGCACACTGAGTTCATTGCTTTGTCAGTCCTCTTTTTCCAAATGCCAAGGAGTTCATTGTGAGGTGAATCCTCTAGCTGAGAAGGAAACAATTGGGTAGAGCATATATGAATAGCGTACAGGGTAATTTATCCCTGGCATTGTTCCTTAGCCTGACCTGAGAGCCATTAATAATTGACAGCAGCAAAAACAATCCCTTTTTAAAAATATATACATCCATGCTTTTTTTCCAGCTGCTTGAGAGCTGCCCCACAGAAGTTGAAGTCCTATTCCCCATGGCACAATGAGCATGAATTCCTCAGTGCAAGGTTGCACCAGCAAAGGAGCTGAGATCTGCTAATTAGTGAACTGCTAATAATGTTTTCAGTGGCTAAATCCAATGAGTTTGCCCACAGTGCAAATGAAGCAGAGTTCATATGGACAAACTGGTGTCTCAGGCTGCTGGTGCCACCAATGTCCACAGGGCTCCTCAGGGTTTGTGTTGGAGCCCTGAGAGATTGATCTGGCCTCTTCTGTTTATTGATGTTTCCAAAATAGTAGCAGAGTAGTGAGGAGCCCAACTGCTCTGTCACTCGGCAGGTCACCCACTGGCTCCAGCTGCCGCCTGTCACTTCTCTCCCCAGGGCTCTTTGTTTGCCTGCACTTCTTTCATGTTGCAAGAACCCTTTCCCAGAAAAGCAAGCAGCAGCCCATCTTGAGCAGCCCTGGGCCAACAGGCGCATGTGTCACGGCTGCTTTAAACACAAGGCATCCCCACAGCTGTTAGAGACTTTTGGCTTAAGAGTCAGGGGTGAGCCATGAGATAAAACATTGCTGGAGGTGGGAAAAGGTGGAAGAATCTGGTCCACTTCTTCATCTGGTGAGGAAGATGCTTGTAACCATCCTCCTATATCTAATCTTCCCATGTCTAGTTCTCTGAAGTTTGTTTCTTGACCAGGCTGTGCCTTCTGATGAATAAGCAATGTCCCACCACCCCTCCCTGAAGCAGGCATGCTGGGACAAGGACAAAGGCATGTCTGCTTCCTCAGATCCCCCAGTGCCACATCTGTAGTGACATCCCCTGAGTTTTGCCCTGATCTTGGCACATTGCTGAGTTTTCTCTCTGCTCTTGGATACCTTCCTGGGCCCTGCAGTTGCCCTGAACTGACATTTGGAAGTGGCAATGACCACCCAGAGCACCAGAATGTGACACCAAGGACCCTCAAGTCCAAATTTTCAAACTGATGGGATGCTTCTGGTCTGGAAAATCAGCCCAAATCAATCTGAGCCTCAGAGCAGAACCCTGACACCTCTCTGTAAGACCTGGGGGACTGTCGGGGAATGTATTCAACCCTGAGGAGCAGAGAACAAACTTCATGGAGAGTGCTGCAATGTCAAACTTGGCTACAAAGTTTCTGTGCTGGGAAAGGGCAGTGTTTTATCCAGATCAGCAGCAAGCCCTGGAATTAATAGGCTTGATTAAACCATTTTGATGTGCATGGTATGTGGAGATAAGGGCCCAGTTCCCTAGGGTTTCCAGTGAAAATTAGATGTTAACATAATAGTACGTGACATTCCCTGACAGGGGTAAGGAACACTGCTGGAAGACAAGAGACAAGTACAGACCAAGGGGAAAAAGAGGCACCTCTTCAGAGAGCAAAGTTATCATGAACTTGCTGGATCTGTTTCAATGCTGAAATGACGTGGACCCTGGCACCAGGCAGATCAAAAGCAAGGGAACTATGCCTGCTTTGTGTTGTTATGGCACATATATTTCCCTGAAAATGACATTAAAGTGTACCAGAGGCTCAAACATTGTTCTGTTTATCTATTCCCTGAGTAGGATCTTAGAGACAGCCTGAGCACTGCAGAATATGGCCTCTGTCAGGTAAACTTTGCCTCTGGCATGAGGACCATCAGCAAATGTGAAATGGGAAGCCAGGGTGTCAGGGCACACACGACTATTACCCACAGCCGCCTGGCAGGGCTGCATCCCTTGGAGACACACAAAGGGATGAGCCACAGGAGGACACTCCCCTGCCATGCACTGAGGTTTGCCAGAAAGGAAGCAGATGGCATAGGATGATTCCTCCCCATCGTATTGACCCTGGGTTCATCCTGTGCAGAAACAAGGAAAGGCTCCTCACTGCCCAGGCTGTGTCAACAGTGCCTCAATGTGTTTCAGGCCACATTTCAGCCCTGGCACTCCCTAGCAGTGGAACTTGCAGCTGAATTACCCATTAATTCACGGTGTGGACTAACCCATGTGTGTGCACACAGAGCCATGGCATCCCATGGAGAAGACTCCCAGCAACTTAACTGAGTGCCAGCTCAAACCTTGACCAAGGAGGAAAGCAGAGAGGTCCTATGGGTGTTCTTCAAGATGTTGTGATATTTAATGGATAATTCAGATCTTTTTAAAAGAAGGAAGTCTTTGGGCTTGGTAGGTTCTGACTGAAGGCTTCTGGCTGAGAGATCCTTTTTAGAACCTACAAGAGTTGCCTGCATATAATAACTTGGAACAAATGTCAGTAAATAGAGCCTGTTTCTTCTTCCAGGGGGCTCTGGAAATTTTCTCAGGAGAAAAGTAGCAATATGCAGTGAAAGAAGTGGTGCAGGTAAACTGAACTAAAAATGGCAGGGAAGCCAAAAGCATGTTCACCTTTCTAACCTTGAGCATATGTTTTTTATGGCATGAAATGTGACATGCACAGTCAATCACGGATATCAAGCTGAGAGTCTGTTATTTGTGATGCAGCATAAAGTACACAGGCCCTCACTCCAAAGAGCTTATGAGAAACTGGGAGCTGAGGACACAGATGGCCCTCAGAGCATCATCAGCTGGAGTTTCAAAGCATCCAACTCATTCATTAGGCAAGAGTAACACCTTATGCCATAACCTGGATAACTGAAGTAGAAGTAAAATAAAATAAAATAAAATTCAGCTCTTTCCTGTGGCTCCCTGGTCCACAGAACAGCACACAAATCTGATCAATCAAGTGCCAAGGCCCAGGACTTTCTGGAAACTTGGGCAAAACTGGCTGCACCAACCTCTTCTATCCCCAGGTGCCTCAAAGCCAGAAGGGAACCATTACCCTTCACCTAGGAGAAGAGTTTTTTCCCCTAATTTTCCATAGCAAGATTTTTCCCTTCCTCAGGAAAGGTAGCAGAAGGGTTGGGACAACTCTAGGAATGTGCACACATCTGGGAAATTGGATCCCTTATGCTTTTAAAAACAAGTGATTGATAGAGTAAGGACAGAACACTCAGACAGCTCAGGGAACTCTGATTTCCAGGAACAAGCTATAAAAGCCATTTAGATTGTCTGAAAATACTTTGACATTTCCCTTTCATATTTCCAAAGCAATTTCAAAGGTAAGATAATAGGCAGTGCAGACCAATCTTCCTTGGACTGCCACCAGTGAAGGGAAATGCAAGTGGGGAAATGATTACATGGATCAATAGGATTTTGCCTTTATCATATTTGTTTGACTCTAGAACACATTTTCCTGTACTGATTTGTGGCTGGTCTACTGCAAATACATGGATTTTCATGTATGTACAACATACTGATTTGCGGCTGCAGGATGTTGGTGAGCTCAGCTTGATCAGGAGAAAATCCCTGCCCAGGTTTTAGTAGAAACCTTCAGACACACTGATACTGCCAGGCAAACAGCATGAGTCATTTGCCCTGGAGCTGTAGGAGCAGAGAAGATATGAAGATCTAGATCAAATTGGTGAATCTGCAGCATCTGACACAGTTTAAGAGGTTAAGCCTATTTATAGACAAATGAGGGTAATTTTCATAGCTGAAGGGATTGTATTTTTTTTTCCAATAAATTCATAATAAACCCTTGGGAGGAGAATACTGAGATCTGTACACAGATAACTCTTTGGAGATGAGAGGAAGTTTGTCCAAGACGAGGATGGAATTGAAGCAGTCCGTAACTCAAGACTGCATTATCCTCTCCCTGGATTAAGTTTTGCTTTCAGAACAGTACAAAGCATCCCTGTGGAGCCAGATCTTGATCTCCCTGCCTGGTGCATAGGTGGAACCCACACAAATGCATTCAAAGGGGGAAACTGGGAGAGACAGAATGGATTTGCATCCACCAGGAAACAAATAGCTTCTTTTCAGAGGAATTTCTGTTATCACTTCTTCTCTTACTTCTTCTTTAGTCAAATATAATGTTTATTATTAAAAGAGGACAGAATTTTGCCCTTTTAGTGACATGAAATTAAGTAAATATTCTTGAACTGACAAATTGTAAACTACTAGCCTTACAGTTCTGTGGTAGATCACACCCCCTCTCATTCTGGTCATGTCATTTGCCTATGGATTATGTCTTGCAGCAGAATCAGCTCAAAGCCTACTTTGAATTGTGCCTAAATTCTGGCTCCAGGAAACTCTCTTGGTTATCAGTAATGGCAATAATGAGAGTTAGTTTGCTAGTGGGTAGCAGCAGTGCAGTTACGTGGCATCACCAGTAAGTGAGAAAGGATGGGACTGCTGAGTGATTGTGGGTAAAACATTGTTTCTTTCATGTCTCCAATGCCAGGTCATTAAAATAACGATACCAACCCCATAAGGGCATTTCAAATGAATCTGCGAAAGCCTAAAAAAGTGATGCCTTTTGTGAATTGCCAAAGACTGCTTTTGTACAATCTTTCTGCAGCTACTTGCTCTTTAGGAAGTAACCACACCTATAGAAACACTGCTCTTATATTAATATAATTATGATCTTAAATGAATGGGCAATCATCTGGATAAGCACAAAGACTTATGAAAAGAATATGGGACTGATTTTCACTAAGGTTACCCACTCCCCTCAAAAAAAAAAAAACAAGGAAAGATAATAGGGCTGAAGTGATGAAGTTAGCCCCCATCTCCTTTTCCTAAAATAGAGGTATTTTAACACTGCTTTCCATAGAAATCAAGGATATATTGACTATGGACTTATAGACCCATGAGGAAAGCAGGACCTTATGAAGAGGACACAAACACCAGCAGGATTTTCAGGTGGATTGGGCCCATGGACTAGTGATGCTTTCACTTCAGCCAAGGCTCTCTTGCTTGGAGGCAATATCCCAAGTAAGCTTGAAGATATGAAAATCATCCCTTTGAGGTCATCTGAAATATTTTACTAAATTCAGGATAATGATATATGGATGTATGGAGCACTCCACGCACTCAATTAATTCCCAAGTCTTTAGTTTCAGATCATGCCAAAACATAGCATTTCTATAATATTCATTTCTACATCCCAAGTCTGTAGAACCAGGTCCTTGCTTGTCTTCCTGGAAAAATCAAATTTCTCTGTTCTTTCAATGTTTTTACACCAGCCTTTCTGAGATGCCTTTTTGTAACATCCCCTCAGCATCTGTTTTATTTTAAAAGGGTAAAAATGCATTGAAGTCTCACACATTCTTGCTACTCTCAAGGTTCTCCAATTATGTTATTTATATTAATCCATTCCCTTTTTTGCTAGGTTTTGGTTTGGGTTTTTTTTCTTTTTTTTTTTTTTAGTTTAAATTTCATATACTCAGTGGCAAGGACAGAGACCTACAGGGTGTGTTGTTTTTAAAACCATTTTATTTTGTCTGCTCTGTGATGAAAACATCTCTGCAAATGTAGGATTGCAAGGATGTTTGGGCACCTGCCATCACTCTATTAACTTTAAGCTGATCCTAGGAACTGGCAGTACTTGACTATCCGGTTCCCAAGTAGCATTTGTGAACTGAAGGAGTCCTTCAATCTTGTCTTCCAAGTATGATTCCTTGGGTGCCTGCACTCACCACCTGTCTTGGTAAGCTCAACTCATCCTGAAATCTTACAGTTAACATGAGACATCTTCATTCTTTGGCCTCTGCATGTGTGTCTCAGTACAAAAGGGGACATGGTGTGAAGATGCCCAAGCTGGCAACCCAGGAGACTCAACAGCATAAACTTCGTCAGCGCTTGTGCAAGTCAGAGTTCCTACTTTATGCCCTGGAGCTTGGTCTGGCAGTAGATGGGTCAAATGCTTCAAAGCAGCCTTGTAGTATTGGTTAAGTCTCCCAGGACTAGCACGGGGCTCCCTGGATCTTCTAGTTTTTCACACCTTCCCAAAAGCAGGTCCACTCAGTGTGCTTCAAGCAAGGCTAGCAAATCAATCAGCTGCCTTTGAAAACTCTAGCCTTGGTCTTTGTGACCAGATCCTCTTGATAGCAGCACTGCCTGGAGTGAGCAAAGAGCTTTCCTTGTTTTCCTCAGTCAGAATTCAAGCAAACTTTTTCTGACCTCTTCATTTTGGCCATTTGATTTCAATGGGAAATGGACTGCACAGGGAACTTGGACCTCAGGCCTTGTATATTTTCTCTAATATTCTTTTATCTTCACTAAAAAACATTTACTAATATATTAAGCTAATGTTTCTCTACAGAGGGTCACACACAGTTCAGCATGCATCTTTCATCCAAAGATTTCTCCAGGTCTCTAGTGTTAAGTTTTTCTAAACAGGTCGGCTATTTACTTGCTGTTACTGAAGGGAACAAGCAGAGTCCTTCTAGCTGACATCTAAAATAATGAAAGGAAAACCATATGTAAACCATACTTTCTGGAAATAAACTAACCCTTCTACATTTACAGGGTCGGGGGAGTACGAGTGACCCCACATATCCCCATGTGACTTCCCAAGTTTCTACATAGCAGGAGAAAACAGGTCACACAGATGTAGTTACAGAAGTTGAAATGGGGATGCAGGGAAGATGAGGAAACACTGCCAGATTTAGAGTAACAGGTGGTTCCTCTGTGGCATCCACAAAGAACGAGTGGTGCTGGGTGCTGAGTGCAACCTCTGCTGAGACGCCTGCACAACACGGGGTGGAAAAGTGTCTGCAGGGATGGGCCACCATGGAAAATAAACAGAGGAACTGGCACATACAGCATCAGCCCTTTCCTATAATTGGTCCTGCAAGGAACTTTGGAGAAACCTGACCCTGTGATAAAGACTGTACCTTAGGGCTTTGGAAAAATGGGACTTAGGCACCTGCTGCCCAGACTATGTCTGACTATCAACAAACAGCTTGGCCACGATGCATGGATCCCAGCGAGTGCTTAAATACCTTCACAGACGTGGGTGTTGCTGTCTCAGTTCTCCTGTTTCCTTTCCATGCTGAGCAGAAAATAGCTGGTCTCTACTTCGCATGTTGGAGAAGACAAATGCACTCTGCTGTGTCAAATGCTATTTGAAATGAGGTTTGTATTTTAGGGGCTCACTCCACTCAGAAGAAATAACCCATTCCCATTTCCAGCCCAGCAGAGGCACCTCATGTGACCCTGCAAGTTTCTGCCCAGCAGAGGACAGGTCACATAGAGAGTGACAGAAATCCAAGCAGAGACCTGTGATACGGAGATGATCAAGCCCCAGCAGCTAGGGGAGTGAACTCATAGCAGTTAAGAAGAAAACAATTAGCACAAGGTTTGTAACACAGTCTCTGGGGAAGCTCAGAAAGACTTCCCATAGGCATTTCAGTGTCTCATATGGCTACTGAGCTGGGTTCTCCACCATTCTACCCCACCTGTGAGCACTGGCATGTAAAGTAAACATGAAATGCTATAGTCATCATTTACCTCCAATTAATGTTCTTAATCCTGTCCAAGAGAAAGAAGAGCTGTATTTTAACATACTAAGCCTACAAGATTCCACTGCTGCCATGTGCCCAGGGCTTTCAAAAGGTGCAGCCAGACCCTCCCTAGTCCCACTGACCTTTTCCCATTGATGACTAACATCAGGCCTGCCTGTACGAGCAGAGACCAAACTAGTCCAGAGTGGCAGTTCCTTGGCAGGGACTTTGTTCACTTTCAGTGCCGTATTTAATAACTTTGGGTGACACTTATTGGAATACATTTTCCAGCAAGTGGCATGCCAAAGCTTTGATGAAATCAGGCCTTCTGTCTGATGTCAATCACCTACCCTTTGCCAGTTCAAAAGTGCTATCCAGGCTGGAAAGGCAAGTCCCAAGGAGTGTTTCAGCCCAGAACACACAGCTAAACCTGGCCTAGCAATATGCTGTAGTAAAAAGAAGTCATAGTCCACAGCCTTCAACCTGCTCTTCTACACTTTGTGTTGAACTACAGACTCACCAAACTACTGGAGGTACTTCCAAGTGTCTTCCTATCTGTTTTATGGGAAATCTTTCATGGGCACTGGAGCTGGAATGTGCACAGGCATGGGTATCTACTGCAGGCATGGGTATCTACTGAGGGGCATCAAACTTGAAGTGCATCCAACACCTTATTTTGCAGACATTACATAGTCTTTACAATAGATTGACCCAAACAGCTGATTACAAAAATGTGAAAATATGTTATGGTGTGGGCAAAGCTGAGTTTCAGCTTATGGCCCAAGGCTATCCTTGCTAAATATGCAAGAGTAGACATTGTTCTCACCTTAGATTAGGTTATACTTTCAGTTCTTGTTGTTCCCTGGTGTCAATAGGACGTATGTTCTCTGGCATCTGCATCAGGCCCGTTTGCACCAGTCCCCGATGGCTGCGGAGCTGCAAATTCTGCTTGTGGGTGGTGACTTTGCCTCCTGATCTTTTGTTTTCAAAATGCAGCTGCAGAGGAGAGGAACATGGCATCATTATTGCTATGAAAGGTCTTTTCATCCCCTGTGGTTTCCGGGTTAGAGCTGTGTTGGCTGAGGATTCCTCCCCCAGGGTGGAGGAGTAATGGAAACACAGACTAAAACAGGATCAGGAGGGAGATGTGAAAATGAGCACAAATTTACAGTATATGAGTCAGTGCCACAAGGAATCTCTATCCCATAAGTCAAGATCACACCTCCTCTTGGTACAGCAGAGCTGTTCCCACGCAAGGAGAAAGCATCCTGTGGTGTTCAGCATCTTAAAAAGGACTTATGTCCTGACTGAAAGTTTAATAGTGGGAAAATATTTTCAGGTCAGTAAAATTGCAATTTCAGAGAAAGGTAAGAAAAGCAAGCATGAGATGCTGCATTCATTAGCTGCTGTAAAATAATATAGACCAGGAACTGAGGCCAAATCCTATGCATCTGCAAATCCACAAAGCCTCACTGATGCTAAACTGATGCTGAACTGATTAGTCCTACCGATGAGCTGGCCTTTGTAATCAAAACCAGTTCTTGTACTGTAAGGGGTCCCTCATAGGTTATTATATTTTAAAATTGTCATTAACAGCCTCACTTCAGATAGTTCAGAGGAATCAAACTATGGCTCTAGCCCAAGGAGTAGGCAACGTGGGCTGAGAAATACCCAAAACAACAGGTCCACTGTTGAGTGTCTCCAGACTCCCTGGCCCTATAAATCCACAGTCCATGGCAGACTGGGGCTGTCGGTGGCTGGAGCTCCACCCTGAGCCTGGGTTCTCCAAGGCAGATACCAAGTCCATCAGAGTTGGAAGAATTTGTCCCCCAAGGAAAGAGCCAAGGCCCAACAGAGAAAGACCTTCTCCTTTTAGGTAAGTGTGAACAGGGCAAAGCAGAGTGAAGCCCTAAGAGCAGGACCAGGATTGAGCCCAGGCAGGATTAGGAGGTTGACACTCAAGGCAGCCATGAGGCAGACTAGACAAGCTGCAGTCTGCTCTGAGCTAAAGGTCCAAGGGACTGGCACAACTGCATTGAAGAAGCACTGTAAAAAGAGTTATTTCTATTGCTGTGTATGTCTTGAGGACCAAACACTTAACTGAAGCAGAAATGGGGTGTAAGAGGGCAGGTCAGAGCAGAGAAACAGTGGGTGGGACAGCTGGTGGGACTGCTACATAGACCTGACCACTGGGCCATCCATCCAGACATCCTGCTTGACATCCGCCCATGGCTTCTCCGATGGGCCACACCAGTGGCCAGAGAGCAGCCTCATGCCAAGCTGCCTGCTCACCTGTCACATGCAGGCAGAGCAATGCACTGGCTGTGCAGCAGCAGTGCCGAGCCTGGCCCCAGGCAACCTCGAGGCCCAGGGAGGCACCTCGCATTCTTCTGCCATGAGTGCTGCTCGTCAGGCCTGGCCGCACCCAGCTGCCTGCCAGTCACCTCGTGTCCCAGTGCCAACCCTCCCACCAGCAGCTCTCCTGGGAAGTGCAGGAGGAGCTCTTCCAGGAGAGAAGGTGCTCACAGAGGTGGTGGACAGGTGGTGTCATTCCCCATCTGTGGGCAGATGGTTTTGGGACAACTGCTTCCAAGGAATTGCAAGATGAGGATGACTCATGCTCAAGCATCTACCAGCCTGGGAGACACCCTGAGAAACCCAGGACAGGGGAGCCCCAGGACTCAGCCCAGGGCAGCAGCCTGGACCATACCTGTGCCCTTGGCACCACTTCCCAACCAGTTCCTCACAGGTGTCCATGAAGATGTGCACCTGCACAGGCAGAGGGGACACTTGTCACCCCCTGGATCAGTAGGACATGGCCAAAGGCAGGCCCTGAGCCACAGAGGATCCACTCTCCACATCTCCTGTTCTGGGGGGGCTGTGGCACTGTATTATGAAAGCCTGTGTGTAATTTATCAAGTAGCTGGTCTTTGCTGCACTCAGTTTATAAGTGCAATGCCTTTTTTCCTATTTGTTGGACTGAAAAAATGCTGCTGGCAGGTTCCCGATGTTCCCAAATAAAAATCATGTTTCCAAGGGCATATGAACATCTTCCTCTCTTCCATGAATTTACATGGCTAGAACCTGGTGAACTGCTGACAAGGCACTAGGAGGAGCAGGACCGGGTCATCCTCTGGAATCCATCCTGGCTTATTTGAAAGCAGATGCTGTTTCAAATACAAACTGCTGAGTAGAAGATGCCATTTGTCATTCTTGGGAGCAGATCTTCACTGTAGAAGCCCCCGTCTGATTTGCACTAGATTGCCTCATAATGTGCAGGTGATTTATGCTATTCTTCAACTATGAATTATATTTACATCCACTCTACAGTCTCTTTATATTGCTAAAGTGTAGTAATGTGACCATAGGGTAAGTGATAGCGATAATTTGTCTACAAGAAGAAATTCATCAGAATAAATGTGTGCATGAAGAAGAATCTTTTTATCTTGGAAAAGATTCTGTCTTGTTTCCTCATGTGAAAAAAACCATTCACAACACAGATTTGATCTGCAGGCATTGCTTCCCGTGACCCAAACATCACAGATATGTGCTACATCTTCCTCTGAAATGGGGACAGAAATTATGAATCTCTTCTGTAACTAACATAATTTTTATTCAGAGTATTTATCCAAAGATCCCAAGCAGAGAGTAAAAAAGCAATCTAAATTGTGAGTGAGGATAAATTTGTTGTGCTTGCTTTTTTTTCATTTGCTTTTCCAGCATCCGGAGAACATATCTCTTCCTATTCTAAGCTATTTTTCCAGGGTGATTTTACTTACAGTCAAAAATGAGCATTGTGAAACCAACTGTTAAATTTAGATCTTCAGGCTGTTTTCATCAGAACAAAAACACAGGGATTTATATCTGTCAGCTTCCCTAAAACTGATTCATACAGAATGGCTAAATCCTGAGCTCAATTAACTTAAGGTGGTTTCTTGTGATACCGGAGACATAGGCATGAAACCAAGGTGTCTTTGGACCTTAGGATGGGAGATCTTTTGAGTATTTCAGGAATGACCAGACTGGGAGAGGTAGCTGGGAGAGAGCCACTTCAGTGGTTTCTCACTGCTAGCTTCCTGCTGAAACTTTTGAAAGAGGAAAACAACATTTCTGGTTTCTCATTTTTCTTTCTATTTTAGGATATTACTTTGGCTACAGTTGGAGCTTTCTGGCTTTGAGAGCCAAATTCTACCATTGTATCAGCAGGGCATTTTATCTGTGAGGGAATGAAAAATGTCTGGAACATATAATAGAGGACCAGCAGGATTCTTCTGCACTCCAAATACTGGTCTCAGTCGACCTATGCCAGTTTTGTACTGGGCATAATGTTATATCTTCTTTGAGAGGGGAAAGTTCTAGTGCTACCTGCACCAGAAAAACACACCATGTTTGCCTGTAATAGGGGCTAAGTCTCCCCATGAACTGTCTGATGGCTTTTAAGACCAGATTGCTTAATATGCTAAATTACAGACAATTACCTTATTATTCTGGATAGAGTATTTTTGTCCACATGTCAGGGAGATGAATGCTGTATATAAAACAATGCCTCTGAAGTTCACAGCAGTGTTTTCTGAGAAAAGATGTCCTTCTGGTTCACTAGTAAAATCAATGTCTTTCCAGAAGAACAAATCAACCAGTTACTAGATCAGCTCCTGCTTTCAAAACTGCACTTTAGTCTTGGAATTTAGTCCAAGAACTACATTCTAGGCCAAAAATCTGGTATCTGCCACTTGAGTTTTTGTCCTACTCTGTTAGTCCAGCAAACCAGAAGAATGGTCTGACTGGTACAGTTTACTTGCAGGAATCAGTTGCACCCCTTAAAACTTTTATGTGCAGACTCATTTTTTGGTTGTTTTGAATGTCCTTTACATCAGGTTAGTTTGTCCCAGCCCTGTAGGTCATGTCTGTGTGGCTTTTTTAGGGAAAAAACCTACATCTTGCTACCAGGCTGACTGCTGCTGATAGCCTGTACAGGATAAAGTAAATTAAAACCATGAATGTAGTTGTTCAGAAAATTAGGTTTACATGCGAAGAGGCATAATTCCAATGCTACCTTTTAGTATCCCTGTTAAACATTATGGAACCTGTTGTTAATGCTGCCAACTGTATGAGCCATTTCACTGGTTAGGACCAAAATCCCCAGGAAGCACTGGAGTTGTCCTCCCAGAGAAGGAAAATGATACGTTATGAGAGTTATTGATGCTGGTGCACCACAGAAGACTTTCAGTGGCTCAGAAGAACAGCCCATAGAAAAGGATAGAAAAGCAGAGAAACAAAACCCCTGCTTCCTGGGGCACACTGAGGTAACATCACAATAGTAGCAACCTCAGTGTTTCTAACCCCAGAGGTTCCCTGGAAAGCAGGAACTTAATGAAAAATGTCATACAGTTGAATTTAACCTTTTCCTGGTGGAAATGTTGCAGCCAGACATTTTGCCTGCTGAGAGAATGCCCCTTTTCCTTTTTCCTTTCTATTGTTAATGATGGAAACATTTAGGCACATTGTATAGACAACACATAGGCTACAGATGGAGGAAAGAGAAAATCTGGGAGATGATGTCCTCTTCTGCCCTTTGTGATACCCGTGCCTGGGGAACAGGGGGATATTTTTGGAATATTATTTTAAAAAGCAGGGAGGGGCTATCAGGTTTCGTTTCATCTGTTGGTTCTGATCTGTGGTGCCAATCATGCTATAATTTTAAATTACAAAATTAAGTCCTATGTGGCAAGGAGCAAAAAAAAAGAGACCATGCCCTTCTTCACAGCTGCGGTGTACCTGTGGTGATCTGTGCTTTCACCACTAAGCCCATGTTACTGCAATTACTCTCTGCCCCGGACTTACTGATGTGAAGCCTATTATGTTGGCTTAGTCAGACAGATCAGTGCAGGAATGCTCTGCTCTCCATACCCCAGCCCCTGCCAGGACAGAAAATGGGTTCCCCTTTCTAGAGGGACTGTAGTTTTTCTAACACAAAATGGCAAAAAAATGGCAAGAATTCTTGGCATAATTGACATCATCTAAATCCTCAAGTTTTTATCCAAGGCTCCCTCAGGAAGGTCCATCCAGACCCCATACACCTCATTAAAGAAGGATCAACACAGAGCACAAATTACCCCCCACGCATTCCCGCCCTCTCTGGGAATAGCATCCATCTGTGCTTTGCATTTTGTCCCTTCTTTACAGACTACAAATCTTTCAGCCATTTTGGTTTTACACCAACTTCTGCTGAAACAGCTGATGATCGTACAGCATGACCACGTGGGGAAGATGACCCAGAGATGCACGGAGCATATCTGTTTACATCCAGATAAGGCTGGGTATTGGGATGGAGAATGGCTTTGAAGGTCCATCAAGATAAGGGAGTTGAGTGGTATCCCGAGTTGACTTTTCTTGAGAAATACATTCGACTGTAAACTTGCACAAATCCCAGTGCTGGGGAAGGGTGAAAAGGGATCAACTGTTCTCATGGTATCAGACATTCTTTAAGCTTTCAGCTACAGTGAAACCACACCAGAAGATAAGGTGGCTTCCTATTCTGATGACATGAATGCTTTGGGGCTGATCTTGGGTCTGAAGATTTTAAGTTGAATTTACCTTCCCTTTCTTTCTTCAGCTTAAATGCTCTGTTCCAAAGACAGCAAGGAGGCTTGCTCCAAAGACATTGTGAAATTTGTTTTATGGGAAAAGCAATACATTTACATTCTGGCTTGCAGGGTTGTATATTGTCTACACTGCTACAATGATCTAATTTAGCTGGAGGAGTTAGACTCCAAAATGATGACAAAGGCTGTTTCTGCACAGACTAAATAGTAACAGCTTTGTACAAGGTAAGCAGCAGTGCCTGGGAACAGGGGAAAAAAACTGGATTCAAGCAGCTTAAGGTAGCTGTCTTATGATGTATCTTTGCATATCAAATCGCTCAGAGATCTGAAACTTCAGCTGTTTAATCAGCTGTCACCTCTTCAAGGTTTCCTAATTCTCCTACGCTACACACACTGCCTTGGATGACACGTATTTTCCACAGACACGTGACAAGAGCTCCTTCAGGGCCCATGTGTCTGTCATGACCCTCCCACACCAGAGCTAATGTCCTTCCCGTGATGGATATCGATATATAGATACATGCAACACATCCCCTTCCAGAAAAGTTTTCCAGGCTTTTTCTCCATTAAGCTAACCTCAGTTGTATTATCTGAAATTAATTTTGCTGCAGTTCTTGCCAGATATTCAACCAAAAGATGAATGCTATAAGCAATTACATGAGCTTCATGTTCAATCGAATAGCTGATCATTAAACTTGGATCTAGAAGTGTTTCCCCTCCCTGTGCTCCAGTTAGTGAACTTACAGTGGTCACGCTTTAAAAGTCAGCATACACTGCATAGTGCTCAGCACCCTCCAATACATGGCACAAGATCTTCTGGGAAATCTTTTTTCTTGACCACCAACTCTGCCTCCAGGCAGCTGGGTTGGTGGAAGGGGATGGCAGCCATCAGCAAAAAGTCTAATTTGAACCACCACAGAGTTTCAAGCTAGAGTACTCTTTAGGGACACACACTACAAATTTAAGACCAAAACCTGCTGCAGTGATATCAGTGGGAAAGATGCCAACAGCAGCTGCAGATGCCAAATTAGCTGTTCTGACAGCAGAAGAGGACACTGTTTTGCACTCTCGGATGCTGATACTGTGTCCCACCTAGCATGGGCAAATGCCTGGTGAGCTAGAGCAGGAGAACCTTACAATTAAAAGCAATCTTACAAGGACTCACCTTTTTTTGATGCAATATGTGTGGGAAATCACATTAGAGACTATAGCTCTGAAAAAAAGCAACTCCTGCTCCCAGGAACCTGTAACCTAAAGAGCAGGCTGGGACAGACTCAGTAGATAAATTTGTTCTTGAAGTTAATTCCTGAAGTTTAAGAATTTCTTGCCTGTGAGCTGAGTCAGGATAACTGTCCTAAGAGCAGACTTCTGACTCCAGTTGAACCAAGGTAACCTGACCAAGTGGGAGGCCTACACCAGCACTATGCAGCTGGTGTGTACACGAAGCACAGCGTTCCTCCAGCTCTCCTTGTGCCCAGGGACTTGTTAAAGCCAGACAATTTTGCATCTTAAAATTGCTATCATAAAACAGAAGAAAAGTCCTCTCCTGGGCCAGGTGATGCATTTTGGGTCAGAGGAACAAAATTTTCTCCTCAACTGTAATTGTAATGTGGCAGCTCACATATCTTACCATGAGCCAAGAAAGAATGACAGGTAACTTTTTTCCCTTTAGGATTGATTTGCAATGGCTGGGTAGAGCACCTAACTGCTTCTGCAGAGCTCAGAGGCTTTTCGCATGCCGCAGCTCTTGCCAATAAAAAACCAAAATCAATGTTCCAGCTATGCAGGTGGCCTGTTTGGACTTCTGAATTATGAACCACTGAGTTTGCTGAGTTATTCAGAGTCCCACAGTCCTGTATCACAATTTTATTATGGCTAGGATTAATAATTTTTTCCATCAACCCCATCCTATGTGAACCTCTGCAGAATATAAAGGGGCCTTTTGTGACCTTGAAGTATTATCATGGCTTATTCCTCAACCTTTGTGAAAGGAATCTGTGACACTTTAAAAAATGCTTCTTCCCATCACTCAGGTGTTGAGATGAGCAACTCAGCATGAAGCTGTATAATTCTAGTAAGAGACAGAAGTTGTCTTCTGAATGGGAAGACTCTCAAAGCAGCAGGTCTTTTTATTTCCTGCAGTTTTAATGATATTTTCAAATTTAAAAAACAAGCCACTAAATATGTATTTATAAAGGTAGATCTGGTACTACTTAGATCTTCCTTCTATTTTAGAGGGAGAAGACTGCCTCTTTCTCAGCTAAGTCTTGGAAAAGATTCTGCAGCCAAATAAATACTTAGCCTGAATTCATTCCTCCTGTTGCAGGTATCAGTGTTGTGCCCTTTCTTTGCAGCTAACAGCTCTGGCCTGATGAAAAACATCTTGCAGAGAATCTCTCTTGGGCTACCTCTGGGCTGCCTCCCCTTTTCCAGCGTCTTCTAGGAGCTGGGTTCCCATTGCGTGCAGAAAAATGAAGAGCTCTCAAAAATGCAGTAGGCACCCATCATCATTTCAGCACAGTGTGTGCTGAAAAATCCATCCTTGTAATAACAGTGATGCTGCTGTGACTACTTGGCACTTTTCTCTGCAAATCCACTTGCTTCCTGGAAAAATCAGGCACGCTCAACTCCATGCCTGGCCAAGAAAGTCCAGATGCTTTATTGCTTCATTCTCATGCTGTGTTTAGATTTTTAATGCTTTCATGTGAAAACACGCGGGAACCCTAAGCTGATACTCTATTTATTTCTTCTGTAAAGTCACTTCTTGTTGCGAGAGTTAAAGGTTACAAGGACTGAATGGCTGTTGACTCCAGGGGTTACTCTTACAAAGCAAACCAACACTGATTTTTATTTCTGTTTGTCTGACACTTGCAGAACACTACTTGCCATGTAAACATCACAGGGCACTGAAGGGGAAGTTAAAAGAAAGGGTTGACCACTATAGTTATGTCTGCACACAGCACAAAGAAGAACAAAATAAGTATTTAAAACTGTTGTTGCTGAGCCATAAAGTCTTTGCCTCTACTGGAGTAATACCAAGTCTGAGAGAGATGAAGCCAAAGACCATAAGTTATGTCTTCAGGGCCTACTGGAAGGGGAAAACTCAGATGTGTAGTGGGCCTTCAGCAGGAGGTCTGATAAGAAAAGTTCAGTTTTCATGCAATTGTTCATAAAAAAAGAAAAGTGTTATTAAAATATCTTACTTGTATATATTCAGATTAAGAGTGCTGGCATTAAGGTTGCCTGTGGGCAGTGATAGGCAGAGCAAGGGAAAGGAGGCAGCCTAGTATGATGTCTCCTACCTGCTCCTCTAAAAGGTCCTGGGCATGAGAGGTGGCCCACTGAGCAGCTGTGCCCTTCTAAGCACAGCCTAGGAGTGAAGGGAAGAGTCTGTCACCTGTTCCAGGACACCTAAATCCCCGCAGTCCTGGTTCTCAAAATTATGCATAAGCTTCTCCATAACAAAAAGGCCTGATACACTGCTATATTTCCCTGAGATTGCCAGTGCCAAGTATTCAAGGACCACTATGTAGCCTTAAAAAACAAAATATTCCTATTTGATTGTCTTCTTAACCAAAACACGGGGTAATTTGCATTTTCTGAGTCATGGGAGCATGCTTGGAAGTTACTTTGTATCTTCTCTGCAATTGTCAGGGCTCCAAATGTGCATTCTGGATTTAAACTGAAAGCTGAGCTTCTCACCCCAAAACTATGCTCCAGATATTGGTGCTGTCAAGAGAAAGCCAGCTATCACAAGGCTTACGATAAAAATCAGAAAGCCAGCAACTCTCCTTCCAGCAAAGCATTCTTTGTGGCTACGAATAGCCAGCTGAATCTCAGCTATGTGGCTTTAGAGACAGAAATTAGTACCTTCAGCTGCACAACAAACATTAACTATATCAACTCAAGAAGGTGACTCCACCAGTGTCCCTGGCCACTGGCACCCATGCTGCCCCAAGGGGCAGCCCAAAAGAGGGCAGTGATACAGGAAACAAAGCTGAAAGAGTGGTGGTGCTTCTAAGTCATAGATGTGAGGGATACAGAATAGATGGCTTTGGGTAGAAAATGGCAAGAAGACCAGTGATTACAATACTGGTCTTGGTCTGAGTTCAAGCACATGGGCCAAGTGGCCCTATTCAATTAAAGATGTATTTGGGAGAGGTCCCACACGAAGCTGCAGTGCTATTCCTGGACACACTCTGGGTGAGCTAGGCTGGCAAGGAATGTGTGCTTCAGGAATGCAGCTGGACAGGCTGTGTTTAGGAAAAGTTGTGTATCCTACCAACAGGGTGGAGGATCGGAACTCTCTAATAACCACGCTCCTCTCTCCACAGGGGTTTTTACACAGCAAATCACCCGGCTGCCCCTTGCAACAAGCTCCCGTGGCTGCGCTGAGCACTGGCCACCCATGAGATCCAGCCACCATGGAACAGCTTTATACAGAACTCCCCTGTCAGGCAGGGATGCTCACTGTGTCCCACTGACACTACCACGGTGATGTTGAGGCAAGCAAAATGTAGAGCAACCCAGGCTGGAACTTCCTGCAGAAATTGAGGTGAGCATCCTGAGAAACTCCTGTGGGATCTTCATTGAGACTGAGCAGTTACACTCTGGCTTTCATGGAAAGCACCTGCTGGTGTGGGAGAGGGCTTCCTCACACGTGGAAGAATGAGCTGTTCTGTAAAACAGGTAGTTCCAGGCTAGAAGCATGTAAGGGACAAGAGGGTCAGCTAAGGGGCACCTTCAAATCCAGCCAGGAACAACTCAGGCTGCTTCCCCCACACTGTTTGCTGTAGCATGACCATGAAATGTGCACTTGCACAGTGAGACAAACAGCTCTTTTCAGAGCCCACGAGGGAGGGTAGATGTGCTGTGTGGTCCAATAGCAAGGGGCTACCTTCAGATTTTCTCCCTCATCATGTTGAATGGAGGCCTGGAGCTGGCAGCATGCCTGATAGGCAGGGCTGTAATGCCCTGGCACCTTCCCAGACCTCGCCTGGGGCCACCTCTCACCTTCAGAAACTGCCCTGCCCAGGGATAACGTCACACTATGGAAACAGCTGCTTTCTGCAGGCTGCTAGAGGGACAGAAGGTTGGAAATTTCACACTCCATTCCCTCCATCTGTGTTCCTACCTTCCCTTCCATGGACATCTGTCCTCTGCAGCAGGCTTGCCCTTGGATTGCACCATCTTTCCACCTCAGAAGGCTCCAAATCACTTTAAGAGACAGGAAAATGAAGATGCAACAAGGCTGCAAAAGGGAGCACTTGACATTAACCACCTCCCTGCAACAGGCATCCAGAGAATACAAGCAGTTGGGGGGGGAAAATGGAGAATTTGGGTCACCAAATTCAGTGCCCTGAGTCTGTGGGCAACCAGGCAGCGATGCTTGTAACACAGGGGCCACAAAAGCCACAGATAACGCTGCAGCACCAAGAACAAACTTCAGACTTATTGTAAGAGCCACAGCCATGATCTGCCACAGAGAGGACAGAAGAGATGAAAAGCATGTCCACTGTTTGATGTCCCCAGGATAATTACAGGAGGTCACTGATTATTCTAGATGAGCCATCACCTGCACTACAAAGCCAGACCAAGCCAACTCCACTGCTGATTTGATCTTTGCGGGTGCGATACCCTCAAGCTTAGTGCCTTTCAGTGCCTTCTACTTTCCCCAGCACTGGCAGTGCAGGACACACACTGCTGTGGACCTTTGAGAGGCCCTGATGCTGATCCAGCTCTTGGCTTGGTTTGTTGCTATCCCACAGAGAAACCTGCATCCTGCAGGACTGTTCCCACAGCCGGTTCAGACGCTGCTGGCCTCTTGCCCACTGTAGCTCTGTACTCCATATCTTCTGCATTGTGGAACTGAATGTCCAGTACTAACAACTCCTGACTGCAAAATCCTGGGCTTAATGCGGTGGGGAGGGGGCGGAGACACCCTTTCACATGGAAAATATATATTTTCTATGAAATCATATCCCAAAGCCTGTTGTCAGCTATGCTGTGCACAGTTTACTATAAGCAAGAAATAATTCCCAGATATACTGCCAATTTGACAAGATACAAGTCCCTTGGGCTGCTCCTCTTCTCAGCTGGTTTGCTGACATGATTTTACTGCCAGCCTCCTGCCTCCTTTAGATCTACCTACTGCACGGGGAAGAGGGAGGATGGGCTGGCCCATTGCATGTGACGAACATGGAAGTTGGCTCACAGACAACACCCCACTGTTTGTCTTTTGTGCATGGGGAACTGCCAGTACTATTGTGGCTTTCCCCTCTCTATTGTCTGTTCTAAGCACATCACCTCGTGTTTATGGGTACATTTCTGTGAACCAAGGTTTTTACTTCTCCTAAATACTTTTTATTTTCATACCAAACCCACTTGCAGGTATTTGCCCAGGAAACTATTCCTCTCCTTCTGGTTTCCAAGGAGCTGCTGCTCAGCACTGCTCCCATTTCAGTGTGAAGAAGGCTTCTCCCCCCTGAGATCAGGTAACTCACCCAAGGTACAGCAGCAGCTGGCTGCCCTTGGGGTCAGTGTCCTGGCTTAAGTCTGCACCAGTGATTAACACAAATGGCCCTCTCACCCCAACATCAGCAGCCAAGATCCCATCCAGATGGTTAAAATTTTAAACTCAGACTTTCAAAGTCAACAAAGAAAAAGTTTGGCATTCTGACTTTGCCCAGAGCTACCTCCCTCAGCCTTTCAGCATCCTTTACGGGGTGTTCTTGTACTGCCAGACCCTGGGAGTGAGTCACTGGAGGATGGACCCAGCGACTCCTCGACCTCATCTGACACTGGAACCTGCTTTCAAAGGTGAGTCATGGCCCAGCACCACCCCATGGGCTGCACAACTTGCCTGGAGAGGAGAGGCTGGCTTCTGCACATCCTTGCATGCCAGCTACCTCCTTGATGAGGACATAAGGTCTAATGGTCACGGGACAGGCAGGCAGGAACTGCAGTGATTTCATTGCAGCTGTGACCTGATTCACCCTTCATCACATCATTTACTCTGCCTCCCTGTGGAGCGAGAGTCATAAGACTTGCCTGCCTGGTATGAGGATTAATTCCCACCAGCTAATGCTCTGAAGATGAGAAGAACAGCAGACATCACCGGGTGCCGCTGTTGCTGTTAGACCTGTGCTCAGCCCAGGCTTGGGTAATGCTCAGGTCAAGATTCCGTGGTGAGAGGCATTTATGCCATTGGTGTCTGTGTGACATCCCTCTCCTGGAAGGATCCCAAAGGGATTCACTGTTGGGTGCCTCAAGGGATCCAGATCTACCAGGTAATCTCCAGGAGGATACTGGGCAGGGGCATGAGAGTCCCCTACCATGCCCAAGGACAAAGGAAGGCCTGATCCAGGGTAGAGCAACAGAATTTTTTGAAAGATAAAGCTCCATAGGACACCTCTGAGCATCCAGAGAGTCCCAGGGTAAAACCAGCCCCCATAAAGCATCCCTGGAGCACAGAGGCCACTGAGCCAAGCTTATTTCTGGCATTTGCTCTCAGTCAGTGAGTTGCTACTTTCAGGGAACAGAGATGTCGTAAAATAAAGCTTGGGCCATACCATGACTCACTGTCCTCAAGGTTAATTGCTGTTCATCATCACTGCATGGCTATCCCAGATGGCAAAACCTCCTGCAGCAGCATGAGCCACAGCACACTAACTCAGCTGCCAGCATGCCTAGCTGGGAATGACAAAGGCATGGAGGCAACCAGATCTATCACTCTAAGGAAGTATCTGTCTGCTGGATCATTTTTTAGGTAAGAGGAACGTGTTTGCTCTTGAGGTTTGAGAGCACAGGCTTCCACAGCCAAACATGGATTCCCTACCTCTCTGCATCAGATGGTGGGAGCCCATCTGGGATGGCCTGAGTCCTGTATGGGCAGGATCCTTTAAGATATGGCAAATGAGGGTTTGCTGCCCAGAATTTGCTCTGAAAGAGTGTTTCTGCCTTTATTCTCATATGGGAAATGCATCCTTTAATGCACACATTGATAATGCAATGACCACATCAATGATTCTCCCGATGTCCACTTACCTGTGGGAACCCACACGGGTCACAACATCACCCATGGTCCTTCTGCAAACCAATGCTGCCAGGTTTTGTTCTGCACTGCCCAGTGCAGCACCCTTTGTCCCCAGCCTCAGTCACCATTTTCGCAACCAGAGCTGATTTCCACGGTTGGCTTTGAGCTGTAGTATCTGCCTGTGCTGACTGTGAGTCTACAAAAGTTGAAGCTGAGATACTGCTGGAATAAAGTCCTCACCATCCCTCCATGCAGAGTGGCAGCACCAGGACTGTGTCCACTCCCAGGTGCAACCTGTGGCCACTTTGCAATGTCATCCTGTACCAGCTTGTCCCAAAAACAACAGGGTTTTTTTGAAACTGTGGTGTGGTGAATTCCCTCTGGCTCCAACCAGCGCTGGGCAATGGCAGAACCACCCTGAGCCATTCCATGTGCCCTGAGATAAAACTCATTCCTTGGCATGAGGAGCCCAGCCTTGAAGGGGTTCAAGGTGGGGAAGGTGAGTTGTGTGCTGGACTCCAGGAGGGCATAAGGGGCTGCTCTGATGTCTGTGCAACACTTGATGTCTGTGCACACAGATGCACAGTGGGCAGCTCGTGCAGTTGGCTTCCACAGCTGCCAGCTGTGATGGACATGCTGCAGCAAGGGGCCCACATGAGCCACCACACTGGTGTAGGGTGGGGATGTTCTCCTTTCACAGATAAACGTGCCTCTTTTAATCTCTCTGCTGCCAATCCCCAGGTCTGTAAACACAGAGCCATGATCGGTTACAGGTGTACCAGCTTTGGGCAAAACAGATGCCGATGCCTCCATCAGTTCCTTTACAAATCCTTGCACCTTCCCAGGCATGCCACATGGATTTGTTCCTGCTTGCTAACCCCTGCATACCAATCATCTGCAGAGGACTGAGGGCAGAGTTTGAGCACCTGTGGTACCTGCTAAGTAAAGGCCTAAGTAAATAAAGGAAGCTGCTGCCCTGCAATACACCAGCATGGAAGCATGCTGTCAGAAAGGCCCTCAAGAAAGCTGCCCCTCCATGACCTGCTCCTTGCAGACCACTGCTACTGTGCCCAGCAGGAGGAGGAGGAGGAGAGCAGCTCAGCCATGAGAAGATCTATTTTGGCCTGCAGGAAAAAGGTCTGTGCTCTGGAGCAGTATCTCCAATTTCTCTGTGTGCCACCATTTCTACAATGTCAATACCTGCAGTGGGTCCAGCCTGGCCAACCCTGGCTCTGCACCTTCATGTCTGCACAGTGAGCTTCATTTTGGGGTTTTTTGTTGGTTTTTTTCAGTCATAAAATATTTTACTGTTGATTCAGGCTGAACTACAGTTCCAGTGGTGACAGCTTTCCTGCCACAGCATGTTAAAATCTCCAAAGGTTTTAACACACCACCTGCTCGGTTGAACCCGTGGCTCTCACTGGCTCATGGTCTGACACAGTGCTTTTAGTTAGCAGTCAACCTCCTGTTGCAGTCCACTGGCAGCTCCCTGGCTGCTCACAAGGGCTGAGGTGTTTGTGGGTTATCATGACAGATCACAATGGCTTTTAAAAGAGATGGGAGAAGTGAAACCCTGCATCTGCCTTCCCTAGCACTCATTTCTCTTTTCATTCCTTTCTATCGACCAGACCAAACTGTGCTTCAGAGTTGCCAAGCGATCCACATTTTTAATTATGTGTATTTTCAGTGACAATGACATGTGATGGTATTTTCAGTGACATGGATCTGCCTGGCTGAACCCACTGTCATGGTTTCACCCCATCCAGCAACCAAGCCCCAGGCAGCTGTTCAGTCACTCCCCCACCAGCAGGATCAGGGAGAGGACTGGAAGGGTAAAAGCCAGAAAACTTGTGGGCTGAGATAGAGACAGCTTAATAGAAAAAACAAAAGCCATTCACACACGCAAAGTAAAACAAAGAATTAATTCACTGTTTCCAATATGCAGCCAGGTGTTCAAGCCATCTCCAGGAGAGCCAGGAACGTATTTCCATCACGTAGAACAGTTACTTGAGTAAACAAACACCATCACTCCAAACCTCCCCCCTTCCTCCTTCTTCCCCCCACTTTATTTATTGAGCATGATGTCACATGGTCTGGAATACTCCTTTGGTCAGTTTGGGTCACCTGTCCTGGCTGTGTCTCCTCCCAACCTCCCTTGTACCCACAACTTCCTCACCAGTGTGGCCATAGGAAAGGCAGAAACGGCCTTAGTTCTGTGTAAGCCCCTGCTCAGCAATAACAAAAACATCTCCTTATTATCAACCCTGTGTTCAGCGCAAATCCAAAACACAGCCCCAGACCAGCCACTGTGAAGGAAATTACCCCAGCCAAAACCAGCACACCCACACTGCAGGGCAGGACGTGGTGACAAGTGACCCCAGCCATTCAGGGACACATGGGGTGGTCCTGAATGAACTCATCCCAAGCAGCTCCACTGCTGCAGACCTGGTCCTCTCTGGAGTCTCCTGATGTGTGGAGGGTGGTGTCACCTGCAGTGATACTGTGGAAAGATGCTTAGGGCATTTAAATTGCAGAAGAAAAAAGCCAAAGACAATTTTGCAGCTCAAAGCACTCTTGCAGCTCAAGCAGTATCTCCTGACACTCAAGAAATATCTGGCACTGCCTGAAAGGGAAGGTGACACCACTTCTCTGTAGGGGTGGATTAGGTGGGCAGAAGGAAGAGACCTCAGTCCCAGGGCTCTCATATCTGGATTTTAACTTCCACATGCACTATGCCTCATCACTGCTCTCAAGCACTTTCTATACCATGGGGCTGCAAGAACCCTTCAGATACGGCTGCTTTTAGCTGCTGGGATTTCACTCTTCCTCCCACTGACCCTCTTTAACACCCACACAGGTGAGCCACAGCAGGAGGTGGAGACGGGGTGGCCAGGGGCAGCCAACACTTCTGGAGTGAAGCTTCCAGCAACAGTAGATGCCCCAGGGAGCTCTCCTGCCTGCAGAGCTCCCACTCGCTGCCTTCAGCCCCAGCAGCGCTGCATCTGCACCTGCAGCCTTCCCCACACCTGCAGGGCTTGTTTATATTAGGGTTTTTTTTGTTTTTTGAGGGTAAATACGTAACACGGTCACTTGCGAGCAGCAGATGTTGCTGAAAGCCCCGCGGCGGCGGCAGCGCAGACGGAACGGCTGCAAGATGACGGGATTAGGACAGTTTATCCCCGCTCGCCACGTCCCTTCAGCCCTCAGCCCCCAGCCCCAAGCACAGGCCAGGCGATGCCGGTGGCTGCCTGTCCTGACAGCCACCCACCCCTTCCCGCGAGACTGGAGCTGCTCCCAGACACCCGGAGCACCCCACGCACAGTGTCCCCAAGTAACACTGACTTGGCAAAACCAAAATACATGTATTGAGATACATACACCACAGCACAGGGCAAATACGTCATAACCCTAATACAAAATGTCCTATATTTACAAAATGTGCCATAGCACATTCTTAGCTGGGAAGGTACTCCCTCAGCCTGGGCTTGGATGCAAAAAACCCTGTGTTTTTAAAGTTCAGTAAATAACAGTTTTACTAAAAAGTGGCGGTGCATGCACCAAATAAACTATGTGTAAACAGCGTTTATATTTCATATATAATACTGTCTTACATATATTTAAATAGCTTTCAGTCATACATATTTATTTACAAAATATGAAAATAAATAGCACTGAATGTAAAACCATAGTGCATATAAGCCCACATGAATATATAAAACATAGATACATAAAATGTTATATATATATATGAAACATTACACAATACATACATATAAAGCATACATTTGGAAAACATTCCATATATATTTTTTTATTGTTCTCTGTATAGAACCAATATGTAACATTATATTTAGTCTATATGTTTTCACAAGGTTCTAAATGGATGGCTTTTAAAAGAGGCAGGAGAAATCCTGTGTATGCCTTCCCTAGCTCTTCCTTCTCCCTTCATCCGCTTCTGCAGATCGAACCCAACTGCGCTTCAGAGCTGCCGAGTGATCCTCATTAAAAGCATGACGGTATTTTCAGTGACATGGATCTGCCTGGCTTAACCCACTTTGCAGGGCAGGATTTTGATTCCATGTGTTTCTATAAAGATGATTTTGCAGTATATATTACATATTACACTGTTATATATTATTATATGATACAATATTGCAACACATAAACACCTAAAACATATTGACAAGCCTATGAAAACACGCCAGCATAAATAGATCATTTGTACCAGTAACTCGAATATGGGACCTATATATGGCATTGAGATACGCATAAAACATTATTTTTACGTTTGCATTCCACCCTCAGTGCTTTCTGCACACAGCGCTGACAGTGCGAAGGCCGCCACGCGCAGCCCAGAAACTCCGCACCCGCGTGGGGCTCGGGCGCGCGCTCAACCGGGCACGCGCAGCGCCGCTGGCCCCGCCCCCTCCGCCCCGTGGGCGGGGCCTGCCCGATAAACACGGCCACGTGCGGCAGGGGGCGGGGCCGGCCCGCGCTTCCGTCAACACGCGCCCACCGCCGCCGCATAAATAGCGCGGAGCGGCGCCCGTCGCCACCGCACTGCTCCAGCCACCGCTCCGGTCGCCGCCCTCGTCTGATCTGCCCCGCGCCGCTCCGGGTACTGCGCCGATCTGCCCCGCACCGCTCCGATCTGCCCCGCACCGCTCCGGGTACTGCCCCGATCTGCCGCACACCGCTCCAGTCGCAGCCGCCTCTCCCAGTCCCCGTGTTGGTCCCGCTCCGTGCCGTCGCCATGCCGTTCCTGGGGCAGGACTGGCGCTCCCCCGGGCAGAGCTGGGTGAAGACGGCCGACGGCTGGACGCGCTTCCTGGACGAGAAGAGCGGCGGCTTCGTGGGCGACATCAGCAGGTACCGCTGCCGGCGGTGCCGCCAGGGGGCGCGGTGCCCGCGGTGGGGGGCGAAGCTGTGAGGGGCGGGCGGGGCCCCTGGGGCCGGCTCCGGGGACGCCGCGGTGTCGGCGGAGCGGGGTCGTTGCGCGGGTGACCCGGACCTGCCCGCGGAAGGGCTCGGCGGCTCCTCCGGGCCTAAAGGGAGCCCCGAACGGGGGTCACTGAGCCCCCGGCGGGGTCCCCACGTCCCTATGGAGGCTGTTCCTCCCCAGGCGGCCGGGCCGTCCTTACGGCTGTGGAGTGCGGCGAAAAATCGAGGAAAAGATGAAACATTCATCTGCCCAGCGGCCAGAGGGCTTTGCCCCTGGGGGCGTCTCCTGGGGGCCGTGGAGGTGGCTGCCCACCCCCTCCCCCCCAAAAAAAAAAAAACAAAAACAACCTTGCTTGGGACTTGCCGGTCTCGGGCCGGGAAGGATGATGTGTCTGAAGCCATAAACCCTCCTCAGGCCATGAGTAATGTACCTTACGTGCTGCTTGACTAATCTGGCTGCAAAACATCAACAAACCCCCAAGATGGTGCGGGCAGGAAGCTTTTGCAGCGCGTGGGTGTTGTGGGCTTGGGCCAGATCGCTCCTGTCAAAACCAAACTTTTGTCACAGAGCTGCATCTTCTCCTCAACTGTGTGCTACCAGGGGTTGGGGTTGCTGCCACTGGGCCTAGGGATGGGTCAGGAATGCCCATGACAAAGGGACTTGGAGTAAGCAGGGATTTGCTGTGAGCCACTGCTGAGATGTTATTGTGCAAGGAGGCTTATGTAGCAGGTATCTCCTGCCCTCTTTCACGCAAGCTGTAAGTAAAAATCGAGTTTAGGCTTGTAATTTGTAAATAGGTAGAAAAATGTCTGGCTGATGGTAGTGTGTTGGGAATACTGACTTAAGCATAGTTTATACATCCCTTTTCCCATTTAAAGGCAAGGTGGTGATGTATTGGCCCTGGGCTGAGGTCCTTGCAGTGCCAGGTCCAGGTGCCCAACTGTTCAACCTGTCAAGATGCCCTGGAGAACTGTGTGGAAACCTGGCAGTACATAAACAGGGAAATAATCTGCCTCCTATGCTGGAGTTTGTCCACTGCTGCTGTTATGGTGGTTTCAGATTACAGAGTAATTCAGTAGGAAGTCATCAGGCAAGGGTGTGCTGTTGACATGTGAGATTCAAAGCAGATCCGTCTTGTGCTCTTGGGCTCAGATCCTGCCACTGTGTGGGGTGTGTTAACCTGACCCCCTACTGATTTTGTGCAACCATGATAAAACGTGAGCTTGGATATCCCAAAACAGCTTCTTCCTTACTGCCGTATTCCGTTCTCAGGTTTTGGTCCCCATAGCAGAAAGCAGCATGGATGGGGTACATGAGCAGCTGAGATGTTCTGCTTTCAGGTTTAGGTGGTTCAAAGCAAACTGCAGCTGGCAGAAGTGTTGGGTTCCCCAAACTGTTGTTTCTGTGAATATTGTCCACCTGCAATGTTGCTGCTCTTCCCCTTCCACAGTGTTGTGGTGGTGCCTTCTCCACAGCTCAGATGCCCTGGAAGGGGGAGCTGAGGGTCATGGTGTTCTGAAACTGGGAGAGGTTTCTTCCGCCTCTAGGGCCATGTGCAGGTGCCAAACCAGAACATCCATCTGGATCATGCTAGGGGGGGATCTGGGTTCCTCCTGTGGCTGAAACTCTGACTTGGTCACTTGACTTTAGTATATGCTGGTGGTGTGGCCATGCAGACAGCCAGTGAACAGGGGAAACAAGAAGCCTTGTCCTACAGGTTTCATTGCTTTGCATGAGACTCTGCTGAATAGCTGTCAGAGGTGTGCTTGGTATGGTGCTCGTGTTTGGGTTTTGTTTGAGGCTAAGCAGTGTAAACACACAGCCTGTACAGGAAGCCTCCTGGCTGTGTAAGGGTCCTCGCAGAGGAAGCTTGCCCAGGGGTGCAAGCAGCAGCAGCATATTTTGGCACCTATCAGAGCTCCAGGGCTGTCTGAGCCACAGCAGCTGAGAGGTGCAGTGAGGTGCCTCGGACTCTACTTGGAGTTTAGGCTGCAGACAGCCACGTTTCATCCCTTGTGAGCTGCTAGAGCAGTGGGGGCAGCTCTGTTTTGTTCTCCTGCATGCATGGCCTGTCTTCTCCCTGGCACCTGCGAGGCATCCTGCAGCTCTGGGCAGCAGGCTGTGTACTGGGGCCTCTGCTGAGAGCCCCTGGTGGTGCTGCCCTCCCCCGCCAGCCCCAGGGATCTCTGCAGCAGCTCCGTGGCTGCCCAGGGGCTTCTCAGTTTCACATTGTGGCCTGGATCTGCTGATTTGCAGGTCTGCAGAATGTGGGGATGGTGATGTACAGCCTCTTTATAGACAGCCTTTCATTGCTCTTGAAGGAAATAAGGGGTTATAGCTCCCTTCACTAATAACACATTTACAGCAGAGCTCCAGCAGAAGCAGACAATGGCCAGTCTTGGCCCAGAGATCCTAGCTGTTATCTTGCATAGTCACTACTATGTGGGGTCTGGAAAACCATCAGATAAGTCTGAGCCCCAGCTAAGCTTTTCCTGTAAGCTTGAAATAGTATTTTGTAGGAACTCTTTTGTTAATAAATATTTTGAGTGCATATATATGTCCTAAGGGATGTCTAAATATGTCCTTCCATAGCAGTCTGACTGGCTCAGAGCAGTCTGCTACATACGCTAGGAGGATATGGTGTTACTTAAGGATAGAAACAGGTTAAAGAGTGGAAAAGAACATTGCTTAGCAGTGTCCCAGCACTAACTGTGCAATCTGTGTTACCTGCTCCTGTCACAGGTATCTTGGCTAGCCCAGAGTTGAGGTTCCTTTACAAATACTTTACAAACTGTGTGCAGACTACTTCTCAAGGGCAGCCTGCAAGGAGACAGCTTGGAGGCCACAATAAAAACCTGTGTATTTTCTCTCCCTACAGGAAAGATGGTGTTCAACAGACTGCAGAAATAAACAGAATCTTTGCTTTGTGTCATTCACAGCTTTTGTAAAAAAGATGATCACAACAAAGAGAATATCTTCAACACCATAAACTATGATGTTGCTGCCAAGAAGAGAAAAAAAGACCTGCTGAATAACAAAGCCAAGACTCAATGTAAGACATCTTTTTGGACTTCTTTTTATACAAAAGTTGCTGCAGAAGAATGGAAAATGCTTCACATCTATTATTTTTGCATACTGCATGAAGAGCCTTCTAGAGTCTTGAAGGGCTTTGTGCCCATGTTTGACCTAAGTAGAAAACTTGGATACAGTTTAACATGAAGATTTATGCCCCCCTTAGTAATCCCTGTTCTGAGGAGTTGTGCTTGTTGTGTTCAGATTTTTGTCATTTGTTTGTCAGGAGGGTAATTTTTTCCTATGGTACATTCAAATGAACCAGTTCCAGTTTTTTCCCCCTGTAGACTTCCTTGTGCACAACAGGCTGAATTTATTCTTCCTTCCATATGCATGTTGAGCACTAATCTACATTACTGGAGGCTACAAGCCTGAATGTAAGCTTTGATCCTATCTCTGTATGCGGAGTGCATGAAAAATGAAATAAGATCTCAGCTCGCTCAAAACAATAGAAGGCTTGAAATCTTTCTGTACACACAGTGAGCAGCTGGGGTCTCAGATGGGGCACTGGGGGAGCCTGCAAGGGACAGCAAGGCCGGCGTTGGACTGATTGCAAGATAGGTACTGGCTACATGTGAAGGCTACAAATATAAACATATCCAGAGGAAATGAGTTACAATTCCCACACTGCTATTAACTCATTGTGCATCCCCCAGGATTTTGGAAACTGTTGCCAAAAGTTGGCCCCTCAGTGTATTCAGTTCTCTGAACAAACAAATGTTACCATGACAGTTTTCTGGCTGGATTCTGCTGTGACCTACCATTAAAAAGGGCTTGATGCAGGGTCAGCATGCCTGTAACTGAGACTGGGTCTTTCCTTGGACTTTTAGTACCAGGCAGGAGTACATTCCATAGCCTCAGTTCATTAATTTACAGGTTGCTCTAGGAGCTCAATATTTTCCTTATGGAAAGGAGTCCAGCAGGATGGGGAGGAGAATTTGTTAGCTGTTAAATTGCCAGTGTGTGGTGGAAGTAGGGTCAAAAGCCCATGTGAAAATGGAGTGGGAGAAGGATTGAGCAGCATAACTGCTTACAGTACAGGCTCTTCTGCAAACAGAGTTAGTGTGTGCTGGGTATTGGGAAGTTATTTCGGGGAATTGATGGGACAACTCCCATTCTTAGGGAAGGGAGGGGCAATTAGAAATAGGAAAATTTTGGTCCCACATAGTTTTTTCTTTTTTAGCAAGTTAGCTGCAAGCATAAGCATGCTCCTCTGAGCCTGATCTCACTGCTAAAAGCTCTCTTACATGCCTGGTGTCTCATGACATTTTTGCTCAACTTCAAATTTGACATATAATCTCAAGCCTGTAACCAAGGTAATAAATAGTTAATAAAATCAATAACAACAAAACCTGGCTGTCAGCCACACTTACTGTCTGGGACCAAAGAAGAGGAGGTGTTATGGTATATCTGTGGCTGGCAGATTAAACATTTACAGTCTTGAGCTGTGTCAGTGAAACAGAAGCCCTTTCTAAGGCTTAGGGCTACAGTCTCAAATGAAGCTGTATAGAAACAAAGCAGCTTAGCAAGTCACTAGATTTGGTTTCAAGTGTGGTGGTGTAAACAAAATAACTTAATTTGTACTAAAAGACAGTGAATGTTATGAGCAGAACAGAGATACAGCTCTCTGAGGTGGAAGATTAATGGAGCAAAATGTCTTTGTCCAAACAGATTTCCACCAGGAGAAGTGGATCTATGTTCACAAGGGAAGCACAAAAGAGGTGAGTGCCTCGATAGGTTCTTTGTTCTCTTTTCTACTGATTTTTACAAGCAGTGGAAGATCCTATGCTGATATAAATCAGCAGAAGCTCTTAAGAGATAAGTGGAAGATCTGGCTTGTGGTTGGAATTTCAGTAATGATTTTAAGCCCCTATCAGGGATCCAGGGCTTGATGTACAAGGCTTTGTACATGTGTTTAAAATATGACTTGTTTGCTTCACTCATTTAAAAAAACCCAGCCATTTGCAGGCCAAGCCATAATACTGTTCTTGGCTTTCACCCAGTAAAGTCCTAACATGGAAAATCATTGGAATTCATCACAATGGCTTTCTTGCACTCATGGAGAGAAGTGGCTGTATGAGACTGCTCTGAACTCACACTATATATTGAACCCCAGGAATGTGTGGCTCATTTTCACACGTAAATTCATGGGTCATGAGCAGAGCTTGGGTCTCTCTTGGGAAATTACCATGATCTACATTGGGCCATGCCCACTCTTGATGTCAGTAAGTGTGGCTCAGTGGGAGCCCGGCCTGCCTCCTCCAGCTGTAAGCTGCTCCCATGGTTTGTACCCCTCAGCTTGCTGAATTGAGTTGCCCTGGGTCACGTCTGCCTGGTGCTGTCAGGACTCAAGTCTGCCAAAACATGACCCAGAGTGTTTTTTCTTCTCAGCGCCATGGTTACTGTACCTTGGGAGAAGCCTTCAACCGGCTTGACTTCTCCAGTGCTATCCTGGATTCCAGGCGATTCAACTACGTCGTGAGGGTGAGTCAAAGTCCAGGGTTTATTTTGCTGTGATGCTGGTGGAGATTCTGAACTGAGCACCGGCTGGACAATGGGAAGCACTGGCAGAGAAGAGATGTCTGAGGATGCAAGCGGGTGTGTTGGGCTTTGCTGTATGAAGTAATTAATGGAAGCTGTGTGTGTGGATAGATGCCCAAAACCTTGTCTTTAGTCTGTTAAAATGCAAAGGGAGAAAAGTGGTGATAATGTAGGTGATGAGCTGTCTTAGCCTAGCATTCCAACTACTTATCGATTGTATCATTCACTTTTGAAACCCAGAAAGCTTGGCTTATAATTCCTGAGTTTTCAGTTCAGCTTCTGAAAAAGAACATGGGCTCTCTGCAGAGGCCATAGTGCAGTGGAGACCTCTTTGCACAGGAAGTTCAGTCTGAGGTCTGTGGAGCTTTGTCTCCATTGAGGTGATACAGGAGAGACTCAGGAGAGCTGAGCATTTTGGGAATGAGGAGATGGGCCGAACCTCTTGGTGGCACTGATCTTAACTTCTCTGTTAAAGATCACTGTTGCTCTTAATCCTTTGTGACTGGCAGTGGTTTCAGTGGGTGAAACATTTGTTTAGTCCTGACACCATTAAGTGGTAGGAAGGAGTCATCAGCCTGAAGTTCCCCATGCTGTGGCTTTGCGTAATAGGTCAGGGCTTCTCTTTTGGCTCAGGGTGGCCAAGGAGGTGGTTGGGGGACCTACAGGCCTGAGGGCTGTGGATGCTTGTATGTTTATCTGCATGTGATCTGCAAATTGATCTTGAATTTTAGAATGCTTAGCAAGGTTTAGAATTCAATAAACCTGTTATTAACTTGAGGCTGTTTATGAACAGCTCCTTTTCATGTCTTGTGAGCAGCTGATCACTGGTGAGGCAACAGCTGTTCAGGTTTTAGGTTCTGGTGCAAGCAGCAGTGGTATTGCTTTCCCTTTGAGTCAAATGTCATGAGAAGTGTTTAAGGAAGAAATTATCTGAGCAAGTTCACCTTGATTTGTTTGCCTAGGTCATCTAGGTGACAAGTCACCTCTGAAAACCTCTGTCACCCTGGGAAGTGTACAGGCATTGGGGGTGATGACCCACTGGCTGTGTAGGAAGGGCAATCACTTGGGTGTCTCATTGCAGGAGTGGTGGCAGGGAGTGGGGATTCTTGGGGAGGCAAAGCAGGATCGAAGTCCATGTAGACTCAGGCTGTCCTAGCTCTGCTGATCTTGGAAAAACTTGTTTTCCTGATCATGCAGAGCTGATCACCAGTGCTGAGGTAGTCGGTGTTTCCTGATACTGGAGATATATATATCTACACACACAGAGCCATGTCATCTTCAGGGGGATTACTGGGGAAGGAACAGTTCATGCCAAGGCCATAACCCTTTAGTCAAATATAAAGAAGGAATGTAAAATAAAACTTTAGTGCTGCAGACATCCCTTTGGCAGACTTTCTTATGTCAGTGAAGAACTCCAAAGACCTCTGCTAAGCATGGCCCCGGGTCATGCTGTGCCACGTGATGGGCTTCTGCTGCTCGGTCCAATGTGATGGGTGTCTCATATGGGACTGAAATGGTTGAGCAGAAGTCCCACTAAATTTTTTGAAGAGCAAACTTAAATTTCAGTGAAGTCAGTGTGGTCTGGTGGGGGAGCTCAGGCTGACCTTCTTCTCTCTTTTTCTCATGAAGACTTCACACACAGCAGATTTGGGAAGCTTTTATCAAAAACAGTAGTTTTGAAAGCTATGGAAGCTGACATGTATCCTTGTTTCTACAAATTACTTCTCTTCTAGCTTTTAAGAGTAGTTTTCCCCCAGTAGTTTTACAGATACAGCACTACTGAGAAGTATGAAGCTTTCTAATTGAGGTTGACTTGTGGTTTGGCAGTTTAAAGATATTAAACCTGGTACCATGGATCAAATTGTAAAATTGACTTCTTAAAATGAAAGGCTTGTATCAGCCAAGTCTCCAGTGGATAGTAGTTCATAAAATGCCTTATATGCCAGACTTACTCATGAAAAGCTCTGCCTAGATGTGGATCATGTTTATGGTCCTTTGCAAGTCACAGGCCTCCTAGAGCACACAGATGGGCAATCTGTCACATGGAAAATGCCTTGAATGTTGGCAGGCAAAACATTTTTCCCTTCCTTCCCTCTCCTTCTTCTCTCTAGTTCCACTCATTGCTCAGGGTATCTGATATTAATGTCACACTACTTAACTCATCAAGCAAATGCTTTTCAAGGAGGGGAGTTTGGAAATGGAGGCTGAGAAAGAATATGATGATGTTGCTAGAGGAAGAAAGGAGAGAAACAGCTGCAGGTGCAAAATGGGCTTTCACGCTTAACATGAACTTACCTTTCTGAATTTCTCTGAACTTAAGTGAACAGTGCTTAAGTGTCTTCAGTGCTTGCTTTCTTGTCACGGAAGTTGCTGCTTTAGATACACCCAAATTAAATTCTTGGAGTTTCTAATGGTGCACAGATAAAATGGGCACCTCTTTCAAGTGGAGTGTAGGTATGAGCTGCAAGAAGCTTGGCAGGTATTTTTTGTGGGCAAATACCATCAGCTGGAGCTAGTGAGTCCATGTAACTGGAGCAGAAGAAATTTTCCTCCAACATCAATCTTGTCTTGATGGTCTGCTGGTACAGCTCTGGAAGTGCCAGGTTATAGATATTGGTGCCATGACTTGGTCCTTGCTGATCCTTCAAATTAGTGCATCTACTCACATGTTACAGAACAATCAGCGTTCCCTTTTTAGGGCTAATAAGGAAGTGTGTGATTGACCCAGAGGACCCAAACTGTTGCTGGTCTGAAGCAGCCCTATTTTGTCTGATCTTAGAGATTTAATGAAAAGACTGGAAGCATTCTGTAAGCATAATTAATGGGAGCAGAGACAAAGGTGCCTGCAGCCCAGAAGTTGTTCATTCTCCTTCAGGAACACTGTGTTCAGATGACAGGTTTTGCAGGCTGCTTCTTTAGAAAGAGATTTCTCATATGATGGTTGTGTAGTCTCAAGGGAAGGTGCTGTTTCTGATCATAAAAGCTTAGGTCAGGTTAAGCTGCTTGGGCACAGCTCTTCTGGAATAACATGATCTAGGTTGTGTTCAGCCTTCTAAAATAGTCTCTTAAATTTGCTTCTTAAGTTTTAATAGCAGTTAGCTCCAGGAGTCCTGGAGTTATGCTGTCCTGAAAGAATATCAGCTGGATGCTGTCTCATGGAGATCTGTCAGCACCTGCACTGTAAATCATTATAACTCGCCTTGCTTTTGCTCCACCTGTCAGCTGACAACCAGTGTGACATTTCAGCCACTGAAAGTGAAGGGCTGTGAGAGCAAGGTGGGGCTGGAGGAGGAATTTTTCATTGTGATTATTTTCTTATAAGTAGTCCAGATGCGAGGAGTCACATCCCCAACCATCAGGAACTTACGGATCCCCACACAGTGCAGTCCAGCTTTCATATAGCTGGCTTGAGGTATTCAGCTGGGAATTTACACTTCAGTAGTTTAAGACCTGTGATTTTAATCACTACAGAGCATTTCCCTTTTTGAGTCAAGGTTGTACTCTCCTGCTCAGCACAGCAGGACTGCTGAGGATTTTTTGGCTCTGTGTGCTGTAAGCCCCAGCAGCGGTTATTTGGGGTATGGATTGCTTGCACACCCCTGTGTTGAACCAAGACTGTGGCCAAAGTGCCATCTGGCTGTAGCAGGTCTAAGCAATGCTGCACACAGTAGTCATGGGTGCCCAGCAGTGTTTTCATGGCCTTGAAACAGGGGCCCTAGTTCCCTGCCACGTGGCACTGTTCTGTTTGCTATTTTTTATCTTGTGCTTATGGGAAGAGAAGGATCTGCTCTGCTGTTGAAGATGAGAGGCTTTGTGGCACTGCCTGCTCCAGACTGATGGCTGGTGATTTGAGCAGGAGTCCCACTGTGCTTGGGAAGGGAGCAGGTTACTGCCGTACTGTGGAAGATGCTAGCTTTCTGCTAGCTTTGCAGAGGCTCTGGGATAGCCCACTGCATCTCTTGCCTTTTCTCTGTAGTTCTGGCAGACCTCTGATTAGCAAACAAAGTAGGGGCAAGAGTGTGGGAAGGATTTTTTTAGTGGAGCCACCAGGTCACCTTTCTCAACTTCTGAGGAGTTGGAGAGTGAATTTGGATCGAATACCCTGTTTTCTAGAGGTGTTTCAGACTTCCCAGCTCCAGTTAAAATTGGCTGGAATGCAATTACTTCGTGTATTGGAAAAGAAGACCTTTTAAAATTGCTCTTAACCTTTCCCTGTGCACTCTCTTCTACCATCTGTCCTTCTCAGTTGAGCGTGGGCTGCACTTAATGCAGCCACATCATAACACACACTTGCAGCTCTCCAGTCTTTTTACCCTACTCAGCATTAACCTGAATTCATCAGCTGGCTTTAGTCTGTATTATGCAAGTGGCAACATTGATTTATTTTTTTTACTGCTATAGACCCCAATTTGGGCATCAATTAGCTGAGACCATACTCGGGGCCTGTCCCAACACTAAAAGACCCCCAATGCACTGGAGCATGTGGGGTACAGATGAACTGTACTGCTTTACCTGGTTTTTGTGTATTATATGAGCACAGAAGAATAAAATACGACTTTTGATTTGGAGGACTAGCTAGTTGCTTCAGTCAGTGGTCTCTGGGGAGCAGAGTAGCCCTAGAAGTATTCACAACATAGTTTTCATATGGAATTTCATCCTGTGTTTATTGCTGTAGGAGGAGGGAGGTGACACATGATATCTGAACTGGTTCACTGAACATAAATTGAACCTTGATAAACACAGACAGGGCAAATTCGTTCCTTCGGATAAATTAATTTTGTACCAATTTAGCATTCTTTGAGGAACTGAGATTTTTATCCTCGTTCTTCTAAAAGAATGGCCCTGGCGTCTAACTCCTCTGGTATTACATTACATGATGCTTATCACTGCATGCATTTTGGTGTTTTTAGTAATGGGCACGATATTGCTAACACCCAGCCTGGAGGAAGCTGTCTCTGTGCTACTTCCAGAACAGTGCAATCTGGAGACAGCAGTTGTTTGTGCACAGACGAGCTGATCTGGGTGCATATGTGGCCAGTGTACAGATGGAGTCTAGCAAATCAATCACTATAATCAAAGGTCTGAAGGCTAAACAGTTTAGGGTAAGCAGAGTATTACAGGCCACTATGGGACATTGGCTGGGTTTTTTTTCCTACTTATTCATTCTGTATATAAAAGAATGAAGAAAAGACCGTTTATAAGCTTTTCAAACATCTTGCAAGCTGCCTTATTTTTAGGAGTATTTAATTATTGTGGTCTCATTTAGCTGATATAGCCAGAAAATCCACTGATGCTTGTGCACCAAATATTACCCAGCTCTCCTGCATCTCCTGTTTCCTCCAAACAAGCCAAGAAAACAAGCAGCCTGCCCTTCACAGGAGTTACTGCAGGTCTTTTTTCATCTTGGAGGTTTTTTTTGGTCATGTGAGGTGCAAGATATTAATAGAATGTAAACTCAAAGCCATCTGATGGTGGTGTTGGCCTGGATATTAAACAGAAGAAGAGATTGGTCACTCTAGGCGACTTCACTGCTCTTAAGTGGCAGTCACATGCCAGTGCCCCCAGATGAGCAGAGCATGCTGCAGTAATACCTCTCCCTCAGCTCCCGCTTCATGGCAAGCTGCTGGTGACTTTTTGGATACATTCCTGTCATTCTTCTAGCCGTGCAAACAGTTCAGCTCATGACTTATCAAGTCTAGTCAAAAGCCATCTTAGTTACTTGACACAAGTAGTGGCACCTTCTCTGGACTCTCTGTGGTGCCAGCAATGGGATACCAGAGCTGCAGATAATAAAGGATTAATAAGATGGTCATGCGGCAACATGTTGATTGATTTGTAGCATAAAAGGTTTTTCCTTTCCTTTCTAAATTAAAACAGAAGGCTATGTACATCCAAAACAAATGGACTGACACGTGGACAGTCTGTGCATTTATATAATGTTGGGGGAAGGGAGAAAGGCTTGTAAGATCACAGGCCACATGTTGCAGAGCATGATCCATAGGAAACTTCCACAGCTGTTCTTGTGGCACAGAGATGGGGAGGAAAGAGCATCCTTCCCTGTGGGAAATGCTTCCTTTAGCAACTGCAGCCCAAATTCACTGTTCAGCTTGCTCAAGACTCAGGAGGTCAGTGATGGGAAGTAAATTCTAATCGAAAGTAAAAGCAAGATTTTTCATTAGAGGAGGTTAACAAGTAAACAGGGCAGACAGGGAAAGGTGGTTTGTTAGAGCTGAAAAAAGGAGGAAACCTTTGGGGGGAGCAGGGGTTTGTTGTGGGGAGGATTTTTGTTCTTTGTACCATACTTAACCTTTCTGTTGTGGCGACAGCACTCTGACAAAACCCATGCAACCCAACAGTTGACGTAAATTGTGGAGTCTGATTCTCATTAATGCTCCATCAATAATATCCTCATCCAAACAGGCACTTGCTTGTGTTCCCTTATGACACTGCTTGTTTATGCCCCAGTGAAGGATGGTGACGTTGCCCATTCGTTGTTCCCTTGGTGTGAATAACGGCTGTCAGTCCAAGCACCACTCTGTGGTTTCTCTGCATCTCTGAACCATGAAATCAGGTTCCCTCTCCCCACCCCACTGAAGATAATTAAAATGCCTTTTTCCCCCCCCCCCCACATCTTTTGATGTGAGTTTAATTATTTGGCCTGGCTCTCCTTCCCCTTTGCATTACTTTCCTCTGTTGTTCTGTCTCCTTTTTATTTTCAAGCAGCAAACAAGTCCCTGGACTGTTTTGCTGTGTCATGTGACTAGGAGTCAAGATTAGAAAGGTATCTCTGTGCTCTAAGGCTTGCAACTTCTATTTTTATCCACAGCTGTTGGAGCTGATAGCAAAGTCTCAGCTGACGTCACTGAGTGGCATTGCCCAGAAAAACTACATGAACATTTTGGAAAAAGTGGTTCAGAAAGGTAAGAAATGGAAACAGTGAGGGGGAGTCTGATTTAATCTGCTGTACTTTGGTGAACCACACCGAGACTAGTCAAGCAATGCAAAATGGGTGAAGAGGGGTACCACTGCTTATTTCTGTAGTGCAGTTCTGCTTTCTTTTCACTCAATGAACCACTTGGGGGGAGGGGAAGAAATGTCTGTAGTCTGGTAGGTATCTGAGAGGTGACTCCTCCAGCTTTCCTCACTACCACCCCTTTTGCATCCTACTGAGTCCTATTTCTGACTGCAGATGTGGCTGCTCCTGCCTTCGGCCAGGCATATCTGCAGTCTCTGCTGCAGCCTTGTTGGCAGTGTGCTGTACCTAGTACTCCCACTGCTCTGGAGGGGTGTCTTCACCTGTTCAGGGGAGTGAATTGTGGTTGAGATGGGGCACTTGCTTCATGGATATTTAGCTGTGACTGTAGCCTGGGCCTTGAGAACACCCTGTTATTAAACATAATGAGAAATACATATTAGCTGGGGTAGATGGGGAAGAGGTGCACACAGATAACCTCTTGTACAGTATCAGAGGGGAAAACTGGCTGGTTGCCAGTGGCTGGAAATGGGAAGTGCTGCAGAAATGGTAGATCTCATCTGCTTATCCTGGGAGGCTCTCTTTCCATCTGCTGCCTAACCTGCTGTGACTGGATAATGTTTAAGTGCTTTCCTCTAAAAAGAAAAGCACAGGCTGGCTCTCTTGGCCTGTGAAGTTATAGCAAATGACTTGCCTGAGAAACATGTAGATTCAGAGAAGGATTTTGCCAATTCCCATTTTTAACCTTTCCTGTTCTTCCAAAGTCCTTGAAGATCAGCAGAACATCAGGCTAATACGGGAATTGCTGCAGACCCTCTACACATCCCTCTGCACGTTAGTTCAACGGGTTGGCAAGTCTGTCCTGGTTGGAAACATCAACATGTGGGTGCACAGGATGGAGAGCATTCTCCACTGGCAGCAGCAACTGAACAACATTCAGATCACCAGGGTAAGCACAAATCCTGAAAGCTAAAAGTATTGTCTCCTTCATGAAACCTTTTTGTGTTAATGGCTCTCGTTTGGGTGACTGCTTCTCACTGTACTCCCAGTGCAAGCACAGAGTGGAAGGACCTGGAGGTGCCAGAATAACTGGATGCATTCCTGGCTTACTTGACTCCCTTAATTCAAACTCAATGTACATAACCCAGGATCATGCTCAAGGTTACTGGTCACAGACTGTGGCTTGACTCCATAATGGCTGTAAAGTGCTGTGTGAACAGAGCTGGGCAGAAAACCACCTCCCCCTCATCAGGCCTCAGAGGCCAGGCCTCTGTGTGAAAAGTCAACTCAGGCTTTCTCAAACTGAGCAACTGCCTTCAAAACTTATTTATCAGATAGTTGAGGTTTTTAGATTTGTTTAATCTGTAAATTAAATGCAAGTTTTCAAATAGCTGCATAACTTCATGCTTCCTGGCTGAAAATACCAATGATTCTTCCAGTAGTCTGGAGCTACCTGTTCCAGCTGGATGAGTCCTGCTTTCACAACATCTGGTTTTTGTAACAGCATCTGTGGGGATGGGAAGGATATGTTAGATGATAAATTCCTAACCTGGCTTTACATGGGAATCAAATCTGAACTTGTTCCATTTCATACATTCACAGAAGGTTTGATGTTGGAATAGACCTCTGGAGGTCATTTGGTCCAACCCCTCTGCTCAAGCAGGGATACCAACAATAAGTTAGCTGGGACTATATATACACTTTTTTTCTTCCTCAAATGGATACTTACTCCACTGAAATGCTAAAGTTTTCCCCCAGTGCTGATATCTGTGTTAGTGTTCCCCTTGTAGTCCTGAAGAACTCTGCCTGTTCAGATAAACGTGCATCAAACCATTGCTTTGTGAATTGAACTGCCTTTTATGTGTACTTACATGTAGGTTTGCAGACACTTTTTCTACAGTAAATAAAATAAATGTAGAGCTTGCAAAAAAAATTCACACCACTGAAGATAACGTCAGTTCAAGCTGAAACAAGATGAGCTGAATTCAGAGAAAGGAAGAAGCTCAGCTCTGTGCAGCCAGTTACTTATGCGGTGAATTTGTGGTGTTTCTGGAGGGGGAAATGTCTTGCAACACCCAAGACCTAAATCATTTTAAAAAAACCAACAAAAAATGAAAAACCAACCTTGCACAGTGTTGCATGTGTAACAGCTGCTTTAAGGAAAGACAAACTTCTGTCCAGAAAATGACAGCAAACTGATCTGTTCTGGTCTAATCTGTGTTCCTTCTCCAAAAAAAGTAATTCTTGAAAAGTCCTGGAAAAGAGTACTGAAGGAGAAGTAGTAGCAGATAAGCTTTTGGCCTGATCCAGAAAACCTGTAAGGATTTGCTCGAGTCACACATGTTTTTCCAGAAAAAGAAATACAAGTGTGAGCTTTGGGGTTTTTTGGGGTTTTTTTTGGGGTTTTTTTTTGACCCAAGAGTCTCTGAGCTTACTCTTGCCTGTTGTGCCCTAGCAAAGCTTATATATAGACAGAGTGCAGAAGAATGCAAAATACAGCCTGGCAAGGAAGAGCAGTGGGGTGTGATCCAGGGATCCAATGCATTTGTCCTACCCCAAAAAATGCCCCAGGCTGTCATGGGAAGGAATGTCCTCTGGAGCCAGTAGAGACAGTTCACTCCTTCGGGAGCGATTGTGTCAGGTCTGCCTGGCAGGTGGTGATGCCAAAATGGGTGTTTTGGTTGAGAAGCTCTGGTCCTTGCAGGTGCTGGGCAGTGTCACTGGGCTGGGCAGGCCGGCACTGAGGCACTGGAGGGAGGGCAGGAGCTGCTGCTGTGCAGACATGCTTATTGTTCCTCTGGAGTCTCCCATGCTGTGGGATGGCTGGAGATGGGACCACATGATTAAAAGCAGCCTCATGCAGCGTTCCCCTGCTGCTGGTGGGCTGTGTGCTGCTTGTTTGAAACAGTTAATAGCTCTGCCAAAGACAAGGCGGGTGCTGTGACTCTGCAACTTAAAATAGCAGCATCTCTGTGCAGGGTAAAGGATGAACTTGGCACATCTGTCTAACATTGTTTCTTTGTTGGGGCCCAATCCTAGAAGCTGCTGTTTGCCTTAATAAGGCCAGGGATGGTTTTGAAGCAGCTGGAGCCCAGGTTGTGGTCCCCGCTGATGCCTTGCTCCTGTGTATACCTTGGATTTCCCCTGAGTGTGGGACATGCAGATCTACTGTGGTAAATTTCTCTTGGAGCTGTGCCCCATGTGGACTTGCAAAACAATCCTAGAGTCTGTGGAGGCTAAGCAAAGGTAGATGGGGGTGCCTTTTGTCTCTGTGGCTGAACAGCCTGGAAAACCAGGGCTGCAGCCTGTGGGAAAGGGGCAGGTCCTTCAAGTGTTCCCAGAGGAAAAGTTAGCCCTGCCAGCAGTGAGCTGGGAAGCCATGCAGGGAAAAATCCTGCTGTGGGTACTCACCAGCCGCTGCTGTGGTTGCAGCAAGATCCTGTGATGACATAAGCTAAAACACATGTCAGAAGAGCATGAGATTCCCAGCAATGTGTGTAACTGGAGCTGAACTTGAGAAGTAATGCCCATCTGTCTTGTGGTGGAGAGACCTGGATGGTCAGTAGCTGATACCATGATATAGCTGATGTTCTACTGTAGTGAAAGCTGATGGTGATGCTTCACAGAACAGAGTCTCACGAGTATGGATGTGGAGTGGACAAAAAAGAGAGAGAAGGAGGTTTGGACTCCAACTCTAATTATTGTACTACAGATACATGTCCTCTTCCTTGAGGTTATCTCAAACTGTTCTGGGGCAGAAGGTCAAATATTTCTATGTAAAATGTCTCCTTAACTGCTGCTTTCTTCTCTGTGTGAAGAAGTTTTTAAAAAGCAGTAGCTCTGCTGCAAGCTAGGATTTCTTAGGTTTTCAGCTTCCTGGGAGCTCAGTTTTGTCTGTCTCTTCCAGCCTGCCTTTAAAGGAACCACTTTCACCGACCTGCCATTGTGTTTACAATTGAACATCATGCAGCGACTGAGCGATGGGAGGGACCTGGTTAGCCTGGGTCAGGTGGCTCCTGACCTCCAAGTGCTCAGTGAAGACCGGCTGCTGTGGAAGAAACTGTGCCAGTACCACTTCACGGACAGACAGGTACAAAGAGAGGCAAACTGCCATCGGATCCTTGGTGTACCCCACTAGAAAGAGTGCCTGCCCTCTGTGTTCTCTTACTTGGCTGTCTGTTGGATCTGAGGACAGTGCTGCAAGCTGATAATATAGGCTGGCATGAGAATGGCTGTGAAGATGATTTATATAGAGGGTTTTACATGCCACAACAATGATTCCTGAAATATGAGCTTGAGGAATTAATCATACACTGAACTTCAGTCCTAATCCAGGTGGGAACAACTGCATGACTTGCAGTTGCTCCTTGCCCCACGTGTGCAGGGAAAACGTGCAGGCAAGCTCCAGCAATCACCCTGATGTCCCAGGGACTGACACCCTTGCAGAGAATCTTTGTGGATGTGGTCCATGAGCTGTACTCTCTTGCCCTTTAGAGCAAGAAATCCCCTCTGAGCTGTTCTGTGAGTGACAGGATGGTATGTGGAAAGCAGCCCTGCTGCTACCCACTTTGTACCTGTGTAAACATCTCTGGAAGGCTGGTAATCAACTGGGATCATATAAATTTAAAAGTAAACAAACAAAAATCCCTCTCTGTTTATGGGTGAATGTCTGGGGTGTTTATACTAGACCTCTGCACTTCAGGAACCATGTGCCAGATTTCTCTGCTGACTTGGTTTCATTTACTCACTCTGAATCTGACTTGGGAAGTGACTCCAGAGGAGTTAGTTCTATTATTAAGTAAATTCAAATCCAGCCTCTGCAAATAATGAACCTGAAATCTCCCAAGCTGATGTGATAAATCACTGGCTCTTAGAGAAAAATACCTCAGCTTTTAAAACTGTTAAATTCAACTCTACTTGCTGTGCTGCCAGCTAGAAAGACTGGCCAAAGTAATAGGAAATAGCTCCCAGGGTTTCAGGCTTCCTACAGTGAAGTTCATGAATTGGGAATAGACCTTTGTAATGGTATTGGATAAGGCTGTTCCCATCAGGAAAATGCTCATAGCTGGATATTCAAAGTAAGAGCTTTCTTGCTGTTGCAAGGGAACTGTTATGAAACTGACAAGGCTGACATGCAAGTGAGAAAATGTCATGAGCTGAACAGAACAAATCTTTTTTTTTATCTGCTATAATTGTATGTATCTTTTCTTTAAGATTCGCAAACGTCTGATTTTATCTGACAAAGGACAGCTGGATTGGAAAAAGATGTACTTCAAGCTCATAAGGTGTTACCCACGGAAGGAGCAGTATGGTGACACACTGCAGCTGTGCAGGCACTGCCACATCCTTTCCTGGAAGGTATGAGGTGCTGGTGGGACAGACTTGATTGGGGCAGTAGCCACGGGCCATCCAGTGCTTCCTCTGTTTGCAGCTGGCTTAGGTTGCTGCAGTTCCTTTGCCTGCATAGCCTAGTGAATTCCTACATCTTAGTTCTCCCTCAGCTGTTAAAACCCTTTCTCCTCTGTGCTTCAGGGATGCCATCTTTATCTTGAACATGAGTTGTGTCCATTGGAGCCAGAGGATTGGAAGATGGGCATGTTTTAGGGCTGCCTGCAAGAAATCACTTTAGCACTGGCAGCAGCTTCCTCTACCCATTGCATGGAAGTAGAGGTCTTGGCAACAGGATTAGCTGGAATGAAAGCTGATGGCTGCAAAATGGCCCATGACAAAAATCTGCTTACCACTGTGGTGATGTGCAAGGCATGTCTCGGGAGTTAAACTCCTGTAGCTGATGGTAGGCCCTAGCCTCTCACAGAAGAGGGGAAAAGAATTAATTGGATCTTTGCTGCTTCTTTTTTTGGTGACTTGCCCCTAAGATATTAAGCCCAGTTCTGAGCTGTCTATTATTCTGGGCCCTGCTCTATCTATTTGCACGTGGGATGTCTGGCAGAGGGGCAGTGCTAAGTTGACTGGTGCTTTGGCACCCTTTCTGCAGCCTCTCTAAATAGAAATGTTTTCTCCTTTCCCAGGGTACTGATCACCCCTGCACAGCCAACAACCCAGAGACTTGCTCCACCTCTCTTTCACCTCAGGAGTTTATCAACTTGTTCAGGTTCTGAACTTGGGTCACCGCAGCTTATGAGATTCCTGCAGGACACTTTGTCACAGAGCTTGGACACTCCATTTGTAAATAGTGTAAATATTCATGTTTGTTTGAAGCTCCTGAGTCAAGGAACAAGAGGATCTTGGAGATGAAAGGTGAAGTTGCTCACTGACACGCGGCACTTAAGGAATACAGACTTCCATAGGACTGGTGTATAAATACAGCATGTTGTACAGAGTCCCTTTTTTATCATCACAGTACAAGATACAGGGCAAAAAAACCTTCATTTTTTGTTTTTAGAAGTTAAAAATGAATTTGCCCCGCATCCATTTGAGAACTCTCTTGGTTTGTTTCTAATACAGAGAAAGCAATATGAGGCTAGGACTGTTGAACTGTTCCTCCATCTGGTTTTATTTAGTATACATATTTATAAATATGACATTTTAGAAATATTTATGAAAAATATCCCTGTGACAAGTTTAATAATACTTTTGTGCTTTTAAAAGGACACATTCTGAAATACTTAGGATAGAACTCTAGCCTACTTGCGAGACAGAATCGCAACATACCACTTTCTACCTCTAATAGATTGAGTACCTTTCAAACAAAAATCCAGTGTACAATGTGAACTTTTGTATTTTGTACAATGATTTAAAGGGAAATGTTTGTGATAGTAAGCATCTTTTCTTGTATTAATGCTTACCTCTTTACATTAGTTTTCTTGCTCAGTGCTTGAATGCCTAGATGATAGGCACCATATAAATACCTAAGACTTTACTCCATCCTCTTTTAATTTGTTGGTTTTGTGAAAGACTAAGCAAATGGGAAAAGAGAAGACACAAGGATGAGCATTATCTATAAGGGAGGAAGTTCTATGATAAGGAAACAAAGGACTGGATTTAATCTCACAAAGTAAATTCTTACCTGCTTCACTAGGTTAATTACACTAGTTGAAATCCCAAATGAGGTTAGAGTCTGTTTTTTCAAGCCCATGTTTTCCAACATATACAGTGCTCTGTATTCCCACTGCTGTCAAGTGAATTCAGTCATGTTGGAGCTGGTAAAATATAGGGTGAACTGGGCCACTGAATTTCATGAAATGATGCGGTTTTTATTCACTGGAAGACTGGCAACAAATGTTTAATTTCAGACCCCTGGAGCTTAGGGAGTGATTAGTACTTAGCAGTCAGGACTGGGGTAAGCAAGGGATTTCCAACGTGGCACTTGACACATCTTTGGTTCTTTCTCCATGCCAGGGGCGAAGGACCTTAGTCCCTTCTGCTTCCAGTGCTGAGCTGCTTTATAGGATCTTTTAACCCTAACCTAGAGCTAAATTTTCAGTCCCACAGAGTAAGTGGCTGATTCAGTGTGGCTGTGATCTGGCTCACTGTCTCCTCTGTTGCATGCAATGCTTCACTTTTCTCTAGAGTGGAGCTTGAAGAATCCAGCTCATACATGGCAATCTGAAAACCTGCAGTGGAAAGTTTTTGCTGTTTGGCAGTAGATTTCCTGTATAGCACTTTCTCTGTGCATGATGTAAGCAGGATACCTCGGAAGGGTAAATATTTAGTGGGTTGTGTGTGACTATGTACAAAAATTGTGAGGAAGAGGAGTACTCAGGACAATTCAGGAAGAACTACTTGAGTTAATTATTGTTAAATATGCTGTTCCTTTTTTTACATTTTTATAACTGACTTTGAACACTTTTCTGCAGCTGTTTGTATTTTAAAATGACAGTATTTGCATTTTTTTGCAAACTAAATCACTTTGCATACTCTTGGTAGAGATGTGAAAAGGGAAAAAAGCTCCCTCTAGATGGAGCAGTGGGAAGAGGGGAGGAAAACAAGGAAAATGCTGACAAGAACTAGCCTTCTCCAGCCGCCGAACAGCAAATCCCGAGTTTTTTGCTCTTCCAGAGAGTTCTGTAATCCTGTGCCACCCTTAGCCATGGTTCAGAGCTTGTCACTCTCCAGAGATGAGGGGAAAACACATGCAGGATAACAAGCTTTATCTTGGTGTTGATGCCCCATTCATCAGTTTGACTGCTGGTGGAAAGCATAAGCCTGCTGATCATACTCATGTCAACTGGAAGTGATTTAAAAACTGCTACCTTGGAAAAGTACACTTGTGCTTGTTTGGGGGATGTTTGTGAGTAAAGGAGGCCAGTTTCTGTTCTCCTTCCCGCATTGATGGCAGCGGGTAGACAAGGCTGAAACCTGGCTTTGTGAGTGAGGGCATTAAGGACAGAAACTTGCAAGTGACATGAGTAAAGCATTGCCACTGAATTTGGAGAGTCCTGTAGCTCCTTCTTCCAGCAGTGAGAAGACCTGTGCCCCTTGGCATCCTCTGTTTCCAGCTATGACCTGGGGTTGATTTGTTTTGTAGTTTTGCCTCTGCCACCCATGGTGAGCCAACCTGTTGTGATGGGGAGGCAACAGAATTTTGGTATGAAATGCTGCAGCATTCTGCCTACTCTGCACCTGTGCTTAGCACTTACTCTCTGTGAGATTGTGACACTGAGTGAATCTTAAGCTTAGGTTTGAATCTGGCCTACTGCATTCCTTGCATAAGAAGATGGAAATCCTCAATGTTGAGCTGTGATTTGGGAATGTCTTGGCTCCAGGCATTGCCTCTATCAACCCTTCACTGGCCTCTTCTGCCCAGAGAGCATGGGTCATACTGACAACAGATTTAATGTGCAGCTGAGGCTCCTATTTATAAAACTTACTTCAATTACTGTGTTTTTTCTTTCTTAGCACTCTAAGGGTTGAAGTGCTGAAGATGATTTGTTATACATAGACACTTGTCTGTTGCTTGTGTGAGGTCCTGGGATATTGCTGTCAGCATCCAAACTAGCAGCAAACCAAGCAACTACTGTACAAGAACAAAACAGACTAAACAAAAAGAAAAGAATAAGCCTTATTCAGTTACTGCCTCAGTCATTACCCTCCTGCTGCAGCAATTGTCAGAGATGGCCTTGGTCTTTTTGGAGACTCATTGTTTCTCAAGTGGCTGGTACAGGGAGATGTTACAGTGAATTCAGTACTCTTGGTTTGTATTTAAAACAAAATGCTGTTGCATCCAAATACCTTACTCTAACCAGTTATAAACAAAGCAATCAGTATTTTAACTGTGCAAAGGCATCTGCTTGGCTGAGGATGGCAGAGTAACAGAACTGACAGTGATATCAGGGGCTTCCAGGAGGGTTGGTTTAAGGCTGCTCTCAGGCAAAAAGGACCTCTTTATTTTAAGACAATTGTGGCAAAGCTGTTGTGAAGGGGAAAACAGAGTTTTGCTTGTATTTTGGAAATAGAATGTTCTTTTCAAATGACATTTCACCTTCTAGTTGATGCATTTCCATTAGATATGCATCTGTTCTTATACTACAAAAGCAGAGTTTTTCCTCTCTTTGAGGTTTTCTCTTGCCAGCATATCCAGGGAAATCTCATTGTTTTTAGAGGATGTATTAACTAGTGCAACAGCATAGAACACGCCACTGTGAAGAGGAAAAATAGATCCATGCAAGGGACGAACCTTAGGAAGAGAGAGATCCCAGAGATCTCTGTTTCAGCTTTCTAGAAGAGGCCAGTTTTTAATGTGGTGGCCATTTCAAGAGGCACAGTTTCAGCTGTACATACCTTAAGCCATTTATGCTAACTATGGTATGCTGAAGTTTGATCATAAAGTGTGTGTACCTCCTCTTACGTTTTTGGAGTTTCCTTTTTTTAACTGTGGGAGTTTCTAGGTCCTTTATTATGTAAAGTGATTAGGAAAATGTGTATTGCTCTGAAGACATTGCTTTGTATGTAAACATTTAATTGCACCCTGCCACTTTCTGTATATGGGAATATATTTTATATTATTTTTCTTTGCCCTAGGTTTTGAACTGTTTGTATTCCCATTTCTGTTTGACTCCAATTACTTTTGTGAAGCTGTCACCTTCTAGGACATACACAGGTACTAAACCAGCTTTTCCTGCCCAGAAAATTCCTTAGCCCTTTTTTGCTAAAATTTCATTTAGAGCAGGAACATTTCAAATCCTATTGTGTAGCAAACAAATCAGATGTGCTTTTCACACTGATCTCCTGCTTGGTACAGTAAACCAGCGTTGTCATCTGTGGTTGTCCCTAAAAACAGGTTGCACAGCTTCCTTGTAGATCAGCACCTTGCCAAAAAGACATAGCTTTAAATTAAAATGCCCCTCTTTGTAGCTGGCCTATTTGCACAAGCACAGGCCCTGTGGAGCTGATGGCTGATCAGGCTGGTATAGACTCACTCCCTCCAAGGTTTGGGACTCTGGTGTTCTGCTTGTGCTGCTTTCTCAGCTCATTGGTTGTACGATGCTGGTTACAGGCTCTGAAGCCGTGGTCAGCCATTCACAGAGCTGTCGGCCTGTGACTGCCAGGCTCTGAGTCATTACCAGCACCTAATTTCTATCCAGTGTCTTCCTCCAGTGATTTTGTTGGTAGCAAATCAGCTTTGCAGGATCTGGCCCTAGGGAGAACAAATCCATCTTGTCCTTGACACATGCAGTCTCTAGTATATAAATAGTCTTAACACCAGAGAAATTCCCTCTTTATTGACCAAGCGTTGCTGCTTCTCCTCCTGGGAGGGCAACTGAGGGTGGAATTTGCCTTTCTTTAGCCATCGTGTGCTGCACAGAATGCTAACATGTCAGTTACCAAGAGAACATTTTAATTTGAAATAGCAAATATGCTCATCTTTAGGAACTAATCTACAGTAATTATAAATACCTACTTATATATGGAAGAGAGTGTGTGTTCTGTTTTATTTTTCCTTGAAGTTGTAACTAGAGATGATATGAAGTGAAAGGCATCCCTTATATAAGACTTCTGTTTAATATTCTTGTGTGGTTAAAATCCTTCCATTATAAATTTGCACACTTTTTTCCTCTTCCCTTGCATGTTCAACTGATTTTTACAGCTGTTCTGTGCAGACAGTATTTTTGTAAAACATTTTTGACACTGAATTGCAATAAATGTTCAAACAATGTGAACCACAGAGTTGGTTGTCTCATTGCTTCCAAGGTGGTGACCTTATCAGCCTTGAGCTTCTGATGACTGTAAGCAAAGACTCTTCTGCAGGAACATCCAGAACTTGGCTCGTTGTCACAGTAGAAGATCCCAGATCGTTATTGCTTCATCATCTCTCAAAGGGAAATGAGCTCTCGCTTCTAACAGAAACAGTGCTCACATGGAGCTTGTGCTCAGGAATCTGTACTTGCCCACAGCACAGGAGTGATTGCTGCCCTGAAGGAGATCACCAGTGCTCACACTGATCTGAAACCTTCAACTCTGACTTAACAGCTTACAAGATATTGGGGTTTTTCTAGACCTGTTACCTGAGTGATTTTTAATTTTTTTTTGGGGGTGGGGAACAATTGCATCTCACGAGTGTCAAGACTGCAAATAGTCTGACCAAGGCTCCTGCTCAGAGGGAATGTGAGTAGGACCCCACTGACAGGACTCCTAATAAATTGGGGGAAAGCAGTTGAGAAGGCAAATGAAATGTGGCTCTGGTTGGAACAGAAGTTATCATGGTAAAACAGGATTACTTGCCTCATGAAAGCTATGCCAGCTGTGGAAATAAGTACAAAATGCAGGTGTTCTGTTTTCAATCTCATTTGCACTGTCACATGAGGTGTGTTTGGGTGGTTTCCTAAGTCTCTGTAGTTATGCTGTGACTCGGGTCTGCAGTTAAGAGGGTTGCACCACCCAGACACCAGTCTCTGGACACATAGGATGGGACAAGATCACAGAGCCTTTTTAACAAGAGAAAGCTGTAGTTAAGACACATTTCTTATTAAAACTATTTTGAAAATAGTAAGTTCTACTTACTTCAACAGACTAGATGTGCTAAAACTAAATCCTTTAAGTGGAATGCTAGCACCTCCACCCTTTTAAGTGCACTCAGGGATAGAGGGAGAGGCATCCTCAAACAGGGATGAGGGTCTCCCTTGATCAATGATAATGAGTCACCCTGTACACTTCTTTGGAGTGCCCTCACTGTCTGTCTTAGAGCCTAATAAAAGAAGTACAGTTCAGCCAAAAAGCATTTTGAAAGCCTCTTACACACGGAGTATTAAAATTATGACTCTGCTTTGCCCCACCTTTCCCTAATCCTTATTTCTGCTTCTCTGCTTTACAGGGGTGAGCCCCAGTGAACAATGTAGGGGATTGCTTTATTTTTGACAAAACCTGAGCTGTTCTTTTGACCAAAATGTAGAAATTGGAAAGAGCTGTTTTCCAAAAGGCTCTATAAATAACTCATGTGGGTTCAAAGGCCTTCCCTAAGCTGGAAGGAAACCAGTTCACTCTTCACTGTTCTTGATGCATAGTACACTGCACTTTTTAGATGAAAACAAATGTCTTTTTAATATGTTTTCCTTGGATAATTTCAGTCCTGGTCAGAACAGATCCTGAATGCAGATAGCAGCACACACAGGTTTGTAGCTGAGGTGCCAGGTCTATCTCAGAGCACCCAAAGGTGCTGCTGCTTTCATGCAATGGCTGGAAGTGGGTGGTGGGAGAGGAAAAACACCCACTTCCAGCTTCAGGGAATAAATAAACAAACCACCCCATGGGATTTGTGTTCATAGACAGAGAAATGCAGTCAGTACAGGAAATGTGAGTTCCTCCTCGTCACTGCACACCAGGAATTTTGACTTATTTTAACAGGGCTTTTAAGCATTGGGTTAAGATGATTCTTACCAACATTTATTTTTATACTTGAAGTATATATGATGTCTCTGTGGGTAATCTTTGATGTGAAAGGTGTGTGTAACTAACTGTCAGCCAAGAAGCTGCTGCGCTCCCTGTCTGTGCCCTGTGCCAAGCTGGGGTGGACTACAGTTTTGCTTTTTCTTGCTTTGCCTCCACAGGCAAAACTCTCACTTTTGTGAGAGGTTTAGCTCGTGTTCCAAGCCAGAAATCTCTTTCTCTCCTTCCTCCCACTCCAGTGTGGCAGCCCAGCTGGTGGGAAGTGTCAGAGGAGGCTGCACACCCACCAGAGGGCAATTGCCTGGCTTAACCTGGAGCCAGCCTCCAAGCCCAACCATGATCCAGCCTAAGCTGATGAGAGCCCCTCTGGGTCTGGTCATGACTGCAAGCACTCCAATGCTGTGCTAGGCTGGGACCCAATGCTCTGTGGCCTTGCCTTCCCAGCACAAGGTGCCTCTTGGTACCATGACCATCACTTTTTCCCTTGGGCTTTGGGGCATTGTCCTCAGCTGGGCCTGGGGCCCTTGGGCATTTTGTCCATGGGTCTCCCATCAGAAGCTGAACATGGTTTTTAACATTGGTTCTCATTTAAATTACTTTCTCCCAATCTTTTTATAGCTCTCCGACTGAAGTGGAATTTATTCTTTCTTTTTTTAATATAGCTGGAGGTGTAAATCCAGACAAATATAACTCCTGAGGGGGAATCAACCTGTCCGTGCCACAACTCAGCATGGCCTGTATTGCTGCTGGTGTATATAAAGCAACCAGGAGCCTTTTTAAACCTCTGAAACTGAAGTAATTTTTTTTGTTACTTACAGCTAATTAGATGTTCTCATTTAAAAGTGCTGTCTCCTGGTGGTAGGTAGAAACCTACAATCTTGCTCTTACCACGCACTTTTATATTTAAAGCCTCTATTTTTAACCCAATGGTGGGATTCAGGGTTAATGCTCGTTAGATCTGTGTCTAGACAGCTGTGAAAAACAGGAAATGAATTGCATTATAGTACAAAAGGAGAATTTAACCTTTTATCTCCTCACTAACACATGTGACTGAGGAAAATATGTTACAGGAGAGTATTTTGGAAAGTTAAGGAGGTAGAAAAATGAGAAGGGGGGGGGGGGGGGGGGAAGCTGCGTTTCCACAAGGCCTCGTGGGAATTATTACACAGAAAATAATGCGCCAGGCTCTGCCCTCAGCTACACCCGGGCAGTAATTTGTTTCCTCTGGTCCCTGTGGAAAAGTTGCATTTTATTATTCCCTGCTTATGCTGAACATTCAGCAGAAGGAAAAGCCAAGTTAGCCCATTTCACACACATGCACGAGCACGTGGGGCAGCTGCAGGAGAGCAGCCACCACACAACACCCATCCTCTGCAGCACCATGAGCCAGTCAGAGAGGTTTGTAATACCCCTGGGCATAACAGCACCTTGCACCCCTTCTCCTCAGGCTACCTAAGGCCTCAAGGTATTTTTGAAACATTTACAAACTTATTTTTCGCTTTTTTTTGGATTACAGCCTGAAAAAATGCAAAACTCCTTTGCTTGGCTCTTCAGGAAAGTAAGAGCCCAAATGCTCATTGGCCCCACGGAGCAGCCCAGGGGTACTGCTGTGGCTGAGGATGTACAGGGGAAGGCTCCAGCTTTAGAAGATTGTTGTAATGAACCCAGAGCATGAATCAAGCCTGAACCAGTGTGGACAGCTGGCCTGCTCAGAAAGAGCTGTAAAGCGGAGGCCTGGGCGCTCTTTACCCACTTATCCCCCCCTTCCTTGCAAAATGGCTGCTGTTTTGACAAAACACAGCGCGATCAAAAGCGCTGCTGCAAGCATAGTCCGTACCGCTTCTGAGCGCCTCCCTCAGCCCCCTAATGTGCCCCCAGTGCTGCATTTCCACCGTTTCTTAACCCTCCCTGGACCCCAGAAGGCTGCAGAAGCATCCAGCAAGTGCCTGCTCCACTGCAAAACCCCTGTCCTTCCCCGCATCGCCCTGTGCCCTCTGCCCGTGCCCGCTTCTCCCCGCGGGTGCTGTGTGTGACCAGCCGGCTGCTGCCGCAAGGACCCTTTTTATCTTGGGCACAGCTTCCCTCCCTCGTCTGCATCTCTTTGCTGGAGCCAAATGTTTACGCTCGCCACACATGCTCTCAGCTGGCCAGAAACACAAATATCCCCGTGGCAGAGCAACAAAGCCTTCCCAAGGATCCCCCGTGCCGCTCAGCCCGGGCTCTGCCGTTCCTGCCCCGCTGGGATCCCCGCTGCCTTTGGTGGCTGCTGGGAGCATGGAGGAGAGGGATTAGTCCTCTCGAGACTATTTATTTGCTTAGTTTTATCATTATTTCTTTTAATTTTGAAGGCACATGAGCATGCAGTGTACAAATCACTGGAATAATACTGTCGGTAATTTTATGGCATCTTTAGCACCATCCAAAATGAAAAAAACCCAACCCAACCAACAAACAACTCTCCCTGCAATGGAGCAATCTAAATAAAGTTCTTGAAGCAATATAATATTTCCCTGTATAGCTGTCAACGTTTCCACTGCCAGTTTGTCCTCATAAAGGAACCAAACTTTGGCACAGATTATATCAGAAAAAAATAGCATCTTCAAGTGTTTCCAAGGGGGTATAGGATAAGGGGGATTATGGAAGTTAAAATCACTAGAAGAGCTGTAAAATGTTGGCCTAATGGTCTCAGAAAGGAAAGAGCCTCGATTTATCCAGATTTACTTGCCCATGCTTGTGCCAGGAAGGGAGGGAGTGGAGCAGGAGCCCTTGCAGCATTTACACCTGACCAGGTAGCAGCAGCCAAGGTGTGGATCCTCCTCAAGAAGAGCCAGCTGCTAATGGGAGTGGTGAGGAAACAATTCAGTGTTGCTCATTGCTAATGCCAAAGTGAGCTTGGGAGCCAACACCCGCTGGAAAATGTGCTGCTGTGGAAGGAGCTGTCTGTATCTCTGTGTCCGCACGCAGGGGGAGGCCCACGGGCACGTGTGTGCGGACGGACACACGCACAGTAAAAGCTTCCTTTCTGCAGCGTAAGGAAAGTCAATAACTTTCTTGTCAGCAGCAGCTTTGCTTGAAGGAGAGATTTTAGAACATGGCTCATCCTGGGGTGGGATGGGGGGAGTTTCTGCATTAATCCCTCATCTCTTTTCTTTTCTTTTTTCTTAATATCTTCTGCTTGATGTCAATGTAGCCTGCTTGATAGCCTACTGCCACTAGAAATGGTGTTTGATTTACAGAAGAGGTGGAAAGCTAAACAGAAAAGGATACAGATATTCCAGGGATCCTCATCTTGGTCTCTCTCCTGGCCATACCTGTCACCCCTGAGGTCTCCTGGCACCCCAGACTGGTGCAGGAACCCCAAAGCTCCTCTTGCTGGCCAGGATGGGTTGCTGTAGTACCCTCTCAGGTATCTAGGAAGCCACATTTACCTCCAGCCCATACTCAGGTTACCAGATGAACTGCATCCGTTGAGATCTTGCATCCCACTTAATATTTAATCACCCTTTGCCCTCATTTTCCTAAGTGAGCAGTGAAACCCTAGCTAGCCTGTGTGCCCCAGCAGCATGGTGTTTTATTACAGAAAGCTCAAAACAAAGCTTCCATTTGCTAATCCAGCCATGCCGTATGGCTGTAGCACTGGAGCTCCATGGATCACTCTCCCAATGGGATTAAGTAGCAGCAAGGAGCAGTTCAAACAGTATTTGGGAGCAGGCTCTTCTGCACTATGCCAGCCAGGCAGAGGAGCTTACTGTGAGACACAGCAATGCCAACTCAGAGGAGACCAAGTGTTGGTGAAGATGGTGACACCTCTTCTGGACCCCACAAGTGTACTTCTGTCATGTGTCAGGCTTCAGATATCCTCAGCACTGGGCAATCTCCACATGTGTTTTTTGGACTCCACATGCTAAGCCAGAGCATTTGCTTATTGAATGACCACAAATAATCCCCATTTAGGGATGTCTGTAAGCCCAGCAAGCATCCTTGCCAGGTTGGATGGGGCTCTGAGCAACCTGGTCTAGTGGAAGGTGTCCCTCTCACAGCAGAGGGGTTGAAACTAGATGATTAAGGTCCCTTCCAACCCAAACCATTCTGATTCTTTGACCTTGAGTGGGGTGGTACTGTCCTGCAACTTCCACTGTCTGCATTGCCCCTGCAGGCAGCCAGAAGTGGAGACCCCATGATCCCTGGCAAGGGCTGGGGACCTGCAGCAGTGTAGCCAGGGCCAGGCTGAGCTGTTCCACAGCCATGGATGTCCATGGCAGCTCAAAGCAGTGAGGCCACACAGAACATTGGCAGAAAGGTTTCATCAGGCTCTCTGCCTTGGAAAGGGTGGCCCTGCTCACACAGCCCTTGGCACCAACTCGGGGAGGCTGGGGCTCGGCCTCTGTGCATGATCTGACCTCCATGTACCATGTGAGCGTGGAAAGGCTAGCAAGCAGGAGAAGCTGGGAATGTGCATGGGTCTTCTTTGCTGACAACGAAGCCATTTGGTCTTTCAGATCTCAAAAGCACCCAACCTGGGGTGTTTTATTTAAAAATTATCAAATAAGTTAAGTGAGAATGACAATTAAGTAAACAATCTACCCTGTAAAGGATCTCTGTCAAATATGGCAGGCAGGGCACTGCAAATCTTCCCCAAGTCCCTTCTTCCCAGCCTCCTGCTGGGAACAAGGCAGGGGGAGCACCCTGCTGGTGATGCCAGCAAGGAGAAAAGCTGGACCCCAAGCGCTGGTTATTTTGCATCTCAGGACTCAGCGTATTGAGCTCTGTTTACTTTATGGGAACTCCATGGACAATGCATTTGAAGACAATTCCTGGCCAGACACATACCTTAGCATATTAAAAGGTATTTTTAGTACCTCTGGCAAAGAAGATCGAACTCTGCTTTTAGCTGTACTAAGACAACTCCATGGACTTTGCTGGCAACCCTGCAGATTTGTACCGAGGTAGCAACTGGTAGAGATTACTTAACTAAATAGTTGCATTTCCTTCATGCAAGACAAAAACACAAGTGCAAATAAATACTGGTGGGATTCCTGACTTACAGTAGGCTGTATTTTTTTCCTAAGAGAGCGACTCTGCCCAATAAAAGTTTCAATTGCCAAGAAACAGCATCACGTAGCAAGGAAAAATTACTCTAAATGTCGCCTCCTCAATTTGTGATGACTTTGTTTTTGTACTGGTATAAATATAACTGTGACCATTTCATACAGCAAAGTGCTCTGTGATGAGTACAGTATAAATAGTGGAACTGATTATGCTTGCTATAAACAAGGACTGGCAACCCTTGCTTCACCCCAGCAGTTAGGAACAGTGGAAGTGGCGGGAGCTTTACAGCTAAATGGTTAAAAGCCACAGAAGAACTTTTTCTCGGGATGGCTCCAAGAGTGGAGCTGGTGTGCTGCCATTTCAGCAGCCAAGCTGAGATGGGGGGAAGCACGCCACCACAATTGCATACTAAAAAGAAGGGAAGGCTGAGATAACTACCATCTTCTTACTGTGTAGGCTGTTTGAAAAAAATAACATATAATGATTCCTGCCTTATTGCAGTGTTTGGGTTCCAGATATAGCCTTGCATGGGAAGGCTGGTATGATGCTGAACCAAGCCAAATGAGCATTTCCTGCTTTTAAATAATATCATGTCAGGAATCCAGCTCATTGGAAACACCCTGCTCATCTTCCAGAGCAGGAAGCAGACATTCGTCATGAGTATCAGGTGAATAATGTCACTTCAGTTGGACTTTGTGAGTGACAGTTCACAGCTCAGGTCCTTAATACTTATTTTTATGACTATAAAATGAAGCTTGGTACATCTCATGCCTAGGAAGCGGCTTAGCTCGCTCAGAAACTCAGGGACTTGCCAGAGGCCTTAGATAACTAAGTAAGATTTGTTTTAACTGCCCTCAGTATCCAAGGTATTTCCTACTGTAAGTATAAGGAAACACTGAGGATACTTAAACAACCATATTTGTTTATCTTAGGTCAAACTGAAGAGATTTTCCAGAACCACTACTGCAGCTGCATTTAACTTGCTGAAAGGCTGCATTTGTATAGAGTGCTTCACTTCAGACTTCACGATCACAGACGAACAGCGCTGAGCTCCACAGGGAAGTGCGCACAAACCTGGGCAGATGTCTCCAGACACTCACTCCTCAGTGCACTTCATTAACCTTGGCCTCAACTGGGCCAAGTCCAGAATAAGGAGGAAGCCAGAAGGCAGAAGAAAATCACCAGCATTCTCTCCCTCAAATTTCTGAGAAGGTAATTACCTGAAGAGAGACAGACATCCAGACAGGTATTGCCTCGAGAGGAGGTGAGATTCTCCAAGCCTGTGAATACAATGTGTCATAGGAGGGCAACCCCACCAGACCTGGAGCCATCTGCTCTGCTGGGTGACGTGAAGTGATGCTCTGCAGGTCCTCCCCTCCAGCAGTGTGGCTCATGCCAGGTGTGGGGGACAGCCACCACCTGGGTCAGGAACAGTGTCTCGTAAAGGTTCTGCAAGACACTCAGTGCAAGGTAACCATGACTACTGTAGGGACAGGGTGGTATTTTCACACCTCATTCCTATTTTCTGGTACAGCTTTCTCAAGTCATTCAGTCTACAACCCTTGTTTCCTGAAAACGTAGGGGAAAAAAACATGAAAAATGAGAAAATTTGGACCAAACTCATTCTAACAAGAAAACCCAACCAACCAGAGATGGCCATTTTACAGTAGAAGCAATGGTGTTTCAGAGCACACACAAGGCTCTGAGTGGACAATGAGGGTATGAGGAGAGGAGGCCACACATCAAAATGTCCTGAGCAAGGCTCTCATCCTGAAATTTGATTCATACAAATGCATCCCATTGCCCCTTTGCTTCCTGAGTAGCCCAGATCAGATTGCAGCATCCCCACCTAAGTATAAATTGATAGCAAACCAATTGGTCTGACATCCTAAGGTGCCACACCCCCACTTTGGTGGGGACTGTGAGTGCTGACCAGATTCCCCAAACTGGCAGGTGGTGTGATGATGCTGCCACATGGTCCCTGCTGTGCAGGAAGGGCTTGCACTGACATTACAGGCTCAGGCAGTCCAGGGCAATACCTCAGCCTTCAGCTACAGCCTTGCAAGATACAAATCACCTCTACAATGCTGCCAGAATGAGTAATTTTTAACTGTAACAGCCACTGGCAGGGTTGAGTGTGCAGGGGACCACCTCTGTCCATGTCCCAACCTGCACATCCACTGAATGCTGACTGCTCTCTCTGCTGGCCAACCGAGAAATGGGATTTTCTCAAGACAGACCTGGTCACATACAAGTTTGCAAAAATACACTGACCAAGCAAATGCATGCCAGAAAAAAAAGTGTCTTTTTTTCTAAAGCCACAAATAGGTGAATAAAAGAGGTCAGTTATCAAATAAACTATATTTTTAGGTAAAAAGCAGCAGCAAAGAAGAGAAAAAGGCAGGAGAGATGTGGGTGTTCCATCTCATGCTGCAGCTTTCTGCTGCAATAGCCTGATGGAGACAGGAGGAACCACCTGTGAGATGGGATGTGCCCACCCCCCCCCCGCATTACAAGGCTCTCACAGTCTTGCCCTATGATGTCTAGAAATAAAAGGCTTGGAGAATTTCCAGTGATCAACAGAATACAGAAGCTGGGAGACTGTGGGATTGTGAGTAACTGACCTGAGGGCAGGAGGGTTTCTCCTGGCTTTCTTCAATGCCTGACTCAGGGATCACCTAGTCCAAAAAGCCACCACTTAGGGGCTCTAAGCACATAAGAACTGTAATAACTGGACAACAGAAAGACATCACTGTGGGAAAGGACAAGGTAAAGAAGGCTGAAAGGGGATGGGAAGCTAAGCTGCACTAAGAAATCATTGTACTGAAAGTGCATAAGCAGCACATCTTTGCCCTGGATACATTGGGACAGCATCTGGACACAGTAAAGATTAAAAGTCTCCAGGGCTATAGACAGCATGGAGTGAAAATGAGCACAGGCTGATGCTGTTGTGCCAGTGCACCCCAGACAATCATCCATCAATGCTTTTGTATTATTTCCTATCTCACAGTGGCATGAGCCCAGCTCCCCTGCATCAAGGAGGGAGGTTCTCCCTAAGCACCACTTCAGCTGGGTGGCTGCACTGGCCAGCCTGGAGCTGTACCCGAGGACATTGCTGTGCTCTGCCATACAATGTGCCCCACACACGTACGCGTGACTGTGGTATGAAATTGCTTCAGTCTTAGGTGTTTAAATACATCAGTAGCCACAGAGCTGACAATTAGTGATGTCTGGCAGTGAAGTTTCCTCCTTGCCATCAGCTTTACAGTGGCAGTTCTTTGCTTGTACTTCTGCAGGTACATGGCAAAGTTGCTCTCAGCAAACTTTGCTTTTCTGTCTGCAACTTAGTGTGGTGTTCAGTGGGGAAACCACACTGCTGGGGCCACCTCATGCATCAAATATGGGTTGACAGCAGAGGTTAAACACAGCAAGTTCCACAAAATAGTCAGGCCTAGGGTTACCTAGAGAAAGGACCAAAGAGGGGAGGGAATTCACTTAGTCCTTCTGATGGGACACCAGGACTAAATCAGCATCAGAAAATAGCTGGTTTCTGATAATTACAGTGAATTGAGTAGCTTATCTTTGTGTTTGGGGCCCTAAATGAGCACTTGATGTATTCCTGAATTCTGTCCCTCTGATAGCATGCCTCCTGAAAGGTGATGAAATGCCCCCAGACTTGATGAGCTAGAGAGAGCACCACAGTATCACCATCCTCAGCACTGAATGAAATCATTCTCTGGCTTCTACTGATTTCCTCTGAAATGACAACTTTTTACAAGAGCTGCAAAACGTTGTTAATTATAGAAAAGCTATAATCACACACACACAGCCCGCTACATGTAAAATTAAGCACCTGTTCAGAATGATTAGAGAGAAAAAGGACTAACTCTTCACATTGATTTTTTTTAAACTTGCATATTCTGACTAATGGTTGAAACTGTTCTCCTCCTTAACAGCCTCAATGCTGAAACTAGATTAAACCGGGCAGATTCTTGTGTCTTGACCCCCACTAAAGGGAGTGTGTCACAGATTTCAGGCACCGGAAACCAGCTGAGGTTAAATCAAATGACATACTCAAGTAGGGAGGGATGAGAACCTCATGTTCTGTAACAACTTAAAGGGCCTGTTGAGCAATGCACAGGAACTCTGTGTCTATGAGATTCAACCACTTGAAGGATAAGAAGTGCTTAACACAACCCGTTCATCTAAAACCGGGATCTTTACATTCTCACTTCTGCTGTGTCTACCCCAGTGCGTTGGCAGCTACCGGAGCTGAGCAGGCAAACTGCTGCTGCTGCTGCTCTACACTGTCACAGCCAGCCTTAACAACACTCAAAACCAGTAAGTAACATCTTCATTCCCTCACAGCATGCCTGCTACATCAGCATCAAGCAGAAAGAGCTGCAATTTCATCCAAACATGGATACGTCAGACCTTTTACACAGGAGTATCTGATTAAATCCAGCTGTTTCCTCTCAAGAGGGTTCTGTGCATCAGTTTATCAGGAATCTTGAATTTCATCTCAGTTTCCTCTGGTGAAGCTGGTTCAGAGTGACAAAAATTGCAGATCAACTGTCCCACTCTGGAGTGGAGTGTCCCAACAACCAGCCTCCTAACTATAGTCCCTGTTGGCACTCATGGAATATGTGTAGTAGCAGACTATCTGCACAGGCAACCAACTGTGCTACATGTGGCAACAGAAAGTTTAGGTTCCCATATTCAGCAGCCCTTATGACACAGAGATGTCTGGGTGAAGTGAATCAATCCCACAGTTGTTCGGCTGGCTGTCTCTGCTGTTAATATGCTGGGTAAATTCTCTAGAACTGATGAGAAATACAGTAATACACTACGTATATAACAATATACCTATGGAACAGTGATACACATGTAAGATTCTTACAAGTTTTTATATTTTTCTGTACTTACAAATAAAATGATCCCTTAATACTTAAAACCTGTACTGTGCTTTTCCTCACCAGGAATGAAGTGCATCACAAATGTTTACTGTAGTCTCAATCCCAGCAGGTTTCCAAGCCCTGACTCGATAAAGCCCTGAGCAGCCTGGTCTGACCTGATTTGAACAGGAGATTGGGTTAGCAACTGCCTGACCCTTCTAACCTGTGCTCTTCTACCAGTCTGTGAGTCTATGATGTGCTAGTGTATAAAGTAGAATGGGTCCAAAGCTGAGAATTAAAGACCTCATTTTAGCCTGTTTCTGCAATTCCATGTTTAGGGCACTCTTCTAAGAAGTGTGAGACTGCTCCAAACCCTCAGTCAGCATGATGGCTTTCCTGGGATGCCCTGCAGAGATGCAGCTTGGTATCACCTCTATGGATATTCAGCAGCAGACAACCCTGGAGGGGGAGGTTTTCTCACTCCCTTCCCCCCAGCCATATGGCCCTGCTGATTTCCTTACACCAGCAGGAGCAGCTGTCTGACCTCATGACAGGCCAGTTCAAGGAACCAAGAGGCAGGAAAAAAATAAACCTCAAAAAAACTTCCTGCTTTCTGTCAGAATTACCCTGCATTACCACAAGGCCAAAGAAACACCAAGTGCAAGAAGATGGGAGCAGGTGAGAATGCACAGCCAGCATGAGAAGCAAAAATAGCAACTGCATCTTCCAGGAACTGTCAGCACTAGGCCATTTAACTGAAATGGCAGGATTTAATCCTCCCCTTGTACAGCACAGAAACCTGGATGCTAACCTGGTTTTACACAGTGCATGGGAGTTCACAACTGAACTACTAAATCAATGCCCTTTGCATTTCTACTAAATAAGGACTAATCAGTAAAGCTAGTGAGGAAACTGAGATGCACTGTCTGTTTATATATAATTGACAGCAATCATAACATGAAGAAAACCATATCTCACTTTTAAAATGTGACAACATGTAGCAATTTAGGCTACAATATTCAGTATTTTATGCACATATTTTTCCAGAAGCTTTTTTTGCAGCTCTTTTCAGTTTGGGCACAGTAGCTGGAAAAGCAATATGCTCATGGTGGGATGTCTGCCTTTGATTTGACATTAAAAACCAAGTGCATTCTTACATAATTAAAATAAAAGTTTTTATTCCGTTCATTATATTTCTGACTGGGTGCTCTATTTTTCCAAATACTTACTCTGTGTACAGAAATGTAAACCATAAATACAGTGTAAGAGCAGCAAAACAAAACACATCCCCTCAAAACAGAACCAGAAGAGCTTTGTTCACTTCACTGTCCTTCCAAGGAATAGCTGTAATCAGTTTGACTGCCAAATTGATGCACAAAGTCTGAAAGGGAGAACACTGAGCCCCATCCCACTTCAGGATTCATACTGATGAAATCATCCAAGTTCATCTTGGAATCTAAAAAAAGGACCAGAAAAGGGAAATATTTAAGTTCCCGATGCACTTTCTGTAGCACAGGTATACATCTTTCAATAACACATTCCAACCCCCTCTTCAATAGTTCAGTTCACTCCAGCAAAATTCTGCAAATTGTATGGTGGTACAAAAACATCTATTTCCAGTCTCTGAAACATTGCTTTTGCCCTGATTCACCTCACTGCCCATGGCAATAATCACATTACAGGATCAGTAAGCATCCAGTAAGTAATTAGAAACTAGTATGTGTTGGTAAGATTTTTCCCTACAATGTCAGCCTAGAAGGGTCGAGTAGTGTCAGACAACTGGAGTGCAAGTAACAACCAACACAGGGAAGTGCAATGCAGTATTCCTGCATTCACACAAATGGGATTATTCAAAAGCAGGGGAGATACTATTCACCCATTTAAGTTCCGAACCAAAGTCAATGGAGTCAACTCTTGCACTGACCACAGAAGAACAGGATCACAGCAGCAGTCAGAACTGCAAGTTGCTTATTGTCTCTCAGAAGTGATTATGCCCTTGGCAAAACTACAGTTTGTTACTCTCCAGATTACAGTATTTGCTTTCCCTCCAGCCCTGAACTTTGTCCTTGCTGAACATGGGCCCACTGCAGGGCCAGAATGTGCAGAGGGGAGGAGATGTGTGACCTAACCCAGCCCCCAGCCTAGAGGGATGCTCAGGTGAAGAAGAGCACAAACCTAGGCTGGGGACAAATATTTATTATTTGCGAATCCTGAATGACAGAATGAAGTCAGAGGGGGAAAAGTTTAACTGCCATGGTTTCAAGAGAAAAGTAACCATGACTGCTCTTTGCCAGGGTTTTAATCTGCTCTGACCCTTGCAGGAAAGGTAGTAACCATTCTGTCCCATTTGTGGATCCCAGAGAGCTCACTGGCAAAGTGCTGGTGTGCAGTTTTGGGTTTAGGTGCCTTATACATCCTTGTGCCTTATACATGCCTGGTACAAGCTTTGCTAACTCAGAACCATGCCGATAAGAGGTTCAGTTCTGATGACAAACATCTGTGGGCTTGTTGTTTTATGTTCTCATGGATGATGTGTGCAAATAAATCTTTTTAAATTCCCATTAAAAGAAAACTGGCAGAGAATGAGTTTAAGGAACAGAGTGGTAAAGCCACTGTTACAGGTTTACTTTACAGATTTACTGTTAACACCTTTTCCACTGTATTAAGTATTTATTTTACCATGGATGATTCATGGTTGCATTTAACGATTAAGAATCAAACAAGAGGAGGCTCTAATGAATAAGATTATAAAATCCAAAGGAGGGAATTTCCCTCAGCTGCAAAAAGCTTGTGTAACTAGGCTTACCATTATGGACAGTGTAAGCAAGGAAGGGAAGATGATGTTCAGGAACCCCAGACTCAGGAGTCCCAGGCATAATCCAGCCCCTTAAGGCCTCTGTTTGCACCATGTCTACACTACAGCACAGCTTTGTGATTTGCCTGATCCCAGCTCTCACACTTTCTCAGGTCTGGCCCCTAAATCTTTTCTTGTTAACATGTTTGAACTCTGCATATGGAAAATCCTTATGTCCAGCCAAGCATAGTCCTATTGCTGAAGTGAGTCTGGCAGAACAGGAACAATGTCTGCCTACGTGGGAATTTAAAACAGCACAAGTTCAGCAATTTGCTGTCATAGCTCAAGAACAAATTAGTAGTGGATAAAAGCTCTTGCTTGCTGGTAGACTGGTAAGTCTGTTTTCTAGTTTCAAAGTTGTCTTTTCTTCCCAGATGCTTTTTCAAAATTAATGTGATTGTTCATATACTTTAAGATTAAATAAATAAATAATTCTCTGCTTTATGTGCATTGAGAAGAGTAAAATAATTTCATAAAACTGTTCTGTGAATGATAAGGCAGTCCAAAGGAGATTGTTCCAGTAGTTACAAACACAGATGCTGTTCACAACTTGGAAGTTGCTATCACAATGCCTGTAAGAAATGAAATATTGTCTTAAATTCAGACGGATTGTGGCAGAGCATAACACAGCCCATAAGAGAAATGTAATGAAAGGAATAGTTGTTTCACCAAAGTAAACAAGTCCTTTCCTATGAAGAGCGATGGCCTAAGAACCTGTCGGTAGATGGCACTGGAGCAGCACAGGAGTTCTGATCCGTGGGGAAAAATTAAGTGAGACCTCTCCCGTTTTATTCGTGTAATAACAGCCTTTCTATGCTGCTCTTTCCTCATATGAAGGCTCTATCTGAAGGCCGTGCACGTTGTGTTAGACCTTACAGCTTTAGGAAACAGCTCGGCAAAAATGCATGAGAATACCACAAAGTCCTCTTCCCGAAGCAGATGAAGAGTGACAAGCATCAGAATTTACAAAACATACATCTGGATGCTACAGCTGGCAAGCCAAGATATCTCTCCACAAAAGCAAGGTATTCTACAACAGTTTCACAAGACCAATAGGAGCAAAATCATTTTCTTTTAAGATTTACATTACACTTGCAGTTTTCCTCAAGTGCTGTGACTGTTACACTAGCTTGCATTTGTGCATGCTTAGAGCTCATCTTCCTCTTTGACCAAACATACTTTGTTACACGCACCCACAAATGAGACCTATCTGGCCCATTCTGGGATTCCTGAATAATTTTATTTTTGTTTAAATTAAGTCTGATGCTTTTACCCCGAGCAGGGATGAAGTTAAAGGCCACACACTATCTCAGCCGTTGTTAGCCATGATACTTGTGGCTTCTGCCAACAGTAGTTAGAAAGTGGTGTTTAAGCCAAGCCTTGGCTTGGCTCACAGACCTTGGACTAACTTGTCATAATTACAGCTGCCCAAGGGCTGCTAGAAGCAAGGAAGTCTGGAACAAAGCCTCCAGGATCAGTTCTGCTGGTGCCTAAAACCTTGGGGGCACCTAAAATACTTAGAAAGTTGGACTCTTCACAGACTTGTGTAGGTGTTTACAGTTCTCTTCAGATCCTCCTCCCTGTCTGAGCAGGGAGATAAGTCAGAAGGACTCTTCCCACACTCAGCTGGGGGGCTGCTGTCTCCACAGCTGAGATATAACTGTGCAAACCATCCTGGTTGATCTCAGTGTAAAAACACAGCTCACCACTTTTAATTATCTTTCACAGAAAGTAGTGTAATTTCAATAAGCCACTCTGGGAATTTAAATACTTCTTACTTGTGTCTTTATTGTATCTATATGACTTGATTCATTACTTCCCGAAAAGCTTATGAAGTAAGGACCTAACTTGACAGACTGGAGTTTTATTCTCACATGAGAGGAGCAGAAGGTTCCCATGAAGTGCATAGGAGCTACTTGTATCCCTATCAGTGCCTTCCTTTTCACTTTCACCAGGATCCTGCCACTACTTCAGAGAGGAGATAAAGCAACTGCAGACATCTGCCTGGCCTGTGTCTAGCAGCTTTCCTGTTATATATCTGTTTGATACACAGTGTCTCCACAATTTCTCAGCTGTCCTACTCATGCTCTTCAAAATTAAAAAAAAAAAAACAACCCAAGTAAAACCCCATTATTGACTATGAGGGATTTTAATAACAATAAAAAGAACAAAAAGCTTTTACAAATCAATCCAGCAAGTGTGCTACCAAACACCTTGAGAGAACTGAAATTCAAACCAGTGCTTTTCAGTGTTAGAGCTGCTGCTAACACTTGTACATAAGCCATAGGACCATCTGTTCTGAGTAATTTTGAAATGCACTGTGCAAGCTGTATTTTACACAGGCTTGCAGTAAGGAGGGCTGATCTCATCCCGAGTCATAAACTAAGTGGAATCAGACCTCATTAATTTGTGGAAAGAAGATTTAAAAGAAAACCCCAGGTTGGGCTCACCAGCTCTAGAATAATGAATCTGTTCACCAAATCTCATTACCATAGTTTTTATTATTTGAACAAAATATCCTGTTTCCTTTCAACAGGAAGTCACTGGCAAACAGGTGGGACCAGAGGATTCTGCTGCAGCTCAGGTATGTTTAGTCCAGCAGAGCTGTTCGAGGACTGTGCAGCCAGTTAGGCTGGCCAGCTTCTCCTGGCATCCATGGCAGCAGAGCAGAACAGAGGCCAGAGCAAGGTCAGTAAAAACCACAAAGGCCTAACTCTGGGAAACAGCTAGAGCAGAGCCAGTTCCAAGAGGCTAATGCTTAGCATGTGAGTTCTGAGAAAATACTGAGGAGTCTGAGAGGGTTTGTTTTTGTTGTTATATTGATTGGACTGGAGTTGTTTGTCTCTTAGAAAAATGCTTTACAAAAAATCACCTTGTTCCACCTTCAGTTTTTTTAAGCATAGACTGGAATTTATGACTCCATGTAAACTTATTTTTGATGATTTATTTTGCAACCCCATGAACAGGACAAATGCAGTTAGAGATTTATTGAGTTACTAGTAGGAGAAAAACGCTCAATTTGTTACAGATAGAGATTCCTCAATTCAATTCCAAAAGGGTTTCGTAGCAGGGGAGGGCTGTAGGAATGGCTTCTCTAGAACCTTTCCCCATGTCCAACAGAGCCAATGCCAGCCAACTCCAGGATGGACCCACCTCTGGCAAAGGCTGAGCCCATCAGCCATTGTCGTAGTGCCTCTTCCTTTAAGAAATTTTAAAAAGCTATTGCACAGAAGTAATTGTATCCAGAGAAGAGTGGGAGAAACATGTGGGAGAAACAACTCTGCAGACACCAAGGTCAGTGAAGAATGAGGGGCAGGAGGTGCTCCAGGCACCAGAACAGATACTCCCCTGCAGCCCGTGGTGAAGATCACGGTGAGGCAGCTGTGCCCCTGCAGGCCATGGAGGAGCCTCATGCTGGAGCAGGTGGATGCCTCAAAGGAGGCTGTGACCCCATGGGAAGCCCATGCTGGAGCAGGCTACTGGCAGGGACCTGCAGACCTATGGAGAGACGAGTCACGTTGGAGCAGGTTTGGTGGCAGGACTTGTGACCCCACGGGGAATCCATGCAGGAGCAGCCTGTTCCTGAAGGACTGCACCCTGTGGAAAGGGACCCACACTGGAGCAGCTCATCAATATCTGCAGCCTGTGGGATGAAGGTCATGAAGAACTGCAAGGGAGGAACCCCACACTGGAGCAAGGGAAGGACTCCTCTCCCTGAGCAGCAGTGGCAGAATCAACCTGTGATGACTGCAACCCCCATTCCCCATTGAGGGGGGGGAGGAGGTAGAAAATTGAGAATAAAGTTAAGACTGGTAAGGAGGAAAGGTGTTTTAAGCATTTGTTTTGCTCCTCTTTATCCTGCTCTGATTTTGATTGGTAATAAATTCAACTAATTTCCCCAAGTTGAGTCTGTTTCACCCATGACAGTAATCAGTGAGTGATCTCTCCCCATCCTTATCTCATCTCATCTCATCTCATTAGTTTTCATTATATTTTCTCTCCTCTGTACAGCTGAGGGTGAGAGTGATTGAGCAGCTTTGGTGGGCACCTGGCATCCAGGCAGGGTCAAACTGCAACAAACATCAAAGAAGACATATAGGAAACAGAAGGAATATAAAAACCTTGCATCTTCTCAAAAGCTTAGGATTCTGGCTACTCTAAATGAAAGCAAAAAAATAAATAAATAAACAAAAACAACCAAAACAAACCGACTCTGATAGAAATGTGCCTCACAAATAAATTGGTGTTAAAACAATATCGGGTCAATTCTGTCAGCCACTATATTGCAGTCACCTCTAACATGAAATATGCAAATAATTTAATCTAATGCAAACACAAATCAATATGGAAAGCAGAATGTTCTATCTACATGAAACGGCCGGGAGAAAACAGTTATCTGCAATGGAATTTGGCATGGACATGAACATTAATACCCCAGGCTCTTTTATGATAACAAAAGGTCTGCCACCCAGTTTTACATCAAATTAAAAATAAGGCAGCTTTATGCCTGATAAAACTGTGCTGAGACATTACAGTTAAACCCAGACTCCTTGCAGACTCACAGCACTGTGCACATTGAAGCACACATCATTATTAAATATCTCAAGAGAATACAGAGGGAAGACAAAAAGTAAAGCTGGAGGAATTGGTACTAAATGAAAGACAACTTGAACTAGACGTCCTAGACTTGAGACAATCTAGTCCTGTTCTGACTCAGACCTTGAAGTTCCCTAGTGAATGACTTTTCACCTTCAGTGGGTGCAAGGTCACAAATTTCTTTCAGGCAACTGACCGGGAGACCAGAGCACATCAGCATAGAGCTGGAATACTATGTCCATTGGAGCTCCTCAGCACAAAAAAAACCCGAAACCAAAACAAAGCATGGCCATACTGGAGTAAGCCCAGAAGAGGAAAATCAAGTTGTTTGATGCGGGGCAATATTTTATTCAAGGAGAGGCTGAGAGAACTGGGTCTGTTCAGTCTTTAAAAGACAAGATGAAGAGGAGACATTACTGGTGCCTACATCTACCTGATCAGAGGTAGGACAATGGAGCCAGAGTCTTCTTGGAGGAGCCTGGCAACAGGACAAGAAGTGAAAAAAGCAAGTTGGAACACAGGAAATTCAGTTCATATACTAGGATTTTTTATTCATTTTTTGTTTACTATGACAGTGGTCAAACATTGGAACATTGTCCAGAAAGGTGGTGGAATCACCATCCCTGGAGGTATTCAAGACCGGACTGGACAGAGCCTTGAGGAATCCCCATTTTGGGTAGATGTTGGACTGGATGACCTATGGACACTTCATTCAACATGGCAAAGTAGAGAACAAAGAATGAAAGCATAAGAGGAAGTAAGAGCTACATACCTTTCACTATCTACCAGCACCACAGAGACAATCTGGAGGCTGGCTGAGGCCTGTGGCTGCTGCTCACCAGTGAGGTAAAGCTCAGCCAAACAAGACAGGTAAGGGGAGAGTTACAGGGTTTGCAGCTATGGAGTAATTTACTCCAGCTAGAGACACATGTACACATCTTCAACTGTTTGAGTCATTCTGTAACTTACTACCTACGAGTAATGGGTTTTACTCTTTTGATTTGAATAGAACTGTTTTGCTTTCTTGGTCTGACCTCATCTATATTCCTCACACTTTCATTAGCTCTCAGCTATCAAAACAACAAGGTTTCCACAGGCAAAAAAGTTCTCAGCACCTAAGAGGCTCCAGCTAACAGAGAACCATCCACTGCAGTTCAGGACTTCTACACTCCCTACAGTATCTTTGCATAAAACTCTGCTGAAGATAATAACTAAGATTTAGAATTCAAGGTGGTTCATAACCTGGATTGTCTAGAAAACACGTAAAGCCTCATAACAAAGATACATCTGTGTTCCTGCTCACTCTCATAATTCATTTCTACTCTTACATAAAACACCAAGCTTCCTTAGAAGCCAAAGCAAAGAGAGAATTCATTTCCCAGCAACTTCAAACCACAATACACTTGGACCTAAAGACAAAACGTGTTTCTTTGACCATGCCTTCTCTAACATAAACACATACCAGTACTGCATTATAAAAACATCAACAAAACCAAACATGCAGAGAAGTAACATGAAAACTCTTTCAAACTCTTTCAAAGCAAAACTTCACCATGCTTTCCTTGGAAGAAAATGAGAGAACAAACAAACACACACATGGCAAATGTCAGTCAGCTTGCAAAACACATGATTAGAATAAGCTGAAGTGCTGTGTGATAAGAATGTTTTAAGCACCTCTACAGAACAGATCGCAAGTCTTTACCTCTCTTTCTGCCTGGCCCAGAGGATTGGCCAGGCTATCGCTTAAAAGAGGTTTAAGGCTTAGGGAAAAACTTGCCAACTTGCCAGTGACTTAAGACATCCTGGAGTCAATTCACCTGGTAGAGAAACCTCAAACACTTCATGCAGGCAAAGCCACCACACTGAGCAGAGCCTGAAAACTTCCTCCTGCCAACACTACTTTGCCAGAATGGGATCTGTGTGCTAGAGTGTGCTATAATCAGTGTCTTAAAAACTCTGTGGCCCCTAAACAAGTCATTTGGCCTGTTTGCTTCAGTTCCCTGCTGCAGTGAGAGAAGAGTATTACTTACCTCTCACTCTCTGCTCAGTTTATGAAGATCAGTAATTAAAGTTTGATAACAGTAAATGGGTATGTTAGACTATGTGTTCAAAAAAGAGTACCAAATGCTTCGTAGCCCTACTTTTTCCCATATGAAGTAGTAAGCTGACTGGACAAATGCTACAGAAGTTATTTATTTCCCATGTGCATCCTGGACTATCTCATTCAGCACTGTAAGCAGGAAGAAGTAGTTCTGGGAGCTTACCTGCAGTTTCAATGCAAGGGTATGGAGGAGGAGGTTTCTGCCATTTCCCATTTACATCCTTCATATGAGATCTGTCTGAAGCAAATGTTTTCAAGTACAAATCTGCTTGAATCATTCTGATTTTTCTAAATAAAAATGCAAAATTGTATTAAGAGATGCATGTACACAATACTGCATTAATCGCTCAGAACAAGAGTACTTTCCTCTCATCGAGGAGCACTAACATTATTAAATACACAAACCAGCAATGTTGGGCCAAGTCATTAACATGAAGCTACAGTAGGAAAGAAAAGAGCTTTTGATGACTAAGGTAAAGAGCTTTAGAAAAGTAACACAGTGCATTTACTTTACTGGAGTATAGCAAAGAAACCTCTGTTACTATGCATACACAAAGAACTTTAACTTTGATTTCATAGTCTTTATTTTTTGTTATCACCTGTGGAACTCTGGACGAAGGCTGTCATCCAACCTAAAGGCCTCCACACTATACACGTCAAAAGGACATGGAAACGGCAACACTGTGTCAAGATCATAAATGAAGTTCTGCTCCCCGCTGGAAACATGAAGTAGAATAACATGGTAGTCCTGGGAAGAAAGGTAATGGCTATTAGTTAAACAGCCATTAATGAGACACTGGCAAAGAGAGTGGGGGAAAATAAAAAAAAAGATTCCTAAAAGTGTAAGTTCAGATCATTTTTTTAAAGACTGCTTTCTGTCCTGGAATATTAAGTCTGTAACATTTCTGGCACCAGGAGAGAGATTTCCTAATGCCTATCTTGCCCATCTGCTCTTCCAGAAACCTTGGTATTCTCCCCATTTCTTTGCAGCTTCCTTTGATTTAAGCCAAGACAGCTAAACTGAAGTGTATGCTACTCCTAAGAAAACAGAAAATTTCTTTCACGTTCCACATCTAACCACAAAAGTTGTTTGGTTAAGCACTTTTTTCTTAAGACCCATTCATAAATAAAAACTCGCAAGATACAATGATAGATTAATATTAAAGTTACCTAGTGATCTCTTTTAAGAGATTTTGTACCTGTTGCAGTAACACGGTCTGTGAATTTGAGTGTCGAGTGTTCAGCTGCCAGAAGCACTTGAAAAACCAGCACACCACTGAAAAACCAGTGAACAGCTCAGGAGGACCACAGGAGTAAGACAATTTCCTGTAGCAGCTCTGGAAGCTGGGAAAAAATATCTGTGGGTACTCTATCATACTTTTTCAAGGCAACTATTTTATCAAGACATTTGGATTATGCAGTGCAGTTTTATTCCTTAACTTGTAAGAAACACAGGTGGAGGTTTGCGGATGCTGCAGTTACTGATGTTAAGTGTCAGGTATATGCACTGCTGTTTTCCAAAATTAAACTGAAGGTAGCCCTTAACAACTTACTTAAATTTACATTGAATCCACTCACAAAAAGGGTTGAGCACTGTCTTTTGACATTTTCAATATTAAAACCACAAAGAGATTTGAATGAAAAAGATTTGGGCAAACTACTTCACCAGACCAATACACATTCACAACTGTATTCAACAGTATTTAGAAAAACCTGTTACAGAGTATAAGAAAAATTAACTTACAAACTTTACACAACCTATGATCCACTGAAACATCAAAGTTAAAAGACCTTTCAATCCATTAATTTTTATGAGAAATCCACATGCTGCCATGGCCTTTCCTGACTCTGCTATTCCTTTTTAGGTCATCTCTATAACACTCGGATCTTTTTTAAACCAAACCTTTTTTTTTTTGTACTGTAAAGATACCAATATTTTGGAAGAGAATGAATGATTCAGAAATCAGAAAACTTCAGAAATTTGCAGATTACTTTACAGAATTTCAGAAACAGAAATTGTCAAAAGAAATAGTTTGTTCTGTGCCAGGTAACTGAAAGGAGTTCTATAATGATACCAGGGAATTCTGCATCAGCAATTACTGAACTACACTAATTGATCAAATGACACTTCAAAGCCACTGTTTATGGGTCAGTTTAACTGCTGACACCTGAATACATATATAGTTTGTATTTTTCTATCATCTGGCAGGCCTACATAAATATTTTCATCCATCTACTTCTTACAAATAAAGTAATCTACCTACAATTCTACAGAGCTGTCAGCCTCGATACCCAGATAATAATTTTCACAAATGTGTTATGCATTCTTACTAATATTAAGACTTGTCACCTGTAGGTTTTACTGACTGCCTCACTAATAATTTATGATGGATGGTGCAAAGGAGCACCAGATTTAGGCTATTTATAAATCTGTTGTAAAAGAATTATAAATATTAACGCAAAACTATACAATGTGTGAAGTTGGAAGGGACTTCAAGAGGGCATCTGGTCCAACCTGTTGCTCAAGGAGACTCCTACAGCCAGCTGCCCAGGACTGTGTCTGGAGAGCTTTTAAAAATCTCCAAGGATGGAGACTCCACAACCCCTCTGAGCAACCTGCTCCAGTGCCTCATCACCCTCAGAGTAAAAAAGTGTTCCACTTTGTTCAGATGAACAGTTTGCTACATGCTCATGTGTGATCCTGCAGCTATCAACCACAGAGGCACACACTCAAAATTACTGAGAGCAATGAATGCCTTACCCAGACAACAGGCTCATCTCCATGTCCAGATTTCTGCTTCCAGAGTGGAATCTGAAAGTTATAAGTGAACCTGAAGTGAATAAAATCTTTTAGGTTAATACAGAGTAATTTCAGGTAAATTGGTTAGTTCTTTGCTAACCTATCAATTTCCTCGGCTTACATCTGTGCTGCAGTAACAAAATTTTTTCCAGTTTCTCTCTCTGGAGCATGAAATTGGAGATACTATTCTGGGCCACATTAGAATAAGCTGTCCAGAGAAGTGGTGGAATCACCATCCCCAGAAACATCCAAAAGACTTGGGGATAAGGTTTAAGGGTGAACACAGTGCTGCTGGGTTAACAGTTGGACTTGATGGTCTTAGAGGTCTGCTCCAACCTTATGGTTATTAAAGGTCCTGTGATTTTATAAACATAACCATTCTCTTAAATTGACAGATTACAGACAGCATTACTCCCACGGTGCACAGGGACACCATGCCTCTTCCCACTGTCCTAAATGCAGTGGATAATTAAAAGATCTTATGCGGTGTGGTTGGCACACCTCTAAGCCAAAGTGAGCTACAGGACGGCTTTGGACTGCATCTCATCTGCAGGCTGGGCTAAAGGCTCACTCCCCAACACCGGGCTGTGGTTGAGATCGCTGGGACCATGTCTCACCTACACTGGGCTGCGGTCTGAAGGCCCGAGCCTCTCCATAGCTGCCTCTGATCACATCCCATTGACTCACCATCCTCCTATCATTGGATATGAAAACAGCATAAAATTCTTCTAAAGGGTACCGATCCTGACTCCTGATGTAGTCACAAAGCTTCCAAACATTTTCTTCGCTGCAAAACACAAAACCGATTATTTACTTTGTTTTCCTCCAACTTCATTTCTCGTCACGAGAAACGAGCCCAGGAGTGTGATCAGCCCGCAGCCGCACCATTCCCGCCGGTGGCTCCGGCTGTCCCGGCGCCTCACGCTGGGGCACCCGCCCGCCCTCACCCCTGTCCCCCTTACCAGTAGCAGCTGGTGTAGGTGCAGGCTGGGCGGGGCGGCACCGCCGCCTCATAGGCGGCCTCGGGCCGCGCCATGGCTGCTCTGAGCGGGGGTGAGCGTGGCGCAGGAAGAGCTGGGCCCGGCGGAGGCAGCCGCTACGCCGTCCCCGACGAAAGCACGGCCATCCCGCCTCGGCGCGGGCACTTCTCAGGTACGGCCGAAGCGGCGGCCAGAGGAGCAGGGAACCCCTCAAGCGGGGAGGGACGAGGCGGAGCCGCCGAGCCAACCCCGCCCCGCGCCGGGGAGCGCAGCGCTCCGAGTTTTCGGCGCCAAACGCGTGTGACTTGGCGAGCCGCAGCGCGCCGCGTGTCCTTCCGCCGCGCGGGCCGGGAGTAGCGGCCGCAGGAAAGAGCGGAACGGGAGGGAGCGTGGCGGAGGGATCCGGGCGGCGCGCGCGGACGGGCGGGCGCGGGTCCGTGTCCCCGCTCGCCATGGTGGTCCTGCGGAGCAGCGCCGCCCGTCCGCCCCGCATGGCTGCCCGCGACAGTCGCTGTCGCCGGCCCCCCTTCGACCTGCTGGACTCCAGCTCCGAGTTTATCTCCTTGGAGTCCCCCTCGCTCAGGAGCCACCGTGTATGGACGCGCTCCGGGTCCGCCAGGGCCGCGGTATCCAGGGGGACCAGGAGAGCCGAGGAGGCCGTGAGTGCCGGGGTGGGGGTGGGGTGAGCACGGCCTGGCGGGCAGCACTGGGCTGTGGGCCCGGAGAAGTGGCGGCGGGAGCCGCTGCTGGGAGGAGCTGCGAAAGCGCTGGGGAGCGGTGTTCCGTGGAGGATAAAAAGAGGGGAGAACCGAGTGTTTGGGGTAAGCAGCTGCGGTTGGGGGTGTGTGAAGAGGCAGCCGGCCTGCCCCCCGTTCCCGGCCGCCCCGCGGCTAAAGGCGGCCCGGCGCTGGTCCGGGGGCTGTGGCAGCGTGCCGAGAGCCCGTCCCATGGAATATAAACCTGCATCGCCTCATGGTTTGGTGTGTTGTATGTCCTTCCCCATCCCCATTTATTTTGGTTCAGTTCCTTATCTGAAAAAGTTATCTTAAAAAGATCTTAGAGGCCTCTTTGCTTTAGTTGCAGTAATGCTTATAAGAGCGCTCTCTGTTTAGATGATAGGAGTGCATCAAAACCGGCGCGACACGAAATATATGGGGCCAATGAGTACATTCTGGTTGGCCCGGAGGGCCTGTCAATGCTCCTTAGTCAAGTGTATCCAAATAGTACTTTGGATGTTCTAAAAACAAAACTCTGTTTAGAAATTAGGGCTCGTTTGTACTTAATTAAAGTGCTTAACCTAAACTGGTGAAAATGTTACTTAAGCTTTCTATAATCTTGATCTACCCTACTAGAAGAGAGACAGATAACTTGCATGATGGTAAAGGATATCAAGTGGCCTGTGCTTTCTGCATCTCAGCATTGTGACTTTAATAACTGAATCATTTAGTTTTTCATTGTTTTTAACATAGCCTTCAAAACCTAAAACTTTTCTCTACTATTTCCAAGTCAGGCTCTTCTCTGCAGGCTGTCCTGCATTTCTGTGACTAATAAAGGTAGACCAGATCCGACTCAGAAGTGGTCTGCTCTTCAAGGGAGCCCTGCCTTGGAGTGATGCTCCTCACAGACAGTTTCCTTCCAGCAGAAGTCTGTCAGGAGTCTCAGTTGTATGGATTAATTTTATATTTTTTGCCATTATATCAAGACTACTGAACTAAGAAGGAAAAAATCCTTCGACTGGTGGGTTTTCCCCCCCCTTAGAAAGAGTAATGGAATCTACTTAAATATCACTGCTTTGTTTTTGCAGTGTCTACTAGAAATGGTTTTCAGGGGCTTCGTTCAGCCTTTGCACAGGAGGGAAGGCTGTGCAGCATTAGGCAGATAACACTGCTGGCATGTGTTCTCAGTGTGGAAAACAGGAATGAGGAAGCTAAATGTAAACTCATCCCTGAAACCAAAGCAGAATCATTGTTATGAAACTGGTTTATGAGGTTATTCTTTGGTTTGGGCTTGTTTTTATTTTTTTTTTCTTCCTTTTTGTAGACCTTTCCCATGTCTTGAGCATGGAGTCATTACCTCATGTGAAGGATGCTGGGTTCTGCTGGAGGTTTTAACCATAGAGTTAATGTAGAAGTGCCCCATCTGACAGATTATGGGAACTGGTGCTGGCTCTGTGTTCAAGTCCTGATGCCTCTTTCCTATCTTGTTGATATGCAAGAACTTGGTGGTGGTAGCTTTTGCTTTTTTTCCTGATATCAGCAGGTTTATCTTTAGTTATACAGCTCATTTCATCCATAGACAGTAAGAAGTGTGCAGCAAACATCCAGCATCTGCTGGGTTTATTCTCTTCCAGGTTTCCAGTCCTGGTAAAGTTTCATGAGTGAGTTTCCCAGTGAGATCCAAAGTGGCTGCTATCCCTTTGGAAGCCATGTATCTCCAGGTCTATAACCCTAGTATAATTCTCCAAGCTGAACAAGTTTGTTCTTGTGACCTATGTTTGAGGGCAGTGTACTGCAGAGTTCCATTTTTGTCTGGGCATCCTGACTGTATCAGAAGCAGTGTCGCCAGCAAGACCAGGGCAGAGATTGTCTGCTGTGCTCAGCAATAGTGAGGCCACATCTTGAATCCTGTGTCCATTTCTGGCCTCTCAGGACAAGAAGGACATTGAGGTGTTGGAATGTGTCCTGAGAAACACAACAGAGCTGGGGAAGGGTCTAGAAAGTAAATCATATGAGGAGCAGATGAGAGAGCTGGGGGTGTTCCGCCTGGAGAAAAGGAGACTCAGGGAAGACCTTATCACTTTACAACTACCTGAAAGGAGGTTGTAGGGGATCAACTAAGTAACCTGTGACAGGACAAGAGGACATAGCCTCCAGCTGCACCACGGAAGATTTAGGCTGGACATCAGGAAGAAGTTTTTCACAAAAAGGGTGGTTAAGTCTTGGAACAGGCTGGACAGGGAAGTGTGGAATCACCACCCCTGGAAGTGTTCAAGAAATGACTGGATGTGGCAGTTAGTGCTGTGGTTTTGTTCACAAGGGGATGATCGTTCAGAGGTTGCACTCGATCTTGGAGGTCTTTTCCAACCTTAATGATTCTATAAAAGTGAAAGGTCCTGGCTTCACTTCACTTCAGGAGCTCCTGGCAAGCTCCTCTGCCAGCTCCCTCTGTACCCTTGGGTGGGATCCCATTGGGACCTGTAGAATTGTGGGTGTCCAAGTGGTGTAGCAGGTCATTGACCGTTTCCTCCTGGATTATGGGGGCTTCATTCTGCTCTCTGCCCCTGTCTGTGGGCTGCTGGTCTTACTGTTAAAAACTGAGGCAAAGTACCTCTGCCTTTTCCTCATCTGTTGTCATATGTTTGCCTGTACATCAAGTGAAGAATGGAGATTCTCTTTAGTCTTCCTTTTCTTGCTGATGTATTTGTAAAAATGTTTTGTGTTGTCTTCTACGGCACTAGTCAGATTAAATTCTGTTTGGGCTTTGACCCTTGTAATTTTTTTCCCTGCATAACCTCCCAACATCCTTGTGGTCCTTCTTCACTCATCATCTCCATCAATGGGTGGAATTACCTCTTGGTACCATTAGTGTGAAGAAATAGAATAATCTGGTCTGTTTTCTGCCCTTTTCAGTGTGAGATTTAGTTTGGCATACTTGTCATGAGACCTTGGCTTGTAAATGGAACAAGCCCCTTCGCATGGTCATCGCAGCCTTCCTCATATAGTAAAAGTCAATAGCACCCTCCTTGCAGAAACACCAACGTGAGCAAGATGAACATCCATGAAGAACTCTATCTTGAGTTCCTTTTGGTTTTCTGTGGATAAATGCTATCCTCCTGAAGGAGATCTTTTTATATCCCTCTGAATGCCATTATAAATGGAACAGAGACAGGAGGAAAACTCCTAAAAAGATTTTAATGCCAGTACTAGGAATTTTTCTGTTGTATTAAAGATACAGAAATCTGGCAGAAAATGAACCCCCTTGGGTTTCAGCTGGTCCTCAGAGATCAGAGGAGCTGGGTGTAGCTGGGCCTAAGTCCTGATTATAGCCCATTGGACACTATCAGCCTGGCCGAGTTCAATAGGAACTTGCAGGATCCAGATTTGCGAATAGTGCGGGTAATTGAAGCGACAGGAAAGCAGATTCTGAGTTGCTGGTGGTAAATGCACCAACTACAGAGTGTTAATATGGGCTGCTACAGAAGGAATAGTGACAGAGATCTATTAGTGATAGATCTAAGTAAATATTGCCAGGTCTGCTCCAAGACAGTTGGGAGGCACAAAGGTCACCTAAAGTCATCCCTTCAGAGACAAGGAGTGACACAGTCCATCAGGTGATCCAAAGCAAGCAGTGGAGCTTTCTCCTCTCTCTATTGTTTTGCTCAGTTTTTTGGTTGTTCTTGTTTTGGGTTTTTTTTTGCTCCAAACCCCTCCTTTTATAGTATAATATTTGGCCTTTCCCAAAGGGATGGAACAATTCAATTGCGTGTTATAAGTGAGATTTTGGTTACTGGGGTCACTGAACCAAGTTTGAAATCAAAGATTTTGGGTTTTTTCTTTGAAATCTGGTGTGGTTTTTTTCATCAGAGCTACTTCTTGGTGCAGAAGTGGTTCGAGGCTTACCTGCTGTTAGTTGCAACACTCTTGAGTCAGGAGTGTAACAGACTAAACTTGATCAAATGAGGCAATGTAAGTGGTTCAGATAAATACATTCTTCCTTCTTTTCCTAGAAATTTTCCTCTGGCAACATTGAGTGTTTCAATGGACACTGTTTAAGATCGATGAGAAAAAACATGGCGCCCTGTTCAGACTCTAGCTTTGACAAAAGCATGGAAATACTAAGTGAAAATGTCAATCGACACTTTTCGAGGTATTGTATTTTAGGTGTTCAATCTCTTATTTAAGTATGAATGAAAAGGAAAAGTGAAAGCATGCACAGTGAGTCATGTCATGATAAATCTACAGCTAAAAACCCACAAGGGAGTATGAGTATGTTAATGTCAGTGCCAGTGTCTTAGAACTAGAATCACTCTTCTTAGTAAAAGTCTTCTGATTCTACAAAAGGCATGTATCTGCTCCTGGGTCCTTTGAGATCTCTCCTCCACTTAGGTTACTGAGATATTACCTGCCCTATTGAGACGTCAAGATGAGCAACTTGGGAAATAATCTGTCCTTAGAGAACTGCATGCATATGGTACACAGCAGACTCGGGATCCAGATTCTCCCTGGAGTCCACAGGCTTTTCTTTGCATGACGTTGAGTGCCAGATTGAAGTTCCCCAGTGCTTAGGGGCAACTGCAATTCAATGTGATTCAGTACTTTTGTACAATACTTCTAATACAATTCTGCTCTCCTTTCTTCTCCTCTCTTTCTTAATGTAGGCAGTTGGCAAAGCCAAAATCAGGCCCAAAAAAGGAAGACTATAAAGAAGGTAAGTAGTGATAATTCCTTAAGATTCCTTTTTAGCTGGATATCTGAGAAGGATTGCATTTGGTCACTTTGTCCATTTAGCTTGGCCCCAAAAACTTCTGAACTCATCAGCCAAAATCACCTGAATTTGTGAGACTAGATATAACAAAGATAGGGATTTCCATTGAGCTCTATGAAAAGAGGTAGGTGCAGATAGGAGAAGATGCCATTAATTCTTTCAGGCTTGGGAAGAATGCAGTGTGAATTCCTGAATTTTTAGGTGTTAGAGAATCTGTTTCTTATCTCTTGTTTCTTTGTGTGAGTCATTTTCTGGAGTCTGCAGAACTGGTTAACTTTACAGGTTAACTATAAATCAGTTTTGCAAGTAGGAGGAGATATTGCAGTATTGCAAAAAAAGTCAGTTATAACGTAATTCAGTCACGAGATGCACACTGGTGTGGGGAAGGTGTCCCTGAAGTTGAGCATTTCACCTTGGAACTGACTTGCCATGCTGAGTACACAAGGCTTGGTGCCTTAAGGCCACTTTGTGGCAGCTGGGAAAATCCTTTAGCTCCAGGCAGCATTGTGCCAGCTACAGGCTGAATGTGGGAAGGGACCCAAAATGCACTTTGTGTGTAGTAACTTAAGATCTACTTGGGCAATGTAAACTATTATTTACTGAACTCAAAGTTAGTTTTATAATTGGTGATGATGATGTGTTTAAACTAATGTGGTGATACATCTGTTACTCTCTCACTGAACTCTCTTGACAGTTTTAATGATAGTACAAGTAATGAACCCACAGCAAAGGATGCTGTCTGGTAAATATTGGGCAGATGTCTTTTAAAGCAAGCAAGCATTTTTGAGTTCTTTATATTTAGGAGTTTATCTTGAGGCATTTCTTGTCTTCTAGGGCTTTTGTGTCATGGTGCAGAAAATGAAAATGATGCATGCTTAGACAGTGTACCAAAACTGTGCATCTTTAGAAGAGACCTCCCACATAAGCAATTTTTAGAAAAAACTATTAGATACAATTTTACATGAATGGAGAGAAAACACCTTAGAGGTAGGCATTTGTTGTTTTCACTTTCCCAGGGAGAGGTAACTGGAATAAATTTGCCTCCTACATGGAACCAAAGCTGGGTGTTTGTTTTCATCAGATTGGCTTTCCAGTCTATGAAAAAGCTGCTATACAAATCAGACTTTCAAATATGTAGTTTAAGCGTAAGTACTTTAAGTTGAATGCTGTGATCACAAAAATAACTTTCAATTCAGTATTTAAATTTTAAAAATCAGTTAAAGGCAGGAGGTTTTACATTTTGCTAGAGCAAGAGTGAATTAAAGGGACTGACATATTTCCCATCACAGGAAGTTTTATGTATTACTGCATTTTAGTGTCCAGAACACTGAAGACCAGAGCTGATGCAAAAGCTGCTGAGCAAGCCCATGAAGAAAATGGAGATTTGGAGGTTCGCCGCAGCTGCAGGCTTCGACAAAGCCGTTACACCACTACAAATGAATCTGTTTTGTTTGACAAACTTATAACAAAGTAAGGAGGCTTTTCTCATCTTGCAAAGCTACTACAATGAGCCTTATTAGCAGCTCTATGTACTATGGCAAAATATGGCTAGGGACTTTCTCCTTCTTTTCACAGCAGAAAAGGTATTGTTTTTCCTAGCAGCAAGAGCTATTTGCATTCACTGGTCAGGCTGAGACTTCCCTATGAGCTGCTAGATATGTGCTAGATCTGAGTGATTGGATGCTAGGACAAAATTGTTTACTGTGAGGGTGCTGAGGCACTGGAATATGTTGACCAGAGTAGCTGTGGATGCCCAGTCCCTGTAAGTGTTCAGGGTCACATTGGGACTTTGAGCAGCCTGGTCTGGTATCTATGTGCTGGGTAGGTTTAAATGTTTTCTTATAAACCAAAACAATCAGTTTATGTTGTGACTTTCACTAGATTTAACTTAAGATACTAAGGAAAGTTGGATACTGGCAAAGTGAAGCAATCCTAGTGTTTCTGCCTGTGGCTTAATTCCCTTGTGAAGCCCAGACTGAAATTTGTTTTCTGAAAGGTTTGCAAAGTGTAACAGCAGTAAGATGTTGTGTCTAGCATAAGTAGTCACTGAAAAGCAACATGAAACTTTAATAGCAGTGTAGAGAAGAATAACCAATCTGTTGTCTGAAGAAGGCTGTGAACCAAGTGACTCAATGCTATCATGCAGAGCAACCTAAGTACTATGAAAAGCTGCCATAATTTCTTTGTTACCTTACTATGATCTTCAGAATTCTCTTTTCCTACTAAAATAGTTGGGGTTTTTTTTTACTGTGTTCAGCAAGAGGGGTAAATAAACCTGAAAATAATGCATGTTTGCAAATCCTCAAACATTTGTTCTTAATTCTCTCCATAAAAAAAGTAAACATTTGACCTAATTTTTAAGTAGTGTTAAAAAATTTGGCTAAGTGTCAATGACTGTTGCATTGTGCACACTGTATTAAAATGGTGTGGTCATTGTCTGCTGTTCTAAATGGGCTTTTTTTTGTATTTGCATATTTTTGGTTTTTTATGTCAACTTTGTATCTTAGTACTGCAGAAGCAGTCTTGCAAAAAATGGATGACATGGAGAAGATGCGTAGACGGCGAAGGATGGGAGACCTGGAGGAGTTCCATGACACAGAAGAAGTAGATACTAATTTATTTTGCTGTTTTTGTATAAATAGGGTATTTCACATAGGAAACTATTTCCCTTCCCCGAGAGGAACTCATGTTAAAATGATAGACAGCCATCATATTTCCTCTGTTTTAGTTTTGCTTTATTAAATTAAGTTAATCCACTGTCCTTTTGAATGGCAGTCAATTTGTTTTTTAAACATCTTCATAGCCTGCTTTCAATAGATTTTTTATTTGGATCTGCATTCCTATTTTAGAGTGGAAACCCTTGTTATTAATCTTATTAATCCTGGATTTTAGCATGATATTCCTGTTCTCTCTTGCTGTACAATCATTAAATCTTCTGTGTATATGGAGTGCCTTGGTAATGATACTCCACAGGCACCAAATATGCCCACAGGTTTTCTGCTCACTTGTGACTGGTCTTTCATGTTTCTTTTTTTTATTTTAAGGAAAGCCTCGATATGGAAAGGACTGATGAAGAAATAGCTGATAATCAAGGTAGTGTTGTAGGATAATTCTGTTTTGAATTTTCTTGACTATGCTCTAGCCAAAAGCTTTGTCTTAAATAATTGAGATGGGATGAACTACTGGGTATTTTTCATCTATTAAAAAGAATCTGTGCTGCCACTGGCATTACAAGCCACAGTCACAGACTCTAGGGCTGTACTGTAGTGAGCTCAGAACAGGTTTTCAGAGGAAAAAAGAGGTTGTCGTTTTTCCAAAGCGCTTAGAAAAGGTTGTGGACAAGTGGGGATACACATAAGTGTAGTGCATTTAAAATTTCATATAATTTGCAACAGTACTTAAACAGTGGAACATAATGTTGATACACAGGGGGTTCCTCAGAAGAAAGTGAAGCCAAAGAAGACGATGGTGAAGACACTCGAAAGCGTTACTCCTTTCGGCAGAGGAAAACTGTTGAGCGTTATCAAGCTCCATTGCAAAGTAGGTTACAGGCACAACTTCTCTTAAGAACTAATTTCTTGCATGGAAGTGGGAGTGTTACAGGGCTTTTTTTAGAATGAAACTATATACACCCACTCAACATCTATTTAAATATCTTACCTGCCATTTTGTTAAATGCATATATACTGTGCACATTCTATTTCTTTGCCTTTTGGCATCCTTACTGTTGTTTTCCAATAAAAATACTACCTATGTATCCTTGAAAGAATAGTAATTAAACAGACCTGATGATCTTACTCTTGTGGTTTTCAGTTCTTAAAAATCAGGTGTGTATGTTTTTGCTTTTATTGTGCACTGATTTTTAAAAAAAACCTCTTCCCTCCCACCCTTGAAACTTCCCCAGAGCTTAGAAATGGGTGATACACATCCCATTCTCTGCCTCTTTTAGTATCCTGCTTTCTCTTAAACTTGTTTGTAACGTTATTCTAACCTTTTTTGCAGAACCAAAACAACGTAAGATGTATTTTGCTGACAGGTCTTCTTCGCCTGTCAGACAGAGAGATTCATGCAAGGGAACTAACAGGTATGAGTTTGTTTAGTGATAGTTCTTTCTCAGTAGTGCTGTCAGTCACATGACTGAATACTGCTTTCAAAAGTTTTTGGACTTGTAATTAGATATTCACAGTATGGTTATTGCTGTGGTAGTCTGAGAGTATAAAGAAAGCAAATATTGGGGGGAAGCCCATCCTTTTTACTGGCCATTAGATTTTATTTGAAAATGCAGTTTTTGTGGTGATAATGAGGGTTATAGCTAACATTGTATAACTGAATTAATTTGTTCTGGAATTGAAGCCAAATTCTCCCTCTGAAAATCTCAGACAGTTGTATCTTGAAGGATGCAAATTATTTTCTTAAAACCAAAGACAATTCACTTAGAGAGAGAGCCTGTATGGAAGTTATAATGATTTTTTTTTTTTTTTTTAATCAGATACTGATTCTGGTTTCTCTTTGGAATCAGTTTCTGTATGAAACTATACTTAAAGCAAGAAAAATGCTAAATTAAATTCTAAATTACAAATTGGAGTAGCAATGACAAATAGGTTTAGGATCCTACAAGTGTTGAATGCCATTCCTTGCTAGATAGGAGCACTTTGTTTAGCATCCTTGAAAGCAGGCAGTTATGGAAGGAGATGGTTTTGAAACCAAATTTTGAAATTAAAAGGTTGATGTTTCACAGAATGGATACATAATGCTAAGTGAAACTTGATTTGTGAGTGAAAGAGTAGACAAAACGTAACTTGGTTAAGATATTTCTTTTTACACTGGTTAAACATTTTACCTTCCTAATAAAAATCAAGTTTTGCTGTCACAAGGAAAATCACATAATGTACTTTAAAATCAGATTCACATGCAGTACAATTATCTGGAAACTTACTAGATCTCAAGCTAAACTGAGATAGTGTTCACTTAAATCTTGATATTACTTAGTGTTTGTTTTAATTGTTTTAATTGTTTGTTTGAATGTGTGCAGACGGAGACACACAGTCCCCAGCAGTGATTCCTCTTCCTCATCTGATGATGAAGAGGATTTTGAGAGGCAGAGGAAGAACAGAAATTTAAGAAGGTTAGTGCAATTGGAGAACAGGGGAGGACGGAGTTTACTTGGGATGACTTAACACTTCACAGTCAGGAGGATGTAACCATCTTAATCTTGTTCAGTTTGTAAATTCTGGCAATTGTATCTGTTGATACAGCTGTAACTGGACTCTACAATTGGATTTTTAGAATTGATTTTAATAAGCAATTTGATTTCTAGGTGAGAAGGGGGGTAGCAACACTTTGATAAAACTTCTTAATATAAAATTCTGCTGCTCCTGTGCTTTATGGTAGCTGATTCAGAAAGAAAACCACCATAACAGAGAATGTTATAAATAGAGGAAGCGACAGAGATTTGGTTTCTTAACAAATGCTCTAGAAAAACTGTTTTAGTAATAGTCTAACAAATATGTTTTCAGCCTGATGTCTTTCTGACTAGTCTCCTGGCACACAGGTTCCAGAGGCTTTGGGAAGGACTGCCAGTGATAGGGAGCCTTTATAATCTTAATACCAACTGAAATAAGTATCCTGTTGGGCTGTAACTTTTCGAATATAGACGTTAAAAGTATCTGAAAGATGTCAGTGTGTTTGGGGATCGGGAGGGGCAGTTTTCTTCCTCACACGAATCACTGTCAATCCATGGTCTGCACATAAGGAATAATTTGTTCTAAGCTTGTATTCCTATATATGCTCTGTTGACTGTCATGGATATTCGTAAGTGCTAAGAGCTGTTAAAATAATTAACTCAGTTTAATATCTGGAGTGATCATTTTCCTTTCTTTACTCATGGACACTAAACATAAAACAGCTGGAACAAATATTTAACAATTCAGGAAGTTTATACTCATTTATGAGGTCATCTGCATTCACTTGCTGTTATTAGAAAATCAAAAATCCACACTTTAAGTTAGAAAGCACCTTTCCTTTTCTCCTTAATTCAAATCAGGTCTCTTCCTGTCAACTTTCGGAAAAGTGATTTAAAGGGAGTTCACAAGGACCGCATGAAAATTGGAGCGAGTCTGGCTGATGTTGATCCAGTGCAAATAGATTGTTCAGTAAGTATTTTTTACTTCATTGTGTCAGAGAAACATTTTCAGTAATTTTGAAAGCTTTCAGTAATGTCCTGTTACAACTACCTTGGCTTACAGTTTTGTTTCAAGCAGTTTGAAAATTGGCATGAGTGTTTCCTTTGTGCTGACATCTAATTTCTGATGGAATATGTTCCGGTTTGGCCAAATTTAGAAATATATCCTCTGAGGGAAGGCACAACCACCCCTCCCCCACCAGGTCTGGGAAAAATAAAGTTTAAAGGCATAGAAAGGCACAAGAATTAATTTCTGGGCATAGGGCAGCGATATGGGATACTCATCACAAAGTCACCCCAAGATAGAACTCTATCAAGGTTACAGCTTTAACATCTAAAATGTGTTATGGTGTCTTCATCTTTAGGTACGATTTGATGGTGTGGGTGGTCTTTCTGACCACATTTCAGCTTTAAAAGAGATGGTGGTTTTTCCATTGCTTTATCCAGAAGTCTTTGAGAGGTTCAAAATTCAACCTCCAAGGTAAGGGATGCCATTTAAAACTGTAAATTCTACTTCACCTATTTTCAGGAAAATACTCAGCTGTGGTATTGTTGTTTCCACGCTTCAGAATTTTAAGTGTTGATTGTTTGGGGTTTTTTTAGCACTAGGAAAAAGTAATTTTTAAAAAAACTGATAGAATCCAGCATACATGTAGGTTCAAAGATTTACAGTGTGGTGAGACTATGTTTTAAAAGTGTCTTGCCTTTCAAAAGGGGGAGGTGGAGTGGTTTTGAGTTCTACATGCAAGTGGACTTGATCAGTTTGTAAGTGGTAGTCAACTGCAGTTCGTTTTGTGGAAGTCCAATTGTCTGTTCCACCAACTCTTTTTCTCAAGAGTTCCAGTATCAGTTTTACAATTGATTTGACTTGTAGCTAGAACCTTGCAGTGCTTGTTGTGCTTGGGCTAAAAAATGCATCTGTCCACTTTTTACACAGCTGAATGAGTTCTGTGTTATGAAATGAAGTTATTAGAGATTTAATTGTTAGATTTATATGTTCTTGGTCATCAGCACTCAGTCATGGTATATTGAAATAGGACTTCAGATTCTTTGGTTTCTGTAACTTTAAAAGTATTATAAACAATGAAGAGAGCTTTGTTTAGGAGAAAACAGTTGTATGCTTTAGGGATGAGGGTGGTAACAGGTACTTCTCTGATATTTTTCTTATGTGAATATTTTTTTTTCTTTTTTTTAAAAATTGCAGAGGCTGTCTATTCTATGGCCCACCAGGGACTGGAAAGACATTGGTTGCTCGTGCACTTGCTAATGAATGTAGCCAAGGGGACAAGAGAGTAGCCTTTTTTATGAGAAAAGGTGCTGACTGCCTCAGTAAATGGGTCGGGGAATCTGAACGACAGCTTCGTTTGTTATTTGATCAGGTACAGTTGAAATGTACATTACATTCTGTCTGAGTTGTAACTAACTTTGTGGTCAAGAACAACTCTCTTTCATGTTTTGTCAACTCCTTCCATTGAAGTGGGATTGTCAGTGTTTCCTTTTTCAGTAACATTTTTAGGGGCTTGAAGTTTTGAGATGCATTAGGAAAAATTAGTGAAGCAGTCAAGAGAACCTTGCAAAGCAACATGCACCCCCAACTCCTTGCCTCAGGAAAGAAAAATCCAAACAGCCACAAAAAAGTTTTCAAGAAGTGCTGACTTTTGGTCAGAGGGAAAAAAATGCAGGCTGAAACCATGGTTATTTTTAAATTGGTAACAAAGGTTGCTTCCAGAACTTGTAGTACAGTTAAGTCCTGGGTCTGTTCTTGGTGGTTGCCAAATAGCTGTAAAAACCAGTGGTGTGATTTGTTTCCTGTCACCCATCTCAGTGGGTTGACCTAGGCTACTGCCTTCTGTTACTCATGACACTTTACTACTGTGGATCAATGAGTAGGAATCCCTGATGCTCATCTGAAAAATCTACTTCCAGTGACTTTGCAATCACAGTGTTGTTTGTGCATTTCTTCTCCAAACAGTGCTGTTTTCCTGATGTCAATATTCCTGTGTTTTCACTGTAGGCCTACCAGATGCGACCTTCAATTATTTTCTTTGATGAGATTGATGGTCTTGCTCCTGTACGGTCCAGTAAACAAGACCAGGTTCATAGGTAGGGCATGTTTTGTGTCAACTTAGAAGCTGCTTGAACTTTGTGAAAAAAAGACCACAACCTATTTAACTTGATGTGACACATTCATTTATCCTGAAAACTAGTAATAAAGTATTACTTAATTTCAGATTATCTTTAAATAGTAATTAAAAACAATTCACTAAACTTGATACCAGCACAAGGTCTGTGATACCTTTTGTTATGTCTTAAAATGATTGGTCTTTTTCTTGTCAGCATTTTATCAATGTGTTGCTGTTGTCCACAGGGACGGTGAGAAAAACTTCACAGAAGTCCAGGATAAATGGGATTATTTAATTAATTACAGACCCATTTATATGGCATTGTTCGCAGAAGTGGTATAACATTATTGGGTGCTTGACCATACACTTCCCAGAGTGATTGGCTGAATGCTATGATGCCCATTTCAAAATATTTTCTTCAGTGTGGAAAACAAGACTGTGCATAACAAGTTTGCATCTGTGAGATAAAGTCTTGGTTTACAAAACCCTCTACGCTGTTTACAGCTAGCTTGCCTGAGAAAGGAGACTCTCAGAAGCAGCTCTAAAATGTAGGAAAATTTCTCCTAGGTCTTTGAGCATCTACGAATAAGAGTTTGTCCTTTTTGAGTGAGCATTAGTGATTATGTGGAACTGAAGAAAATTAACTAAACTGCTGAGTGAAAACTGTATTCTTGTCTTAGTTCTGTTGTATCAACACTTCTGGCCCTTATGGATGGCTTAGACAGCAGAGGAGAGGTTGTGGTAATTGGAGCCACCAACAGGCTGGATTCTATAGATCCTGCTTTACGAAGACCGGGACGCTTTGATCGAGAATTCCTCTTCAGCTTGCCAAACAAAGAGGTCAGAACTTCAACTCAACCTCTGTGCTTAGTGTGGCAGAGTCCATCTTTGTAAGAAACCCCTGCAACACAGCAGGATTGTGGAGCAGTGACAGTCTCCTCAGTACTGTACTGCTTGGACAAAAGAGGGCTGTCTGGAGAGACTGTGCTGTACTGTGGAGGGCAGACCTGGCACTGAATATGTATCATTAAGCTGATTGCCTTCACCTAACTAATAGGTAGTTAGTTCTCTAATTAGTTTTGGTTTCTCTGTGACCAGCAAAGAAAATGGAGTGCTGCTACTCACTGAAATGTTTAAAAATGACTGTATGAATTAAAGAAGTTCTGCTATATCGCTGTGAAATTGAAAGAAATGATGTGCAGACAAGAATTCTTTTTTGGTAACAAAAACTTTGATCCAGACTGGTGCTGAAACCAATTAAGTATGTTAGGAACTGATATTCTTTCTGGTACTTAGTAATAGGGACTTGGATAAAAATTTGAAGTCACTGCACAGGTGCAGGGCTAGGGAAGCTTCTTGTTCAATGACAATAGGCAATAAAAAAAAATACTGTGGGTGGGGGTAGTGGGCAAAACTTGGAATGCAGTTCTTTTTCTTAGCACTTTTTTGTAAAGTGCTGGATTGAAGGCTAGTAAAAGTGCACTAAAGAGTGCATTTAATACAAACATTTTTCTTCAGTTTTTATCTGCTCACAGGACAAGGAGAGGAGGTGCCATGAAACAGATCTAATACATGCTACCCCACTGTGGAAGAATTTCAGAAATCTGCCATAATTAGTCTGTATACCATGAAATACTTCAGTGAAAGTCCTGCTAAGATTAGAGATGGGTATAGGCAACATTTGACATGTTCTGGATGAGTGGCAGTAATTTGAGTCATAATTATTGTTCTGCTTGGTAGTAACATTAGCAGTAGGGAATGGAGTGCTAGGACTGTTTTCTTTGCGTGAGCTGGCAGAAGAGCAAATATGATGAACTAATGAGACTGTCACCATGAAATTTTGCTGGATTTGAGAGAATTTTCTGCGAAAAATTTGTTTGCAGATAAGTTTGGGGGTTTTTACTACAGTATTTTCTTCTGGATCTCACACTTGTGAAAACTCACTTTTTATGGAAGATGTAAATGCCTTTTATTTTATTGCAGTCCCCAGCAAGAGTTTAATATAATGAATTTAGAATTAGGAAATTTCCTGCTTGAAAAAATAGAGCATGTTAAATGACCTTTAGAATACTTCAGAGTTTAGCAGATAAGAAAAGTATTGGTATTAGTGTGAGGGTTTTGGGGGTTTTATGTTGTGGTGGTTTTAAGAGAAAATTTAGGGCAAACTAAAATGCAGGTGTTTTGTTTTCAGGCGAGAAAAGAGATTTTCAAAATCCACACACGAGACTGGGCCCTGAAGCCATTGGACAAGTTTCTTGAAGAGCTGGCTGAGAAATGTGTTGGTGAGTTTGAAAACAGTGTAGGTTACTGCACACGACTTGAGTCATGGGGAACTGGAATTTGTTCCAGGCAGTATTTGAGCTCTTGTGCCTCGCTGTAGAGCAAGGCAGTGAGGCATCTGGCATGTCTTGAGAGCAAACCAAGATAGATGCTGCTTTCAGTTTTCTTTTTTTTCTCAGAACACTGAATAGGTTTAAGCCATCTTTCCCAGGAGTAAAGTTTTGACTAGGAGGCTGCTTCCTTAGTGCAGGATATCAGGCTGTGAGACACATAACAAAACTTCTCTGCAGTGCAGTAATTCTATAAATTGTCCCTTACTCTGTTAATTTTTGGCTGCATGCAAAGTCTTTCATTGTTGCACTTTAGACATCAGGCCAAGACTTTAGGCCTTGACTTCAGTGTTGCCTGAGCCTGACATAACATTTGATTCTTGCTTTGTTTATTAGGATACTGTGGTGCTGATATTAAAGCCTTATGCGCTGAAGCTGCTCTCTGTGCTTTGCGCCGCCGCTATCCTCAGATATATGAAAGGAGTGAGAAACTGCAGTTGGACATCGCTTCAATTAAAATAACAGCAAAGGATTTTGTCATGGCCATGCAGAAGACTGTTCCAGCTTCCCAGAGGGCTGTGGCTTCACCTGGACGAGCACTATCACCTATTTTAAAACCACTGTTAGAAAATACTCTGGAAAGAATTTTACAAGCCTTGCAGAGAGTATTTCCCCACGCAGAGCTTGCACTGAAGAAGGACCAACAGCAAGGTATAACAATAACATCCAGTTGTTTAAAATTCTGCCAAAGCAAAAGCTTCTGATATGTGCAATAACATACACAAACCTCTCAGCCGTAATAACAGTTCAGGTTTATAATCTGCATGTGCACAGTGCTGGATGGGAGCTGTAAATGACTTGCTATACGCTGTGTTTTAGTGGTTGTACGTTAGGGCTCGGCTTCCATAGCGTAAGTGAGCTCATGGTCCTGACTGTATCAGCCTTGATCAGGTGTAATTTGTCAGTTGGTGAGAACAAATAAAAATTGATACACTCTCTCTTGATTAATGGAGGCCTGTGAATAGTTACCATGCTGATCTCTGGAGGCTGTTCTCCCAGTATTGCTCCCAGTAGAGTTGGGATTGTTTGCATTGATAAAACAGAGACAGAGACTCATCAATGCAATGAAAGCATTGGGGCTGGGAGGTGGATAATTGCACACTCTCTCTGTTGTCCAGCTCCCATTATCTTCTCCTTTCGTGATCTTGAGGAGCCTTATTTAGAAGTTGTGTGGCTCTTTATATTCTGACTGACTAGTTCTGGACAAAAGGAGGTCTGTGGCCATTGCATTCACTTAATTTCCCCACATCTGGTGGGAGAACCTGTTCCAAAAAACAGTGGCCTCATTAGGTTTTTCAGATGTCTGGAACTACAGATGCTGTTCCTAATCAACTTTATTCTAAGGAAAAGACACCTCCCAAGTTTTTGTCAACAGAAAAACCTGATGCAAATCATGGGACATAGGATAGCATTGTAGAGACTGCAATCTCCTTAGATCTGTGGTAAAATTAACTCTTCAGAAAATAGCATTCAGTGTGTGCCCTCAAACAAAATACAGGAGAATGGTTTCCTGCACTGATTTCAAAGGTGTGTTAATGCAAGAGTGAGATTTGGACTATTCAGGAAAGTCAACAAAGCTCTCATCCTTAAATCCTATTTTAGGAAATGATGTGATTGACAGTGAAGAGGAATCACCATCAATCTTTGAAGAGAAGCCAACTCATAAAATGCCTGATCGTGAAAAGGCAGAATTCCTCACTTTAAACAGGTCTCATTTGTCCCCTTTATGTTTATGTTTTTAAGATGGCTAGGTCTGTAAACTGTTCTGTTGTGAGGGGTGCTGGATGAAGGAATGATCTGTTTGCAGATAAGTTTGGGGTTTTTTACTACAGTATTTTCTTCAGGATCTCACACTTGGGAAAACTCACTTTTTATGGAAGATGTAAATGCCTTTTATTTTATTGCAGCCCCCAGCAAGAGTTGGGTTGATTAATATTTGCAAGAAGTGTAAAGATCTGGCTGGGTACTAATGTTCTAACTGAATACACTGTCCTGACAGGCCCAGCCCTATTTGCCTAAGTCAAAGTGATCCACAGATTATTAGAACATGTTGATTTAATCCATGGTATTCCTTGAAAGATTCAAGACCCAAGAAATGTGCTGTCTGCCCTTTTAGCTTAAAAAACCCCTAAGGATTTGTGTAGCCATCTTTTGCCCTTCTGCCTTCAAGATTGTTAAACCAGAAATAAAATTGAGAAATAGCTTGTTAAAACACTGTGAGATAAACTTAAACAATGTCTGCATTTTGTACGTTTAACCTACAGCGTTTATTAATCTTTTGATGTTTTATTGTGGAAGCTGTGTAAACCAAGAGCTGAAGCAGTAGATTATTGTTTTCACTGTTGGGTGTCAATTATTCTTCTCCTTTTCTATTGCTATGCTGTCCAGAAAATGTGACCTGCTGAGCTTGGTCTCAAGGATCTTTGACTTGAGCAAGTAAAGATACAACAGTCTTGTGGTAGAAAAACCCACAAACCTCTTCTCAAGTGTGTTTCATGCTCATAAAACAAGATGATTAGGAAATGAATAGACAATTCAAAAGATGAAACCATAGAAGTAATTTAACCAGTCCAATTGTATGCTTCTTCAGATACAGCTAATGTGTTTCAGTGCCCACTCTAATTTTTTTTTTCTTGGAAGTGTTGGTTTTCTTCTTCCTTACCACCATCTCCAGGCACTATGGCCAAATTTTAGCTAAACTCAGCAGGTGTAGAGATCTCAGTTACTTGAAGTCAAGACACACTGAAAATGGTTGTGTACATGAAGAGACCCAGACTGGTTTGTGCTTAAAGAAAGAGTTGTTGTTCTGCCCCATATCAGGTTACTGACCAGTTGTGTGTGTATTTGGCTGGACAGTTTCCCTGAAGGATTTAAGAGCTCTTACTTAACCCAGCTAAAGGAATGGCGGACATGCTAGGGACTGACTGGCAGGATTTCTTAGTGGAGACATGGTACCAGTTTTTGAGAAAACAGGCTTTGGTAGTCTTCCTGATCACAGACGAGCTTATTATTTGGTGGGAAATGGAGCATATTTACAAAAAGAAAGCATATAGGAAAAAACTTCAACATCTGGGTGCCTATTAATCACTTGTTTTTAAACTTGTTTTCTTCTTACTGTTGTAGAAATCCTCGTTGCCAGCCAACATCTTTCAGGCCACGGTTCTTATTAGTTGAAGATCCAGGGTGTGGGCAGGCTTTTCATCTGGCACCTGCAGTAATCCATGCCCTGGAGAAGTTTCCCGTTTATACACTAGACTTGCCTGCTTTATTTGTTAGCACCACATCCCCAGAAGAAACATGTGCACAGGTATCTTTTTTCTCTTTAATCTGGTAGGACTCATGAACTGAATATAAACTGTATATAAACTAGTGAAATAAGCAAAATTCATTGTTAGTGGAGAAGGCCTGGTTGGAATATGCTGTTATGTTTACTTCTGTCTGGAAATCCACTTTTCTTCTAGATGGGATGATACTGTATAAGGATGTTATACATAGTCATGTTTTCCATTTGAAAGGGAGCAGCGAGGGTGTTGCTAGCAGCTTGGGAAGATGGGGGTTGCTGCTAATAAAGCACTCTGTGGCAAAATATCCTGCTGGTCTGTGGGATACAGGAAGTTTTCATTGCTTCTTAAGGCTCTGTGCTCTCAGTAGATGGCTCTGCATCAGCTTGACAGCATCATGCACTTTCTGAAGCCCTATTTTTTATTTTATTTGTAGGACAGTCAAGGCTTGGGTGGAAAGGGTTTATTTTTTTACATATACAGCTTGTAGTGCTGCAGTACATGCAGTAAAGGAATTAAAATTCATGTAACACTTAGATTTTTACACTGGTGTGCTTTCCATCACTAGGAAAATTAAATATAAGCAGATTAGTGCTGGTTTCTTCTTTTTTAGTTTTAGGCCGGGAATACATGTTGTTGTTTGGCATCACTGTATTAAAATATTTTGACCTTTAGAAGCAGCATTTGAGAGCTGTAGGAGTCAGGACAGACACATTGCATGGCTCATTTGTCACATAGGAGGAGCAGTTTTCCTTTTGTTATGTGATGGTTGCATCTGTGGACATGTAACTACGTGTGTAGTCACTGCCTGGATATACCATGTGCGCTTCCCACCTTCTGACAGGAACTCTCTGAATATTGTTAATCTGAGAGGGCACATGGAGAAATTTGTCACTTCCCTCTGGCAGTAGATGCATGTTGTCTCCTGTGATTGAGGTGCCATCTGTAAACAGTGGCTTGTGCTCTTCCAAAGCTTATCATCTGGTGTGATGGATCCTTTGGTAGTAAGAAGTTGTGATTTAGCTCTTCAGGCAGACAAAAGAATGGTCACCTCTTATAAAATGTGCTTGAAATTATGAATTATAAGCAGGCTTCTCACATAGGTCTTAGTTTGTTGAGTCTGTGCTCCAGTCTGAATTAGGTATGTGCCTGCTCTGAACTGAAACTGGTGTAGTTGCAGTTGTGTGGCAATTTCTCTAGGCTAATACATCTTGATGAAGGATTAGTCTTGTTTTTTGGGCACACCACCAGATTGCCTGATTTCAAAACTACTTAGGTGTAAGAGAACTCCTAAAGAGCCCTCAGCCAGACATTCAGTCTGTTTCTGTCTGTCTAGCCATGTGTGTGCTTGAGTCAAAGTGAAAATTTTACCTTACTCTTAAGGAGCAGTTCACTTATTGGTTTGTCTTGATGTTTTAGCTTCATGGACTCCTATTTCATAAGATAGTTTGACTGATACATAGCTATTTAGTTAGTATCCTGTTCTACAGGATGTAGTTTTCTTACCTGAGTTTCATTTTACCAGTTGATGCGAGAAGCTCAAAGAACAGCACCAAGTATCATTTATGTCCCACAAATCCCTTTGTGGTGGGAGACTGTTGGACCTACAGTGAAAGCTGTTTTTACAACACTACTGCAGAACATTCCAACGTTTGCTCCAGTTCTGCTCCTTGCAACAACTGATGTGAAACATGGAGATCTCCCAGAAGAGGTATTTATCAATACTTTTTTTACTCTTCCTTTTTTGCTTGTTACTGTATAACTCCTTGAAGCATGGGAATACTCTGCCAACAGAATTCATACTGTTATTATTTAGGCACCCAAGCCCAGTCTCTTAAAATTTGCTTAGACAAAACAATGCTGAAAGCTTTTGTTTAAAGTGTTTTCTGAGTAAAAAGATTGACTTCAACGCAACTCTTTCACCCTTCTCACACACTGATGCTTATTAGACAGATGTACAAATTTGCTTCAGGTGATCATTTTGGTGTCTGCAAGATGGTGAGGTGTGTGCTCAGTGAAGAATATACAGTGCTGGAGATGTAGATAGGGAAAAGATTGCTTTACTGAAAAGTGAAAGATGTTTTTACTGAAAAAGTACAGGGGTCACACTGTTACTGATGGAATGTAACTTCAAATTTAAATAACTTCATTAATATTTCAGTTTCTTTTTACATCTAGGTGAAAACTTGACAAATTAGAAAGATAAGGTCCAACTTCCATTTAAGTAACTTGGAAATCAGTTTTTAGTTGTATTCCGTAACAAAATTCAGTAAGACTACATGCTGAGCTTTCTAGACATTTGTGGTGGTACAACTACCACCCCTCCCCTCAGGCTGCACTGGGATTTCAGAAACAACATCAGAGAGTGTTAAAGGAAGGTGTTAAAAATGTGAATATGCTGCTCCGATTATTTTGTCTTGGTAGCAAGTTTTTATGCTGTTAATAAATGCTTTCTAAAATGCAGAATGAAATTACTTCCATACCCTTTGGTAACAGAGATGGAAAAACAGAGTGCAACCTGGAAAATGCAACTTTAGACTCATTTAAATTATCAAAATCAAAATTTTCAAAGCCACCTTACCAAAAAGCTGACATTTGTATGTTGAACCTTGCCCGTTCCCTCCACAGCTTCCATAAAGATTCGAGCTAAAGAACAAAAAGGCAGGTAGATACAAAACAGCTAGCCTTGGAGGTGGTGACTGTCACCTCTTTCTCAGTGGTTTATCACTTTTTTTTCATGGAGCCTAAACTCTAGAAGGTATTATTCCTCAGAGCAGGTGTTTTAATTTGCCAGGCTATGAAAATTTAGCCTTTTAAAGCCAAGAAGATGACTTCGCATAGCTTGTCTTACCCAGGTGAGTATTCAGTTTAGTTTAGAAAGGTACTCACCGTTTTGGAATATAATATAAAACATGTATGTAGCCTTATATCTGAAATACCTTTTCTGCTCATGCTTTAGATAAAAGCTTTGTTTAATAAGGATCATGAAGAAGTTTTCAAAATCCAGTGGCCTACCTGTGCTGAAAGAAGAAGTTTTTTTGAGGACTTAGTTATGAAGCAAGCTGCTGAACCTCCTGCATCAAAAAACAACTCAGGTGAGGATATTCAAAATATTAAACTTTGTTAGCTGTAAGTTAACAGCTAATACAGTGTTTCCTTTGGGGGTAATTTTCTAGCAATTATTTTTCATGTGCTTGTATTTGAGTTAATTAACTAAATTAACTAAAGTTTTCCCATTAATTTAAGCTCGGCGGCCATTGGAAGTTCTGCCTGTAGCACCACCACCTAAGCCCCGACAGCTGACAGAGGAAGAAATAAGACAGCTGGAGGAGCAGGAAGAGGATACATTGCGTGAACTGAGGATTTATTTAAGGGACGTGACTCACAGACTTGTCATTGACAGACGTTTCAGGGCATTCACAAAGCCTGTTGACCCAGAGGAGGTAAATTAGTGTTGATCTGCTATACCATTATAGCTGTGTGTACTCACAATTTCTCTGTGTATGTTACTCAGTGTTAGTGTGTTCTTTCTAGGAAGGTTTATCTTTGTCTTTAGGATCATAGTATAATGAATTTCCAGGAATCAGGAAGTGAATTTTTGTTTTGCTTTTACTTTTTTTGACTCTTTGGGGCACTCAGATGTCTGTTATTTCAGTGTTCACTGAAGTCAATGTGTTCCTCCTAAAACCTCTTTAAAACTTGAGACTATGTCCATTAGAAGGGTCATCCAACAGGGATCATCTAGTTCAAGTGCCAATTATATTAAATGCCAATACAATTTGCTTATGAAAAGGCTTTCATATGTAGGTGTATTACAGCACTAAAAAGCAGACATCTCTCCTTTTTTCTGTAGCTATAAACAGTACTTCTAGGGCTGTTTTAATAAAGCCTAAAGCTCTGTAATTGTCTGTCAATAGTTTCTGCAAGAACAGGAGTAGAAGCAGCAATTTGTCAGATACTCAGATTCTCTTCTCAGGGGCCTTTCCTTGGTATAAGATTAACCATAAAGGCTGTGTGGTTTTTTCCTCCTCCCACACGCTTCTCATTTAAGTCGTTAAATACATGTAAGCTGGGGCACATACTTCCAGGTCAGCTGGAGATTTGAGACAGCTTTGCATTTCCATAAGGTCCTGCTCCCCCAAATTTCCACTGGCTTATTTCTTTTCCTTCTAGTTTGTAGATGTGAATAATCTAAACAAACATAGATGTCCTCATTTAAACTAGTCATCAAGCTCCTTCTATTATCTGAATAAAGAAATTGGCACCTCTGGGTCCAGTTGTCTCATTTTAGGTGCCTAGGACAGGTGCTTCAAAGGTGCAACTCCTGCAGCCTTTTTCTTGCTGCAAACAACAAAGAGAATCTCAGGTGACTTTACTGAGAAAGGTTTCTTTGCTGTTATTTTCTGCAAGGAAGTGAAACTCTGGGAAGTAGTACTCTGGGTGCTAGTTCCCTTCTGTGCCCCACACATTCTTCTGACCTCCCTGCTTTGTTTTCTCCTCGTCTCTTCAAAGTCAGTTGAAATAGCTCTTCTGTTTTCAAGAAACTAATTGGGTAATTTCTGCAGCTTTGGATGTGTCATATTGGGATTTTTAAGAAGTCCTTTATTTGGCTTTATGAAAATAATTACTTTTGGTAGCTGCTATGTTGAATCTCCGAGCACATATATATTTCCTTTGTAGGTACCTGATTACAATGCTGTTATTAAACAACCCATGGACCTCTCCACAGTTCTCTCCAAGATTGACACACACCAGTACCCAACTGCAAGAGACTTTCTTAAAGACATTGATCTAATCTGTAGCAATGCTTTAGAGTACAACCCAGTTAAAGATCCTGGAGGTGAGGATGTGGTTTTATCCCTAATTTGTAAAAATTTTAAATGCATAAGTTGATAAATGTCATCTGTGTACAGTAGATGTGGGATTCGATAATTTAAAAGATCCCCAGGGAGTATTTCTGGCCAAGTTATGAGTGTTGCAGCATCAAATAAACTATTTGGGCATGAAATTGTGATAGACATGTTGACTGGAAACTACTGCTTTTGCTTTAATAATTAACATTTCTGTTGGCATGCTGAAAATATTGACTGAGATAACCTTTCAGAACCTACCTATGACAAGAGCAAAAACATTCTAAGTAAACAAAATAAAGGATCTCGTTGGCTGGTAGAAAGTACTCAATTCTGACTGTGAAATTTCAGATCGTCTCCTTAGGCACAGAGCCTGTGCTTTGAGAGATACTGCCTATTCCATAGTGAGGGAGGAAATGGATGAAGATTTTGAACAACGCTGTCAAGAAATCAAAGAATCTCGTAAGCAAAGAGGTACATTTTTTGACACTGAGGATTTAAAGACTTGTCTCAGTATTTGTAACCAGCCATGCAAGACACAATTCTTTGCTCTCTCTTCTTTATTGCAAGGTTCAGACTGCTCTTTCTCTTACTTCTGTGTAATGCCAAAGGAGGACTCTGTTCCTGGGTGTAAGAAAACAGACCCAAAGTGTAATGAAAACCTGAAGATGCCAGCAGGGCCTGTAGATGCCAGTACCCCCTGCTCTAAAGGCAAGTTGTGTTTTACTCAGACCTTCTTGGAGAAGGTGCTAAAGTCTTTGTTCTTGTGACCTAGCAGGTTCCTGTGATGCCTGGTTCTTCATGCCAGAGGCATTAAATTTTTTAATATGCTGCAAAACATGGGATAAAATCCAGAGGTCATTCATTCAATATGGTTGTAAAGTTCAAGTACAATGGCTGGTTGTCATTGTAAGACACTGCCCTTGGTGGCCCAACTGATATTTAATGGCTCCTACATTGCTACCTCTTAAAGTCAGAAAAGTTGTACATGGCAGTTTCTGAATGCTTACCTAGTTTTTAGTTATATGCAGCACTGTTTTCCCCTTCCCTGCGCCCAAGCATTAAACTCTATGCCACCTCTTACTGTCATTTCCAACTGAAGGGGAAAGGGTTAAAAAAAAGGGGAGCAGTAATTATAGATATGTAAAGGAAAGATCACTATTTTTTTAGTTTTACCATGAGAAAGACATGAAAAAAAAAAAAGGGTCTTGGGTCTTTTTCACTTAAAGCATCTGACATGGTGTGACATGTCCTGGTCTTGCTGGCATGTCTGGGAATTTTGCCACTGTCTTGAACCACAGGCCATGTGTGGTATCCATGAATACAAAGAATGGTGGGGTTTTCTGGAAGGCAAAATGCCAAGTTTGTTTTGAACAAGGTTAACTGAATAAGAAAGCTTGAGGTGTAAATCTCTATGGCTGATGTTTTTCTCCAACAAATATTCCCTTAAAAGTGTCTCTTCAGCTCTTCCCAAGGTGTGTACAACTTGTGAAGTTTACAGATTTAGAGGGCTCATCTCCAAATGCATTTCTGTTGTTCACATATATTAGATCACTTACTAAGTCACCTAATAATCTTACTTTGCAGTAATACTTCCTATCTAAAGTAAGAATTTTGTGTTCATAACATCTTGAAGCTGATAGTTTTGTGAATTAAATTCTGTAGCTGGATTTTTTTAAATCTAGTAGCTAACTGACCCCATTAAATTGCAACTTCTTCTCTAGACACATGTCTAGGGATGGGCAGTGGTATTTGAGCTCGTTTGGTCATTTTCCTTGTCAGTAAAGTAAAAAGAGGATGCTTCTTGTTTTGGATGACTTTTGCTTGTATCTCTTTGTAGATAAGTCAAAAAGAAAACGCAGAAAGAATAGAGAGTCTTCAAGTATTGCAGCAAAGAAGAGGAATGTTCAGTTCAATAAAGAAAATAAAATTCCTGAAGACGAAAATGAAGTAGAGAGTAATGAAGAGTCTAACACAGATTGCGCTGAATTTGCAGCCTCTCAGGATGCTCCTATTGAAGAACATGAAAATGTACTTCAAGAACGACAGAAAAATGGGACAGAAAATGAAAGAGAGAGAGTTCTCCTTGTGGGTAAATCTCCTGGAAAAAAGAGAGAACATTCAGACCTTAGAGAGCAGAATGAGATGCCCGATTGTCAAAAAGCTGGAACTTCTGAAGATGGAGGTTCAAATGGTAAGTGAAAGATCAAACAGGTCATTTACCCCCTTTTTCTTCCTAAGGAGGGATACTCTACTTACCAGGTTTTAGCCTTCTTGATTGCTGTTCTCTGTTGTCTCTCTCAAATCAGTGCACAGTGTTTCTTGTATAATGGTGCTGCCCCTCAAGTTATGCCAGCAAAACTCGTGTATTTCTGCAGCTGCTGGGTTTTTGATTCTGTAGTTTGTTTTTCAAATGGTACCTAACTGAAAAATAATCACTGGCTTTCTTTTATTGCATGAAGATCTTTCCAGCAATAAGAAGCGTAAGCTAAAAAGCTGTACTTCAAGCAGTGTGCATACAGGGTCATGTGTGGAATAGAAAAGTTATGTCCTAGTGTTAGAGTGTAAGATGTGTTTACTAACCTAACTTATTTTGGAATTTTACAGTGCAATGCTGTAATGGCAATGTGATTTTTTTTTTCCTGGTTTTACCCTGCTTTTTTGTCTAGTGCTTTTTTGTGTCCAAGTTTCTAGTTTTTATGGAGCAGTGATTTTTTCCAGAAAGGCGGTAAAAGTGTTAAGCGTTTATCACTGAAAAATGGTAACAGTTGTCTTTGTTATTGCAGAGAAGTTCTCTTTTCCAAGTATAGGATACTTCACTCATACTGTATTCCAGAGAAAGAGAAATCCTGACTTAAGAAATGTCATTCCAGATTTGTGGGTACACCGTATGACTCGTGCGAGATCTTCTCAGGTGGAAGAGAAGCAGCTGGGATGTGTTGGGAAAGCCATGAAAATTGGCACACAGAGAGTGTTTGTGGATTACTGTGAGCTCAAAGTAAGTTTAAATTTTAATTTTGTTGATACCAAACTAGACATTTTCTTGCCACATACAGAGTTGTAAATTAAGTCAGTTGTTAACCAATGCCAATTCAGACCATTTAGGAGAGAGATATATAGCTTGTGAAATAATTCAACCTGTAATGGACTATGACTGTTGTTTCCACAGCTGGTCTTGCTTTTGGTGAACTAGATTTTAGGAGATTCCATTCTCTCCTAATCTTTTAATGTAAAAGTGCTTGTTAGATTTTAAAATAGCCCACTGACAAACTGCTAGTGCTGTTGGTTATTAGTGTCTTGGCAGTCTTTATGATGGACTGGGGGGTTGTTTTGGTTTGCTGTTCGCATGTTTTCATTTATTAGGAACTGGAAGAGTACATTGATTTTTAGCAGAGATTATTTTTAACTTTAAGTTAACAGGCTGACTTAAAGGTCCCTGTATTTTATCCTTTAGTATTTTATCCTTAGTATTTTATCCTTTATCCTGAATAAAATGCTGCTCTTCTCAAAAGCTTTCAAAATCCAGTGATAGAATATTGCATTTGTATAAGTACAGTGTTACAAGGTTTTTCCAGTCCCCTGTAGGAGAGAAGTTGCTATCCTAGGATACAGTTGGAGAAAGGGTCAAAAATGTGCCTAGCTGCAGGGGGTAAAAGGAGTTCCTTTGCATGAATTGGAGAGGGTAGAAGGACCTGGCTTTATTTAGGAGATGTTGCAGTGAGGAGAATTCAGGAAATTGCCCGGTTGAGATCCTGTAGGTGGGTCAAACCAGAGGGGGGCTGCTGTTTACCTGTCATAAGAAATTGAGTGAGAAGAGAGAAATTAACTTTTTAAGACAGGCTTCCTAAGCAAGCAAATTTCTTGGGGTTGTGTTCATAGAATGATGAATATCCTGAGTTGGAAGGGACCTACAAGGATGGAGTCCAACTCCTGGCCCTGCACAGGGCACCCCCAACAATCCTGCCATGTGCATGAGAGCATCGTCTAAATGTTTCTTGAGCTCTGTCAAGCTTGGTGCTGTGGCCACTTTCCTGGGGAGCCTGTTCTGCTGCCTGACCACCCTCTGGGTGAAGAACTGCTTCCCTGTATCCAACCTAAATTCCCCGACACAGCTTCATGCTCTTCCCTCAGGTCCCTGTCAGTGGTCTCCAATGAGCAGAGATGGATCAGTGCCTGCTCCTCCACTTCCCCTTGTGAGGAAGCTGTTGTTCATGTCTGCCTGTTTAGAGGATCCACATAGGTTTCTCTAGAGTCAGGGTGCCAACAGCCTGTGCTCTGAAGGTACTGCCCACTGGAGAAGTGGTACAGTAGAGGCCTTACAGATGTTTCAGCTGTGAGGACAGAGCTACAGTCATGAAATCCATCTTTTAGAAAACTTGATTCCATATCATGGGTTCCACTGGAGCTTGCTGCTTGTGTCAGAGAGCCTCTTTGGAACTCACTTGCAGACAATAAGCTGGGTGAACCTCCAAACTGTAAGGTGCTTGGTTTTGTTTGGGCTGGTTTTTTTGTTTAGGGTTTTGGGGTTTTTTTGTTTATTTGCTTGGTAATAGGCTTAGAACTTGATGGACACACACAAGAGTGTGCAGTCACTTATGTGGCAGCAATTAAAAAGTTTCACACTGGAAGTTGGCCATACACCTGTGCCATGTCCTACCTTTTCTGTTTGTGGCTTATCTTGTGCTATTCTAAACTCTGGTTTCCATTTTTTTTCTTCAGCAAGTGTTGCATTCTATTGCCGTGGTAACTGAGAACGTCAGTATATTTCGCATGGAAAAACTATATGCTGTCCTTAGCCAGTGCATTTACCAACATCGGGAAGATGGTGACAAAAACGAATTAGTGAAGGTAACTTTTTTTGTCTTGTAGCACTTTCTGTCACTGTTACAGGTGTGTGTGTGTGTGTGTTCTATGCATATGTATGTGTGCCCTGTGAACATCATGGTTATTTAGCATTACTCACTGCTGCTTAGTTGCCTGTGTTACAAGATTTGTTCATTACAGTCTGGAAGACATTTATCCATATTGCAAAACCATTGTTGCATTTGGCTTAGTTGTTGGCAGTTTCAGCAGGAAAAGGCTTGAAGATGATGGCTCCCCCCCCCAGAGCCCTCTCAAAGCAGTTAACCTCAGTCTGTCACTACTCCAACTCCAGAACCTTTTCAGTGCTGGGGGTGCTGTGAAAGAAGGGTGCTTTTCTCAGTCTGTCACTTCCTCGTTCTCCTCTTGCGGGCAGTCACACATGGTAACACTTGTATAGTAGTCATTCCATTCTTGAAAAGAAACTAAGTATGAGGCATAACAAGAATAAGACACTTCAGCCTCACCAGACTTTCTTTTTAACTAGCATGGCTCAAGCATCTTTAATTTCATAGCTGGGGAGCTTCCTGCCTATAAAGGTTTAATGCTAACTACAAATTCTGTAATCTCTTCCTCTAAGAGAGGATTTCCAAATTGTCAGAACTTGGCAGAAATATTCCACAGGAACCCATTTTCTCAGTCTGACATTGCCAGTGTTGAGTTGATTTAGGTAGGTTGGATACTCAGTCTTCGGCTTCAAGGTCCTTGAATCCATTTGTCTTTCAAGTGGTCATGCTTAAGAATAGATAAAATTCTTTGTGTCTCAGTCTTCCTTAAAAAACCCAGGGTCTGGTTTTTCTCTTTTCTTGGGTCCTGGTCATCTTGATCTCTTCTTCCACATCTGATAAAGAGTCAGATCAAATGCTCTTGCTCTGACTGTGCAACAGTGAGGATTATTTGGATTCTGGGATGCCATTCCTGAAAAATGTACCTTTCTCTTACCTATCATAATGACAGGTTGTAGCATGAGAAGGGATTTGTTTGTTGTCTTGGGGCTTGTGAGCTTTTGTGACAGAACTTGGTTTCTTTGTTAGTTTTCTACTTCTTTGAGCTTTAACCAAAGAATATCTCCTATTCAGAGGGACTGCACAAGTCAGTCCAGGAGTAAGTTCTACTGTATGAAGACAAAAACTTTAACAAGTATTTATTCAGAGTGCAGAAAAGAACAGTTCAGCTTTTCGTTGTGGCTCTTTGGGAACTGTCTCCTCTCTATCAATGGTGCTTTCACCAGTTAGAGATCCATAGTCCCTTGATACAGATCCCTGCAGTCTTTCTAGCCTACTCTCTATTTTGGGTGCATAGGGATGTGTCGGAGCCAGTGAGTATAGAACAGCAGCGATGGTGGTAGCACATGTATTGGCTAGATCATTACTAACAATTGTATGCACAGATTCTTGCTTCTTTTGATGAAGAAGTCAACAGGGTTCTTAAGTTTGTATTCACACTGACTTCTAATTTGTCTTTTTTTTCTTCTTAGGCAATGAAGAAAGAAATTACAGCCTTCAGTTATCCATGATACTTGATTTCAGCACACTTGGCACACTGTAATGTTTTCTTTTTATTGCATGCTGTTTTTCTTTGCATAGTTCAATAAATACTAGGTCTACATATATATTTATACAAATATATCTTAAAATTTATTAAGACAGGTCAAATAAAGTCATTTAATGACTTTCATTTGATATTTCCTTTCTTGATATGTATATTTTAATGTGACGTACTGCTGTGATTGCCTTTGGAACTCAGCAGATCTGAATAGATAATTTCAGTACCTCTCTTTAAAAGAAAACCTAACTTGAAACAAAGCAAGATTTACTACTGTAACTTTCTAAGGTAAAGTTTAATTGTAATAATGACAATCTTAATACTGGAGAAAAACATTTTAATACAAATTGTTAGTTCATCAGGTGGCTTGTAGTTGAGCTCAGTTGTAAATAGTTTTCTAGTTACTCGGGAAGAATTATATCTGATTATTACATTAAAGTGAATATATTGTTGGCGATAAATATATTGAAGTAAAAGCAAAGCAGTACCCTGTTTTGAAGAAGTATTTCTCTTCAAATCTGCAGAGAGAATTTATCTGTTAATTTGATAGTTATTTAAAAAAAAAGAGAATAAGACAAAGGTTAACTATATGAGAATTAAAAGTTTATATAAATGGTGATAAAATGTGTCATGACCCTTTGCTCTTCTGTTCTGTCACCTCACACACACAATGTGTGGAGATACTGAATGCTGAACTGTGCAATCCCTCTTTGTGTTTGGTTTCTTACCTCTGTCAGTAGTGTTCTCTTTTTGTGTCCTTCTACTGTGTTTGTTCAAACATTGGTGTGCTATGCAGATTTTTTTTCCTCTGTATTGCTTGGTGGGTATTAATAAAAAATTCATCTTTTTAGTGGTGAGTTGTCTGCTCTGTTTTAATCACAGAACACTTTTGGTCATTAATAATCTTGCACTTGAGACACCAGCACAAATACTATGATTTTAAAGTAAGAACTGCATGTGCTCAGCTTCTTCTCCACTCAGTATATGGATTATACAGCAAAGACAAGCTCAGGAGAAAGAAAAAAATTATATTGAAAATTTACATTGTAATGTAATTTATGACATTGGAAATGTAATAAATGAACTAATGTCCTTAACTTGATCTCCTCCTTGGCTGCCATCACCAATTTCAATGTGACTGGGGGCAGGCAGCTTGCTGAATGCATCCCCTAAGAGCACTGGTTCAGAAAACTGAACAGGAGTGACAGTGTGAAATTGAGGAACCAGAACTACTCCTGAGACCTTCTGTTTTGAGCAAATGTCTTCCTGCCTCTAGTCTCGACAGGATCCTGTACCTAGGCAGATTTAAAAAAATGTTTCCAAGTGTGTAAATCTTCTGTGACAACCGTTCTCAGGTGAAGAGTTCCCACACACCACATCTTTCTTTTTTCTTTCTCAGGGAAACCATCATATATTACTATCTGACCCAAAAGAGCACACACTAATGAGAAAAAGAGTATAGGGAAACAACGTTTTTGGTAAGTGTCCAGTGAGAGTTAAACCCAAATATTGGTTGAAATATTTTATATGTACTAAAGGGAGAGATCTCCTTTCTCCAAGTTCTCTAACTAACAAAAAAACCCCAACAACCCAAGGGGTGGGAAGTGTCTTTTTCTTCAGAGCTGCTACTTCTGTCTTCACTCGCCTGCTTTGGGTCTCGGTACCCTGCGGCCGTGTTCTCCCGCGGCGCCAGCTCAGGGCGGGAGTGCCAGGATAACCCTTCCCAGGCTGGGGGTGACGCTGTCCCTACAGCCCGTCCCGGGCGCGGCGGTAGGGCCGAGCGCGGAGCCTAAGTTTGCCAGTGAAGGAGCGGCTGCGGGGGCGCGGCTGCCGCCCGGGAGCTCCGACCCCGCCGCCCCCGCTCCTCCCCGCCTGGCCGAGGAGCCGCCGGTGTCCCCGGGCTGCGGCGCTGCGGTGCCGGGGCAGCCCCCGCGCCCGGTGTCCGCCGCCTGACGGGCGGGGCGGCGGGAGCGGCTCCGCCCCCGCTCGCTGCCAGGTCGGCTGAGGCAGCGGCCGCGCTGTCCGCGCTCGCCGCGCTCCCGCCCCGGGGCAGCGCCGCGCCGGGACGATGCGAGTGGGCGCCGCGGGGCGAGGCGAGGGCGCGGGCGGCCGCGGCGTTGGGAGCTCCCGGCCCATCCGCCGCCCCCCCGCCCCGAAAGAAGTGCAGTAGTTTGTGAAGCGCAAGATGGCGGCGCGGCCGTGAGCGCAGGCGGCGGGCGGGCGGTGGTGCGGGCTGAGGGGGCGAGGCGGAGCGGCGCCGGCAGGTAGGGACTCGCTGAGGGGGGCTCTCGGAGGCGGGAGGGCGACCCCGCTGCCTGGGGAGGCGCGCCCTGCCCCCGCCCCCGCTTCCCCCGGGAGCGGGCCGGGCGCTCCCCCGGCGGGGACGGGACAGCGCCGCCGCCCCGGAGCGAGGGCGGCTCCCGGCCAGCGGGGGCGGGCGGGCCGGGGCTGGCGGGGACGGCGCCCGCGGGGTGGGCGCGGTGGGGCGGCCGCGCCCCGCCCGCCTCCCCATTGTCTGGCGGCAGCGCTGCCCCCGCGGCCGGGGGTCATCGCCCGTCGGGGGTGGCGGGCTCTGGGCGGGCTGGGGGAGGCAGAGCCGTGGCATCCCTTGGAAGTGGACTGTGCGTGCCCCCCCGACCCGGTCCGCACTGGGGTCAAACCCCTCCGAGCCCGAGGACGGGCTCCTCTCCCTTTTCGTCCTTCCTCCGCGCGGTGCCGGGAGCCTGTGCGGGGCATTGCTCGCCACAGGGCGGAGGAAAATCCGTCTGACTCGTCAGTCAGGAGAATCAAGAAGTTCAATCCCGATGCGCCCAGACGAGTTGGCGAGTTCCCGCCTGGTGTCACCGCTGGCGCTCAGGCGGACGAACGGACTGACAGACTGACGGCAGGCAAGGAGCCATGAAGTTCTGGCTCCAGAGTTGTCTTGCATCCCGTGGCGTTGCGGTGCGGGGGCGAGCGTAGAGGAACAGTACGGTGTATGTGCAGGCAAAGTTGGGGAAGATGTCTGGTTTACTCCTTTGGGGGTGCCTGGGTTTTGGGGTACGTTCTGATGCTCAGCTCTCCCCTGTACCAGGATGTGCAGCACTGGAAACCAACACCGACTTCAATAAACCATGTAATGGAGGCAGTTCTGGATCTCTGAAAGGGCTCAAGAGTATCTGCAATAGTGAATGTTATCTGGTAGGTACTTGCACTTTATTTCTGAGCTGCTTGGTAGGTTCAACAGTTAATGGAAAGATGGAGAAGTTTACTGTGTACAAAGTGTCATGTAAAATAGTGAAGGCTGAGATGTCTCAGTCTGCAAGCTGGCATAGGTGCCACTTATTTTTAAAATAAGACGTATACAGAGTATACTGAGCATTTCAAAGTACATAAAAACATTGTGTAAATGAAAAGTGGATTTTGTTATGAAACTTGTTACATGGAAACAAATATTCCCTCAAACATAGGAATGAGAGAGGAATTTTAAAACCTGTGCTGTTGGTTTTCACCAGCAGTCTGGTTTTTTGTTTTTGTTCAGAAGGATTTCATGCCAAAAAAAAGACAGCTTGGGAGAACTTACAGAAACCCTGTTTAAAACAACCTGTGTGATGCAGACTAGAGGACTGCCCTGAATTAAGACCTCTTGGAGCAAAAACGCATCATTTAGAAACCCTTTTGTTACTTTCTTTAAACATTGCCAGCAAGGCAGTCTATTTCTCTGATGTTGTTAAATGAATTCCCCTGAGCGGATTAGAAGTAGATGCCATTTTGTGTAACTGAAATTATTTGCTTTTAAGTTTAGGCTAGTGGTTCTTGTATCTTTGCTGGACTGAAAAGCCCTCTGCTACCACATTTGGATAATAGTGTGTATGTTTACTGTGATTGTCCCCCAACCTTTGTAAAACAGTACTTCGAGGCAGAGCTTTCCTTTGGGAGGCTTACTTTTCTACTTCCCTAATGTTTCTTGTGGCTCTCTTCTGGATTATTTCCTCTCTTGCAACACCTCTCTTGATATGAGTGCTTTTAGCTGGATCCAGTGTCCTGATATCTAGTCTTAATTGCTGTCATTTATAACGGTTGTTTATTACAGGAATAGACAATATTTATCACAAAGTTTTTCACAATACTTACTGTTGGAGACTTAGAGCTATGTATTGAACAATTCTCCCTTTTGTAGATTCTCCATACCGAAGAATTTCTATCAAATAATGGATGTTGTAATATTGCTAGGATTCCTTTTGTTCCTAATGTATTCAGAAGGCTGTTGCTTGTGTCTTTTGCTTCACTGGGCCGTTTGTAGCATTTTAGTTAAGCTTGTTGCTATCGCTGAGATTTTCCCCCTGAGATTTTCCACCATTTGTTTATATGTAGTCTGAGGGAAAGGTTTAAATTTTGGGTTAACTTTCTCATTTAGTTGTGATCGGTGACCCATTTGTTTGTGTGTAACTTTAGAAGAGTCTTGTTTGAAAAACAGTTATTCATCTTTGAAGTCAGATTATTTCCTTAAGTCTGAGTTCAGGATTTTTTGCAGCTTTACGAAGCTGGAACTTTTAAAGATTCAAGTACACATAACTCATGGCTTTTTCTGCTTGCAAATAATAAATACGACCAGAACACTTGTAACAAAGCTATGGCTAATCTTTATCTTGGTGATCAGTTTCTCTTTACCTATCAAAACTGAGGTCTAGTAAAGATTTCACAGTATTAAACTCAGTGTTTTTATGTTTTCTAATTTTTATAAATCCCGACCTTACTGTAAAATTTTCAGAACAATCAGTGTCTGTTAAAATCCTGTGTGATAACCGTTTTGGGGTCATGGCATGAGGGAATGTTCTGAACATTTTTAGCTGAGTGCATGGACATGCGGTTCTCTTCTGTGTATTAATGGTCAATATTCCCTCTCCTTGTGCTTTAGATGCGGGATCATTGATCCATAAATGCCCAAGATGGTTTGCCTCTGAGTCATCAGGAACTTGTAAACAAGTGATGCCATTTTCAGTATAGTCCCATTTTCCCTTTTGTTTGCTTCCTATTTCCTAAATAGGCAGCAATACTGATTGTAGCGTTCTGCTTGTGTAGTTCTCCACTACCTGTCAGCAGCATCGCCTTTGCTGACTATACACCTATAAGAATACAATTTTCTGTTATTTAAATTTCTAATATTGCCAAATTAGGCATTAAAGGGATGTGACTACTTACATTTTCAGCATTATTAGTTCTGTTAATTCAAATTTAGTCTTTCATTCCAATTCATCTTTCCTCTTTTTTCCTTTTTTTCATGGCTAGTTGAGGACTTTCCCAAATAGTCAAACCATTTTGCTGCATAAACAGTTCTTTCTTTTTTTGTGGAGGTGGAAGCCACCAAAATGATACATTTCCTTATCCTGTACCAACCAGATGACATTTCATAATTTTGTGCCTTGCACCACTTTTCACTGATGGTTCATTTCCAGTTCTGTGCTCTTTCTGTCAAGGAACTGGACGGAATTTCAGGGGATCCACTCAGGTCTTTTTCATATCCTTCGGAGTTCGGTGGACTGTAGTGTATTTCTCAGAACAGTGCCTCTACTATCAGTGGATTCTTTCTAACCAGCTTCAGGGATCAGCCCAAACTGAGCAAAAGTTGTCTGTTGTCACTTGTTAGAAGATGTGTACCACTCTTTTATCCTTAAGAGCTTTGAGATCATAATCAATGTTACAGTTCAGTATAATTCACTGTAAAAGAGTATCATCTAAAGGGGCCGAAAGTAGCGTACATTTCTTATACCATTAAAATTATCAGAAGACACATTGTCACACTAAAGCACAGAAGACAGGAAAATTGCTGATGACTGAAGGAGGAACGGATGTAGTGTGATTGGAGAACCTTTAGGAAAAACTGTAAAGTACTTGCAATATGCTACTTTTTGCACTCCTTGAAAGATTTCGAAGTAGCAAAGAACTTAATGTTGCAAACATTCTTTAGCGTAACCTCTGCTTGTGCCTGACAGGTCTAAAGGAACTTTATATATTCTACTTCAAAAGAACAGGTTTCCGCGTGGTGTTTGGAGCCATTTAAGAAAGTGGCTTTGGTGTTCTAGATTCACTTCATGCGATTTGGCCTTCTCTGGTGGTGTTTTGCAATATGCTGCTCACCTTCCTGGTCTGATGGTCTCAGTAGGATTTCACATGCTTCGAGGGGACCCACAGTTTGAAGCCATTGCGCAAGCAAGACTTGAAGGCTGACAGTTCTGTTTAAAGAGTGGGCAGACAGAGCTGTGCAATGAGGCGCGTGTAACGCCAGCCCTTGCTGCTTGGCAAAGCCTGCGTCGTTCTGTGAGCGCCAAATTCACCCCACCAGACAGAAGGATAGAAATGAGCTTTTGAACTTTCTAATGATTATGGTAAAAGCTCCACATGTTCAGCACTGTGAATCTTCAAAGCATCTTCGAACGACATTTATTAGATGGAAAATAGCTGTTAGCTCACAATGAATTCTGTTATTTGGGCAATCAAAGAGATTTTAGGGCTTGAGTCATTGGTTATAGGTTAGAACTGTGATTATTTTAACATTGTTTTAGCTTTGAAAGGTGCTAAGAACTTCACAGATGGAAATGCATGTTTGTATAGTCCAAGGCAATCTTGGTAGAGGTGTCTAAGCTTGCCTTTCCTAAAGCTATGAAATAGATTAACATACACAAAATATGGTACTAATGTGATTACTTTCCTCCCTGTGTTACAATGGAAAGACTTGGTTTGTATGTCAAAATGCTGTTGATTTTAAAACTCTTCTCCTGGCTCTGTGCATGGGTTAATGCTCTGTCTTGGTAATCAGATGGTTGAGATCTAGGAATGTTGTATGTCCAGAAAAGAGTAAAGGGGAAACAGTGGGGAAGGAGTCAGGAAAGAGCAGTTATTACTACCTGACTGTAGAAGACTGGAAGTACAATGTTAGTTATAGTTGTGTGCTTCCTCAAAAACTCCAGATTTCTAGTTAATCTTTAGAATACCTTCAAAGTAGAAAGTTACTGCCTTTTTATACATGGATCAGATGCCTTCAGCAAATCAGTGAGAGCTGAGAGTACTCTGCAAATCCAAGTTTTATCAGGAGGAGTTGGGCACTTGGCAGCAGTTTCCAAGTGAGTTAGATGGAGCAGGCATGAAAGCTCAGGGGTTTCTGTTTCTCAGCAGGATTTTCAGCAAGGTGAAGTGCATCTGTAGATTCCGTGGAATTTTTGGAGCGTTTAGCACTGCACAATGTTCACCCTTGTTTGCTATGTTAAATACTTAATGGCTCTCTGTCCTGCAAACTTCTCAGGGGGGATCTGGTCTGACAAAAGGTTCACCACACCTGGAGTGTCATATGAGTTTGGGTTTTTTGTTCATGGATCAATTTGAGGAATTGATGCCCATACAAGATCCCTTGCTGGCATTGTAGGTATCTGCTTAAATATAATGCAAACACAGACAACTTCACTACTTGTAGCTTATAAGCATTTTCCAAATTTGACTTCTTAATACATTTTACTTAAATTTGTTGGTGAATAGTGAACTATTTTTTTTTTATTGCATTAAAAGAAGTAATTTAGCAGGGAAGAAACTACTTTTGGCAAGGGTTTTTTTGTGAGATGCCTACAACTTTGGGTGTTTTATCAGTCCAAAACCATTCATTTTAGCTCTCATTCTTGATAAGTAGCTTTTTTTTTTTAATCTCTCTGTTTCCTGGGTTCCTCCAGGGAAAATGTAAGGCCTTGCTAATATCAGCTGTTTGTTTCTTTAGGGGGAAAGGAGGGAAGAGATGGGAGAAAAGAGTAATATTGAAGAAAAGTAAGTTTACTCTTTCTACACATAGTAAAGAAATAGTAACAAGCACGCGTCCTTAGAAAGAGACATTAATCATTGTACGTAATGTCCAGAGAGGGACAAGTTTTACATCACTGTGTGCACTGAAATTATAGTTCAGATTCTTTTGTTTTAAAAGCTTTCCAGTATATTAATATTTGCATGGATGATGACAAGGAGTGGGGAATACTTTGACTGCAGTTTAAGCCAGATGCGTATGGGTACAAGGTAGTTCTAAGGGCAGAATTTGCAACTATATGCTGCTTTATATGAGTGAATATCCTATTTGCAGATGTAGTGCTCAGTTACAGATAGTAATTACTATCTGTGAATTACTGAACAGGAGCCGTCTTCTTCACCAGGCAGTGTTTAAGCCCTGTTGCTGCAGAGAGCTAGCGAGAGAGAGACAGGCTGAGGGTGAGAGCTCACTGGAGGTTTGGGACTGAAGATTGCTTTACACCAGAGTAGGTTCTTCAGCACTACTTTGTGTGGAAAGATTCAGTCATTTCCACCCAAAGCTCAGTCAGCCATTTCATCTTGAGATACCCCGCCCTCTGAAACAAATATTAAAAAGAAAATGTAGGTTTTGGCCCATGCATATCCCAGTAATTTCCACTGATTAAGTTGATGCTTGTAATTGGGGTCTAGACAGGCTGTGTTTTGCAGAATATAAGTATCTTTTTAAAATTTCTGTTGAGAGTGTTACAAGATTTATATAATCCCTTTGATATTATATTTAACCGAATAACAGCTTGAAAATGAAAGAGTTTGTTTAGTTTACCTTTGTCCTAGATTCAGTTTTAATATCTAATGTTTAAATGGAGGGGGGATTGATATTTATTCTTAATGATTCGTTCTGTCTCAAAGCACAGTGGTTTCTAGTTGTGTGCTGCCTTTCCCACTGGGGGATGCAAACAAAAGAACAATAATTTCAGACTCCTCCTTCAGTTTCCAAGAGAACCTTAGCTGCTCAGGGATAGCTTTGAATTTTAAAAGCATCTTTCTTCCAAATTATGTATTGATTGCACACAAAATAGCAGTGCTCTGATGTGCAATTTAAAACAAATGCATGATGGTGCTCATTTGCTTTTAGTGCTTCTTTTTCCAGCAGAAAAACAAAAAGGGGATTCTGTTCCCATAAACCAGTCTTGCAAAATCCTTACAAACATTTATTAGTCTAGACACAAAATATTCTCACCCAGCCTCAGCTTGACGATGATTAAAAAAAAAAAAAAAGGCAAAAAAGCAAGCTAATATTGTACTTGGCTGTCAAAAAAGGAAAAGAAGGAAAAAAAGAAAAAGCTTGCCCCAGGCTAGTGAACCAGTAACATTTTGCTGGGGCTGCCTACAACAACAGATGCATCTAATTCCCATGGGGTTTCCAGGCCTGCCTATTCTCGATGCTAAACTTGGACACTCTTACAAACATTCTCTTTGAGTACCACAGGCCAGTCGTATCCTGGGCTCTTCTGATTTGGTTGATTTAATAATGATACCAGACATGTTTGTCTTACCTCTCCTGACCACTCTTTGTATTACCCCATCTCCTACAGATATCATTTAACTAATGCATTAATTCAAAAATAGTCCTAATGGATGGAACCTGGAATAATGGAAATAGGTGACTTGATCACAGCTTGAATCTGAACGTAGGGAACCCTGATATAAATGATTTCTCCTAATCCTAATTAGGATTTCTCCTAATCTTGATTTGAATTTATGCTTTTGATAACTTTCATAAATGGCAAGTGATTCTCATTGTTTGATATTGTGGTAGTTTGCTGAGGTTTTTTTGTAAAGGGATAAATTATATCAGGGATTGTTACTTTATCTCAACATGCTCTCAGAGTATTAGTTTTTACTTCAGTTATTTTCCTAGAAAACAGTGTATTATGCATATCTTGTTTTTCAGTTAATGATTAGTTCCTGTTATTCCAAATTTATGTCAAACTACATTTGATTGGAAATTAAAATTTTAATTTAAAATGCACCTAAATGGCATAACGTGTCTGTATTATTAAACTACTGTAAATATGTAGCATATCTAAGAATACATGTATACAAACATGACTTTTTATTTTAAACCTACTGATTTGCGATACAAAATATGATAACTTTTTTATACTCCCTAGATTAAATTTATTGTTTCTGTGATGATGTATCCATGTCTGTTAAGATTTTAGCCCTGGCAGAACTTACCCTTAAGCCTGAATTGGACATATTACACAGAAAAAAAACTGTCCGGCTTTTTAAAGTTTGAGGCAGGAAGTTTTGTTGTTCAGGAAGTAATTTCTACCTTCACTCAGTGCAGATGTCTACAAAGTGAATTTCTGTGTATAAGGTTAGTAATTAACTGCCAATAATTCAGCATTTTCACTGAGAATTTCCAACTTAGTTAAGTTAAAAAGTAACAATATGAACTAAAACTATCTGTTATAATACTGATTTTTTTAAAGTCCTTTTATTCCATTAATAAAAACTGAGCTGTTTACAGTTGTAACAGAACTCAGCAGTACTGTCTGGTTTAGTGTCAGTAAATAAGATCGGTGTTTCTCATATGAGGGAATGTGTTCAGTGTGTTCTTGAAACATTAATGTAAATGAACAAAATCTTTCTGATTAAAACTTAAGAGTCTAAATAATAGGTGGTTTAGACATAATACCGATTCTTCTCTTCCTTTCCCCCTGTCGCGGGTTGGGTTTGTAACCGGGCAGAAACACCAATTTAGTGTAGAGGTTTGGTCTAAAATACTCATGCTAACCTATGACACCCCCCAACTCTCATGCTGTTTTGTACTGTGTAATGTTTTTCAGGCTTTTCTGTTACCTCTTACATATGTTTTTAGCAACACATACAGTATTTCTTAAAAAAATTTTACTGCTCATTCTCATTTAAATCAGTGAGAGTATGATGTTGATCCTAGGATATTTATGAAGCTTTAAGCTACCTATATTTTTTAAAATAGAAGTAATCAATTTTTTGGATGGTGTTTAAATCTAATGAAAAAAAGGAAAAAGAAACTCCACAACTATTAATTTTAAGTATAGTGTTTTAGTCAACTCCAGATTTTCCACTTACATCATGTTGTGCTAATTTTCCACCATTATACTTGAGAGACACAAAGTGAAAGTGGGCAGTCTGTTTTCAGTGATTTGCTCTCTTACTTCCCTGCCAGGACTGAACATTGGAGGTTTGTGTTTCTCCTGCAGGAGTGGCTCACATGACAGGTAGCTCCAGCAGAGCAGAGCAGGGCTCCAGCTTTCCTCAGCCAGTGGCTCCCAAACTGGGGATTGTCCTCTCCAGGGCTCTGAGCAGTGATGAGAGGGGTCACGTCTGGCACAGAGTAAGTCACAGAGGTCAGGTTCACAATCAAAGTTTAGGGCATTAGCCTGGGAAACAGCGGAACAGGGAACCAGCCTGGTGAAAGACTTGTTGACCCTTTGCTGCTGCATTGAAGGCCTTTGTTCAGGTGAGCTGGGAGCAGCGTGAAGAGTGCTGGGTGCCAGGTCAAGCAGTACCTATGAAGTGGAGCCTGTGAAACATGGTAACTGTGAGTCTCCTGTTCCCTGTGCCATGGGCCAAGAGACTTGTTCTGATTTGCTGACTCTTCAGGACTCTTCATTACCCCATGCTAACTCGAGTACACAGTCATCTCTCCAACTTCTGCAGTGACTGTACTTCAAATTCAGCTTTCCAATCTACACATTGTACTTGAAAGCCTTTGTAGTCCCCTGTCTTTCACCCTTTTTGTCACTGGACTGATAGGCAGCAAACAATGTTTATCCACTCTGTGGATGAATGATGGGGGCGTGGGGTGGGGGGTGAGAGAATTGGTCTTGTCACACATAGAATAAGACGTTATCTCCCACAGAAATCAGCAGGAGTATCTAAGGAATACAGTACAGTACTCAGCAGGGGCATGGAGTCACGTCACTGTTGCAAATAAAAATGCTTTGCTTTTCACAAAGGTTAACTTGGTACACAGTGGTATTTTACTAGATAATTGAGACCTGCAGAGAGTGTTTATGCAGGCAGCTTGGACTGTCCTCTTTTTTCTTTTTTATATGCTCAAACATCTCAAAATCCTGAGGAGAAACATTAGAGTAGAAGAGACTTTTGAAGATTGTCTAGTTCAGCCTTCTGCTCAAAGCAAAGTTTTCTGTGATGGTCGATAGGGTTGATTCAGGGTCTTAGCAAGTCTTTAAAACTTGCAAGAATGGAAATTCCTTAGAAGTTCCAGGCAGATTTTTACAAACTCTCCAGACAACTGGTTATAATTCCTCACCAGTGCTGAAGTGCTGTTGCTCCACCATCACTCTGCCCCTAAAGTCATCTGCAGCATAGAGTATGTTGGTGTTGCAAGGAAAGGCAAGCCTGAGATAGCTTGATTGTCGCACCCTGGGCCTGGCAGTAGTGTAGTGCTGCACTGGGAATACTTGCAGTTAGACCAAGTGCTCTGAATACAGAGAGGGGAACTTACATGTTGTATTTTCACTTGTTAATCTGCTGCTCCATGAGCAGCATTGTTTGGATCAGGTCAGAGGATAACATCACGGAGAACTTCTGTAAGATCAGCTGTGCTTGCAAGCATGAACATAAAATTCTTCTGCATTTTTCCAGTATGGAGAGGTCTGTCAGTAGGGACTAGGTCAATTCTTTGTTTTGTCTGTTCTTAATTTATGTGATTCAGTTTACAATTGTAAAGCTATTATATGACACTGGAAACATTCTGGAGCACCTTAAAAAGAACTTTATAAAATACCAGCTCTGAAGTCAAATTTTTTGCATCCAAAGTGGAGATGTAAATCATGTGCCGCTGAACATTAAGGACTTTTTATGCATTCTGCACTCCTTGACCTTCTCACAAAGTGGGAGCAGACCTGCAAGGCTGGGGGAGCCTTTATGGAGGACATGGGGTGGGAAGCAGGTGGATCCAAGGCACACAGGAAAGGTTCTGAGCAAGCACATTTGAGCAAAAGCTCATAGTGGACCAAGTAGTAGAGGAGGCTCTAAAGAGCAGTTGAAGCCTTGAAAATGTGCCTTATAGTCTTCATCTTGACATGGCATTACCTAGGTCCATGCAGTAGAACTGATCTTTTTTGCTTTTCAATTGACACTCCAAGTCCTTGCTTTGTCCTTATTCATAAAACAGTGGTTAATACAAGCACTGGATTTATACATTTGTTTCAAGTATTTTGGGATCCTTTACAAGTTACTTCAATTATGGGTCTGTGTTCTGGTGTATGCAAGTCTGTGTGCATATGTGGAGCACACAGCAGTGTGTATTAGTGTCACCTGATCAGTTCACTCAAAGTCCTTGTTTTCAGTTTCTTATGATGGTTGAAATGAGAATTTCTCACATTGTTTCTGTCTTGAGGCTGCTTTTGTTCTCTGTTCATTGAGGTTTGGGGGAACATTAGCTGGTTCAAGAGTAAAATTAACAGAGTGAGGAGGGAAGCAAGGAGAGGAAGACAGGCAATCTTCATGTAAAAGCCATATTATCTTTCTTTTTCTGAGCAGCTCTGTGCCTCAGGGATTTGACATAGGAACTTGAAATTTGGCAAGGATCTGGCCTCGAGGTCTGAGAAACGCATTCCGCTGTTTAAAAAAAAAAGAGAAAGTAGAACTGTGAGTCATAATGTGTCACTACCTTTTTGTACCCAAGGTAGAATTTGCAGGATGTTCTATTACCTGCTCTTGATCATGCTTTTATGCCTGTCGTGCACATCTGCAGACTGCTTTAAACCACCTATATTTAATGGCTTCTTCCTTCTCTATCTGTCCAGGTTCTTGTATTGTCATGCATCAGGGTAGTCCTTAACCTGCTGCTGCTCCTTGGGCTTCTGCAAATGCCACAGGCCTAGCAGAAGGTATAAAAGCATTGGGAGCTGGTAAGCCCTGAGACCCAGTCCTACTTTTAAAGGGTAGAGTGCTACTAATACTCTTAATTGCTTTTGAGAAGTACCATTTTAACAGTGACAGCCAAATATTAATGAAAGCAGAAAGCAGCCGATATGAAATCTGGTTTCCAGTGTGACGAGGGCGTTTACGGTTTGTCGGAATCAGTGGAGGAGGGGGAGAGGAAAGCGAGACAATCTGTGCTGGGCTGTGTCACCTCGAAATCGCGGGGGTTCCTGTACAGCACCAGGGATGACTAGGGAATGAGTCGGGCTATCTAGCGAGGAGACCATCTGTAGGACTGCAGCTTGGGTCTCTGGAGAAGCTGAAAGGTGTCTAGGGACATGAACTCCAGAAGTTGAAGGAAGGCCTTGTACTTGCAGCACTGGACTAGGGCCTGGGAAAATTAATGTCTCTTGAAATTTTTCATCTGGCAGAAAAAAAAAAGCAGAATCAAGTTGAAAGGAACATTTTGTGAAGTCATATGTGTGCCAGATTGTTTCATTTTAAAGAAAGAAATCCCATGAGAATAAAACCTTTTGTTTTGGTATTTTAAGGAATAGCTTTTTTGATAAACATTTTTTAAAATTAATAATTTCTTACTGTTTTAATTTTTTTAAAGCCAACATGAAACATTTGGAGAGTTGAATTAAATGTTTCTTCAACGCAGAACACATTAAAATTTCTCTTCATGTCAGTAATTTATTTCTTCATCTTTTCTTTTTTTCTATGTAACAGCACAGCAATTAAAACAAAACAGCTGTAACTATGCAAAACAAAAAGAATTCGCCAACTGCTGCCATTTTATTGGGTATGATAAGTCTGATACTCACTTTCAAAAACAGTCATGCAGATATGTCTGACATTAAAAGTACTGAGTGCTCACAGTTTGAATTGGACACTTCAGAGTCAATAAAACAAAGGTCTGCCCATGGGAGGTGTAGCTGCCAAAGGTGTCTGTGTCACACAGAAAATACCTGCCATGTGACTGAGGAGCAGAGACATGGACCATTAAAGGTATGCCTTCATCAGTGCACCACTGGTTGTTAAGTATTCAATATGTTTGGTCATTAGCTTTATGTGATCAGATACATGGTTGTGGCTTTCTGTATCAAAAGCAGGAGCACAATTTACTGTGCTCTCCGTAGAGGTACCTGGGGTATATTGTGCAATAGAGAAAGATAATGTAGGTCATTTAGTGGTTGCTTCTGGCATGAAATTCTGACCTTTACTTTGATGGAACTGTTTGTTACCCATTAAAACCAGCACTGAGAGGAAGTAACTGAGAAAGTCTAGTCACATGTCCTGTGGCAGGCTCCCTTCAGCCTCTGCTGGGCTTTGTGTCGGCTTTCCAGTGCTCCATCACGGGTCTGGCTTTGGCACAGCCTGGAGCTCTGTGCAGGCAGTACAGCAGCTTTTGGTACTTGCCTCCCTCATTACCAGTCCTAATGCAGCAAGGACCCTAAGTGGGCCTTATCTTCGTAATACATGAGGAATTCTGCTGAAATCAGTTTGACAAGTTTCACTCCCATGTTGGATTAGTATAAGACCTTTTTTTAAGGAGGAATCAAATGTGAATATTGCAGGATTAACATAGAGATACGGCTTTATTTTGGAGTCATAAGCAGTAAGGCCTTCTGAACTTTGCAGATAATGAACAACTGAAGAAAATGGCACTCTACAACAAAGTCGTTCACCCTTTTCACTGAGAGGCTGCACAGATCAGAGTATATTAGCCTACACTGAGCTCTCTGCAGAATAGTTTCTGACACAGATACATCTACTCTGAATAAATGGTAGTAGAAGGAGGTTAAACAAAGGATCAACAACTGCATATTGTCATGGATTATAAGAAGGCAGCATTTTCTGTGTTGAAAGAGGTCGTAGGCAATTTGTAATCTAGGTGGATTTAGATATTAGAAGCAGGTTCTATTGCTTCATCTTCTCCTAAGCCACTCTGAGCATATTCTTAAAATCACATTACATGGGGTTGGATTTTTTGTTGCCATGCTTTTCCTGCATGCTGGATGGAAGTGTCATACAGCAATGCCTTTTCACAAAGCATAGACCCTGAACACACAGTGAACATTTTCTGTAAACTCATTTATTTTTCTTTCTGCATCAGCTACTCTTGTTTGGGGGGGAGGGGAGGAGGAAGTGAGTAAAAAAATTTTTTGGAAGCAGGTTCTTTTGTCTGTGTCTTCTGTGGTCAACTATGTCTTTTTGTTCTCAAACTGTAATCAAATGGGCAGAAGGTTTCTGCCTCAATTTAGAAAATATTTATATAAGTCTTCATTCAAATCTGCTATAAAGACAACTTTGAATGTTGAATTCTACTCTAGAATGAATCTGTCTTGATATAACTATTAATTAATGGGGATTGCTAACTGTTTATGGTTTGTTTCTGAAGAACAGTGTCCTGAGGAATTGCCTGCTGAAAGATAAAATATCAGATCCTGGACTTTCAAAAAAGTATGCCTGCACTTGCTGGTTTATGTTCCTAGAAAAACATCTGTTTTGTGGGCTGATTTGCTAGGAATGTCAATTCTATGAAAATCGGAGGTGAAATTACAGAAGAGGATTGCAGTGTAAATAATTGAAAGGTTTTCTTCAGATTCTTTTATTAAAAAATGCTGGTTTTGAGATAAAATAAACACTTGGATTATTTCATTGCAAACCAAATTTGTATTTGAATGTCAGTATTCACAGGGAGAGATAAAAAGATAAAATCTTTATCAATATTTTGTCACATATTTGACCTTAAGGTATGTAAGGGACAAGCAAAAGCATTCTCTGAACCATTAGGGATGACCTTCAGGAATTCATGGAATATGGGGGAGGTTTCAGTGGACTTGAGACAGGCAAACACAATACTGGGCACAAGACTGCCCAGTCTTAACCAAGGGAGATGCTTGAGCAGAGGAGGAAAACACATAGTGAATCACAGGTTGGTTGAAGGGATCTTCATTCCCAGCTCAATACAGGAAGAACTTAGTAAAAATCAGTCTGTAAGAACCTAGAGAATTGTAACAAGGTTCTTAAAACGGTGGATTTGTCAAAACCACACAACAAGACAATCTGATTTCATTTTTTGTTGGAGTCATTGGTCTACTGGTACAGAATGTTGCAGATTTTACTGAAGTCGAGTTACATGGCAAGGTCCCACACACTCCTGTAAGGAGAGCAGGAGAGGTATTTTAGAGGAACTGAAGATTCCAAGGATGATGCATAATTGATTGGATAAACTTCATAACTGTGAATTTTCATAATCCCCTGCTTAATTGAGAGAACATGTCAAGCAGGGTGCTACAGGTAGAATAATCACATTAGCACCAAGGAGGAGGGAATGGAGGTTTCTGTAAAGTCTGTAGAGGAAAGAAGGCTGGAAAGGGTTGCAAGGGTTGCAAGGGTTGAGATTTTAATGGATGCTGTCATAGCTCTTCATAACCATGAATTAAACAGGGTTTTGACATCACAACATCCTTTTTTAAAAAAAACCCCATCTTACATAGTGTAGTCAGAAGAGCACAGATTCAGCTTTCTTTTTCTGAGACCTGTTTGCATCAAAAAACATGTTGCTATCTTGGTGAACAGAGGAGGGACAGGATAATCTGCCTATGCACTGTAAGCAAAAGTGTGAAGCACAGCAGAGATGTGATACAGATTTAGCTGAAAGGCTGCAGGTGCTGCAATTGCATGTAGACCTGTTGGCTTACAGGCACTGTGAACACTACTGAGTACATAAGGAGACTGGAGAAGAACATTCATTGATTTGTTGAACAGGTTTCTCATTTTCTTCCTTATCTCCAGCCTTGCCTTGAGCATGCTTCAATACTGCACGTCGGATCAAATGTTGCTTTCACTTGCACTCCAGGCCAACCCGGAACGGGACCCTTGGCAAGCCCCTAAGCTCACTTGGACTGCTCTGTGTGTGGATCCTATGTGCTGTGCTAGGGATGAGGCACTGCAGAGTACCACAGTCACTTCTCAAAATGCAACTTCAGTCAGCAAAACTAGCTGTTAAGTTGCTTTTTAAAATAGGCATTTCTGGCATTTCTGAAATTTTACTCAAGATCGCAGAAACATTAGGTAATACCACCCAGCTCTTCCCCCAGAGCATTGCTCAACACTGTCTTGGCAGTTGTCTTCCCTTTTGTCAAGAGCCCTCCAGCCCCACAGAGAAGCAGCACAGTTAATAATGCTCTACCTCTTGTCCCTCAGGACACTGAGACAAATGGATCTATTTAGCTTTGCTTCATGGTTCTCTTGCTGCAAAGAGAAATGAGGTGGCCTGAAATACGTAGTTCATACATACATTAAAATAAATATCTTTTACACTTCTGTGCTCAGTTTTACAGACTGCCGCTATTAACTTGTGGAAGAAGAATATCTTTCTACCCCAGTACCATTAAATAATTGTCATCCTGGAATGATGATTACCCAAGATTTATTGAGCATTTTCAGTGTCCTTAATGCCATGTAACCATATCCTTGGCATAAAATGTGTGTCATGTGAGGCTGTGCACTTTGGATTTAGTCACAGATGTAGTGCAGAGGGTGAGTGTTAAAAACATTTAAGGAGGATATTTATGAAGCAGTAAGGTGACACACAGTTTCAAAAACAGAACTTGTGGAGCAGCACTGTGTAGCAGCTGTGGATGAATGCTTTTGTGTTTTGCCTAAAGAAAAAATGTGAAGCTAAGGATTATTTCTCTTCCTTCCTATTCACAGCCTCCCATAACCAAAATAGAAAAAATCCTCATGTCATATAGTGAAAAACAGTATTTCTTCTCCTCTTCCCATTTCTTGTATCTGCCTTTCTTCCATTTAACTGTTCTTTTTCCTTTAAGACTTTGTCACACAGAGATGGCCTTTGGTTTTTAACCTGTAACATGTTGTTCCTTTTTTAAACATTCTGAAACAGCTATGTAGGGATGCATTCCTCTTGAACTTGAGGATGCCCACACTTAGGGAAGTAGACCATGTTCCACTGTCTAAAAATTCATGTACCTATGGGTTTTCTGGTAAGATAAATCTGTGTACTGTCTAAAAATTCATGTACCTATGGGTTTTCTGGTAAGATAAATCCATGTACTGTCTAAAAATTCATATACCTATGGGTTTTCTGGTAAGAGAAATCCATGTCTGATTTTCTGTCAAGAAGGAAGCTATTACAGAGTTGATAACCTTTTGCGGAAATTTGTGCATCATTTCCAGCAGATTGTTGTGGTCCCTGTGGGATAAAATTCACTTCAGTCTATGCTTTTTTAGAATATATTTATTCTCTGAATTTCTTTAGGCCTCAGCTTTATTTGGTGATGCTTAGTTTTACTTAGAAATGGACAAAGAATTCTAAACAGAGAATACATAACTTTGTTTGACTTCTGCTTCAGATATCAGTCTTTAATGCTTTTTCTCTCTCTATTACAGTTTACACCATCAGTCATGTCTCCATTAATGCATAGAGGCATGAAAACAGATTTTAGTTAATTGCCATGTGCTAGCAATCAACTTTTATTGGTTTGGGATTGGTCTTCAGTTGAAGAATGACATTTGGGAAGCTTGGAAGAAAGGATAAGTTGTCTTTTGTCTGTCAGAGTGCCTTATAAAGACATTGTTTTGCCTGTTTTCAGACATGAAAGAAAAGCCTTGCACATGATTGTGCTTGCCTGTATAATGCGATAGAAGAACACTCCAAATCTGCCTTTTCTGGGATACTTCACAGCCTCTGACATGAAAGACATGACAGAGCCAGTAGTGGAGATGTACTGGGCTCAAGTTAGTGATAGGAGGGACCTGAGCTCACAGAACAGTCAAGAGAAGTTGTTGTAGCTTAGGCAAAGCAATCCAAGGGCATGATTGACCTCAGCACTGTGCCAAGAAAAAGGCTTCTGAAGAAACAGGAAGTTCCCTGTTTTACACTATTCTATTGTTTATGTTTGTCACGGCATTAACATGAACTGAAACAAATTTCAGCCTGTAATAAGTGGATTGGAATTTGCCTTTCTTATCTTAGCTTCAATTATGTCTTCTTGGAATGGGTCTGCTGGTTTCAGGGGATGAACAGCGGCATCCAAACCCCAAAGAACTGAATTACCTTAAACCATAACATGTAGCACAATAGAAGTTATTCTTTAAATTGAACTAATTCCACTGTCTCTTCTTTACTACAGGTGGTGGATGTGGACTTTAAAACAGTGTGTCTCAACATCTCATCCTCAACTATCTATTTTTAATCTGATTGCACTACGAAAGAAAAGCTGCTAATGGGATAAATGTTGAGACTTTACAAGAACTGACTTGAAGTACCAAAAGCCATTATTATTATTATTATTACTATTATTAATCGAGAAGAGCTCGAAGCTAAGTCTGTATCTGACCAGTCTTTACCATTTTCACGGTAACAGTCATGGCAAGTAAACGAAAATCAACAACACCGTGCATGGTCTTAGCCAATGAGCAGGATCCAGATCTAGAAATGGTATCAGACTTGGAGGAAGGACCACCTGTGCTCACACCAGCAGATAACCCTACAGCAGAGAGTGTAACAAGTGATGAGGATGTTCATGAGTATGTGGATTCAGACAATCAGAAAAATACAAATAAAGTAGAAGGTGGTTATGAGTGTAAATACTGTACTTTTCAGACTCCAGATCTCAATATGTTTACTTTTCATGTGGATTCAGAACACCCCAACGTAGTATTAAATTCATCCTATGTTTGTTTAGAATGTAATTTCCTTACCAAAAGATATGATGCCCTCTCAGAACATAATTTGAAGCACCATCCTGGAGAGGAGAATTTTAAATTGACCATGGTGAAACGTAATAACCAGACAATCTTTGAACAGACAGTAAATGATCTCACTTTTGATGGGAGTTTTGTTAGAGAAGAAAATGCTGGACAGGCTGACTCTTCTGAGGTCCCCTCTTCAGGGATTTCAATTAGCAAAACTCCTATAATGAAAATGATGAAAAACAAAACCGAGACTAAACGTATTGCTGTTTTCCACAATGTAGTTGATGACATTCCTGGAGAAGAAAAGGGAACTGAAAATGAGCCAAACTCTGAAGAAGTAGTAGAAAACCCCCCACCGTCTGTTTCTGAGTCAAAACCAAGTCATTCAGTTGTTTGCAGTGCAGCAGACATGGCCGGAGCAGTAGTGACCCCGGCACCAGTGCTTCAGCCTGGGGTGGCACAGGTTATAACAGCTGTTACAGCTCCACAGAACTCAAACCTGATTCCAAAAGTACTAATACCTGTAAATAGCATTCCAGCCTATAATACTGCTTTGGATAACAATCCTCTTTTGCTTAACACCTACAACAAATTCCCGTATCCAACCATGTCAGAAATCACTGTTCTTTCCACTCAAGCTAAGTACACGGAAGAACAGATTAAAATATGGTTTTCTGCCCAGCGTCTGAAACATGGAGTGAGCTGGACACCAGAGGAGGTGGAGGAAGCAAGGAGGAAACAATTTAATGGCACAGTGCATACTGTGCCACAGACAATTACTGTTATTCCAGCACACATTTCTGCCGCTAGCAATGGTTTACCTTCAATTTTACAGACATGCCAAATAGTTGGTCAACCAGGACTTGTTCTCACTCAAGTTGCAGGTACAAATACATTACCAGTAACAGCCCCAATAGCTTTGACTGTAGCAGGAGTCCCAAACCAAACACAGTTACAGAAGAGTCAGATTCACAGTGCTCAGCCCGTTGCAGAAACCAAACAAGTAGCTGCCATTCCAGCCCCTCAGCCTATCAAAAATGAATCCACACTGATGAATCCTGACTCCTTTGGCATCCGAGCAAAAAAAACTAAGGAACAACTGGCAGAATTGAAAGTCAGCTACCTTAAAAATCAGTTTCCTCAAGACTCAGAAATTGTTAGACTTATGAAAATAACAGGCCTTACTAAAGGAGAGATCAAAAAGTGGTTCAGTGATACACGCTACAATCAGAGAAACTCAAAGAATAATCATGGCATTCATCTCAACAATGATTCATGTGCCACCATTGTTATTGATTCAAGTGATGAAATGAATGAGTCTCCAACAGGAGTCACTCCGCAGAGTAAGTCATCTTGGGGTACTTTTCCTGAATTTGCCCCACAGAAATTCAAAGAGAAGACTGCTGAACAGCTGCAAGTCCTCCAAGCAAGTTTTCTTAATAACCCTGTCCTTTCTGAGGAAGAGATGAATAGGTTAAGAGCCCAAACAAAACTAACCAGGAGAGAGATTGATGCCTGGTTTACAGAAAAAAGGAAGTCAAATGTCTTGAAGGAAGAGGGAGCTGACATGAATGAAAGCAATGCTGGCAGCTCAAAAGAGGAATCTGGAGAAACATCTGTGGGAGATGGAGCAGCAGGAACAAAATCAGGGTGTTCCACTTCAAGCAAAATAGGCAAAAAATCACCAGAGCAGTTGCACATGCTCAAAAGTTCCTTTGTTCGTACTCAGTGGCCATCTCCACAAGAATACAACAAGTTGGCAGAAGAAACTGGGCTTCCAAGATCAGAAATTGTGAGCTGGTTTGGAGATACTCGCTATGCCTGGAAAAATGGTGGATTGAAATGGTATTACTATTACCAGAGCGCTAATGCAAACAGTCTGAATGGCCAAGGCTTTGCAAGGAAGAGAGGGAGAGGAAGACCAAAAGGGAGGGGGAGAGGGAGGCCTCGGGGGAGACCTCGGGGAAGCAAGAGGTTAAATTGCTGGGACAGAGGTGTGTCTGTCATAAAATTTAAAACTGGAACAGCAATCCTGAAGGACTATTATATGAAGCACAAATTTCTTAATGAGCAAGACCTTGATGAACTGGTAGCCAAATCTCACATGGGATATGAGCAGGTCAGAGAATGGTTTGCAGAAAGGCAAAGAAGATTAGAACTTGGAATAGAGCTGTTTGATGAGAACGAGGAGGAAGATGAAATGCTGGACGATCAGGAGGATGAGGAAGAAACAGATGATAGTGATACTTGGGAACCCCCCAGACATGTTAAACGTAAACTTTCAAAAACAGACTGATGTACCATTTGGAATCCGGGGGCCAAAAACCTATGAATTAGGTTTGATGTTATGGTGAAGAGCCAAATGATTTTTCATGGCCTTCAGTTTAGCAAGCAGCTGCTTAGCATCTTCCTTGCACGTAAGAGTACATGGGCAAGATGCTACCTGTGCAGGCAAGAACTGTTTGCTTTGTTGCTACAAGAGATGAACATCCTCGGGCCTGGCTTGGGACAGGGGGTTACAAATGAGATCACGTTCAGCTCCTCCTTTTCCACATTACCAATGGGAAGGTTCATGTTCATCATACACTTGACTGCTTCTCAATATTTAATTGCCTTATGTTGTTTAATTCCAAAAAAACACAGACACTTTTTTTTTGTTGATGTAGGAGAACATTGCCTGCTCGTGAAGGAGAAAAACACAAAAACGTTAGATGTCTTTTTGCAAAGATCACTTCATCTGAAAGGTTTCAAGGCCTGGGTTTATTTCTTAAGGAAAGCGTTGAAAACAAAAGAGAAGGGGAAAAGTGTGACAAAAGGAATCAATGAACCTAGGGGTGAGGATTGATTGGTTTAAGAAAATAAGGTGATGTCTGCACCTTTTGCATTTCTTCAGAGTGTTTTGGGTTTACAGAACTTGGACTGAAATGTTCCTTGTTGATAATTATGAGCTAACTGAATGAGTCTGATGCTAGAAGATGCTTTTTGTTACAGTTAATCAGTGTATCCCACATCAGTCTAATTTAAATGCCTGACAGACTTGATGCAGTTAATAGTAACACTCAATTCTACCTTGTGCATTCTTTCCTTTGTTGGAAATGGTGAAAGAAGTATCTATAGTTCTAGGAAAAAAGACTAATTTCTTGAAATCTGACACTGAGTTTTAAGGTTAACATAAGGCAAAAACTGCCTAAAAGTTGTTCAGAGTTGCTTAGAGGTTTGTAAGAATACCCAGATACAGAGATAAAAAGCATTTTTTGGTGCTAGTAAGAAAGGTTTTCAAGTAAGTTGTGGCAATGACATAGTGTTCTAATTCACAAACAAAATGAAGTTATATGGTTTTTAGATGCTTAGGACTTACAAACATGTTAGTGTTGAATTGTTCTTTAGTGATAGCACAGTGGAGTGATTTGTGTGCAGGTTTAACTCTAAAACATCCTAATTGTCAAACTTGCCACTGTGCTGATTGCTCTTAGGACTACTGGGTGAACACACTTACTTCTAGAGATGGTTTGATCTACCTGAACTGAATTCCAGAAGTAGTTTAATCTGATATAAAACATTCACATCTTAAGTAAGTGTATATAAAATAGGGGGAAAAAAGGCTATTTGGTCTCAAGACCATGAAGTCATAGTGCAGTTTGAATTAGCAACTAAAAACAATGGGCCACATTCACACAAATTAGTTTAGGCAGATGTTTGCATCCTAGAGAACTGGTACTCTGAGGAAGAGTAGTTTGTATTCTTGCTACTGCCAGCCTGCACTTTTAGGGATAAGTTGCTTTATATTTAGATGTCAAAAGATGATGACAAATTGGTGCTGCTGTCACCAGCATTGTCTGCTTTTACATTGGCACTAATGGAATGGATACTAGCGATCTTCTTTTGCACATCTGTCAGCATCTTCTCTGTAGGCTTCTGCATCTGATGACTAATGAAGACAGATTATTGCAGAGAAAATGGGTCCTAATGTCTCCCCATCTCCAAGAACCTGTTATAGAGTTCTAGAATTAGTCTTTCTTCTGGACTAAGATAACTGTCAAAAAAACCCAAGAAATCCCTTTTAGTCATGATTTTCTGAAGCAGAGGAGTCTGTGTTAGATCGGGTTTTCATATCTGATTGTGAGTGAAGCCCAGGCCAAAGTAAGAAAGGGAATAGTGTCTGACAAAAAATATTGTTAACCTCCCAGACCATCCTCTCTGGACTCTTGTAGCTGCCCTTCTGCTCACAGATTGAATCCCTGAGGTGCAGGAGGATGTTTCATATGAAAGCCATTTACTGGGGTGACCTCTTCTGACTGTTTAAGATTATTGGAGAGAAAAAGGCAGTAGCTTATGGTATATGTCACAAATTTGATTATGAAACTATTACCTGGCTTCCAAGGTTCAAGTTGGTGAGGCACAAAGTGGCCAGCATTGCTAGAGAAGAATAGCCAAGAATCCCTCACTTTAACTTTGGAGTGGGGCAGAAGCAAACCCATGTTGTCAGTATATTTCATGGGAGTGTTTATGACTCTGCATGTGAGGTGGTACAAGAGATCAAGATCTGCCCTTTTCAGCACGGGGTTGGGAGGGATTCTGATTTGTCTGGTAATGGTGTGGATGAGGCTGTTGCAGATGCCAGCAGATACAAGAAAGACTCACACTAGCTTCAAGCTCTGTTGGGAATACAGGGTCAAAACTCTGTGCTTGCTGAGTAGGAAAGAACAAAGCTAGAAGGAAAATACATGCTATTTTTAAGTTTCCAAAAATATTAAACCAAATCTTTGGGAATATGCCTGTAGCAAGCAAAATCTGGAGTTGACTTAATCCTTGAAGTTGACCCAGAATTAATTTTCTTAAAAAAAAAAAAAACACAGAAAAAGCCAAAACCCAAAACAACCAAGCAGCCTGCCCAAATAAATATCTCGATTTTTGTTAGCAGAGATTTATTTAAGTTAGCTAGGAATTCTATCTTCTTTTAAAAATAAGGAAAAAAATAAAGATCCAAGTTAATTACATTATTAAACTGGGATATTTTCCACTTTGGCGATGTTCTATTAAACAACACTCAGCTGCAATGGTAGGCCTTAGCACATCTGGTCTGAAAAACACAGGAAGAGGAAATATATTGTTTATTAGACTAAATATAGTTGGATTGGAGGTCTTCTTTCAGTAGAATGGTCAGAGACAGTGGCTGATGCATACTGGGCCAGATCGTCAGTTTTTGTAAATATTAGAGTTCCATGTATTCCACTGGTTATAACAGTATTTACAGCCCAATTATCTTTTTGCAGAATATTAAATTTAAGTTAAACCATGTGCTGTGGATCAGCTAATGAGAGATGCAGTCTACACATTTCCTTTGGCCTACATGCACATTTTAAGCCTTTCAGTTGTGCCAAGGATGAAGAAAATCTGGGTGGGTTCAGCCTGAAGACAGAAGTTGTATGTATTCATCATTGCCCATAGTCTGACTGTTATTTCTGTTTGAACAGAGTCCATTAATTACCCGTCTATTTCATGTTTACAGCATGTATATATTTGCACTGCATACTGGGAGAGAGGCAAACTCCTTCCAGAGGCCTCCTGCATCAGGACTGACAGGGGAAGCATTGGAAAGTGCTGTGGTCAGTTGTATCTCTGTGGTCATGGCTGGTGGGAAGTCAAAGCTGCAGTAACAGTGGTTTAGCCCAGATTCATCTCAGCCACTCTTAGGATGCTATGGGCATTGTACAGTAACCCAGGAGAAACAGAAGTGGCCTGGTGGGTGGAAAGGATATGGCACCTTCTCATTCTACCAGTCACATCCAGGAAACTCCCTGAACTTAAGCACATCAGCAAGTGTCTTAATTTATTATGATTCCGAGCACCTCTGTGCTCATCAGCAGTGCACCCTTGCAAACCTGGCTCCCTCTTGTAGCGTATGCACACCTGGAAGGTGTTTTGGAAGCCATTTGGACTGAGTTATATTGGCAATGGGAAAGGAAGGGGCAAGAAAATACGTCTGCCATGGGGTGAGTGTCCATGTGACTTTTTGTTGATTTTCCTGTGTGGTAAGGACTGTGTCTAGATGAACCTGTGGTATGTTTCCTGTGTTTCTGTGGAGCTTCACCTCTTAGGTTTGAACACATTATGAGCCAGACTTCAGACTTCATCTCATTTACATTGAGATGAAGAAGCTCTGTTCTTGCTTATATCTTGCCTCTGGGTGGCTGGTTTCTCAGTCTTTGTTGGGACCACACATCAGAATTCAGTTGTGAGCATCAGTTCCTTTGGAGCTGAGCTAGTGCATTCCTCTTCATCTGCTGTTTCTGCCAGGAGTACCTGCTGTCATGATGCCAGTTGTGCTGTCTCTGGAATTCAGCTAAAGAGAGAATACAGTTAATCCTGTGCCAGAATGGGGAGGGAAAAGAGCTAAAAGAAAGAAAGCACTGTTAGAACCAGGGGAGACATCACCCATCACAGTATCATCCTGGCTTCATGGCATGTTTCACTCTCACTTCTGAGTGCAGTGAAAGAGCACAGTTCCATCTTAAACAGAGCTGCCTTCCCAGTATCAGCCTCTCAGTGACCCCAAAGTTAGTGTTGGAAAAAAGAAAGTCAGGCCTATATTCCCCTGGAGGTTTGAATGAACTAACAGTGCTGGCATGTAAGAAGTGAACAGAAGGGAAAATGAAGAAGCTGGAAGGCTCTGACTTTTGCCTGCCCTGCAGAATTTACTTTCCTAAAAGTTGATAAGCAAAACAATTTTAACTCTTTCTGTTCTGACAGAAAGAATAAGTTATTAGTCACTCATTTTTAGCACATAGAAATTTATGCTTTGTTGGAAAACAGAGAAAAGATACCTAGTACCTCATTATTAGAATTTAGCTTGTTATCTCTAATATATATTATAGTAAATGATGCCATGCCCATTTTTAACCTTGTCCGGTACCATGTTGAAAACTGCTTTTTCATTACATTATATGTAATGTGTCTGACTGTAACTTTGATTATCGGGAAAGAAACTCATGCCACGTCCACACATGACATGAAATAATTTTCAAATTGATTACTTGCTCACCTTGAACAAAAGCAGATTTTCTTCTGCTTTCCAAGAAATGCTTGAGGCAGGCAAATGCTCTCCCTTCCCCTCTACAGAGCAAAGAAAGGATTTCTGGATCCCACACAAAGTGATTCATGGCTGTACACGGTCCCCATAGGCCAGAAAGCCCAAAGATGCAGATGTTCTCCTCCTCTGTTTTCCTCTGAAATGAGAGCACAGCAGCAACTCTGACAACTGATCTCTGGCTGCTGAGTAACCAGGCTGCGGTTTAAGGTGGGGAGCGTTTTCTCTTTTGCACTTAACGGAGTACTGTGTATTCAGGCTGGATGTCACTATTTGCTTCTGTAAATATGGTAGTACTGATTTGCGTCCTCCACCTGAGTCCAATACCTGTCTATATTCATATCTCCCAAGGAGAGAAGATAATCTTTAAGCTTCTGTAGTGTTAAACATACCTGCCCTAACCTGAAGGCACAAAGTAGAGTGCAATGAAATATAGCTATTTTCTTGGATTTAATTTATTTTTTTCTTTGAAAACAATTTTGCTTGCATTCAGTAGTAATAGAGAGATAGTATCAATGACCAGAGAACAGTAAAACTTTTGAGAGTTGTTTATAATGCCTGGAATGATTGTGTAAATTAAAGATGGGAAGGGCTAGTAGAGGATTCAGTTCCTTACACTGAACAATGCTGGGTTACACCTGTATTCTCCATCCAGCTTGTGATAGCCTAGGATAAGTAGATTTACCAAGAAGCATGATACAAACTTACCAGGTCAGGTTACTTGAGGTTTGCTGATGTATTAAAATTCTGTAGGAAAATATTTTGAGAATTTCAATAGAAAGTGAAAAATCCCTTTAATAGCTACTAACACACAATAACTCAAATTTCTGCATTTTCCCCCACTTCTTAAAAGGGAGATTTTGAAGCACAGGTGGGTTATAGGCAGTATTTCCAATTGTAATGGCTGGAGTTCTTGGGGATTTTTCTCTTTCTGTGGTGAAGAGCATCTGCACCTTTTCAGTGAACAGTCATTGCAAAACCAGTTCACACAACATTATAAAATATAGAGGGATAACTTGAGTATCTTGTAGCACTTTTCATGAGATAAGGTGGGATTTGTCTGATGCATGTTGATGTCCGCACTGGGGCAAGACACTGTAGGTAATCAGTACAGCAAGGAATGCAAACCTGCTCATCCTGCATGCCTGGAGTCACTCAGAAGGAACTGCACCTGAGCTCCATTGACTTACCCTGACTTGCAGACATCTGACATTATAGAGATCTTCTGGCTGGATTGCAGCACTGATGCCTGTGTTGTTGTTAGCAATGGTACTGACCTCTGCTTCCAACTTGATGCTTGTTGGGAAATGAGGCTTTTTTTCTTTTTTTTTCTTTTTTTTTTTCTTTTTATTTAGAGCAGGTAGCACTACAGTGGTGGATAAAGTAACTGATCCTTGGTCATAATACTGTGGCATAAAAATGCTTTGGGTTTTCTCAAGTATTTTAGAGATAAGGTTACTGTGTGAACATTGGACTGTGCATAACCTAGAATGTGTTAGGACAGATACTTGTGTCCCGGTTGATGAAAGTATTTCCTTATGCTTATTCAATACTAGATACCTATCATGAAACTGTCCCTAAAGAATCTGCTAGAGTGATAGAAGAGTCAAGTCTTCATCTGTGCTACGAAATGATCAACCACAAGAGTTCTGCTATGATTTCGGAATGTTCCCCCCATCTTCCAGTTTCAGCTTACAAAAGTATTTCCAACCCTGCATAGTTGGCTATCTGCATGTGTGCTTACAGTCTGTACAGAAATGCACTAAAATGAGTTGCCCTACTTGGGAAGGCTTTATATTGTATAGAAAATGTGGCACTAGGTACCGCTCTTCATGTGCACAGGAGAGTTAACAGGTGTCAGTCTCGTTTACAGAAATGATGGCGCTTTGCAATTTTCTATAATATATTGCAATATATTTAAATGTCCTGTTTGACATGTGAAATGAAATTAAGTTAATGCATTGTTATGTATTTGAAGTATGAGGAAGATGATTCACTAACAACCAGCAAGGTTTTTAGAAAGGTGTCCAGTATATAGCCGTCTGTGTGATCTGTCTGGTGTACGTGATGTTAAAGGAAGCAACAGTACTGTCACTGTTTAGAATGAAGAGTTTCTTTTGAATGATGCAATAGCTTACAATGTCTTTCCTTTGTAGCTGCCCAGTGTGGTGAAGGGGAAGCAATTCTTGAAAAATTTCAAGATAACTGGTTAACTGTGAATGGGCCTAATCTTTCGTGAAACCAAGAAAATTTTTGGACACACACAGGACTTGAATATTGAAAAGGATTGGAACTTAGTGTTGTGCCAAAGTTAAACTACTGCAGTTGGCAGTTCTGCACTGTAAATAGAAGACTGATTAAAAGACAGCTTGTAAAAAAAGATTCAAATTTTAATACAGTACGTTTTTATTCTGATACATGATGGAAACATTCGGTTTTAGACCTTTTTTGAAGAGGCTTCAGTGACCACTAGATTTTGTCCTCTTATATTTTGTTTGGCTTAATACTATATGTTTTAGTAAGATGGGCTTTATTGCCTGTGTTCTTTGATATGTGATTAAGCTTATAGCTTTGAGTGACCAAACATTTTACAGAGTAAAAGTTCTTAGAAACAGTATAATGTAACTGATATTTCTGTGTCTTATTTATCAGGCTCTGCACAAACTTGGAAAGTTGTGCTGGACTTGTACAACTCATATATGGGAACGCAGCATACTTCTGGATATTACAAACCTAAGCCTTTGTGGCTGTATGGATCTTGTCTTTGGATTTATTTTTGTTATTTTTTTGAGGCAAGGAAACGAATGGATGCTGCTGTAAAATATTTGTAATATTGCCATTATTGCTTTCTGTAGCAATTACTGCTTTTGCTTCAACAGATAAAGAAAATAAATCAGAGATAGAAAAATCCTAAAGACGCTGGTAGAAGAAAGGATCATGTGAGAACTTCTGAAAATAAACTTTGTACCAAAAAATTTGAAAACAGAAATAATGGAATAAATGTCTCCTTACTGAGTGTGTGTGGTTTTAAGAGGTGGTGTGGAAACCAGGAATCATGTCTGTATGAAAATGTCACAAACCAGATCTTCTCAAATATCTTTTTCCTTGTTACAGAAAATGGAATTTCACCAATTCCTCAGATGCATTGAATTTAGAGAACTGACTTGGCTGAACAGCCAGTGTGAGGTCAGCTTCATGTGTGAGTCAGTACAGCTGCTTGTTGCTGAACTGTTCTGCCGTGTCAGCAGCCCAGGACATTCACATGATTTTTCTCATTAAGGCAGATGCTTTTTATTACGGCTTTTAAAATATTCAGGGTGGGAAGAGTAGGGGTGAGTAGGAACCACCTCCTCACTGAAGTCCCTGTCAGTTGGACAGGCTGCTTTAACGTGTGCCTTTTCCTGAAATGAGAAGGGTCTGAGGAAAGAGCTGCTTTCTGTTGAGCTGTGCCCTTCTCCTGTGAGCCCAACCTGCCCTCATTCCTAGCCACTCCGTGCCAGAGGCAGTGCCACTGTCTTGCTTTGGTGAGACCCATCACACCTGTCTGTTCTAGCTGTTGAGCTGCAACTGGAGGAGCTCGAGACTGAGTTTTTTCTGCAAGACCTGGCATTGTGCCCACACATGTATCCCCACCAAAGAAAAATGTTCAAAGCGGTAAGAGTCATTCCTGTGCTGTAGCTGATGTTAGTCTGAAAAATGACATTTCTAGCTGAAGTTGTGACCTTAGCACAGGACTGGAGATGAGCACAAGTAGTCACTACAGCTTGGTGTTTGGCCAAATATTTTTACTCTACTTCGGTAGAAAAGAAGAATGCTTATTCAAGAATCCACCAGCTAATGAAGGAGTTATAAGAAGCACTGGAGTATGCACGCAGTCACCTTTTTTCAAAGGTACCTTTTTTGTTTATAGTGTTACCAGCCATTCCAAAACACTGCAATTCAGTAGATATTTTCACAAGAGATCAGCTGCCCTGTGGGTTGTTTTCCCTCTCCCAGCCCCCTCTTCCCAGCCCCCTTTTCCCAGCATCTTTCGGCTTGCATTTGTTTTCATAACAATACTATCAACTACTATTTTTGCAAATTCAAAATACCAAGCCACTTTGTGTACTGCCTTTTTTCCTTTGTATGCCAGAAAGTCCCCTCTATAAATTGTTCCTTGTGGGCTTGGTGCTGCTTTGAAATACTGCTGGTGGAGGTCCTTACACTCAGATAGATGGTGGTTTCTAACATTTTTGGTGGTTAAAGACTTGTTGCACTTCAAATACTGTAAAATGAAATATTTGAATATATGTTTCTACTGCTATATTGTTGAACTGCCAGCATTGTGACTAACTTCTCTCCCATGTGTGTTTCTTTACAGGTTCAGTGCTGAGCTGATCTTCTTTACCTTAAAATATTTGGTAGAAGGAAGAAATTATGAAAAAAGGGGATGCAAGTGTGTGTCACACCTAGTTGATTTGTGTCTTTGGGTGAAAATAAAGGTCAGTGTTGGCAGTAATTCTCCTCCTAGTGATCCTCAGTTTTCCTAAATGAGAGCCAAGGAGGAAAAAAACCCATATTTTCAGTAAAGCCTGTCTTAAGAGACTAACAAGGAAGAGAGCCCACAAAATAGCCTGTAACAGTAACATGTTCTGAACTGGAGATGGTACAAATAGTATTGCAATTGTAATTGCTCTTAGTTCTGGAGTTGCCAGCAGCTGGCCAGAGTCTCCAGATGAAGTCCAGCTGCAAGGATTTCTGTGCAAGTATCACACCTGGCACCCACAACATGCAGAACTGGAGCCTCACAAATGCCATGTTACGGAAGGGGTTCATCATTTTTCCTAGAGATACCAGAAAGTTAAAAACTGCATCATTGATGTGTGTTTTATAGGTTTTTTGCTCTAAATTCATTTCACATGCAATAACGGGAGGAAGGGAGCAATTGTGGTCGAAGTCCATTCTGGATTTCTGCATTTGTTTGCATGTGTTCATTGAGCAGTGCTTTCCCTCTGCTGTGCCTCACATTTCCTGCAGGCACTGCTGCTTGTATAAGATGGTAAGAAGACATAGAAGCTAAATTTAATAGCAGTTCCTACCAGTACTCTCCAGCAGTGCAAAAGCTGTATGGAAACAAGACACTGTAAGATCAACAGTTTGGTTGTTTCCCATGAGGAGGCAGCCTCCATATGGAAAAAGAGAGCAGGGACTGAAAAAAAAAAGAGTTGTGAATGTCACTGAAGGGCAGGCCTGAAGATCTGGGTGTATTTCTTCTGTGTAGCTTATTTTTTTCTAATTCTTTTGACTTTTCTCTTTCGTAAAAGATAGCAATATTGTAGTAAGTCAGCTCAGTTTATTCAATATTGTTACAAAAAAGGTCTTAAATGGTGTCCTAGAGGAGTTGCCACCAGTGTTGCTTAGTCCTGCCCAGTCCTGAAAACTGCAGTAGGAAAGTTTTAACCTAGAGAAGTAACAAATCCACTGTGGTCTCTGTGGCCTGGTTTCATCACAAGTAGCAATTAAGCAACAAACATAACAGTGGCCTGGGCAAGTTAATGAGTTTTCAGAAAAACTGATAAAACTGAAAAAAGGGTGTAAAAATACCTCAAACATGCCCAACCCTGAGACTCTCTTGGTTGTTTTTCCAGTTAGAGCAGTAGATTGGAGATACCACCCATTGCCATGATTTTTGTATTCACAGACCATCAAGGTACAATGTCAGTGCTTGTACTGTGTGGCTTAGTGAAACAGTTCAGACACATGATCACATCAGTACTGGAAATGTGTAAGCTTGCTTGGGAAGATCACTGCTTTAGAATTCTTTCTAGCACTTGATCACTTTCTTCTTTCTGTCTTTCCAGAAAGCTTTTTTCCTCTTTTCTTTTCAACAGCTTTCTAGTCAAACCCAAGGGCATACTCATTCTGCTCATCATTTATCCTACTAGACAGAAAATAGCTGCAAAACCCATTAATAGCTGAACACATCTGTGTGCAGTGCACCCTTTTGGCAATAACAACTTTATTGGGGTTTGTGAGGCCTGAGGGGGATAGATTATGGCCTAGTTAATATAGCTTGCCAGGAGCTTGAAAGGTAGCACTGTCTTAAGGTAGAGCAGGGAAATGAACCATCTTTTGGGGGATGCATCTTCTCCTGTCTGTCCTAAGGACCCCTAAAAAGCTTTTGGCTTCTATTAACAACAAACAGTTCATACTCTTGATTTCCACAATGCACCCCTCACCTCCCCACTCAATTTTTGTTGTGTCTAACTAGAACTAGAACTTACTGACATCATTGTAAGATATGCTAGAGTTCATCTGAGCTCATCAGAGCTTTTCTTGTTTGCAGTTTGTAGTAGTGATAACCTCTGTCTGCCCCAAGCCATGAAATGTTACTTGTATTACTCTCCCAGTAGTCATGGACAATATCCCCTTACGTGTGACATCATGCAAAGAAGAGGAAAGATGGTTTCTGCTGTAAAGGACTTGCAATCTAAATAAAAGGCAAGAGACAAGGATGCAGGGAGACAATGTCAGCAAATAAAGACCTGCTCCTCTTCTCATGAGTGTGTTCAGGGAAGAGCCTCTGTTATGAGTATCCAACAAGAAAACGAATCTTCCCTCAAGGTATGACTATTTCACAATGGCTGGAAGAATCCACTTAACAATTCAGGAGCCACCCCATCCTTTGAGGAATGCTGCCTGTGGGCCTTACTTGGCCGCTTCACTACAGGCAGTTCTCTTGCTTTGAGAACTACTCTCTCTTCTGCTTTTTTCTAAAGGCAGCTGCTTTCCAGTATATTTTAATAAAGCCATGTGCGAGCTGCATTATTCCTGGTCGATGTGTGTGGGTAGTGCCTACCAAGATAGGGCCCTAGTTGCCGACTGAAGTTTCTTGTTTCTGCTGTGCGTGCTTGATGGTCTCTGAAACCTTTGTGGTGTGTCTGTGTGTTAGCACGAGAGTGGCTGGACTGTGGCGAGGACCCATGGAGGCAGGCTGTCATAATATAAATAACAACATCAGTAATTAAAGAAGCACTGGAGGAGAATTCTTCTGAATTAGTTTTGCCTCAGACAGGGAAACCAGGAGAATAAGGGCTTTAGACAAACTCTGTCTTCCATGCTGCCTTTTCTTTTCCTGGCCAGAAGATTCAGGCCATAGGACAGTGTGACAAATCCCTGACTCATAACCTGGGCTGTCTCTGGGCTCACCCTGACTGCAGGATGAAGCACACTGGCCTGCCCCTGCTCACCCAGGGTGAAGCTGGGTCACAGCCCCTCACTGCTGCCGTAACGAGGCACGCTCGTGCGAGCAGCCACAATGGCTTTGCTGATGCACAGGAACTTTGGAGGCCACAACTTACTGGAGCCCATTTTTATTGGTCCAATGCTCATGTGCCGAGCTGGTGGCTGGCAGTGGAGTAAGACCTTGGCTGCCTTTAGGGAGAGATTCATCTACAGCTTCTTTTTATCCCCGAAGCTGCGTGCACAGAGCAGCTGCAGCAGCACAGGCTCTTGTAGGGCTCATATATTTGAGCCCGCTCAAAGCTGCCTCTTCCAGGGATGATGTTTTCTCCTCTGTGAAGCCAAGGCTAACAGCATCGAGGCAAATCATGCCATGCAAACTCGGGCAAGCAGCTTTACTTACTTCAGTAAAGTGAGAATTTGTATTCTGGCAGCTACACCGATGACTTGGATCTTGAGGGAGAAATTGAGCAAACCTCCGGTGCTGACAAGGCAGTGGAATTTCTTAAAGTTGCATTTTTTCATTTCTGTAACTAATATATAAGAATCTTTTAAATGTCTTGAGGGGAGGCAGGGGCAGGGGAGAGCCAGGCAAAGAAGGAATGAAGAAGAGAGGCAATACTTTGCCCATGACTTACAACTGAAACCACACAGTCAGCTGCTAGGCCCCCTGTGTGGCACTTGGGAATCAAGGCTCTGCTATCACCAATTTACCAGACAAAGGCATTCTCTGCATTGCAACACAGAACCTTTTGTAGACCACGTTGGTATCCTCAGAAGAAACGATGGTTGAAACCCCCACCCCTGGAGGACTCTGCAATCCAAGCTGGCAGCCAACCAGCTGCTGTGGGATTTGCCCCTGGGAATGTGTTGCTCTTTTTGTTTTACTTTGAGCTGGGGCCACATTTCACTTTGATTACTCATGTTTCTTTTTTTGGATTTTCTTCTTTTTGATTTGTGCTTATTTGCCCTTATTTTTGTGCCTTGTTCATCAGACTGGTGTGTTGCAGCATGACCTGCAGTCCTGGAGTAGGGGGAAAGGGAACATGTGTGTGCAGTGTATGTGAGGAGCACTAGAGGTGCTGAAACTGTTCAGACACTTGTGCCAACCTCCACAGTCTGACCCCTGTGTGCTTTGCCTGTCCTGGTCTGTGGGCAGGAGGAAGCCAGATGCTTTTGGTGTGCAAACACAAGTGACTGTCCTCACCTACCTTGAAACTTGTAACAGGAAGACTGAAGCATGTCAAGGAAACTCCTTGACTCAAGACTTGCTGAACAGTTTCCTCTGTGCTGGAGGGCTTGCTTGCCAAACAGCAAGTTTACAAGCAAAAGGAACATCAGTCTGCTTTAATTGTTCTGATCAATTCCAACTACCAAAGTTGAGTTTCTGCTCTGGCATTTATGCCAGGTCATGCTACATCCAGTCATAGCTACAGTGGTATGGAAGGGTATTTTAAGCACATAAAAAGAAAAAAAACCTAACAAAACCAAACCATGTGTTTTACACGTCTACTGGAAGGAAACCTTTAAATTCACATAAAAATCATCACTGCTTTGGCCTCAAAATCTGTTCTGGTTCTAATGGACAAGTTCATTAGTCCATTTTGCAGGCTAAGGAAGTACAAGGATGACTTTTCAACTCACCTTCTCCAAACCTGTGTGGTGATTAGTTGGGACAAAATGGACCTTCCTGGATGGATGGACTGGCGAGGTGGAGGAATGAAACAGCATAGCAGTACCCTTAAAACAGCACACTGTGCACACCAATACCATGAGGCAGGCAGGCAGCTGGGGCATGCAGAGCTTTGAATGAGCAGCCGTGTGCCTGTGTCTTGACATTCTGAAGGAGGTCTAGGATCAGTCTTCACTTGGCTGTGTTCCCATTTGCCATAGCACAGTGTAGGCTGCTCTGGGAAAGCCTGTCGTGGAAAGCCTGAAATTTCAGAGAATCACAGAATTTTTAGAGTTGGAAGGGTCCTCTGGAGAACATCTAGTCCAACCCCCTGCCAAGGCAGGGTCACCTAGAGCAGGTTACACACCAGCTTCCCCTTCTGCTTTGAGACAGAACTGAAACCAAATGGGAAAATTACCAAAATACATTCCCACTCACCCCTGCAGTCACAGGGACGAGATGCTAACAGAGCACCTCCACAATTACGCAGTTAATTTATCAAGGCGCGGGACTTTGGTTCAGCTCCTTACTGGAAGGTCTCCCAGCACTTCCCTTTGGGTGAACGGTGCCCGATCTCCTCCCCCCGCGCGGAGCGGGGCCGGCGGGGGCGCGCCGGGGCCGGCGGGAGCGGCGGCGGCGATGGAGCCGGCGCTGGGCCCCGAGTTCGAGGATTCCTTGTTCGCGCCGAGCCGGGAGCGGCGCTCGGGCGGCGGGGACGGGGCTCCCTGCGGCGCCAGGCACTGCGAGCCCCGCGTGAGGAGCCGGGGCGGGCGGGGCGGGTCGTGACGGGTCTGTATGTGCTCTGTGTCTCCACAGTGGTTCCGCGGCTCGTGAGGGGTCTGTGTGTGCTGTGTGTGTGCTCTGTGTCTCCACAGTGGTTCCGCGGCTCGTGAGGGGTCTGTGTGTGCTGTGTGTGTGTTCCGTGTGCCCGCAGTGGTTCCGCGGCCCGTGGCGGGTCTGTGGGGTCTGTGTGTGTTCCGTGTGCCCGCAGTGGTTCCGCGGCCCGTGGCGGGTCTGTGGGGTCTGTGTGTGTTCCGTGTGCCCGCAGTGGTTCCGCGGCCCGTGACGGGTCTGTGGGGTCTGTGTGTGTTCCGTGTGCCCGCAGTGGTTCCGCGGCCCGTGACGGGTCTGTGGGGTCTGTGTGTGTTCCGTGTGCCCGCAGTGGTTCCGCGGCCCGTGACGGGTCTGTGGGGTCTGTGTGTGTTCCGTGTGCCCGCAGTGGTTCCGCGGCCCGTGACGGGTCTGTGGGGTCTGTGTGTGTTCCGTGTGCCCGCAGTGGTTCCGCGGCCCGTGACGGGTCTGTGTGTGCTCTGTGTTCCGTGTGCCCGCAGTGGTTCCACACCGCGGCCGACGGCGGGGAAGGCGCCGGCGGGGTCACGGGCAGCAAGTTCCGGGCGGACTGGGCGTTCCGGCAGCGAGACTTCGAGGTATTTCCCGGGCGCTCGCACGGGCCGGGGCGAGTTGTGGGGACAGAAACTGGGGCGGTCCTGCAGTTCCCGATGTGCTGCGCCAGGGTGAATGTACATTATGTACCGCGGCCTGCGGGTCTGGCGGCCGTGCTGCGGTTAATCCCGCTCCTGGTTCGTGCCTGAACGCGGGGCAGCTCCGGGCAGGGCCGGGCTGCGGCCGGGCCGCAGTGGCGATCTGCGTTCTGCCACGATCCATCCGGGACTGGAGCAAGCTGGGCAGGAGCGCGGCGCTGCCCCGGAACTGATCCCAGGCAGGCGGGCGCATCGCAGCAGTTCAGCCGTGAGCAGAGCTGGTGTCTGTGGCCGGGGAAGTCATGGTCAGAGTTTGGTATGTGGGTTTCTCAGCTCCTGGGGATAATGCTGTGTCCCACAAAGACTGTCAGATCGCTGGCACCACGTGGCTGCGGGTCGCCTTTCTCAGAGCTCCCCCCGCTGTCAGATGAAAGCTGTAGTGGCCGTCAGGCTCCTGCCGGTCGTGGAGCAGCCTCTCCGTGACTTGTCCCAGGTCTCTGCTGCCTCCGCTCCCTTCGGAAGGCCGGCCGTGCCTCTGCCGTGCGTGGATGTTGTCCGTGTCTATTCCTGCCCGCGGTTCTCCCAGACCTCACCTCACTGTGTATGTCCTGAGCCGCATTCTTCATCAGCGATGCTCTCCGGCCTTTTGCAGTCCTAGTTGCAAGATCTAGTTTTTGTTACCTTGTTTCCTTGTTGAAATCAGCATCTCCAGCCCTTGTTTCAGGTGTAGCTTCTTGTTCCAGCCTATGGTTTGCATTACAGGCTCCCTGATTTCAAAGCCCTCCAGCTGACTTCTGACTGTACTCCTTTTGCCTTGCCCATTGGATTTGTGGATCTTTTTGTACCTCAGTTGGCACTGATCCTAATGTTATTCCAGCACCACTGCAGCCCTGTGTATACCTGACAGATGTTTTGTAGTCTCAGCTGAGATGCCCTGAAGGGATTCATAAATGGGTGCTGATAGCAGAGCTGCCTCAGGCTGTCGTCAGACGTAGCTGCTGACCCTCAGGAAAAGCAGATTTCTCATTGCTGTGTCTCCCAATCAGGAGAGAATAACACCTCCTCAGATCTGCTAAATGAACAGACCGTTGCTTCCTAACTCTTTTCTGTTGCAGCGATTCATGTTAGAAATGTTTTCAGTTTTATTGCTAACCTAGATCACTGATGGAACAAGAACCAGAGCTCAACTGCACATAAAATTACAGGTTTGGAAGCACAGACCTTAGAAGGAGGGCTGGAAATATGTAAATAGGGCCAGTAATCTCTTCTCTCATTGTCAGTGGTTTTTTACTTCAGGATAGGTCACTTGATAGGAAGTGTCAAGGACAGCAGTGATCTAAGCTGTGCTTGTTTTTAGGATATAGATGACTGTCGAATCTGCTTGGGATTCATAATGCCTGAACCGTGCCAGGTTATTTCCCTTTGTCACATAACAAGGCAAGCAGGGTTGTCCTCAACCCTCAGATCCATTTTCACCAGTGGCTGCTGCATGCACTGGGCAGAGGGGAGCTCCCTCTTTTGCTTAAGAAGGAATGTGAGCTCAGCATCAGGAAAGAAAAATATTTCAGCCGTTTTGCTAGGAAGTATTTAGGGTATGTCTCCTAGAAGCTCTTTCTGTTAGAACCATTAAAGTTTGCAAGGAATAATTAAATACTCATTTTGAGAGATGGGAGAATGAGCACTGCTCTTCAGTCTTCTCTCTGAGCACTTACACAAAGGGAGAGAAATCAAGATTCCAGACTTAGCTTCACTGAATACTTAGTTTAATGTATTTAAATGTTAATTGGAGTCCTGGTGAGTGCCCTGAGCATTAAGCTGCAGAAGTATTGCTCATTTGTGCCTTTTTCCTTAGCCCAATTAATATTTATTTCATGTACATTAAAACAGCCTACAGGAACAACGGAGATTCACCTTCCTTGTGGTATTCTCTGACTTACTGATTGTTTGAGGTGAAGTACTTGCAGGTTCAAACCTTCCCATGGAGAATGTCGTGGTTTTGAAACAAGGTCCCACAGATTTAGGATGAGTGCTCAGATCATTGAGCTGGGGGGAAAGATGCCTTGTGTCACATATTACCCAGGTCAGGAGATGATCCCTTCTGGATCTAACCTGGTGAGAGAGAGGTGGGCAGATGTGTGGTGAATCCTGCTGGGGCCTAAACATGAGTTAGAATTGAGGCTGCTCATCACCATCTAGACTTGGCTGTGTAGTACTGGGGCCTTGTCTCTTGCTGGCACAGGTAGTAGCAGAGTCTGGAGAAATGCAAATGTAGACTTCAGGTTCTGAATTCCCTTTGTGACTGTAAAAAAAACGTGCTGTCAGGCTTGCTTTTAAATGCAAATCTCTCCCCGTTTTGTTGGCTTTTCTTCCTGTGATGCTCCTAGAAAGCCCTGTGTGAATACTCAGACTGCCTGCTACTCTTACCTGCCAGCAACATTGCAATGAGACGCGATGTCCAGGAGGGCCAGGCTCGGTGTTTATCTCGCCTAGGAAGGCACAAGGAGGCTCTGGATATTGCAGAAAAAATGGTAAATAATGTAGTCTTTCTTTTAGGGTTTGAACATGAAAACATTGCCAGTAGTTCTTTTATACTGACCATTTTCTGGAAAAATAATTTTCATGTGTATAATCCTTCAGGATGTTCAGTGCTCAGAGTATTTGGTAAACAGAGGGTAACTGTCACTGCAGATATAATCACTCTTTAGAAATTGGAACACCCTGTACCACAATGAGCTCCCTGTGCAGGGAAGTTGGTAGTCCTGGAAGGGACTAAATATCATGCTCTGCCAGGCAGAATTAATGCAATGTAATAGGAATTTTAAGAAAGGGAATAAATGAGTGCTTAAATCTTTCCACTTTACAAGTGACAGTTCAAAACTCCCTTTTATTTCCATATACTTGCTGCCAAACTGCCACCAAGAAGACTATCTAGCCACAAATTGAGTTTTTCCCATAAAGGAAAAAGTCCAGAGGCTCTGAAGTCTGCTAGAATATTACTGATGCTTTTCTATATTATATAAAAGGTATTTATACTGCAAAGAAAGGCAGCTGTAGAACACTCTGAAGGAAAATAAACAAATGACAGCATTTAGGGCCTTCTTGCCTCTCAGACTGAGACAAGGCAGCTAGAGGGAATGCTGTCAGCTTGAATTGTGCAAGATCTGTATCCCATTGTATCATTTTAAATTCAGAGCACCGTTTTGTACAGTTTAAAAATTACCTTGTGATATTTGTATGTCATTATTTAGGGAGACATTTTCTTAGGCTCTGAAGGATGATTCTGTTCTACTCTTGGTTTTAATCTGTTATCTTTTGTTTCTAGAGAAACAGCTCAACTAACACAGATCACTTAACAACGGTTCTCAACCTGCAGTTTTCCATTTACCAGGGTCTGGAAAACGTAGAAAAAAAGATCGTGTGTCTTCAGCAACTTATCTGCTTACATCCTTTCAGTCCCTGGTTCTGGAAGTTACTTGCTGAAGCTTATATGAGCCTTTTACAGAATTTGTCTCCATTAGTCATTCCAGAAGCAAATGTAAATCAGTCTGAAGAGGTTTGTGTAAGAAATAGCAGTTTCAGAACATCCCCTGGCAGAGAGAATAATTTGCAGCCTCACAGATCAGATGGCCAGAAAGAAGGCCCTTGGTTCAGCCTTGCTGCAGAAACAAAGTGGGAGAATGCAATGATTTGTTCCAGCAGCCAAGTGGTGAGAGAATTCCTCTGCACTTCAGGAGAACTGGAAAGGACGGACAAAGAGGAATGCACAGATTCCAAGTCCTGGAAGCAGAACATGTCAAAGAAAGTTGGGATAAAAGCATGTGCCTCGTTCATTAGAGCAAGGTAACTGTATGTATTCTCAGAATAACATTAACTTCTCTCAGTCAAGAACAATGTAAAGCATATTTTTCCCAGTTGTCTTCAGTTTGCATTTTCAATTTAAATGTTTGCTTCAGAGTTGGCAACAATAACTTAGAAACCTACTACTGCTTCAGATCTAAAAAGCAAAATCTACTTAGTGTGATGGCTGTGAAGAGTGTGAATCTGAGTGGAAAGAGTAACCCAGTGTCACGCACAGCTGAGAAGTAAAGAGTTTTTTAATGAGCTTATAATGTGAATCTTTTCAAGTAATTACATACAAAAGGGTCTGTTCTTCAACAAATGCTCCTGCTAGACCATTGCTGTTCCCGGTCTGGTATTAAAGATGCAGCAGCAGAAATGCCCCAAAGGGAAGGCATAGCCAGTCTTCCCTCTGCGAGTGCCACCTGTCTTACTTGCTTGAAGCCTCATGCTTGAATGAAAATGTATTTTATAATAATACCCCAATCTGCATAATGGATGAGGCTGGAAAATGAACTCTGTGACAACTGATTGACAGGGCTGCATTAAAATGTTCTTTCCTTTTCTTTCCCCTCTTCCTAAAACTCTTGCATACAGCAGAAATCCCCAAAACATAATCTTTCAAAGAGATAATTAGGAACTGGTTTTGTTAAAATAATCTTGGATGATTTTTCCCCCTCTTGCCTCTCAGTAATGTATCAGTCATTAAACGTTTTTAAGGGCATCTTATGAATGTCCAGAAATGTTTACAGAGAACACTTTATAACTGCCCTGCTGGGGCAAGATTTAAGAAATGAAAAAAACCCAAATAGTAGCTTTTAACTGTACTCAGACTAAGAGATGAAGACTTTAATTGCTACTCGGAAAAAGTTAATTGATTTAGTACTGATATTGAATATTGAAGCTACATTTTTATTAATAATTTGTGTTGCTTGTTTCAGTGTATATAGTTCAGAACTGAGACAGTTATAAATGGTGGCATTTCCTTGCTTGGCTGCACAGTTTCACAGAGTGTTACTGTGGTTTATATTTGCAGATACACTTGTCCAGGATAAGCTTCTCCCCTGCCCAAGGCTTATGCAGGTTTTCTAATATTTTCAGGTCTGTTGGATTTTAAGTGGGATGTAGATGGTGTATAAATGTATGTGCAGGATAAGTTGCACCTGGAAAATGGATATTAGTATTGCTTTTCGTAGGAAATAAGTTTCTCTGTTAATGCATCATGAATAATTGACTCTCATAGTTTTGAAAACAAATTGGAGTGGTTTTTTTGTTTAATTTTCATTGTGATTTCATTCTTTTTTATACTATGTTGATGCAAATTTTGAAACAAAAATGCTTTCTAAATTAAAAATACTTGCCATTTTTACTTGGAACCAACAAACCATCTGTAAATTCAGTAAAGTTTTGACTGGGAAATTCAGACTTGAAAATTTTGATGTTTATAGTGTTCAAATGAAAGTTTTCATCTTAGATCTTGAGTCTTTTCCTTAAAAATACACACCATTATTATAACACCAACTTCATTTAACTTCGGTAAATAGGATAAAAAAATTGTTGTTCTTCTTTTTGCATAAAGCTTGAATTAAACACTTTTTCAGTAATAACACTGCTAAGTTCTAGTGGGCCCTTGGTTGAATACTGTAGAATCATAGAATTCCAGGTTGGAAAGGACCTCAGGTGTCTTCCTTTCTTGGCAGAAACATGATCTAGGCAAGATGGCCCAGCACCCAGTCTAGCTGAATCTTTAAAATGTCCAACACTGGGGAATCCACAACTTTCTTGAGGAGATTATTCCAATGACTGATCTCATTGTAAAATACTTTCCTCTTGTGTCCAGTTGGAATCTCCCCAGAATTAACATATACCTATTTTCCTTCATCTTTTCCATGTGGTTTGTTCTATAAAGGGAGTCTCCATCTTCTTTGTATCTGCCCTTTAAATACTGAAACATGGTTAGGAGGTCTCCCCTGAGTCTTCCTTTCTCAAGACTGGACAAAACCAGTTCTCTCAGCCTATTCCCAAATGGCAGACATCCCAGGCCTTTGATCACCTTTGTGGCCATTCTCTGAACCCTAATAAATTCTCTAAAACTGATATTTATCTGTACTATAACACCCATAGTGAATTTCAGTGAGTTCACAGGAGATTATGGAATATGTCTCTCTGCTCCTAGAAGTGTAAAATAAGCATAATACTGTTAATCTCTCTGACAGTGGATTTGAGACAAATGTATAGATACCTGGATATTTCCTCTGCCAACCTGTTTTACAGTCCTTGTGTGAAGGACTCTGAAAATTGCCACTGTTCTTGCTGGTTGAGCAGTTGGTGATGACATCAACGCCTGTTGTGAGCAGAGTGTGTAACCTTCACCAGTTCATGGTTGTGACTTCTGGGGCACTGCCTCGAACATAAAACTGGTGAATGCTGTAAGAAAATATTCCAGGGTTGGCCTGTGTGGGGAGCATGTTTGATATTTGTCCAAACACCCACATTTCTAGCTTTTCAGGTTCCATAAGCAAAAATGGGCTGCTGTCTTGTTAGGCCGTAGTAAGGACATGGGACACCTGATGACTCACAGGTCTGAGCCTCACTTTTGAATGGTGTGACAAGTATATGGGGACAAAAATGTTTGCACAGAGCAACCAGAGCTACTGGCATATTATTTTTCAAAAATACTTCTCAATAGTTCTATAGCACAGATACACAATATCCATATTAGATTGATACACGTGTATTGACTTGTTTGCAGTAGACAAAAGTCAGGAAGAAGAGCTGTTTTAAAGTATTAGAAATGTTAATTAAAGTATTAAACATTTTGGTTGTTTTTAGGTCTTACTCCTTTTCCAGCTGTGCCAATTTTTAACTACCTTTCTCATTCCAGGCTTTTATTTCAGCTTACCCAGTCACAGCAGTCGTCCTTTGTGCTAGAGAATAACAGAAAAAGTCAAAAAGAAATTGATGACAAAGTGGCTCAACTTGGTTTCGATGAAAATTCCTTGCAGTTGATGACCAAAGTAAGAGGATGTTTCATTGTGTGCAGGGTCTCAGTTCTCTGTGTAGACTGGTTGTCCTCTAAGCATGACACTCCCCTGAGCTAATTAACTGTGCCAGGAAGCAAGGGAAATTAGCTGGGGCGGGCTGCTGGCAGTGTGTTATCTGGAACTGACAGAGGTGCTGTAGAGCCCTGGCCTGCGTCACACAGGTGGGTCTCTGATCTGCTGAGATTCTCCTTTCAGGAATGTGCAGCGTTGTTGAGTTTCTCACTGGACTTGTATTTGCAGGTGCATCATCACTGTGCATTTCCTGGGATTGCACATTTTATCTCAGGAATTTTAGATGCCCCAAAGTGAATCACTAGTTTGAAATGGAAGTGAAGATTAATTTGATGGCCACAGCAGTATTAAACACTTGCATAAAAAGTAATAAATGTTTCCAGAAAAAGCCAGAGACTTTCTTTTGCATTTCTTTGTTCTGTTTAATGTACTGGGTTCTAGTTTTTAAAAAAATAACAGAGGAGAGCAATATTGCATTTAATCTCTTCATAGAGATTAAACATTTTTAGTACTATTTAAAGAGCTTCTGACTTTTATCTTAAGGAGCAAAAGGAAGCCAGCGAGATTCTAACTTTGCTGTCAGCATTACAGCTTTAAGTTAGTGACAGGCAAGCCACTGCCAGGCAGCAGGCAGTCAAAGGAATGGCATCCATGAGAGGGCAGTAGCACACAGGCTGTTTCAGGGTTGGGAAAGGCTGGGAAAAGAAACTTCTCTTCTTGCTTTCCTTGCTCGGACATGCCTCAGGAGGAGTTCAGAGTGTTGATGCTGATGCAAGGTGAGAACTGAATGCAGAGCTGGTGTTGAGACTTCCGCTGCTATTCAGAATGAAACCCTTCTGTGCAAGTGCAGACAGAACCTGGAGTGGTTGCACAGCTCTGAGCTTTGGTCTCAGCTCTCCCTGAATGCAGAATGCCAAGGCAGGCAACTTCATCATGGCTTGGAAACTTCTCCAGGATTGTGTGTGGTTCATGTGACAAGGGCTTTGCCTGTAAAGATCTGTTATTAATGCCATGTTTGATTGTTTTTTTTCTGCAGGTTATTTTCTTGATTCCTTTCTTTCTTCTTACTCTTTTTGCAGGCTATGGGACAGGATCTTATACCAGAAAAACTAAAAGAGGAGTTTCAGGGTGAGGTAAAATGCATAGGCCCTTCAGCATTGTCATCACTGGTAACTGCTTCAGTCATGGAATTTGAAATCAAATGGTTTGGTAATCTACAAGATGATTTATGTCACTTTGGCAGACAACTTTATTCAGATATTTATCTCCCACCTTCAGTAATGTAGAGGTTTTGTTGTATTTATTCTTTTATCTCCAAATGATTATGGCATGATACATGCAATAAAGTTCATATTACATTTTTTAAGAATTCTTACTGTATTTCTTTTAAGAATAGATATAAATCTCTGTATTTAAACTCTTCACCTTGCATCCTTTTCTTTGTTCACTGATTTGTTTGTATTTAAAATTATAAGGAACACAGTATAAAATCAAACTCTCAATTCAGCTTTCAGAGGTTTCCATCATAATCCTCACCAATTTGTGCTTGAAGCATCTGCGATCTTTTTGAGGCCTGCAGTGCTGGTGGAATGGAAGCTTCCTTTCTGATGTCCAGTTTGAAAGTTTCTTGGTAACAGATTTGATGTTGTTGCATTTAGAGCCATGGAATTAGCCATTTTCTTAAGTAAATTTTTTAATATTTCTTGATAAACATTATCGTGATTTCCTGTTCAGAGATGGGAATCTCAAATATATTTATGCTGAGAAATTGTCAATAACAATAATTCCACATCTTTTAGGAAGGAAGTCTAAGTAGTAAATGTTTAACTTAAAACTAGGAGATTTTCTCTTTTTGAAGCCAAGTGTTTGTTGAAGGTGTTGAAAAAGCTATAGTCTTGTGTTCAGTGTGCTTAGATGAGAGGAGAAAATCTGTCAAGGTTGTTTATATGTACTGAAGAGTGTTTAGTCAGATCATATCCTTTGTAAAAGCCTGCAAGGAAGATCTTTTCTGTGAAAACTGGCAGTGTTGTTTCTGCCTCATGCAGCTCCTTCTGTTGTGCTTTCAGTTGATAGTGACAACACTTTGCTTTGCTTTCTGAAGCACTAGTGCTGTGTGCTTTGGGTCTAGAAGAGGGCAAAGATCCTCTTTCACTTGAAATAGTTCACATTTCAGATATACATGGTGTGCTCTTCGCCCATCTTCTCTTAAACTGTGACACAATTTTTTTGTAGCTTTCTGTAAAAGTGTTCTGTAATGAATGTAGTTTAAAACTAGGAGTCTCTTAGACATACTTTGCTGCCCCTTTTCTTCATGTGTTCCTGTGTTTTCTTTCTGGAGTCCTAAAGAGTGCCAAAACCTTAAATAATTCACAACGGAATGACGATTCACCATGAGTGAATTGTATCTGCCACTTTTAGGTGAATTTTAAAGCTTCAAGATACTGATTAGGGAACTTCACAAATCATAGAATGGTTTGGATTGGAAGGGACATTAAAGATCATCTAATTCCAACCCCACTGCCACAGGTAGGAACACCTTCCACTAGACTTCTTTGGGCAAGCTGTTCTAGTGTCTCACCATTCTCACAGCAAAGAATTTTTTTCTAATATCTAATCTAAATCTGCCCTCTTTTAAGTTTGAATCCATTCCCCCTTGCCCTGTGACTACAGGCCCTTGTAAAAAGTCCCTCTTCAGTTCTCTGGTATCCTCCTTTATGTACTGGAAGTGCCCAGTAAGATCTCCCCAGAGCCTTCTTCAGGCTGCAGAGCACCACCTCTCTCAGCCTTTCCTCACAGGAGAGTAGCTCCATCCCACTGAACATCTTTGTGTCCTCCTCTGGACTCACTTCAGCAGGGCCTGCACTGGGACCCCAGAGCTGGGTGCAGCACTGCAGGTGGGGTCTCACCAGAACAGAGCAGAGAGGCAGAATCCCCTCCCTTGCCCTGCTGCCCCCAGGGCTTTGGGTGCAGCCCAGGGCATGTTTGTCTTTCTGGACTGCAAGTGCCCATTGCCAGATCATGTCCAGCCTCTCATCCAGCAGCACCCCCACGTCTCGGCAGGGCTGCTCTCGATCTGTTCATCCCCCAGCCTGGACTGATACTGGGGTTGCCCCAACCCTGGTACAGCACCTTGCACTTGGTCTGGTTAAACCTCATGAAATTCTTCCTGAGCTTGTCCAGGTCCCTGTGGATGGCATCCCATCCTCCAGGTGTGTCAACTGCACCACTCAGCTTGGTGTCATCTGCAAACTTGCTGAGTGTGCACTCGATCCCTTTGTCTGTGTAACTGATGAAGAGACTGAACCCTTGGTGTGGTTTAGCCCTCTGCCAGGTTGACTGAAACTTCTCCAGAAAAATGGAATATTGCCTTCAGCCATGTCAAATTGCTTTTGATAGTTTTGTGAGTTAATGCGATTAACCCACATCCTGGTCAGCTTGTTACAAAAGATGATGACTTGGCGAGTGTCCTTGGGTGAGCATTAGTGCACTCATAATGGACCACGGAAGATTTGGTTTAGTCATGTGTGTGCTTTGCTAGGTGGAAACTTCTGTGTGCGTTTGTGCAGCACTGTAGTCAGGTGGCAGTGAAGCTTGCTTGAGGGGCTGGGGATGCTTTTAAGACTAAGAGGTGTCGTAATTTTTCAGAAGAGACTGTCCACAATGTGTTGTAAATTAATTACAATGTTGGCATCAACAGGAGAATCTTACAGCAAAGACAGCAAACGTGGAAACCTTAATGCTAAATATGTCAGCAAAAAAATAAAACCTGGACATCTCCCACTTTCTTCTTAAACTTAAGGTCATGAGTAGCCACATAAAAAGGCTGTAATTTGTTTTGCCTCAGCTGTTAGGACATCAGAACACAGCTTTTGTGGGACCAGGTCTGTATAGACATTCAATGGAAACTCACTAAATTATTTGGCTCCACAAATAGCATTGGAACTGTTTTAGCAGCAAATTAAATACTTGCCAAATGTTGTCATTTTGCGACTGAGATGTCCAAAATACACAGCAGCTAGCCAAGGTGATTTGGAAAGTTTTTGGTGCCTGTGCAGATTGTTTGACTTGACATTGTCTCTTGGGCTGGGATTGCAAAGGTCAACTCCCCACTGGCTCCAGGAGTTAAAGACAAGTGGTAGCTCTTAAGAACAGGGAGTATTTTCTAAAATATAACAAGCAAAAATGTTGGGTTTAACTACTGCAAAGAAAACAAGATGAATGTTGTTCTGAATATGTCACATAGTTACTGCTCCAAATAACCAGTGTTTATTGCACTGGGGCTAAAAAATGTTCCTTTGTCCCACTTTTGCCTGGCTATCTCTCATCTCAGCTACTTCGGTTCCTCCTTTTTTGGCCTGCCTCTCCCTTTTTTGTGCTTCTTCTAATTCCAGTTTTTGTTTCTGAGCATGTCTCAAGAGGGGCTTTGCATTTCCATTTTGCATTGAATGCCTCATTGTTGCTTCAATGTTCTGCATAATTCTACATCTGCCTGTAATAGATTTCTTCATGATTTGGCTTTTATTATATTGTTGTTGGTATTAGTACACACATCAGTACTCCATTCTGAGTTAAACAGCAAATTTTAGAATTGCACATTGCAAGTGAGAATCCGCTAACATTTACTGAGTTTTGATTTTTTTATTTTAACACTTGCTTGTGGTACAGGTACTTTGGGAAGGACCCTCTGCCCCTGGTTCTGATCTTCTGAAATGATTGCTGTTACAAACACAATCTTAAATTATGTGTCTTGCCATTGAGTGTTTGAATGCTGCTGGCTTTGAGGTGAGTGAATGTGTTAGCACTGTAATTAGTAACTTTAACACAGTTTTCATCACAGAATCATCGAATGGTTTGGGTTGGAGGGGAACTTCAAAGGTCATCCAGTTTAAACTTTCCTGCCTGGGGGTTGGCAGGGAACCTTCCACTAGACCAGGTTGCTCAAAGCCCCATCCAGCCTGACCTTGAACACTGACAATGATGGGGCATCCACAACTTCTCTGGGCAACCTCTTCCTGTGCCTCACCACCCTAATCATAAAAAATTTCTTCCCTGTGTCCAGTCTAAATCTACCCTCTTTCAATTTAAAGCCATTACCAGTCATCCTGTCACTGAGTGGGGGGTTGACCTTGGCCTGCTGCCAGGTGCTCACCCTGATGCTCTATCAGCCCATCCTCCCCCAGCACCGCAGGGAAGGAGAAAATAAGATGGAAAAATAAGAGACCTGTGGTTCACAATAAAGGCAGTTTAATATAGAAAAAACAAAGGCTGCACAAGGAAACAAAAGAAAACAATAATTTATTTATTCTCTATTTTTCATCAGCAGGCAGTCATTGTAAAAATGAGGAATCAAGGGTTGTAACATGGGGTCCTGCTTGTGCTCCCAGCCTAGTGGCACCTTTATTGCTGGCAGAAGCAAAGGCGTTTGAGGTAGTGCCAACTTCTGCCTTCTTTCTGGTACACATACACAAGCTAGATGAAAAATGAAGGCAACCCCCTTTCGATAGCAATTTGGGAACCCAGGTGGGACTCTGTGGGCTCCCCACCTGGTGAGTGTGGTGAGGGCATATGACACAGCCAGTACTGGGTGAGTTCACCCAACTGTCCTTGCAAGATCCACACTCCCTGGAAAGGTACTAAAACTGGGGACAGCATCAGTCATTGGGGGGCTCAATAGGGAAGGTAAAATGGGGTTCACTGGTGACAGAATTTCAGGGAAACTAGAAGAAAATTGACAGTACTTCAGGACTCCCATCAAGCTGGATGTAATTCTGTGTCAGGATGAGTGGCTGGAACTCTGGAGGGGAGATCCTCTGAGCACTGGCCCTGGGGAAGTTCTTTTGATATGAGTCAGCTGACGTTCCCTCCTCATATGGGATGCAGTGTAAGGCAGAATTGCCTTGTGCGGCAAATCCCTGCTCACTACTCCCCATCACCTTCTAGTCCATCACAAGGAAAGCTGGAAATCATTTCCAAGATCTGTTGCTCCATCCCCTCCCCAGGGACAGAGGTGCAGCTGGCAGGCCTAGTGAGGATCCTGGAAAAGGAGAAGGAGTATGGTGTGCAATGGTTGAGGAAGGAGCAACACCTGGATGGTCTTTGTTTTCTAGGAGGAATAACAGGATAAGACCAGGAACTGTCTCACAAAAAAAAAAAAAAAAAGAAAAAGCAGCCTGTGGAAGAACTGGCAAACTGGTAACAGTGGACAAGGAGAAGGCTGAGGGACTCAGTGAATTTTCTGCCTCAGTTTTCACTGGCAGCCTCTCCTCCCACACCTCTTGAGTGGATGGCTCTCAAGGCAGGGGCTGGGGAAGCAAAGTCCCTCCCACTATAACAGAAGATCAGGGTCGAGAGCACCTGAGGAACATGAACATACCTAAGTCTGTGGGACCTGGTGAGATGTGTCCCAGAGTCCTGAGGGAATTGGCTGGTGTAGTTGCAAAGCCACTCTCCATGGTATTTAAAGTCATGGAAGTCAGGTGAAGCCCCAGGTGACTGGAAGCAGCCTGTGGAAGAAACAATGGCCGAAATGCACCCAGGTGCACAGGCAGCAAGCACAGGGAATGTCCTCGAGCACAGGCTCCTCCAGGTGCCTCCAGTGTGAGCAGCAATTGCCAGTGGGATTCTGTGGGATTTGTACGGCCGAGCAGCAGGATGCACATTCCGAACCACCTTAATGGGCAGCGCTTGCTCACAGGACACCAACTGAAAGACCTGCAGGGCTGGTTCAGGCTGGGGAAGGGACATGGGGACACTCTGGAAAACCCTGGCCAAGCCCAGCCTATTCATCCAGCTTAGTTCCAGGGTGTGAATGCAGGCACAGCTGTGGGTTCACGGTGCCCTGCAAACATCCTTTCTTGACACAGTCCCTTGGGCAGTGGCACTTGCCTGGTCTCTGCTCCCTGTGGTAAGGACATGCACAGAACCAGCCCTGACAGGAGTGTCCCCATCGCTGCCACCGCCAATGGTGCTCTGACATGGCAGAGTTGCCCTCCAGAAAGCCCCAGGACTTTTCTTGGATTCTGCAGGGGCCCACATGGGGACCTTATGGCCCTCCAGAGTGCTCTAAGGCCTCACCTGGGCTTTGCTGGGACATGTTGGAGGCCCCTGCTGCCCTCCACAGGTCTTCCCATTCTAAAAAACTCTAAACATCCCCAAAAATCACTTTTAATTAGAAATTCACTTCTGTAGATAATCTGAAGGTTGGTATAGGTTACATTTATTTAAGCTTTTTAGCCCCATCTAGATCATCTTTCTTCAAAATAGGACAAAATAGGAAGGCAGCACTGGAATGCAACAGGCCTCAGCAAAGCCCACATGAGATCCTGAGTCACTATGGAGGGTAATTAGTGGCCTTTGCAGGGTGTCTGCCCAGAGCTGGGTGCAGCACTGCAGATGGGGTCTCACCAGAGCAGAGCAGAGGGGCAGAATCCCCTCCCTCGCCCTGCTGCCCACAGGGCTTTGGATGCAGCCCAGGGCACATTTGGCCTTCTAGGCTGTGCATGCACAGTGACAGCTCGTGTCCAATAAACCATCCACCAGTATTCCCAAGTTCTCCTCTGGGCTGCCCTCAGTCTATTCATCCCCCACTCTGCACGGGTACTGTGGATTGCCCCAGCCCAGGTGCAGGACTTTGCACTTGGCCTTGTTGAACTTCATGGGGTTCACGTGGGCCTCCAACCTGTCCAGTTCCTTCTGGACAACATCCCTCAAGTGACTCACTTGCAGCATTCAGCTTGCTGTCATCCTCAGACTTGAGGAGGGTGCATGGTGTGGTAGCAGAGTTTATCTGAGCCCTTCCCTTGCTGCAGATAGACAGGGCAGGTCAGCACCTGCCATGGCCTTTGTGACAGTTTCTGCAGCTGTCTATAGACATGCTGCCCTTTATCACTAAGTGATCATGCTTGTGGGGACCTGTTAGGATTTTTAGCCTTACTCATTGCTGAAATTGTAAACTGACTGTTTTCCATCAAAACTGAAATTTCATTCACTTGATGTTCAAGTTCAGATGTTGTCTGAACCAACACAAGCTGTTTTCCTCATCCAGCTGAAATTAACTCTTAACTCACAGTGGTCCTTCTGGATTACTAGCTTGACCCTTACCTACTATTCGTTAGCTGTGTTCTCCAAAACTTTTGTAGGCAAACTGTCTTGGCCCACAGAGATGAAAGGAGATCCTTCATGCATGGTCTGAGGAAATGAAGGTCTACAAACTTCTCCCCACATCCCCCTGTGTACCACCCCAGCTGGGCCACAACAGCATCAGTGAACTGAATCACATTTAGAAGGAAAACCTTAATTACTCTGTTAGGACACTTTAATTCTGTTCTTGTTGATTTCAGAAGAAACAAAATATGTTTCTTTTTCATCTGGGCTTTGACTGCATGGAACTCATTCAGCTTTTGAAAGAGAAGAGAGTAAGGTGTACAGGGCAAGAGAATATGCAGAAAAAAAGTATTCTCTTTTATTTGAATGGTTGCTATATTCAGATAATTAAGTAGAATTATCATAGGCATGAAAATCAAATTTCCCTTCTCCCCAAGGAATCCAAAAAATGTTGCTATGTACAGAATTTACAATTATATGCAATAGTTGATTATTATTATGGACTCCAAAATTTGGTATTACCGGTTAAAACACCCATACTGAAGCTAGAGCAGGATGTGTCCATCCTGTACCTTTCATAATGTTCTTTAAAACTTTACAGGTATGCTTCCAAAATTATTGCTCTTCCAAGGATGAGAAACCTTCTTCACCTGCATACAATTTTCATCATCCACAGTCTACATAATTAAATTGTATTCCATTTTGAGCAGGTGAGAAGTCAAGGAAAACAGGCCAAAAGTGCAAGTGTGTTTAGGGTTCTGTTTTCTGTTGGAGGCAGATGAAAGATGATACAAAGCAGGTATGGAAAAAAAATATGTACTGATAAATCAACATCTGTTAGGCATGTTGGTAACTTTGGACAGAAATCCTTTGTTTCATGAATTTTCTTATTTTTGCTTACAGAAGCTTCCTTAGTTTTCATGGATTATTTGGCAGAAGGTTTTTCTGGTTTGGTTCAAGCTGCTGAACCTCTGTAACTCCCTTTGTAACTGTAGTCCATGGGCACTACAGACACCTGGTTTATCTTTAAAAATTAGAGGCCATGAAGAACTCGGCAATGTCTCTAACTTGATGTTCAATCAGATGACCACAGAGACAACTGCAAAGATCCATGTGCAATTAAATAAATTGAAACTCAGTCCTGGTGTGTTACTAGTAGGACTTTGCTTCTTTAACTCAGCTTCATTTTCCAGTCTGAACCTTCACAGCTGCTCTGCAATAAGGAAAGTTGCCCTGAGCTGGATTGGAGGTTTGTAACCAAGTGTTGCTGACGAATGGAAGTGAATGTACTGTGAATGTAAGGTGTCTTCGTAATGTTGGTCTCAGTCCATGTTATGGGCACCCTTCCTAATAATCCTTGGGAACAGCCATCCTTGCTGTGCAGCTCCAGCAGAGAGAGCTGAGACAGTGCTATGGCAGGACCTGTGCTTCCCTGCCAGCCTGAAGGGAGTCCCTCCAAATCAGGATTAAGGTTTGATGACAGAACAAAGGTAGCCTGCTGCTGCCAGCACATCTCTGTTTGCCACAGAAATAGCAGCCTTCAGTCTCCTTATTCAAGTGCATAAAATGCATAGTGATAAACTGTGCCTTTTCCCCTTTCAGTTGCCTGGACATAAGAAAAACAGTTACTATCCTTCTGGTACACAAATATGCCGCCAGGGGCAGGTGATAGGCAGCAGCAGTTGCACTGTGAGCAGCAGTATTCAGATGTGTTCTTCCTGGGATCCTGATGCACCTGAGGTTCACACATTAGCAGCCTTGGCTTTTTAATCAGGGAAATGAAGCATCCATAAGCAACAAAACAAGAGGCTTGAAATCATCCTCATTTGTATTATACTGAATTTCTATATTCATCAGTACACAAGCGATTGCTAAACAGGTCCTCACTACATTTACTTACATTTCCAAACAAGGTGGTTATTATGCAAACAGGTTAGCTTTGTGAAGGCATCTCCAGGATGAGCTTAACCCTGTCCTGTTTGGTTCCTCTTGCCTGAGCCTTATAGGTCTGTAAATGTTCATGTTATACGGAACTGTGGAGTTTTCGGCCATGTAGTGTGGCTGATAGTAGCTAGGCTGGATGGCCTTCTGTGGAGGCGGGGGAGTGAATGACACATAGCTGTGGAAGGAATTGACTCGGTGGAGAGGTGACTGGGGGGTGAAATTGCTGTTGAATATGAGATTTCTTGGGGTCTGCTTGCTCTGGTGGGTGCTGCCAGCTGAGAGGCTGCTGAAGGGGTCGGAGAGGGTGTTGGCGCTTTCCTCGTCGCTGAAGGGGAGGCTGCGCGGGGGGGCCCAGCTCCTGCTGAACAGGAAGGGGAGGCTGCGCGGCGGGGACTTGGGGCCCCGCACGGGCTTGGACAGCGCGTACAGGTGCCGGAACTCCTCGTCAAACAGCTCCACGACCTGGCCCGTGAACTTGGAGAGGAGGTTGCGGTGAACCTGGCCACACAACCACGTGAAGCTGGAAGCAGAGACAAGGTAAGGGTTAGAGTTAACGCCGGCCATCAGGAACTGCAGATCCCCCGCAGGGGTGATGCGAAAGGCAAATGTGTTTTACTGCTGGAGCTTCCTGTCTAAACACAGGATGAAGATGGTGTCGCAGTTGAATTTCAGGTCAGTTCACATCAGTGCTCTTTGACTTGGATCAATCTTTGTTATTGCAGCTGCCTCTAAAACCTTCAAGAAACCTTGTAAAGTTATGCAACCCCCTAAAGCGAGTGGTGATCCAGATCCACTGCAGGGATAAATGTCAGATACAACACCCAAGGTTTGGGTGTCTGTTCCATGGAAAGGAGTTTAGACCCCTCTTTTGGGGACCTCTCTTCCATGCACAGTGCTTAAATTCCGGTCTTGCCATGTCTTATCTGCACAGACATAAACTGTACCTTGTACCCAGCAGCATGCCATGCCACTTGGTAACTCTTCAGCCACTCCAAGTGACTTCAAAAAGACTAGGAAAAAAGAACCATCCTTTGTTTTCATTTTTCCATAATCTTTCTGCATTGATCAAGAGGAACACATAAAACCCCAACCTTCCTGTCATGTCCCACATCACAAAACAGCTGCCACACCTGACAAACGCTTATTTTCTTCAGAGAAAATTAAATTATAAATATTTCCTACAGCATTTCCAAAAATAAGTGTAATACTTTGCTATAAAGTAAGGGAGGAATGCCACAATAGTTTTAGTCCAGAGACACACTTTAGGATAACCCACAGCTTTTAAATTATTTTTCTTTTATGTGCTTCCCTAATCCACTCAACAAACAGAAATTTGTGCTTTTACAAAACCACAAGCCAGCTTGATTGTGTTGTGTAGGCTGCCATGTCTGAGCAGCAGCAGCACCAATAAAATGAACACAGTTGAGAGAATGAAATGTAATTACTCCCTGAGCTGACCAAGGCTTGAGCTGTGCAGCAGAGGATACAGAGCAGCAGTGGATTTGAACCTGAGGTTATCCTATGTTGGTAAAACTCTGCCATGGTTATTCCAGTGTGACTTTATTAGCTATGCTGGATTTGCACCAGGACTGCTGAGAGCCAGATTTGGCTGTAGGTGTGTGCACTTAAAATCTTTTCTTGTCATGTTTTGATAAAACTCCTGTGAAGCTCAGTGGGACTGATGGCCTGAGCTGATGCTGAGGCAGTAGACAGACAATTTACATCTGCTTGTCCAGAGCACTCCTAAAGAGAGTTGGGTTTGAGGTACACAGTGGTTTTATACTGTTGCTTCAGGAGCCAGGGGAGGAGTGAAGAAATCAGTAGTTCAGTGCCACTGGGCACATATATATATATATATATATAGATATAGATATATAGATATAGATATAAAAATATATATATATTTTTATATATATATATATATATAAAAATATATACTGTACATTTTATGATTGGACATGAAAATACACAGTAAGGTACCAGAATACAGGTACTTCTCATCCACTGTGTTCAAATCATTCTAAATATGGACAAAACCTTGGGAACCAAGGTAAAGAGCACAGCAAGCTAACTCCCTGCTGGGTGCATAACATCTGCTCTGCCAGCTCAACATTGCCTTTATTCACTAAGCAGTGCTCTCTAAACCTTTGTATGTCCTTCATCTAACTGTTAAAGAGACAACTGGTCAAGAATAAATACAAAAATGCACACAATTATTCTAGGATACCTACACTGAAGGTTACAAACTCATGAAAGGGCTGAGGTCTAAAGTGGCATATTTATACTTTATGCAGTAGAGATACACCTAGTTTATAAAAGAAAATTTAGACAGAAATAAAAATCAATTACACATGTAAATGGCTTTTAAAAGCCTAACAAAACCAGAGGAAAAATTCTATTCTGCAGAATTTTGATAACTTACTCCTACATGTAACTTCCTGAAGTACCTGACGGACAAATACTAGTTTGTGGATCTCTGTAAACAGAGAAAGTTAGAACTAATGAGTAGCCCAGAGAGTCTCCAGGAACTGATGGCAAATGGGTCAGCTCAAAGTTACAAGGTAAGATACTTGTGATTTTAAACAAATGATTGTGGACTTGTCGTGTAGTGTGTCACAGCAATTTACATTCTGTGCACTTTGCTGGAGAACAAAACAGAATTTGGTGTAAAAGACTTAACAGGTTTTCATTGGCTTAATTCTAAGAGAAAATCTATTGTTTAGGTTTTAGGCCATGTTTTGCTCCTTAGTTTACAATTCTGAGTCCTCTTTTGGGACAGGCTCAGAGAAGTCTGTTATTGTCATCACCTGCCCAGAGGGATCATTTTTCTCCCAAGCTTTTTTTGATTGAGGCCCATCAAAAGAAGAGAAAGCACAAAGGAATGATGCCTGGCTTGGGGCCAACGCTGTATCACAAATTCAGTCATTGATAGATACTTCTCAGCCATCTTTCCAGGGCTTTGTCCTATGTCCTGTTATGGAGCCTCTCATTTATGATTGTCTCAATCAAATCCCACCTCTTCTGTTCAGTACTGGACTTGTTATTTATAAAGAGTGTCCTCTGCATTGCTGGAGCTGCAGTTTACTGGGGATGTTCTCATCCCTGCGTTTGCAGTGCTGCAGCAACATGCAGCACATCCACATGGAATCTGAAACAGAAGGCAGGACTGGGGTTTTCAGCTGGGCTCAGATTTGGGTTAACCTACATGTTAGTGTTGCCTGCTGGTGGATAACCTGTGTGGGAGAAACCTGTCCCACCTGAACTCATGCTCCTGGCAAAGCATGTCCATGTTAGTTGTTACATACTGACTTTGAAGAGGCCAGTGGCTTTCAGAGTAGCAGCCACGGAGATACAGCCCTGGGGATCAAGGTCTGTGCTTTCTGCTGTTCTCATTTTGCCTTAGGAATGCTGAGTTCATGCACTATCTAATTTCAAATTCATTACAAAAACCAGAGTAACAGTTATCATAGGACGAGATAGAGTGACATAGAGACAGCAAAAAGAAATACTGCATCCTAACCCCTCACCATAGACATTGGCAATAAAAATTGAGAGTAAAACTGTAACTTAAACCACTCATGCCTGCACTTTTGCTAACGTGTGTGAACAGCCTTCAGAAGCTTCTCATCTGCAGTCTGCCCCATGCAGCAGGACCACACCCACAATGACCCAAGCAGTGATTTTTTATGTTCTTTTAAAAAACACTCCAGAGCTGGAGATGTCACAGACTCAGGGGTGGTTCCTTTGCCTGTAATTAATTGCCGGCTTCAGTCTTTGTTATCCATTAGGCAAATATATTCTGTCCTGAAAAACTTTGTGAAACAGTGAGACAGATCCCTTTTAGAGCAGTATGTCCTGAAGGGCTATTTTATTTCCTCAGCCTGTTCCCCCCCCCACTACTACAACATCATGCAGAGCTCAGCACTTAGGTGAAATTTGGTGTTGTATTTTAAAATCTTTATATCAGTTTTAAGATCTACTCCGATGTGATTTCCAGCAAATGCATTGCAGAAGAGTTTGGGTCTGTTTCACTCAATATCATTCTTGTTTATACCTGAAGAGATTGGTGGATAAGATTTAGGCATAACAAAAATCTTTCAGATTAATAAAGTGAGAGCTAGCAAGAAATACCACATACTGGTAGTCAGCCATAACCCATGTGAATTGCAAACTGGTGCTGAGCATGCTGAAGTTAAATATTTTTTTATAGTTTTAAATAGATTTGTTCTTCACCACCCTCTGCTTGCTGGATATGGAATTACGTAGTTTGACAATGTTCTTGAGATTAGAAGATTTTCAACAGCAGTAGAGAAAGACCAAAGTGACTGCACAGGACTTCAACTGTTTTTAGTTGTTTCGGTATTGAAAGAGAAGTCAAAAGGAAGCTTCTTGGTCAAAGAAAATAGATTTTGTTCTGTCCTTCTGCCACACGTCTTTCACTTCTACTCTATACAAATCTGCTGTTGCATTTCAACACATCTTTGATGAGGGATTAAAAAACACCCAAAGTAACAAGAAAACAAAAGAACAATCAATAAAAAAACCCCAGCCCTGAGTGTCCACTCATTTTTGTCTGATGGTTCATTTGGAAATGAAAAGTGGATGCCTGTCTTTGTGTACGTCTGAGCTCCTGCAGCCCAACCCCACATATTCACCTTTTCCTTCCTTACTATAGTTCTGTAATCTTCCTGGTGGCACAGTTTTATGAGACCCGAGGCATTTAAGCTTCCAAATCATAAATTGAGATTAAGAAAAACAATCCCATCCTTTAATTTCAATAATCACCTCTTGTATTTTTGTACCTGGATTTCTAGGATACACTTGGTCATTTGTGAAACTTATCTATGTAGGCGTGATGCTTAGAAACTTCATTTATTTGATGCAAGCTCAGAGTCTCCTGAAATTCCCTGACCAGAGAATCTAGGATCTTAATTAAAAATTCGGTTCTTGAGATGCTATATCCACTACCTGAAATAATTACAGCAGCACAAACAAAACAAACAAACAAAGAAAAATTTTAAAAAGGGAAAAAATGAAGGTACAGCAGTTTTATAGATGTATACTGCCTACCAATTAATGAAACACAAGGAAAAACAGTAAATCTCTGAAGTATTTGTTTTACCTTTAATCACTAAATTTGTCACATGAAGAACAAATCCTCAGATAAACTGAGTGACATATGCTACATTAAGGGATCCCAAGGGAGACAGAAATGTATCATGTCTCATGATCACACCATCTGAGAACCCAAACATTGAGGAAAGCATAATATTAAGCTGTACACATTTCTAGTTTTGCCCCAGGGCTGCACTGGCAAAGTTGTTTACATTAGTTTCTGAACATTTAAATTAAAACCCATACTCCGTAAAGAACTAATAGCAACTTTAAAGCAAGTTAAGTTGATTTTTGAAAAATGGCAAGTATTTTAAAACATGGGGTGGTTTTTGTTAAACTAATACAAACCCATACAAAAATTTCCATGGCACTTTTTTGGGAAGAAGTATTAAAAATCATAGAGGAGTACCTAGACATGAACTGCAATAGCTTATCTCACCTGTAGGATCCAGAGAGCACGTATCTCCAGTCAGATATAAGAAATTTTTCTTGTATTTGTCCTGAAAATTTCCTGCCTGATTTGGCACAGTAAACCTCTCCAGTGACACTGCGGACTGAAATATTCTGTAAATAAAAATAAAATTAAGTGTATTACATTTCTTTTTAATTAAAAATCAGACAGGGAGGGCCCTTCCCCCCCCACTGCCTTTAGCTCTTCACTGCCCCAATATCAAGTTTCTTCACGGACTCTCTGCTGTGATACTTGAAGGTTTGTGTCCAGAGGAAACCTAGCCAAGGTCTCTCACTTGCCACGGGGTCAGTTGTTTCACTGGGGATATAAACCTGTATGGACGCTCATGCAGGTGGAGCTGTGCTGTGTGACAGTAACTGACCCTACCCCAGCCAGAAGGAGCGTGGGATGTGTCCATAGCTGGGAGCAGCCTGTTGCCTCCACTGACACCCCCGGCACAATTTGCTGTAGCTGTACGCCCTTGATTTACATTGGCTGTGGCACGACACAGCAGGGCAAAACCTCTGCTCCTCCAGTCCATCTGGGCCTGCAAGGACACACGTGCTGCTCTTCTGGAGCAGCCCAGACAAATGCTGTCCTTTGGGAACAGATGCAGGTAAGTGTGTGAGGGGAGATGCAGGTCGGTTTGGCCCATGGGATGCTCTGCACTGTCCTCGTACCTGAGCGAGTGCCTTTCAGGCCCTGACTGCTGCCCACACACACACTTTGCAGAATCAAGGCCTTAGTGAATGAGTGGCACCAAGGATTTGACTTGCACACTGTGGAAGCCTATGTGCTGTAGCAGCAGACTTACAATAAATAGCACAGGCTTGTTCTTCCTTAGGAGTGAGGGTTTACAGGCATGCAAACAGTTATGAACATGCATTATAATTTCAGCTTCTTTATATATTTGGGATGGAATTCAGCTGTTGAAAAACAGGTGTCTGGTGCATGCAAGATGCCCTCAGGTCTCCTGTGTGCCCACAGCTGCTGTTCCAGAGGTCTTTGGCCTCTGCAGTATCACCCATCCCCAGAGAGATGCCACAGATGCTCTACAGCATCTCAAGCAACAACTGAAATAATCCCTAGGAGGGGTTCTTTTAAAGCCAGCTCCCTCTGACAGAGATGAAGGCAGATTAAACTAACAGCCAGCTAAATTTCAGGCGGTATCTTTAGAAGAGAGCTTTAACACATTTTATCAGAAACCACCCAGCACAACCCAGCTATGGCCATGCAAAAGAGTTTTGTCCACCTGCCTGTGGCTGCCAGATCACAGCTGCTGCACAGCTATTAAACAGAAGCAGCTCTAATGTTTATGTTAGAAACTCTTCTAGGAAATTTAAGCTCTGCTTTAAGACTTTGGGGCCAAGATTAGTTTCATCCAGGGACCTAATGGAAATGCCTTACCTTCCTATAATATCTGTGGGAAAACGTAGGCATCTTCAAAGAGGAACTGGGTGCACTAATGCTACCTCAGGAAATCTCTTGCTCCCTTTTAATTAGAAGGTGGATTGACCCTAGCATAACCATGCTTCTAGCTCAGAATGCCTGCAGTTAGGCAGACAAATCTCAGCCTAAGAGCTTCACAGAGCCACAGTACCTTGAATAGATCCTCAGAAATTTGCAACTTGTCGCACATCTCCGAGAAAAGATCTATACTGCCATGATCCAGCAGCAGGTAGACAAAGACCATGCGCTTGTTAGCTGCCTCCAGGAGGTCACAGAGAATCTCAGTGTCTGTGAACACATCCATCACGATAGCTAACACCTTCAGAAAAAGAGCAGAGGCATTAGCAGAGTCAATTTATATAACTTAAGATTGCTATGAGGATACTGTGATGTAGTTTATTTGTTTAAAAAAGTATTCCAGTAAACACAAATATTCACGGTCATATGTGGTTATTTTTTCTGGTTTTCTCCCTAAGTGCCTGAATCACAAAATTGATGAAACACATTGCTTCATTGTTTTATTGCTCATATAAAGCCAATATAACACACAACATATAACCCAAGATGACCCATGAATTTGTAGGTGAAATTTCGGCACTAGGAAATATATTGAAATACTGATCAGAGAATAATAAGGATGTAGCTAAAATAAAAGACCATAGCCCTTGCCAAACAGCTCACTAGGTGTCACAATCCACATGTATTCAGCAAGAACCCCTGGATGATGCTTTCTCTTTTATGATTTACACCTGGACAGCCCTGGCTTTAAAGCCTCACCCTGTTGTTGATCATCAGCTCCATCTGTAACTTTTTAAAAAACACTAATTTATAAACTAACAGTTACAATTTGACCACACATCCATGCTCCCCAATTCACAGCTGGCAGAACAGTGTGTAAAAGTCTCAGGACTTGGCATAAAAGCCTTGACAGCTATTTAAGTCCACAGCTTGCAGCCAGTGTGGATTAAGGGAACTATAAATGTGATATAAAACCAGTTCCATTCTAGAAAGTGCTGTCTTGTGTGATGTCTGCTATTGCCCATGGAAGGGGTCAGTTTAGCCCAGCTGTTACCTGACTTACCTTCAGGAGGTGCTTGTTTCTGCACTGACTGGAGAGGGAACCTTTGATAACTGTGTTCATGGGATATTACCTTCAATCAAAACAAACTTTACAGCATCTCTCTAGATCTGTCTTACTACTTGCTGCCAGCTTGCACTGCATTTTCCTCCAAAGCCTATGCCAACACCTAACAGCAAGCTTATTCCCCTTGCCACCATGAGGATATCCTACAAGACCAGGCACATCCTGTGCAGCCAGCATCCTCTTCAGGCAGCCAAACTATTTGTGGAGCCGTGAGGATCCCACACCTTCCTCCAGCTGCCAAGGCCTGGTGCTTCAGAAAGAGCTTTGCCTTGGCTAGGTAAGCACAATTATGTCCAATATCTCACATCCACACTTCCTGTTAACACCCAGCTCCAGACCATTCTCTCTGGTACTGCTTTTAACCACCTGTTCCCAGTTTATATTTCTGCACCTGACTTTCCTCTCTTACTTGCAGTACTTCTCATTTCTTTTGCCCAAATTTCATTTTATGATTTGCACCAGTTCCACAAATGTGTTAAGATTGTAGTATCACTTGCCAATCCCTTTCAGTTTGAGATCATTCATAAACACAGTCTTTATTCTGTTATTTGATTTTTTAGTGCATATATCAAATACTAGGCTATCCAGAATGGACCCTTACCAGATGCTAATTAATAACTGGTGCCATTGGAAAACTGTGCTCAAAAAGCAGTTGACAAATTTATACTGTTAGTGTTGCTTCAGCACACTCTTGTAATGTAAATTAGATAATTAAGAAGGTCATGTGAACCATAGGTTTATATTACATTTCCCAGTTTTCCCCCTACAAGTTATCTCCTCTTGGGACAGAAAATTGGTCTGGCTTCATATTTTACCTGATATGTATTTTATTATTCCAGAGACATTTCTTCTGTTTCTGCATCTTTCTGATGCCTCCAACTTAAAATGACTGATCTATAATTCCCCTGATGTAGTAAGCACTTGTAGGCTTTGAGAGGGCAGTTGCCACGGGGGATCCTTCTCCCCTGCCATTACACTCTGTGTTACCAGGCCCAGCACCTGCCCTTGCAGGGAATAACAAAGCGGAAGGAATCCTGTGGCTCCAGAGGCTCAGAAGCCTGTGCTGGGCAGTACTATTACATCCTGGCTTGGCTCCTGACCATTCCTGGGTGAAACTGCTGCTGCTCTTTTGAATTTATATAAGGGCAAAACACCTGGATGATGGTAAATACAGCCCTGAAATATCTTTTTTTTTTTTTTTTTTTCCCCAGGAAAACAAAAGAGCTGCTAGAACACACATGACAACAGATTTCTGTCGCCCCTCCAGCTGCTCAGTTTCTGGTTTCCCAGAGTGTGGGCAGCCTGGCTTTGGCTTGTGGCTGGCACCTCTGTGGCCCCCATCACCTGTATGTAGCCAGGGGTCCTCATCTGCACCTTTCCCATGTGCCAAGTTACACTGCAGAGTCTCTGTATGGACCCCACATGACATTTTAACTGATACAGGCAACATATTAGGGATGAAAGCTCTATTTTCTGAATAATTTCCTTCCTCTGGGGATGGCTGCTGACATACCAGCCATACCTGCCTTTCTTTGGCCTCCCCTTCACCCACATCTTCCACAAATCCCCTTGAACAACTGGGATTGTTCCATGGCTGAAAGCTCACTTAAGGCTTAATTCTCATTAATGGTGCAGTGGTCTGAATAGATCAAACCATTCTTCTGGGGCTACATGAGAAGGGACAGAGCCAATCCACCCTTTCTACAGCACATTTAATTCACTGGGAGAATGGGAGGTTAGGAGAGGGAATACTTTTTTTTAAGGCACCAACATAGAAAAATGTTGGTGTGAGTTTTAAAAAAAATAAAAAATAGCACTGCCTGTGTTCAACAGCTTCTCCACAGCCACTTTCTAGAGCAAAGCTACACTGCAGCACACAGGGCTGCCTTGGATTAAACACCATGTTCACTTGAGCTTTGTAAGAGGAAGAAGACAACCAAGTGCAGAGAAAACAGCAATTCTCTCCCCATACCTGAGTGGTCTTGTGGATGTACCGGCGTATGATGTCTCTAATGTTGCTGTTCTTCTCTGTTTGGAAATACACAGTGGCGGTGGACTTTTCCTTTAAATAGGGCTTCTCTGCTGTAATCCATGTGTGGAGCAGAGCCGGCTCACTGCAGTCAGAAATGGTGGGGAAGTAGGTCCCTGAAGGCAGTGACCCGGCATCGTTCTGCTTTGGCGCAGCTGCCCCGTCGGCAGCTGGCGACTCCTGTGCATAATAAGACTCCCTGGCGTTATCCTTGATGTACTGAGCTTCCACCGAGGAGAGGAAATCCACCTCGCCCTCTTTGCTTAGAGTTTCGAGGTAAGAGTCTGTCCCACCATCCAAGAAGGCGTCGGTGGCCAATCTTATGCTTTCGTTGTGGCTGAAATCCACTTTTGTCAGCTTCGGGGACTGGTTCTTGATATCCTCCAGCCTTTTCCTTATCTTGCCCATATGTCTGGGGTGGTTCATGGCTCTTTGTCGCAGCAGCCGATCTGCTGGGCAGGCACCATGCATATGCGTGCCACAGGCAGTGCAATCGTCCTTCTTGTTTGAGGACTGCATTCTGGCATGAAATCGCCTCGGCTGAACGAATTAACTATGAATAAAAATAAAGAGATCTTATTACCACAGGCAAATTCACACTCCCTGAATTTGTCTGTACAATTACCTTCAAAACAAACCTGAAGCTTGCTTCTCAGGTGGTGGTGTACTCCGGCAACAATCTGTTTCCAGATGGGACACAAGCGCAAAGCTGATTAGATTGCTTATCTGAGAGGCACCCACCTCAGCCCCAGGGCATACGAAGGATTCGAGTCAAATTTACCACGGCCGTCGGATTCGATTGTATTTCCCTTCCTGCCGCATCCCGTGAAATATGAGTGAGGAAAGCACTCAAGCAAAAGCAGGTAGGCTCCCAAGCATCATTGCACAATCTTCAAAACAGCTTGAGGCTTCTGTGTCTTCCCATAGTATTCGTTAGGGAGAAAAAACAGCTCTGATGTTGAACAGGAACAGAGACAGCAGCCATGTCCATGGCTTCGGAACAGTAAAAAAGGGTCATGGGCTCTGGTCTGCACCTACATGCTGCCAGGCAGGCTTAAAAATAGATGTGAACTTCGTCACTGTGCCCCGTACGGAGTATGTTGCTATTACCATAGACGATTCACTCACTTACTTCTTTAAAGCTTTGTGACTACGCCATCCTATTAAAAGAAAAATACCCCTTCCCAAACATCCTGAATATTACGTGGAGGAAGGGTTGTGAGCTGGCCTCAAAGCATCAGAAATACAAACACTCATCACTTGATTGTGCACATTTAGGGTTGTTTGGTTGGTTTTGTTTTTTTGGTTTGGTTTTTTTTTTTTTTTTTTTTTTTTTTTTTTTTTTTTTTTTTTTTTTTTTCCCAGGCTGCAGCTCCTGGAGTCACGTTGTCCCCGTGGCAGATCTTCGCTGTGTCATTAGGTGGATGGAGGCGCGGGTTGCAGCGGGGTGACAGGCCGGAGCCCGGGGGCAGCCGGGCTGGTCTGACCGAGGGGCGGCGGGCGGGAGCCCATACCTGTGTGCGTGCCTGGCTGCAGCGCCACGTGTGACACACTTCCCTCACGCGGGCTGGGCTGGCCCTCGCCCCGGCAGCTCGGTGGCCACGCAGCCCTGTGCCACGGCTCCAGAGGGGAGCGCGGGATCGACGGGATGTGCCGGCCGGGGCTCTTGGAAGGGGAGAGGGCTGCTGAGGCCGTGTGTGGGCAGGGAAAGGGTCCCGCCGCCCTGCCCTCGGGAGCACGGCTGCCTTCAGGGACGGCTTTTCAGGGCGGCTTCACAGATTCTGGGTCTATGCCAGGTGCCTTATGTGGTGGGGAAAAAAAAAATTACACGTAAGGATCAGACAATATGTACGAAAAAAGAGAAGTGTACCAAATGGCTCGGATATTAATGCCGGAGCGACGGGGGGCAGGACACACCCACGTGGGGCCGAGGAGGGGCGGTGGCGGAGCCGTCCTGAGCTCCTGGGGTGATTTTAAAATCTGCACCGTCCCTCCCTCCGCCCCCAACATCCGCCCGCAGCTGCCAGACGCGGCCGAAAGTCACTAATTATCTCCTGACCTGTTCTGCGCAATTAGGCCGAAAATTATGCCATCTAATTACCCTGACATGCAGGACTGTGCCCTGCCAACGCCGATCGGGGCCAGGGACGGCCCTCCCCGCCTCGGCCAGGTTCTCTCATGGTCACCCATGTGACCTCAGGGTCACTCTGGTTCCCCACATGGTCACGGCGGGGCTTCTCACACGTTATCCCGTGGGGCCTCACACCGTCACCCTAGCGAAGCCCCGCTGCCATCCTGCGGTCCCACATGATCACGCCGAGCCCCCGCGCGGCCAGCACAGGATCCCGCCCGGTGGGAGCGGTGTGGGCAGAGGAGAGGCCGGGCCGGGCTGCGTCCGCCCTCGGCCCCGGCGGGGAGCGAGGCCGCGGGCAGCATCGAGAGCCCAAACGAAAAAGGATCGTGCAGCCGCCTCGTTAGCGCAGTAGGTAGCGCGTCAGTCTCATAATCTGAAGGTCGTGAGTTCGATCCTCACACGGGGCAAAGGCGGGCAGCGCTTTTTGGTCTCGGCCGCCCCCCCCCCCCCCCCGCTTTTGGCAGCGACAAACCCGCACGACGCCGCGCTCTGAGGCCGCCGGCCACTTCCACGTCGTGCCTGTCGTGATTTCCGAAGCGGCAGCTCCAGGTCAAGGCCTGTCTGTCCCGGTGCTGGGCTCGCGGGAATAACTTCTGCGAGTGTTCCACCTTTTGGCAGACACTTTTCCGCGTCCGAGCTGCCTGCGAGCCCGTAGAGGGGTGTGGGATGGGGAAGTGGCTCCTGCGGTGGGCAGTGGGCACACCCGGGCTCAGGCTGGGCACACCCGGGCTCAGGCTGGGCCCAGGGGCCGCCCCCGTTGCGGGCAGAGCCCAGGAGCTGCGGTGGGGACACGGCAGGACCCCGGCCCCGCGTGCGGGAGACACACCAGTTTATGCACATTTACAGCTTTAGCGTTTTTACAAACCATAATCACATACACATAGGGCCCAAGGTGCAGGCCAAAACCTCAGTGGGTTTATTATTTTCCTTTAAGTATAGAAATAATCATACGTAACCTTCAAGACAATCACCAGAAAAAGGCAATTTTTCTCATCTACTCCCTCTGCCTCCAAGATAATCCTGGCCTGTTGCATCTTTCTCCCTTTGAAAATGAACGATGCCTCTTTTCCGCACTCTGCTGAGGGCTGCAGTGAGGATTTCCATGGACCCTGGCTGCTGCTAATGTGACTCTAGTTTCAGATGCAGAGGATGCTAAGGCAAAGATAACCCAGTACCTTTGGGCATTTAGGTCTTCATGTAATTTAATGAGAAGCAGAGAGGCTGTTCTCAGCCCCAGGTGACAAAAAGCTGCTGCCTGGGTCTGCCCAGTGCCAGTATTAGTTTAGATCCTCCCTCCCCTTCTTTCTCGTGAAATGAACCTGCTAATGTGTGTAACAACGACATGCATCTCCAGCAGCCTGTACTCCACACCCTCTTTGGGCCTTGGTTTCAGTGTTTGGCTCTTGATGGAAAGGATTTTTTTCTCTAATTGCAAATTTCCCTGCTGCAACTTGTAGAATCCACTTACACATCACTGACAAAACCAACATTTTAACAGTGGTTTGTTCTTCAAGTCAAGGCAGCCACCAAGAAAAATGAAGTATACAAATACCGCACATGCAGTGATTTAATGGTAAAAAGTGAGTTTATTTAGAAGTAACAAATAACAAGAAGTTTACAAACAACAGACATTTTCTAGCTAGCATTTTATTCTTATATAAAAATATCTCCCAAAATCTTTAGTAAACAGTCTATGATGCATCCTGAATCACACTATACATATTTAGCTTTTCACTGATTAATAATTTGAAAGTACAGCTAAGGTCCAGAGTAAAGCATCTCAAGGTGACCACGCTGTAGCTGGGATACGAGTTGGAGGGTGTCTGTTTTGGGCCTGTGCAGTGAGCCTTTGTCTGAGCCGCCGGACTTCTGCCATCAGCTCCCGCTCCTGGCGTGCCAGTTCTGCTCGGCTTCTGTTTAAAGACACTAAAGTGCAAGAAACTTGGAATTAACATTAGTGGTTTTCCAGAAACACTACAAATACCTGTTGGAAAGCAGACACCTCTGGCAGAGAAATGCTGGTTTTTGGTACCACTGGATGTGAGGCAGCCCTCAGACCGGTAAGAGCAAGTTCTTTGAAAGCAGTGCCTCTGTTTGGCTACCAGGTCAGATGCTAATGGGGGCTACAGTAGGTCCAGAGGTTCCCATTGCCTACAGACTTTTGTACATAAGGTGCACTGGATTTTAAACTGTGCTTTCACTGCAAGAGTGGCTAGGACAGACCAGCGGAAATGATTAGACTAATTCTTGACTATAACTCCCAGTCATATTTTATGAAAGACAGCTCTATGTCCTCTCAACATTCCCAAATCATACACAACTATGAACACAGGAAAAGCATAGGCAAGATGACCAAGTCAGAATGTGACTAAACTAGGTTGAGGTTTACTAGGACCACTCTCATAATGTGACATACTTCAGGCACTTCCTACCTGTGCCACCCCTGGTAGGAAAGGCATTTTCTGCAGGTGTGAAAGAGAACACAACAATAAACTGGTTTACTATCCACTAAACACCTACACAACTAATGACTCAATCACACAGTCAGGTGTTCCAGCAATGCTTCTGAAACTAAATGTGAAAGGGAGTCCTAACTTAGAAACTTACTGCGTGGTGATGATGCTAATGTAGACAACTCATTGAGATGGATGTTTCCAGACCTTGGCACCTGCTGGACTTCTACCCCTCTCTCTGTACACGTGGCCTTTAAATCACGCAGTCTCTCTGTGGGAAATGGAAAGAAGGATCCTTTGTAAATTAAAAATATTTAAGCTTCTAGTGAATTTTTCTAGCTGGAGGTAAAACAGTTTTTCTCCAGGAAGCAAAGCTAGAACAATCACCCACTCCAGCTAATGGCAAGTACAATTTGCTCAGAATTAGAGGTCAATACTCTTCGGGTCAAAGCTATGCATCACTGCATTTCATTTTACAGAATTACAGCTCTGTAATTTCATTAATTTCTTAAAATTCCTTTTAAGAAATTGCAGCTCTTCAAGAAATTACATGTGCTGTTTCTTCCTATGTAATTAATCTTCTGACAAATAGGCCACTAAGATTATATGGAATATGGCTACTCATGCTTGCAGTTTTAGGAGACACCCATTTTAATTATGCACAGTTGCAAATTACTCCATACTAAAACATTAGGTAAATAAGGACAAAGGCTGAAAAAGTTTGCCCAAAGCAACACTAACCACTTAACCCTAATATTAATCACTCATTTTATGTGAGCCTTGGAAATATGGTGGGGGGGATAGGAGAAATAACTGCAAAAACATATAAATGCAGCACTTGAGAAGGATGTACTGGCCAATTCTGGAAGCACATAAATGTGTTGGGGCTTGTTGGGGTTTTTTTTGAACAAACACTTGGAAAAGCCACTTCTTAGTATAATACTGTATGTCCTCACAGGATAGCACTATTTGACAGAAAATTTCTAACAGATGCAGTTTTACAGTTGTCTTAAGATGAACTAAACCTGTGCTCTTACAAAAATGCCATTTATATTGCTGCATCTGATAAATATCAAACCGAGATTTCTTTCCAAGATAGAACTGTTTCATGAAAGAATATTGCCAAAAAGCACTTGTGTAAAGGAGTTATGCTTAAGTTTATCCCAAATATTGGACAGTTCATTTGTTGTTGAATGCTTCATGTTGTTGCACGCCAACATCCACACAGACCTGTATTATCTACGTGCTCACCAGAACAGCCATCTTCCCTTTGCAGCTTCTCAGCCAATTCTAATGCATCGTTCATTTTGTCATCTAAGAACTGCTTCCTGTGCTCATCTGCAGCAGCAGCCACCTTCTGCTCTTCCTCCAGTTGAGCTTTTTTGTGTACAACGTCTTCCCACTGTGCAACAGAGACATTAAATGTCTTCAACAGATGTGTTGCAAGGAAAAAGCAACAAACAGAACCATCTGGATTATTACAGATTATGCTTCACCCTAAAATCAAAATATGTGAAGGTTTCATTTTGAAAAATGTCTCTTTCAAACACCTGGAGAAAGGTAAAAGTCTTGGGTCAGAGAAAAAAAAAGAGGAACTTACAGAAATAGGAATATGCTTTCCTAAGGCTGAAACATCCTTACCAATTCACTCTAGTGGTTCCAGAAACTCCAGTTGAAACAGAAAAGGAGATTTCTAACAAAATATTTCCCGGATACATTTCAGCTTTATGCTCTCCCTGGTACAGGCAAAAGAGTTACATTTTTGCCAGGCCCGCTTAGAAAAAGAAATTATGCAAATACCTTTTTTTCTTCTGTCTCCCTCATAGCCTTCAGGAGTTCAGCTTCTTTCACCCTGTTGTCATGCAGGAGCTTCACAATCTCTTGGTAGCACTTCTGCCGGTCCTGGTCATCGTGCCTGAGTCTCCGCTGCGCTTGCAGCCTCCAGTCGGTGTCAATGTGCTTCTGCTCAGCTTTGGCTAGATTTTCTTCAGCCACCTAATAAAACACCTTTCTTACCAGAAATTCAGTCTGTTCCAACTGCACAGCCTTACCTACAGACCAGGCAAGACAAACTGAGGTGTTCTCCAGTATCCCTGTCAGATGTCCCTGCTAGAGCCACTCATTAACAAGTTCAGCTAACATAAGATTGATACCTGAATGCCAATACTTTCACCCACAGCCATCTGCTTCCAAAAATCAAATGCTGTTTACAAAAATTCAGACCCATATGTTTATTTCTAGACAATATACAAATGCAGATGCCAAGCATATGGGCAGTGGGATAGCTGCAACTATTCTTCCAACTGCACAGTTACAAGTTCTGAGCTTGAAAATCTGAGCAATTCGTAATGTCAAGCTACACACATTCATTACTGTGATCTAGAAGACAGTTTCTACAGCTGATTTTCCTGCCAAGTACTACCAACTGAAATCTCCTTTGAGATTTCATTATGGTTACAAACAAAACACATTCCTTAACAGAAGGATGACTTGTTTTGAAAAGTACTTTGAGTCTTACATGCTAAGTTTTGAGAAGTAAAAAAAGAAGTATTTCTGGCAGGTCCAGTGAATTTCAACATTATATAGCTATTTGGACACTTCAGTCAGATTTTTGAAAACCTCAAAACTTAAAACATACAATCTTAATCTATTAGTATAGGTACCTAAAAATTAGATTTCTTTAGAAAATATTTCCATATTAACTTGAACTAGTTAATTGCAATCAAAATACTATGAACCAGTACTACTTGTATAAATTAGCATACTGACTCCCCAGAACACGTTAAGATCCAACTGTCTTACTGTATGAGCTTTCTGTATTTCTTCTCTATTTATTTCTATCAATCTCTGAACACGCTGATCTTCCAGATCCACCTTTCTTCGATGGGCATCCACCTCTTCTTTCATTTCCTTTGTAACTGCCTCTTGGTCTTGGATTAGATGCTGCCAAGCACACAAACAAAAATTGTTGCTAAGCTACTAGCTCACATTGGTAATTCCATCTCTTTAATATTTATTAAAATGTCATTAAACTAGTATTTGAATATATCCCCACATCTCATCCCACTACATATCATAACTGTCCAAGAAAGTCATAGACCCTATTGTTTCATCTGCTTGGAATTAGATGAAGCATGAGTCCTAACAGTGGCCTGAGTCATGACAGGGGATGTAATTTCATTCTCTGGATTACTGTGGAGAATAAAAGCAGAATTCCAACCTAAATAAAGTAGACTCATCATGAAAATATGGCAAATTTTAGCCAAAACGCTGAAATGTTTCACAAATATAAACTGTATTTCATGGCACTGAGTTTGTAATAAACACATCTGCGGCTTGACTGCAGAGATGATTTGCCAAGGTAGTACAACCCAACAGCAGATCCAGAAAAAGTACCACCTTTTCTTCATGTTCACCAGGGCACATCTACACAATTTTCTGGAAAAGTTGTAACCCCTTCCCAGGCCTGTGGGAATCTGTTGGGCAACTGAGGCAAAGTCAACAAACACGGCCTCTGAAGGTGGAGTAGGGACCCTCACTGATGGCAGCGAAACTGCAGGGAAAGCCTCTCTGCACAGACTCTTGTGGGCAAACAAGAGATCCTCAGCTAGTTAAATAACTGCTACCTTTCTAACCTAGAGAGGATGATCACTGTAGAATTAGTTCCCTGAGAGAGCTGACTTTACATGTACTGGAATACAAGTGAGCTTAGCCTGGTTTGTGTTATGTAGCCACAATACAGCTGCCTGCGTATTGAATAAATAAATGCTAACAGAAAGTTAGCCCAGTCACACTCAGTATGAATTATAAAAAGTATATGACCAAAAGCTTTAAAAAACCAAAATATGAGTTGACACATGTTTCAAAATGAGTCAGACAGCTGGATGTCTACTTCTCCTTTATTCCACTGGATCTACACATACTCAAGATGGGCACATGTAGCTATGATTTCTAAACACTTAGCTTAGATTTTTTAACCAAAATGAACATTTCTAAAGCCTTCCATTGGCATCCTTGCTTTTCAGTAATGTATAATAATTATTTATAATAATTAACTAATATTTAAACAGAATTACTGGTTAAAGTCCTTTATTACTGAATAGCCTTATTTCTGAATAAATCTGTCATTTCAGAAAGGAACTGCACATTCCCAATGAACCATCCACTCCTTTTTGCTTAATGATGTTGTTGGCAACTAGACATTTTTTCATCATCTACATCAATCTGCTATACTGTTCTCTCCAGAAAATGCAGATATGTCTGGATATCACAGATGAAAAGGTGGGAGTTTCTGGGATGAGGAACACATTGTTATACCCTTATTTCTTTTTTACATGTTCCTCACTTCCCTCAAGCAGCTGAGCCCACAGCTAAACCCTGCAGCAACCAAATGATACCTCGGCACAGAAGAATAAAATGGAGAGGATATGAGTATCTTCACCCAAAACTCCCCAAGAAAATAGTGAGTTCTGCTAATGTTTTTATTAAAAGGATTTATTCTAAAAAAAGTTATTAAAGAGGAAAAAGAGAAAAAACCAGACGCTCCTTTTCCTCACAAGGTCTGGTTGAATGAACACAATCAAATCCAAGAACTTCCAAGGAAGAACCATTAAATGTTTATATTTAATATGGTTCCCTAGTAATTACCTGTTCAAAACGCTGTTTTTGTGATTCAAGTTCCATCTGTTGTAGTACTATATCTTGAATAGCAGCAGCTGTTTCTTGCTTTCTCATAGATGCCTTGTGGAGAAGAGAAACACATGAAAATACAGTAAAGAAATTCTTCTGCTTTGAATAAACATTATCAAGAAGAATGTCCAAACCCCCATGCCCCTAAGTTCTGGTTAACTTTCTGTCATATGAAGAATGGGAAATATTGCATAACAAAAGCACAGGGCAAGGTGGATAAGCAGCATAGGAAGAGTTTCGCCTCCAGCCAAGCTATGTTAGGGAAATACCAGTCTTGAACTAATGCTAATAACCTGCCAGATGCAGCTCTGAATCGAGGAAGGAGTCTCTGAAGCCAGAATGCTGTGGAGGACAGTAGGCAGAAGGGGAAGTGGCCGCTTTGCACCTGGCAGAACCTGTGCTGAGCTGGAGCTAAGGAGTGTTACAGCACCCTGACTGCAGAAACAACCACACAGCTGCACTGTGCTCTGCAAAGTGTGTTGCTGAGACACAAGGAATAGCCCTGCAAAGGCTCAATTCATGCCCATGAGCTGCAAAAGCTTCCATTCTCAGCATCTGCATGCCATGGTGCCCGAGTTAGTAATTCAGAAGCAGAGCCAGGCCTGGCCAGAGGCCACTGCAGAGCCTCTCAATCAATGGCAGAGTTAATTTGCAATCTGAACGTACAGCCCACAGACAGCTGAGAATTCACTAGTCCTTTAAAGAGCCCATTACATTTTTCAATACTGCTAGTAATCAGTGAATCTGGCTTTTCTCAGGAATTTTGCCAGTTAAAGCAAGCCAGTGGAACATACTAAGTGCCAAATAAAACTGTTAAATTATGCATTTACCACTTATAGTAGTCCACCTCATGCTAAATACACCTCTAGGCTCACAAATCACAGTATATCAACTAAAATTTTAGTTATGCATTTTTTCCTTGTTTATTTTCACTATTAAACCTTATGGAAAAGAATTGCCTGAGTAGTACTCAACCTTTCTTGCAATTTCATCATCAAGACGTTTCAGTTCCATTTGAAGCTGATCTTGCTGGTAGTTCAGAAAACGCCTTCTAGAAGCATCTAGAAGTTGCAGTTCCTTTACTTTCAGTTCTGTTTTTGCAACAGCAAGCCTTCAAGGCCAAAATAAACAGAAATAAGGGAACCTGTATATGTAAAAGGTCAGTACCAAAGAGCACAAACATGCTGTGCAGTTAGCCATTAGTTACTATGAGCTCGTCTCTAACTTACAAAGCTTAGGACAGCTGCTTTCATTCCTGTAAATTGTCCAGTTTTCATTTATGAGACAAAATTAAATTCACAGACATACAAATATCTTCTAATGGCAATATAGTCCTGTACCCTGTCTCTGTTCCACTTTAATAAGTACTAGTTTAATGTTTCAATGATCCAAAACTGGAAACTACTCCTTAGAATAACTGCCAGTGTCCTGGTACCTCTTGCTGCACAAAATTAGTCCCAAGTTTATTTGGAAAATATCAAACTCTTTCAAGGAACAAAACCACAAAATCAAGAATTAGTTTGTTAATAAAGGCTTGCTGTCCTCTTTAAAAAAAACCTCTGTAGGTTACAGAGGTTTAGGAGATGTGCTCAAAAACGTAGTAGTTAGGGACATGGTTTAGTGGTGAACTTGGTGGCGCTGGGTTAACGGTGAGACTTGATGATCTTAAAGGTAATTTCCAACTTAAATGTTGCTGTGATTACCTGTAGCTGATCTAAGAAACTGTGGAGATGTTGAAATTCTCTTAAACCTTCCCAGCTGCAAAATGTACAAACTTACAGTGCAGCATCATTACTATCACAACTCTTTGCTCATCAACTGATACATAAAGCAGTCTTTTTTCTAGATCTGTTAGAAATACAAGACTGCGTACAGTCACTGATCCTATAAGCGACTCTCCTCTCTGCAGTGTGAGTCTGCCCACAGTGCAAGTCTGAAGTCTCAATGTGCAGACACACAGCAATTGACTCTTTAAGAGACTTTCCTATCCAAAGGAACCAGACAAATGGCTGGGAGTTGACACAAAAATATGAAGTGACTTGACCTTAATCTCCTGTATTCCCTCAAGGGAGTCATAGGTGAGGCAGTAATACAACCCAAATCACTTAATTCCCCCACCAAAATATGACCCATCAGACCACAGTTATCCCACATTACAATTTATACAAATTAGTGGTTATTTGTCCTTTACTCATGGTTAAAAATGTAATAGCAGGATACAGTAGCCAGACCCCTAATGTTTCTTATATTCTAATACCTCTGCCGCTGTTCTGCCAACCTCTCCTCTTCTTCCAGTAGGATTTTTCGCCTCTGTTCTTGAGCTTCTCGAAGTAATTTCTGCTTTCGATACCAGACTTCATCTTCTGCTTTCTGTTCCTGTGCTTTGGCTGCTGATTCATGTGCTAATTGTCTAAATGGAAGGAGGTCACATGTTAATCATTCAAACCAAATATCAAGAAATTACTTGATTACTTTGAAATTGATAACAGTACTAGCAAAGAACTGCTCAAATGAGGTGACATAAAAGAACATGGCATCCCCTTCATAGTGACAAAGTACATGAGGAAAAGTTACAATATTGACTGTTAGAGACAACAGGGCATTACAGATGAGTGCAGGTACTTCCTTCCTTGCATTCTTAACAAAACCTGGTTTCTAAGGGTGCCTTTTTGTCATGGTACCCACTGATTTCAATAGCAACCTAAGAACTCCTGGCCCTTCAAACTTGGATCCCACAATGTCAAAAGAAGTTTAGGCTCAGGCTATGAGCTTCCAAGTTTTTGGTGACTTGTGGCCCAGTATTTTCTGCTAATTAGCAAACATTTTCTATTTAAGGTAAGACTGACAATTTAACTTAAAACCATGTCAAACCAAGCAACTCTCAACCTTTAGCAGCTATTTAAAGTCCTTTTCCTGAATTTTCTTGTCTCTCTTCTCAAGCATACACATTACAACATACAAAGACAATTATGTCCACCTGTCCCTCCCAGTCTGAGACTGTCTTCAATTTTCCACTAATACCTCTCTCGCAAGTATTCAATTTCATCCTGTCTGATCTTCTCCCGTTCCTGAGCTTTATAATCCACAACGAATGTGGGATATTTATTAAATACAGGGTACTGTTCTTTTGTAAGTGGTGTGAAGTCATCAAGCATACGCTGTGGATGGATATCCAGTGGTGTAGCCTCCATAAGATGATAGGCTTCCTTAATCACAACATTAATGTCCACGTTGTTACGATGATGAAAGAAATACTGTAAGAGACATGCTGCCATTTACATTCTACTCAAGATTATGCACTTTAATATATTTTTACATAAATATATATTTATTTTTAATATACATTTTTGGAAATAATCAGGAAAATTAGCAAGATCTATATTTCAACAGTTAATTTTAAAATTTTTTTAGGTTTTCCCTACCAATTCATAAAACATCACCAGCTCAAGTGACTTGAGCCAAACTTCTTCAAGGTGTGAAAGTACGCTCTAGTTCTTTTCCTTGTCTTCAAATGGCAGCTGTGTAAGGGATCTGGGAAGCTAGGTGCCAGTTCAGTGTCCAGCAGCCCACACAGTGACTCCTACCACTGGATAAACCTGCCTCGACTTTCAGTGTTCAACCATGAAGCTCGCAAGTTTCTCTTCTTGCAGGACTATTCTTCCTGTCAAAGATCTTAGCCACCAAGAAAATCACTAAATGGTCATTATTAAACATTAGCAATAATGTTATTTGCTTGACGTCAGTCAAATGACTGCTCATAAGCACATTTTAAAGGTGGAACCCTTTGTTTGCCTACAGAGATATTTCATAAGAAAAAAATCCTCTTCCCATGTAACATTAAACATAAGGAAACATTTTAATTTAGCTGCAGAGAACATCCAATAATACTGCCTAATTTTCAAAATCGGACAGGAGGATAATGGAACAACATAACAGAATTATTGTGTATTGTCTCCAGAGGGAGAAGTCCATACCAGATCTTCAAAAAAGAGACAGAATTATTTTGTGGTTGATGAACTATTGAAATTTAAAAAATGCCTTTTAATGACATTAGAAAGCTTATGAAAGCTTTTAAATCTCTCCTTGCATGAAACTGCAGGAAATTGCTCAATGTTTTATTCATTTATTGTGTCTTTGTCAAGTACCAGATGATGTATTAATATATTAAGGTGGAAATGGATCTCCTTGTAACCTGTCTTACAACAGATACAATGTTTTACATGTCTTTTCCACATGATTGACTTAAACATGAAGATGTTTACCTCAAAATCTGCTGCTTGATAACAGTGGAGCAAGGGAGCTCTGGAACATATAATATAGGCAACGACAACCATTAGAAAGTATGAAGGATGGTTGGAGAAAATATTGTCGAAGACTTTCAGCCATTCTTCTCTTGTTAGAACCTCAGATAAGAGTGTTTCTAGGAGAGGCCAAGCATAAACCTAAATTATTTGGGAAAATTGACAAAATAATCCATTAGTACAATTTTACCATCCCTCTTAAAGAAATAATATGATTTTTCTTGCCTTATACCAAGAATCTGTTAATTTATGAAAGAAAGAGGAAATAAACCTGAACATTTCAAGATAAGTTTCCTTACCCTCTCTAAACATTCAATGGTAATCTGGGGTGATTATAAATACTTTTCTTATTTCACTGGATGTCTAAATGTTCTGTTTAGATTTGTGAAGCTAAAATCATCCTTAATGATAAACAGGGATTACAAAATAAATTCATCACACCTATATCCATGTAAAAAAAAATACACTTATAATTAGATTAGTAGATTTTTAAGCAATGTGGACTTGAAAGCAAAAAACTTCTAAAGAACTACAGTAGCATATATATGATCATGGACAAGGAAAAACAACAGGTAAGCAATGATACATTTACACTCCCACATAATTCACTGTTATTTAATGAAAACTCCCCCAAACTAGAAATACATCAAAATAAAAGACAAGCACACTATTATTCACTACGGTATATTTTTGTATACAAAAGCTGTCTAGAATATTACCTGTGAAGTCACATTGTATTTTATTAAATGCTGAAGTAGTTCTTTGTCATGATGTGCCAAAACATTTTCCATCATACCAAGGACATTAACTGGAGGATTGGGAAAGTACTCAAACCAGTGCTGACAAAAATTAACTGAAAGAGAGTAAGAAGATGAACACAATCCACTGTAATCCAGAGTGAAAGACTCATGACAACCTTAAAGTTCGGTTATAAAGCTCATGCGTTTAAGAGGTCGTTTCAGGCAGCAAAACCTATTTAAGATATTCCATATCTTCTCTTTCCTAGTATTCCTAAACCATTCCCACAGTACACTGCTCCTCCAGCTGCACTGGCATGAGTTTTTGTGTCAGTACACAGTGAACCAGACTGAAGAACTAATCTGGCTCAAATATAAAATGAAAAAAAGTCTGTGAGCTGTGGGACTAAGGCATGGGAGGCAGATGGAAATACTTCTGTCTCACAAAACTACAGCCTGGACTGAGTAATTTTTAACCTACTAAGAATAATTTCAGTAAACTTGGATACTTATTCACCAACAGCATGTGGTTGCAAAGTGGGCATGTATGCTTGGCAGCACATATCTTCTGTAGATTTAGCAGCAGCTGCAACAGCTAATTTAAGTGTAAAGCACTTTAATTTAGAATGTTTCTTCAGAATACAGCCACAGCCAGTGTTCAGACAAATGCCTAGTTTTGAGTTACCACATGCTCAGTACAACTAAACAGAGTAAAACCTTGAAAGAGATCATTCCCTGTTGACTGGAAGCAGGTGACAGGTGGGGTGGGTGGCTGTGACTACTCTTCCCATGTCTCAGAGACTTAATTATTATAACATAATTATGCTAGATACATTTGGGCTTGCAAATGCTAGATACATTTTGATTAGACTTTACAAACAAACACCGTTAAAATTGCTAACTTTTTGCTAGAAACACTGCAAAAGGTTTTTAAGCTCCATATTAATTCCTGGTAACACCTTGGTGGCCTCTTAGGAAATACCTTATGCATTTCAGCAGGGAAATCTCTTTTGTGTTGGAAAGCTTAAACATGTTGCAGCATATTGGAGTTTATAAAATCATTGCTTACCAACTACTGTAGCAACAACTTCAAAGCAGATCAGCTGGTTGTTCTGGAATAATTTTACAAATGGGAATGCTAGCAAAGGCATGTAAGGTGTCTCAGCAAAGATAGCAGACCAGTGAGCTAGAGCTGACAAGGTCCTGTACACAGAGGCAAACAAAGGTGTAGAAAACATCGGTCCAAAACCAAACAAAAATATAGTATGTATTTTACAACCACAACAGAGAAAGATTGTGAACTTTAAGACAGATGCAGGATTGTATGAGTTATCAAAGCAAAACTGCATGAGGGCATTACTATTTCATTTTAGAATTTTCCTTACAGCTGATTCCAGCTACTGGATACATTTCAGATGACTATATGAAAATAAAAATCCATAATATTTAAATTGATACAAATATATATTTTACCTCTGTAGAACTCTCAGCAGTTTCCTACTTTTGATGGGATACTCTTTCTGAATATTTATGAACGCACTGTGGATTCCCCTATCTATCAGGCTACTGAATGCCAAGTGGTTTTCAGGAAGTTGTAATAAGGAACGCCAAACAAACATCCTGCAATTAAAATGCAGCCTTAGTCAAGCACAGGCCAGTAAACACAAGCAATTTTATTTTGTGCAAGCATGAACATGCACACAAAAAATACCTGTACTTAGCTGGATATTCTCCAAATCCTTTCAGTAAGGCCCGCAGACGTTTCTTGTTTAATCCACCTGGCAATTCATTCTACAAAACATGGTATCAACAGTAAATGTAACCATTTTCTCTTTCTTTGCACTCTTAATTTATTAGAGTGGCTAAATATTGAAGTTTCTCACATAGTGTAAAAAAAAATCAAGTATGTATTGCTATCTGTAACACAGTCCTAGGTACTTCAACAACAAACAAAAGATAATTCAAAACATCATTTATTGTCTCCTAAACTCAAAGAACAGCTGCCACCGATTTCAGTCAGAAGCAGATCAGACCCAAACTGACTGAACTATGTACTACTAAATGATGGATGCAGCAAACCATAAAGAATACTGACATAAGAAATAGATCATATGGTGACACATAAACAGGAAGATAGATATAGATATAGAAATATATACACATATAAGGCACATGATAAAGACAGAAAATGGCACAGTGATGACAGAGGGGAACAAATGTAATAGTAATTCATCTTCTAAATAATTAAGAAAAAAAGGAAATGGATTCTAGGCAGATATTTTAGAGGTGCCAATTTGCTTTCTGCAGGGAAGCAGATCAGATCTAGCAAATATCCAAATGTGTCACAAGTTGCTTGAACAACTGCAGAGGTACCCCAAGCTGACTGGAGGCAGCTCTGGCTGTGTCACATACTGTAGGAGTATGGGCTAAACAGAGAGAGAAGATGGTACTAAAATTTCCTTAATGCCTGCTCTGCTCAAATATCCAAGTGTATCAGTGCCTGAATTTATATTTTAAAGCAAATGGCAATGAAATATAAATGCTGCAGACTGAAGGACAAAATATTTGCAACTTCTTCCCACCTCTTTATTTTCAAGTGATGTATTTGCTTGCAGTTTTAGCAATCTGCTTTGAATTTTGCTTCCTTTGGATGTCCATGGCCCCTTTGACCCTCCAGAAGTCACTTTTGTTATCAGTTTATTTGCCTCTGATATGTACTTGGGCCCATCTTGTACCACTTTCAACATGGATGGTGGAGGCTAGTATTAAGTGCAAATACCTTGGTTAAAATCTTGTAAAACAGATTACACAGAAATATAATTTGTTGTTTACCTCTATTTTATGTGCCACATTTTTGAGTTTGATGGCCATAGAAAGAAGAATAGAAACACATTTGTACTGTAAATAAATACATATAGATTGTATACTCCTGAAAAACAATGTCCATGAATAAAACTGCCCTAACTATGAGAAGGTTTATGTTGCTTCCAAGCTAACTCAAACACCGTGTTATTTCCTTTCCTTAGCAAACAGTCAAATATAATTGGGATAGTATAGATGTGTATCATGTACTGTCCAGGTTATTTACTTTAGTGTGTTTCTCAGTGTCATTAAAATACTTTGCATTTCTATAGCACCAGTTAAAAGAATACAGAAGACCTTTACAAACTTTAATTAGTCTTCAGTGTCAGGCAGGTATTCATTAATTCAATGCTGGAGATTGTGAAAGCAAGTGACAAAGTGGATATCCCAGTTCATGTCAAACCGTCAGCAAAAGTGCAAATGGAATGCATGTGACATCTTTACACATCCTTCCTCAGCTCCAACTCCATCATTATCCAGAGCTTGTTACTGTTTACTTCAAAGACATAGTGATTAAAGATACATGGAATTCTGTATTTAGAAACCTGACTCCCATTAATAAATTAATGTAATAAAATAAGAACTGGTATTTAGAATGTTTGTTATTTAGGAAGGATTAGGAGTGTATGATTGTGCCATAAATGATGGGTGCTGGTATCCAATAACATGGTAAGAAGAACAAAATCACAGTAACAAAAGTACCATTCATGCCCACAGTTTAAGAGAGCGTTAGCTGCAAAACATTTCCTATAGGAAATGGAACAGAAAAGGCACAATTATTCTGTTTCCATCTCCCCCAAAACACCATTACAAAAAGAAACTGCTGGAGACAAATTGCTGTAGAAAGAAATACCATCTCCCTCTTCTTCCAACACCAGTAACACAGTGATATATATACCTTAAAAACATCAAATTACCTGTCAGACTGGAGGAACTATGAAAGAAGCTGTACAAATCACTGTTTCTTTATTTGTGTTGTTAAATATGGCACTTCAACACGTCTGCAAACTACTGCTGATGCAAAAGATATGCAGACAAATATCAACTTTAAGGGGAATAAAGCTGCTGTTTCAAGAAATGTAAAATACCTTATTTCCTTCTTGAGTCAAAGCTTGGACACTGTATAAGTTAAGGCTTCCATTTTCCATTACTGAGGCAATATACTGTCCATTGGGGCTAATCACTGCTGTACTAATTCCCTCTTCAGGACTCCCAATGTCAAAAAGAAGTTTGCATGTTTCTATATTGATAAATCTCATAACATTATCTTGACTTAACACTCCAAGGACCTATAAGTTAAAAGGATTCATCCATTAATACTACCAATGTAAAACAAAGTGGAATACCCAATTCAGCAGTGACATTCCATTAAACTAAAGGAGCAATTGAGCAAAGATTCAGCACAGTAACTTTCTTTTTGTATCTTGTGAGCCCATATCCCCAGTGCCACCCGAAAGCCCTCCAAGTATAGGTGTTGAACCAACTAACCAAATACTCCTGTCTTAAGCTTTATAAAAAACTGACCTGACTGGAGCCCCCATCAAAACTGCCAGGGAGGAATTCCAGATGACGGACAGCTCGCACTTTCTCAGGCATCTGGATTATCCTTATCAACCGCTTTGATTCCAAACACCATAAGTGAAGATGATTTGATTTCCCACCAGCTACCAAAGTGCGACCATCCCTGGATCACAGATGAGGTAATGTTTCCATCAGCATAGTATAATTTAAATTAGGGTTAGCTAAAGAGAGAGATTGTTCATTTTATTCTATGCCCTCAAATCACTTTTGCATCTGCCATTATTTCTGTGATACTCTCCTGAAAGAACAAAATAAAATAGCTCCTAAATAATAAAATTTGCTTTAGTAAAGGATAGTTTAAACCTTGGTGGTCACTAAAAATCAACCTATTTTATTTCAACTGCTATGAGACTATAATAAAAACTGCTACTGATCCTTGCTGAAAGTATCAGTCACAGCAGAGTTCAAAAGCTTACCACAGTATATAGCTCAATACTTTCATAAAATACTACTAATAAAGAAAGAGAACCTGTTTAAAACCATGATTTTTTTAGTCTGCCTTTAGAATGTTTAAAATAGCAATTTACCTGGTTACTGCAAACACCTTATAAAATAATACAGAACCTTCTACAGGAGTTGGCAACTGGTATTTACAGTGAAGAGTATCAAATTCCCATGCAAAAACAGAATTATCTTTGAAACAGCTGAGAATGGTGTTACTCAATGGAAGAAAAAAAACCTGGAAGAATATGGAAAAGAAAAAAAAATGGGATGTTGTCAAGGAAATACATTTTAAATTAACCAAAGTGCATGGCAAAATAAAACATGGTAGGTGTGGCTATTACTGTAACTGTGCAAGGCTTGGATCTCACAGGGAACCGGTCCCTGTTCCCTGTGACAGTCTAGAGAGGAGCTTGCTCTCCTTGCACTGGTTAAAACTTGTTGTACCCTTTGCTAAGCCAGTTTAACTCACTGAAATAATTTAAATTTTATCTGTCTTATTTTTATGACTGTAAAACTTTATTGTTTCTGATGAGGGCCAGAAAGGACACAATATAAACGCTGGGGACATCACTGGCTGAGATTAAGTCAGTGCTACAAAGTTCATAGTTTTGGTCTGAATGATCTCGGGGCCTTGAAAATCTTGAAATACAGATATATGGGTTGGGTTTCATCTTAGTGACTGAAAGTTGGACATTCAGGCCAAATGAGTCACTTGACAGTGAGCAAAAGTAACCTGTGGGGAAAAGAGTCATCTCAGCTACCAGAGTCATTTATCTTCAGACAGAGCTGTCTGTCCTCCTTCAGGGACCCTGAGGAAGACTAGACAATGAATTGAGAGAAGATGAATGAAGTTTAAATTTTGGTAAACTGGAGTATCAAATAGTTGCTAATTTTCTGCTTTGCTATAGAAAAATACCACAGGATGGTCACAGGCAGCTGTTGAATCAACGGTGTTTTGGAAATGGACATTGTAGATGTGTTTGTCTTCTTTTCATCTGTCTCACCTGCTGTCTGTTCACTCTGCACCTCAGTCTCTGTGTTTTTAAATTACCTTTGCCCCATGCCAACCTAATAGAAGGTGTATGTTGGAGTGCAACTGGGCTTAAGTGGCATCAAAAAGTACAAGATTAGTGTGACACTGCTACATTGGCCCACAGAGCAAGCAAGAATCCATCTTTGCACCCTGAGTGTCAGGCCTGCAGTCTAATAATAAACCTGAACTTCAGTAAAGCACTTACTCATCTGTATGTCTTAGATTGTAGCATGAGAATAAGTACCATTATTCTAAAGACAGAAAAATGGAATCTAGATCATTTGCATAATGTCCTATAAGAAATGGTAGCACCAAACCAAGACAGCAGGCACTTAATTCCCAAATGGGATCTGTTAATTCAATCATAATCGCTGTTTGGCTTTAAAGGCTGTTTCCATACTGCAACATCCTGATCCTACCAAATTCCAAGAGCCATTTACCAATAAGAAGTCCCTACACACAGCCTACACAAAGAAAGGTAGAGCAGTAGAAAAATCTTGTGTCCACTAAAGAAATGCCTGCCTCTTTGGAGGGAAGATGTTATATTTATTTTAGCAACACACAACAGTTTTAATAAACAAACAAAAATTTATGGATGATCTTTCACAGTAATTGCTGGATGACTATTTTAAGCTGACAGAATTTCTGCCTGACCCAGAACTGGGTGAGGATACTCAAATGAATAGCCTGGGTCTCTGCAAAAGCAGCATGGCTTTTTAGTGGCCAGCCTGACGAGAACCTTGGTCTGAAGTGGTGTTTGTCAGATTATTCACTGCAGGGCAGCACGTTTGCAAGCCATGCTCAGGCACTGTGTCAGAACTTTCTGTAGTACTTAGACCAAAGTGTGACATTTGGTGGCGCAGGCAGACCTGTTTAAAGAGTGTAATGCTAAGGGAGAACTACTTAAACCACTCCCTGACACAAACATGTCATCCTTCTCAACCCATGCTGTTCCAGTGTGTCTGTGCAGCAAACAGAAGCAAAGAAACCACTAGGCTGAAAAGCAGGAATTTCTTTATTCTGAGTTCCTTTTCAGGCTTGTTTGTTCCCACATTCAGTGTTTTGCATGCATACACAGAAGAGCTGTGGAAGAAGAAGCTGAATGGGGCAGGTGGTGGTGACTGAAGTTACCATTATGACACCAAAACTGTTTTTTTAACAACACCCTTAAATCCCACTATCATTCAGGTTGGAATCAATCTACACAGGTCCTCTGAGCCCACCCTAGGCTACGGCAAGGTCAACCTAGAAGATGGTTCCAACTTCCAAGTTAAATTTGGTTAGTCAAGGTCATATCCAAGCAAGTTTTGAGTATCTCTGAAGATGGAGGTTCCTTAAAAGTTCACAGCAGACCTCTGCAATTATTGAGTTATGATTTCAGTGGTCTGGGTGATGTGATAGGATGAGAGTTAGGATGATATGCCCAAAGAAGACAAAAAAGATTCAGCTGTATTTTAAAGACTATTTACAAGTAATGTGATTTTAATATGTGATGTTATACCTCCTGTGGTGTGCTTGTTCACCCTTTAGCAGTTGCTCTTTACTCACCTTTTGTATGCCCACAGACTGACGAACATTCAGCTTTCTTATTCTTTGAAAGGTGTCCAAGTCCCACAGTTGAGCTGTATCAGTGGAAGTAGTGATGGCATACTTGCCAGAGCCATGGACAGAGATGGAAGACACTGAAGAATCATGGCCTCTCATCCAACTAACTAGCTCCTGGGTTCCTGCAGAAGTTGATGAAAATGATAGGAAAGTCATTCAAAGTGGAACAGCTACTACTTTAATCTTTATTGTCAACACTATACCGTGAAAGAGACTTTTAAGCATAACTAGTATATAACCATTTGCCATCACAGCCCAACAAACAAGAAACAAAGGTCTCAGTCTTCAAACAGCTATTAAACCATAGAGAGGCACAACTTTCTCCTCATTTCCAAATAACCAATTTTATAAGTTATGCTCAGTTCTGCACAGAAAGCTAACTTGCACAGACTTGTTTAATTTAGCCTAAAAATCAGTCTTAAAAAGTCATGAACAATGTGATCAGTGAAGTTCAGCATGCCTCATAGAATATCTGATGTGAACACCCACAGAAGCTGAGACTGAATGTTCTAGTTAGAATTCTGCACTTGTTTTTACTTGTGGACAGAATGTGTGAATGATTACACAACTATTTACAGGTGCAAAGAAGAAAGGTTTAATGAGAACGGGCTATGACTATAGAAAGGCAGAGTCAGAAAGCAACAGCTCATTAATCTTTTAGAATCCAAAACATTTTTATGCTGTGCACTGCATTCTAAGGAAATGGTTCCTCTGACTACATTGTCTCCCACTTGTGACTGCATGACCACTAATCTTCCCTCAGCAACCAAACTGCACTTGTGGCAATTACAGTGTTTACATTGGGTGGTTTGCCTGGCAGCCCATGGGGTGGTTCCAGCTACTGCTGTGCCATCAAAGATAGGAAATGGCTACAAAGCAGCTCATAAAGACTAACAGTCAAACTTTCTGCTGTGCTTACAGACAATGGAGTACTTAAAGCTATCATCACCTGAGAGGTGACATGGGATTAGAGAGTCTTCTAAAGAAGGGGATGGAGCCCATCAAGTAACTACTGTCTAATACTCCCTAAGAATAGTTCACCCAGTACCAACTTAGGTGAGTACCATTTATATTTTAGAATATTCTTCAGTATGACTTGATAGTGCATCCAAATGTCTTAAGTTTGGTCTTCCTGTTGTTGAAAATAAGAGAAAAAGTGCAGAGGATTTCAGACTTCGACTCTTCCTCTATTTTGAGGAACATTGTGTTACATTAAAAATCTTCACAGATAATCTCAAACTCTAAAACTGTAGATGAGTGATTCCTACAGCTTTTTAAAAAGACTGAAATTCAGATTATATTTGGATAGAATGGAGACATTTCAACTGCATTTTCTGATAGGTAAAGAATAATTTATGAAGAATGAATTGTTACTGCCCTTTAACATTTAACTTCTAATCAAGACAGAGACACATAGCTGTGAAGTTAATTTTTAATATTGCTTTTGAATACGGATATAGAACTACTTGAATACTCAAAAGTATTGACATTTAGTGTACATTGTCACTTTGTTCAAGTATTTTACTGTAAATATAGTTAAGAACTTGTTCAGTTGCAAACTAACATACTGTCAACTGGCTTTGGTTTTAATGGAGTACCTCATTCTAAGCAAACATTTAAGAAAAAGGTAACATACATAACTACAGTCCTGTGGTGGACTTCAGTTAAACAGATGCCTGTGTGACTCAGTGGGAATAAAGAACTTTGGCAAAGCAAAGGGTTCATTTAGGTTCATTTACCCACAGGACTATAACCAACATGAGCCCAAACTTTTCTTTGTCAGACATATGGCATGAAATACACAGTATGATTTCCATAAAACAAACTATCCAAAAATTTAAGATCAAAACTAAAATTATGTAAGTTTTCATGCCAATACAGATAGCATTTAAGTTTTGAAATTACTCCTTACCTGTATCAAAGCACTTAACAGAATAATCTGCCAAAGCCACAAGGAACTCTGTCTTTCTGCGAAGATTAAATGCCAAAGCAGTGCAAGCTTGCATTGTTCTCTGAACAAGGTTGAACCTATTTAAAAATACATATTCTCATTGTGTTAGGAAACTTTGGTTCATTTAACGTGAAGTAAAATAACTTAATTGGTTTCAATATATTTCACAGAGAGAAAAAATAAATCAACTCAAAAGAACGGGGTAAGTAAATCATATCCAATTATAATAGATCTAAAGATCAGTGCTAATATTTTAAAACTCAGTAGTAAAAAGCTAAATGACTGGTTGATGTCTTTCTGCAAATGAAAACACTAGGTCTAGTCTACTGTAATTCATGGCTCATTCATTGATCCGTTTGCCAAAGAATAACTTCTTGTGGTAGCACTTAAGTTCTGTGGCATTGCTGTTCTGTTTAGTTACAAGCCTCTGATCTTTTTGAGCAGCTAAACGAATGAAATAACATTTAAGGAGCCTACACGACACGCTGGGTTGTAGTCTCAGCCCTGAGCAAACTATTATCCATTTAAAACTATCGAGTTAAAACCCAACCTGTGGGATCCTGTCCAGGCAACTTCCATGCCCCTGAATGCTACAGATGTCTCAGACAATTAAAAAGTCCTGACTTTTTTACCTTTACCTTACCTGTTCCCATTCAAGTCAAAAACGTATATATTCCCTTGGCGGTCTCCAGCAAGGAGAGAATCCCCAGAACTGTCAAAAGCCACATTCAGAAAATGTATTGTCTTTGAATGGTACCCTTGGACACTGCGAATGATGTTTACTATAACTCTGGGAAGAAAGCCAGAAAAACAACCACGCTTAGGATCATTTTATTACCATGTATATTTGCAAGACATAGGATTAAAATGTTTCTATCTTATGATTTTACAAATCTGATATTCCATGTTCTATGAAAAATCTTCCAGGAAATCCATGTATTTCTAATATAAAAAATATACTACAGAGGAAGTAATTCACTGGGTTGGAAGGTAGGTAGGGGGAAATTCACCATTCACAATCCTTTTGTGTGGTTCCTGGTTACCTGATTTCCACTATTAATGAATAACACTAATAACATATGCTGATATATCATCTACCAACGAATCTGAAAGCCCAATTCAACACTCAGCAAGGAACCTGGCTCATCATTACCACTGCAAAGAAACGTTCTAGAAAACTAAGAAGTTGTGCATTACTGTAAGAAACCACTCTGATTAGGTGTGGGAAAAATCAGTTTTAGTATCACTTCTTTTCACAGTCTTCAAAAGCATGGGGATTATTAAGCTTGGAAAAGAGAAGGCTCTGGGGTAATCTAATTGTGGTCTTCCAGTACTTGAAGGGAGCCTACAAGAAAGGTAGGGAGACTTTTTACAGGGGCCTGGAATGACAAGACAAAGACGAATGGCTTCAAACTGAAAGAGAGGTTTAGATTAGGTTTAGACATTAGGAAAAAATTCTTTATTGTGAGGATGGTGAGATACTGAATCAGGCTCCCCAAAGAAGTTCTGGATGCTCCAATGCTGGAAGTATTCAAGGCCAGGCTGGATGGTGCTCTGAGCAACCCGGTCTAGTGGAAGGCCCATGGCAGAAGAGTTGGAACTACGTGATCTTTAAGCTCCCTTCCACTCCAAACCATTCTATGATTCTATGAAGAAAGCCTTGTTTATTACTATTCATCTGAGATATTATAAAAAAAAAGTTTGCAGTTGTCCATTTCTATCCTTGTAGGATGCTGTCCACATAATATGGAGCCAGATGCAGAAATGTGCAGAGTAAGCTGTAAGAGGAAGGTTTTCCCAGGAAGTAGGACATCAAGATTTGGAAGATCTGCTACTCTTGGATTTACTGCCTAACACTAAGCAAGCCAATCATTTTGTATTATCATGTGGATGTAAATTCACAGTTAAACTAAACACCTAAAACTGTGCAGGATATTGGCAGGCTGATTAAAGACTGCAGAGCACTTGCAGAATGCTCTGACCATGGTTATACAAAATGCTGATAGCTCTCTGAGATGCAGAATATGCTACTCAGCACTTGCATGGGGCTGTGGGGGCATGTTACAAAGTCTGAGTGAACACCAGAACAAGAGTCATACAGCCATGGTGCAGACTAGAGATAGAACTAATTGCACCTCACTGTTAAGCCTATTCTTTTCTTCAATAAAAGGGCCATAAAAATGAAACTAGAAAGATATTTTAAATTATAATTAAAATCTAATAATGTGTGTGTGGGGTTATGACATTAAAGACCCTAACAAATGAAGTATGACTTCTGCTTCTAAAACCACGCTGAAACGCAAGTACTTATCACCGCAGCTACAGTATCTCCCAAGACCTTCACAACGTCGCTCTCTGCCTTTCAGAAGTTTTCCTGCCACTAAACTAACCCAGCAGAACAGTTAGGAGTTCACGGCGCTGCATCCAGAGGCCCCCAGGGCAGAGGAACCCAAAGCAGCATTTGTGCTGCTGCTTTTCAGCTTGGACCAGGCAGTATTTACATAGCATACCACACTGCGATTAAACTCCGGCAATTCCCCCATGGCATTTTATTCAATACCACCAAAACCGAAGCACTCAACTGGGGTAAGTGCCCAGCCAAACTGTAAGCAGCCTGAGCACGGAGGTTTCACAGCACCCTCGAGGACCTGCTCCGCTTTCAAGAGAGCATGTCATTAGTACACGTAAGTATCTCAAAGGTGGGTGCCAAGAGGATGGTGCCAGACTCTTTTTGGTGCCAGCGACAGGACGAGGAGCATTGGCCTTAAACTAAACCACAAGACGTTTCACCTCTACAGGAGGAAGAACTTCTTTACGTTGAGGATGGCAGAGCACTGAACAGGCTGCCCAGGGAGGTCGTGGAGTCTCCCTCTCTGGAGACATTCCAAACCCACCTGGACGCCCTTCCACGTAACCTGCTTTAAGTGGCCCTGCCTTGGCAGCGGGGTTGGACTGGATGATCTCCAGAAGTCCCTTCCAACTCTAACGATTCTGTAGTTCAAGGGGAACGTGCTGCTTCGTTACCTAACCGGGTATCCTCGGGCTGCCCCTTCAACTACCCTGCAGAGGCTCAGGTGGGCCCGGGCCAGCCCTGCCCCGTCCTCCCGCTCCTCTCGGGCAGCCGCTCCCCCCGGCCCGTCCCCGTTACCCCCGCGGTGCGGCCGCCCCGGCCCTGCGGGTCCAGACGGGCCCCTGCCGCCGCTCGCCCAGATCGCAGCGCTCCATCCCCGCCCGGCGCCGCCGCTCCCGCGCTGCCCTCAGAGCTCCGCCCACGCTCCAAACCGGGGGGCCCCGTACACGTGGTACAGCCCGCTCCCGCTTCACCAATGGAGAGGAGCCGGAAGGGAGGCGAGGGCTCTCCCCGCAGATGTCGGGGAATGGAACCGCCCCAACTCCGGCCTCGCGGGCTGCTGGGAGTTGTAGTTTTCCTCGCGGGCGTCGGGCGGGGGCCTGGATGGGAACGGGAGAGCGGAGCGCGGCCAGCGCCGGGCACTGAACTAAAAACGAATCAAAACGTCGCGTCCTTGCAGGTAGATGTGTTTATAACGCAGTGCAATAGGTCACCCACAAACACAGCTATCGCAGGCGCAGGCCTTGCTGCCGTTCCCTCCTGTTTCCCGCGCCCCTGCATTACAAGCTCCTCCTGGGGAAGGGACCGCTCACTGGCACGGCGACCCCGTCGCCCGGCAGCGGCGGCTCGCTCCCCGTTCCGCCTCCGGGGCGGGACCGCTGGCGGCCGGGGCGGGGCCGGAAGTAGCGCGGCGGCTCGGCCGAATTCGGTGGCGCCACGTCTGTCTCTGGGCCCCTTCCGTGACCGGGCGGCGGCGGCGGGAGCGGCTGAACCCTCGTCTCGTCTCTTCCTTAGCAGCCGGTTCGTGGCGAGGCCTCGGCGGCGGCCAGGCGCGGCTGCGACATGTCGGACCTAGGGGACTGGTTCCGAAGTATCCCTCTGATCACCCGCTACTGGTTCGCCGGCTCCATCGCGGTGCCGCTCGTGGGCAAGCTGGGCCTTGTCAGCCCCGTCAACCTCTTCCTCTGGCCTGACGCCTTCATCCACCGCTTCCAGGTACGAGCCACACTACTGCTCCCGGCGTGCCTCGCGGCGTCCGCACCGTAGCTCAGCGTGGCTTGGTGCGCGCGCGGCCTTCTGGGAGTTGTAGTGCACCGCGGCGCTGCAGGGCCTCGCTGGGGCTGCGCGCGGGGCCAGCCGCTCCTCCGGTTCCGCGGCCGCGCTGGAGACAGCGCTCAGGGGTGACCGGAGCCCCTCCGGCGGGAATCGAGCCACCTTCCCGCTCAACCTGTACAGGGCCTGCGGGCTGGGCCCGGATTTAGCCGGTGCTCTGCCCGCAGGCCCTGGGCCCCCACCGTGGTGACGGGCTGCGTGTCCCTGCCAGGGTGACAGAAGGAGGGCTGTTGACCCTGGCAGCCCTGTAGTTCGTTTTGTGCCTCATTCTGGTGTGTTTTTTCCTAAATTTTCTGTGGGAGTTGTTCTGGCAGGCGCTAGATGTTGTGCTAAGGAGCTCTATGGCTGTGATTACAGGTGACTTGCCTAGCTCTGTGTCATCGTGTGGCCGTGACTTTGGGAGTTGTAACTTTGAGCTTACAGGGTGTGCAAAGATCCCAAACTGCAGCTGGCCCAGGAGGTTTTGAGGCAGAGCTACAAAGCTACAGAGAGACATGGAGCTCCTCGGGCAGGTCCAGCGGAGGTCAACAAAGGTGATCAAGGAGCTGGAGGATCTCTCTAATGAGGAATGGCTGAGGGAGCTGGGCCTCTTCAGCCTCGAGGAAAGAGGACTGAGAGGGGACCTCATCAATTTCTCTAAGTGTCAGAGGATGGACAAGTGGCAATGGGCAGAAACTGATGCATGGGAAGTTCCACCTGAACTGGGTGACTATGCACTGGAACAGATTGACCAGGGAGGCTGTGGAATCACCCTCACTGGAGATATTCAAGAACTGAGTGCAATCGTATGTCATGTGCTCTAGGATGACCGTGCTTGAGCAGGGAGGTTGGCCCAGCTGACACACTGTGGTCCCTTTTAAAATGACCTATTCTGTAAAGAAGTGCGTCTTTTGCACCTTCTGGTTTGGAATTTGAAAAAGCTTCTGTCAGCTTCTGTGCTTAGGTATGATGCATGTAAACTAACAACTAACACCTTGAGGTGTCAGACATGCAGTGTTTCTGGGTGCCTTAGCAATATCAAAAGTGGTCACAAACTGGACATTTTTCCTTGCTCTCTGACATTACAGGTTCAGTGTTGGGGGAGAGCACTCATTGGATGAGCTGAAAGTGGAGGAAGAGAAGGGATTTCAATCTTTAAATTTCTGTTATATTGTCGCAGTATATCTTCACTGAAGAAGGCTGACTGCAAAAAAAAAAAAAAAAAGGAAAGAAAGCCATGGCTCTATCTACCTTGATTCTTGTATTGTCCACAAAATATAGTAGCATAAATGACTGTTTTTTCCTCTAGTTCTGTTATTCCTTCTTGAACTATGATGTTCAGGATGCTAATACTCAATTTGGAAATCTTGCTGCTTAAAGAGCTTGTTCATGAATGACCAGACGTTTTCTGTCCTTGCTACGTGCTGCCATGCAGTTGGCTGTGCCCAATATTCATGGTTGGGAGACTGTCCCAAAGCAGATCCCAAATGTTCAGAGTATCACATGCTGTCTGGAATGGTACACTAAAGGCTGTGAATTCCTTGGCCTCTGTTCAACAGGGAAGAATGGATTTTGTATGGCTGTTTTTTAAAACAGGGTAGCATCCTTGCCAGTGAGTCTCTTTTGCACTGCAGTAAAGACTCACTACTGCAAAGATGTGATGGAAAGCAGTTTGGGAAGTTGTGTGTTATTTCTGGTGTAGTGTTAATAGCTTTGCTTATCAGATTGAAAAAAAATGCCACAACTATAAAAGCTGCTGAAGTAGCAGCAATCGATACTTGGGCTATTTTTAATCTTCTTCTTGATGTTCCAAGTTTTCATTCATTATCAAGTAATGAATGTAAACAAATAGCCTGTGCATATGAGTTCATTCTGCAGTTTATAAATATATCTTTCTCTTTTGATCTGGACAGATCTGGCGGCCGATAACAGCAACTTTCTTCTTCCCAGTGGGACCTGGAACGGGATTTCTCTACTTGGTGAATTTGTATTTCTTGTATCAATATTCGTCACGATTAGAAACAGGTACGTTATCCATTAAATTGTATGCACCTGGTGAACCCTGCCTGGACCTGATAAGAGATGGCTCATCTCTCTGCCAACATATGTTGGTCAATGTGAAACTGCTCTGAAAACTGGTTTTCTGTGGCTGGCTCCTTTGCTTTGGCCATTTAGGATCTGAACTTGATACTTGTTTCAGTAGGAGGGCCTGGTGCTTTTAGTTGCTGGATTTCGGAAGTGAGTGGGGCAGACTAAAAGATTACATTTACCTCAGTTTTTTTGGATCTGATGTCTTTTATCAGAGAAGGATGATAGAGCATAATGTAATAATAGGTTTATCCATTGAGAGAAAATAACGTCAGTTTTTTCTTGTTTTAACAGGGATGCTAACTTGTGTTATTCTGTTGTTTGCGTTGAATTGAGAGATACCTCCTACAAAAGAAGTCTACCCCTCTGCCTAACAGATACGTGGAAAAGTTAAGAGACTAGAAGGATTTTCAGTTAAGGGGAAAAATCAAGTGAGAAAAGGAGATCCAATAATGGATCATTTCTCTCAGAAGAAGGGGTTGTTGGTACAAAGTAGCTTCAAAACTGGTTTCCTTTTGCACTGCCCAGTTCATTAAAGCTAGACAAAAATTCATTCAACTGGCATAAATAATTAAAGTATTTGCCAAGCCAGACTCCTCCTGAAAGCCTTTGTGAACAAGAATTTCAGTATAGTTCTAATGGAATCTTAGAACTGATGGTGTAAAAGGGAATGCATTGCAAGGTGATGTTTGGGAAATCCATGAGAGAGAAGAGATCCCTGGCAGACCTGCCATCCAGAGAGTACTGTGGAATCACATTTAAGAGTAGCAGAGAAGGGGAGGAGTAGTGCCAGATGATATTTGGTTGTTTTCTTAGTGAAAGTTAAGTAGTAGTTTAATAGCTAGAAATCATTCCTGCTTCTCTCTGAGCCTTTCTGCAGTAGATCATGAGCACATGAGAGTGCTGGCAGTTGTGACTGGGCAAAGGTAGGTGTAGTAAGAGTTCCTGGTTAATTATGCAAACTAAAAGACCTCACTGCTTGTAGATCTACTTACAAAATGCTCTAGTTGTCTGTGCTGTGGCACAAATACCATTAAAGGGAGTAAATTTCTGCTGTACAACACATCTGGATTTTGAAACTGGGAAGTCAGCTGTGTTGTTTGAACCAATGCATTTATTTTATATTACAGTTATTTTTCTGGGTATAAATGAAGTCCCTTGTTAGGTTGGCCCTTCTTTCTGTGAAAAAGGCCTGAATCCTTCTGTAGCTGGACGTTGTATAAGTTGCTGATAATGTTTACAGGTGAAGTCAGCATTGGTCTATGCCTCCTTTTGTCTGTGAAACTGAGAAAGTGAAACTTCTATTTTCAGCATTGTGCATGGTTTTTGAGCGTACACTGGTGCTTCATACCAGCTTCAAATTTAGCTGTCAGAAATATCCGTATGGTTTTGTACTGTGCTTGTGCTTTCCTAACAGGCTGACCTGTAACTTCCGAAGGAAAGGGAGATTGATGTATTTTTGTTTTGCTTTGGTTGGAGAAGAACATAACAAATATCAACAGAGTAAGCAGAATATGCAGAGTTCACTCCCCAGCAGTATGAATAAGATTATGGGTCAGCAGCTCTTCCCAGATGACTGGATTATACCCCAGGCCTCATGGAAGGACCTGTGGGATAGAGCTCACCCCATATCTGTACTGAGCTTTCTGGCAGTTTGTAGTCCACTTTCCTTAGATGTTCATCGAAAAGTCAACTTAAATGATTTGTCTAATATTCTTGTTAGCAATCTTGTAGATAATGAGAAGCAAAAATTTAAAAGAATAGTAATAGCTTTGATTTCTTCCTATTCTGGAAGGATTCCTGAGCTGGCATTTCTACAGCCTTAGTCAGCTTCTTCTCTTTATTTGTTTTTTTTGTTGTATGGCAACAGTAAGGAAAAAAACTTCAGTTCCTGTAGTTTTACAACTTTAAAACATTCTGATGTATTTTTCAAAGCAGGTTTTTTTCCTGTCATGCAATTTGCATGGCTGAACTTAAAACTGATATTTTAGTAATTTTGTTTTACATAGGCTATTCTTAAAAGGTAGTGCTTAAAAGTAGATTTTCTTCCTTTAAAAATACTTGTATGAAGCTGAGCAGTGCTCACATTAAGCAGTAGCATTCTTTCTAGGCATTTGGATGTTTAATTATGAGCACGTAATTCAGCTTGTCCGTGATGTGCTGAGTGTGTCACTGTTATTCCTGCTGTCACTGTGTTTCACCCTCACCAGTCTGGGTCTTTTTCAACAGTATTCTCAGGCTTTCCTTGCCTGCCTGGGTTTATATGAAAGTTGATGGGAGTCTTGCACAGATGCTGAGGTCTCTGTCAGCCTTTTGCCACAGTTAGCAAGAGCGAGAGCCTCAGGTTTTCATGTTGTTAGGGGGTTGTTTTTTAATCCTTTTCTCTGTCAGGTCTCAAACTCAGCTGAGCATCTAAAGATCATTTCATTTAATATGACCTGCAGGGAATGTTACTCTATTATTTTTGTTTCCAGTGTCCTGAAAAAATTAGTATGTATTTGAAATGGTGAATTAGACAAGCAGTACAGCTTAGAAGAAGGAACAGAATGTGCTGCACATGTGTACCCTCCTTGTCATGTGTGCTAATTTTTTCTGGAGTATAAAAAGCATTGCATCTCTTGAGTCTGATGAGGTGATACGAAGAGGATGCAATTTGCCTAAGTAAGGGCTGGTTTTCACATGACTCAGTCATTAAACTTGGTGTTTCTGCTTTTGTTGTGCATGTGTATTTCCTTATTCTATTATTCTAACCCACAGTTTCATATGAAGGATATGAAAATTCCATTTTGAAGTCTTATGTAGTTAGAACTACTTACCTCCAGAGTCAGTGTGTTCTTTTTTAGGTGTAAACACTGCTTGTGCTCTAATGCTGTAGGCTGAATGCCTTATTTTTCAGTCTGTAGGTTGTTCTATTCTAAGGCATTTTAAAATTAAAAAAAAAAAATCACAGACCACAGACTGCATGCAAAGCCACTGTTACTAACTGAGCTGTCTTAGGCTCTGAAAAATAAAAGTTGTCTTAATTTTTTATCAAAATTTCAGTACCTTTCATAATGATTCTTTTTATTTTCAGGGGCTTTTGATGGAAGGCCAGCAGATTACATGTTCATGCTCCTGTTTAACTGGATCTGCATTGTTGTATCCTTCTCATCATCAAACTTTGAGAATATTTTGGTTCTCCTGTTTCTGCCTGAAATATGTTCAAAGACCAGGTTTTATCAAGGAACAGTTTTAAAATGTAGCAAACGTTCCCGGGCGAGTTTGTAGAGTTTGTAAGTGTTTAACCTTCCTGAAAAGGCAGTGAGTGGCTTGCAGGGAGAACACTTAAAATGTGCTCACACAAGTGTGCAGTGTGGGGACTCAAGCTCTGCTGACACAGAGCTCAGCACGTACTGGGTGAGTGTCCCTGGCGTTTGCTGGGTTGCTTCGCTGAGCTGCTCTTGTGTGGGCTAACACTGAATTTAGTGTGTTCAAGCTGCCACGTGCAAAAGGGACTGATCACTGCCATTCTCTGAAATTCCTGGAGAGATCCTTTACCTGCTGGGTACAAGTCATCTGAGTCTGTGAAAGCAGTGTTGCGATAATCTGCACTGAGACAACTTCCTGAAGGAGCTGGGCTTGTTGGTTTGGGAATGCTGGGAATCACTTCTGTGAGCTGTGCTGTTCCACCTAAATTTTCTTTCAGATCTTGAATACAAAACTGGGAGGAGTTGTTGATAAACCAAATGGTTGTGCCACCATTTAGAGGGATCTTTGGAGGCTGGATAAATGGGCTGGTCAGGAATGAAGCTCAGCAAAGGGAAGTGCGGAGTCCTGCTCTTGGCAAGTAACAGCCTGAGGCACCAGGACAGACCAGGAACTGACAGTCTGCAAAGCGTCTTCCAGAAAAGGCTCTGGGTGTCCTGCTGGACACCGAGTTGACCATGAGCCAGCAATGTGCCATTATGGCCAAAGTGGCCACCAGCCTCATGGGTTGCCCTAGGCAGAGGATTGCCTGCAGGTTGAGGCAGGTGATTGCTCCTCACTGCTCAGCCTTTGAGAGATGTGTGGTGGCTGCATCCAGCTCTGGGCTCCCAAGTCCAAGGGAGACATGGACATACTGGAGAGAGTCCAGTGAAGGGTCACAAAGATGATTAAAGGGTTGGAGCATCTGTCACATGAGAAGCTGGGAGAGCTGGGATTGTACAGCCTGGGGTATCATCATAGAATCATACAGTAGTTTGAACTGGAAGTGACCTGGAAAGCTTATCCACTCCCCTGCAATGAGCAGGGACATCTTCAACTAAATCAAATTGCTCGAAGCTGATTCAAGCTGACCTTAAATTTGTTTCCAGGTGTGGAGCATCCACCACCTCTCTGGGCAACCTGTGCCAGTGTTTCACCACCCTCATTGTAAAAAATTTCTTTCTTACATCTGGTCTGAATCAACCTTTTTTTAGTTTAAACCATTACCACTTGTCCTATTGCAAAAGGCCATACTAAAAAGTTTCTCCCCAGCTCTCTCAGCCTTTCCCTAAAAGAGAGGTGTTCTATTCCTCCAGTAATTTCTGTCAGCTTCCTCTGGTCCCACTCTAACAGGTCTGTGTCTTTTCTGTGCCGAGGACTCTGGAGCTGGACACTGAATTCCACAAAAGGAAGCACAGGAAATTTCATTTAAGTGTAAGAAAGACCATTTCTCCTGTAAGGGGAGTGAAACACTGACAGGATTGGCAAGAGAAGGTGTGGAACCTCCATCCTTGGTGATGCTCCCATTCTGTCTGTGCTGTTGCTTGTAGGAATTTGTGGTGGCACAGCAGGTGGAAAAAAGGGAGCGGTGACATCGGTGTGAACCAGGTACAGCCAGGAGAGCTGGTGTATAGAAATGCTTTATCAATAGATAATCTCTAGTTGCATTCCACTATATGGAGGGAATTGCTATTCCTGCTAGTCCTGTCGAGCCACAGCTGTAACAAGGTGCATTTAATTGTGTTGTTTTAAAAATGATGGTTGTCTTTACTATTGCAGGTTGTTAGCTGTGAGCATTTAATTAATCTAATTGTGACATATCTTTCTAACTGGTCATTTAATAGCTTCTAGTTGCTTGTTCCCTGTGTGATGTAAGGAGCAACCTGAATGCATGCTCTGGGAAAATACTGGGTGTCATTTTATATGTTAAAAGCATCCTGATCATAGTAAAATCATTCAGTGATTGTTTCTACTCAGCAGTTACTACAACAGATTCTTTGAGCTCCAAGGTGGGAGAGGAGTATTAAAAGCCTGCATCAATGCACTTTAAGAAGTTGTTTCTTTTCTATGACTCATTCACAATGTATTGGTACTTTTTAATGATCTGGTATTTGTTTAGTTAGAAAACCAAAATGTCAGTGTTAAACTAATGAAAGAACCCAGCTGTTAAACTTTAACGTGCCTTTATGCAAGGACTGATGGAGTCTGTAGCTAGCCAGTTTCATCAGGGAGGAAAGGCCAGTGCACCCATCAGCCCTTGGAGTAATGATTTGAGGTGGGAACTTGAAAGGCTGCCAAAAAGCAGTTATTGAAACAAAGTTTGTACATTTCTAGATCATTGGAAATTTTAACTTAAAACAGTGTAGTATCAATTTTGACCGTTAAAGATCTTTGCGTGTATATTCTGTGTGTCTGCAGCTTTTTATTGTTGTAGCCTGTCAGGTTTTTCTGCATTTTCCTTCATGGTGTGATGACAGATAACTGGCTTGGTAATGGATATGCAGGTAAGTGTGGTGCAGTTTCTTAGATAATAATTTTACAAAACTTTATGACTACTTAATGACTTTATAGGGAGCATTATTGACTTAACTGCAGAACATAGCTAAGCTAGGCTGTTCAGATGATATCTGGATGGACTACTGTGTGTGTATTGTTAGTTTCTTAGTTTGGGTTAGCCTCAGCTGAAGGCATAAGCTTGGATCTGCCTGCCACACCTAACCCAGTTAGGGAGTTAAGAAGTAAAAATTGTGTCTTTGTGCAGTCAGGAAGTGCTCAGACTTACTAAAATGGGCACAAGATGTCACCTATGCACTATTTCTTCTAATGAATGTGGATCTGCTTTCTTACTTTTCTATTTAAAAATTATTCTTGGGTTTATTAATCTTCTCAAATTTAGTTTAGTATGCCTGTTACTTGCCAACAGAAGATTTTTTTGTGAAAAATGCAGCTTCAGATTGAGACCAGGACTGTGAAGTGCAAAATACTCACAGGAATGATTAAGATAGTGGTCTTAAGAATCAGTTTCAGTGAAATAATTCTGATCTTCCCAGGTATCAAGGATGAAAATTGGGAAGTGTTTTTGGGATGCAACAGTGTCAGATCTAACTGCATGTTTTCAGTCTGCCTCTGCTATTCTCATCTTCAATTGTCTCTAGCACCTAAAGACTCCACCAGTATCTGTAGTATTCTGTACAGAATTATCTTAACATTTATTAGATCACTTCTCTGGTTCCCTGGTGGACAAAACCAGCGATCATGCATCCCTGGTCAGAAGCGAACTGTGTTAAGGGCTGTCCATAACTTTATACTTACACTTTTCCATGGGGAAGATACTACAAAATTTTAGAAAAGCATGCTGGTCACCCACACATTATACAAATTTTAGACTGATTGTGTTGATTTGTGTGTTTTTAAAGAGGGACTTACTTTTTTTTTTTTAATCTGCATACAAAGTATTGCTTGAAGAAGAATCAGTTTTTTGATGTAAAAGTGTGTTTTTTCTTAAAAATAGGGAGTTTTTTACTTGTCTTGAGTGGCCTTTGTTGAAATTCAGAAGATAAGGGTAGGATAGCTAGGCCTCTATTCCTAAGTCAAATGCTTTCAGATACTAGATATTGTGCTTTTTTCAGTAATACAAAAAGGGTTTCAGTAAAGACCCTAAGGTTCTTACGTGGGGGAGTCAGAATGCACCGCAGGGCTTGTGGAAGGCTGGGCTGATGTCAGGGTGCCAGCTTTAATGTGGAACCTGTTAAATAACAGCACCCCTCAAGGGATGAGTATTGACCTCTTTTCCAAACACAGGAGCTGTTTCACAGCATTCAACCAGTTCATGGAAATGTTGCTGGGGCAGTCTGCCTTCAGTTCAGAAATCAGCAGATAGCTAAAGCAGTGCTTTGTATTTCTTTCACTAGAAATAGATCAATCAGCTAATACCGAGTCCATGTAAAGAAGTGTTTGAAACAGCGTCAGCTCCTGGCATGGAGCACAGGCTAACTCCAAGCTCTGCCAAGGTGGCTGTGCCAAGGCTGGCTGCGGTACTCTAAAATAGGGATTGACTGGAGCACCTTCCCATTGTGGTGCTCTCAGAAGGAGAGGGACATAGGTGGCAGTTGGATGGAGAACACTTCATCTGGCATATTAGCTTCGCCCCAGATGAGAATGTTTGGGTCAGTGCCCTGGAAGTGATTGTGGCACAGGTACAGGGCTGACTCTGCTGTAGGTGGGAGCAGAGGAGCTCCCTGCAGCTGCTCTTTCTTGGCACAGGTTGGAGGCCCTTTGCTTTGATATGGTCATGCAAAAGAGAAATACCCAAGTAGGTTCTCCTCCTTAACTTTCTCAATAGTTTTTGAACAGATCCCATGGCACGCAGTGGAAGAGATTCTGGGGCAATCTGTAAAGACTTTGGTGATGTACCATGCTTACAAACGACTTCTGAAACATAGCTCCTGCTGCCTGTTTGAGTTTCTTGTGTTTCTGTGAAAGTAATGGTAACTTTTTTCTTTTTTTTTTTTTTTTTAAACATTGCAGTTGCTGATGATTCCGCTCATCATGTCAGTACTTTATGTGTGGGCCCAGCTGAATAGAGACATGATTGTATCATTTTGGTTTGGAACAAGATTTAAGGTATGTCAGACAGGATATTGGAAAGATTTCTGCCTGTAAGGTGCCTGTGTAGTGGGTGAGGGGCAAAATATAAATATTCTCTCTTATTAAAGGTGACCCATACTCTCACATAGCTGAATACTCCTTGAGATGCAGCAGACAAATTTCTTCATAGTCTTCCATGTGGTGTCTCTACTCAGTGTGTCTCTACTGAAAAGATGTCCTGACAATTCATCGTTTTGAAAAAGATAACATTTCTGATAAATATTAGCCTGGATAAAAGCTGAATGTAGTGACAAAATGTTGGTATTTTAAATTGTTTTTTTTCTGTGTGACCTTGTCTGTTTCTGCCCATTCTTATAGTGAAGACTCTTTTGATAATTTCCAGACCTTTTCAAAACTGAAAACTTCAGGACTTTGTTCCAGATGCAGACTTGCTGTGGAACATAGGGTGCAAAAGGCACACTTGCCTGTAATGTTTGAAAGAGTATGTTTTGTCTAAAAATGTTAGTGGTTGCTCAGTTTGGAGTAACCTTGTTGCATTGAATCTGCTTAAGTTAATAGATCAGGACATGTAATGCCTAAAACATTGAGATTATGATCGTGCTTATTAGTGCAGTGGGATATTGAGAGCAGGTTTATCCTTAACTTGTACTTACTCTCTCCACTGCGTTCTTTTTCAGGCCTGTTACCTTCCATGGGTTATTCTGGGATTCAACTACATCATTGGTGGATCGTATGTATTTACTTATATGGCCAATTTGAAGTTACAAAAGCTTTTACAGCTATTTAACTTGCTCCTGAATTTAGGAGTAATATTAAAATAAGCTTAAAACTGTGTAATCTGACTGATAATGCTCAGTGTCACATGGTGGTCATTTAACATAAAAGCAAAGAGGAGATGTGCATGTGAGAACTAGAGAATAGACTGTAGGTGAGGGGAAAGTAATGAGAGTTTGGTGTATTTTCTAGTAACTCTATGCATTAGGCCTTCTCCATACTAAGAAAGTAACACACATTAAAGAAAGATGTCATTCCCTGGAACCAGCCATCATTACTGGTTTTAGAAACAAATTTAGCTTGACTCTGATAATGCTGTTACTTCTTTCCCTCGCAGACTTGTCCAACCTGATCTTTTTTTTCAGTTTGTTAAACAAGGACAAACAGCAGTAAGCCCATAGCATGCCATGTTAGCACTTGTTGAATTTTTTGGTCTCTCTTGTTTGTTTTTTTTGACTAAACCCCATGATGCAGAAATCCCCTCTATGCACAGTCTGCCTCATTGGGGCCCTGCATTCATTGGGGCCTCTTGGTGCCGCTGTAACATAATTAGTGACAATAACAAGTTTGTGGTTGAATTATAAAAGGAGGAGATAGTACAGCAAAACCAAATTCCCTTTTCTGGCCGTGCCTCCTACTGACTCATCCGTCACTTGTGAAAACTACTTCCTGTTAGATACCTGCTGTTTCTATGCATGACAGAAGATACTCAAGGGCTTCCAGTCAGCAGTGTTTTTGCAGAACTGGGAACAAAACAGTTCACTACAGCAGGAGACAGGTTGTCCAGTGAAAACAGCAGTAACGTCTCTAGCTCTGCAGACGATTATTTTGGTCACTAATCGCTATACGGTCTAATTCCCCAATGTAAACAAGTATTTAATTGTGTTTTCAATACAGACTGTAGAGAAGGCTTGGAAGGGAGGGTGGAACAGACTATTGATTGATGTGCTGGCACAGGAGGTTGGCCCTTTTAAAGAAGTGGCTGAAAAATGCTGAGGGAAGGGAAATTTTCTGTGTGTCACGACCCTGGCAAATCCTGGTGGCAGGTGAACAGAAGATTGTCACTCATTTATTTTCAGAGAAGACAGCAATTGAAACCATTCTTTTTCTTCTGCTTTACAGAGTCATCAATGAGCTGATAGGAAATCTGGTTGGACATCTGTATTTCTTCTTAATGTTTAAATATCCAATGGATTTGGGAGGAAGGAATTTTCTGTCCACACCTCAGTTCCTGTAAGCTGACTTCATTCTTTACCTCACTGTTTGTTTGGTCCAATTTTTTGTATAGTTCATCAGACGTATGTTTGGTGGGATTGTAAAGTGTAAAATACTTTGCTAAGTCACCCTTCTTCAGACTCTCGTATTGACTGAGCTGATGAGTCATAAAAACTGCTGAGTTACTTGTAAATGGCCCACGTGAGAGTTCTTTGTTGCCCCTTGGGATGGTTTATGTCTTTACCCCCTCTTAAGAGTGAGAGTAAATGTCATGAGTTCTGCTGTTGAATTGAGCTGCAGTAAAGAGAACTCCCTAACAATTATCAGATGGTATATAAAAGAAGTTTCATCCTGTAAATGATCTGTTTTCTGTATCCCCATGTATCATTACAGTAGCTACCAGTTCAGCAATGTTTAACAATAAGAGCCAGTTGTAGACTTGTTCAGGGCTATAAATGATTCTGCTTTGCGGTCTGTACCAGTCACCCTGACTAAGACCTCAAGTCTTGGTTTTGGAAGTGCTTTTTCTTGAGATATGTTCATGGTTTTGGCATTGAAATACTATAATCAGAAGCTAAAGTTTGTCGTTCAGTTGCCCTTGTCCGCATCCTTTTGGGCTGTAAATATTCCTCCTCTATCAAACTTTAGTTAGCAACTCAGTTAACCCTTTTCATCGCATAAAGTGTTGAATTACAAGTTTCAATGAATAGGGAAGCTTTATATTCTAATTCTGTGCTTGCAAGCCCATCTGGTAAACCTAATTTTCCATAGAGCTTAGAAGACAAGGTTTTTTTTTAAAATGTCTTTCAAGGTGGTAACAGCTCTGAAACTGCCCTCAGTCTTACTGGTTCCATGCAATTCTCTTGTTACCATACACATCTCAGAGATGGAAGTTTCCCAGTATTTCTGTTTGACAGTGTGCTGAGGGCTTAGATTTGGAAAGAATTCTCTGAAGTTCTACTGTGAAAAGCTGGTATTTTTGCAGTGTATCAGCTAAAAGGAAGTGCATGGAAATGGTCTGGCATTTACCCCCAAGGTACAGCTGTTTCTCTAACTCCTCCTCCTCTGGTTTGTCCTAGTTACCGCTGGCTGCCAAATAGGAGAGGAGGAGTGTCGGGCTTTGGTGTCCCTCCTGCCAGCATGAGAAGAGCTGCAGAAGATCAACAGGGTGGTGGAAGACACAACTGGGGCCAAGGTTTCCGGCTAGGGGACCAGTGAAGAATTCCTGCCCTTGGAAAACAGCAACTCTTCGGTTTCAATTGGATGTAGAACCGACTGTTCTGGTGCAGAGCATGCTTAAGAACTGAGCTCTCTGTAGTACTCTTGGATTTAACTGATTAGAAAGAAAGAATGTTTCTGGTTCGAGAGCAAATTAAAAACTCCAGAAGGAAAAAATGTAGATCTTGCTCCAGGCTAGCCAGTAGTGTCCAGTGTGATTCTGCCATTAAAAATAAGCCTTCTTTATACAGTATTGTCTGTCACAACAGGATCCATTGGCTGTCCTGTTCCATGATGTGATGGAACAAGCTAGTGGTGTTCTGTCTTTCCTGGTATGTTAAAAGCTTTGTTGACCACAGTGAAGTAAGAATCTAGTGCGAGGCAGATGTCTCAAACGAGCCCCCCAAATTTAGGAAGCTGACTTTTTCCATAGCTGTGCTTAAGTCCCAGGGTCTTTGGAAATATTATTTAAGTGATATCTCTCTGCTGCATTTGTAAAGCAAATTGCAAATGTTAAATTTCTGTTATTAAGATGTGTTTTGAGCAGAGCTGTTTCTTGCCGTGCAGCATTTGTCCGACCTGCTACATCATGGGCTGGGCAAGACTAAGGATTAGAGGGCTTTTGTTGGAAATGGCAATAACAGATACTCACAGAATTAAAATCTCTGAACTCTTCATGGCATGTTACAAAGCTTGTTCTGGTGAAACTGAAGTTGTCTGGCATGTTTTTTTCCCTGCCAGATCTGTGAATTATTGGCTTCAAGGTTTCTCTTTTGATTGCCAAATTGGATGGCATAAATACTGCTTAAACTAGAAAATGTAACGTTGTGGTTAAGGGTAGTGACTGCAGCATTGTTTAACTGACTATTCAACTTTTATCTTAAAAGCTTTAAGATGTCTAAGAATCAAAGCTGGAAATAATCTTTTGCAGGGTGAAGACACAATCTAACAGGTTACTGCAGGACTCTTTCATTGTCAAATAAGAAATTGCGTACACTGTTTATAGTATCTGTACCTTTTTTTGGTAAAAATTTTTGACGTGGAAAAGGGAATGATTTCTGTACAATAGTTTTCCTTGCACTGGTTTCCATGGGCAGAGCACATGGCTAAGATGCAGGAAGCTGTACTGCCAGCTTGTTACTGACTCACTGCATGCTCTTGAGCAAACTTCTTACTTATCTCAGTTTTCCCAGCTGTAAGAAGGACTTGTGCATGTCTCACAGCATTCTTACAAGACAGCTGCCCCTGACCTCCCTAGCTGGGAGCTGCTAGTGAGCAAGTAAGGCTTAGGTTTACATAAATCCAGCACAATTACTCTAAGCTTAACCAAGACTTTTAAGTCAGAATGTAGTTGCTCACTTTTTGTTTCGTAGTTGGAGGAAGAAGAGCATTGTCACTAGGATAAGTTTCAAGTTGGACTGAATTGTCCTTTAGCATTTGTCTATTGTTTTACTGGGTAGGTGGGGCATGGACAGCTGTTCTGCCCCAACTTAGGTATCTCAGGTAACTATAAGTTGGTGAAATGAATCTGGGCTGATACGTTTTTATTACTACTTTGTTTCTTCACTAAACTTGGGTTCTGAAGGTATAAAAACTTGTAAATACTACATGATGCAAAGCTGAGTGGAAAATAAGCGGCTAGTCTGGAAATTTAAAAAAATGCATGTTCCATGTCTTCACTGCAACTCAGTTATGTTGATTTGGCTCATGGAAAAATGTAGAAAACTGGTAATGATCATACTGTGTGCTTACATTTTACAGGAACTTGGAGTTTAGAGATCACGTGCCATTTTTGCCTATTCAGTGATGAGTTTTAAAGATGCTCTTGTCTCTTTCTTTGTATAAAATGGTAGTTAGAAAAGAGGAGTGCAGTGTTGTAAATACAAATCCATCATTGACCAACAGCTGTTATTTGATGCGGACTTGAACAGTCTGAGAATCATCATTTTAATAGGAGTCTTTTTAGTCATAGGAATATCACTGTCTCCAAAGCATTTGTCTTCATTTTGAGTCAGGACCCAACTTTTAAGTGAAGATGCAGTAGTTTGTGACTCACTTAAAACCCTGGCACACTCAAACTGCAGAATATCTCTGGAAGGCCCAAAGGAAGGCTTGAGTGAGAGAAAGCACAGCAAAAGTCATTGTACTGGCCCATGGCACTGCATGGGGTCTTGCTTTCTAATATGTCCTCCTTCTCTAAATTAAGAGGAAAAGGTTTGCAAGGAAAATAGACTTCTTATAAACCTTGATTAGCTTCTGAGCTGCTTCAGGTCAGTTTATTTTGTTTATGGAAAATTCACTTCAGAATTCCGTATTACAAGCTCAGTTTGTTTGTTTCTCACTTTGACACTTGACCTGAACTGCTGTTTTTCCTCCCACATACAATGATAATGGCAGTCTCTTGTTAAAATGAGTACTTCCTTTCTTATTTTGTACAGATAATTTCCCTTTTTGTAATCAATTTTTGTTGGCAAAGTTTTAAATTAAAATTTTAATCTCTGTTACTGTCTTTGTTTTGCTAAATCATATTTCAGCTTAAGACAAGCCTTGTGATCTGCAGGTCCATGGGTATTGTCTGACAGCTACACTGTGACACCATCTCCTGCTGTTGATAAAAGTACTCAAGAAAATGACATGCTTTTGGGTGGGAGTCTTGTCTTCTCTGATCAGTTGCAAAATCATAAAGGCATTTTCTTTGTCTCTGTTTATACCATGAGTTTTGACAGACTGTGTCCTTCCTGGGCTATTGTATAGCTGGTTTTTGTATACTTGGTTATTAGTCCTTTGTCCTCTGGGAGAAAGCATTCTTCTACTCACCCTCAAACTTTGTGGGATTGATACAGATTGCTTTTTCAGAGGTAAGCTTGGAATTCTGCAATACCCTCTCTGTCCAGACTGATGTGCACAGCTGCCAGAATTCCTTTTGAGGCTCTTACCTTACTCATTTGGAGATGGACACCTTGGGCATCCTCTGAATGACTCTTCGGCCCTCAACGTTCATCCGACTGCACTTTCCCTGTTTGTTACCATAGTGGCATTAAGGAAAATCATGGACTTGGTACATAAAGCACTGTATGAATTAGTTGTGCTCCTTGAACTGGGAAGGCTGGGTCCATACTAAATAGAATAGCATGGCAAGTGTGTGCCTTTTGATTTTTTTTCCAGCTGCATAAAGAGTCAGCAGAAGAGCTAAGAATATGAAATCAAATGCTTAATCTTTCATTCCTGTCGCTTTATCTTGGCGACAGCTCCTCTCTCAGCACAGCTCAGTGATGTGGTGTTCCAGTGGCTTAATAAGAAATGATCTGTTGTCATCCAATGGTTGCATTAGGAAAACTTAAGAGTCTTTCATTTTCAGGGGAGAATATTGTTTGCACTACAACAAAAGATTCTTTCTGTGTTTATGTATTGCTGTGTACCTTATCAAGGAGGAAGATTGCTTTGCCTTGATGGTTCAGGTAGCGAGCTGGAGAGATACACACTAGTTTACACTCTGCAGCTTCTGGTACAACAAATCACTTTGTAATGGCTTTGTAATCCTGTTCTGCATCCATAAAATTAAGATGATTCATACTCTCCCTTGTTCTGTGCTAGACTTAGGATGATGGATCAATCTGAACTTGCCATAGTGTGACAGAGCACTAATTTTGGTGAAGATGTTCTTAGCATTGCCATCGCCTGCACCAGTAAATGGTTTTTACTGTTCTAAGCATCCCTAGATTCTTATTTTGCCATGGATGATAGTAATAATGTGAAGTTCAGAATTGAGTCTGTTGTCATGATTTGATTAATTAAGCTAAATACTGTAATATGTGCATGTTAGGCAGAAGTACTTACATCTAAAAGGTGATGATGTGCTGTTCTCTAGGATTGAAAAGATGAGAACACTTCAGCTGCTTGTGTTTGTCAAGCACACTGTTCAGGTGATGAAAGGAGTTCCATTTGCAGCCATGGCTCACCCTTTCATCATCTGGAGCAGGATCTAGGGGTGATTACACTATTTGGGAGCAAAAGTGCATAAAAGAGCTGTAGCTGTGGGATGCTGGCAAGGCTTCTGCAGAATCTTGTTGATGTTGGGTGGGGGGGGAGGGAGAAAGTGATGATGAAACCTTAATTCTGGTGCCTCTTTTTTTTTTTTTTTTATTTTGCCCCTTCTCCAAAGGACAAAGCACTTCCAAAATGCCATTAGAATCAAATCACATTTTAAGGCCACGTTTCTCTGACTGCCAGACTGATCCTAACCCTTTGTGAGGAGGATCATGGCCACGGGAGGTAGTGTTTAAAATCAAAACCATTGGAAGTAGTCCTCTTGTATTTGAATATTTACAAGTATTTCTTAAGAGGATGTGTGTATTTAGTCCGTGGACTGGCTGTGGATTAAAGGACAGCAGGTGGATCCCTCTATTAATGGTTTCATTGACTTGCCATTGTCCCTGGTGGTGTGAGGATGCCTGTGCCAACCCTTGGGCTTGTCAAGCTGCTTCACACTCCAGAGTTGAAGTCACCTTTTGGCATTTAGTTAAATGGAGGAAGTTTCTTTGTAGTTTGTTTCCCTTTGTTTTCAAGTTAGTGTATCAGTTAGCCCTCCATAATGACCACCAGGCTAGTTACTAGCTAACCCTAACAGATGCCTCAGCTTGCTTTAATATCAAAGCTTCCTCACCCACTCCAACTGGACAGGCTTTCTGTAGCACTTGTCTTCATTAAGACTGACTGGCCTGGCACTGCTCAGTGTTGGTGCTGTAAAACCTCCCTCGGGCTGTGGGATATGGAGTTCAGTCACAGAGGGCACATGAAGGGTTAGGCTGCCGGGGCTGCTGCCCTCTTTTGCAGTCTGTAGAGTGCCCCTCCTGCACCGTGTGGTTCCTATAGAACAGAGGGTCTCAGAGCAGTGCAATCCAAACTGCTTCAGTTCCTGGTGCTTGTGCAGGTGTGTGCTCATAGCCCCAGGCTGTGGGGGACAGGTACTGTGATGGAGAAATGCAATTTGGGTTACATGTGGCTTCTGTTTTTTGAGGAAAGTAGTATGGTGTTGGTATATGAATGAGGTAGAGAAGCCTAAGGTATCTTTTTTTTGGGTGAAAAAATACTTTTAATCACTCAGGAAGGGATCTAAAGTTGCTGAGAAGTTGTGTTTTTAACTGGACTTGAGAATGGGAAGGAAAAACATTAATCAGGGATTTTATTCATTGATGGAATAATGTTTTTCAAAGTGCTTTTATATCTGCAGTATGGGCTCAGAAAGTGGCAGTCTCTGATCAGACTGCAAAGAAAAGCAACAGCTGTCTCTGTCCTCATCTATTGAATCCTTAACCCCACAGTGGGTGGAAGGGCAAAGGGAGACACTGCTTAGTGTGTGTACCCCCAGCTGCCCTCAGTGATGAGCCTTTGGCTGGAAGGGAGTCTTGATCACGTGCCTGTAACATCCCTTTACCTGTCTTTCTTAGCAGTTGTCCGTTGGCTCTGAATTGCCTGTGCTTATTGCTGTTAAGAATTTAAGCAACTGGGAAAAGAAAATGGAATGTGTGTGCCTTGGGCATTGGCCTTATTTGTTTTAGGGACTTAAGCTAAGGAGTTAACTTTAACTAATGTTAATGGTTTGGTACTTTCACTCTGGAGCTTTTACACACAGAATAATTTTCTTAAAATCTGATTCGAAGCTCAGCTGCTAGAGGGTTTGGGGTTTTGAATTTATAAACATGTAGGAAAGTTAATCTTGTCATGTTTTCTGTTCTGTCTTGCTCTTCTTCCCCAAGGTATGTTAGATCAAAATCAAATTAATGTTGAAAAAATAAAGCAAAGATTCTGGGGCAGCTTCAAGAAGCCTGAAGACCCCAGAGCTTTATGCAACTGATGGCATAAAGAGCTTTTATTGTTCTTTTCAGTCCTTGTGTTGTGTAAATTCAGAAACCAGATTACATCTGTAGGGATTGATGTTCTTAGAAGATCCTGGTCAGGATCTACAAGCAGGAGTGCAAAAATTTCGTAAGAATTCAAACTTCTGGATCATCCAGCACAGTAATATTTGGGTTTTTTTCTACTCTGCAGTCTTGCTTCTGTCTTAGCAATATTCAGACTGAAGTGCAGCCCTTGCTTGTTCACAGGAACAGACATTCCTCTCTAGCTGTACCAACATCTGCTTTGGATTTGGTAGTACAAGGTGAACATAGCCAGGGGCAGGGGCTCCCCAGGGAGACCAGCACACCTAAACATGTCCAAAAAATCCTTGTGAGCTAAGAGGAAAGGGAATAGTGGGTGTGACCTGACAGTAAGGTTGATATATTTGACTTTCCTTAGTTGGCTGGGTTGAACTGGTGAGGTTGTACAACCCAGGAGGGAATAGGACAAACAAGGATGAAGAACTGGCCATGTAATTTTGAGGGAGTCCTGGTTTGCCACCTCTGGGGTGCAGCCTTTCCCAGGGTATTTCAGGATAGCCTCTTGCGATGAAAACTGCTGCTCCTGAAGGCTGTAGAAGGGAAGGCTCCTAATCTGAAAATAAAGGGGCAACGCCTTGGTGTGTGCAGAGGGGAGGTTCTTAGCTGGAGAGCCGACCTGTGTGTGCCTATGGCACGTAAGGTTTCACTGGAACAGGATTGCAAAGAAATGGTGTGTGTGGGGCGGTGGGGTTGCAACATGAGAGTATTTTATTTGAGTGATACTGATGAGGATGAAATGCTTCAGGTTTTTATTTCTAAAATGACATTTCAGTTAGCATAGGAAGTATGATGGGTTTTCTGTTTGCTTTTAAAGTTCAAATCAACCCTTAAAAGCTGAAATCAGAGCCTACTTTTTTGATTGGGGCAAAACTTTGTTTCCAGAGGTGTTATGGTGGTGGGGGCTTTTCACTGCAATAAAATTTAAAAAAAATTATATGGCTCTTGTCTGAGATGAGACTTGCATGTTGGAAAAAAGGCTTCACTTGAGTCACTGTCAATAGGTTTCTATCTCCTTTGCTCTCTGAGCAGGGAGTACCTGGAAGGGCTTAAGAACCTGCAGCTTCTGGCAGAGAGTTTCAGCATTCATGGTGAAAGCTTCCTAGCATGTCTGCTGCTCTCATTGGGGTAGCTACAATCTGATTTTTAGTTTTCATCTATATTTTAGAGTAGTGTTATTTCATTTCAATCTACCTTCCTTCTTTTTCATTTGAAACCACGCTCAAAGCATTAGGGCCAAATTTAATGCCGAGCAGGCTGTAACAGGGACTCCTGACCCATTGCCTGCTGTGACAGCCATCACATATAAAGAACTTCAAACCATTTTCAAAAGTTGCGTCTTGATCCTTAAAATCGTGTGTGCAGTAGCAATATTGGTTTTACAGCAATTTATAATCTTCTCTTGCCTTCTCTGTTGACTGTCGTGCAGGCAGTAAATTATGAATCTCTTTTTTTATTTCCTCCCATTTTGGTGATAACCAGTTTAATACCTCTTCCCTTGCTTACATCCATCTTTGTTTTCCAGATATCAGCTATTTGTTCTCTAAGATGATCTGATGAATGTAACTAGTTTAACTCAAGAGTTCTTGTCCTTAAATGCCACATGAGTTTTTGGAGGTGCTGCTTCAGAAGAAGAGTTTCTGTGCTCTTACCCAATCTTTTTCTAGCTGTTGTAACTGAGCATCTAATGGTTTCTCCAAACCTTCTCCTTGTTTCTGTACTTCAGAGCCACCCCATGGAGATGTGCATGGACTGTTTTGGGAGCAGAGGGGAGTGTGTAGTCATTGCAGTGTCATTGCAGACATGTCACTCTTCCCAAACAGAAGGGAATCTGTGATTACCCAAGTGGTGATCTCTGCTTGCTTCTCACCTGGACTGTCTGACACTGGGAGGTTGTACTAGTCTGACTCCGTGGATGAACCATTGCTTTCACAAGAGATGGATTTGTGGGGCTCACAAAGCTACTTGTTAAGAAATTACTTTTCTCATCTCTAACAAAGCATTTCCCCCCTCTTGCACACATTATTCTGTCCTTTCCAAATAGTGGATTCCTCTGTGTAACATATCTTTTAAGAAAAGAAGAAAGAGAAAAAGCAATTGATACAAGTTGGTGTCATCTAACCTTCCTGGGCAAGGTGATAGTAGAATTAAAGGAGAAAAAATCCTCTATTGGAGGTGTAGGTGTGGTGATACTGCACCTCGAAGGTCTACTAAATCTCTGGGAACTGTATCAGTCCAATTTCTCAAAAGCAGACAGATAACAACAGGCCCTAGGGCGGTATTATCTGGTTGAGTAGCTAAGTGGGCAGGGGGATGTTTTAGCTGGACGCAGTCCCTGTGCTGAAGGATCTCAGACAGCTCTGTAGCTGCTATTAGAGCACAGCTCATCGGGCCCAAATATATACTGTATAATTGAATACAAACAACATAAGCTAATGTGTCTACTCCCCTATAGAAAGTCTTTGTCCTCTAAACCTGCTCCTGCCAGTTCCTCAAAGTTGTCCTAGAGCTTTCCGTGTCCCATTGTGAATCTTGAATGAGATCAGTGGCTTCCTAGGCTGGCTCCAGTGGATTGGCTCATTCCACAGAGCTGCCCTCTGAAGCCGCAAGGAAATCCTGCTGAGTAAGGAGAGCTTCTGTTAATGTGTAATCAAATTGTGATAAGAGCAGCTAATAAAGATAAGGTTCCCAACAAGTGGCATGGGACAATGAGCAGGGAAATGGAGTATGGAAAACTCTGTGATTAATCATGACCCCTGGCTGCATTGTTCAAAGGAAAAACCATGCTGAAGAGGATGCATGGGCATGCTACTGAAGGAAGCGGGAAAAGCAGGAGGAACCTAGGGAAAAGAGTAGGAAGAAGGAAAATTATTGTTCCTCTGTGACTATGAAGGCAGGACTCTGACCCTGGGGAAGGCTGTCTAAGAGTAGTTTAGTCCTAATGCCCTCATAGCTGAAAGGCCAGAGGGAATTCATTTGCACTCTGGGTTGATCTGGTTTTTAATGCATTGAGAAGGGCTCGTTCCTGCTCGATCTCTGGGGACTTCAGTGGAACACTCTGCCCTGGACCAGTTGGTCAGCAGGGTCTGGGACAGTGGGGCAGGGCTGTGTGTCCCCTCTAGCCAGAGGAGGGGCAGGACAGCACGTGGCATCTCCCTCACCTTTGGTGATCTTTAACTCAGCACTGTTGCCACTGCCAAGATCATTTACGCTGGATATGTACCTCGCTGTGTCACTGCTTTGCTTTTTTTTGACCTGAGGTGTAAATTAATCTGTGGGCCAAATCACTTGCTATCTGACCTATGAAAATTTAATCTTTTTCCTTTTCAGAGTAGTATCTTAAAATTGCAAGCTTTGTTAAGTAAATGCCAAAAGGTAAGCTTGCTCTTAGATGTTCCTTGCTGGGCAGGGAGCAATTGTAAAGCCAATAAATGAGGGCCATTTTGTAGACTTGCATTTTTTTCTGAGTATGCCACTGTATGTCAGGCTTCAGTTTTGCTATGTGTTTGCCAGAAAAACAGCCACTGACTGGCACTGCAGCCCTGGTAAAAAGCTGGGGAACAAGGGTGGGAAGGGACTTGAAAGAAAAATTATACTGGTGCCTTGGACCTACAGTCCCTCTTTTTGAATAGCAGTTAAAACAGAGACCATTTAGGCATAACTATTTTTTCCCCACCCCTGTACATCTGTCTTGCAACCTGAATGGTGATGGGTTTAAGAAGCTCTTAGCCTGGGTCATATTTGAAGGACTGGTCTAGTGTTGAACAAGCATGTGTGTCAATTAAGAAATTTTTACCTGCATATGATAATTCAGGGAGAACATGATTGAAAAGAAGTGCTGATTTTTCCTATCTGTCAGCTTGATCCTTGACTTGCTTAGGTGCTGGTGTCCGTGGTTCAGGAGTATCAAATTAATGTAAGTTATGCAAGGCATGGAAATAAGGCAGTTCTACCTGGCATCAAGAAATGGATGACAAGACCTGATAAGCTGTAAGTAGCTCTTGTATTTAGTCTTATGTTTGGAATGTTGGTTTCTTTTTAAAAATTATTAATGCTGTGGCTGTGAAGATGAGTTAAGGACTTCAGTGTGCAGGATGCTGAGGAGATATCAGTTTTGGCTCTACAGAGAACTGGGATGAGGTTCACTGAGTATTGCTGGAAGAGTCTTTACAACAGGCCAGCAGGAGCTGTTTGTGTAAAAGCTGCTCCATGCCTGTGTCCTTAGGTTCCTTTGCAACTGTTTAGGTAAATCAACAGCTTTTGCCAAAAAGCTGGGATAAGGAGGAGACTAGGAGTTATGACTCTGGCAAGCTGAAGCTGCAGATGGCCACAAACAGTGGCTTTGGGAGAGGTGGGAACTGCTCTTTTTCAGAAGGGGTGCCAACACCACGGTGAAAATTTAAACACTGTGTAGTTTTGCCTGATGAAGGTCAGTGCAGCAGCATCTGCAGCTACCCTGAATTAGTGGGTTGTGCTTTTACTGGGTGAAAACATTTCTCTCCTGCCAATGGCCACCTGTAAGTTATTTGTAAGTAAAGGAGCAAAGCTTCATCAACCTGTATGACTTCAGTTCCCAAGTCACTTGTATAAAAAAAATCACCTTCTAAATGGATAAGCAGGGGTGGGAGGTGTAAGAGGCTCAAGAAAATAATTCAACACCCTGAAAGGCCAAACACATTATCAAAAAGCCTATTCTGCTACTGCCTAGTTGAGGACAAAGTGCTGAAGACATTCTTCAGTGCCACCACCTGCTTGCTCCCTCAGGGAGAGGTGTTGACTTTTACAGGTTGACTTGGCTTTTGTTTAGATGCTGAAATGCCCTTGAAACTCAGGCGCAGGTTGTGATTCTTAAATGCCCTGTGCAGGGCCAGGAATTGGACTCAATGATCCTGATGGGTCCCTTCCAATTCAGCTAGTCTATGATTCTATGAAAGCAAAATCCTCTGAGAGGGGGTGATTTGGAGATAAATTTCCATTTGGCAAAGCCTTGTCTGTGCTGAGGGGCTGTGATGTGCCGTGGTGGCAGCAGCCCCACTCTGGGACAGTGCTGAGCACAGTGACACCATGGCACTTCGTGGCCAGCACAGTCCTCAGTCCAGTGTCCCTCCCTCAGATGGCACAAAATTACTCTCTGTGAGTCTGAAAAGAGAGTGGTGATGTCCAGGTTCAAGTGCAGGCCAAGTATGAAGAAAACAAAACAAAGATTCAGCAGCCTCCTGTGATTTAGACAGGCAAAACTCCCACGCCAGAGGACAAAACTGTGCTCTTTGGATAAGCACTTATCGTTCTTGAAGCTGGCACAACAGAGCAGAGCAGTCCATGCTTCAAAAAGCAAAGCAATTAATTCTCCTTGCTCTCAGCTGCAGCAGTCTCTGATGTGTAAAGCTGCACTGCAACCAGGCATGGAGAAACTTTCTTCCCAATCAAAAGAAGTATTCATTTTTTTTGCTCTGATACAGCAGGGTTGGTCTTCGTTTTAGTATTACTGGAGACAATGTCTTCCTTGCCTCTCCATGACCTTCAGTGTTTGTGCTTTGTGTTAAAATTTCCATTCCCCCTCCCTATTCAACTGCTGGTATTAAAAAGAAAAAAAAAAGATTAAAATTCCTTTTGTTTAAATTCCTAATAAAGCAGCCTTAGAGCATGCCAACCTTCAGATGTAGGAATAGGTCTTGGCTTGCACTCCTGGCTCTGGACTCTTCACCTGGGCCATACTGGGTCAAAGTCCTGGACCCTCACCCCAACGCAAGTGCTCTTTGCCTGCTGTTTGCTCAGTTGTGGTTGAAGTCTGGTGGTATCTGAATTTGGGCTGGAGAAGAGGTTTGGAGCTGTGCTTCCCAATCTGGGGTATTTCTACTCACCCTCTGTATAATGGGGCTGACAGTGCCTAAACCTCTGGCATCCTATTTCTGTAGCAGATGCTCCAGTTGTGTCCCCTTGCTCTTAGCATGTGTAGTGGCCATCTCCAAATGTGTCACAAATAATAATGAATAACTATAGCAATCAATCAAAATCAGTGCTGATTTAAATTCCTGACCCAATGCTTAGAGGGACTGCTGGGGTGATGGGAAGACTTAAAAAGCAAAATACGAATATTTGAACATTTAGGTTCAGATATATGTTACGTGCCACTGCATAGCAAAGTCTTTTGGTGTTAATGACTTGGTGTGAGTGGTTCAGAGAGGCCAAAGAGGCTGAATGGTTCCATTCCTCTTGGTCTGAGGAGATAATGCTCTTTAAACCATGAGGGGTTTAATTGCACATGCTGATTTGTTTTTAAAGCACCCCTTGGCACGCTGTGACCTCATACTGTAATGGAAGAAGAAATTCCCTCTGTGTGGGAATAAAAGAGCAGCTGCAGCAATGGCCAGAAATGCTACCCAGGCTGGGGGGAGCACCTGGCACCTCCCCCTGGGGTCCCCTGTGCTGGTTTTGGCTGTGGTAGAGTTAATTTTCTTTACAGTACCTGGTTTTGGGGGTATGTTTTGGATTCGTGCTTCATTGAGTTGAATATAGCAAGGTCCCTTCCAACTCAGACTGCTCTATGAATTCTGTAATATCCCAAAGCATTGGTCATCCTCAGCAGTAAAAGCTGTGGAAGAAGGAAGAGTGGGATATTTGGAGTGAAGGTGTTTGTTTTCCCAAGTCGTTGTTACGCGTGATAGGGGCGCTGTTCTCCTGGCAATGCCTGAACACCTGCCTGCCCATGGGATGTGCTCAATGAATTCCGTGTTTTGCTTTGTGTACGTGGCTTTAGCTTTACTTATTAAACTGTCTTTATCTCAATCCATGAGTTTTCCCACTTTTACCCTCCCAATTCTCTTCCCCATCCAGTTGAGAGGGAGTGAGTGAGCAGCTGTGTGGGGCTGAGGTGCCAGCTGGGGTTAAACCACAACACCCCCCAAAATGGGTCTCGAGAAAAAGTTGGATGGAGGATGTTCAGGAAGAGACTTAAAGGTGGAAGGAATTAAGGCAGGAAGGTGAAAGCTTTGCCTGGAGAGTTGGGCTGGAGAAGACACATGTCCTGGCAGGACTGTGTGGGATGAGGGTCTCTGAAAAGCCCCAGTCCCAGCCTGCTCATTTCTTCCCTTGTGCCTTTGCCTCTTGTAGAGGGAAAGGCTTTGAGGGAGAGGCTTAGAAATGCCAATGAAACAGCAATGATTTGATACAAATATAAAATGAAGCTTCCCTGCTGAGGAGTCAAGACAAGGCCAAACTGAACTCTTGCCTTAACACATTTACTCTTGTGAATATCTACGTACATCTCAGTTTCTCTGTCCATAAAGTTGGGTTAATGCTACTATTCCTTTATTGTTTTTTAGATTAAAATTGCTCCACACTAAATTTTACATGATATATTGCACTGGGATGATCTAGACTTTTAAGAAAGATTAAACAAGAGGAAGGTGAGGGTGAGTTTGTATACTGAGGAAGCTACAAAGTTGTCCCATTTACTGTGCCTGAGCCAGCTTGCTGGATGTGTTAGGTACATGTAAATGATGAGAATTTTAATATAATTGGAACTACCATTTTGGTGCATCAGTTTGAGGGAAGTAAGAAAACCATAGACCCCCTGCTTTTGCTTGCTGTGCCCAAGACATGCTGTGTGATTTGCTCTGACAATTACCTGGTCACTCAGCTCTTACCTCTGTCCTCACCAGAGCTTGCAATAATCTGATTGGGATATGGTTCAACTGCATAACACCCGAGAAACCCTGCCTGGTGCTTTTTATGCTGCTTTTTCATTCCTTCACTGCATATCTCACATGCATTCACTTTTCCTGCTGTATTATGAATATTTTCAGTGTTACTCAAGAGCCACAGGCCCCATTCATAACTGCTTTCCATTAGTCTCTGACCAAATGAGTACAGAAGATTTCCTTCTCAGATCTCTCTTTTTACCCAGCAGACAGTAAAAAAGTTCCTTTCCATCGCCGGTGTGCTTTTTCCTTGCTAACAAGATGCCAAATGGACTTCCTACAATGTTGCCTTATGTTCTTCTGAAATTTATTCCTCTTTCCATAAGCTGGTAAGGTTTCAGAATGAGTCTTTTTGCCACCTAAGAATATCTGCGGGCTGCAAGAAGACTAGGAATGCTTAAGTGGTTAAATTTCTGCTGACGGCAAATATAGTGCATAAATATTACTTATCTTGGTTGCCACTTTACCTGCGTATTTCTCTAGATTTTTAAATTATCATCACATAATTATAATTTCTGCTCATGATCACTCAGATTTCTTGTATAACCCAGCACTTTCCTTCCAGTTTGTACTGGTCCACGTGGTGCTGGGATACGCCTTCTTCCTAGAGTGATCCCTGCAACTGCCGAGTTTTCACCTTGCAGGTGCAGGTTTCTTGCACCACTCACTGGCTGACTTTCAAAGTGACACATTAAATGAAATTCCCAAAGGTCAGAATTGGAGATTTGAGGTTAGAAATGGTGCCGCTGCAGAATTGTGATTGAAAAGTGAAAAGCTTTTTTTTTTTTCTTTTCTTCCTTAAAAAAATCCAGTATTTGAGAAAACGGAACTGAATCGTGTAGACTGCAGGGAATTTATAGTTGCTTAAGCTGCTGCCTCAGAAGTTCCCAAGGCTTGGTTAAATGGGGCTTTGAGCCACCTGATTTAGTGAAAGATGTCCCTGCCTAGTGCAGTGGTGTTGAATGACATGATCTTTAAGTTTGGATCCTTGTGATCCAAACTATTCTGTCATGCTCTTCTCTGTCATCTGTGGTCTCTCACTATTCACATTTAATAAGGCTTCTGTCTGACCTGTCTAAATTGTTTACTTGGAGTCCCCAGATCTCTAAGACCAGCAAAGAGCTTCCCAGCATCTTATGGATCAAGCAGGAGAAGTAATGTGTGCATATAATGAAAATCCATCCTCTTGTCAGCAAAAATAAGACAAAAAAGTAGAGGCCACCTAATTTGTTACCGACTTCCCAGCCATGGGTTTTTCTACAAGCCACAATTTTTAAAAGTGTTTCACAAGTTTAAAAATCTGATTTATTTTTTGTGTTTAACTACATTTCTTCTGATTAGAAAATGTCAACACTTAGGTTAAAATGCACTGTGAAAAACATCAGTCAACACCTGAGCAGCAGGGGCTGCTGGTGCTGGGGGACCCTGCCCAGGCAAGGCTGTCCTGGGCCGCCTCCTCGCTGCAGGACTTTGCCGGACAGGCCCTGCTCGCCGTGGTGCCAGCGGCAGGCTCCGGGGATGCAGGGCTGTGTGGGAGGAAACTCCGTGTCAGCAGCCTGTTTTCATCGTGTGCAACGCAACCCCAAGGCCCCGGCCGTCCCTAATGGCTGCCGTGCACAAACAATGTCCCGATTGTCCCTCGCCGCTTGGACTCTCCTAGAAACGCAGTCACTGCGTCTGTATTAATTAAAAACAAAGCCTGCTTCCAATGGCCGGCTCCTGAACCCATTCCGGCAGCCACACTGAAGCAACCTCTGTGGGGACCTGGGTTGCTTTAAGCTCACACAGAAGAGGTCCTGGGCTCGGCTTTCCTGAGGGCTGAAGGTTTGATCCCACACCAGAACCTGCCTGCAGAAACCCCCTCAGTGCCGCCAGGCTGCCCACGCTGGCAAAGGCCGTGCCAGTCCTTGGCCAGGCTGTTTGCTGGGGGACAGCTTCAGCCTTATTATCTGCATGATGACAGACTGCAGGGCCACTGCTATTGTTTTATTTGAATCGCAGAGATCTTAAAGAGCCCCAGTCCTGTGCCCTAATCCCACCGTATCTGGGATGTACAAATACAGAAAAACCCAGGAGGGTCTTGTTCTTCCTAAACCTCTCGCTGAGCTTCCTGGGAGCACTGCTAGTTAAGAAAAGTAGGTCAGTGCTCCAAACACACAGATGTACTACACACATCAGACAGGAGAGATGCAAACTGGAATATTAAGCCATCAAGTGGCTGCTACAAACTTCTTAAGGACAATTAAAATATTACCACCCTTTCATATAAGCAATGTGAACAAAAGTGTCAATTAGTTTCAGTTACAACTTTGGAGTTGGACAAGCACCTTCAGATGCATTTTCTTTTTCGTCACCTGAACTGTGCATCCATGACTACAAAGGCATCTGCCTCCACCCTGCAGATGAACATCTGAGCCGTGTGTGACAAGACATGTCCATGCTCCCTGTCTGGCAGCCTTTGTCCTGGGAGGAGCTGATGTCACTTTCCCATCTTTTGCTATTGCCTTGTGACACACAAATGCAGTAAGCAAAGTGCTGCCCCATCCACTCACTCCTCTTCAGCAATGAACCAGACAACTTTATTGTAAGGAAAGGCACTTATTGCCACCCACTGCAAACCTCCCTCTACACTTATATGTTGTGCCGATGATTAATAAAAATAACTACATATGGGTGAGTCACCTGGGGTGGTTTCATTCATTCATTCATTCAGTTTGTAACTGCAATCAAAATAAAAGGTGTTCCCCAAAGGCTGTTCCCAGGCACTATCTAAATCCCTCCTGCAGGAAAGAGCTGACTGATAGGGTGGTATAAACATCAATACTCACTGAGTTCACTTTAATCTGGTTAGTATTTGCCAAGCCAAATATTGCAAAACTAGTTAAACCCCTCATCACACCTCTAAAGAATCAAGCTCCCATGCACAAAGTTTGGGCTGAGTTTGGTTGTTTTTTTTTTGGGGGGGGGGGGGGGTGTTTATTTTTTTTATTTTAAAGTAAAATAAAAGAGTTGAGAAAAAGGTTACCAAAATTTTTAGCCTTTGTTTTATTGAGTTACAACAAATGAGCAACAAGTTAGAAAAGTTGGATTTATGCAAACTCCCTGGCATCCTATTTGTGCAGCGTACTGAAAGGTGGGCAAGTTTTCCAAACCCAGCACGGCAGAGGAACGCACTGGACGGCTCTTGCACCTAGGCTCCTGCTCTCCCTCAGTTCCCTCCTCACATGTGCACAGACACCCCCATGCAAATCCAAATTAGCAGTATTTGAAAAAAAGTGCACTCAGGAACCTAGGAGTCACCTAAAAATTTAGTGGCAAGGGTTAATAAGAAACTTCTGTTGTGTGCTACAATGTCTAAAGCTGGAGGGCAGACTGCTGGTTATGGTGTCCATCGCTGTACCAGCCACAGAAACACAAACAAGTTTGGATTATGAAGCATCTTGATTTCCTCGCTCCAACCCCTCTGGGAGTTGTACTGCATGTTTAAACAAAAAGTGCTAAAAAAACCCCCAAAACCAAACCAATAACCAAAAAAAGGCATTCTAGCCAAATCTTCAGAGACCCACAGCTGGGGCTGGCTGGTGAAAAGTGAAGTACAGGAGCTGGAGAAGACTTGCCTTGTAGGAGCATGGAAAAGCAGAGATTTAAATACTTCAACCAGTAGCAGGTGGCCATAGAACAAAACAAAAAAGTCAAAGCAAGACGAGAAAAAAAAAAACAAACCCCACCGCTCCAGAACATATTTAACTGGTCTGAAATGTAAACCAGGGTGGGGATCTGGGCTCAGGTGTTGATCTGCACCAAGACAACTCCAAAAGATTGCAACTCTTTCTTAAAACACTTCAGGAAAAAAAAAAAAAATCTCCTCTCCCTCCTCCACAAAAGACACTTCCCTCCCCCCAACCAACCCCAAAATTTCTCAATTGCATTATATGCAAGAATAGCTTGCACCTATTAAAAAAATTAACAAAATTTTTATGTTGTACAAATCTGTTCCAGTAGAGGAAGAGGCTGAGCAGGAAAGTGGGTGGGAGAGAAACTAAGAGAAACCTATGTACAAGGACCTTTTCCTCTTTCTTTCTTCTCTTTTGTAATGCAGTAGTAGGACTTTGGCACTATCAACAATTCCATGATGATGCTCCATGAGAGTATTTCTCACTGTGCCTCCACAAGCACAGTTTGAGACTTGGGAGTCACAACACACTCTCTCACCCAGGCAGGAAAATAGAGTTTTCTTCTATTTTCAGGCAGCATTTCCCCTTCAACATCAGGACAGTGTAGCTGAGGAGTACCCCTGCAAAAATTATAACAGCAGCATGTTATTTTTTAAGGCACTATGAACTGTTTGAGCTGTTAACTAAGATGACATCTGGTTTACATCCCTGCACATATGGTAACACTGTTTTGTGTTAACTGTACCCTGAGGCCTATCCTTATCACAGCCTCATGTGGTAGGGTGTTGGATTTTTGCTGCATGTTAACACCCAGCTAATAATCCCCTACAGATTTCTAACAGGGATATATGGTCCAGCCTTAGCTCAGGCAGGTTCTCACACTGACTCAAAGATGATGCACGCACGTGTTTGGGGCAACTACTTCGCAACCACAGGACAGACGGTGCTAAAGCCAAGAAGACTTCAGGTCTTTCTCCCCCAGTTAATCCCCTCATAATACTTTTTGTTTTTCATGATTTTAGAAAATTATACAAACTACATGACAATGGAAAAAGGATGTGCTTGTGCTCTGCAGAGCAGCTTCCTGGTTCTGCTAGGACTCCTGCACTTACAAAAAGGCTGCACAGTGGACCAGAGATTAAAAAATGACCCCTCAATACCCAGCCTTCAAATAGCCACCACTTCACAGGTATCCCCAGTTTCCAGCAAAAAGCAAGGGCTCTATGACAGGGATTATGCTCAGTTTTACCACACTGAGGTGTGAACGTGCAAGAAGTACAAACATCCTCCTCATCCACCCTGCAGCAGTGCTCACTGAAACCTGAGCTGACTTGTTATTTCACACCTCTTGTGGATGTTGCTATCTGGTCTGTTATTTCCCACAAAAGCAGTGAGCTCTATCTGGCATCTGCAATGCAGAAAGCAATGCAGTCAAGCCCAGGAAAAGGCAATAGGCTTGCACCAACATCAAGGGGAAAAGTCCTCCCCCTATCCTCGAGACCTTCCCACACAGGCCCCTGTTCCTCCTGACTCACTGGAAAATTTTAATTGCTGCACTGGGTTTTGCTTCTCCCTCTGAAATCCTTCATTACATTAGAGCATGGGTCTCTAATGCACCTCACTGGTTTCAGGGGAAAAAGCATGTCCTCCCTACTTCAGCCTCATTCCCTTGAATGTTTAAGGGTGACCTGAATTCTGCAAAAACCACTGGTCAATTCCATGCTGACTTACTTTAGGATGCTGACTTGGAGCCCAGCACCAGCAACAGACACTATAGTGAGCTTTTTAAATGAAACCCTAAACCTCAAGAAAAGTGAGAACTTGGGCAGAAAGTGAGAAACCCCAGTGCTGTTCACTTTTAGTGGTTTTGGACACTGAGAACTGCACTGGGCCACGGGCAAACAAGTGATCTCAGCTCCCGCAGCAGTGCAGAAGGAGCTGGAGATGCCAAGAGGACCCAGACTATTTCTGATGCTCAGTATCATGCATTCAGCAGATGCAAGGGATGACTGCCTTCAGGCTTTTTTTTTTCTCCTACTCTGCAACTTTCACGCATGGTTTTACTTTGGCAAATCTCCACAGAGCAGTGGTCACAGCCATCCAGCGACAGGGTGTTCAGCTACCTCGTTCCCACCATGAGCCACAGACTTTGGTGCCTACATCTTACAGGGTTCATGCTTAAAAAAGGAGGTCAGGAAATAACTCTAAAAAAAGCTTACTGTGGAAAGGTGGTGATGGGGGAAAAAAATATCATTCTGAGAAAAAACAAAAATTCTGATCTTGGGAAAACCCCACAGGGAGACAACACTGAAGCAAGCCAGCAGTAGCTGCCAACCACTGGCACACTCTGGTCCTGCTCTCCTGTCTGAGCTGTAGTTTGATGTATTTAATTCAGAACCAGTTTCTGTTTGTCAAGTTTGCACAAAGAAGGACAACAGACCTAATTTTGACCTGTGCTGCAAGAAGGCAGGAATCTCCCTATTGATGGAAAGGGAGCTAAAGCACTGTCCTGACAGAGCAGTGGGGCCTCACTACAAAAGGGACACAAGGCTTCATGACAGTCTCTGGAACACTTTCAGAGATGGCTTTAATGCACCCTACAGCAGGCACTCAACATCTGGAAGGCTGCAGTACCCTATGGGGACAGGTCTCCCAGCCTCACTGTTCAAGAAACCTGACCTGCTCCATGGAATAAATCCAATTTTGCCAAAAGCTTCAGATACAGACTTAGACATACAGAGCCTCTTAGTCCTGGGATGGCACTGCAGAGCCTGGCATGAATCCTGCTCTCACAGAGGCCCAGTCCCTTGTGAAATTCCCTCTTGCTGCAGCAGCAGAAGAATCTGCCAAACATGGATCAGTTTTGGAAAAACTCAGTTTTTTAAGGCATAAGGTCTGCTTAGGCTATAACGCAAATGCTCTCTAAGAGTTCAAAAATCTCCTAAAGATACATATAGGAGAAGAGAGTGCCCGAGATGGTCTGGAAGACCTGAGGTTTTACAGAAGCTGCACATGATTTCAGTCAAGAGGAGCATGGAGATCAATCACCAACAAACATTCATTTTAGACTACATAGATCAAGCTGGTAAAACAGCAACACCATCAATATGAAAGGAGCACACTTCTGCCTGATGTAGGGTTCAGCAGTGAAAGACTCACACAGTAAGTGTGGCTGTGTGAGAGCCAAGAGGAGTCCCCTTGTCAGCTGTTCAGTCGACCTCTTATATGTGGTACCTGAGGAGCACGCTAGGAAAAATCACGCTTTTATGACAACAGGCAGAAACAAGCTCTCTGTCACGTCATGCAGTCTCTGCTTTTGAGTCATACCCTGGATGTCACTCAGGATAACACCTTGCTAATTTAACACCAAAGTTTTAGCTGAAAATTTCTAAGATTGGCTGCACAATGAAAGCTTAGAAAAAGTACCTGAGATTTTTCCATGAGACCCATCAGTGCAGAATGTAAAGCTTCCAAATTCTGTGTCACAACAACTGTGACAACGCTTCCATGTGTGCACCAGAGAGCGGGCACCTACATTTCTAGGCTGAGACTCACAGGCAGAATAAAGGAAAATTAGAAAGACTTTTGTCAAGTCCCCAGACCAGCACACCGAGAAACTGGCGAAGAGCAGAGGACAAAATGGCCCTCCAGTCTTACTGCATGCTCTTTGCAGCGGAAGTCCTGCTCCAGTGCACCTCTTCTCAGCAGGTATATTTTACACACAGCCACCAGAAAGCTCTTCATCAAAAGGATCACTCAGCAACAGTTTAACTGAGATCAAAGTTCTTATAAAAATTCCTCTCTAATAACACTTGAGCACCTCCAGAGCCCTGGAGCTTTATGGTCAACATCTGTACCAGGGCACAAAGGCAGGAGGTTCACTCCAACATACCTGACACTGCTCACAAGCACAAAAATGCAGGCACCAAACCTGTGCTGCTGGAAGGGAGCTGTTGCAGAGCTTGGTTTCATAGTGGAAGAGGCTTGTAAGAAACAGTGGTTTCAGGCAACTCCCCCCACTCCTGCCTTCCTCCCCATTCCCCCTCCGAGCCCCTGGTCTGCTCCCTCTCCTCAGAATCAGTATTTGTAGCTGGAAGGGGGAAATGATCTGGAATAACAACCCTGAGAAAAAAAAAATCCCACAATGCATTTATTCATCACACATTTGACTTTAAAAGGCAGATCAGATCCTGGCTCTCCCTTCTTATGTGGCTGCACAACAGTGGCACCCCAGCGTGCCTCTGGCTGATGTTCCCACATCCTTCTTCCTTTAATCCCTGCCTTTGACACACAGGTAACACCTGTTCCTCATATCCCTAATTACCAACTTTTTCAAGAATAGTGCAGGACAGTGGTTTGCACTGCAGACTGAATCTTTAAGATATTTTGTTACATACTGTCATAACGTTTCTCAAGCGTAGCTGACAATTCAGAGTCAAAAATAATGTCATTTCAGAATTTTTTTTTTTTCAAATCAGAGAAAATGTGCAGGAGACTTCTGGACAAGTACTGCACATGGAGAAAGTGGAGTGCTAGCCAGCAGGGCTTGATACCAAAAACTGCATCTGTCCAACAGGTAGTTCAATCCAAGTACTGGTAGCTGTAAAAGCAGAAATCTTAAATACAAGTGTGGAGGCACTTCTATCAGTCCTGGCTTTTTTAATTCTTTTTTTTTTTTATTTCTTAAAGAAATGCTAAAGTGTATTTTACTTAATAGATGTCAGAAAACTACCAATATTCTCAAACAGGTGTTCTCTCACTATGATTTTTAATGCAGGATGCTGATCTTTCTATAGGATAAGCTCTAAAGTTCTGGCTTAAGGAACCTCTGGTTTAGGAGAAACAGATTCAGTTATACTGAAAAATGTTACAGGCTCCAGTGAACTCAATTCAACATGCAAGAAATGCTGACAGTGCTTGCTCCAGATTTACACCTGTGCAACTGTGATCAGAAACAGGTTTTAGATCTCCAAATAACAAGTCCTTTCACGTTGGGAAAGATCATACAAAGCCCCCATAAAGCCAGACCCTGCAGCTTGCTTTTAAATTCAATATTCTGTGAAGAAGAGCTGCTAAACACCCACACAGCTTAGTCTGGGGCACTTCCTAAGCCTCTACTGTGAGCAAGCAGAACAAAGCAAGACTGGAGACAGTTCTCACCTGCAAGAGGAAGAAAGCACATTTGCATGAGGCATTTCAGTACCCACTTTTGTTTTTTCGCTTGTTTTTGCATAAAGAAACATCTGTGTCCTAGGCCCTTCCCCCAGTGAGCTTTTGTTTTGAACATCGCAGAATGCTGCAAAGGAAGGACCTGAGATGCAAAAACAGGTGCAGCCCCTATTCAGTGATGTCTCAGGCAAGGGGGATATTAGCAACTAGTGTTACTTACTATTTCTTCGTGTGGCTCAGCTAGCACGTTTTATATAAAGTGCTGCAGAGGTTACATATGTTGTTTAAAGGCAGAAAGTTTTAAGGTTTAATCGCTTACTGCCAAAAAAAAAAAATCAGAAAAACCTCCCTTATCCAGGACTCGACCCACAAGGAGACAAGAAACAAGGCAAATGGCACTAACCCCTCCCCTACCATGCAGCTGGCTTTAATTTACAAGCATGATGGGTCTCCCTTTTGTTCAGGCATCCAGCAGGCACGAGCATCCGGCAGGGATGGGCTCCAGGGATTTACACTGAAGAGGGGCTACAGAATGCTGGAAGTACACCCAGACAAAGGCAGGCTCAGAGAAACAGGGCACCATCAGCATTACCTGTCTATACGTGGGAATTGTCTCCAGATATACTTTCAGAGTCCAAGTCTGCCAGCTCTGTGTGGCCCTCGGGGGCCGTTTGGCTCCAGCTGTCCGTACAGTCCGAGGCAGCGTCATCCTCGCCCACCGTCACCTCCACCCAGTTGACCTCCGCCGGCTCCTCGTTCTCCTCGCTGCCGTGGCCATCGTGGCTGTTGCACTCCAGCCTGTCCACGCCCTCTGCTTGATTCCCTAACAAAGAGTCTTTCAGTGGTTCGCAGTCTCTTTTTGCTCTCACCACTGGTTTCCCCCCATTCTCTTCATTCAGTTTTTTATGCTCCTGGTAATGCTGCCGAGACACCTCATTACCATTCTTTGGACTCTCAGCATGTTTTGAGCTCTTTTTCTGGCTTTGCTTGTTATGACCATCACCAGCATACTGCTGCTGGTACTGGTCAATCCATTTAAGTGACCCTGTTCTTAGTGAAGACCGGTTTTCCTTGAACCAGCGAACTATTTCAGTTCTCGTGAGCCCAGTCTGAGATGCCAACTGGTCATACTCCTGGGGTGATGGCCACTGGGTCCTTGCAAATGTGCTTTTCAGTAGATGAATTTGCTCTTGTGTTTTCTTCAATGTGGTGGAGGACCCAGATAAAGCACCAGGGAGCTGAGAGCTACTCAGAAGTTCTGCCTGGCTTATTGCACCATTGGGAGTTCCTTGATCCTTACTTTTTCTGTATGATCCCATTGAGTCCAAGACAGCTTGCTCCATGCTGTCCCTTATCTTTCTCCGCTCAGAGAACCATGAATCTATCTCCCTCCGACTCAGCTTAGTCTCCATTCGCAGCCTATCCAATTCTCCTTGGGTAGGAAAAGAGCATCTCAAGAAACTCTCCTCAAGGGCCCTAAGCTGCTCTTGAGTTTTCTCCTTGAATCTCTGGGGAGTAAAATCTGTGTATGGGTGAAATGACCGGCCATGTCGACCAGCTGAAGGTGCTATTTGATCTTTCCCTAAAGCATCACCAGGAATTTGCACAATGCCCCTCTGACTTCTGTACCTGTGGTCACTGAACCACTTCTTGATCTCACTCCTGGAAAGACCTGTTGCCTCTATAAGCCGGTAGACTTCTGCATCATCAGGAAACTGGCTTGCCATGAAACTGGCCTTCAGCTCCGCTATCTGCTCCTTGGTCTTCTTCCGCTCACTGGCTGGTGTCATGGGAACAGCAGTCAACTTGGCAGGAATCTCAGGCACCTGAACTATGTGAGGACGCTTAGCCTCTGGGGCACTTGATAAGGTCTGTATTGTCCTCTTCTGCCCCTGGTTTGGGGCAACAGCAAGTGTAATTGGTGAACAGGAAACAGTTGAACCATTTGACACAGGAGTCAAAACCAGGCCAGTCTGGCCCAGTATCTGACAAGGCAAAGCTGTCTGGATGATAGGCTGTGGCATTTTTGCAGTTGCCAAAGGAGCTGGCAGGACGGTGATGGTCTGGGGAACTGCCTGGATAGTACCATTGAACATCTTCTTTCTTGCTTCCTCCACTTCTTCAGGAGACCAACTTATACCGTGCTTCAAACGTTGCGTAGCAAACCAGATTCGGATTTGTTCTTCTGGATGTTTTGATGCTGCTGTCAACCACGACAACTCTGCTTGTGTTGGATAAGGAAACTTATTAAAGGAGTTGATCATGGTTGCGTTAGTGTCCAGTGCAGAGTTGTATTTGGTACTGTTCAGAGGGACCGGGACCTTGGGGACAAGGTTGATATTTGGTGGCAGCTGTACAGAGGGCATAACATGGGCTAACACATCCTGGAGAAGGTCTCCATTTATACAGGCAATAGCTTCAGTGGCTTCAGTTATGATGCGGGGGAGAGCACCATCCACGTGGTTTTCTGTAACTCCCTCTTCTGGCTTTTTGGATCCCTTCTTGGTCTCCCCTTTAGGTTTTCCCAGTTTCATCACTGGCACTTTATTCGCACTAATTCCCCCATGTAGTGAATCGTCACACTCTGCATTTTCTAGCCCACTGCTTGTGACAGTGACATCATTAGTGGTGGTCTCAATGGACTGCTCTAAAACAGTCTGATTATTGCGTTTAATTAATTTCAGTTTAAAGTTAGTCTCTCCCGGGTGGTATTTTGTGTTGTGGTCAGATAAAGAATCATATTTTTTGGTTGTGAAGTTGCATTCAGCACAGACATACAGGGGGTTGAGAATGACATTTGGATGCTGGGTGTCAACGTGCTCTGTAAATTCATTTAAGTTTTGTGTTGAGTAAGGGCAATACTTACACTCATAACCACCTTGGGGTTTCTTAGACTGATTTTCAGCTGGGGGCTTTGCCTCAACCACTTCACAGTCTTTGACTGAGTTTTCTGAAGGCCAACTTTTTTTGGAGTCCTGCTGCGATGCACCAGTCCCCTTGTCTTTAGGAGTCTCTATGCCCTCGGCACCTTCCTGCTCCATGACTTCAGAAGTTCGCACCATACAGGGAGTTGTGGACTTTCTTTTGCTAGCCATGGCACCTGCTGGCACTGTGCCGTTGTCCCAGATGGTCGCTTCTTTTGACAGGGTGAGCAACCAACTCAGTAGATCTTGCAAACAGCTCCAAACTTCCCTGATTATTTGACTCTGTTTTGTTTAATGAATTTCTGCCCTGGCTGTGACCATCAGCTCCACCACTAGACCTGTCAGCTGCATGACACCTGTGAAACAAAGCACATGTTGTTAGGCACTGATCTATAAAACATAAATTTAGCAGAAAGCCACAGCTCAGGGCATGTGCGTTTGCAAGGCATGTGCATATTCTGGATATTGCCAAACTCTTCCTCCTCCCTGTCATCATTTTAAAAGTCAAAAATCACCCCACAAAGAATAAAAGCAGTGGGTAATTTGCAATAAAGTGTGCCACAAGAAGAAAATCACTTTAGAACAAATAAGATGAATGGACAGGGGATTTTAATCTCCACTAGACTCAATGTGTTTAGCTGGGAAAAGAAGACGACACTGCTATAAATACTGCATCTTTTTATAGAAGCTGCAATTCTATTAATTACTATTTTGAAGCCTGCAGATTTGAAATTGAGTGTGATTTATATTGAACTTAATTACTTCCCACTGTCACTTACCTTGTAAATATGTCTACTAAATGATTGTGGTTACTAATGATGGGTGACTTCTAAATAAAACTATAGGGTCTGCCTTGGTTGTAAAAGTAATGGCAGAAAGATTTAATGCAAATCAACACTTCCAGAGGTCTGTATTTTGAGAAAAGGTGGGCTCAAAGCAACTGCTGCAGGAGACTACAGCAGATTTGTGAAGTCTATCAAGTCTTTTCCAGAAGAGAAGTTTCCTTAAAATACCACTTTTCACTCAACATTGACAGAAATAGCTACCAAAGGTCACAGAAGCCCTCAGATACCTTTTAAACAGGGTCCCTTTCTGTGACCCCACTGATGTTCTAATTAAGTCCCAACTTGAGCATGTCACTCCCTACAGAACTAAAAAAAGCCAAATCAAAACATTCTAAAACTCAATTTTTATGTTGAAGCAGTTTTGAAAGTTCCCAAATTCAAGAATTCTGTAAAACGCATTTTTTGAAGGATCTGAGGCAAACATCAGTCAGAACAAGCACGAAGAAAAATTACACCAGTTTTTCTATGATCTACCTGCACTCATCAGGACTGGGTAGAGGGAAAAAGTGGAGTTCAGTTGTCAAAAAAGTTTCATTAATCAAAAAAAGATAAAAAAGGTCACTTCCCTATTTGACAGGATGCTTTTTTTTTTTATTAATCGTTGATTCCAATTTGCTATTCTTCCTGATCTGAAAGTCTCTGGTTTCATAATACTTCTACAGTCTTGGCAGAAAACTCAGATTTAACAGTCAAGAAGTTCTTGGAATTGATTGAGAGAGGTACTGGTGTTTACAAACTGGAGCAGGACAGAAAGTGGAGATTCACAGAGTGGGTCAGGCCTGCACTGAATTCGGCAGAAGTGTTCTAAATGGAGAATCTGAATTAGAGATCCAGTAGAAGATGCCCCTACCCACTACAGGCAGGACAGACTGGATGGTCTTTAACGATCCTTTCCAAATGCACATTTGCTTATTGTGAAGATTGTAAATGATAAACTGCATCCAGAACTGAAGACATGAAGATCTAACAAAATAAAATCCCACCGCAGTCACATCTGGACACATCCAACATCAGCAGACACTTTACAACCATCTGAGTGCTGTCCCTGTATCTGCTCCTCTTGCTTGAGCCTTGGCATGAGAGAAACTGTGAAAGCAGCTGCCAGCTTCTTGGTTCTGTTTGCAGCTGAGGAATACTCTGCAGGTCTCCAGAGCACAGTGCTGCTGCTCTGCCTGTCACAGATCACACCATTCCTGTACATATGGAAACTCAAAATGATATACTGCCAGAGGAAGCAGCTCCAGCTGGGGATAAGAGCAGGGATGGCAGCTTCCAGCTCTATGCATTCAAAACCCAGCATGAAGCAATTCCCCATACACGAAACACTTCATGCGTGAATTCTCCACACAGCACCTTCATGGATAAGGCTCTTGTGAGACTCAAGCTGTGAAACACCAAACACACCATGGAGAAGATGCCATGCAGACACTATTTGTTACAGTGCAGATGCCTCTGCATAACTGCACGGTGGTTTGTGTTCACAGCCACTGCCACCCCTGCTCCTCCCAGCCCTGACACAGCCCAGGCATGCTCCTGCACACTTGGTAAAGCATCAGAGAATCTGGCTGACTTTCAAGGGTGCGTTTAAACTCCACGAGCTTCCCTGGGAAATGGAGCATATTTGCTGAGCTCTGTGAAACAGGGATGGGGCTGCCCACAGGCTTATGGCTCTGCCTCAGTCAGGATGACCCAGTGCTATCTTCCCCTAACCTGGGACCACCAACACTGTCACCACCAATCCCCAAAGCATTTGCCTCTGAGCCAACATTTACTTTTCTGTTTCCTTCTTTTCCCTTCTGCCTTTTAATGATAAACAAGCAGAAGAACAGTAAAAACCATGATGCCTGGTTTTCTGTAGATTTGTGCTGACTGACCATTAAAATGGATCACACTGAATGTTCTCTATCATTTCCACATATTCCTTCAAAATTCCCCTTGTACTTCCCCTCACAATCGTCCTTCCACAGATATTTTGGCTGTGATCTGTGACTTGCTGCGTCCCACTGCAGATGGGATCAGAGGCTAGAGACAAACACACAGCTGTCCCAACTCCCATCTTCCTGATCACTGGTTTTTAACTGTGCTTGCAGAAAATGAATTATCTTTGAAGCTTCTTCCCTTATACCAAATTTGGCTGAAACAGGCCAAAAGATGAGAGAAGGGGGCAGAATGAGCTCTGTTAGCCTAGCTAGTGCTGGAAACAGGGTGAAGGTGACCAGGTCATCAGGTCATCTCACTCTTCCCTGCATATTCCCAAAACATTTATGATACTGACTTTCTTATATGAGGGAAGGGAGGTGCAAGGCAGTGCCCTGGGCCGGGGTGATGAAGATGAGGGTGGACTCATGGCTCCTGGGATGCTCCTCTGAGTCTTGCTCTCCCTCCCAGGCCACAGCTGCACCTAATAGTCTGCTCCTGTTTTAATGTATGACCTCCTGCAAAATTCATTTGGCAACATCAGCAAAAGGAAGAAAATTCAAAGGACATCAAAGACAGAGGAAGGCTTATTTGTATTTCACTGAATTTCCCCCCTCCTCCACAGGAAGAAAAAGCTAGGAACATAAAGGAGTGTGATGGAAGAGAAAGAGTGGAGAAGGAGAAACACCTAGGCTACAGCTTTGAATCAATCAAAGGTTTCTTAAAAGACTAAATGTTTTGAATTCCCCAGTCTCTGGAAGCTCAGCAAGCTCTCTGTTGCACCAAGCTCCCAACTCTTATGAAGACAAGAGGACTGACCTCAAACAAGAATGCTCCAGTAAAAAGGAAGGGCCAAGGTCCCTTCAAAACATATCTAAGTGTGTGGAAAGATGAAAAATTCTTTCTGCTACAGTTTTTCTAAAAAATTGTACAGATTGTTGCTTCTCTTCCTTCTTCTTTTCCACAGAATGTTTTTCTGCATGTCTAATTGCTAGTTTTCTAACCCTACACTTTGAGTAGTTTTTTTTTTCTGCCACATGAGAATCACAAGGCACCACAGAAATCAAGCTGAAGTCAAATATTTCTTTTTCAATACATGAAACAAATGACTTTTAGTCTAAGATGCACAGTTTGGGGCACTCATAACTAGCTACAGACTATCTTTGTCCCTTCAAGCCACACTCTGAAAGATGGGGAGGAGGAAAAGCTCAACATTTGCCTGAGCAAGTAGAGTTTATTGGGACCTCCAGGCTATAGGACCTTAATAAGGATGTAATTTGGGATAAAGCAATAGAAAGTTCCAAAGGAGGATGGGACCCCCCCCAGACACATCCTTGGGAGGTGCACCATGTACAGTTGCAAGGACTGCCACAGCCTAGCCCAGAACATTAGAGGAAGCATCAAGAGCATCTCACAGCTTTCAAACATGAGCCACTTGCCAGAACATCAAAGCCCCAGCAGACAGCTTTAAATACGTGGTGTTGCTCCTGACAAAACTGATAAATGATGCCACTTCAGCTCCTGCAATGCAATGGCTTTTAGCAACCAGCAGCACATCCTGATGGGAACCTGAGCTACACTTTATCACCTGAGCCCTGTCCACAGGACATGCACTCCTTCAAGGGGCAAAATTCACATCTGATATTCACTGTGGGGCTGCACCACAGTCAGGTCAACTTCTATCCCTAAAGCTGGCCCCGTTCACTTTATATTTTATTATGGACAGGACCCTGGACAAATGACCTTTTTTTGGCTGCTGCCACTGTGGAGTACCCACAGGAGTGGGGTGCAGGGGTGCAGTCAGCAGCTTCTTTGTGAGCTCACTGCGTACTCACTGTGCATGGAGAGGGAAGACAGTCCTCATCCCTCCAGCTCACATGCCACATCTCTTGCTTGTCTCCCCACACTGCAGGGGGTTGAAAGAAAAAAAAATCTCATTTTTTGAATTTTCTTTTTAAATGAGAAAATGCACAAAGCAGCAAAAGGCAACCAGGTGAAAAACAAAAGTGCTTGGCTCCAAGCAGAATCTGTCATTGTGAATGAGGTCTAAACCAAACCACAGAGAACCTGTGTGCAGGAACAAAAACTTTCGATTTGCTTTGCTTCAGCAAAGACATCCAGGACAGGACCACACAGGTCAGAAGCAATGCCTTCTTTTAAACTTATCTCCCCAAAAGTGCATCACAGCACTTAAGAGTGAGGCCCTAACCTGTCTTCATTTAATTTCTAAAATTTGTTTAAATAATGAAAGAATCCAGTCACAGTCCTCTGATCAATGTTAAAATGGCAACAGAACATCTGAAAAGAGAATGAAGTGGGATCTTAATGGCAACTCTGTGCATGACTGAGGAAATGCCAGATTTCCTACCTGATCGTCTGGCCCCAGAGTGGGAAAACTGCAGAGACTCACACAGGGAAAATAAACCATGTTTTTAGGCCTGGCTGGCACTGGAAAACGCTTGCCTGTGTAGCAATGCCACCTTCCATCAGCATAAAGTGACTGTACAGTTCAAGCTAAGGAATGGTAAAAACAAATTCAAAAGGTTTCTCTTGCTGAATACTGAAATCTTTTCACTCTCTCCTATCTTTACCTTGTGCACATAGCTAATTTTATGCCCTACTTCCCCCACAACAAAAGGCAAATATTGGGGTAGAAACTGAACTCCTTTTCTCCAGTGTTATTCCCACAGGCTCCTCCAAGTTGGTGGCAGAACAGGAATTTTCCATGGCACCTGGGACACAGCTCAGTTGCACAAGCCCTGTGAGCTGTGGCTGGGGAAGTGGTAGGGCAGGGGGGAGACAGGGCAAGATGCTGCCTGTTTTTCCTCATACCCCAAAACATGACTGAGTCTGGAAAAGGCTGTCTAAAGACAACCAAATTTGAAGGTATGTCTAATTAAAAAGCACAGAAAACCTTACTTTCAGCAGAAAGGAAAAAGCGCATCAGAAATATCATCGCTTTGTGCTGCATCTTGCTTTCAGCCAAGGGCTGGAGTAAACAGAGGCTGAAAGAGTTTGAACCCCCCAGGCAGTGCAAATGGATCTTTACTTTTCACAGATAAACCTTGCTTTTAGAAACAAACAAACAGAAAAAACCCAAACACTTTAGGGACACTTGTGTAATTTGCCAATAAAATCTTCCTTTATTTTTTCATCTTGCTGCCTTGTTTGCTCTACCCTGTGCTGGCAGAGAGTTCCCAGCACCTGGCCTCATTTGAAAATGAACAGTGGGAAAACCACCAGCATGAAGATATCTGCAAACAAGCACAGAAATATAGCAGTGCTCATTTGCAAGGGCCGATGTTTGAAGAGGGTGGAAATATTTTATTGCTTTACTGCTTAGGAGCTCAGTCTCCACAAACAGCATCCTCTCTGCTATGCAGGACAAGCACCAGCAAATTACACTCTTGTAACTTAACACCCACACCCCCCTTGTCTGAACATGACATTTAATATCACAAAGGTACAAACTCCTCCTTACAGCTTTCCCACGCCCCTTCCCCAGCTTGGCGCCGCAGCAGAAGTAACAAGAGGAGGTACACAGCACAGAGCTCACTAGAAAGGACTTGTTGGGCACCAATTGTTCACTCCCTGGGTTCTTTTGGAAGAACATCCCACTTTATCTCACAGTAACTGGATCTCAGCAAACCTCAACACAGATGCCATGCTCTGCCCTTGGACATCAGCCAGGCTCTGCTGCTCACCGCCTTGCAAACACTGCAGGTTGCTTTTAAAGCAGGGACACCCTTTTTCAGGAGCTGAAGAATTTGCCACCCCTTCCAGGGTGTGTGACTGACCACACCATGATGGACCGCAGTACCTCTGTTCATTCCTGGATATCTTCAACCATCTCCTCTCATAACCTTCCAAGCCTGCGGGTCCCTGACTTCCCTAGGACCCAAATGCTGTCTCCCTCTGAGCATCCCGGATTTTAACACTTGACTACAAATTCCGTGGCTGCCTAAAAGTCATGCTCAGAGAGTTCAGAGCAGAGCAGAAACTAACTGATACTACTCAACAGCATCATAAGCCCCCATGACCATCTACTCGTTGTCCATGAAGGCTGCAGCAATGCAAACACAGGCAGCACAAAACAGAGCTGTCATCCTGCTCCCAATCAGAGATGCTGAACTCACATTCATTAAAGTCGTGGTGACAATTTTCTCCTACAAACACAAGGATGAGAGGGGAGATACACATTTCACGGTGCAAAAAAAAGGAACATGCCTAGGGTGATGTTTTTCCTTCCTTACAACTGTTTTCAGCATGCAGCTGCTACAGTAGTATCAAAAAGCACATCAGCTAGCACAGCAAAAAACATGCTGTTTCTCTCCTCTGTGATAAAACACTTTAAAACATTGCTTAATTACATACAGAAAAATAAGTGGAAGCAAACCAGGGCAAATAATTCCTGCATGATAGATTGGGACTGTAACAATTTACAAAAAAAAAAACAAACAAACAAACCAACAAAAAAACCCATACAGAAAGGCAGGTTTTGTGAACTAGGGCAGAGCTCTTAAAACAGCATTTAAGTCAGACCAGCCCAGAGCTCCAATACTTCTCTACAGTTCTTTGTGAGCTGAATAAATCCCAGTTAAAGGGGAGGTATACAGATTGTTACAGCAGTAAATTTTGCAGGCACGTGAAAATATAAAATTGACAGTTTGCATATGTGGGTGCAGACATTTCTAATTATAAAAATATTCCCACATTGATGTCTGTTACAGGATGCCGTGACCAGGAGTATTTGTCTACAGGGAGCAGCAATTGATAATTTCTCTTTCTTTTAAGGATCAGAGACTCACACCTTTCAAAGGTGATCAGCAAACCAAACTGCCTCCAGGACTCCTGACTTCCCTGGCAACACATCCTGTGAAACTGGATGTCAACAGATGAACGGGGGCAGAACCAAACCCAGCGCACATCCCACCTCTGCCCTGCATCCCCTACAGCACAGTCACTGAGAGACTCTGTAAAAACACACAGATAAAACAAAAATCAGAAGTATTGGTGGGCCGAGGGTAGAATGAAAGGGTTTTTAAAAGGCAGCAACAGCTGTAGAAAATCCTGGAGCAGTGCATAATGAAATTAATTACATGAAAGCTGCTTCTTAACATTAACAGCTCAGCTGTGATGTGACCACTGTGTAGAGATAGAAAAACTTACACTGAAAAACACAGGTATTTTGGGGGAAAAAAAACCCCGTTAGTAGGCTTCGCCAGAATAGGTTGTGTGGCAGAACCATGCAATCGAGGCTTATTTCAGAGTACACTGCTAACAGGCTGTTCTTTTGAACTAAAATGTTCTCATTCAAGCTGCTGCTAAGCCAAAGATGCGGGGAAAATGGTGATATGAACACAAGAGGCCGAGCCCTTCCCATAAAAGGGGAAGTTGAACATTGCGTGCTGTGAATTTTCTATTATAAGTACCAATCTGCAATCACTGCCTTGTACTTTTTTCCCCCACTTTTTTTAAATGCAGGCTTAATTCAGCTGTTAAAAACTGGATTAGGCCCGACTAGTTTTGCTTTCTGAAAAAAATCTACTCATGATTAGAAACTGCACTTTACAGACTGGTTCATGCCCTGAAAAAATACTTACATTGTAGCAACAGTCACTTATTTCACCTAAAACAGTGGCCTTAATCTCAGTGTAGGCAGGAGATGGTCCTTCTCCAAGAGGGCACACACCGAAGCAGATGGGGCAACAACAGGCAGGAGGGAGAGAACTGGAGTGCCAAGGTGGGGACAAAATCCAGGTTTCCTTGCTTCCCACCACTGCTTTCTCCTCCAAGAAAAGGGCTGGCAACCCACAGCTTGCACATGAAATGGCACATGTGGGTAACTGTGATTGCTGCAGCTTCCACTGGTTTGTGAAGTTGGTGCAGTCTGGGAAAAGCTTTTTTACTTTGTAGTGTGTGCTTCTGCCACAGGCACATGCATCCATGTCCTGCTGAACATGTGACTTAGCTAGTGCCCTTCTCAGGGACACAAAAGGACCCCAAATCCCAGTGGCACTTGGCTGCGCACACTCAAAACCCAGAAGGTGATAGTGGATGCCCTGCTGAGGCATCGCTCTCTTCTTTGGGAAGGAGGAATACAAACTGACCTCCTCCAAGCAAGATGATGCACGAACAACCCATGCAAGATTACAGTCAGATTCATCAGCAAATGTTCTCAACACCCACAGAGGGGGCTGATCCTCTGTCCATCACCCTCCATTGGTGGCTTCCAGGGGTAGCAAGCTCCAAAATAATAGTCACATGCCCTATCAAAATTATCTCCTTTAATCAGTGATGTGTTTAGTGTTTACTCCTAGGGTAGGTATTTGCATGTTCAGAAGAGAGAAATAAAGACCAACAGACTTCTTATGAGAGAAATAGAAATGCTAAAAAAACATTCATTCTAATTAGTTTAATTACTTGTCTGTGCAATTCCTTGAGTTATCATCATTGGACTAAATTAAAGTCACTGGATATAAGTAATTTTTCATATTTAGTTTTTATCCAGCATCATGTGGTAGGGGGACAAGAGACTCACAGACACAAAATAAAAATTATCTGTAGACACTACCTTCAGCTTAGTGGGTTAAATGCTGGATGTATCCGTCTACTATTTTATGCAGGAAAAGAATAGTTTATCCTGTTAGAATTCAGCTTAACTTCCTTTCAAATATGCTTTAAAGAACGATTTTTTTTTTTTCTGGGAAAGGGTGGGTATGTTAAAATAAGTATTCTTTGCTTAGAACAATTTTAGTAATCATTTCTTGTTTGTTTAGATCAAATATCTTAACAGCAACATCTGGTCCCCTTTCTCCTTCATGTCATCTGCCATTCCATAACTGCCACCTAGACAAGGAACAGCTGTACACATTTCCAATGCAACTATATATTTTATATATTATTACATATTTTCTCTCTTCAGATTTATTGTTACTATAGAGACACTCTAAATTAAATTTCTTCCAAAGCAGAAAGAAGAAGAGCTGTGACAGAATCCAGACATTTGATTTCTTTTCTTTGCTTACAAAACTTTAAGCAACAGTGCAGAAGTTTTCCTGCTTTAGTACTTCTTACACTACTTGTATCCCTTCTCAAATTTTTCTGCTCTGGAAACCAGAGCATCCTGCCTTTAGTCAGTTAAGTGTCAACTTTTCCAAATAGAATTATCAAGGCTCTCAAACACTTTTGCAGGTCAATTGCAAAGGAGAAAACAAAAATCACATGCACATTCTAGGTATCCCTCTTACAAGTCTGCAAGATAGAAATGAGCTCAGAATTTCTCAAAAAAAAAACCCCCAAAACCTTTCACTTCTCAAAAAGTAGCCCCTAGAGCCCTGCATGTCTTGGCTCTGACACATACATGGCACATACCACAGCCGGAAATGGGAAAAAGCGCCCAGAGGCGCTGAAGGAGGGGAAGGAGAGAAGGCTGAGGCCACAGGACTGTTTTGGTGACCACTTCTAAAAAGTGCTTAGATTTGAGGGAAAAACAAAGGAGAAGAAACTTCTATCACCAGCATGTCATGTCTGAACAAGACAAGGCGTACACCAACACCTATGGGCGGTTTGGCCAACTCTGTCCTATATGGGAAGCAGCATCTCCATCAGCCTCATTCACCACAACTGCAGCACTGAAAGAATCTACATAACTCACAAGAGAGGAAGGGGATCAGTAATTAACAGAAAACATTAGTAACCTCGGTGTCTATAGCTGCACAGCTCCCTGCTTGACTCATTCACAATGTTTTCGGAAAATGCAGATGGTTTGTGATTTATACAGCTGATGAATCACTGTACCTCTTTCTTCCCTGCCAAGGGCTTCTCTGGGTATCTTCATATTCCCCAATGAGAAGTGCAGACAAGAGGATAACATGCTACAAGCAGAGCAGCATGACGTCCCCCCCCCACAGGATGGTTTTACCTGTGGCCCACAAGCACTGCTGCTCTCTCCTGTCCCCATTTCCCTATCCACTCACCACACATTGGTGAACTCAACAGCTGTTGCTTCAAGTCATCTTGATTGACACTGCTTACACAGCCTGAACCTCTGCACTACTGGGAACAGCTTCAGTACACAGTAATTTTGCCTTTTAAAACATCAGGTCTGACTTATAAACTCTAACAACTAAAAATATTAATTCCTGAATGGAAACTCCTGAGCTACAGTACCAGATGCTGTTGAAGGAAGAAGCCCAAAAGCTGGGTTTGGGGTACAAAGCTGTGTCTTGCAGCCTACCACACTGAATACTTGCACAGTAATGAAATGGGAACGTTTCACCTCAACACTTCCAGAAGCAGGAATTTCAACATATCTTTTTCAAAACAAGACCACGCCTGGAAACTGCCACACGAATTTTCACAGGACCTGAACACCCAGTGACCTCCAAACTCAGCCAGGGGATACCAAACAAACCTGGTGTCCAAGGCACTTCAGGGCAGCTCCAATTTTAAGCACATGAAGCATCAGCTGTTGGCCGAACTCACACAGTTCAGCGACCTGATGAACCGAGGAGGCAAACCTCAGGTGCCCCATGTCAAAATGCCATGAGCTGTTTGCCATGTGCAAGCAGACCCCATACAAGCAGAGCTGCAGACACCCATGCTGCCTGTGCCCAGAACCACCCTCACAAGACAAACTCAGATGAATGACCTTAAAGCGCTGGCAGATGATGCATGTGTGTTTCCCAGCCTGGATCTCTATTTAGGAGACTCCTGTCTGATACAGATGAACCCTTATACTGCTAGGAAAAGACATCTTCTTCTTCAAACCCAACACAATTTTTTCACTACTATAGCCAGACCCCAATCTCCTAGCCAAGACAGAGACAAAAAGCAGCACGTTGGAAAGTTGTCTGCTGCTGGCTAACAGGAGTGAGATGCTTGGAAGAACTGCATAGGCAGTGCTTTGCATCACTCTGATCTCCTCGGCTTCCTGGTGATGAGCAGATTTGGTTCAACAGAGGAGAACTGCAAATATCTTGGTGTAAATAATTTTCACTCACTCTCATCCCATTTTACGTTATCTTTTGTTGTGCTCTACTTGCTTAAAGAAAACGCTGTTTTGAAAGTGGCCAGGTATCAGACCATGAAAAATGTACATTCCACATTTAGAGGCTTTTCTAACAGCAATGACATGACTTCCACTCACCATGTAAATCATGTATCTTTTTTAGGGCCTTTCCCCTGATGTAGGAGTCTGTCTTAGATAGTTAATGACCTGTGGTGATCACAGGATCCCACTGGTCCAATATTTGGAGTCTTTACAGCTGTTAAGACACCTATTCTCACAGCAGGCTTTTGAGTTAGGGCACTGCTGTTATTCCCATTGCTCAAATGGGCAATTAAGGCATGAAGAGAGCATGGCAGAGGCTTTGCTAAGTGGCCAAGTCAATTTACACATTGCTGCCACCAAAACAGGGAAGCACAGTGCAAAAATCATGCCTTTCCAAGGTCTTCAGCAGGGCTGGAAACTGCTTCGAGGTTTTTGGTTACTGCTCCAATCTCCAGTAAATTCAGGTTATTCTCCGAGCTCACAAGTGGAAAACATTTAACAGCCCCTGTGAAAGGAGCTGGTAGTCATAGATTAGGTCCCAGCAAAAAAGCACCAAAGTCACAAAACCACCACAACTTTCTCCAAGGGGAAGTCTAAATATAAAAGGTCTGAACTCTTCTGCCTTCTCTCAGAAATCACTCCTTAGGCCAGGCGCACATATACAAGAGAGAAGCTTCTCTACTGAGGTTGCTAAACCTCCCCCTGTCCTTACCCAAAATAAAAGCTACCGTCCTCTGCAACCGCTGCACAGCATATCGTTAGCAAAAACCATACCAATTCCTCCTGGTCTTCCTTTGCTTGAACCCTACAGTTCAAGAATTCTTCCCCTTTCCACTTTTTGCCATAATTCTGGAAAAAAAGAAGTATTTTAGGGAGGGTTTCCATGTGATGGGAGATCTTCTTGTGACAATCCCATCTCACACACATCTGTGGGCACCATCAATGCACTTGTTCTCTTCTCTCTCTCTGGAGGTCCTGGATGAGTTGACCCACACCATATTCAGTCAAGAGCATACATTTTTTTTTTCTGCTTGTTGGCGATACAAGCTAAGCATTCCTAGCATGCATCACATTATTCCTTGGTCAGTTCCTCCGTCATCTCTGAGGACAAATGCTGAAAAGAGCGACCATCTAAAAGATGCTTAGTTACACTGCTTTCTGTCATTTTAATCACATGCTGTACCAGTGCTTGTTGAAGTTGTTTTACTAAATCTGCTGTACTTCATTACTTGCAATTCCCACTCAGATCACCCCTACACATAATTTCCCCCTTATTACCTTCAAGTTTTATCTCAGTACTTTGTTTTCAAAGTGTATTTAATTATTTCTCCTTCTCTTAGTAAGCACCCAGTCCTCATACACATGCAAAACACTTTGTTTTAGAGTAATCCTATAAACTGTGTCACAGAGAACCTACCATGTTCCACAGTAGAGGATGAGACAATAAATAGCAAGTCCAGCAAGATCCTTTTGAAATGTTTGCATGCTTTCCTTTCACTGCAGATTACAAAACACTTTCCTCAGCTTACTGAGCATTTAAGGCATCTAATATAAGACCAAGACACCAACTACTGTCTGCCATCAGAAACCAGAAGCCAGCTGAAGCATCACTGATGTTCCAGATGTCTACACCCTACGAAGTGCGAAATCAAAAGCTGTTTGGAGTTGAAGTTATTCACCGAGTGACACTATTCTAATTTCTCCAGTTGTCCAACAAATATGCTCCCAATCAAATATTTATTTTCCCTAAGAAAATCATTGATTATCAATATAATTTTTAAGTAAAACCCCCCCAAAACCAAACAAAACCCCCAGAGTCAGAAAGCCTTTCAAAACTGTGCTTACTTATGGGGAAAAGGCCTGTCTTGCCACACAGGACGCTGAGGTTTCAGGTGGGTATGTACAGTTTAAGTGTCCCCATAGGCACCTATCAGGCAGGCACACAAACGCCATTTTTCCCCTGGAGATCACGGGATCAAATGAGTTTCCTCTTCCTCCCTGCAGCACCCGTGGCTGCTGCAATTTGTCACAGGGCAGAGCCACTGCCCTCTGTGCACAGTAACAGTTTTGCTGCCGGGAGAATTTGGCACAGCCACAAAGGACCTTTGTCCATGCCAGAAGTTGAGCACACAATGCAATCCTTCCTCCTTGTCACACAGTTGGGTTTCCATAGCTGGGTTAGAAACACTCCCCCAGTGACTGTGACCCAGAAACCCAAACACCGTCCCCCTCCCCAACATGAAATCCTTCTTCCCATATCAAGTGCTGCAGGCCAGTGGAGACAGGGGAGCAGTCACTGCTTTTGGGAGCCTTTAATTCTGGTGACCTTGACCCAGACTTGCTGCAAGGATGAATCTGAGCAAGTGCCAGAGCTCTCCCCTCCATCTCTCTGCACAACTTTTCCTACTTGGATACTACAAGACCACCTGAATGTAAGGCTCTCCAATTTCCAGGTATATTCTTGTCTTCAAGAGGCCAGAAACTTGGCAGACACATCTGATCTCACCTAACAGCATGTGATTCCTTTGTGCAACATTTCTCTGTGTTTGATCTGCCAGGCTGTGTGTGCACGTATACGTAACTTTTTTTTTTTTTTTTCAATGTAGCAGCTCTGAATCCAGCCTGTCCCACCTTTTCCTCAACAGGCCCTTGAAATGAGGGTCCCTAGGCCAGGACAGGAGCTGCCAGCACCTTGGAGCTCTAGGAAAGGATGCCAACATGGGACGCAGGGGACAGAGGATGAGGACACCCCAACACTATGCTGCTGGAATAAAGTGGGATTTCGCAGGATGCAAATATCTCTGCATTTTCATTTCACTCTGGAAATACAAAGAGGAAATGATTACTGGATCATTCACAAACTATTTAATGCTCTAGTTCAAAAGAACCAGGGATTCTTCTGGAAAAATACAGTGGATCTGGAAATATACAGTGGAGAGTGAAAAGGATCTTTGGAAGTAAATGAAGTTTCTTAAGACCTGATACATATAAAAAAATAGTAGGAATTGACACAGTTGTAAATACAATCAGACTAGCACAATCCATGCCTTTGGAGACTTTCTCCCCAGCACATGCCACAAAGAAGGACATGTTTTGTTTCTTCTACTTCTCATTTTAAGCATCAAGGGATGCTGATCAAACCAGTTCCTACTTTCATGACTGAGTTTGATCTGGACCATCCACAGCCTGGATGCTTTGGCACGAAACACCCCTGGAACACCCCTTACAATCGCAAACCACAAAAGGAACCATGTTTCACATGGAAAAATTATTACTGTACTGAGGAATAAAATGCCAAGGAAAACAACAACAACAGAAGAACTGGCTAAACCTCCCATTCATTTATTTCTTACCAGTGGAAGGGTTTACCATCAGAACACCTAAGTGTGACAAAGTACGCCTGGCAGTTGCCTCCTCCCACACATTTTAATCCCAGCATACTCACTATTCCCAGCTCTGGCTCAGAGCTGGAGTCAGTGCAGGCATCAGCCTCTCTGTCTCCCTGGTGCCTGGATTTCCCCTAGGGCTACTTCATAGCTCCTCCAGATGAAGAAACTGTAACAATGATGCTTGAGCAATACTTGAGAAATGCAGAAAAGGAGGAGCACTGCTCCATAAAACGGCTTCTCACTGAAGGTTATTTGTTTAAATCTTTTTTTAAAGAATTTTTTAAAACTTGGTTTCTTCTCCTCCTGTTCCTGGGATGCCAGGACCAGGCCTGCAGTAGCGTGCCCAGGGCTTATCCTCACCCCCACCCTCTCTAGCAAACCCTCCTCCTTCCTGCTCTCTCCTCAGAGCTGCAAAACAGGCTCCAACCATCCAGTCATCAAAATCCAGTGGGACACTAATATTCAGTATTTGTTTGCCAAAACACATGTGTACTCCTTCCAAAGGAAAGAACAAAAAACGAAAAAAATCCTTAATGATATAATTTCAAGAGACACTGATTCTGTGACCAGCTTGCATTAATTTAGATGGTCACCCGGTTTTAAAATGTTTGTGAAAATCCTCTCAAAAAGAAACAGCCACCAGACACTCCACCATGAACTCTGTGTGATGTGGCAGTTCTTTCCATGGCAACCCACCAGCACCAAGCATGCTTTTCTCCGCAGACTTTGCTGCACAGCAAAGGAGAGCAGGGAAAGAGCCTGCTGAAAACTCTGGCTGTTGTTGCCATCCTGGCAATCCTGTCACCCCTGGGAACCAAATACACTGGGGAAAGGCAGCACTTCCACAGCCTCACTGCTGAAACGTGTCGTAGCTACTGCTAACCAGCTGCTCTGTCGTTTGCAGGTTGGTTGGTTTGCTTGCTTTGTAAGCCCAATCAATCTATTTTGTTTCCTAAACAGCATAAAATACTATCCTTGTAGTCCCAGAATCATTCTCCACACCAGAAGGGAGTGGAATTAAGGCAATTGGGCTATGTTCTCAGATGGTCTCGACATGTAACAGCAGGATGCTCACTGAGGGCATCTCCTTTTGGAGGACAGACCTGCCACTGCTGTGGGCAGCCCAACCAGTGTGCAGGGCAGGCAGGGAGGGCATCCACAAGCTCCCTGATGTTCTGCTAGGACCAACTAGACACCAGCTAGGCTTTCAAACTTGTCTCTGCAACTATACATTTTCCTTCAAAACATGCCCCCTGCCCACGCTCTTTGATGAATACTTTAGCAATTCAGCATATCCCAGAGGGTGTAGACGTGGGAGCTATGACCTTGGCTTTGGCTAGCCCTCAAGCTAGCCCTGTAGCCAAACCTCTCATGTAACTACTGGCAATCCAAAACTGACCCACAAGCCATCTCCCCAGGACTTCCTCCCTTCCACCTCATCTCAGAAGCACTCCCTTCCTGTCTTATCACCAGCAAGAATGCCTTAAGCACTGTGAAGACCCAGACTGAAGCAGTCCTGGGTTATTTCTCCTGACGATTTACGTGAAAGCTTAATTACACAGCAGTTTCTGAAGTTTAGGAAAAACCATGTTCCACAGCAAGAGCTGATGCTATTATTTGACATCACCTGAGCCCAAAATCCAAATAAGAAGCGGGGAAGGGGACAAGCAAAAGTGCCATCAATAAGGCTGGAGATGGCAGACTTGAAACCAGATCTCAGAGGACCATTAATCAGCCAGGACCTCTCATATCTAGCCTGGGTTTCAGACCCCTTTCCCAACAAAAGCATTGACAAAACACACTTATGCGGAGAGCTCCACACTTAAGTGGAGAGCTTCAGTTCCAGCAGATCAGCTGCCTTCTGGCAGGGAAACACTTGCCCATGAATGTTCCCTGAACCAATTCCTACCTCAAGATTTCTGTGATACTCAGGGAACTAGGTCAAGACTTACTGCATGCTTCTCATCTGAAAGAGGAGCCCAAGAAAAAATAATTAATTATTGAATTACTTTTGTCTTTTCTCCCCAAAGCAGCTCTTCTCTTCATGGTTTCTTTGCCTTGTGGAAGTGATCTGCTTCTCTTCCAACACCTTTTGTCTTCTCTACTCTCACCAAAACATTCATGAAGTGAAGGAAGCTTAGGCAGAAGAAACCAGACAAAGCGTTCACACAGTTCCTGACTTGTGTGGTCTCTAGAAATGCTTCAGAGAGGCAGTCCCTGCAGAGAAGGGCTGCTTTGGGCTTGGAGCGGAATTGGGCCACACATGACCCAATGCATTCTGTTTCCCTGGTACGTCTTGTGGACTCACAACAGTAAATTAGAGGGTAAAACTCAGAGGGGAGAGAGAGGGAACAAACAAGAAAACCTTTAAAAGCCCATCCTGCTCACACAGGCCACGGGCCTCTGCTGCCCTTTTGAAAAAAAGATAATTTCTAAAGCAAAGTCATCCCATGTGTGGTACTGCAAGAGGAGGAAAGAGAGCCAGGAAGTGGGAAAAGGCTGCAGAGCCTGCAATGGAAAATCCTCACTCAGTCACTGAACAGGCCTCTTGTAACACTTATTTTAATAAAGTGAATATGATGAAACACAGCCCAATTGTACACAACACTGCTGAGAAACTGGATCCCACTGCTGAAATCGGCTCTCAAACCCCTACTCTCCAAATACTGGCAATTCACATCAGTTAATTGCATCCAAACCACCCCCAGACAAGAATGGACAGGAGAAATGAGACAGGATGGGTCAACCCAGATTTGATTCATCTTCAGAGTAGGGCCAGTGTGTAAATCTTCACTGGTCTCTTTTGTCGCTTGCCAGGGTTCAAATGTGGCATCTCTGGCTGTTTCCTACTGATGAAAGGTGACACTAACTAAAAGACTTCAAGGGCAATGTCCATGGAACTTGGCCTTAGCTATTGCATGAGCAAGTGAGAAAATAGCCTTCATATTAGGTATAAGAAAGAAAATTTTAAAAGGGCCTGTTTTTTTCTCGTTTGCTTTTAATTCTAGATCTTATTCTTTTAAAACTGAATTCAAACAAGAATAGACAGATTTTCCTCCTTTTGTGGAATAAATCAGCCCAGCTGCTGAGGTCAGTGTTTTCAGACCAACACATGAAAGCAGAAGATGTGTCTGAGGAAATTCAGCACTGGCTGATTCATTCTTTAGAAAGGATGAAGAACAACCATCCTGGCACGTCAAGTTTGTTCCTTTGAAGGAAAAACAATTTAGTGCTGGTATCAAGACAGCAGGAGCTGGAGGGAAAAAAAAAAAGCAGCAACCCTGTCCAGACTGCCCTGAAATATCTTTTCAAGGTTTAGATGCTGAATAACAAAATAGCCTCCATGGTCCATCAAATCTGCACTGAACAGAAGTGAGGTGAAAGGCATCCTTCCTCATTCACTTCTTGCATGGTGTCTCAGCACTGCTGGTCTCCCCATACTCCCTGCCAGAGACAGGCACAGAGAGACCAGGGCAGCAAAGGAAGAGAACCACAAACTGTATGACCCACTGAAATGATTCCAGATGGAATCCACACCTCATGTTTGAGAGGAAACAAAGCACATCCTGAAACTTGTGAAAACAAAACTGCACAGCAAAAGCCCACCAAAAGCACAGTATGAGAGAAAGAGTGAAAACAGAAGTGCACTCAGATTTCATTCAGATTTGGAGAAATCAAGAGGGTGTCAGTGCAGAAAAAAAAAGGACGTATTTCCTCCTTGGACAACCCCATTTTAAGATGCAGGTACATACACAACGTGTATCAAGCTATACAAAACCAGCACATGCCATCACTATTTCCTTAGGGTGTAAATAGCATCAGGAAAGAAACACCTTTCAACCTGGCCTTCTGCTTGCTTTCAGTCCCAAGTGACTCATAAGAAGGGCTGTGTGAAGATGCTCAGTAGCAGGTCAATCTTTCCCAGCAGGTAGGAGAGCTATAAATCAATTACTTTAAAACAGGGGGAAAAAAATTAAAAAAAAAAGAAAAGAAAAAGGAAAGAAAAAAAACCAAACCAAAAGACCCCTGAAGCTTTCTGGGAAGAAGTAAAATTGGGGGGAAAAAAGATGTAAGATGAAAAGAACCTGTAATCTCTTTAATGCAGCACTGAACTTCTTCTGAAGAGAAAGCACAGAAATGATAAGAAAACGAAAGAAGGTAAGGAAGAAAGCAGCCCATTGACACTAGGTACAGATATTTTTTAATGGGCATTAGGTCAGCAGTGCCTTTTCCGTCTGCCCTTCTTAAACCAGAGCTCTGATGATGTTACATCTGTGATTTTAATACAGCATTTATCCTGGTGGGACTGTAAGTTTGTTTCATGTGTGCATGCATATGGATACTTTGATGGGTTTTCCTGAGGGGAAGGGCAATTTGTAGGCAGATGATGAAAACAGCAGGTGTTGGGCTGCACCTCTACTGGTTTTGGGGTTGCTTAGATGAGAAAGAATTGGCAGCAACAAAGGGCTACAAGGACTTTGAGAGGAAGGAAAGAGGAGAATGAAGAAGAAACAACTTTGCCCTCAGCCTCCTGAAGTCCCCCTCTGAGTTTAGCTCAATGGGCCAAAAGGCCAGCCTTGCTGCTGTTACCAGCAGAGCCCTGGTCAGAGACTCCAGGCTTTCTTCTCCCATGCCAAATACACAGGAACTGCAGTACCCCTCACTCCCGCTCAGTTTTTAGCCCAACCTCCAGGCATGCTCATCTTAACTCAGAACCCTGGTCAAGGCAGCAATGATAAACACATTTTTCCTGTGTTTTTGTTAGTCATTTGATGATTCACATAAAGACCATCCCAGCCTTCCTCCTTCAAAAAGTTTACATAAAAAGGAAAGATCACAATTCCACATTCTGCTTTTCTTTCAAATTCCAAGTGCTTTTCCAATCTAATTCAATAAGGACTATGCAAACTAACTGGAGCCTGCAAGAGTTCCCAGTTAGCTGCTTGAGTAACACAGTGGAAGTTAAAGAAGCTTAGTAAGAAGCTGAAGTCAATGTTTAAAACAGAGATTAGAGACAGGTTTGGAAACTAACTCAGAAAACCATACCCTCCCTACAACTTCAGTAATCTCTTAAGTTTAATTACCATGGTTTTAGGATAGGTTACCATAATTAGATTAGTCTATACATTCTGTCAAGGTGTAAAAGATCCCTGGAGAACACCACCATTAGTGCCAGCACCAGTTCCCTACACACTTAACTACATGCAATGCCTTCTAGTTGAACATATCCTAAATAAACCCAAAACAAGCCTAGACTCTTTTTCTGTCCAGTGATATGCAGCAGTGGTATTACCAAAAATGGTCACTGTTTCAGGAAACCTGAAGACCTGAAGAACAGCTAGCAGACCTGAAGAACAAAGCAGAAAACATCTGTATCTCTGTGGGGAGCCTCCACCACGTGCAACAGAAGTGTGTGCTACAATGGATGGTGCAGGGATTCACTTTGTCCTTGGCGTGTGAAGCTCGGGAAGGAAAAAGGCACTGGAGACCCAACAAGAAGCTTAACCTTCACAAGCTGCTGTAACAGCAACCAATGGGTTAACAATTTACAGAGGTTTTACTTTAAAAGGGGCAAGATAGAACTGGGGATACATTTTCAAATTTAATTTTACAGCCCATGAAGATTATATTCCAGGAAACTGCTCTCTTCTGTGAATATTGTTACAGCATGACATTTTGGTCACATTATCTTAGACTCTTTTCGGCACATCTGTCATATGTGATTCACCATATATTTAATGATGTGCAACACTGGTTCAAATATATTTTACTAATACAACAAGTTAAGAAAACCTTTTTCCTTATGCTTCAGGTTACAACTTAACTCAGAAATGCCTTCACACAGTACTCATCCAATTTTAAGATCTCCCATGTAGATTTCTGGAACTTTAAACAAGAAAAGAACACGCCGCCCCCCCAAGACAGATAAAAACTGCTTTACATAAATTAGAGAAAGACAAGATACAGTTTAACTGCACTAAATCATGCCAATCCTAATACCTTCTCCAGCATTTTTGAGTTATTCATGTGAAGTAATTTCTTTGTATGATTCCTAGGCAGGATTTCTATGGCAAGAAGGTGTATCCAGATCAGCAGTTTTTCTCCAACCACAATGTCACTGCTACAAACCCAAACAAGCCCCACTCCTTGTCCCAAAGAGTTTACACATTATGTCCCTGCTAACATGGGAGTCAGAAGGACTATTAGTTATAAATTGCTTTGAAGGTTAAAAAAACCAAAGGTGTTAAATATTGCTGTCTTCACCAGTCAATATACTTCAAAACACCCTGCTAACACTATGGTAAAAATAGCAATTTTGAGCAACAAGATGATGTTCTACAATTGGTGGCTCAGGAGCAACAAGCAACACCGAGCATTACTGTCTCTGACAAGAACCCCTTGCAGGCAAATCTGTTCTAGGGTTAAACTGAACAAATTTCAACTCATGCAGTCAGACAGATTTTGTTCAAATCCTTCAGGCAATGAGCTGAGTGTACCTGTACCCTGCAGAGGGCAAAGAGCAAGTGGTATCCACCAGAATAACACCAACCTTTGCAAAAGGAGGACCACCATCCTGGACCTCCTGGACTTCCTATGAAACACGGCTCACTTTGGGTTAATTGCTGCTGTGCTGAAGGTTTGTGTGCACAAAGCAATCTGACACCCAGCCTCTGCTGAGGAGGGTCTCAGAGAAAGGGATAAGGAGCAGCAGAGGAACACCAGGCACCTCCAGTAACCCACACAGGGCAGGATACACAGACTGCCAGCATGCATCGATCTAGCCATGCTGTCAGCCACCTTTTCAATCAAGTAAAAAAAAAAAAAAAACAAAAACCAAAAAAAAACCCCAAAACCAACTCACCAAATTCACTCACTGGAATACAAAGCCCTCCCACCCCCAGCTTCTAATTGCCTGGAATAAAATCCAGCCTGTGTAAAGGAGACACAACCTAATTTTCCTATGTGTTCTGTACTCAAATCTCCAATGTTATTTAGGTCTGTGCTGCCATCCCAGCTGAGGCTCCCACCAGCAGGAAGAGCCAGGGAAAGCCCCTGGAGACACAGTGAGGTCTCTACAGAATGCCCTGGCCAGCAAACTGGACGGCTGGCTCCTTGGCTCAAGCCAATTGGGGAGTATCTAAAAAGGAAAGTGCAGCTAATTACACGAGCTCTTTGAACATCTCTGTTTCCTGTGAGGTGACCCAGGGTTGTCCAGCCTTTCAGAGTTCTCAGGGCTGAGTGTTTGAGGAAAAGGAGAGGCACAGAGTGCTGTCAGACAGTGCCAGCAAGCTTAATACCGGCTAGAGTCCTCTGAAAAGCAAACTGACTGGCAGCAACCAAGGAGGCTGCACAGAGGGTGGTTCCTCCCCAAAAGAGACGTGGTGCTGCACAGCTGTGGCGATGACACAAAACGTGAGCACGCTCAATACGCAGGCAAGGAGCCTCCACCCGAGCAGACACTACACCAGGCCCAGATGAGGCCACAAACATGCAGTGCAGGGGGCAAGAGCCGATGTATTTGAAATCTCTTTTCTTGCAGAATTCTGGCATTTGAAAGTGATACAAAAGCAGCATGTGTTAAAGGAGACATTCAGTTAACAGACAGTTTGTATGACATCACATCAGTGCTCAGGGTGTTGAAAAGGGGTCTTGTAAAGGAACAGCTTCTGGAAAATTGCAGAGTTGTGCATTGCTCACATTGCTCAGAGCTCATTATGATGATGTTACCACCACTAAATTTACTGATGTGTTTCAGCAGCCAGGGAAAAGGACACAACACCTGAGCCCAGTGCTCCACACCCCTGACACATCCCAGAGCACAGTACATATGTTGAAGAGGAGAAGCCACAGTTAACAGGTCTCTATCTATGACTAGCCTCAGAGACCTGATGGATACAGCTATGTGTCTGCTGGCAGGTAAGTGACGTGTTGCAGAAGCCAGGTGTCAGAAGCAGGGACTGTGATTTGCAGGGGTAATTCACCAGCTATACCTCCCAGTTGCTTTACTGTGTTTTTTTTTTTAATATTTGCTAAGTGGCAAGCCCCAGTCACCAGCAGTGGCACAATAAACCTTCTCTCGCAAACCCAGCACCTCTGGGCAAGGAGAGCATGGATGGACAAGAAGAGGGAGGTGCTAGACAGGTATGAAACCAAGCCTCCATGAGCCTGAAGCAAACTAAGATACCGGAATGATCACATGGCTCTCCTAGCCCTGGGATACTGCTGAGAGATGCAGCCTTGAAACTCCCCACCGTTATAAATGAGATTTTCTAATGTTTATTACTTTTGCAACTAGCTTATGAAACCCTCAAAATACCTTCTAATTGTTTTGCTATTTAAATGCTCTCTGGAGTCACTTACCCCTCTACCAAGAGCAGCTAAATCACTGTTTCCCTCCTCTCTGCCACCACAGCAGCTGTTGGGAGGTCACCATCTCCCTCCTCTCCATTCACCCTGTCCCCAAGAGCACAGCTTGGTGTGTACCAGACATATCACAACTGCAGAGCAGTGCTGGGGCCATCGCAGGGGCTGAGCACAGGTTTTTTTTCTCCTAGTTAGCTTCAGGCTTAAAGGACACACTGAAGCTGTTCTCTGCTGGGAAAGAAGATGACCACTGCCATTCCCTCATGCTTGCCCATGCCACCACCGTGGGCACATACCACATGCCAGGGGATGCAAACCTGACCCCAGCCAACCCTGTCTCCCTTCCTATGCTCAAAACCACTCTTAGGAATCCTCAAAGGTGATGTAAGTTATGGCAGGCTCTCGAAGCTTTACACCGCTTTTAACACACAGCGTGTACCTCTGATTTCACTGCCACCTCCAGCAGTCAGGGCTAGCACAAGGCTAATGTATGCATCAGGAGTTTGTCCAAATGACACAGTTACTCATCCAGACTCATCTGGAAAGAGATGCTCAGAGATCCTCATGACATGCACAAAACGCACCTTTCAGATATTCAGAGTCAGCAAAAGGAGGTGCTTTTGGGTCTTCTCTTACAAAAAAGTGGCAGAATTTCGACAGTAACAGATCAAAACTTATTGCTGCTACAGACAGCCCTACATGTTACACTACCAATGAAGAGATGTCTTTCCTTTTGATAACATGCACCAAAAGAAACGTATTCATAAAGAAGCAACATTTATTAACAAGGGTGTGCTCCCTTCCACCCCACAGGCAGATAAGCACTGCTTCTCACCTACTCACAAGTGCTTTCCCCTAGTGCCTTGGGAGTATTTTTAGAGGGCTGATCCTGGCTCATTGAAGTCCTCTGAAATTTTGCTACTGACTCCAGCAATAGCAAGATCAAAGAAGAAAGCTGCTTCTTCTCTGCAGTCCTCCAGTATCAGAGGGATGGCCTGTCCATGGCCACTCAGAGGGCTCTTTTACTGAAGGTAAAACCATCGGAGATGTTGAAGAATACAATCAGTGCAGGTAGTTCGGTGAGCAGCTGCAGTGAGAGCTGCAGATTTGAGCTCTGGGTGGAGGGACCCCGAGGGAAGAGCTGGCACCAACCCTGTGCACAACAAAGGGCACAGAGGACCCGTGTGCAGCCAGGTGATCCGATACTCAGAGACACAGCAGGAGCCAAAAACTCAGCAGGAAGAGCCCAGACTTTCATGCACTTAAGACTGTGCAGATGTAAAAGCCCAAGGATTCCTTTGTTTGGGGTCCCACCTCCAGAGGCACCAGTTCAAGCTGTTATTCTGTTATTGCACCCTGATTATTTTAAGAATCCAGACAGCTGAGACTCAGCTGTGGGAAAGCCTGGGTTGAACTGGGTTGAAAGCCTGTTCTGACTGAGTGTAGGGAGGCAAGCGGGGCACCCCACAGTGAAAGGGCTTCGGTCCTGGCTCAGGTGGTGTGGGTGCAACTGCCAGAGCAAATCCTGGATGGTCAAACAGGAGAACTTCCTGAACAGGAAAGCAAGGTCACATCAAGATGGGAATCTACTGAATGCCTTATAGCAGAGCTAAAAGAAAAAAGGCAGTTCTTCTTTGCATTCACAGAGTATATATCAGCTAATACCTACTCAGTAGATACAATTACATATATAATACAAATAAAAGAAAACACATTTTAATTCAGTATTTATAACAAATCCAATAAATGTAAGGCCATTCCCTGTCCTACTGGAGCTCGAGTCTCCTCCTGTAGATGCTCTTCCCAAGCATTGCACCCCCTCCTCGCCCTTCCCTACAGACACTCACAGCAGCACCTGAAATGCAGCTGCCCCAAGCACTGTGGGGTTTGATTCATCTGTTGCAAGCCTGGCTGGATTTCAGAGCGTGGCAAACACAGCAATAGTCTGGTTTGAGGCACGCAAGCAGAAGAGTGTACTTGGAGAACTGCAGACAGGAAACATGCCAGATTGGTTATACCTGAGTCATAACTAACGTTGACAATGAAAACTGAGTCAACTCAGAGACAACTACTGTGCTCAGTGCCTCTGTGATGCTCTACCCTAATGCCACTAACAGCACAACTGGGACTAAGCACGAATTACCCATACAAATATCACAGTTTTCTGTGTGAAACTGTTGGTGATACAAAGCATGTGATACCCCCACTGGATTTGCTGCCTCAGGAGACAGGAGCACATTCTCCAAGACACAAGCAGACTCACAGGTCCAAGCGCTCCTGCTTTCAAGACATCGGGCTCCTGACTTCCACTAGACAACTCCATCAGTGAGCAGCCACTGAGAAGACAACACTACCAAAACCTACTGATGGCAGCAAAAAAAAAAAAAAAAGAAAAAAAAAAAAGAAAAAAAAAAGGGAAGGTCTGGAACAGGTGGAGATGGGAAGCTGCAGGAAAGTTCACTGCAATTTTTGTCACTTCTAACCTCTCTCCTCTCAATTCACTTAACTCTATTCCATCCCTTGATGTTCTTGCTTATCAGGCAGACATGGAAATAGCAGTGTACCTTTTAAATCCCCTGGGACCAGCGAAGAGGAAAGCCAGCAAAGCCTGGTTTAGCTTTAAGTGGAGGGAATAAGGGTTTAAGTGAGGGGAGAAGACTCCATGCTCGGTTACATGGGGATTTGCGACACATCACGGACTTGCCATGCAAGGTGTGTACATGGATCCCAAATCACCATAAAAAAAATCCCAAAAGCCCACGACCCTTGGACTTCATTTGGGGGGAGTCCTTGTTACTGCAGTATCTCTGAGCACTCCCTTGGGTAAGATGTGCCCTTTGCTCCCACACAGGGCTTTCTGCCAGCTTGGATCCACCCTTATCCTCAGGTGGGAAAGTCAGACTTGCTTGAGTGCATGTCATACCTCTGCAGACTACATGCAAGTCCCAAATTACTGCAAATTGAAAATCTGTATAGCACATTACATCCATACAGGGAGGCTGAGTAGTTGATGCTGAGCTGAGGACCTGACAGGTAAACTCTCTCACAGCAGTCTGTGTTTGCTGTGGAGCATTTATTTCCCATTGTAAATCACATTTCAGCTTTTCTAGTACAACTCCAGTGCACATCTACCCAAACAAAAATACAGACTCCCATCTTCTACTTTTCCCCCCTCTTGATGAACCCGATTTCCCTCCCTGGGAACAGCTTTCCAGGGCAGATCTGACTACCCAGACCTGCCACCCATCACAACACTCAGGAGCATTATGCATCAGGGACCCCCCTAAAACACTCAGCACCAGGTCTGCTTCACCACACAGACTCCTGGCACAGCCATCCCTCCCCGAGAGCCCACTTCTCACCTCTGCACCAGCTCTGCTCAGGGACAGGGACAGCAGAGCTCCTGACCTTCCCTGCTCCCCCATCTGCTGTACTGTCAGTATTTGGGCTATCAGCCACATCTCTCTTACCCATAACCTGGGGCCTTTTCTCTTAGCATGTGGCCTAAACAGGATTGCTCTTCTCCAGCACTTCTCTGTATTCTTTGCAAAATTTCACCGTATGATGAAAATTTTGGGTAGAAATGTTATTTCTGTACCTTCTCACAACAATTCCCATTTCAGCTACTTAACTAACTGCCTTTTGATATTCAAAAGCATCACTGCTCAGACTTCTACCTTTGCCAGTCACCATCAACCAAACCCTTCTCACCTCCTCCCAAGGAACAGTTCCACAAGTTCCCTTTGGTCGGGGCATTTGGTTCAAACCTCTCAGCCCCCCAAATCCCTCTGAGGAAGCCTGATCACATCTACTAACATAGCAGCACTCACCTCTTCCACTCCACTGGTAATGCCAGCTTCATCCATCTGCTTGTCAGCTTCTCCCACAACAGCCACTGCCTGTCCCCCCACTCCCTGCCCCCCACTATGCTGCCCTTCCAGCACAGCAGGACTTCCCACCATCCCTCTGCAAAGCCTGCCCTGGCTGCTGCCTTGCAAGCCCCATGGAGACCCACGTTTGCTATGAAACCAGTAGAATTTGGTTTTTGCAGTGTGTTTCAGGTCCTTGGTGGAAAAAAACAGTAAGGATTCCTTCCCAGACCTTGCAGGAAGCAGCAGTTGACACAGGTGGCTGCAAGCATGTGCTGCTTGGTGGCTGTCGCTATCCACCCAGAGACCCTGCTTCCATCACAGCTCCTGCCACATCCTGGGATCACCTTTGGATTCACTGAGATTGCCATCAGCTAGCAGAGGGGTTTAAAAAGAGAACAAAGAATTTAGCAAGAAGTATGGGATGCACCGTAGAAGGATTTTTTTAAAGAACTGCCTAACACACCCATACTGCTTGTTGTATTACTGCAGCAAAAACATTATCACTCTAATTTTGTTCATGACAACACACCTTCAGTGTAAATAGGAAGGAAAGCCTTAATTCTCTTCCTGGCTTGCTAGAAGAGTTTAGACAAATCTTTAGCACCTTATTTTACATGCCTGGGGACTGGTTTTGCATCTCTTTCCGAGTTGTTAATCTCTGAAGCCCAGCTGTGAGCAATGTGTAGCAGAGATTAGCTCTGCTGCTTTGGAAGGGGCACCTGACACTGTGTGACCAGAGCAGTGTGACAAGGACATCCTGCAGCCTGGAACAGTGTTATGAACCACCTATAGAAATTGTATAGAAGATCCTTTGTCAGGGTGGCATTCCTCTGGGCTACTTCTTCCCCATCTAGTTTAAAGCTCTGAGTTAAATGGGGAGAGACAAACAACTCTGAGGGCTAAGCCTGAGACCTGCCTCAAACATCTGTCCTAAAGCAGGGTGAAACATCTCTGGAAATGGTGTAGGTCTTTCAACTGATGGTAGAAGTGATCAGACCGCTACTACAGAGTAACTGCTTAACTTATAGGCAGCTGGGGCAAAACACATCCGAATCCATCTCTCCAGGTTTACTTTCACTCATTTATAAAATGGTGTAACAGCACCAACCCAGACTCTCAGAGTGAGAGGCTGAGCTGATGAATTCCCAGGTCCTGGCCAGCTACCACACTGATACATGATGGAGGTAATATAGCCTCAGACCCATCTGCATAAGTCAAAACCCTCAACACCCTTCCCCTCCCCTCAGGAAATAAAGGTGTTACCTTCCAAATAAGGTTTCAGTACAATATGAAGGAATGTGATGTGAATAGAGACAAAGTGTGCAATATTGAAGTTAATCACAGGAAATAGGGGCTGGAAGGGAATCCCATGAGAGCAACACATTCATTTCATTATTATATCACAGATGACATTAAGCATCCACTGAGTCCCTCATGGCAGAATTCTTGCATAAAAAGCACCCCCACTTACCAAGCATGATAGAACCTGCAACTGTTCTATAAATAAAGTTATTTACAAAGAGCTGTTAAATATTTATTTTTCTCTGGAGACTGAGTTCTCTGTTCATTTGTCTCCGTTACAGAATCATCTGGTATCAGGGAGCAGAGGAGCTCACCTAAAAAAAGACTAGGAATCCGTCCAGAGCCTGATCCGGACACAGCACCAGCCTCCTCCACAAGCTGGCAAGGGAAAAGCATCCAACCTGACACAGAGGGAACACGAAGCAAACAACACAGGAATGATCTCATTCAGGAGGCAAAGGTAGAAGAAGAAACACCAGTGACACAGCAGCGACTAATAAATGCTATCACACTGCTTCGTCCTTACAGAGCTGCCTTGGCACTGTACATTGAAAGAAGTGACAACCTTCAATTGTGAAGAGTAACTGCAGATTTGCATTACATTTGCTTTGTGTCTTAGGAACAAGAATACATTTCTCACAAGCAATAAATTAGTGATTTTTTACTTTTTTTTTTTAATTTTTTGAACCTGATAGATCAGAGTGGGGGACACATGACATAGGCTCAACCAAAAAACCCATGGCTCTGGAATACACTTCACTGCTAACCCTTTGTAGTAGTAATTGTAATAGTTCTTACTCCAGCTTGCCAAAAGCTGAGTTTTAATTAAATATTAAAAAGCTATTTGTTAAAATAATGTTTCCATAGCAACTAGAGAAAGCTAAAATACCCTGGCGCTTCTGACTCACAGCATATTAATCAACCAGCAGCTATTATATAATGAGCACCTCCCTGCAAGCACCAGCAGGAGCCATGGCACCGAATGCCCGAATCCAGAGCCAGACTCTGCTCTCTGTGTGCTTGCTGCCTGCTCCCAGCACAGACAGGCCTGGGGAACTATCTGGGCTCAGCTCAGGAATGCCCAAATATTTTGGGGAAGCCATGCTGGAGCCCTCAGGGTCAAGTATGTCCCTGTGGGTATACAAAGGGGGGTGGCACTGGGCAAGGGGAAGTTCTGGCGAGGGGCACACGGACGGGGGCTCCCCACATGCCTGCAGCAGTGACAGGCTGAGGTGGCTCCCTCCCAGCAAGCCCTAACCACCTGCCTTCAGTGCCTGTCTTGCAAATGCAGTGCTCATACCAGATCTATTTCTGTAATTTATTTAATTTTTTTTAACATTACTGGAATTATTTTTTGCAGCAAGCACCTTCCTACTATTAGGCCAACTGTGCAAAACTCTGAAGGTGTGATTAAATCCTGCAGGGGCAAACAAGCTCTGTTGCTCACCCAGAAAAAGCTTATTTTACAGATTCAAGAAACAAAACAAAACAAAGAACTGCAAACAACCACTCCCCCATCACATCTAATCCCCCCCAAAAGATGAAAAAAACCTTTCTATACTCTATCCGTGCACCACAAGAATGGCAGCCTCAGCCATCCAGCAGTCAAAGCTGGCTGACATGTGGCTGCTGCTGGCCCTCACTGCCAGCCTTTGGGAGGCTTTGCCCTGGGGACACAGCTTTCGTTAGAGGCAGTGGAACGTCTCCCATTGCCTTGTCCGTGAGGAGCACCACCATGTGGTCCCCAGCCACGGGAACAGTTGCAGAAGGGAGTTGAGTAGTTGATGCCAGAGCAACATTACCTCAGGGAAGAGCACTGGGAGGCAGAAGTGCAGCTACATTGATCATTTGGAGTTGGAAACTACCTTCCTCCCCCTCAGTGACCCAATTTTTCGCTTTTAAGTCCCCTTCCCTCTTTTTTTTTTCCAATGGAAAATAAATACCTAACCATGCAGTTATTAACCAAAAGGAATGTGATGAATATTACAGCATTTGTATGCCAGCTTTGGTTTCCTGCTGCTTTGTTTGGGTGTCACAGACTGTGGCTATGACAACCACAAGCAATTATTGTACTGATGTCATTTGTGACATCATACTTAAGGGAAAAAAAAAGCAAGAAAAGACATTATCAAAAATAAGACGAATGGAGCAAGATCCCAAAGGACCATCCCACTGGGCCTGCTGGAGAGCCAGGCAGCAGCAACCCTGTCCTCACCAAAGCCCAAGCAGCACTCAACTCTTGGGAAAACCTGCCCTGGGCTCCAGTATGAACTGCGTATTTGCAGTTACATGAAAGAAATCCTGTCACCCCTTCTCATCTGGGAACTCTAATGGAGACTTTTGGCTAAGCCTCATCTCTCCTGACTAAATTTCTCCTGCTCTCCAACCAATTTCTCCTCCAAACCTTTATCCTTAAGATAGAGTAGTATTTCCCCCCCTTTTTAAAAATAAAACACAGTCTTTCCAAAATTTCCAGACAGTCGCCTGATCAACCACTGGGAGAACGAGCGCTGATTTTGTGAGGAGCACATTGTTTGGAGAAGTGGCTTTGTGGTGACAAGTACAAGTGACAGTTTCAGCTTTTCAGGGCTGCCACAGCTAGAGCCCAACCTCTTGCCCCATATAATAGCAAGGAGGCAGCACCACTGTTGCATTTGGCAAAGCTGTTTCTGTACATAGTGCTGGCACTCCTAAGACACACTGTTGTCATTTCTCTGCAGAAAATGTTAGTAAATTTACTGCTCAGGCTCCAAGTAACAAAAGTAACCCCAAATCTATCTAAATCTCATCTGATAAGAGAACACTTTACTGCAACAAGTGTTATTTTTTTAAAGTTACACATCCAGAAGCCTTGACATAAATGAGTTAATTTTTCCAAGCTACTTTTGCCTAAAGGACAGCTTCTCTGTCCTTCCTGCTCCCCCACCAGACCTGCTGTGCCTCTGCAGTCCAACGCTGCAGCCTGCCCTGGGCATCCTGTGATCTGCAGCCACCTCACCAACCTGTCCTGCCACAGAGCATCCTGGGGTGGGAGGGCAACCACACAACCACACGCCAGCTGAGGATGCTTCTCCTCCAGCACATATGACCTGAAAGAACCCCTCCCCTGCATCCTCTCAGGGCTTGGTTCCCCACCAAGAGATGGCTCTGCCTTGCACTGCTCAGAGAACAAAACTCCATCAGGGCAATCCTGCCTGAAATAAAGTGGGTATAGCTTTTAAATAGCAGGACAGAGATGCTGCCTTACAAAGGGATGGTGTATTTTAAAGCCTAACAGGTGAAGCAACCGCCACTCGCAGCTTGCTCATAAATGTCCCCAAGCCCACTGGAAGTGGCAGGAGCTTCCCAAACCAACACTTTCCCTGACAGCTCATAACACAGTGTGTCAGCTCTTGGTCTAGGCCCCTCTGCAAGAGTGTCAGCCAGAGCCACCCCAAGCCACTGTTGCAACCCACGTTGCCACCCCTCACAGGGGACAGGCACCTCTGGGAGCAGCCACTGGCAAGTTTCACCTCCAGGTGCTGGCAGGCAAGCAGAGAAAGGGAAATGACAAGAAAGCCTCTTTTTCCTTCTCTCCCTCAATTCTCTTACAGAACAACTGATCCTGAAGCATTTTGCAGGGCAACACTGCAAGAGGACAGAGAGAGCAGACACACAGGAGCCGAATTCTTCCACCTCTGGGTTTTCCTGAGCTTCTGAGCAGGAGATGAGTTTTTCCATCAGCATTGTCCCACTGCAGCTACCTTATGCTCCCCTGTTCCTGTCATGCAGCCAGAGTGTGAGAAGACAGGTAAATGGGAACTTGCAGTCTCCTTTCATTGCTGAGCTGTGACTGTATCTTGCTGCGGTAATTTCAGAGCCATCTGAGGCCATACACCAGTTGCCTGAAGAGCTCCCAAGGAGGATACTCTTGGCTTTATCTCTCATCCTCTTAACACAGCTATAATATATCAGAGGCATCTGTGGATTACATGCCTGCATCAGCACTGCTGTTTTACTTTGACTTAATGACACAGACAACATCTACCTGGGACCAGCAAGTCCCCCCTTTGAAGGGCAGGGGCAGCTCCCCATGTTCAACCCCTTTGTGGAACCAACCACCACAGGGGTCCATTAGGATGTAGATTCATTAGGACCTGAGAAAACACTTCCCAGATTTCAACACTGCTTACCTAACGAAAAACAATCAGGTTTTGTTTTTGAGATGAGCAAAGAGCTTTTCTAGCATGTGGATATACTTTGAGAGACACAATATAAACTACATGGATACTTGAATTGGTATCTACTCTTCTCATCACTCTGAAGCCAACACAGCTGTAAATAAACAGAGACCAGAGACCACCCTGTGCAATGCTTTGTAAGTGACTCACAAAAAATAAGCCCCACAGCTCAATTAGCAAGTCTCGTGTGAAAGTCTAAACACCAGGGAGTTAGAAGAAAACATTTGTGATTCAAAGGAAGAGTATGAACCATGGATCTTACTGAGGGAGATCAATACAAAACACTGTCATCATTTCACATCCCTCTTTTCCTCCAGTAACCACACTCATTGCCAGTATCCTTCACAGAAAGCTGAAAGAAGGATTCGGTTTTTTTGCTTACCAGTTTCTGAATGCTTGATAGGTGTTTATTGGGGAATTTCTACCACATCTTTACCAAACATGGAGGGACTCAGTTCTTCTCCTTTAACAAAACTAGCCCTTATTTTTTCAGGCTAATTTCAATTTGGGTTTTTATTCCAATCTAGCCCAAATAGATTTTTGTTACTGTAACAGAAAACAGACTTAAGCCACTGAAATGAAAATAGAAACAAAACTCTGCTGATGTCCAACTAACCACAGATTTTCACCACCACAGAACAGGAGTTGAGCTGATTATAAAAACCTCAAAAAAACCCCTTATTCACCCCCTTTGCTAATAAAATTTACTTACAGAAAGCAATAAAGCCCAGAGCAACAGCACCCAAACTTTTGCCCTGTTATCCAGCCTCACAGCAGATCAGAGAAGCTGCCTCAAGAGCCTGCACTGTGCCAGGCACACCGTCAGCAACTCCAACCAGGACTTCCTGAGGTTCGTTTAAAACAGCACTGGCTGGTCCACCTGGAGAGCTGCAGACCAGCCACAGCTGATGGGAAATCCCAACCCACACCATTTAGCAATGCATAGGAAAAGGTCATAGGGCAGCTGCTCTTTAAATATACATTTTCAGGGTTCAGAGTTTTTTTTTAATAGATATATATATATATATATATAAAAGCTCCTGGCTAAGCTGCTTTGAAGCAAGTGTGCAGGTGTCTCTTGTGATATAAAACTTTCTTCAAAGCTATTTTATCACATCAGGGAAGACTCAAATACTGAATAGTTTCCTGTTTTGATGACAGGGCTCAGGTGCTGTCCACACACACAAAAACAACCTCACAGCTAATCTGTGCTCTTTTTCCCTTCCAAAAGATGTAAGCTCACTTCCCAAAGAATGCCTCAACTCTTCAGCAAGACTCTGTCTTTCCATAGCTGGTAAAGCTTGGAAACAACAAACAAGCTTCAGATGGTGTTAATGATCCATTCTGCTGACCATATTCTCAGTTAAATGCATTCATGTGGTTTATATCTGTAGTGAGAGAATTATTCAGCCTAGGTGGTAATACAATGCTGACTTTATTTTGTGAGTTGTAAAGAGGTGCCAAAGGCACTCAACTGGTTCCAAAATACTGGATTTGCTCCCTGTAAACATTTCTTGAAGTGTCTTTAAAAGAAAAAAATTAGAAGATTATCCTTCTGTTTGGGCAAGCTTGGACTTCTCATGTAAAGGAAAATGGAAAGAAAAAGCTACTCACTTACAGCACTTGATTTCTTACATCCTGGAAATCTCTTGGTACTTCTGATACCTAAAAAAGTGGGAAAAACCATGTAAGTCAGTGAGAAAAATAGAAGAGAAAAAAATAGCAGCCATCCCTTCCCCTCTATGACTGGTAATTTAGTTTTTTCACCAGCACCAGGAATGCCAGCAGGAATTCAGCAATTCCCTTTTCCACTGACCACCACTGACAAGCAGAATTTGAAAGATTTGGTTCTCCAGCCCTTTTACAGTAACATGATGAACTTTGGGAGCCTCTCAGGGAAAGAAAAAATCCACATTTCTTAGGCCAAGCAGACAGTGGAGAGCACTCACACACTGATGTCCTGAGATACCACCACTGTGGTTTGCACTGGAAAAACCCACAAAACAGCTGCTGCAGCTGACACATTCCGGAACAAACTCTTTTATTATTGGGAACTTCTACAAAATGCCATCAAAATTGTCCTTCTCCTCCTTAAATGGACTCACCTGCTGTCTCCCAAAACTAAAGCTGGCTTTCCTCATTTTTGCCTTTTTTTTTTTTTTTCCCTAAAAAAACAGGAGAGGAAGGTTTAGCTTCAGCAGCTGCAAGAGCAGGAGTAAATAGAAAAATATTCCCCTTTGGCAGTGGCTGTATACACACCTGAAAAACACTGTGCCTGCAGGTCTGCAAGAATGGCTAAAGAGATAATAAACAGCCAGGGGACAGCTCTGAGTAAAAGAAATACAAACAGCAAACCACCCCACAAGCCCCCCAGGAAAAGAGGCAGAAGCTTATTGATTGCTTCAGCAGGACTGTGAACACAACATGCACTTTCCGTTCAAGCTGAAGTATTTGGGTTTAAAACTCCAGACTCCTGTTATCTGGCCTGAGGAAGGTAGGCTGACAAACCCAAAAGAAATCACTTGGAGTCTTTTGCGGCTTCCCAGCAGGTTAGGTTGATATTGTTTTGGATCTTTTCAAGGGAAGATATGACTTGATTTCCTGAAAGAGAACACTGGCTACTGCAGGAGCTGGGAAACCAGAAGGTATTACACAACCATAACCATATTTTAAGAGCTTAGGCTAGAAGAAGCTGCATGTTTATTCACAGATAGAAGGGAAGCTGCTTCCCGCTTTGCTCCATCTAAGAGTAAGGCAAAAAAATGCTAGTTTCACTGAATTGTAAGAGAGAAACAAAACACATGGGATAGCTGCAGATTTTGTGCTATTTATACCTCCAATACTTTGGGACCCAGCAGGCCACCTTCTGCTGCTCTTCATCCCTCTTTTGGGTCAGATTCTCCATTCTCACATGGTAGGCTTAGGATGAAGCTGTTTCTGTATTTAAGGGGTTTAGTCCAGTTACATTTTACTAAAACTGCTATCTGAAATCCTGCTTTTTAAAAGTGCTGTGTCCAACACACGACAGTGACCCTACAGCTTGCCAACAGAAAGAAATAAACCCAAACCTATGAATAAAACACTTCTAAAGAACAACAAAATCACCTACAATGCAACACAGCCCACTCCTTCCCCCAGTTTCAAATCTCTGCTTAGAACGTTAAGTAAATATATATGTGTATGGTGCTCTTGCTTCTTGGGACTGTATACTGACCCTCACAATTTTTGGTACTTCTCCTAAACACCCAGCTGGTGAAGCTTCTGCAAGGATCTCCACTCTTGGAAACATAAAGCAGAAAGAAATCTTCAGGGTTATTAAATCCAATCCCTTGCTGTTTTACTCGTACTGCACGATCCTCTTCAGAAAGTATGCAAAAAGTTTCTGCCCCTCGTGGCTATGAGAATGATTTGGGTTTAATGTAACAGCTCAGAAACAACTTGGTAATATATGTGTATATATATATATATATACACACACATACATATTTCAGCTCTCTCAAAACTATTTCACAGTTCTGGGAGATCTGCTACTGCTTTTGAATGCTTGGAGTTAGGCAACAGTGAAATGAAGGAGTCACAAACACATTTCATATAGAAACATCAACTTTTTTCAACAGGTAGGTAATTACTAATGAAAACTCTTGCCTGAGTTTGTTTGTCTTGAGTCTCCCTGCGTAGGCAGCTCTTGAGCAGCCTCCCATGGGGACATGCTTATTCCAAGGCAGCACAAGGCAGGAGAAAGCAGCTTTCCTTGCCATGAAAACACCACTTCCCTGAAACGCATCACAATGCTGGCATCAGGCAAATTCAGACCAGACCTGCCCTCTGCACAGGAGGCATTCACACAGCCATTATCATCTCACCTACATGAGCTGTGCCACACCAGCACCTGCAAGTAATGGACAAGAGCTGGGGAGATCTGTATCTGCTGGCTCCCATGTGGTGTCCCGGGGAGTACATGTACGGAACAGTTTATGGTGATTTATGTGTTACCACACACCTCCTGGTTCACAGGAATTGCCTGTCTGTGTGTTTACGTGGCCCACAGCATGCAGTGAATAACTCCAGCTATCCCAGCCAATCTTCATTCTCTGCACACTGAGCAGGAGACTCAGCCACCAGCTGCTTCATCATTCTAGATGCTTTCCAAAAAAAGTTACATCTCACGGCAAAACAAAACAAAATAAACAAAAAGGCTTTTAAATACTTGATAAACACCAGCACTCCACATGGTTTCTGCAACCCAAACACTACAGCACAAACCACCTGAAAATGGGATTATTTTGCTTTATTCACCATGGAGTTGTTCACAAAAAAGAGATTGTCAAGACATCTTTAGAGAGTTAAAAGGTAAATCTCAAGCTGCTGTTACAACAGAGAAGAGAAATAATGGCACTTTTTAGATGCTTGACAGAAAGTTCCTTTGAGACTCTCTCAACCTACAGAAATTATCAATTTTGCAAAAGCCTATTTTACAGAGAGAAACGGAATTGGAAGCCCTGAAAGCACTTGCTTTCACAAGCTGTGCTTGAGATGAAGGAAAATAAACCCCACACTCCTCCTGACTTCTTCTCCTGAAAGATGCCAGCTTGGTGGTTTAAACCTGGGGCCAAAAGCATCCCCACAGACCAGGTCGTGCCAACACTCCACAGCTCCACCACCTTTGGTCCTCCCCCCACAGCACTGCTGGTGACCCATCAAATGCCCTGACTGCCTCAATGCCCAAAATTGGTGTAGAGGCAACACGTCAGGAAAAACTTCCTTCACTAAGCTAATGTGCCCAGGATGTTGCTTTCCTTTGCTGCTGGCTCAGCGAGGCAGGAACAGGGCAAGCCCAGGATGCGGGGTGGGGCACTGGCAGCCACTCACCATGTCCCCCCTGCTCCTCACTCCCTGGTGTTTGTATCATACTAGGCATTTATTAACTCTTCAGTGTAGCTTACACCTATATTTCCCTAAAAACCACCATGATCAAAATTACCACCTTAGCGATGTGAATTACTTCTAACAGCAGACTAGCAATGCCTTCTATCGAATTAAATATGCACAGCTGTGTAGGAAATGGGGGGTTTGCAGCCTCTCGACTGCAGACTGTTATTACAGCATGATTAGCAGATACAAATGTTCTTGAAAGTCATCTGTCTCCACACACTGAAAATCACAGTTACCCCAACAGATCCCAAGAGCCCCAACAGCTCCCGGCTGCTGGTCCAGTCCTGGTTAAACATTCACCAAACCTGGCAGAATGCAGCATCATGGACTAACGTGCTCATGAGCATGCTTGCCTTCAATGCCTTTTCATAAAGTTATTAAAATTAACCCATCCTTGCCCCCATCCCTATAACCTAAAATATAACTGAAAATTTACATCAAAAACCTAAATATGCAGTGAAAAAGCCATTAAAAAACCTCAAAGTGCACTGAAGTCCCCGTGTAAGCTCACACACTGTGTGGATGGTGATGTTTGGAGAGACCACAGGGTATCTCCCACACCACTCCATCCCCAGCAGTCTTATCCCTGTCCCACTCGGCACTCAGCTGTCCTTCTCCAGCCTTTTGAACGAAGCTTAAAAGGAGAGGGGTATTTCCACCCCACAGCAGCTGCTGCTGGCAGACCCTGAGCTCCCCAGGAAAACCACTGGTGCTGACCTGGAAAACAGAGAGTAGGAGGCCCCTGCCAAGAGTCATATTTTCCACATCATTAGTATGACAACCACTTGCACAAAGTCCTTATCCATGCTGCACCATTTTCAGGGATCTCTGAGCAGAAGCTGTCCCAGACAGTCAATCCAAGGCTGCACTATGCTTCAGCTCTCCAGCCTTAGCTTCCTCCAGGAAAATTTCTATAGACTACAGGAATAAACCAAACCCCTCTTTGCAATGCCTTCTTAGTATTACCAGCTGTTTTTGGAAATATTAACAGCAAAATAAGAGTAAATAAAAACAACAAAAAAAATTAGCTGTCTTCAAAAAAAAAAAAACAAAACAAAAGTAAATTTCATAGGTTTAGGCTCATTTTCACTGTGCAGCACTGTCCCAGAAACTATTACCCCTCTCTTAGAGCTTCAGAAGATTTCAGGAAACGTGTTCTCTATCAGGATGAAACTGATCTGATATGCCTCTAGGAGAGAAGCAGGAGCATGATACCCCAGGGAAGTGGATGGCTGAGCCAGGCAGCCTGGGCAGCCACAAGGCCACCTTCACCTGACTGTCACCCCCAGGGGACTGCTCCAACCCCTTGGGCACAGGCTGCTCAGGGCCAGGTTGTGCCCATCCATAGTTTTACCTGAAGCTGGTAAGAACTGGTTTGGCTGCTGGCAGCAGCTGAGGTTGGCCTCAGCTGCAAGGTGAGATAGGGGCTGGTGAGGGTCCTGGACTGGCTTCCCTGGCACTGGACAGACAGACAGACAGTGATCCTGCCACTTCTCATCTCAGTGCTCTCTTGAAAAATTTGCAAATGAACAACAACATTAGTCCCACAGCCCTAGCATGGGGGATGATCCCCAGCCTCTTCACTGAGGTCCTACAGCCCTTCTGTACCTCACTTTCCATCAATATGTCTAGTTCACTGGGAACCAGAACACCAAACCAGAATGAAAGAGAATGGGAAAGCATTGCTCAAAGTGAATTATATTTACTTTTCAACACATCCCCCAGTTGCAGATGTCAGCACAGAGAAAGGTATATTACTTTCTTTCCTATCTCCTTAACTGTTCCTAGCTTCCTTCAACAAATCAAAGTGTTTTCTTGAAGGGTGAGAAATCTCAGTCTCATACTATTTTAAACTGGCAGCAAGGGGTTTAGAGCAAGAAGAAGATTTGATCACATAAGGAAATTCAACCAGAGAGAGAGAGTGATATCCTGTAGGGTTCTGGATAAGAAAAAGTTACTAATTTATTTGGCTTTTAGTAAGGTTAAACCACATTATTCCTCTTAAACCTTTCAGACTGTCAGTCTCTGGTTAGTTACATACTTGCCCATAGTAATAAATGTGTTGGAAAACAGTTGTTGGACCCCTCCTCTGCCAGGGCCATGACTGAGAACTGTTTTCCAACAAAGTGGTTGCTGCACTGTTGTTGGACACTTTTTCTGCCCAACATTTGTACAGCAATAACTTTCTATTTTTAAACAACCAAGCTGCTGTGGACTGTTAACGTGCTAATTAATTTTCAACACCATGGGATGTCCCCTTATAGAATCACAGAATCATTTATGTTGGAAAGAACCTTTATGCCAAGTCAACCACTAAACCACTTCCCTAAGTGTCTTAAGTACCTCCAAGGATGGTGACTTCACTGGACAGCCTGTTTCAGTGCCTGACCACCCTTTCTGTGAAAACCTGTTTGCTAATATCCAATCTAAAACTCCCCTGGTGCAAGTTAAGGCCACTTCCTCTCATCCTGCCACTTGTTACCCGAGAGAAGAGACCAACTCCCCACCTGGCTACAGCCTCCCTTCAGGGAGTTGCAGAGAGTGGTAAGGTCTCCCCTGGGCCTCCTTTTCTCCAGGATAAGCACCCCCAGCTCTCTCAGCTGCTCCTCATCAGACTGGTGCTCCAGACCCTTCCCCAGCTCCGCTGCCCTTCTCTGGACATGCTCCAGCATCTCAGTGTCCTTCTTCAAGTTGAGGGGCCCAGAACTGGACTCAGGATTCAAGGTGTGGCCTCACCAAAGTAAAGAGAGACAATCACTGCTCTGGTCTTGCTGACCACACTGTTTCTGACACAGGCCAGGATGCCACTGGCCTTCTTGGCCACCTGGGCACACACTGGCTCATATTCAGCTACTGTTGACCAGCATCCCCAGCTCCTTTTCCTCCAGCCAACCTTCCAGCCACTCCTCCCCGTGCCTGTAGTTTTGCAGTGCCTGTATTCAGATCCATCCAGGTGTCATACAAGTTTGATGGAGAGACATAGCGTAAGTTGTACACTGGGGACAGAGCCAAAAATCACACACTCCTTCCACTACCCACCAAATATCCAAGCTCCTAACAACAGCAGTGTTAGAGTGGGAAAAACCAGAAGAGTACTGAAGTGAACACAACAGAAGAACATGCTACCCCACATCAGTCCCTGTGGTCCAAACACATGTGCCAATTTGGGAAGGACGGGGGTCATCACTCAAGGCTGCCTGTAAGAGCAGGCAGGTGGGGAAAGTGTTGTGAGCAGCAACTCATCAACACAACTTCACATACGGATGATGCTACACTGCAGCCAGAAACATCACCAGCTATTTTCACTGCTTAGATCCACTGTCAGAGTGACACAATTCAAGGCCTCCCAGTATGACTGTTAGGTTTGGCCTGGTCTCTCCAGTTTCAGCCTGATTTCCTCACCACATGACAGAGCTCGGCAGCAATCACTCTTTTCCCTTGCTCTTTATTCATTCCCTCTTTTGTTTCCCTCAACCCTCAAGCTGAAAAGAAAAAAAAAAAAACAAATAAAAGGGGAAAAAACAAGACTTATCAAGACCAGACAGCAATTACATTTTGCTGCCATAAAAGTAAATACAAGAGGAAGGGGTTTCCCTTTTCCGGCTGTTTAGACCATTTCTACTTTTGGCTGTAAGCACTAATGTGCTTGCAAATTCCTGCCAAACACAGAAGCCATTGCTGCAAAACTGGTGCAAGAAATGAAATGAGCACAGGATATAAACATAAAGCAAAAAATCACTTTGCTCCTCTCAAATCATTGTGTTTGTGCTTCATTTGCTCATGAAGACCAGCACTGTTACATGTTAGTGGATCTCTTGTTTTCAGTAAGAGCATCCATGTCCCTATACCTGGAAAGGTCAGTGAGGTGCTCCTGGGCCAGCAGCGCCATACATTCATGCCAGTGGACCTATTTTCAGCTACCAGTAATCACAGAGCCACAAACAGACCCTCAGAAAGTTTGCCCAGAGTCCCTTATGTGTTGCTATACGTTCTTGCTTGGTCCTGAGCTTCAGCTGCTCTCCCCACCGCAAACTCCTGGAGCTCCTGATTGATGAGAGCATCTCCCGGGGCATGTTCCTGCCTGCTGCACTTGTCCCAGCTGCACAGCTCCGGCCCTGTGTCTTCAGTTTCCCCATGCTCCAGTAAATGGAGCCAAAAGGGGAAAGTCTGCATACACTGAGCATTTAAAAAAAGCGACTGACCCCAAGGACTGGGAAGGGTTGTGGAAATCCCCACAAAGCAGTTGCTTTTGTGGCCTTTTCTCCCTATCCTGGGGATAGAAAACAGCCTGGGCAGTGTGTCTGCTTATTCTGTTAAGAATCAGTAACTTTAAGCCCATCCTTCCCCTCCAGCTAGACTTTAACTTTTAAGGCCAAGAATACAAAGGGATGGAATGAAACTCTCCTACAGCCTGTCAGTCTTGCTGTACCACAAATTTATCCTATCAATTTATCATCTTCACTGCACTGATGTCTGTATTGAACAGTAATTTGTTATGTGTCCGGGTACACAGCCCTGAACAGCCTGGGATGTTTTTGGAAACCAAAGCAACAAGAGGTTCACTGAACGTGTGATTCCTCCAGATCTAAGTGCTGTACTGGAATACAATTAAGGTTTGGATCCACCTTAGTATGAGGAGTGGACCCATGAGAACTCATGAAGTTTAACAAGACCAAGTGCTGGTGCTGCACCCAGGTTGGGGCAACCCCCAGTATCAATCCAGGCTGGGGACAACCAGATCAAGAGCAGCCTTGCCCAGAAGGACTTGGGGGTGCTGCTGGATGAGATACTGGACACCATCTGGCAATGTGTGTTTGCAGCCCAGAAAGACAAACAGTCCTGGGTTGCATCAAAAGCCTATGGCCAGCAGGTTGAGGGGAGTGATTCTGCCTTTTCTACTCTGCTTTGGTGAGACCCCACCTGCAGTGCTGTGTCCAGCTCTGGGATCCTCAACACAGAAAGGACATCAACCTGTTGGAGCAAGTCCAGAAGATGCCACAAAGATTACTAGAAGGATAGAGCACCTCCCCTATGAAGAAAGGATAAGAGAATTGGGATTGTTCAGCCTGCAGAAGAGAAGGCTTCAGGGTGACCTAATTGCAGCCTTCCAGTACCTAAAGAGAATTTATAGGAAAGATGGGTTAAGAATATCTACAAGGGCCAAATCAAAGATGAATAGGTTTATATTAGATATTATAAAGAAATTCTTTACTGTGAGGATGGCAAGACACTGGCAACAGGTTGCTCACAGAAGCTGTGGGTGCCCCACCGTGGGAAGTGTTTAAGGTCAGGCTGGATAGGGCTCTGAGCAGTCTGGTCTAGCGGGAGGTGTCCCTGCCCACGGCAGGGGAGTTGGAATGAGATGATCTTTAAGGTCCCTTCCAACCGAAACCATTCTATGATTCTATGATTCTAGTGGAATACATCTGGAACACCAGATACTTTTTAAGCTTTCTACCTGATTCACAATGGAGGACATAATTTCATTTCAGAGAGAGAACCCTGCTACTGCTTAGATACACCTTTGCCACTCACTCCAGCAGAAGCAGGTTTGAACCAAGGAAGATAAAGTGCAATTCCCATCCTGCTGTGAAGACTGTTCAGGAGAAATGCACTTTCACCTTTTAAAAATCAGACAAAATCAGAATTCATACAAAATTTATCTTATCCTTCCACATAACCTGCAACATGACATTACATTTCTTCTGTCTCACGATATATTTAATGAGGGGGAGAAAACCATACAAGTGCACACCCCTTTCTCCAGTACTCCTTGGTATTCTTCCAGAACAATTCTTCAAAGCTGCTGAGATCACTGTATGTTACCTCCTTTTTGAAGGATCAGATACATTGCATCAAAAAGCATGCAGGAAAAGTTCTAGGGCATGAAACCAATTTTTGCGCACTTTTATCTGGGTCAGCTTTTCTATTGATTCTGCAAATACTGTATCATTTCTTTTTAAGTTAAGGGTTTTCTTCGTTTAAAAAGAAGAAAAAGAGAACATCAGAATTTAAGTCAAACATCCATCTGAGCCAAGGACTGGTTTTGCTGAGTGATTCCAGATCAAAAAGGTAGATTTTGAAAATAATAAAATCCAACTAACAGTGAAAGGGCATCTGGATTGACTTCCAAATTCAGTAAATGCCCTCTTCCCATACTGCTTCTATTTTCATTAATAGCATTAATACCATCTTTGCTGTTGGGTGTACAAAACAACAGCTGACAACATCTAAGAAAGCTAAAATGAAACAAACACATTAAAACCACTCAGCCACATTTTAGCATTAATTCATCCCTTCCTTTCTCTGCCCCTCTGCCAAGTTTTCCTCCATGATTATGAACTATTTTGCACAGCCTCCAGCTTTGCTTTATATTGTTTCATCAACCTGATGTGTTTCTTGAGGTGCTCTGAAATAGAAATAATAAGTAAGAACTGGCCTCAGGTGACATCCTGTTTTAGGAGGAGATGACTTGTTGCAGACATCTTGAAGATCTTGTATCAACTTCATCTATACACACATAAGGTAAATGGAGATAGGACACTTCTCAGAGGACTCCCACCACCAGGTGACAGTTTGTAGTATGGACAAACTCAGAAAATTTGCTTACAACTTCAGATGACAGCAGAAAAAAAAATAAATAAAATAGTTGGGAATTCCAATTAGGTTGGTGAAAATAAAGAGCTAATGAACTGTCTCTCAAGTGCTTTTCCAGAATGGAATGCTTTAACTTCTGAGAGATGCTTTTTGTGTATTTTGGTGGTGGTGTGATGCTGAGACCACCGTGACATTGTCCAAAAGTCTGATTATCAAGTGTGCTTCTGCTGGAAGCTGGGTGCCTGCTTTGACAAGACCTTGTTCCATGGGGATCTGGGCATATAGCAAGAGAGACTGTGTACTTCCAAGTCAGAGCTCAAGAAGGGTCTGACTAAGATGAGCATTTATTCCCTTGCTCTGGGACTTATCTGGCATGCTCAAGATCCAGAGGATCGTCTGGACAGATCCATTAACCTTTTTATAGTCACTTTTCCCAGTCTGGAGAGCTGTGATGGAAAGATGAGTAATCATTTCCATCATACCTGCTGTGTGACACAAACAAAACCCCCAGTCTAAATGACTTCTGATATGCAAATAATTAAACCCCAACACTTTCCTGCCATGATTTTACCCAATAAAGCCTTGTCTTCATTAGGAACACACCGTCCCAGTCCTGCACTAGGCTGCTGGATGCTGCCTCCAGCATCGCACATCTATAACCAAAGAGCTGCAGACAAGTGAGCTGCCCTCTCTGCAGCAGGGCTGGAGGTCCCTTTGCCCAAGGATGGCCCTCCTTCCAGAACCCCACCCTGCTCTACTCCATCCATGGCCCAACTGCAGTTATTAATATACTTCTAATTGCAGGAATTATTGCTCTGTTACACTCTGTCTTCTCTCTTCCCCCATGCATTAACTGGTTGCTTGGAGCTCTGCAATCTTTCAAAGAAAATGCTTTGAAAAACAAGACTGAGAAGACTCACGTTAAATTGGGAAATGAGCACGCCTTGCTGGCTACCCCGGGAAACTAGGACAGGCTTCTCTCGACCAAATCTCCAGGTATCTCTGAGGCAGTAACAGTCGGCACAATTCTTAAAATACGCACAGGCTGATTAAAGGCTGGCTTACAGCACTCACTAGACTTGCAGCATTAGTGCAGACTTTTAAAATCGAACAGACATGATGATTTATGAAAGAAACCTTCTCCAAATGCAAGGCTGCTGCTTGCTAGACCCCCTTCCTTGCTCTCCCACCTCACAACACACCAAAAGCTCCCCTTGGGAAAGCCTGAGGTACCAAACTGGGCATAAGCAGAGGTACCCACACCTTGGATGTCAGTCCAAATTCAAACTAGCAGCTGTTTCAGTGTTAAAGTCAGGTTGTAATCCACACTTTTCCAGGGCTCCTGCTCACCAGCCGCCATCCTGCTTCCTCTCTTGCTGGGATATGCAGCACAGATGTCTGAGGAGAAAGTGGAGGGCTGAACCGGGACAGCTGGCCAACAATCTCCAAAATGTCGGAGGAGACAACTGCACAGCAGACTTTAAAGCAAGTATCCCTTCCCAACAGGACGCTTTCCCTGGGGGAAAGGTTTTCCCCTGTACACCACATCCCAGGCCCTCTCATTCATTTGCTTGCCTCACATTGAAAAAGCTTCGTTAGTGGAGAGGAGCCGAGTGCTGCCCGGCCCTGAGCTCTGCTCAGTGACCGATAAAAGCCGGACTGAGTAACCAGCAAGTACCTTCCTCTCCTTCCCCTCACAACAGGGGGAACAGGGGCTGCTTCCCTTCTGCTGCCTTCCCCACCTTCCTCTCAGCACCCCCATTGCCAAAATGAATTTAATATGGTGTTTTCATCCTCTTATTATGGATGAGGCAGAGCAAGACTAATAGTTTGGGTTTATTTCTGTTATGTCAGTTTAAATTAAGGCAAGGTTGCAAATCTGGCTTTGTCGCACCCATTACTTGGCTGAGACCACCACACCCCAGCAGTGCAAAGTGCTGTCTGGTTACAACCTCCAGCAGGCTTCAGCTGTGGCAGATGGTGCCCTGGCAGGGTATCACCCTGGCCATCACTGCTGGCTGCCATTTCTGTGCCAGGCTCAGGGCTGTGGCACTCCAATGCCCGTGGGAGCAGGGTGGGCTCCAGCTTCCCTCGACACCACCACCCTGCACCAACACTCACTCCACAACCTTGAGCATGCATTCCAGCCACCTTACTAATTTAAATATTTAGGCCACTTTGCCACAAATGTAGATGCTTTTGTTCCTCTGCTCTTTCACGTGGACTTCAATAAACAGGTTTTGGTCACCTGTCCCACAGGTGATAATACAGGGGACAGTTTAGCATCTTGAACAGAGCCATCAAGCAAATAGGTTGGCGTATGAATGTTAATGTACAAATATGCTGAACCTAAATGGACTCTCTTGTATGAGATTCAGAAATTACTACAGGAAATATAGTCAGAGGTCACCAGAGAAAGCTACTGGTAATTTTCAAATTTATACAGAATCATAGAATAGTTTGGGTTGAAAAGGACCTTTAATTATGTATTAATTACAATTAAAATGGACCATAGTCCAAGCCTCTGCACAGATACAACTCCTCAGTGAAGGAAACATTGGCTCTGAAGAATATCCTATAAAGCAAATTAAGCAAACACCTTTAAACCAAGCTCAGCAACCCTCCAAACCCAGGCAAGGTAGTTACAGCTCTCTTTAGCCTATCCTTCATGGATCTTCAAAGCAGTCTGTGGAATCAGTCATAACTTTCCCATTCGTCCTTTGCAACATTATGACAACTTCTGAATAACTGGGAAGCAGCACAGCAGCATCAACTAGAACATGCTCCACTGTCCAAATGCAAAATGCAGAATTTGGATTTAATTTGTATTTATATGGCTGTGTTTTCCAGATGAAATGTGTGGTCTCAGCAAAAAACAGACCCAGAGTCTCCACTGCCTTCATCCAAACTCAGCCATATGCTCTCACATGTCCCTCTGAAACAACCAGTGCCCCACCTGTGCCCCAAAATCCCTTAGAGCACTCTGCCCTTGCAGGGAGCCTGTAATGCTCTGTTGAGAGATGAGCAGTGCTCAAAAATTTTATTCTTGATAGAGGCTGTATTTAAAAAGTTTTTCTACTGTCCTCAGATAGTGTGGAGTTTCACATTTTGGATGTGTGACAAAGCAGGCATCGTGTGCAAGGAATTATAAATTCTGACTGCACAAAATTACCCTGAAGCTTGAACTTCAGGGCTGGATACGGACTGAACTTGACCCCTTGAATCAAATTGCTCAGATCTTCTCTGCTGCTAAAATAAAGGCAGAATTTTGTCCTGAAAGATTCCTGTTCCTCCTCAGTTTGCAGCAGAGTTTAACTAGAGACCTGTCAAGTTTCTAGTCTGCACCTCAAATAGCCTTGTCAAGTCATACAACCTGCAAGAAGCAGCCATGGTAGGGTTTTATTGTCAGGGAATGTAAACAAATAGCAGGCGGTGCTGTTCAGCTATCTCAGGTTGGTGCATACAATTTTAATTAAAGCATTTATGTAAATACAGATGCAAATGAGGTTCAGTATAGCATCTGGCAAATTACTATCAAAGAGCTGAGGCTACTGGCAAATTATCAGCATGAGCTCTCATGATGTGAAGGTACAAAATCCAGTCTTGGTCCAGACACTGTATATTTTATTTGGCTTAAATTGGCAGTAAAACACCATACTGATACATACAAAAGAAGTTAAATAGTCTTTCATTTGAAAAAAGAGCACTGAGGAGGTAAAACAACATCCTTAAAATTCGTCCTTTGGACAGCCTGTGTCTAGCAAGAAAAAACCCCTTTTTGTGCATTTCTGCAACACCTATCAAAGAAACACAAGGTGTCTCTGAAATGTTAATTAATCCATACTCTCCCCAAGGGATATCTATTTTAAAGATGGTTATATGGAGTCTGCATTCATCTCTCATTTGCCAAAGGCTCGCAGGGGGAAAAGCCACGGAGATCAAACCTGGACTTTGGCCCTGCTTCTCTGCATTCTCATCATAAGACTTCCCTCCACAAAAATCACAAGAACTCACTTACACCAAAGAGGTGTGAACCTCTTTGGCCTAGATATCACTGCCTCAAAGTAGTGTTAACTTCAAAACCTTGTTAAACTTGCAAAGGCTATTACAGGACAAGAAAAATAAAGGAAAACAAATCACACGAGAAAAAAAAACCATACACACAACATTTGAAAACTGAAAGAATCTTTAGATCATGCTGAAAGGATCTGATCTTTGGAAAATGAATAGGTATGACCAAGGTAATCTTCACAGAAGTATCAGCATGAACTTCTGCTGACTATTTCTTCCCTCCAGGTTCAATTCCATCTTTAGGGCCTTGCAAGGGGAGAGCAATTCTCCTTCTTTCAGAACTGCCCAGTAAGACCAATGCTTGGAAAGAGGCAATAGCTCCCAAGGTTTCAAAGCAGACTTAACTTGATCACCATCAATGATGCTTAAGTACATGCTTAACATTTTCCCTGCAATACCCTTGCATATTTCCCAGGATATGAAATTCCCACTGGCACTGACAGAAGTGAAATCACATTTCCAATTTATTTGGAACAGATGCATTAAGTTCCTTGGAAACAATTGTCATTATTGGTGATGAATAAAAGGAGGAAAAACACAGTACGGTTTAGAGCTGTACAGGTACATTCACAGTGCGACAAAATGTGACATACACATGTCATATCATTACTATGACAACAGTGTTTGGAAGATGTGTAACCAGCATTTTGTAAGCATATGGTCATATACTGGCCCCTTCCTGTGCTCAAAATGAAAAACAAAACAGAGGGACAGGAGCTAAAGGCATGAAGCCACAGACTGGCCAGTTTGCATTCCTTTGCCCTGATATCAGTTATAATGACTGCACAGTCATTCAAATGCTTTGCCTATTGACTTGTTTATTTGTCTTTAGCATCTTGCTTCCAAAAAAACCCAAAAAACTCCAAGAAACATATAGAAATAGCAAGTGTTAGTTTTGAACATCAGGGCACCAGTGTGAATTCCTACAGGAACTGTGATTTCGTGGCTGCAGGGAGAGTGTGGAAGAACAAGAAACAGTGATGTAATTAAAAAAATGATACTGAGGTCACACCTCCTATTATCTGTTGGAATAGGCTAAATGCAAGAGCTTTATGCTCTTTATGCTCTTGGAAATTGGACATCCCTGCCTTCCATGGCTATCAAGAGATACATATATGTGCATATATGTATATGAAACTTGCTGGAGAGCAGTTAACACTTCAAGCTCTGCTTCTCCATAGCATGTCTGCACTTTAACTGGAGTACCTGCTCTAGAAAAATAATTTTCTGGGTCCCCTTTGCAGGAAGAAACTTTGCCACTGGAGGGGGGGAGGGGTCAAGACTGTTACAAAGGATGAGACACCTCCCATACTTTGGGAGAAAACCAAGCCAAAATCACAGCCTTACCATGTACTGGTTTCAGGTCAGAACCCACATTCCTAAAGGAGGCCACGTTGGCCATCTTGACGATTTCTTCTTGATAATCACATCTCAGTAGACTTTTATCTTATCTGATGATTTAAGCAGGCTATTTCAATAGATTGAATGATTGCACTAGTTTTGCCAAAAGCAGTAAGTTACTTGCAACATACAAGCAGAGAAATAAAAGACTTGCAGGTCTGATATGGCCTCAGCTGGCACATCCTCAGTAATTCCTTTGGAAATCAGTGGTCCTATCCTGTACTGACAAGCTGAGCCACTCAGGTAGCAACTCATTACCCAGGGACATGGGTGGACCAGAGGAAAAGGAGAGGGCAAGAGGGTATGGTTCCAGCCAGGGTATGGGAGAGGTTTTAATTCCCTGACCTTGTGTAAACCGTTTTTATTCCTCAGAGCTTCTTCACTTAATTCTTGTAACAAAACTTTCCTGTATCACAAATACTGATATGGAAAATAACCAAGAGGATACAAGGTGCTTGTATTTTAAGAAATACGAGATCAAATAAGCACCAATAAACCACTCTCCCCTCTGCTTCTCCAGTGAGGCTGGGGATAACCTTGAAGTGTTCTTCTTGAGCAAAGAAATGTGTAACTCTAAAATGCTGGGGAGGAAGAGAAGAGCAGTATTTCATCAAAGAACCTGTACTAGCAGTGTAACAACATAATCTCTTGAAGGGAGCCAAGGATTAAAAGCTGGTGTGGAAAGACAGAGTAGGTAGTAAAAATACAACAGTATCCATCTTTCAAGACTCAAGGAGTGAAGCTGTGCTAGATAGAGGGAAGGAAGCTGCTCTGCCCAAGAGGTAAAGTTGTGCCTTGTTTCCTCTGTCTGAAAATTTTTCCACCTTTTATTTTTGGATCTCGCAACATTATCCAGCACTAGATGGCACATAGCTAGAATAACAGCCACCATACCCTGCTCAGAGCACAGCAGGAACACTGGAACCGCCCGGCAAAGAAAGAGGGCAAGAGAGAACATGGAACATTAAAATGCATCTCTCACCTCTGTTTTACTCAGGAGGATCAGAAAAAACACCTTTAAAAATTTACAGCAACTAATTTCCCAGAAGTACTCCAGCAGCAGAGGAACACCCGTGTAACCTCACAAAACGCTGCTCAATGGACAGGGCTACTGCGGCAGAGCCGGGCCCACAGGAGCCCAGCACGAGTCACTCCCAGGCTGCAGGAAGGGTGGCTTCCCCAGCACAGGCACGCTGTGCCTCGGGGCTGTGCCAACAGCGCCGCGTCACTCAGGAATCGCACCTCTCCACGCGTTTGGCCGGGACAGTGCTGCTGGCAGGAGTCGGTAGTGTAGGCACGGCTTAACCCCGAGCTATTTTCAGCAGAAGGCAGGATGCGAGCTAACTCCTCAGCATACAGTGCAGCCTGTGTCGTAATACAAAATCCAGCCTTTGTGCTTTGCCACACAGATCTGCTCAGTCCACTGGAGGCGGGGACCATCGGATGCTGTCAAGTAAGAGCCAAGATGCTGATGCCATGAAATAAATGGTTTTATAAACCCCCCAACAGCACAGTTTTCATTGATACATAAACTCTGGATGAGTGCTGTTTTGGGCCCCGTCACATCAGGCTAGGGCAGAAGGACCCCCCTATACAAGCAGGGCAGTCAAAAGGACAATCTGCAGTCCTTAAGCCAAGGCAAGCACAATGCATAAACGGCATCAGAGGAAAAAATGAGGAACTAACACATCTCAAAGGAGATTAAACTCTTCTGAAAAAGCCAGGTTTAGCAGGTGTTCCAAGATAACCTCATCCCAGACTCAGCCAGGAGCCATTTCATTTGTCTGTCTGACCCGTGCCCCCATTTCTGCCTATGAACTGATTTTGCCCTTTCTTCTCTTAACTTTAGATAATTTGGATAACATTTTCCTGGGTCAGAATTTACTATAACCCAAAGAGGCTGCTGGCTGGAGTACCCACCAATCTAAACACACATGAAAACTTCAACTAACATTTCCAACCCTGTGTATCACCCCTAGGGAAACAGGCAAACACAGATATAGCTAATCAACAGCTGGTTTCTACCAAAAATGCTAGAGACCCACAAGTCCCAATGAACTCCCAGTGCTCCACAGATCACTCAGACACCAAGAAAAAGGCTAGACTTTAGAAACCACTTTTCATAAATATGAACAATCATTTTTATCTTGACATGACTACACTTCCAGAAAAGGAAAATTAATAATGAGTTGTAGCATCCTCTAAAGCACAGTCCATTTCTCAGTCCAAAAGTGTTGAAATCAGGAACTTGCCCAAGACTGCAAACACGTGCTTTCCCCTTGGAAATGTAGCTCACATCTGAGCAGCAGGCAGAAGATACATCTGGAATTTCTCTGCTGCCAGCCACCGTTTTAGTTCATGTTATGATACCAAGAACTGAAAGTTGTTGTTTCTACAGAGAACACCTCCTTCTTCCAGTTATTTCATAGGATACAGTAAGTTTCTACTTACTGGAAGTGTTAATTATCACAGTTTTCTCACATAATTGATACTTGATAATTGATGCCTTTGGCAATGATAAGACACGGCCCCCAACATTTTGAATTACACTGATATTCCCTCCGCATAGGAAGAGAGATTTTACATCATCTCTTACCTGTGATTCAGCCTCAAACTCAGAGCTGGAGGAATGGTGTCTGTTTTGGATGGCAGACTCCTCCTAACTACCAAGGAAAGGGTGAGGAAAGGGCTCCCAAATCTTGGTGGGCTTGCTGAGAGGCATATCTTCCTTGAGGAAGGGAGCAGCTCTACAAAAGGAGAAGTAATGGCATCCACTGGTAACTAAAAACCACCAACGATCTGCTCTGCAGCCTCCACTGCAGCTGTCTCTAGAAGAGCTGCACCAGCCAACACACAGGGACTCAACTCTTGCACCTACCCATTTGCCAGCTTTTGGAGGAACTGCCTCAGTAAAGAGCCACAAAAGTAGCTTAAGATCTGGTTGTTATTCTTGTAGCAGCAGAATCCCAGAAGTCTTCCCCAGAGACATGCAAAAGCAGGTGGCAATCAGTATGCTGCTGGAATACTGCTGGAGATCAGCTTGACAAGGGAGTCCCATCAGTGCCTACTGAAATCATACAGGGCACAGCATGACCACTAACTTGTGTCTACCACATTCACCTTGCCATAGCAGCGTGACATAAACATTAACTTAAACACTGTTTCAGTGAAGAGCTTTGAATTTCTACCCTGCATCTGCCCTAACTTTGTTCAAGCAATTAAAAGGAATAGCTCCAGGAGAGAAAACAAGCATCCCTTGCAATTTGATATAATGTGGGATAAAATATTCACTCTATAAGAAATAACAATAGAGTTGTACCAGAGAATGTTTCTGATATGGATTTATTTTGCCACCCGGCTCCACTTCAGCACTACTTGCAAGCCCAGAAGCTCAAATACTATTAAAGGCTGGTCATTCCTGACACACCCTGCATCTTCCAAAGACAGAGGACCTTTTACTCTGAAGGCCAGCTGCAAATGGAAAATATGTTAAACATTGTGCAGACCAGTCCTCATTCCTGGAGTCATATGGAGGAGGGCTTCGGTGGATCAAGGCCGTGTTTGTCCCTACTGGGTCCCTCGTGGACGGCTCAGGCGGCGCTCTGCCAGCACCTACGTGTGCACACAGTCTCACCTTGGCAGGTGGTCGCCAACAGCCGCTCACACCCACAGTCTGTGCATGAGACTGAGAGGCGAGAGGGGCTCTCTGCAAGCCATTCCAAGGTGCTTAATGGCAACACCCCGAAGGGAACAGAGGCAAGAAAGAACAACAACTAAAAGCCCGTGCCAGTTTTATCCCAAAAACTCCCAAAGGCGGGCAGAGCATCCAAAACCAATAGTCTGAGGGCTAGGGGGCAGAGGCAAGGTTGAATGACATAACAGAGGCCAATGGGAAAAGGGACTGGGGGGGGAAGAGGACCAGTGACCAGCAGAATCTAGACAAAGGGAGAAGTTTCTAGCACCGTGTTGTAAGGAGAGACAAATTTTAAGGCAGCTTGGGGAGTGTAAAGTGGACTTAGCCACCGCAACAGAGTCATACCTGTTCTCTTTAAAGTGTATCTCCCCACTTTACAAAAAAATGCCTCCCACGTGTATTTACACCAGTGTCTGCTCTGCAGATGGCTGTGGGAAAGAAACAGAGATTTTAATCTGCCTGGTGCACCACCAGCTGAGCTGCAGTTGGGATTCAGTGGACAGTCTTTATTGATGGTAGACTTAAGCATGAGACGAACACAGTTTTACCTCCAAAATCTGAATGGAGGGGTAAAATAGCTTCCCTGCTGTTTCTTGGCACCAGAGAGAACTAAAACAAACTGGCTTCTTCCCAGAGAAAGCACTACTCAATGCTCCTCTCTGCGATCATGTAGGAGCTCTGGAATGGGACAGGAATGACTCGGAGCATTCAGGTGAGGCTTAGCAAGCGTACACCTATTTGACACTAACCAGACTTCAATCAAAAGTAGCACAACAGTTTGGGCACAACATTTCCATCCTCTGCTGGCTTTCTATTGCTCAGCTCCAGGCAAATTGTTCAACTTCTGTGCCTCAGTTTCCCCACCTCTTAATAAAATCTCCCCTGGAGGTATCAATTACACCATGGTGTTTGTGCAGGAGGATGCAAGGAAAGCACTACAGGAACTAGAGATCATCAATAAAGCATCCAAGACTCTGCCACCGATGCTTCAGCAAACCACCAGCCCACTCGACCCCTAGAGCCAGATGTGCAGCACTAGCTCAGAAAGCCAAAAAACAGAAAGAAGCTGCCAGCTTCTTCATATTCATGATCTCTTTAATAAAGCTCAACAAAACTTGGAGGCATGTTCTCTGCTGTTGCTCTTGCCCTTTCGCACAGCGAGCAAGTCATAAATATTTCAGGGAAAGAGTCCAGAAAATTTGCAAGATTGGTCCTAGCCTCTTACAGCATTAATGAGCAGGCCATTAATAGTTAATGAAGCAGCTGCTGGTGATCTCAGAGGTAAAGGCAAGACGAGAACAGTAGTGTTTGCCCATTCACTACAATGTGATAATGTGAAGGAATGGCTTGATCCTTCTATCAAATTCTCCCCGTCATAGCAAGACCCAGAAGCTGGATCACAGGACTTCCAGCAGAACCACATGCAACCCCCTGCCCCACTGCTGTCACCCAGCAGGGATGCAGAAGTGGTCTGAACTGACCATCCTGATGCTCTGGGCACATCTGTGGGACTGAAAAGGCCTCAGTGCTGTGTCTTAAACCTAAGAGTAATGTTCCAAACACTTAATCAGGTAGGACCACGCCATGCCTATGTGCAGGTGCGTGTGTGCACCCCACAGCAATACAAATGTAAAAATGCCAATAAAAAGAGTGGGGGTTGAGGCCTCTTAAAGGTCTCAACTGTTTGTTCAAAGCTGCGCTTTGAAAGCCAAATTCACAATACAACTGGGAAGCCACCTTCAAAGAACAGTTTCTGTGATTTCAGCCTCAGATGCAGTGAGGACTTTGGTGAAAAGGTATCTTTGCTGTACTTACACTTTCATATGTCTGAACTGACATCCCTTGGCTGTATGTTTGCAGACAGGAAAGCATGTCACCTTATGGCATTATCCCTGCCAGTATCACTGATTTTTAAAAGATCTGTGAGGTTTGTTTTTGTCTTCCTCCACATTCATGTGTATGTGGGTCTATCAATTCCAGCACAGTAACTTCCTACTGGTTTAATGGAAACAGGGTGTGGAGAGACCCCTACCACTCATGCTCTGGAGAGTGGTTAGTCTGACCCAGTGCACGCAGGAATTCAACACCACAAATCAAACACACTAAAAGCAGTTTGCGTCGGTCCTGCTGGCCCCAGGAATAATCAGTCTCCTCGATTTCAGCTCACATCACATCTGGCTTGTCACAGATTAAGCCTTTTCTGTGGTTTTCTAATAGGGGTCTGCACAAAAAGCAGGGATTGGTAGCAGAGAGGCTCCCTGAAGACCCCCAGGTGGATAAGGACAGTACAGACCCACCTTCCTCAAGAGCAAACTGAGCAGGGTTTGGATTCAATCTGAGTATCTCCCTTTTATGTAAGTGTCCTTAGCACAGAGTGCAAAACTTCTCTGTTCCAGGACTGGCAGTCAAGAGCCTTGCATTCAAAGGGAAGAGAATAAGGAAAAGAAAAGCTTAATCTCAAAGTTACAGTCTTAATTCCACCCTCCAAACCAGAGATGTTTTAGTAGTGCAGGAGTCAAAGGCAACCGCAGCACCGGGCCCTTTGTTAAATAATTAACTACAATTTGCCTAATCTATCTGCAGGTTCTCACTGAAGAGACAAAAAATTTCCCCATCAACACCCCACTCTCACCTACGAAATGAGCTTCCTACATCCCCTCCTGGGATAATCCTCTAGTTTTTAACAAAACTGGTCCTTGACTTATCTCACCTTCAAACATGATTCTGCCTGCTGCTTTCAATGCAGGTCAAAGGCGACCTTAGTAGATCCTTACTGCGCTAAGACATAAACCAAATTTATTAAGTTAAATTTCAAGTTATTACTTTATACTGTAATTTTATTAAAAATTATCATTTGCCAAACACGCTCTGGAAAAAAAATTACTACTCAGACTCAACAATAAGGTACATAATTAGCAATGAATGCATAGTGTCTCTTTTTAAAATCCACAGCATGTAACACTCCTTCATGCTTTGAGTGGGGAGTGTCTTAAAGTCCGTATAAACATTGATTTCAAGACTTTAATACCTTAAACTATTTAAATCACATTAAGGCTGAAACTTCATATAGTTTGAAACTTCAAACCCTGCCAAATCCAGATGTCTGTTGGGCTGTTCCTCACTCTCACACCATCTAGTCTACATAATTTAAGAACAGATATTTTAAAACAGCAGACAAGTAAAAAAAAAAAAGTCTTTAATAACCTAAAAAACCTACCCAACCTCAAATGTTTCTTAATCAACTTCCTATTAACTGCCTGTTTCATTTAAAAAAGAAGAAAAAAAAAAGTTGGTATTTTACCTTCTCCTACAGCTACACTACAAAACTTTCAGTGCTAAGTGTGCGTAAAATTTTCTTTCCAACCCTTTGATAACTTAATTTTTTACTGATTTTACAACACAGCAAAGGAACATGGGCCACCCATGCACTAGCCAAAAATTAATCAAGCTGCAACTCCAAACAAGCCAAGTGGCCACAGCAGAAGTTGAAGAGTGTTCCAAACTGAGTATCTGTAGGCTGCAAAGACCATTAATAAAGGGTTGCAAATCACAGTCCTTTTCCGCTGCTGTGCTGACCAGCAATCATGAATCTGAGCAGAAGAAGGGTATGTCAGCCAATCTGTGCCAGCAGCTCAGCATGGGAACCCTTCTAGAAGATGCTACAGCAGGGCCTAGATACACAAACTGAACAGTGACCTCACAACACACAGTAGCACCCTCCACCCTGGGACTCAGTAAAAGGGTCAGGATAAGACAAAAGGAACAAATAAAACCCCTATCTACATAGGGATGAACAGATTAAAAAAATAAAATAACTAAAGCATGTTAGATGAAAACATGAACCAGTGTAAGTCGTACTGCTTGTGCCAGTGAGAGGCAAATAGGAAATAGGAAAGGATGCCTTGAGTGCAAGGCAGATAACTAAAAAATAGGATCAAATTCCAACCTTGGCTGCAGAAATCAATAGAGAGGAAACTCAGGTATGAATTTACCTTTCCTGTGCAAATACACCATTCAAAATGCATCAAACTACATCTCACATCACTCCACACAACGTATCTAAAAGCTAAAAGCGTGGCAGAGCCCAGGTGGTAATTCCCACCCCTCTTGCTGTCTGCTACCATCTGTAAGTAAAGCAGCCTGCAAACAGCCACAAATGCTTTGCCATACAGTACTGCATACCATTGACATCACCACCAATTTTGGGATGCAGCTTGTGTTAAATACCCAATATCTCCTTGCAAAGTACCTCGAACACTTTTCCAGCAGTGCTTCCCATTCAATAGCACATTTCAAAGCAGATCCCTCACTCCATCAAGCACCACAACAGTGCTTTCCCTGCAGATGGCAAGGTGCTTTCCCTTGTCCTGCAAGCACCCTGCCACAGCAAGCTCCCTGCTGGGATCTGGATGGAGCCCTCCAAAAAAATATCAGGGTGGGAATAGACTGTTAGGGGAAGAGCTGAAGCAAGAGGGTACTACAAAGAAATTAAAAATGCAAACCATGTACTCAACAATGATCTTCCTCCTAAACTGGGCACAGGGTGCAGACAGGGATTTGTGGACATTTTTTAAAATTATTTTTTATTTAGAAGAACCCCATATTTAAGTCCCCCTGAATATTTGTGGGAGAGTTGCAGAGGGCTCAGCATGGAATTGAAGCCAGGTGTCAAAGGGTGTCTGGTGCCTGCTCACACCTTGCACCCTAGGGCTGTGGACCCTGAGGTTGGAAGCACTCACCCTTGAGCACTTTGTGGTGAGAACAAGACCATTCACCACTCACCAAGAAGAAAGAATAGAGTAAGCAAAAAGGAGTTCAGATTTCAGGAGATTAACTTTAAATCCACCAACTCAGTGCTCTGATTTGCTGCTGCAAAGGGATGGGGCTGGAGCTAAGATCATTCCTATGCAGAAGTTCTTTTAAGCATAAAAAATACATTGTGACACTCCTCTCCTGACTTGGACACGTACTAAGTGTTTGCACGCTCTCCTGGACCATCACACAGAGGGTAAACACATAAAAATAAGTTCAGTAACAGGACAACAGGACAAGCAAACAGAATCTAAGGCACTCAAGCATATTTAGGGTTGAAAGCAAAATCCTTCAGAGAGCTAAGATTTTTTTCCTTTATCTGATTAAGCATGGATCTTGAAGCTTGTGTTTGCCTTGAGCAGTATTTCCCAAACCACCTCACCCCCCTGACATCACCAAGGCACACAGACAATAAGCCAACAGATACACAGAAAACGGGCATCCTGTGAAAACTATTCTGGCAACAGTAAAATTGTGAGGATGCTCTAACTCTAAAGACATGCCTATTTAAAAGTAGTTAAGAAAATAGTTCCCTCCAAACACATCATTCTTTCTTGTCACTCCAATTGTTTTAAAACACACATGGAGCTGACTCCTCTCTTGTGCTCAAGAATCCCAGTCAGGTAGAGGGAAGTAAAGGCTTCTTTAGGCAGCACTTTACTCTGAATTTACTCATCACCATTTGTAGCTGGGAACTTCCTACCTGCTGAAGCTGGGCAAAATCCTGCAGGTTCTCAGTGGCCAGCAGCCCCTGCCCTCAGCAGCCCGGCATGGGCGCGCTGGGGACTGACGCATTTGCCCACTCTTCCATGTGGCAACCCCTGGCACTTTCCCTGGTTTGAAAACCCCACGTGAAGCTTTTTCAGCAGCATCAGCCAGCTTTTTCAGCTGGCTTCTCAAAGAAAACTAAACCTAGCCCTCACAGTGGTCACAGAGTGGAGCTGGTACCTTCCTAGCAAGATGCATGTACCCAAGCACAGGTTGGGAGGACCTGTGCCTTAGGTTAAAGCCCAGGTAAAAGGGCTACTGTCTCAAAAAAAAAAAGGATGCAAAGTCCTGAGATGTGAGGAACGGATCCCAAAAATCTGCAACCGCAAGGTCATGACTCCTGGTACTGAATATCACTTGATGGTAATGAAAAGCAGCATCATAATGGTGACAGGCTGCAAGAGGTGACATGGGGATGCTAGATAGTAAATACATGAGCGATAAAGGACTCTGTAACTACCTTTGGCTGAGCAAAAGGAGGGCACTGGTGTGCTGGTCCCATGGGTGGGAGCAGTGACAGACGTGGACTTCCAGCCAGGCAGCCAAGGGCTCTCCCCAGGAGGGAGCTGAGCACTCAAACAACTTCCTCGCCTGTTAATCACATGGAAATAAACAACACTCTTCACAGAAGACCAGGAAAGGGGATCTCTTTGGAAAAATGCAGAAAAAAACAGCTTCAGGGGAAGCCGTGATTCTTTGAGATAACCCCATCTTCCACAATTTTCAAAAAACTGTACCAAAGTCCAAAAGACAACAAGCACCGAAGACTTTAACAGCAGCGTGCTCCCAGCAAAACATTTAAATAAATCAGTTTCTGGAGAGACAAAAGAAAAGGAAAAACTCCCTGTGATGCCTGACAGCTTGTGCTCAAGAGGATGCTGAACAAAAAACCCCACAACAAGACATATTTTCTTCTGAGGTGGGCAGTAGGAAGAGGGGGGGGGGGGAAGGCATATCCCCAGAAACACTTGAGGCCAGAACCATCAGGACTTTCCTTCATTTTGTGTGAAAGTGAATCAGCAGTGCTGTGCCAGCCCGGCAGCAAAGCCTGGAGATACTGCCGCTGTCTGCTTCGTACTGGCTTTCACTGGAATGAGAGGAGGCAAAAACCTCCCTGCACCACTTTCCAGGCCACCATCCCGGCACACTTTGAAACCCTACTAAACTTAACTGCTTCCAACTGGTATCCTATTGGATATTCGTCTTGCTAATAAGATTTAAGAAAAAGAACAAGTATTTTCCCACTTCTGCTATCAAAGTGAAGTGCAACATTAAATAACTGAAACTAATAAGCATGAAATTAGGTTAAGAAATGTAAAAAACAGATGTCCAAAACTTGGAGTGAGAAAAGGGAACACACACATCAGAGGCAAGGGAAGGGGCACAGAGTTCTTGAGACATACTGGTATTTTATTAAATCCCTCTGAGGGTGCCTTCAGCAGCAGCTCAGAACCTGCTTTTTTTGGGTGGTATTTAAAAAAAAAACCCAAACCACAAATAACAAGATTCTGCTTAAAAGAAAGGAACCACATTCTTCCCTATACAGTCTTGCTCACAGGACTTCTTCCTCCACTCATCAAACTGGACAAGAGGTTAAGTAACACTGAATCTGAGGCTTCCTTAGTTAAAGTCACTGACTCAAAAGAAGCAAGAAAATCTCTTTCCATTTGTTTGTTGGTTGGGGTTTCTTTGTTTATTTTAAGCTCCAGTGAGTGAAGCATCAAGTTTTAACACTTATTAGAAAATTGTGGGAACAACATACAATCAACTACAAGAGAAGCCAAAATAAACAGGTAATTTGAGGTTGCAAGTTTTAAAAAAATATTTAATATTTAAGAGGGGGAATAAGGTTAGGACAGGAAGAATGGGGGGAAGAAAGGGAAGGAAACCCCAAGATTTCGCGCCTCTTATAGGACATGAAAAGCAGTGCAAAACATTCCCATCCCACCCCATCCACTGCTCACATGAAATTAATTGTCCCCTCCACCAGTGCCAACTGGGACCACACTGTAAATCACACCATCAAAATGGTACAGGTTAAAAGCTAACACTAAAGATTTGTATCTTTACATGTCACTTATGAAAGGAGGGAGAGAAGCAGATGGCTGTTTCTGTGCAAAGCCACAGCTAAGGGTTTGCTAAGTGAAGTAACACAAGGCAAGTAACTTTGCTTTTCATCTTGCAACATTTTTCCAGGGAAGAAGATGAATTTCAGGCTGTGGATGAATTTACCAAGTGAACTGAATTACACTGTGGGCAGGTAATACCGGTCTTCAGGAAACTCCGTGACTTGCACAGAGCCATTGCATTTCCCGGGATGCGCCCATTCCTGTGATCCCAAGCCTACAGTGCCTGTACCTGCAGGAGGGTCTGCTCCTAACTGCGGCTTAACTCCAGCAGTAACAAGGCTTTCCCAGAGGGGAGAGTTGATGTGCAGACATCAAGAGCTGAACACGCACGTGACAGCAGGAATGTCTGCACGGGCACATCTCATTCCAGGTCTGTACCACTAACCTTGTCAAGCGTTGTACCTGCCCAGGGCAGGACACGTCACTGAAGCAGCTGTGCTGGCAAAACCCATCAGCAAAAGGGCTGTTACACCAGCAAAGGGACATTTTTGCCAATGTCACGTACTGAGACAGGGTTGGGACGATAAACATCAACACATTCACCCAAGGATAAAGTTTTTGGTGTGCTCATGGGATGCTGACCAGACCAAAGTGCCTGTGTGCTCCAAGGCCCTGGGTACCTTTCCTTATGAGATATTAAACATACACATTCTCACTTTTTATGAAAGCCTGTAGAGATGGGACAAGGAATAACGGTCTTAAACTGAAAGAGTGTAGGTTTAAATTGGAAATAAGGAAAAAGTTTGAAGGTCCCTTTCCACCCTCAGACTGGGCAGTCCCAAATGAAGGCAGCACGAGACAGAGACCTACATGATTTCAGAGCTTTTGAACCAAGCAGATGGAAACTGAATCCAAGGGTGAGCTTGGACCACGGTACTGTTTAACCTGGAGTCTGTGTGGGTGGGAGGTGTAGAGATCTGCAAATTCCTCCCAGTAAGTCTGTAAAAGTTAATTTGAGAGGCAGACAAGTGGTGAGCAGGCTCCACTTTGCTAGACCGGGTCCCTGCTGGACAACAATGTGGAGAAGTTATAAACTGCAGATGTTGTTGGGGAGGCTTGTTCTCAGAGCAAAGCTGAATTCCCTGCCTGTGCCCTGTTTTCAGCACCCAGCATGTGCCCATGCCCCCCGCCAATTTGCAAAAGGTTGTCAAAACTTGCTGCAAGCTCACTCCTCCACTCCTGATGTGCAATTTCTAACCATGCAGGTGTTCCAGACCACCTTCTTTCCCATTTGCTTCCCAACCCTTCCTCCTCAGTCACCCCTCCAGATGGCAAACGCTCCCCTGTCAAGCACTGACATGAGCCTTCCCACCGCCAGCCCCATCGGGGCATTGCCCAATGCAGGCCAGGCACGTGCAGTCTCATCCATGAATTCAAGGAGATGTTGCACCATAATCCACCTCCTCAGCTATCAGAACCTCCCAGGATGACTTTTCTGAAGTCCCCTCCTGGTTGCCAACACCTAAACCTTCTCTCCTTGCCTGTGTCGTTCTCTCTCTGCTCACAAACAAAACCCAGTGATCTGAGCCTTCTGCAGTGCTAAATACACAAAATCATTTTACACCTCTCCCTGAGTTTCACCAGCAGACTCACAATACTGGTCATTCTATATAAATTCCGCTTACGGAAAATTCAGTTTTCACTTCAGAAACTGGTTTGAGGTCTCATGGTTCTGAAAAAAGCTTGCCAAATGCATTGTCTTATTTTCAAACTCAACATTTTTGCAACAACCCCAAGTGCTAATTTTTAAAAACAAAACAACCAATGAAACAACCCTTCTGCCTTGCAAAGGCACGGCAGTTTTGGGGAGAGGGCTGGCTTGGTGATTTCTGAACTGTCTCTGGAAGGCAAGGCTGGAATTGAATGCTCTTCCCTTCATCTTCCAAGTGCCCAACTTACTTTATTTCCATTTTGCTACATCTTCACAAATTAAACTCTCAAATACTACCCTGTATGAAAAGTATTTGAAACATTCTGGAAACCAACAGCTCTTTCAGCTGCTCAGAAAGAAACCCAACTTACTGTTACCCTGGGACTGAAATGTACCATTACATCCCGTAAACTTCAGATCTATTTTTGAAAGCTTGATAAAATAAACTAACCACGAATATTAGTTCCAGATGATGGGACACATGTAAACACACCTTGACAGAGGAGCAGCAATTATTTTAATGGCTTTAAGTTAAAGCCTTCATAGATTACTTTAATGCCAATTTTTGTTTATTAACTTACTTTCAGTATGAACAGATACCATCATGCAGATGTGCAGTAACTTTTAGGGAAAGAACACACTTGCTGAATTACCCTCACACCTGAAAGAAAGTCGAACTACAATTACACTCCACACAAAATGTAAATGCAGCTTTACCTGACAGCCATGCTGAAATCTCAGGAAATTCAGTTTTGACACTGCATGTTTCTGAACAAATTCTAATTAAAACACTCTTTTGATTTATTTTCAGTGGATGTTTCCATTCCTTAAGTGGACACAAAGAAAAATAATTTAGATATGTATCAAAACATCCCTGCCAGAAGAAACTCCAAATAGTATTTCTGAAGATCATCCAATTAGGGCAAAGCAAAAAGGAATAAAACCTGAAGATGTTGCACATGCAAATACAGTGATGTCATGCCTGGCATTAAACTCTTTGTCTTTTACGAGGATGAGCAAAACCTGCTGTGTTCTCATTCCAGCCTGGAGCAGTTTGAAACTGGTCTGAAAATGTAAAAAGAAGCTAGTAACTTTACTAAATTTAATGCTGGCTTTTTTTCACTTTTAATAAAAACACAAAAAAACTTCCCCCCCACAAGAAGAATGAACCCAAATATGACACTACAAACTTGGGCTGTTTCATATAATGGATTATTCACTTTACAGACATTGTCTAGAAATTGCTGATTTTAACTAGAGTAAAAAGGAAAAAAACAAGTGGTACTTTGAGAGAAAGCGACTGGAAAGAGTGTGCTACTTTCAAACACTGACAGCAGGAAATGTCCTGTGTGACGAAACTCTGACAGGCAAACTCCTGGGGTGGACAGGCAGGAAAAATGTCATTTTACAAAGGTGAGTAATCACAAGGTCTTTGGGCTGATAACTGAGATATACAAACTGATCCATGCTTTCTGGCACTGAGTTTATCATGGATACAAGAACAGAGGATAAACATGGGAGAGCTCTTAGCCATTACTTTCTGCAGAAGCCTGAGGGGATAAACACACATATGGGGGCAAAGTAAAATAATGACCAGCCAATTCTTAGCATTTATATTCTTCCCAATTGCTGGCCAATACCTTGCTTTCCCTGATCGGAAGATCAATTTGCAATTCTGTTTCAAAGAGCTGCTGAGTTCATACAACACACTGAAGCCACATCTACATTAGAAAGGCTTCACCGGGACAGAAATACATTATCCTGGCAAAGCACTTCGGTCACAGATACCTCTTAAACAATAATATTACTCATCTGCTGGTCTAATAAAACCACGGCAGCACACACCGCTCTTAATTCGCATGCCATTTCCCAGTAAGGCTGCATGCACGAGGTTTCTGCTAGACACATCAGACCTCCTCTAGTCACACCGGTGCCTGCACGACCACCCCAGCCCCGGCCAGGAGGGACAAACCCCGCACAAAGTTTAATCTGTAGTTAGAAAACAAAAAAAAAGGCACCTCATTGACAGCCTTGCGCTGTGACCCTGCTATTGCTGCAGAAAATGCCCTGTGCTGCCAGAGGTGCAGCTTCTCTCTGCCACTCTCATCCGCTGCTCCCCGCGCTGCTGCTGCGGGACCCGGCGGGCAGGAGCTGCATATGCCCAGGAATCCTGATCACTTTCACACCCAGCCAAGAGCCCTCCTCTTCCCTCCTATTCCTACTTCTTTGGATGTTTTCTCCCCTTTTGCTCTCCACCTTACAATCCAAAACTTTTGCTGGATTCCCCTGCACGGCAGGACACTCACAAGTTCACAGGGTTTCCAAGGAGCACCTGCCCCAAGACAGGATGGAGAGCCGCCATCGGAGAGGTGCTTGGGCAGCCAAGAGGGGAGGAAATCAGAGCCATGCCCCGCCCCCCCGGCCGTCTCCCTCAGGAGGGATTCCCAGGCTCTGAGCGAACAAAAGTGCTCAGGGAAGAGCTTGGCATACGGATACCCCAAAGTCAGACAGGTACATCCCTGTATCATTTCCAAGTTCTATTCCTGGGGGGAAGGGGGGGGGGTTGGGAGGGAAGAATAAATCAGTGTCCTTCCCTGTCGCCTTCATCCCAGAGGGAGAGAGAGAAGGAGGAAAAAAAAAGGAGACGGTTCTGTGATGTCTTTGGAAACCGGCTAAAAAAACGGGAAAGTCACCCCTCATTAAAAAAAAAAAAAAAAAAAAAAAAAAAAAAAAAAAAAAAAAAGAAGTGGATGCAACGTGCCAAAGCCCGAATTTCCCCAAATCTCCCCATTTCAGGGAAAATAAAGTGCCACGGGAAGGCAGAGCCTTTCACCGAGGGTGGTGGAGGAGGGATGGAGCGGGGCGCCCCGCTCTTCCCCGCCGCGGTCCCGGCTCGGTGCCGCCGCTCCGCCTCGCCGCTCCCCGCAGTTACCGGCAGCGAGCCCCGCGCCACGACCACGGTGTCACGAGTGGGAAGGGGGCTGCCAAAGAGGGGAGGGAGGGCAGGAGGGGAAAAAAAAAATAATCAAAAATTAAACCAGAAGAATCCGCTGCCAAGTGCGGCCGCGGGCGCGGAGCCACGCGCGGCGACGGCGCCGGGCCCCTCCCGCGCCCCGGGGCGGCTCTGCCCCCCCGGCCCGGGAGCCCGCGGCTCCTCGTCAGGGACCGCGCTGACAAAATCCCCTGCTCGCCTCTACGTAACGCCCTGTCGAAAGCGGACGCCATATTTTGTGTTGCTGATGTCGACATAGACAAACGTAGACATGTTCCCCCCCCTCCTCCTGCTTTTCCCCCTTCACCCAAACTTGCGATCGGGAGGCGGCGGGGAGCGGGAGAAGGGCGGGGGGAGGAAGGCTGCATGGCCAAAGATGAAAAATACAAATAAAATAATGAAAAGCCCACCGCGAACAACCCTCCCGGCTCCCACCCCCGGCGGTATCCCTCGCCCTCCCCCCCACCTCCCGGCTCCCTCCGAAGTCCAGGGAACCGGACAGTTTCTTGCAGGAGGAAAAGTTGGGTGCGAGCGGTCGGGGCGGGAGCGCCGGCGAGCGTCCGTGCGCAGGGAGGGGGCGGCTGGGGAGCGCCGCGCACCGGGGGAGGGGGCCCCGCCTGGGAAGTTTCCTACCTGCGCCCAGGGCGGCGGCACCGACTGTCCCGGGCGGAGCGGCACCGGGGCTCCGCTCCGCGCCGCTCCGCTCCGCGCGCCGCCCGCGGCCGCGGGACCCCGCGCCCCCCGCCCCCGCCGCGCCGGCCCGCGGGGAACACGCGCGCCCCGCCACGCGCGCACGCACGGGCCCGGCCCCGCCGCGGAAAAAAAAAAGGGGAGAAAAAAAAAAAAAAAAAGGAAAAAAAAAAAAAAAAAAGGAAAAAAAAAAAAGAGCCCTCGATCGGCGGGGATCTACGCCAAACCCCACATGATCTCTGACGTCAGCCTGCGTATTTGCATACGATACCACCGCCGGCGCGGCCGCCGGGGTCCCTCGGCGTGGCGGAAAGTTGCGCGCGGGGCCGCGCCCCCCCCCATCGCCCGCCCGGCCCGGCCGCGCCTCCCGCGGCTCAGCCCCAGCAATGCTCCACGCACCCCCCGCCCCCTGCCCCGAGCGTGGGCTCCGCCGGGCGCTCCGCTGCCCGTGTGGTGACACCGCCGGCCCGTGCCCGGCCCGGCCGGTGGCATCGCCGGTCCTCGCCGCTCCCCGTCCCGCTCCACGGGCGGAACCACACGGACCCTCCCGATCGTCCGGGTGGAGCCGGGGCTCGCAGCGGGGACCCCTCTCCCCGCCCCGGCCCCGGGAGGTGCGAGCGGTGGCGATGCCGAGGGGGATATGGACCCTTGGTAGAAGGGCTGGGAGTGAGGATCCTCGGACCAGTATCCCGTGGGCTGGACCCTCCCCGTGTGGGGATGGCAGCGGCTGGACCCTCGTTCTAGGACGTGGGGACCGGACCACCGTCTCTGCATCGCATCCCTGCTATAGAGACGGCGGGGGCTGACCCCCGCTGTAGGCACGGCGACGGGATCCTGAGGGTCTGGATGAGGCTATGCCGTTGCCGTGAGACTGCCCCTCGGAAGCGGGGCTGATTACCTGGGGAGGTGGGAGGCACTTCTGCATCTCCGGCTTGTGATAGAGGTTTTCCAAGCTACAGTCTTTTGGGTGGGCTTCAGGCGGTGGTTGTTTGTTGAAGAAGGTGGTGTGTATTTCCAAGGGATGCTACTGCAATCTCTGCTCCTCTGCTGCAACGCAGGAATCCTTTCCCCAATTTAAAACTGTCGTTGAACTCTTTGCCTTTCTTCCAAAGAGATGTTGACAGATAGGACCCAGGCTATTTTCTGTTTACTTCAATGAATTAATTAAAAGAAATCATTTACCGATTGTATCTTGCTACTAGATAGCAGATCTTCCAACAAGTCCAGGCTAATAGGATTTAAGAGTAGCATAATCTCACTGTAACTTCAGGGGTGTGCTATCTAGATGCAGTATCTTTGATTAGATCGCATTAGATTAATCTTTTAATTATATACTTAGTGCTCTACAGGCTTTAAATCTCGGCTTGCTTCGGCTCTCACCCAGCTCATGTCACCAGCGGGGCGGCCAGGCTGCAGCCCTTAACCCAGCTGAGGAACTTTGCTGGGCATCGTTTTGTTTCCCTTCCCCGTGTACGGCTGAGGACTGGGGACTGGCTCGTGTTTGAGTGTCAGACGAGGAGCTCTAAGTTATTGCAACTGAATAATCGCAGAAGAACGTAAATATGTCAAAGCAGTGTCAAGAGATTTCTTTGCAGGGATACCCTTATCTGAGTAGGCGTGTTTTTGACTGCCTGACTGAGTATAGTCTCTCTGTAAGTATTTGATAACAGGATGGATTCCTTCCTTACTGCCACCAGCCCTGAGATGTCTGCTAACTTTTCCTCTTCTTTCCAGATGGAAGCTGTTAGGCAGGGACAAGTTTGGGCATCCTCTCTGCACTTGTTGGGAGCACACAAGATGCCCCTCAGAGCTCACTGATACTCATCAAACTCTGGTGTTCGTCCCTAGAGGTGTTTTTGATATTTTTTATGGAAATTTCTTTTTCTTTTAAATATTATTGAATATATTTTGTTTAATTCTTCAGTAGCTGTCCAGCCTGAAAATGTTTCTGATTTTTGAATACTCGGGCGCAAAAAAAAAGTTATTTTAGGGTGCAAAGATTTTCTGCCAGGACACACGTTTTTCTTACTGTCTTAAATTCTTAGCTTCCTTTTCTAGGATCTGGAAAAAGAGACAAGCCTAAGTGTTTTAATAAGACTACTATTCTTTTGAGTATAAAATGTTCTTGAAAGGGCAGATCAATGGAAAGCAGGTGAAAAATCGTCTGCTTGCTGTTGCCCTAATTGACACGTACTTTAAGGCCTGTTTAGCTGTTTTTTCATTTCCAAATGCAGAAGGCTGTTTGACTGATTAGGTGATATGGCAGCTGATGCTGCCTTTCAAGTGCAAGAAAGGACCTTCAGTGGGAGCCGGGTGGGGGATTTCAGACCTTAAGCCCGGGTTATAACAAAGACCGTTCTAATCTGAGGCCAAAGAGATCCCTGCACCTAGTAAGGCCCGCAGTGAGGCTTAGCCACCTTCCCCAAAATCGTGGATGGTTCCACACAAATTAAGAGCTGAAAGGTCGTTAAAAATAAGGCATAATTCAGTGTATTTAAGATGAAGAGGATATGGGTTTAAAATTGGAGCAATTGTTACTGCCATCCTAAAAGAATGGACTAAGGACAACTTTTTGAGCACCTGAGTATTCAGTGTTACTGCTAGAGAAGCTGCTCACACTGTGTAATCTAATTAAGAATACCTGCTTGTGGGTGACTTGGCATTTTCCCACATGGAGGTGCAAAATACAGTGCACAGAGATTGGTTTTGTGAATATTTTTTGACTTGGTCCTCAAATTCCTCCTCTGAATCTTGAGCAGTGGGACAGACAGGCTGTGTGGCATTTCTACCTGGATGCTGTCTTTTAGGAAACTTGTAGCTGGTTGGTTAGCTCTGATTCTATCAAATTTAATTGAACTTAAGTGAAACGATCAAAAGTTTACTGAGGGATGGGAGAACTGTGTTTAAGGTTATAGTTTATAATTACAAAGGCCTTGATTCCTTGGGAAATCACACAAGGAAAAAAGTATCAGTGATGAATGCAATTCGAATATTCTAAGTCTCAGTATGTAATTCATTTATAAAAACCTGACATTAACGTGATGCAGGGTAACATAACAAAATGGAAATTGCTTTTGCAGAATATGCAAAAGGAAATTTGCAGTTTTAAATTTCTTTTTCGTAAGGCCTCTCTTTTTAATTTGCAACACAGTCAAAGCCACACTGATTACAAAGCACAGTGAACATGCATGCACAATTTCCCAGGAAAGGGAGGGCGGAGTACTTGCTTGCTTTAAATCTAGTGCCCTCTCTGTTCCTTCTGTGCACTGTCTCTGGATTTAAAGTGACATCTGCTCCATGAAGCCCTCAGATGAAGTTGCAGTCTCGTCTGTGAAATAATGCCTTGGTCAGACATAATGAACTGTGTACTAATACGTATATATATTTTTCTTACGGTGTGGAGATGAGTGTCTGACATATGTATTGTCACATACATTTCAGTCTTTCTCAGCTTAATGGTTTCTTTCTGACTGTTTAATCCTGTGAAATTGAAGGCTGAGTCAGCATTACAGATCTGATTCCCTGTCTTGGAGGTGCAGCTCCGAATTTTGCTCTGAAAATACTGCATAAATATCCTAAAAGGGAATGTACATCCTCTAAGAGCCACAACAGAGGCATGCTAATAAAATAAGCATTTTCTGTTGAGTGCATGGCTACATGTTGCTCATTTTTATGCTGGCCTGACTCTGTGAGATTGCAGGAGTTTTACCTACAAGACATAGCAGCAAATGGGTAGTCTGTGACCTTTGGAATGGATGTGTTTGCTTCTCCCAGGTCAAGGGGAACCAGCCCTTGGCTGGTGGGCTAAGCTACTGCCATAGAGCTCGTCCTGGGAAAAACCAAGCTCAGATTCTGTTGCTAATTTTACACCTTGCTCCTATCTCCTCTTCCACCCCATTCTTCTAACCCTACAGGGGTGTAGTGATGCACTGGCTCTCTGTTTTTAATGCCAGCTCAGTAGTGGGATCAGGCCTCCTATACAATCAGAGGGAGGAATTAAGGTAAAAACAAATTAAAAAGAAGTCAGCAGACAAACACTGCTACCTTTTTTCCCTCTCTTGTGGACACCTTGATCTCTATTCTGAGGGCAGGAAGTGGTGCTTGACTGGTGGTGTGCATATCAATGGCTGAGAAACAAAGCTCTTTAGCCTGCTTTTTTTTCCCACCCCAGCAAAACAGCTTCCCAAAGTAAGCCTTCTCCTTTGCTAAAACGCTTTGTCACCCCTATCAGTGTTCTCAATCACCCGGGTGTGCAAATACAAGCTGAAGTAGTAAGCACCGATCAGATGTGCTGTCTGCAAAATGAAATGTTAATATAAATGCACAAAAAAGGAAAACAATATCAAAGTCTCATCCAATTATAAGGGCTGATCTTATGATTTGTAGTGCCCTTAAGCTGGGGGAAGCCGTCTGAACGCAAGATGCCTCCCCTCCTGGATGAAGGGCTGATGGGGAAGATTAGTTGCTAAGCCTGGATAGAGAGAATCCCCTGAACACAACCTCCCCAAGCATTTGCACTCATTGCCTGAGCTTAAGATGGGTCCTGGCAAGAGGCACGCAGGCATCTGTCTTTTTCTGTTTCAAAAACTCCAGGAGAGCTGATCACTTATCACGGGAACCATCTGGCTTATTCTTAGAGAGATCAACAGTTAGTCACTGAATGAACAAGGAACAAGCTGCATTGAAGTCTGCTCTCCCCATTAAATATGAGGACTCAGCCCAAGGTCCCTGAAACACCACGTGCTTTGCCTGCTGCAGGCGGAAGGCAGAGAGATTTAATTCTGCCTTGAGGTTGCTGAGCTGCTGTCATGTAGAAGAGAGCTTCTGTGGGGAGCCAGGGGACGTCGGCGTCTCTGCAGTGAGCTGTGGTGGCCATGGGGATGGGGACCCGAGGCTTTGCTTCCTCAAGGTGACCTCTGCCAGGGATGGAGAAACCCGAGGAGGGAGTAGGGCTGCACCATGGCTATCTGGAAAGCTTGACACCATCTGCTCTGCCTCCATTGTTTACTGTTGATCTCAGTTCCCAAGTGCCAGGGCGATAGGTGGGAATGGGTTATCATTCTGCGAGAGTTGCTGAGGATGCAGGACAAGGCCTGTGTAGGCTGCTGTGGGTCAGTGCTGCTGGGCTGTGAAAGTTAGGGAGCCATGGTGTTTCACTCTTACCTTTGAGGGGTAAAACTCCACCTTGTCCCTGAAGGGATGCTACCACATCTGTGTGACTCTGTGCTCTTCGTGCTTTATTAAGAAGGACCGTAGAAATAACTGAGCTAGATCCTTGCTGAAAACTTCTGAACTCAGGCCACCGTACCTCCCCTTGTGTCAGGCAGTTAGTGTTTTAATAAAGCCTTTGGCAGCCTCTGCCTTCCCTCTGCCATTCCTATCAGGTCCCTGCGAAGGGCGGCTGGCTTTGAAATGCACTGATGGGCCACGGGGGCTTTGCTCACCCACCGCTGCCCTGGGGCTCCTGTAGCCAAGCATGCTCCAGACATTTTTGGACCTATCAGTGACCTGACAAACTCAGTGAACTTGGAGCAGCAGCTTGGCCTTTCTTGTGGATGGCCTGAAGATCCCACATGAATCCTATAACCTTTGCTGAGAGTGACAGTTTGGGGATTTTTCTTCTCTTTTCAATGTTTTTTTTTATTGCTCTTGCTAATTACTAAAGCAATTTTTAAAATTTAAATGAGGGCTTCCTCCCTCACAGCCCATCTGCTGTGAAATCACAGCGCACATCCTTTGTGACAGTTCAAGCATTGCCATGGCAACGTGCTGTGATGTGATCAGCCCTGAGTTATGACCTCACTGTGGGACCAGGCAGGCCAGGTTGCTTTGGCAGAAGGAATAAAAAGCAACTTCTGTATTAACAAAAGTGGTATCTCAGCTACAAGCTGATGGGATTTGTCCTGGCCTAAAAGCCAGGCTAAATCCCTCTCTGGAGCTTTTTACAGAACTTCGGTGCTAAGGGCTGGGGGGGCATCCACTTGAGAAATCATATATTTGTTTCTGTAGAGAAAGTTACTTTCTTTGAGAAGTCTTTCCCATCAATTTATGGCACTATTTCAGTAGAAATTCTTTGAATTTTTAAGACTTTTTTTTGTCCTGTTTTTTTCCTTCCTGTTTATCTGTAGTGCTGGAGACTGAACTCTCTTTTTCCTATTTGGAGGCAGGTGCTGCATGGCCAGTGGCAATGCATACTTCACCTATGCTCCCCCGTGGCTTTGCCCTGACCCTATCCAGAAGATAACAGGACTGGGGTGAGTGGTTTGACTTTCTGAGGCATTCATCTCTCACCTTCCTGCTGAGCCTGGCGTGAAGGGTGACAACAGTTGCAAGCCTTTGCGGGCAACTGGAGTGGATTAGTGACCAAAGACTGCCCAGCAGGTGTCATATCCAATGTTATCCATTTCCAATTAACCAAAGACCTGGTTCAGAGCCTCTGGTTCAAAGTAGGGGATTTTTTTTTTTGGTGACTCCTGCTGATTTTGGATCAGTTTTTAACCGTCAAGCTGAGCCTGCTCTTCAGGAAGCTATTTGCACATGTAACTAATTCACCGAGACAGCTTGTATATTTATCTGTACTGTAGAATGTGTTTCAGAATGTGTCTTTATCTGTCCCTTAGAGTAGAATACAGCCTCTTTAGACTGATGGTGCAAACAGAATTGATGGGGATATTTGGCAACTCTGGAGGGGCTGGTGATACAATTTGCCACCTGTCTAGAGACCTGGAAAGTTCACAGGCAGTCTAGTTTCTCTATTTTATTTCATGCTGGTTTTGAGGATTTAAACAATACATGGCTATTAAATTATATGCATTATCTGAGAGGTGTTTTGGGAAGGGAGGGGAGGGAATCTGGGGAAAATGATGTAGTTCCAAGTGGCACACTCTGCAGAGGAGAAGTATTAGACTTTCAAGTATTAAGACTTTGTGGGCAGTTCTGTATGGTGGTATTATGGAGGGGACCACAGTGGCTCTGCTCTGCCAAGGTCTGTATGGTGACGGAAGAGCACACAGCCCGTGGTTGCTGTAGGTTCCCCTGTCCCTTATGGCAGGGATGGTGCATAGAGGCTTAGAGTCCTCACACATCTGTTCCTCCCCTGTCCCTTTCTGAACATATACAGTCAGTGTAGCCCCAGTGCATTATTGATCAGGCCATTTAACTTTGCGCTGATGACTCTGCTTTACCTGTTGAGTCAGAGAGCTGGCAATGGTTGCTGTAGTTTTGCCTTTAAGCCATTTTGGAAAGACAGCCTCAAAGATCTACATAATTTTTAGGCTCACAACCAAAAGGGGAGCAGAGGGGGAAGGACTCAAGTATAATAATTTTCTCCCTCCAAAACTGTCTTTAAAACTACTCCCTGGCTTAGCCTCTTTATGCCATTTTGCAGCCTCCAGCAAGTTTTTACAGCTGAGCTACTTTCCAGCCCCAGAAATTGCAGTACAGCCCCTGAACTATTGAAGTGCAAATGACTTGACCGTAATCTAGGAAGATTCAAGAGAAACAGGTCAAATGTTACACTATACACTTATGGCAACATATTTCAACAGCAGGAGGACAGAAGCATGTTTACCCTGGTCAGGTTTAACGTGAGAAGATAAAAATCTCTTTTCTGAAGGTGTGTTATCAGTTTACTGGTCTTTGGCTGTGCAGGCTCAAAAATAACAATCCTTCTGTAGCTCTGTCTAAACCAGGGTCTTAAGATACTTATAATATTAACTTCATAAGCTTCACAGCACACTCATAGTCTCAGCCCCTGTGGTTATCCCAATTTATTGTTGGGAAACTAGAGCTTGAGAAAACTGGGGACAAGGTCTCCAATGGCTTTGACTGTGGCCAAGCATTCATAAAAATCAGCGCCAGCATTGGGGCTCTTGGGACTTTTGGCAACCCCATGCAAGGGACTCATGGCACAGCCAGATCCCTGGAGTCTAAAACCACTGGCTTGGCTACGCTGCACGTCATCCACACCGTCACTGACACCAGGAGGAAGGCTTAGCTGGGCTTGCTGCATGTTGAGGTAAATATTTATAAGATTGACCTGGATCTCAGCAGTGGCAATAGGAATTTTCCTTCTTTCTCAGAAACGTGCATCTATACCACACTCAGAAATATAAAAGCAGTATCACAGTGCTACAGTAACAATTTGGAGTTTTTATCCTACTGGGGCTCAGCCAAGAGTTTGTGTCATCTTCTTAGTAGGACACCTGCCCGTAGGTCCTCAGCACATAGATTTTCCTTGCATGCTGGGTTAGCTCCAGGATTTTGTTTTGCTCCAAGGCCATGCTAGTAATAGCTTCTCTAAGTTTTGGAAAGCTGGATTTGCAAAGCCAGCTCCTGGATAACATGGTAAATTACAGGTTAGGCTATGTGTATTTACCACAACTAAAGGGAAATGGTTTTTTTTCTGATCTTGAAAATCCCAAAAAGGCAGCTTTCTCAGTGAAAAATATTTTGTCACAGTAGCCATCTTAAATGTCACCCTAGACCAGTGACAAATTTGTGGTGAAATTTTTCAACAGAGATGGTTAAACTCAACTCATGTGCTCCCTGTAAAATACTGATTATCCTGCACTCTGAGAGTGTCTGGAGGAAAAAAGATACTGCATGTAAAACTTGATTTATAAAAACAATGTGCCTATTGCTTCAATCCCTGGGTGCATTTACATTACAAGACACAAATTAAATTTAACATCATGCCGCCAACAACTGTGTTTTATCCAGGACTGAGCAGGCAGGATAGGATTTAGCTTTTCAATAAGTGGGTGGCAATTTAGGGGGAAGCTTGGAAAAGGTGGGGGGAGACACTAAGAGAGTAAGAGATAAAGGTGAATACCTTTATAAAGGCATGGACATCCATTTTGCTGCTTATGAACTGTACATTACCATCTGGTTTCAGAATGACTCCTTCCAATATTAAAAGATACGAAGATAAGGGAGCCCTCTTCCCCAAGACATTGAATTTATTTGCCAGAGTTTTTGGAAGTCAGTAATAGAAGGAAAAATATATGTATATTTTCTGTATGTTTTCTTTAATGCTGTAATATTGGTGCAGACCTTTCAGAGAAGTGCTGGGATCTACTGTCTGGAGGAGAGGTGGGAGAGGCTGTCCCGGTCCTATTCACTGCTTTTACTTATGTCTTAACACATTAATGAAATACCTTTAAAAATAATTAATATGCTAAGGATGGTGTGATGGATACCAAATTTGATGCATAGTGATACAAGTGAAGATTAATATTAGTCATATCTGTATGATTTAATGAAGGATATAATGCCACCTGCTGTGTGGTGGAATCAAATTACTGCTTCTTTGGTTGTTTTTGACTAGTTCTGGAAAGAAAATTAATTTGAACTAAGCTAATTTCCCTTTAATGTCTTAGATTTGTAATTAAAGATTCACGTGTTGCAGTTAAGCATAAATACTGTGTAAAATCACACATAGGAGAGGCCTATGATGTTAACCCACCATTCCCCAGAGGGTACAGCACCCAGCATCTTCTAGTTGAGATTAGTAGTAGTTTCCTTTTCTTTTTCTCTGGGGACTTGGAACACATCCTCATACATTTCCCTGCTTTTTTACAGGTACAGAAGAACATCCCTTGGAGGCCATCCCTTGGCCTTTTATTCATAGAGCAGTGCCAGAAGGAGATGTATATGCATACACTTTGTGTGTGGCACTCTTCAGCTCCAGTGCAGGGCCATGCTGTGTTGGGACATCTCTTTGGCAGCTCCTGCCTCAGTGTCTCTCAAGCCAGGGATGGCATATGAATCCCCAGAGGGAGCAAAGATGCTTGGAGCAGGAATCTCTGCTGGATGCAGACCACAAGTGGCATCAATAGAAGCCATTAAAATCCAAGCAGTGGCTTGGATCAGTTGCCACCATGGACCTTTCTGAGGACTTGGAGTTTTGGGCTAATGGGTTGCTTTGCAGCTCAGGATGGCCAATCCAGCCAGAGCTGCTGTGCTGGAGTGTGCTGTGCCTCCTTGCTGTATCTAAAGGCTGCATGGCCTAACTGCTGGATGGCATATTGTGTACGGCAGACTGGCAAACAGCAGTAACAAAATGATTTTGTCCCCCAACAAAGTTAATTGAATGAGATTTAATGTTGCTAAGAGATTTGGACTGCATCCCTCGAACTTCAGGAGATTAGGCTGCCAAGCAGGAGGCACTGCAGAGAGGCTGGCACCATGCCAGTAAACAAAGCTTTATCAGGATGATATGTTAATATTTGTGTGTACTGTAAAATTAAAAAAAATATAAAAAGGCGGGGCAGAGTGGTGGACTGCCTCATCTGCCACTCTGGCATAGAAATTCCCATTGAAGCTGATGGTAACACAGTAATGCTTCCGCAAAAAATGTAAGTGATTTCAAAACAGCTTGGTTGCAATGGAAAACAGATGCCTAATGCAGTCCACCTTCATCTGTGGTCCCAGCAGACCTTACATGGGGAAATGTTTGTCTTATGAGAAGGCCCAGAGGCCCCAGCTGACATCAGAGTTGGGTTTGGTGAGGGGCTTCTTTGGGATGCAGCAATGCTGACTCAGCAGGGTGTGGATGGATACAGGGTCTCACTGCCTGGGCACCAACCTGGCCATGCTTGGGTTCACCATCATTCAAAAACTGTGTGACCATGTGAGTGTAGGACTGCACTCGAGGTAGCAAACCATGATGAAAAACTCAGCCTACAGGAAAAAAAAGTGAACCAGCTGATAAGAAATGCAGGCAGGGGTGAGACTCTTGGTTTCTTTCATCTGACACAATATGGATGGGGAAAATGCCAGGAGCACAGCAGTGGATCTTGCAGGCTGAGGAGGTGCTCCTGAACTCCAGCTTTGGACAATTAAAGCATCAAAGCTGGTGCCAAAGTGGATTTTTGTGGATTAATTGCTGGAGAGAAGTTAATGGGAGAAGATGATGGAGTAGATGCTGAAGGTAAGAAACAATAGGATGGTCATGAGGGAATTCCTTGTTGGCTTAGCTAGTGATGCGTGGCAGGGTTAGAAGAAATGTTTTCTGGATGTGGATGTGTGTGAGAGGTTTGAGAAGGACCCCTGGCAGTGCTCCAGCCTGGTTCTGACTGGCTTACTGCTAATAGGTTTTCACCTTGGGGATTTGGAGACAGTGGATCTGAGTGTGCTGGATGCTGGAAACACACAGGGATGAGTGTAAAGAGTGTCACCGCTCCGGTGACAGCTGACCTGAGTCTTATCAGAAACTCTAGTGATATTTTCATCTAAGGACCACTGCAAATGTGGTACATCTGCTGACTATATCATCAAAGTCTAGCATGGACTTTTTTCACCATATGAAATCTGCAGGATCTGCATAGGTGGTGGGAGAAAGGGGGAAACCTTGGGGGTTTCAGGAGATAAAAGACAGCACAGTTTCTGCCCACAGAGCTTAGCAGTTTTAGCCATGGTTGTAACAGAGGAGCTACAGCTTTCCTTTCTTGCCAACAGGCAGGTAAAGCCTGGGCTGTCCAGATCACACCTTTCCCTCTCTTCCAACTTACTGCCTACTTTCATAAGCTCTTTGCCTGAAATCCTGGTCGCAGTGAAGCAAAATGGCAAATATCTCCTTCACTCCAGTGGGACAGGAGCTAATTCTCAGCTAAAATGACATGCTAGCCCTCTGCACTGGCTCAACTCTGAACCTACACACCCAGAAGTCACATAAAGACAACACCGAGGTCATGGGAAATCCACATTTCCGATATAAAGCACAGTCTATAGGCTGACACAGCGTATCTTTAGATCACTGAGAGGATGAGTAAGGCTTGGGAGCCTTGTGTAGCTCAGCCCAGATACAGGTTCAAGTCCAGCCTGATTAGATGCTGTCCTCTGTCTCTACAACATAGTTCAGGGGTGTCTGCCTGGTTTTTAGTAAACAAGTTTGACACCAACAAGATGCTTCCCCTTTGCCACCCCCCTATCTGCCAGCACTGGGGTGAGGTACAAGTGTGACATTTGTGCTGTTTCTGTAGCTGGGCTACAAGCCTGCCCAATCCCTAAAAGACCCAGACTCCAGGAGAGGAATGCATCAAGATGAGGAATGCATCAAGAATTTATTGACTTTTCTGCTGATAACTGAAGATAGATATTTGTGTGTGTCCTGTTATCTGGGTCTGGGAATAAGGTGATGATTCACTCTAAGTGCTTTATCACAGCTCCACATCAGAAGGGAACTATACAAAAAACTTATCTCAGGACTGTCTTGACTTTTTCAGATCTGAATAATTATGTAGTTCCAATTGGTTGTAAGTTTTATATTCCTTTAATGAGGCTTTCCCATCTCAATAGTCAGTTGTTTGCACAGAAAAACTCCCACTTCATATTATTTTTTATTGCCCTAGGCTGCATGTGTCTAATTTTTTCTGTATCCCAGAAAAGGTCTCTCCAGTATTTTGGGAGGATTCAGCTTGAGTGCTGACCTGCCTTCTTGAGTGCTCAGGAAACACAGAGGCTTGCACAGAGCAGCACTCTTGTGCTGGCATACAGCAGGAACTAGGAAGCCTAAAGCTAAACTCAAATTCATCCTGGTAGAAACTTTATTATAGTGGATGAACTATATCACTGAAGAAAAGCTGGATTTATCTCCAAACACCACATCTCCCAACTCCATAGGAGTTCAAATGAGCTAATTCTAGCAACTTTAAATGACGTAAGGCAACTTTCACTCCAAAAGCCTTTTCTCCTGTTGATTTTTTCTTGTCCATTTTCTCCATTTATGTGTATTTCCATGCTCAACTGGCATCAGCAGCAGAGAGGGAGGAAAATAATAACTACAGCAGTCACTGCCAGAGCAAAAAAGAAAGTGTGCAATTTTTTTTGTAATGTCCAGAGCGGTAAAAACTATGAGCACAAACTTGTGTGCTGAGTTAATCTTAACATTCCTTCTAGTAAGCACTGATGTTGTATTTAAAAAGTTAATTGGTGAAAACTGGCCTTATATTAAAAAGTATTAAAAATATATTGAAAATATTGTCTCTGGTTTAAGAAACACCAGCAGAAGGTTCTTTGTTCATATTTTTTTCTCTCTCTGGGTTGCAAGGATTGATTTGTCTGTTCAAGTAAAATGCTGGTACTGAGACCATCACCAGGGCTGGCCCCTTGAAATAGCAGCTCTACATTTCTCTCCTCTGTATTTAGCTGGAAAGGGGCTCGCTGGCTCCATGGGGAGCTCCTCACTGACAGCTTCCTTCTGCTGGGGCTTCAGGAGCTGATGGAATGAGGGGGAATGGAGAAGCTAAACCTCCTTCTCCTTTGGTTTTAATGTCATTTACAAAGAAAGTATCGGAAGTTCTTAGTTTCACATTTTGATCTCATTTCCCATTCGGCAGCTCAGTACAGATGTGGATTTTCCAAGCCATCTGATATGTTTGGATAATAAAAGCCTGTTAGCTCTTTTGGGAAAAAGCTGATATATATTTGCCAACGCTTTTGTAGATGTTTTCCAAGCACAATTTTCCAACTGAACCCCAGAGGGTGGGCAGGCTGGGAGCTGCTGGAGGGCTGTGTGCTTATTTTCATCCATTTTTAACATGCTTAAAAAAAGAAAGAAAGAAAACAATGCCCTTTTCTTGTGACCAACATCTCTAAAACAATACAGTTCTGGAGATTTTTGCAATGAGAACTTTCTAATAAAATCTTAATTCATATATTTTAACCTAGTTTTCTGTTTTTCTGCCAAAACATTGAAAAAGTTGCACTTTCCTCCCCATCCATGAAATGATGAGAGATTCTCACATGCTGTGAATCAGGAAAAGGAAATTAAAATCCTATGCTGTGTTTTTTAGAAAGCCGTTAGAGCTGTCAGTTCCCTTTGAACTCTGGGAGTGGTGGTAAATGTGTAGCACTTCTAGAAATAATGACGTAGCTGCTAATCCATGAGCTCCCAACATGACTTTCCTCTCCTGTGTTTTATGGACTTCTCCCAGTGAACCGGGCTGGTAGTGTTGCACCCACCACCTTCATAGCAGTCCTGGCATATGTTACATTCGTCTTGTGGGACTTGGGAGTGGTGAGAAGCTCTGACCTCTTCTATGGCATGTCTGGATATACTCACAAGGTAGAAAAGAGTGTGTTGATAATAAGTGATTCTGGACTCCCTACTGCTGGGATGCTCTTGGCATTGGTTCTTGGGAGACCTAGCTGGTATCCATGGGGAACACCCAGGACATGCTCTACAGTGAATTTTGGGCCACCTTGCAGGCCTACTGTGAGATGGTCATTTGTCCAAGGAGATGTGCCCTGGTCCTCTGTGCTGCATGCTTGGTTCTCACTCCCTTCTGCCATTCTGAGTACCTCTACTCTGTCTCTGAGAAATATCCTTTCCTTCTGAAATTGATCCTTTCAAGTTTCTTCACTTCCTTTGTTTTCAGTAGTTCTACAGAATAAAATAGAGGAATGTAAATTCCCCCTTCATCTTTTCTACCTTCTTTCTTAGGATATGTTCTCCCACTGAAAGGGCAAGTGCAGTCTTTATAACTGCTCTTCATGAGCTGGAGAACTTGCATGCAAGGCTTTGCATGGATCCAGTGCATGTGGATCTAGAAATCAGTGCATCAAAGTGAATCCAGGACTCAGCACACACAGATTTTCCAAGACTAAGACTGAAAACACCATTGCTTTATAAAGCTGTGTGCAGTGAGACCCACTAGAGAACTCTCATTGGCCTCAGATGTCAAATGCAAACTTTAGCCTTGTCACAGTAGAGCAAATGACATAAAAGCAGGTATCTGCTCCCCAAAAACCTGCTTAGTTTAGCTGTTATGTGTGAGCTGAAAAGCCTCCTGTGCCCACTGAAGAAGGAAGATTTTTTTTCTTAGAACTCTAATATCATTAGAAGATTATTCTCTTAGAACCTAAAAGCAGCAAAGAAACTTTGAACAGTAGGCAAGAAGACTGTTAACAGGTGACACAGCTGTAATTTGCAGACACTTTAATCAGCACAGTAACACAGAAGATCATGATGCTCTGGCCCCTTTATTCTTTCCTCAGCTGTTCAGTTAATGGATGGATTAATTGGTAGCTGTCAAGCTTGTGCTGAATGTACTGAAGGTTTTTGCAACACTGCTCTGTCCACTTGAAGGCAAGCAGTATGGTTGGTTTCAGAAAAATGTCAATTAGAAAGTAATTTCCATGCATTCACAGCATACTCAAAGTATTATAATTTCACCTGCTGCTTTCTATGCTGCTTGCTCTTTCAATGCTCATCTATTTATTTCTGTTATCTACATTTTTGTAGACTCCAAGAAAGCAGACTGTCTCCTTTATTGTATACATGCAAAGTGCCCACTGCAGTCTGGCTTTCCTTCTTGCAGGGACTCACTCCAAGGTGCTTCTGCGATTAATGTGAGGATGGAAAGTTTGAATAACCTCCTTGTAGCTGCTCTGAGTGACGAATGTGTGTGAGGAAGTCTCCGAGGATTTTTCCTATAATAAAGCATTATTTTTCACATTAACAATTCCAAAATAACTGAACTTTGACTTGGACTTTTCAGTCCGTGTTTCCCAGCATATGTATTCACTAAGCTGTTCTGCTGCTGAGAGTGAAAATCTGGCCCCTATGAGCTGTGCACAGTCCCAGGAAGCAGGGGCCAGCCCAAGTTGTCTTTTGCTGCTTGATTTTGAGGAGCAGATTTTTTTTTTGGTTTGTGCCTCTATAAACTTTCAGATCACACTATAGCTTGAGCACATCTCTTCAGAAAGCATGTAGAAGTATTTCAGATAAATGAAGATGCATTTTACAAATAGATATTTTTAGGTGGTCAAGAAAAAACTGCTTATTAAAGGGCAATACTCTTTTTACAGGTATATCACAGTGATGGGGGTATAGGGATGGACCTGGTGAAGGTTGGTGGCTTTTTAGCTTAATTTGCAGTCTAACAGTTAAGATAAAGTGTTAGGACTGGACCTCAGAGAACTGGGCTCAAAAAATAATAATCCTACCCTATATTGGTTTTGGTCTCACTGCACACAGCTTTATAAAGCAATGGTGTTTTCAGTCTTAGTCTTGGAAAATCTGTGTGTGCTGAGTCCTGGATTCACTTTGATGCACTGATTTCTAGATCCACATGCACTGGATCCATGCAAAGCCTTGCATGCAAGTTCTCCAGCTCATGAAGAGCATCTCTTGCTACATGAAAATCTTGTCTGTAAAGTGGGAACTGCAGACGGGAGTGGGAGAGGTCTGTGCCATCGTGACTGCCACTGCTGCTTCTGGAACTGCTGTGCCACCCTGCCCCGGGTGCTACCTGTCTGGAGGAGGGAGAGGTTGTGAACATCTGTCAGGCAGTTTCTAAGACAGAGCTTGTTATCTGATGGGCAGGGCTATGTGTATCTGGGGAGGTCTCTGCTAACTCTGTGCTTGTTTTGCAATTTGTCTTACCTGCACAGTGAAGCAGCTGATTTCAGCAGGTTTTGATGCTTCATTAAAACATTAACAGTGCAGTCTCACAGTGCAATATGTTGGATGACTCTTGCAATGATAATTCTCTCAGAACTTCTTTCTGAAAGCATTCAACAAGGGCAGAAGAGCATGGTGGAAACGCAGTGACATTTTAGTGTTGTGGTTGTCCATAGGATTTGGTCTTGGCACCCATTTAATGTTCCCTACACTGTGCCTGGATCCCTCTGTGAGACCACTGTCAGGCATCGAGCTAATCTGCAGAACTACATCACTTTTAGCCATTTCCCATTGAAAGGCTGAGAAAAGCTGAGATGAGAAAGCCCACGCCTGTGCAAGCAGTGGGTGTGGTTGACTGAAGCCCACTTGGATGCCCAGTAGTACAGAAAGTTTGAAAAACTTTGGATTAGGCTGTCACAAGGATATGGCCTAAATCACCAGATGTGAGGAAAACCAGAGGTGATATGTAATGAGGGCTTCCTTGGTGTTTGACTTACCCCACAGAATTTCAAAGCTGTGGATGGTCATGCAAACTGTATGTGTTGCAGAGAGGACAAATCTGAGTTACTGGTGAAAGGGATTTGCTGTTCCTGGGGCCTGGGGTCAGGGCTCTTCACCCAGATTAGCCCAGAGGGGTTTGTTTGTTTTTTTTTTTTTGTATAGAATAAAGATTATACTATAAAAAAATCCAACAGATGCTTAACTGTCATGTTATGAATGGCATCACTGTAATTAAATGCCTCAGCTTCTTGCCTTAAACAAGTAATTTCTTTGAGAATTCATCACTGAAAAAAAAATTAAAAAAGAAGAATGCTGTGATTTGGAGAGGGCAGAGGGGGAGACTGTACTTTCCTTCATCCTAATCTTGATTCAGCACCTAAAGCTCCCCCTAGCAGGACCTGTGTGGGGATGATGTGGGCAGCTTTCCCTGGTCTCAAGTCCCATGTTCTGTCAGGAGCTTTATGGAGGAGCGTGAATACCTTAGTCTCACTTTGCAGATGGATGCATCAAGACAGAAATCTTTAGCTTCCACGCCATGACTCAAATGCTGCACCACTGTGAACCTAGGAGCATTGTGTTCAGGTGACCTGCTGTCCTGTGAACTCAGGCCTCCCACTTGGGAATTCACAGTGGGAGTGGGAGCCTAAGGCTGGGATTTGCAGACATCTGCCCAGGTGGGGGGAAATGCCCAGGTGTCAAGTCATGTTCTTGAGTGAAGCCTCTTTCTTCTAGTGGTTCCTAGCTGTGAGTGGGGAAAGGCTCAGCTCTTTCCTCTGACATGCACAGGGTGCTCTTTGAAGGCACAAAGACTCTGGTCCCTGTTTATTCTTGTCTGCCCAACTACATCTCCAAGGTAGGCACTGATCAGTGGGTCTTCAGGGCAGCCTTGGTTTCCCTGCTGAAGCTGGATGTCCCCATGCCCTCCATCTGCTTGCACATGGTGTTTTGTCTTTTGCTGAAACACACCCTGAAAATACAAAAAGTGGGGGCATCTTCTGGTCTGAAGGTCCCCTATGGAGCTACATCCCCATTTTGGGACTATTTAAGGGCTGAATGTTACAGCTGAGGCAAAATATGAGTGTCAGGAATACCTGAATGTTAGACCCTGCTGTTAGAAAAAGTAGGTTAGAAGCTCTCATTTCCTACAAATCTATACCTAAAATTACTTTCCAAGGTGAGGAAAAAAAAAAAATGAGGCTCAGGGATTTCTTGTAGGTGCAGAACAGCCTCTTGATTTCCCTTTTCACAGTGTTTTGTTTCACTCCTTTCTTTCTTTCTGTCACTATTCAATCCAGGCCAAATCCTTCCAGCTGCCCTAAAGAGGGTTGTCCCAGGTCTAACACTCATGCCTCCTTTGGTTCAGTTAAAACCAAAGGGCCTCAGGCCAAGCATCTCATCTTGAGACCCTCAAAGTTGTTTAGATTCTCAATGCCCAAGACGAAGGATGGCTTCTTACCAGTGGTGCTGTGCTTAGGAGGGGAAGCCTTTCGCACACAAGACAGTTAAAACTTTGGGTGAGAGATGTTTAAACACTGGGGCAGGATCTTTCGGGATCACATACAAACTTGCAACGTGGGGAAAGGCCCCTAACCTGTAAATCCCAAATTTCAGCCCAATTTTCAGCCTCTCCAAGTCCTTCTGAAACAGCCTGCCCTCCAGCGTATGCCTGTCCCCAAACTGGGGATACTCTGGGGATACCTTGCAGAGAATGCCCCCAGTCCCATCAGGCAGCTCATTAGGGGAGACAAGATGAAATACTGGTCCCAGCACTGGTCTGAGGCACATGTCCAGTTCCTGATTAACAGCTGGACTTTGCAGTGCTGGTTGCACCTCCCTCAGCCTGGTGGCACAGCCCATTTTCCACCCACCTTATTGTTCTCTTATCCAACCCACATTCCACCACTCTGATGATGAAGACAATGGGAGACTGTGTCAAAAGTTGAGGGGTGCAACACTGCCCTCTCCTTCTCCGGAGTGCTGGTTGCCTCATCACAGAAAGGAGATCTATACTAGCTTAGGCATGGTTTGGCTTATACCTGAACTCAGTCAGCTTTGCACTACACTCCCTCCACCTTCCAGGATGTGGTTCCATCTCCCTGTCTCCCCTGGAGCTGACATCCTTCCAGTATCTCCTCATGCTACTGTAAAAGCAGTTGAACCTGGTACTGAGCAACTGACTCTGAAACATTCCCTACAATTATCCAAACCACTTGTATTATGGGAGAAATACAGATGATGACATGCAAGATGAAATAATTACGTAGTGAAGTCTTGCAGTATTTATGTGAGAGGTTATTACACCAGAGCTCCAAATGTTAGCAAAATCACCTCAGGAAAGCAGCATGCAGGGTTTGCATGTCTGTCTCCCGCTCTCATAATGCTCACTCATGTTTATGTGCAGACTTATATGGGGTTTTATTGCTAATATCCTTCTCATTATTAGCCCACTTGACTTTTATGGTATATTTTTTTGGCACAAAATCAATTGAGAGTTTCCAATTAAGTTTACGGAGAGACGATGCTGTTTACATCACGCTGCTGTGTAAATGTTGGACAGAGATATCTATGTGGGAGCATCAGGCATGGTGCTGGATCAGAGACACCACAGGGTTATTTGCAGGACTTCTGTGGCCAAGAGGACAGAGTTTGCTGCCAGTTACAGCATCTTCTCTCAACTGGATGCAACAGCATGACTGAAGCTGTGGGAGGGACAGGAACTTCAAACATAGGTGGGCTGGGAAATGCAGGAGCTCATATCCAGTATTTAGCTGAAGAAGGGCAGGAGCACTTTGGGCAGTGGTGTGGGTCCTGCCCTTGGTGAGGTGGGACCTGCCTCAGTGCAGAGCTCTCCATGTGCACTTGTGAGGCCTCGTATGGGCACACAGTGCAGTGTTAGGCAACATGCCATGTAAATCACTTTGCAGAGGCTGGAAAAATGTAACAATATATGGAGCTGAGTTTGAGGAAAGAATTGAAAGCAAACGTCATAACTTGAGCATTTTCCTTCCATTACAGCTATTCACATGTGCTACTGATGCTTGATATGGGCCTCCCTGCTCACTGGGGAGATATCTGGAAGTTGTCAGTGGAGCACTTGCTCTCCAGAAGCCTTTCACCAACTCTGTTTGCAGCTGCTTTGGATGAGGAGTGAATTCTGTGCTGACCTGAGTAAAACACAGTATCTGCTTCCCTTCACAAACTTCATGAACTTCTTGCACATCTCCATAGCCTCTGAGTTAGATTGCATCTAAACCCAGCAGCTATTATATAATCTGCACTGAGGGTGTTCAGAATGACTTGATAAAGAACCTTATAACAGGCAGGGACTCACTAGAAACCAGGTTCTAGTGGACACAGCATAGGCACATACACATCTGGTTAAAAGAGCATAATGACTCCAATGTAGTCCAAGCTGGCAATACAGCTCCAACCAGGAGATTCCGTTCTTTCCCCCAAGAAGCACAAAATCTTGCAAGCCAAGTGGAACCCAAGTGGGTGGCAGCCCTTGCTCTGGTTAGGATACTAGAGGATACAGGTCAGGGGGAATATGTTTTGCCTGCTGCTACAGACTTCACATGTGACACTGGCTAACTGGTCTCTTTGGACCTTGGGTCTCTAGCTGTAAGAGGAGAGAGGAACAGTGCCCTCTGCCTTAGCTCTTTGCACTCTGACTTTTGCAATGGGCATGTTACCATACCTGAGGAGATTCAAGCCTTACTCTAGGAACAGAAGCTGCCAGCAAATTAAATCATCTTAGAAAAAACCAACTTGAATACAGAAAGGTAAAACACAAGAGTTAGAATAGAATAAGCTCACCTGGAAGCAGGATCTCAGCAAGGGGTTTGATGGACTAAACCCACAGCATTGCCAGCACTAAAGATATGTCTGTTTAGGGCTATCAAACAATTCCTGTTGGGGCATCTCTGTTGGTCAAGCTGCGACCCAAGCTGTGAACATGCACATCTGCCTCACTTGTCTCCAGCCTGGAGCCCTGGCAATCACAGAAGCAATCCTTGTGATGTGGGAAGACCATGGCTAAACACTTCATTTCCTGGCTGTTTTTTGCATCCTCTCTCAGGGCATTATCATTGCATTCAGCACTGCATCCTGCTAATGAATGGGGCTGGCGGGGGGGTTCATTGACCTCTCTCAGGGGCTGGTTTTAGGTGTGAGAGTCTTTGGGAGTAACTCACAAATTTCACCATTAAAATTGTGCTCAGTGCTCTTGTGATGTCCATTCTCTGTCTCCTGAACGTGAAGTTGGTTATACAACTCCAGCTGAGCACCTCCTCAGGATGTGGACCTCAAAAGGCAGCACTGTGCCACATGGTGACATCATTTAAAGTTTCTCTGTCAGATGGGACTAGTGGAGACAGTTTCTGGGACTGTCACAGGGCCCAGGGCTGGGGAAAGGAAACAGGAGAGGATTCCCCAGCTTGGCACTGAGTGGGCAGTACGAGGTGCAGAGGTGTTTCCCAGGCTGTGCTGTTGACTTGGGGCCCTCGGGGCCCTTAGGGCCTCGCTCATCCAGAGATAGGATTAGCTCCTGTTTGGACCAGGGCTCACTGTCCTTCAGAGTGGCTTTTTTTGAGAGGCAGGGATTTTTGCTTGGGTTGCTCCCTGGAAAGTGGCATGGGAGCCCCAGTTTTCCTGGGCCAGGCCAGGGTTCCTCATTGACCCTCACAACTGGGCTGGGTCTCAGCTCCTCTGAAGGACCTGGGGGGATGGATGCTCCCTGCCTTTCTGTAGATAGATGGAAGAATCCCTCCATCATTCTCTAAAGAGAACGTATGTATCCAGAGCTGGCCCTCTTATGGTCAGCTGAATGCTACTCAACAGTGTATGATGAGTCCCCTGGAGAGATCCTGCAGTGATCAGATGAAGAATAAGAACACATTATTTCTCTCCACTTCCTATAAAAGGAGTTGGAGGTGATGAGCAGATGTCAACACCTGTGGATACAAATATTGCTGCTAGCAAGAATTTCTCTTGCTTCTTTCCAGTCCCGTGAGATATGTTTCTCTCTCACGAAGATATTTGCAGAGTTCTATAAACTATGAACACCTGCAACCCTGCAGAGCTTTGTTTATGGTGCAGTAGAAAAGTATTTTGACAATGGATGTTTTAGGATTTTAGCCAATCACCCCAATGGGTGGCTGATCCTTTGACCAATTAGACTATGAAGAAAAAAGTCTATAAAAGAGTTTGTAAAATAATTAAATAAATCAATCTTGCTGCACAATTCCTGCCTGCTGGATCTCTCTCCTCCTCCCTACCACTGCAGGATGCTGTAGTAAACACCTATATTGGAACTATCTGCCATTGGGTGAACTGAATCCCACCGTTGTGCCTGAGAGCTTGGTGAGGTCTGAACAAACTCTATGCCTGGCCTCACTCTGAAGAAGAGCCCTTCATGCTAGAGGCCCTGCTGCAAAGAATTAGGTGTTGATTCTTTTAACTACTGCTATATCCATGAGTATTCTTACTCACTATGGGCAAAACTGGAATGTTAGTTTAATGCCTAAATGGGAGTGGGATGTACTTAAAGTTATTTAGTAAATGCTCTGATGGAGTGAGGGGTGCACAAGAATTAGCTGCAAAGTTGGTTGCAGTAAATAGAAGCCAAGGTGGAACCTGGCCAGGGATTCTCTCACTCATTTCCTTATCCCACAGCACTTCACTGAGCTTAATGGGCAAAATATGGCCAAGATTATTCTTTCCATAGTCTAAATTTTCAACTAAAAATATCTGTAATCCAAGCACATTTTCCTTTAACGCAGGTAGGCTTTGACTTCTGCCATCTGGGACACGTACAGACCTGGTGACTCGGATCATGGTTGTTACGTATTTTCCTTTGTTTCCCAATATACATCTCTGATGTTTTTTCCCCCCAGTCACTTTCTATATCTGAAATTTGAATTTATGCAGGAAGATGTATCATCCTGGCTTTTTGGAATAGGGTGACATTGACCCTTCTGGTGTCCAGCTTATTTTCAAACAGTTGGAAAGACTCCCAACAGTTTTTGCAGGGATGGCTCGGCCATCCATGCAGCAGCAGCTGAACTGCCATGAATTACATCAATTACAGCCTGAATTCCTGAAATTGAAGCCATTTTACTCTAGCACCCTGTGTTGCAAATGGTGGTAATTCATGCTCAACAGCTTGTGAAGCAGCTGCTGGAGCTTCACGTTTCGGCTGTGGTTTGCCAGCAGGAGAGGTGGTCCTGCTTCTTCCCCACCTCCCCAGTGCAGCTGCCTGCACGTGCCAGAGCTGCAGGAAGGAAAAAGCTGACTGACACAGCAGAGCCCTGACCCACCAGAACTGCAGGAAGCATTTTCCTGATGAGTGGACAAACATCTCATATACAACAAGGGGATCCTTTCTGATAAATAGGGGGCTCTAGTTTAATTCTTGTGAGAGCAAACATGGCTTTCACAGAGCTGTCTCTGCTCCTCACAGGGCTATGTTGGCCTCAAGTGTCAAGGCTCTGCTGGTATAAAATGAATGGTTATTGCACCAGAGGCCTTCAATCTGCAAGTGCAAATGTGACATAAATGGGTCTAATGAGCATGGGGCTTGTAATGAGTGACAGCTTAAGAGCTGTACTATGAAAACGTGGTCCTCTGTGTCCCATTTTCTTTACTTGGCTTTCCTTTACTTTCTCGTACATGTGGGGGAGATTAAGAACGGAGCACTTGCTACTCTCCAGCATTTGTGCATGGCTGATGCCTTCCTTTTCTACACTACAAAGTAAGCAGGGGCTACCTCGGAGCTCCACTGTGGATTAGTCGATAGGCTACAAGAATGGCAAGGAGACTCTTGGTTTTCTGCAGTGCTGCAAGTTGGATCAGATGACTTTTATCATCATCTGAAGTCTCAAATCTGTGCATCTGCAAAATAACCAAGGCAGACTGACGACAGTTTTGAATGGTGCTCTGCATATACATTGTGTCTCCCTTCCTAATGACTTGTGAGCATCAATGAAGGCAGCAAAGGCCAGATACAAAAATGTAAGATTTTCTGAACACTGGAGACTGTCTTTGCTCTCTGCTCCACATCTTGCAGCAGGCACATGAGAATGTTGTGCTTTAATGTGTATCTGGACACATTTCACATGAGGAAGGGGAAAGAGTGAAGTGTATTTCTCTAAGCACTTTGCAGGTGTGAATGAGGCAAGAACAGTGTTTAATTGTTCTCATGCCACATACTTGCAGTTACTTTTCCCTTTCAAAGACAAAATTTCAAGCTGTCACTAGGTACACTTTCCTAGAAAAGTCAATTCAGTGAAAAGACTGAAGCTACGTGGTGCCCTCCCACTGATGCCAGAGCAGCTGTTCTCTGATTGCCAGTCCTTCCCCTGCCTTTTCTTCCAGAGTAATACAAACACAAACATTACAAGCTTGTATTACTTGCAACTGTTGAGACAAATGACTTAAGAGGAGTGGTATTGCTTTTATCTCTATGTATGCTAGTTTAGGGAGGTGGTTGATGCAAATAGAGTTGCTACCTTCTTTTCCAGTAATGAGGGACACCTGGATCTATCCATGGAGGTATCTTTCAGATACCCTACTACCCCTGGTACCATCCTGTTGGGCCTCAGTCAACCTGTGAGCTGGGCAGAAGATCAGACTGGAAGAATGGTCTGGCTGTGCAGCCACTGAAGCAGGGGATCCCAGGCAGCTTGATGGCATGAAGTTCTGGAAGTCTGTAGCCCAAGCTCCTGCACAAAGCAGGACAACTTTAGTCCAGATCTGCTGTGGTTTTACCTGTCTAAGTATTGCAAACATCCAAGTATGAAACGTTTCTGGGCAGTATTCTCCACTCTGCCTACACAGTCCAGCCTGAGCCTCCCAAGCCTGTCACCCTGGTAACTACCTGTTCAGGTAGCTGTTTATCTCTGATAGACAGTCCCTCAGACTCCATGTGATCAAACTGAACAAGCTCATCTCCTCCTGGATTTTTCTTTACCAGACAATTGTCTGGCTTAATTTGGTGTCATAAGTCTTCCTCCTTCTGGTTTAGAAGTTTAAAAATAATCCCTCTCTCTGTATTTTGTTGTTATTCTGCTCAGTAAAATTAATGTTATTCATTAAATTTAAACAATGCTTGATTTGTAATTCTACTTGGTAATTTTGGTAATTTATGTCATGATCCCTAGGAGTACACAAAAATACACATTTGCAGTATATAAAGACCCATGCCAAATTTGCATAGGCAAGTAAGAGAAGCATAGTATGAACTGCTTTTGTGATACCCTTAATGACCAAAAGACTTTTCCTCTTAAAACACCTCCCACTTGCAAAAACATTGAAAGTGGGTCTTGCAATAAGAGTTAGGTACTTATGTTGAATTCACTTCCTGGAATGTAGAATTTGTTAAAGTGTCTTAAATTTTTTCTTTGCCGATTTCAGTTCAACATTGAGATGCCCATTTTAATGAGTTAGTAATGAGATGTCATTAGTTGTTCCACTGCCAACCTTCCATTCAGTAATTAGCCACCCCACTCATAACATCTTTGCTTGATCCTATCAAGCTTGTATTCACTTTGATTGGATAGAATATTCATTGGCAGAGGCTATGAGGAGGCCCATAATTCTATTTATGTTCATCCCTTAAACTATTTCTGCCTTTTAAGGGATCTATTAATTCCAATTCTCTTTACCCATGATTCTAGCTTAATTTAGTCAATTCTTATGCTGTATTTTGTGAAAAAAATGAAGACTTTCACTCCTGAAATGAGCTGCTCTATTCTTTACTGTTAAGAAAACATTCTGCAGATTGAAAGGTACTCACAACTGTTTTATGATTAAGAATATTAAAGTTTAAACCAGCCATGCAAAAGTAACCATTTTTTGTTTTATACAGCAAGAACAAAATCTCCCAGGAAACCCCTGTGATATGAGGAACTGTGCTCCTTGGAGTGTTTCTCATCTGATCAGGCGAAGATGTGCATTGCATTAATATCTGTATCTGAGCTCATAATCTAGAGCCTCTTTATACCCAACAAATAGCAACAGTCATGTCCATGATGCAATTCTTGTCATCACAAGGAACCTGTCTAAAGTAGTTGGTGTGAACTGTTATCTTCTCTCCAGTGACATAAAGGGATGTCATTAGTCCAGATGAATGCACCAAGAGCCATTTGAGATGCTGTGGTGCATTTGACAACACCTGTAGGGGGCTGGCAGATATGGTGTAGGACTAAAAAGAAACCTGTAAGCTTTTGGAACTGTAGCTGGAGACAGGCACCTTAGGTGGCACTAGGTGCCTGTGTTAGGGGACTGGATCAGGACTGCCTGCATCAACGTGGTCCAAGGTGCTCTGGGATATCAGCTTGGGAGATCATGCTTCACCTCTGACACTGCTCACGGAGGAACTGGACATCTCATGGGTGCAGTGTCATGTCATCCAGCCCTGTGTAGATCTCCTGTGTGCCCTGGAACACATCAAACATGCACAGTTATATTTGTTCAACAAAATCAAGTCCTGGAGCTGACTGCTAGGTGAGTGCAGTACTAGTGCATATATGGACAGCTAAACTTCTGCCAATGAATCTGGAGGTGAATTCCACTTCAAAAGTTAGGTACCTCTAAATTCCAATCTTTGTCACAGATGGTTATTATTTAGGGTCAGGTACAATTGACATCCTCACACTGATCTTGCTTCAGAAGGTGCCTGTTTGCTAGCAGAGCTCAGTGCAATGTAGCAGTGCTGACATATCCATTTCACTGGAGAGACGCCTGCAGTCATTCTTGGGTGGTGACTCACTGAAAAACTCCCACAGTCGAGACTATTTGTCCGTTCTAAATTAAACGTCTTACAGTAAGAACAGAAATCCTTCCTCAGGATCTGCTGGAGGCTCTTACATGGAAAGGTATGTATGACTAGTTAGCTTCATACCTGGAAAGTGCTCTCAGTGAAGACAGAGGGATTTGTAGCCCTGGTTGAGCAGGAGCGTTGGACAGATGACCCTCAGAGGTCCCTTCCAACCTCAGCTGTCCTGTGATTCTGATATCCAGTTGTTATACAGAACTGGACTCTGCCAGCCTGCAGTGGGGTCAGTACAGCTGAGGTTTAGAGCTGGGTACCCACATGAATAGTTTCTGAGTCAGGATTCATAAAAGCCCAAGTGGAATATAAGGCTTCCATGAACTGGTATAGAAGGAGCAAGACTGTGTTGGCTTCCACTTGGCTTCTGAGATCCTGCTGATTTCACTGTGTCTTCCATATCTACAGAGCAGTTAGTAATGCAAATGCTTCTTTGGATCTGGATCTGAGATCAGAAAAGATGACAGCTGGAGCCTACCTATCTCTTGCTAATACTGTTTTTATCCATCACTACTAAATTAGTTTCTACATTAAAGCTGTTTTTACATTTTTTTCTCTCTCAGATTTTAGCGGTTTATTACTAAATCTTGCTCTTTGGGGATAATCCAGTCGTTAAAATTAGGTTTAAAACTGAGATTTAGCACAGAGCTTAGTGCAAAATCCATGTCTGACTATTGTGTGATATTTTAAAAGATTTCTTCTGAAGTGCATGGGACTTGCTGTGCTAAAAAAGCCAGGACACTGAGTGTAGAAGCCTAGAAGATAAGAGAGCTAATGTGTATGTCTCAAACACTGATAGCTGGATGGCTGTGGGCCCAACTAAGGATTGTCGGTAATCACAAACAGGGGTTGTAGGTAATACCACACTGTGAGAAAGAAGAGGATGTGGCTGGAGATAGGGCAGCACTTTTCTGGGACAAAAGTCCTTGATCTGGCTCCTGGAGATAAGCACAACACAGTACAGCACAAGTGCAGCAATGAGGTTGAGAAGTGGGCGTGGACTGTAGGGGAGGATGGAGACCACCAAAGATCCTGAAGCCCACCAACCCATTTCCAGAAAGGTCTGGAAGAACAGACTACACATGGTAACTATTGTGCATAGAAAGCAAAAAACTTATTTCCAAGCTAGGGAAAACTTGTCAATACAAAGGTACCTCCGGAAAGCCCAGTGCACTTTCTCCATGTGTGTGCCCCAGGTCCCTGGACACTCCAGCTGCATTGTGCTGGAGCCACAACTGGTGACCTCTTTTTCTTTCTTTCTTTTCTTTTTCTCTCCCTCTTTTTAATCCATCTCTTTCTCTCTCTTCTCTTTCACCCTACCCTTATATCCAAAATCCACTGCTGTGTGCTTAGATAGGAGGTCACAGACTAACATATCCATGCCAAGTGTGTAATTTACTAAGGGAACTTTGTAAGCTTTTGTGGATCTTCTGAGTTTTGCTGTTCCTTTTGACTACGAACATCTATGAATCTTGCATGCTCCCTTCCCCTTAGAAGTGGGATGTCACAGTGAGCTAATGGATCACTGCTCTGAGCCAGGATAGCAGCCCTAGGACAATTTTTGACCAGCTCACTGAGATCCTTTGATGACGATTATAGCTTAATATAAAAACGTGATTTGTGTGTGGCTCTGTAGTCTGTTTGTCACTTTGGCCTGCACACAGCAGATGGAAAAGACCAATATCATCTGAATTTGATTCACAGCAGATTTCATGGGGTCTGACACTGGTCTGAAACCCTGGAAGTAAGGTGTGGGTTAGTGGAGAGACTCCAATGAAACAGACACTGCAGACACAGAAGTAACAAAGCAAGTTAAGGAATTAATTCTGGCTCTCTAGACAAACCTTCCAAATGAACAGGTAACAGTATAAATATACCAATAAATGATGACTTCTTAAATAAAAGGGTGTGGAAAACAAAACAATGCAATTGGAATATTTACACAGTTTCACCTAGTAAGTTTTTCATGCTAACTTTTATAACATTACTAATAAAATCTTTAGCCAAAATCCATGTTTAACCAAGTCACGGCAAACTGCAACTCATGTGGGATGCTGCAAACCTGCAGTATCAGTTGGTTTGGATGAAACCCCCCTGTATGAACAGTGAAACTGTCTGCCTGGGGAGCTTCCTTCATTGGGGAATTTTCACAAATAGGTCAGAGAAAGATGAGCTGGGAGGCTTCTTGTGCAGGATTGCTTCTACTTCAGTGTTGCGTCTCCTGGGTTCCTGAAGGCTCCCTGGGAAAGTCACTCTCTGCAGTCTGCAAGAGTTTTTGTACTGTGGTATTTCTTTGAATTGGGTGTTCGGTGGTGGTGGAGCCCCCAGACTGATAACCCACATAAGGCCAACACAGTTGGTTTCTAAGTCCTGTCACAGTCTTGATATTCAATGAATAACAATTGAATTAAACATTGAATTTCTTTCATTTTACTGCCATTAGACTTGAAGATTTACAGTAGCATGCTGTTTTCATAATTTTTTCCAGTAGCTGCTTGTTTTAATACCTCAGCATACTTTTCCAGTTCTCCTTTCTTACACCACTTTCTCCTTCATGTTACACTTCTGTAATCATAATACCACACTGATGATATTGGTTTTGATTATTCAAATTTGGGTATGAGCATGCAACATCCAGGGGAGCTGTGAGCAAGAGAACAAGTGTGAGCACACCCATTGAATTCAGCAGGGCCCTTCCACATTAAGCACCCTGGAAGCTGTCAGGAACCTCATGCAGAGCCTGAAAATGCTTTGACCACATGGTCTGAGCTTTGCCTAAGGATTCTACAGGCACACAAGATTCAGGGGACCTGCCTGGACATGGGGATCTCCAGGCAAGTGCTGGGCAGTAGCAGTGGGGTCTCATGAAGAGGAGAAACTGAGGAAGGAGTACTACTTTAACACACAAAATCCATTTTGTCTGAGCTTTGAAGACTTGGGTGCTTATGGCAAGGGGCTTGCAAGTACATGATCTTTAAGGTCCCTTCCAAGCCATTCTGTGATTCATTCTGATTCATTTTATGATTCTGTGATTTGAGGACAAGAGGCTGTGACTTTTTCTGCAAGCCATGTACCCTTTCCCTGGCACTTCTGCTTTCTCTTTTACCTTGTCATGCTGGTGATGTTTTTTCAAGTTGCATCCACTGCATTTCTGTTTCCTTTGATCTCTCTGTTTGTTGCTTAAATATGCATGTTTACAGAAGAATAGCAAGTAAAACCCTTTTGCTTTTTGTATGTGCTTCTCTTTTGGGTGATGGCATGTGCTATTATTGGGCTGGCAGTGGCTATTATTTCAGCTATCTCTTCATATAGAAGAGTCTAGGTTTTTTTCTTATAACTCCTAAAAGATCATGAAATTGTTTCCACAGACTTTTTATCTAACTTGTAATACCAAGGGTAAAAGAATCAATACTGGCTGTTTTATTGAAATATAAAACAATATAAAAATTTATTAAGTTTTTTCTTTTGTAAGTTCTTTACTGGATTACAGCTCTTATGGAAGTCAATATACCTAATAGGCCTATTACTGTGTATAAATTCTAAAGCTTATTTAAGTAGTATAATAAAATATAATAATACTGAGAATATCTTGGGATTTGCAACAAAACCCCTTCAACTCATTCAGTTTAAGAAGTGATCACAACTCTTGGATTTATTGTAGGTGTTTATAGCTCTTTGTGAATTTCTGTAGAGGGAAGGATAGTTATTCTTGCTTTTCTGATTCTACAAAATGGAAAACTTTCTCAGGGTTTTTTAGGGGTTCCACTTAATTTTTAACATAATTCCTGATTTGTGCTGGATGTAAGAATGAATATTTTGTTTTATTTCTTTATTCCTTGGGACTCTTGGTTTGCTATGATTGACATTGCTGGAGTTTCCAAAGTTCAAGTTAAAGAGTAAAGAGAGATATGCATAATGCTGAAGGGATGATGGATTTTGCTCTGACTCATTTAAAACAATTTTCTTTGCCCTGAAATCTTAGACACATTAAAAATGGGGATCTAGCTAATTCTCCTCAGGAACTGAAATCAGTGAGTTTTCCTGATTTATGCCTGTGAAAGAGCTTCCTTGAGCCCTTGCAATGAGCAAGAGGAAAGTCCCACCATCCAGGATCAGTAAGAAAGCAGACTACAGTAGTGAGGGAATTTGTCATCATGTAGCTCCAGAGACCTTTCAGAAGTCTCCCCAAGTACATTAATTTTAATCTATTAAAATTCTGAGATAGGGAAATAATTCTGGAAATTATCCAGAGAGAAAGTCACTGTCCCTCCAGTCTAATCACAGACATCACCGACTGCAGAAGGAGGATCCAACAGTCAGTGATAGCAATAAACTTTTGACTATGTCAGGACTGGTTCTTCCTCTGTTAATATTTATTATTTGATACTCATTGTCACCTTCAACCAGGATACACTGCCTCACTTTGTCATCTTTGATTCCAACCCCGGTTCAAGAATGGGTTTGGCCTTCTTGTTCATTTATTTAGGAAACACAGTGAGTAACAATCCATTCTGTCAATAAAACATGCTGTATAACAAGCACTCATTCTGGTTTGCCTCTTGTACCTTGTGTGGTCATGTTTTCCCTGTCGTCTTATTGGTTACCTTCATTTTATTGTGGGCATACATCAACTTCTTTAACTGGTTTATCTTCTTGGTTGTGTGCTGTTGAGATCTTGCCCAGTAATGTGTATGTCACCCAAAACAGACCACACATGTCCTGCTGATATGTGCACCCTGCAGTTGTCAGCGGACAGCTAGAACACAGCTTTCCTGACTTTGCATTTCATCAATACACAACTTCACAGTTTTAGACTTGTCTCTACTACGGCAATGCAAATGGGTCACTGCAGGCTGGAAAGAGTTTATACTGACATTTTAGTCAATGGAGAAATTATCTTTGACTTTACTTTTGTGAGGTCAGTGTATTAGCAGAGAGTTGACCCTCAGCAGCCTTTGGGGGATATGTGTTTGATATTTTTGTTCCTCGTGAGATCTTCCACCTTTTCCTCATCAGGATAGCATGACTGATTTTCTTGCTCTTGACTTATCATGTGGTGGTTTCTGTCTTGTGTTGCCTCCTGTTCCCATGAACTTCAGAAAAGGAGACAGCTGGAGGGTGCTGCTTCTGGTTCCTTCTTTCTGGACACCATTTTCCACAGTACAGAGAGAAACTGGAAGAGACCCTTGATATGGCAGTTTTCTGCTGCTTGGTAGTTCATCTGCTGCTGGAAAAGATTAATGAAGGCAAAGCATACTTGAACTGTGTGCAGTACTATCTGTGGGTTGTGCATGTCACAACATAGAACAGCTCAGCTGGGCATGGCAACATGTAATCTGCCATCAGGTGGGATGTATTCTGGAGTCTTGGGAAGGTGAAGATCTGTCCCCAGAGGATCTCAGGAGGTTGTGTCTGCATCGTGGCATGGCGGTGGGACAGCAGGTCCTGGCTTAGTGCTAGTCTGGATGGTCTGGGTAGCCTAGACCCCTGTATCAATGACAGGCTGCAATGCGAGCTGCTGGGATGGGGTCTTGAGGTCTTGTCTCTGAGGCATTCACAACTCAGCTCCTCTTCACCCACCAGGGAGCTGAATGATGTCAGATGATTTGTATGAGCTAAAAAATGGGTGTCATCTTACTGCATGGCCAGTGGTTAAGTTTTCACATGTCCCTGCAAGTAAAGAGCTATGAAGTAGATGAAAGGGGACTCTTTCATGGGATGTCCGTGTGTCTATCCACATTGCTTCTCTTTGTTTTGTTGGCAAACTGCTTTCTCTCCAGCTCTGGTTCTATTTCTCCATTTATAATTTTATGCTTGACTCAATATATATTGGTCTTTCAGAATGAACACTATCTGTTTGTTCCTCATTTTTCTTTCAAAATGTAGTTGGAATCCTGAGGGACAGCTGCAGTGTACTTGTAAAGCTCTGGAGGAGAAACAGTCCAGAGCTAAGGAAACGGTTGCTGCAGAGAGCCCTCAAGTCCTTGTGGGGATAGAAACTGCTCCATCTCACTGGAACTGCCAAGGGAGAATTACTGTGCTCCTGCCTCAGTGAAAAGCTGGCACACTTTAGTATTTCTTTGTACATCAAGTCACAAGGGGTCCTGTTTGGGGTCTGTATTTTTAATTGCTGGAGTAGAAATAAGCTTCCCTCTGGTTTAGGAGGTTCCACAGCAGGATAGATGCCCCACTCTCCCAGGCAAAGAACCCACCAATGGCCTTTCCTCATTGAGCCACTCTACCAGGGTTGGGAGCAGGCAAATGTTTACACAGCTGGTTAGCATAAGTCTGCAGAAAGCTCCTTTTATTCAGGCTCCTGTTTAGTCTTGTTAGTCCCAGACTTGACTATCTGCAGTAATGCATTATCAACCTTCCCCATACATGCAGTTAGAATTTATTATTGCAACTATTACCTTGCTGACTTGTCCATTTGTAGTGTCACACATGACAAGGATTTTGAAGGACAGCAACAGCCCAGCTGGGAACACATGAGAGCTGCATTTGCAGCAGTACAGCTGACACAGCAGTAGTGACACAGCCAATATTAAATCACCACTCCAGGAATACTTGGCAGCACAAGCCCAGATTGGAAGTACCCAAAAAGTCTGCTGACATCACAGGTACCTTTTTGTTGTCCTAAAAACTCCAGAATGATGCAGGAATCTCATGTCATAAAATGTGATGTTCTTCAAAGTGTTGTCCTGTGATTCATTCGTTTTGGGTGTGGTAACATCTCTCTCAGTGTACTACACACTTACTAATCTTCTCCCAGTGAAGAATTTCCATCTTCTTTGTAATTATTCGGGGATTGGAAAAAAAAAAAAATCCAGTTATGTCATTTGGGAGGACAACTATTAGGGAAGATTGAGACCACAGGGTTTTGGCACTGTGTGATCTGAAGGCTATCAGTGTCAGTGAGTTCATTGACTTACTTGTGCAACAAATTCAACCTTCTATCCTATTTAGTTTTAGAAGTGATATCACTAGTAATTATACAGGATTATGGTAAAAGTGACTTTCAGAAGTGTGTCCTTCTGAGACAGGTTAAAGTTCCATTGCATAAAAGATGCAAGAGCTGCTACCCTCTTCTGCAGTATTGGATGTGATCAGTCTTTTCATGCCTGAATCTGTGAAAGCTGTGTGTTACTTTCTGACATGTTGGTTAATCTTGGAGTCTTCTAATGAAGCAAGGCACTGGGAGAGACCTCCCATTTGGATCCATATGCTCCACTGTGGGACTCAGCCTGATCACAGTGACCAAAACACTGTTTCCTCTGCGTAACACAAGTGAACTTCTGAGCATGTATAGTATTTTTTTATAATTTGAAAATCCTTTCCCAGCATTTATAAGCACATTTGATGGCAAGTAGTATGGGTGGAGATTACGTCTTCTGTTGCAAGGAAACTCTGATTTTCCTTTCCAAACTGAAAAGGAAAAACTACCCTTTCCAAGTGAAATTCCAGGAAAGCAGATAAATGAGAAAAAATGTCTGGTCTGAATTTAAATATTTTGTAACTTTTGTAACTGAATTTTGTTCAAAAGACCATTTCAAGAGAAAGAAAATAAAACCTGCCATCCCAAAAGGACCAAATAGAATACATCAACTTGACAGTGTGTTGTTCAATTTCTTTCTAGGGCAAATGCTATCAGAATAAACAGATTTTTGAAAATGCATAAATTATGACAAACCCAGATTTTTTTTTTTGCTCCCAAAATACTTTAATGAGATCTTATTAACCAGCTACTACTGTAAGTGTACCCTTGGGCTCAATATCCTGGCAGACCTTCTGGAATGCGCTTGCCAAATGCACCTGTAGAGCCTAATCCTGAAGTCAAAGCAAGAAAACAGTAGCAGAGTTATATCAGACTGGGATACTTTGGACAAAACCCCTGCTTACTGTCTTAAAGGAGGATTTAAAGCTGTTTTCAACTGCTATGAAGGCTGGATCCTCCTTTTCAACTCTTTTTTTGGGACTATCATCCTCCAGTTCCCTCTTGTAACTTCCTGAACCAACTTATATGGCTGCAGTGGAGTAGGGATTCTATAGCAGTTTCATTTTTATTGAAGAATGGAGATGGAAAATTTAAGTAAGAGAAGGAATAATTCCATTTCTGATCAAGTATCCCGTGTCTAGTATTTTGGTGTTGCATGTGATACATGAAGTTCTCTCTGTATAACTTTGTACAGGGATTTTAGTACCAGGTACCTCAAACTGCCTGTCAGAAGCCAGTATGAGTCTGAGACACAGGAAAATGGGGTTTAAGTCATCTGTATGAACATGGTCAGGACTCTGTCATATATGGTATTTTGGGTAGGTTGAAGTTGTGAGGTGGAAGCGTGCAATTTGCCTGCTGATTTTTGTGAAAAGAGTGAATTTCTACTGCTTCAAGTATGAACATAGCCTTAGGAATATGTAAAATTCAAGACTATAGGTCCTGAAATCCCATGAGTTTTGTATTTTAGCGTCAGACTTTTCCTAATTTTCTTAATGTTTGTGCATTTGTGTGTATGTGAACTACAAGTAGAATGTCAGCAGCAGCAAGCCCAGATTTTAGCTTCGGTGATCAATTTAGAAAATGATTATTTATTTTATAACACCTGAAAATAAATTAGGTTCTTGAAAGGAAATTGTATGGAAAAGGAGATTACAGTGCAATGAAGGATTTGACAGTTCAGTGAGAAGAGAGTGTGGGGAAGAAAATGGGTTATGGAAATTGGAATATGTGGTTACTGAAGCTGGTGTGGGTGGCTAGAAATAATTTTGCATGTGAAGTGTATGTACATCCCTTTTCTGAAAAGCATGTGAAAAGAGTGAATTTTTATTTTAAGGATAAAGGCTTCTCTTAGAAATGGTATTTGAGATCTGTAGATGAAGAAGAACTCAGAATTATTTACTGAGCAACAGATTTTTGGAAGAAGTGAAGCAAAATGCACTCCTTATGATCGGTCATCTTTGTCTGACTCTCGAGCTTTTGTGTCCTGCAGTGACATTTCTCCTTTTCTTTATTGGACAAATATGTGAGTTGCTGAAGCCAGTTGGAATATTTCTTTGGAAATACTGCTTGAAAAGAAATCACTTCATTTTCAAAATAAAAACTGATGAGAAAAATTCCTGGTTTTATTGAAACAAACAAACAAACAAACAAACAAAACCACGTAAAGGCCAAATAATTATTTTTGTTTGGTTCATGATAAGTGTAGATCCAAATGCTTTTGTCTGTGAATTGGGTTGAGAGCCAAAGATTTCCTTTGCTTCAGCGGATGAAACCTGAATCTTTTAGTGCAAAACAAAAAAAAATCTTTCTCTGGACTATTTTTGACAGTTCAAACATTTGGATTTCCTAATAATGCAAATTCTTATGTATTCTCTAAAGAAATGGGTGGACATGGTCACACAAACAGACAACCTAGCAACAACTGTGAGTTCAGAGTTTGCCTGATATAAATGATTAATTGCTAATCAGACAAATTCCTTTACTTTACTGAAAGATTTTCCTTGGATGCCATAAAGACCATAAAACGGTGCAAAAACTCTCAGCTGTTTCTTTTTCATTTTGGACATGTTGAGATGGCTTTTGAATTTCAGTGGGCTGAGGTAAAGGAGAGCTTTATGTGCAGAGCTCTTAGGTATCTCTGGTCTGCCTAAGCCAGACAATATTAATTGTATGGGAGGAAATTGAAATTCTTTGCCCATTTAGAGATCATCCATCATTTTCAGAATTAAGCATCCAAGCAGTTCTCACACAAAAGTTAAGGAAGGGGAGTCAGCATAATACTCTGTGATTGCAAGATAATGAAAGGTGCTGGGGCTCACTACTTAATTACCAGAGGTTTATCTGCCTGCCTGGTAAGGAGATGTCTGCCATCCAAAGTGCTGAGACAGACAGCCCAGCAGTCTGCTGGGAGTGCAGTGCCATTCCCATGGGAATGGTGGACTGGTGGAGCTTACTAACGCAAAGAGCAGGGCTGTGTGTGTCTGGGGATGGGGTTTCCAGGTTTGAGTCAGTCTGGGCAGCAGGTTAGCTGTGCATGCCTCATGCAGAAGTGGAGCTCATGAGGCCTGGAAGCGCTTCTGTGGGTCTCCCTGCGTGCACTCCAGCGCATCCAGAGGATGAGGCAGGATGAGGTGCAGGCTCACCAGCACCATATGAAGTAGGAAGGCAGAGCTGTGGGGCTGAGGTGCAGGGACAGTCAGCCTATCTTGGCTTGGAGAGATGCACTTCACTTATCGGGTGCCAAGGTAAGTCTCTGCTCTGGCTGAGGGGTAGGTCCAAGGCTGAGATCCCCACACACACTTGAGGCAGTGCCTGTTACTTAGTTGCCCCGGAAGAATAAAATTTTACTTCTATGACTATTATACCTCAACACATGTATAGCTGAAAGATTGAAACCTCTGTTTCAGATGTTTGCACTTCACTTGATTAATTATATGGCTTTGTAATGACTGATTAAGTGACAGACTCATTTAGTGCATCTGGCTGGACTGAGACAGTTGCTGAGATGCAGCTCTCAGCTGTGTCCCCAGTTTGAAGGTGCAAGGGCCACATTTCCTCTTAGGAGACTTTCAGCACTTTGGGACCATCCTTCACCTGTGTGCTCTGGGTGTGTAGAGCAGCCAACCTACTCCAGGAGTGGAGGTAGAGGTCAAAGTGCCTTTTCAGGGTCCTCTGTTTAGAGCTCTCCTGCTTGACAGTGTGAGCTCTGCACTTCCCTCTACAGTCAGGCCCATTAAATTTTGGTGGCAAACAGTGTCCTTGCTATTATTTGATAAATGTTGTTTTGAGGATAGGTGCAGGGAATCTGTGCACTGACTCCAAAACACTGTGTGCTGTGTGTTGCACTGTGGGAAAGGGCAATGCTAAGATGAAATCAAATCAGAACCTTTCCTGTCATTGTTATCCACAGTGAAGAGCTTTTTGTTACTTCTTGATGCGTTGCTGACAACGTTTTAACATTGTATGATCCAACTCCATTTGGCTGGATTTGAAAAACACACATTGGTGCTGCAGGTAATGGGGTGTAAATCTTAGATGGTGATGGTGTCTGTACCGCAGAGCTGGTTCAGGCTCTGGAAAGAACTAGTGACCCATTTTCTAGCTTTTTAATCTCTATCATAAATAGCTGGCTGTTGGGGGAAAAGATTTTGAATTCTAGAAAAAAGTGTGTTACACTTCATAATATCTAGACATGAAGGATCCTGAACACTGATGAAACCTCCCAGTAACTGTAAAAGGCACTACTGCTTCCCATTTTGGCTACAACTGAGGTATCTGAATAAATAAAATAATAATGAACTGCAGTTATTAAAAGTAATAATAATCACAGCTGCTGTAATTCAAGAGCTGTGTGGTTCTTGAAAGTTACAGCCCCCCAACACCACCCCATCTGGAGATTCACAGCTCATATCAGGGTGAGTCCTCCTAGCCCACTGCAATGTGCAATACACAGATTTCTGCAGCCAGCTGCTGGAAGGACCAGAAATGTGCACCCACATCTGGGCCAGGTAAGGCCTCTCTTCAGGAGCCTGGGAAATGCCTTTCTTCCTGACTGATGATATAATCACCAGGATATCCAATCTGTTAAAACACCTTGATGGACGCAAGGGGACTAAATTAAGTATTTCAATTTTTCAGGCATAGACAGGTGAAATTACTTCTGCAGACAATGTAGAACTAATGGGGTGGGTAAGAAGTCCTGAGTTCTTGAATTTTTATGCTGTGCTTATGACAAACCCATTCTTTTTAATCCAAACAAGAACAAATTTTATACCAGGTGGCCATGAACCTCACCTCTGTGTTGGAAACAAGCTGTGCCTATTCATTGTGAGCTACAGTTTTATTATTGACTTGGGACTGGTATTACTGGCATTTGACAGGACCACATAGCAATACTGGGTGCCAGGACCTCTTCTGATTTGCTTTTGCAGGACATGTTCCAGCTTCACCCTGGTTAGCTCAGGCCCAGTTTGTGGCAGCTTCCAGTCCTGCAGTCCTGTCAAGGTACTATAACATCACTGCAACAAACAGCTTCTCACTGGCACTTAGCAGCAGAGCACATGCCAGAGATTCATGTGAATCATGAGGAAATGGTTCCCACTACTGAGTACATTAAGTTAAAGGAGAAAGCGATTTCCATAGTAACCACATATGGTAGGTCAGATGGTAACTTTCCAGATTTACCACCAGTGGTTTTGATCCTGAATTATTTATACAATGAATTTAGCTTCTTCGATCGTCTTGGCATGTTGCCTGTGAATCTCCATGTTAACATGTGGGAGAAAATGGAAGTGTTATATGTAGTGCCAGAAAGGCTTAGACTTGATGTTTTTATTCACAAATGAAACATTGCTATTCTCATGGCAAGTGTCAATGCAAATAATAGTGGAAACTCTTGGGCTATCTAATCTACTTTTTACTAGGGACTCTGCAGTACACACTAATTTGAACATGTTATAGGTGGAGCTGGTAGCAGTTGTATGCCTGTATTGCCAAACAGTTTTCCACCCTAAGGCCTGCTTTTTGTACTTGAAACTTCTTGAAACGAAAAACTCTTTGGCTGAAATTCATAAATTCTTCTGTCTCTGTGGACTATGATTTTTGGAAGGAAATTTCATTCAGTTGCAGTCTAAATTTGGGGGTTAAATATTGCTTTGTTCGCGTCAAAGTTTTTATAAAACTGTTTTTCTGAAACTTGGCTACTTCTAATATTGGGAACAAGCATCCAAAGGCAGAGTAAAGTCATTTTAAGATCATAATTTGCCTAATTTGTTCCCAGAAATTATAGCCAAATTTGGTGAAATTATAATTTTTTTCTTAATTTAATTATTTGTTGTTTTACCAGCCCTCTGAAGTTGTTATGGTAGCCTTTCAGATTTTACTAACAGCAGACCTGGAGTAATGAGGGATACATATTTTATAATCTTATATATTTTAAATACCTTATATTTTATACCCCTTGTAGAACCTGGTGTAAAATAGTCCTGAAACCCCTATTGTTGGTAATTATTTCCAAAACTCACTCTAGTAGACAGCCCTGCATGGAAGAGTTTCCTGCTAATGTGGTTGAAGTCCCAGCCTAGCTAAGACATTTCTACAGCTCTCCAGTCTGGCATTTTGGTTTTTGCTAGCTGGCAGGTGGTGTTTTGGTCAGTAAGGGGTAGCTGAGAGCTGTTCAGGGTGCTTAGCCCCTCATCAGCACCCTGGCCTGAGAGTTCCTTTGGCAGAATTTGGCACTGTTAAACATGAATATCCTTTATACTTGTTCATATCATATACCACTCCTAGGCCGTAAGAATTAACTGCACAACTCCAGCATGACAGTTGTCTCCTTTTCCCAGGAGTCTTTTGCCAGGGGCACTCCCAGCCAGACTCTTGTACACGGGGAAGAGTGGATAAGTCATTCCCTCAAAGGCACAGAGGCTGCTGAGCTTTCCTCTATCAGTTACCATCACAGAAAAGAGCAGTGCCACCATGGAGATCCTGCAGAGATGGACAGTGGAAGAAGCTGAGGGATGGACCAGTTTCTGCCAGACAGCAAAACCTGGGCTGGGGAAGTCCTGCCAAGGAAGATACTCAGGGTGAGAATGCAAACCACTGTCCCAACATAAACCTGGTTTATGTCAGTTGTGGGCAGGAGGTAAGCAAGAGGACAGCCACTGTGGAATAGGTGTGCTGGGACCCAGTTGTGGGGAACTATCACAAGGGCAAACAGCTGCTGAGAAATCAGAGATGGACATAATGTAATTGTGCCTCTCTCTTTAACTGAGGCTCACAACAGTGTTTGAAGCCAAAAACGTGTGGTTACCAGTGAGGTCCATATGCTGCCTTCTACCCCTTGCCATGGAGCTGAAGGAAGCAGGGCCACAGGACAAGTTTTTAGTGAGCAGAATTAGCTTAAAATACAAATTAGCTGATCTTTAAGGTCTCTTCCTACCCAATCCATTCTATGTATCTGAAGAGCAGTGTGCTTTGGTTTGAGGCACATAAGAATTGTTCTCCAGAGCTGCTGAATTGCTGATGAAAATGTGCCACTGAACTCTTCTGTGTTTTAGCTTCTCTCTTCAGTGATGGAGAGACAGAAGGTGATTCAGAATGGGTTGAGACTGGATGGCCACACTCCTAATGCAGGTACCTGAGGTTAGGTGGGACAAATGCAGGCTGACAGTTGTCTTTCAGATACCAGTTCTGTTCCACAATCTCATATGTTGGGTTACTCTATTTAGCTATTTTCTCTTAGTCACCACTCCTTTTCAAAATCATCTTCACCAAAGCTAGGATCCAGATGAGTTATTCAGTGGGTGGGAGATACAAACCAGAATAATTTGGGTTGGAAGAAACCTCTAGACTTCACCTGGCCCAGTCCCTTCTTTCAAGCAGAGTTGACTTTGAAATCAGAGCATGTTGCTCAGGGCCTTGTCCAACCAAATCTTGTTGTCTCCAGTGCTGGAGATTCCCCACCCTTTCCAGATACTTTCTCCACTGCTGAACTGTGCTCACAGCGAAACATTTTTTCTTTGTGTCTCCTTAGAATTTCTCTTGTTTTGGTTTGTGTCTTTTGCCTTGTGTCTCTTCACTGTCCACCTCTGTGGAGAGATGGACTTCACCTTCTGTTCATTAGATAGTTGTGGACAGCAGTAGCATCTTCCCTGAGCTGCTGCTTCTGGTTGAACAAGGCTGTCTCACTCAGTTTCTCCTCCTGTGAGGAGAGGGAAGTGTGCTGTAGTCCCCAGCCATCTTCGTGACCCACTGTGGGACTTCATCTGGTCTGCCAATGTCTGCATCCTGTTTGGAAGCCCAAAGCTGGCCACTGTTTCCTAGCTGTGACCACACCAGTGCTCAAGAGAGGGGAAGGATCCCTCAACCTGCAGGCTTCAGCCTTGCAGCAGCTCTGAGTGAAGTTGGGAAGGGTGCCCTGCTGACTCAGGTCCACTTGGTGTTCACCAGGATCCTGTGTCCTTTTCTCCAGAACTGCTCCCATGTCAGTTGTCCCCAGTCTGTAGAGCTGTGTAGGGCTGCTCCATCCCAGCACACCTGACTGGTGGAAGAGAAGTGGAATAAATACCCTGGTATGTCCTGGAAGCTGGGAGGAGCAATGCCCCTCAGAACTGGAAGGCTGATATTTGGCTTCTATCACCACAACAGCTTAATCTGCATGAAGCCTTGGTGTGACCTTGTGTTAAATGGTGAAGCAAAGGAGCAGAAACCCTGCCTGTTGCAGATCGTGAGGTTCTGTAATGCAGCACGTCCCGTCCAAGTTTTGCAGCCTCGTCCTCGGGCTTCTTCCTTTTTCCACTAGAGGGACCCAAATGCAAATAAAAGCTCTAATTTATCAGCAGGAGAAAAGCGTCTGGGGTCAAGTACACCAGCATCGAATGAAAGGCTATTTTCTCCTTGCTAGTATTTGTATTAAGGACTTGATTCACCATTCATTGTGTCCAAGCTGGAAATGCTCAGAGAATTCCAGCTAACACCTGGGATCCCATTCCAGAGCCGGTTTTTAAGGCTTGACTATCTCAAATGTTAATAGCTAAAGTAGCTGCAAGCCAAAGAAAAGCCTTGACCATTACTCAGAGTGTGTCCTTTTCTGGGCAGTGCATATTTCATTTTCCAGCTCCATTTTATCTGTGACCTCTCTGCTGTGGCTCCCTGACACTGCTCCTTTCTGCCAGATGACAGCAGAACATGGTTTCTGATTCAGCTGACTGAGAGGATGGAAATAAAAAATCACTGGTCTTCACTGAGTGTTTGCAACCTATTAGAAACAAAAGCTCAGAGGGATGGGGATATGGATCTTCTATCCCAGACCTTTGGAAAAAGAAAGGCAAAAGGAAAAAAAGTGCTGAAGGGAAAAAGACAGTATCTGATGTTTTTGGTCTCATAGTGGAAAAAGCATAGGATTAACTCTTCCTCACCCCCACCCAAACAAGATTGACTAACAAAGGCTGCTTTAACTTCAAAACATTGCTGATTAGTTTCAAGTCAGCTGAATAAATTTTCTTTCTGGAGAGCTACTGCACCTAATTAATTGAAGAATTCAAGAATGAGACAAAATCTATATTGAAAAGCTGAGTTTCCCCTTTTTTTTCCCCCACTTGGAAAGAAAAAAAAAGCTAAACACGTGAGTAAAATGTATAAACACGTGTAAACACGGCTTAACTTTATGCAACCACTGGCTCTACTAAAACCCAGCCTTGAACGTCTTCTAACTACACAAGTGTTTAGTAGAGAAACAAAATTTTATCACTGCCTGGGCTGCACAATCAGTTTGGCTGCAGAAAGCCGTCACCATTTGTCCTGGTCCCACAGGACTGCTCGGGGTTTTCCCTTAGCACATGATCCTGTTTGAAAACAGTTTCACTGGAGGAGGTTAGGAACAAAACACTCTGGGTTTAATGACCGGCCACCTGAGCAAGCAGGATGGTAGGGGAGCAGACAGCTGGACTTTAAAGCAGGGGCTGTTTGCACTGGTGTTTTGTTGTGTCCTTCTTGATGTGTTTTTCTGAATTGCCAGGTTCTTATCTGACCCTTTCTCACTCTTCTGTCACGGGCAGATTTCCTTCTGCACTCCTCCAGCAAAGGCTTCTCTACCAGCCACCCACTCCCCTTCTTGTCACCAGTTATCAAGGTTAAAAGGGGAAGGTGACAAAGGTTGCTGGAAATACATCCTCTGGGCAATGTCCTTCCTGTCTGCCATGTTATTAAAACCAAACCTCCTTTCTGTCCCTCTTGGCAGGTCAGAGAAATTATCGCAGGTGGGAACTACAACTGAAGAGAAAGAGGGTGCTCTGGTCAGTGGTACAGAGGCTGTAAAGGGAGAGAGGGAGGGAGGCTCAAGCACATCTACCCTATGGTCAGGCACAGATCCACCATGCCCATTTTCACCTGCCATGTCCTCACCCACAGACAAACTCAGACTGAAAATGCTGGAGCATTCTGAGGGAAGGATGATGGGCAGTGCCTTCACACAGTTCCTGATCTTCTCTCTGCTGACATTCAGACCCCGTCCCTGCATCAGGGAAGGACTGGTGGGGTGGCTGGTTTAGTAAACTCTGCATTTAGAGGCAGATTCAATCAACAAAACAGGCATTTAGGGCTTGTGCAGTTTTTCTAAGTTTCTGGAACAAAGAAATATATAATATTTTGATGCTGGTAAGATTGTTTTTGCCAAAAGACAAATGCTTTAAAGTGTGATATCCAGTTATGTGATTAAGCTGGCAAAAATACCAGGCCTCAGCACCCAGACTCACTGCTTCTTCTTTTGTTTTCCTGCAGGTCTTTGTATTTCTCTTCTGCCTTATCATTACCTGTCCCACACACTTCTCACATAATCTGCTGCTGACAGTTTTCTATTAGACATAATTTCCTGACCATCTTGTGTATAACTTAGACATGCTGTAAATTTTGAGATTTATATGGAGTTGTATGAACTGTGCCCTTGAGACACTTGAAAGAAAAACACTGAAACGAACAAACTTGGCAGAAGAACTACAGTTGGAGAGCTGTGAGGTCAATCCATAAGAGGTAGTTAGAGCTAGTCAGTGTGAGTTGGTTAAGATGAAACAGGCCCTCAGCTTTGTCACTTCTTGGGACTGAGCCATCAGTGACTGTAAGTGCTATGATGTGGATTTGGGTGGATGCTCGATAAGAAAGCCCCCTGGATTTGCAGCATATTCTTGCTTGAAACTCACCAGTGTCTGGAAGTCAAGTGAGCTTGGAGAATCTTTAGCAGCCAGGGCTTTGCAAAAAATTGGCAGAGCTAAAATACCTTCAAGCAACAAGAGTGAACCCTCCTTTTGAGTCATGCCTGCTTTAAAATGGGTTCGTGTCTCTGTTCATTTTTCTTTTTCTCTTTTTCCTTTTTTTCCCCCTTATTTTTTTCCCTGAAACTGTGCTGGTTTGCAGAAGAATTTGAACTTAACAGTCACAGATGTACAGACAGACTGATTCTTCACCAGTAAGAACAAGCAAGTCAGTAGTAGTTTTGGGATGGGGCTCGTAATCCTAACAACCCCCCAGATCTGCAGAGCCTCTTGGCATTGATAAAAATTGGTACTGGTACAGTCCTAGCCAGTGTGCTAGTAGTGGGCTTGCCTGATTTTACAGCAAAACACTTACCTTGCAGTGGGACTGTCTAGTTCCTGTCCTCACTGGTAGGTCCCTGCTACCAGCTTTGCTGACCTAGGCAAGAGAGAGAGTGGAAGAACTGATGGTGCTGGTGACTGTCTCTCTCTGCAGAGTGATTTTAGATGTTGTGAATAGCAGTCTCCAAAAGGGAAGAGTTAAAAAATGTCCATTTTAAAAGAAGAAAAATTGTTAAAATCAAGGTCTCCTCAAGAGCCATGGCCATGCCAAAGCCTTGGTTTCAGCTAGATGAACATGTGTTCATGCACATCTATGTGCATCTCTGCCCTTGCTGGGTCAGCAGAAACTCAAGGGGGATTGTGGAAAGAGTCTGCACCTAATTAATTTGATCAGCCATCACAGATCCTTGCTAAAACAGCTGACAGACATGCAAGAAAGACAATATGAAGAACTCATTAGGTGTGTCCTATGGGTCAGTTCTTATACGTGAAACTGTAGTTGGAGGCTGACAGAGGCACTGGGTGTATGGGATGAAAGCTGAGGTTGTGGCCTCCTGTGCAATGTAGTGTAATTTGACAAGGCAGGGCTCTCTCTGACTTTGCTGGGGCCTACCCTTCACCCTGGACATAATTTCTGAGGCACTACATTTCTAGCCTTCTGTAGCCTCTCAGAAGCGGAGCTGAAAATATTTATCAACGATGCATTCAAAGGCTTCTGCTAAAAGAAGAGTGTATTGAGATGTTTAAAGATTTGGAAGGCTTGAAATGAGTTGCTCTTACTTAGGTCCATGTCATGAGTTAAATCTTTGGAGTAATTCGCATGGTGACGTAGTCATGCTGCTTTTTCATTTGCAGGCTGCAGTGAGACGTTTTCTAAGATTTTTGGGGTAATTTGCCTTTGTCTCAAAACTCTAGATCTTTGAAGATTTAGTACAGTAACTTCAACATACCTGTGATTGGTTTGACACTATGAAGTGCTTCTGTCATGGCCAGGAGTTTGGCTGGTTTTTTTAAAAAAAAAACATTTAGCCTGCATCATCTCCTTATGGCAGGGAAAATTCAAAACAATTGGACCATGGAAAGAGCAGCAACTCAAGACACTCTCATGACAAAGACTTTAACATTAAAACAGCCAGTTAGTAAGCTCCGTTGTCAAGTGGTTTTATTTCTAAAAATGTATATCCTATGGTAAACCTCACTGTTTTCACAGTGGGTGATATCTCACAGAGAACAGAAAGATCACTTCTTGGGGGAGGTAGACAAAGGAAGCAAGCAAGCAAGAATCATTGTGTTTATATTTTCTAATGTTCATCACAATGAAACATATTTATCATGTTGATCACCAAGTAGTTATGTTGGCTTTTATTTAATGTGGTTACTAGGATTGTCCCTTTTTCAAGGGTCAGCAAATGAAAAAGGAATCTTTAATTTCTCCTTTGCTGCAATCAATTTAGAACTTTCTCTTGATCTTACTGAGAAGAGGGTGAGGCCAATATTAATTCCATGTGATAAATAAGTAAAAGAAGAGTGCTATGAAAACAGTTTTTAAGCTGGCATTGTTTTGAAGCTCTGACAGAAAATAGTCAATGGTGAGTGATGTGCTGAGGCCAGGATCACTGTATATGCTGTTCATTATATTCCTTATTGTCAACTGAAAGCAAAATGGTATTCCTTGTTTTGAGGTCCTTTTTACCTACTGCTATTCATTGACAAAGAAAAATCTTTGCAGCTTCTCATAACTGAATTCCAGGAGAGATATCAGAAATTTTCATTTTGTTGCTGCTTTAGATTACAGAATGAAATTAGTTGCATATGTAATAAGGCTACTGATGCCATGAGAAAATGATTTGTGACTCATGAGAAAACTTCTTAGCCAAAAATATACAAAGATAATTGGGAAATGATTTTTTTCCCCTATGTGGCAAGACATGTCAGCCATATATTTCTCACCATATAATTGGCAGGAAAATAAAGCAGTTTTATAGTCTTGTATTGTGCTACAATATGTTGGTTACTGTAAACCTTTGCAATCACTCAATTACAAGGTACCAAAGAGAAATGAGATTCAACAACAATAGTTTAGGACTTTACTCAGCTCCTAAGTACCTCCAAAGTTCTGAAAGTACCCCAGTTTTCACATCCACACATCTATTACTTTTCCTGAAAATGGTGAGGCTAAAAGCAGTTGGCTCAACCCAAGTGTTTAACTCTGTGTGCTTAGATCAATTAAGCATTATACATGCACTGCCTATTTGTCCAGAAATTTCCATAGATTAAACCATAGTATTAAATCATTTAAAAAGTACTAATCTTCCAACTCAGACATTGCCAGCAGCATTTTCCATATTTTAGTGGAGTAAGAACAGTCTAATCTCCTCTTTGAGAGAGCTGACCTCTTAAATCTGTAGGACGTACCAGCTCAGTGCTAATGTTGCCAGCCTTTGGATTACACAGGAACCATTCTCCTAGGAAGTATGTTTGGATTGATTAAGTTTTGTCTGGCACTGCAATGTTTTGTTACCTGGAATAAGAGCATGTACTTTGATCAGGAGGATATTCTCATGATTAGCCCATAGAAATGTGACTAACAAGTAAATAAGGTCTGTAAGATGCATGTGGCACAGTGAAAGCGCAGAACTTAATGAGATTTTAATAATTTAAATTTATAATAAAACTAGTCAGTTTGAGAATTATGGCTGACTGTAGTGACATAGCAGGCTTGAACTCCTCAAGATCATCTGTTACAAAATACACATCATGTTTTCTCTTATTAGGATAGACATACATAATTATTTAAACTCACAGTAATAAAACTATTGTTCTCTGGGCTGGCTGACAAAGGACCAGTAATAAAGGAGAACTAATCCATCTTGGGATAGGGATAGTTAGCAGAAAAAGATTATACTCTATTGTATATTATTTCTTTCACAGAGTCCTTGGTCCATGCAGTGTGTCAGCTGAAAAATATTAATTGAGATGGTGTGGGACTAAGGCTATTGTCTGTAGGGTCCCAGCCTCATTAGCTGCAATATTTGGAAGGTGTGGAGGGAAAAAATAAAGGGACTTCAGAGGGACAAAGTGTTCAATGCACTCAGATACCACCCTGAAGATTTGGACTCTTGCCCAGCATCCAAGCATACATACACTGAGCTGAGCTTTCCACAGTGGAGGGAAGTGGCCCTGCTGCTGGTGTCAGAGAGGGCTGCTTGTTTGCCAGGGGCTGGGATCCTGGGGATCTGGTCTTCCATCTATTTGACCAAGCTGAAAACTCTGCTTCCCTGATCCCAGATAATGGGATGCAGGAGGGAAGAAGGGAACACTGGAGCCACTTTCTGGTGTTATCCAAAGTGTCAGGGAAGCAAGCCTGCTTGGGTCAGTGCCATGGATCCAGAGAGCATCCCTGCTGCTGGCTCTTCCTCAGGCAAGGACTAAAACATCCAGAGCAGTGTTTAGATAGGGCTAAGGCTACCTGATGCTCAAATCTGGCCAAATTTTTGCTAGGCACCTTAGCCTATGAACATGTGCAGGCGAAGAGGAGGTGAGTTATTTGGTGAAAAATGTAGGAACAGCAGCTCAATCCCACCATGGTGCAGCCAAACTGTGAACTGAAGCCAGATTCCCAGATTCTCCTATGCCTATTCTTGGAAAGTTAATCCTTCATTTTAAAAAAATGGTTTGTGGTCTGTATCCAAGCAGAACCTTGCAATGGACCCAGAAGTGCTGGTACTTTATCCCCTCTATTAACTACTGATAGATGAACCATCTCTCACCTGAGATAGCAGGACATGCACATTTGAAGATCCATCATTGAATACATAAGAAAAGCCCTCTTTTCTCTGATTTCTGCTCCATTTTTTCTGATTAAGTGGAAAGCAAACTCCTCAGATTGAATATTAATTAGGCGAAATAAATGCAAACCAGAAGGGAAACAAAGAAGAACTACTGGTAAGGATCATCCACCAGTCTGTGGTTAGATATTATGCTCAGAGAGCATTGCTGTCTCCAAAGAATTAATGAGAGACACCAAGACACCATTCATGACTGTGGATGTGTACTGAGCAGTCAGCAAGTCTTCACACTGATTTACTGAGGAAAATCCATGGGAGTCATGGAGAAAGGGAGAAAGAAAGAACAACTTAAACTTCTGCTGGCAGAGCTTTTATGCCTTTGTATCAACTCCAGGAGATTTTGGCTGCCACTGATAAAATTCTTTGTATATCTCCTGATGTTTATTCTCCCTCAGCTCAGCATCATGGGTGTTGCACCTACTGGTTTTACCATGTCCTTCTGCTTTCATGCTGCCTCTTTTCTGACCTCCACCCATGTCTGTGATAGATCAGGCCTCCTTAAACAGAATGGCCATGTAGCACTTTCTTTTGCTTAACACCTTTTCCTCTGACCCTGCTTGTTCAGCTGTGCTCAGGTGTCATGGCATTCTGGCTTCTGGGGGTCATTCCTTCTCCAAGAACCAATGATTCTGTACACTTTAAATTAGGCACCTTCTGTCCATTGAACTCACTGAACGAGCCACTCAACTGAGTATGCTGGCAGGAGCTCCCTTCAGGAGCCCAAACACAGCTCCTGAGAGCGACCTGATACTTCAGGGACTTGGTCCTGGTCTTCATCTGCATCTTCACTGTTGGTCGTCTATCACATCTTCTAGCAGTTTACAGGTATCTCGTGTTCCATGGCAACTCCCTTATCCAAGATCCCTGTGTGGGCAGCTGAACTGAGGTCTAGATAGGGACTGATTCTACATCAGTGCTGGAGGATGCTGGTCTCTACCTCTGCAACAGCCCTGCCCTTCCCTGCCCAGCCATGGACCCCATTCCCATAACCTATGGCCCTGTCCAGCCATTCCAGAGCTGTGTCAACTCTGGTTTGCCTCACTGGTCCTGCTTCTTGTCCTGATCCTGTGCCCTGAAATCCCAAGATGGCCTTGGCCCCAGGTGCCTGTTGCCTGGGGGGCTGTGGTCTGACCCTGAGTGTTCCCCACTACCCACCCTGCTCCCCCAGTTAAAGTCTTTGCTGTCTGTTTGGTTTAAGCCAGTGTTGGGGTCCATGTGTCAGTGAAAACAAGCTGTACTATAAATGGCCACACCAGAAGCATTGGCCAAAAGACAAGTACCACAAGCAGCTTTAATCACAAATCACACTCAATGGGGCAGCACAGCAGCCAAAATGGAGATAAACTGAGCAACTTTGGAAAAAATTTGGAGCCATTTCAAATACAGCACCTGATTTATTATTGCTAATTTTCTACGCACTTCATTGAACAGATTTTTCTGTTTATGAATTCTGTCTTTAATATTTTTATAATACTGGGAAACAGGCCTGACCCAATCCTTATATTCCAACATTCCCACAATTTTGAAGTATTATGAATCTACAGTATTATGAATCTACATCTAATTTCTGGTTTTCCAAAAACCCCCATCTTTCCATGGGAGTGAGGCAGCATTCCAGATCCATACAGACTTCAGTCTTGAAGAGTTCCAAATGTTGAGCCAGCTCTGAATGTGACTAGCTCACAGCATAAGCCCTCTCTCTCCCTCTCTCTCTCTCTCTCTCTCTCTCTCTCTCTCTCTCTCTCTCTCTCTCGTGTGTGTATGTATATGAACACAGTCCTATGAGGTGTAATGAATTTAACACTTTGCTGCAAAGAAAATGGGCACTGCCAGGTGCAGTTTGGATTCCTTCTCTAGGTGGAAAGCTCTGATCTTCCATGCTCCTGCATGGGATTAAGTCAAGGTGAAGGGCAAAGCTTGGTTTCATAACACATGAGATACTTTGGAGTACTCAAGATGTTTGGATGGATCTGCAAAATATAGGACAGACTCAGACTGTTCTGCAGTGGTGCCTGAAGGTCATGTGGGATCTCCTAGAGCATTTCTGATGGCACCAAACCGAGCCCTAGATCATTCCTGACTGAAAATACCACGTGTACATGTAGCCACATGGGGACATTTATCTTTAGGTGTTCCAGTTTGGAGCTTATCTCCTCCTTTGTGCTAGATGAAGTGGATTAGCAGGGCAAAGACTGGATCACCTTTGTATGATGCTGCACAGAAAATGTCCAAGGGAACAGCCCAGCTGTGGAGGGGAGGCTGTGGGAGTACCATGCTTGGCATGAGATACTCGACAGGCCTGTAATTTATTGTTGTCTGGTACAAAACCCTATTTCAATATAGGCCATTGAAATTACTTAGGGAAATTGTTATGTGAGTGCAGGCCAAGCAGAAAAGTCAAGTGATGTTCAGATTAAATTGATAAAACATTGAGTTGTCTCTTCCTGCATCTTGAATGAATGAAGCTTAACAAATAATTGTTTAATGGAAAACAAATCCGTGCATTGCATACAGTTCTGAAAATTTTCAGGCTGGAAGCCATGCAAAATAAGTTTTAGGATTTTCTCAGCTTCATAATTGTGTTATTACATTGTATGATAGAAATTGGGCTGGGGCATTATTTATGCTCTCTGGCATTAAAAAGAAGAGGAAGTATTTATTCTTTAATTGACAGATAACTTTTCATTCATGGGGCATTGTCAGAATTAGCTTTTTGCTTACTGAAGTATTTTCTGTGTTCTTCATTATATATGATTTAACTTTGGTACTAGGGAACTCTTTTATTTGTGAAACCCTAATCTGTATCATGCAGAGAAGAAGAAAAAATCATTTATGGGAGACAGAGATGAACTGCAAACTTTTAAACTGAAAATGCAAATTTGTTACTTCAATGCTCTGCAATGGATGTTTGAAATCACCTCTAAATGTCCCTAGAAAGGTTACTGGTATTTTATGGTCTCCTCGCCACTGGGTTCAGCTCTTTGCAGGTTGTTTTCAGGATCACAAGTCTGGGATGCTGTGCAGCAGGGAGCTTCCCTGAAATCAGTGTCTGGAGGTCACTGGTGGATTGATGCATTAGTCTTATCAGCAAGAAACACTATTCCTTCTGTGCTCAATATAGTGTATCCATTTACTATTATTATTATAATTACTTTTTTCATCTGGGCACAAAAGTCTATGTTTGCAGTTTTGCTTTGTTCAGTTGATGCCATGAAGATTTTTTGCCTTTTCTTTTATTCCCCTGTTATACCTTTTTACAACTTTTGTATTCTTAGTTCTTTTTGCCTACATTCTTGGACTTGTTTGTTCAGCTAGGAGACTAAACATTTTAGAAGCTTCATAGGAAGGGGTTAGTGTGCCCCAGACCCCAAGGTCCTCTCCAGAACACATTCTGTAAACTAAGACAGAACCATCCAGGGGAAGGTTCCTTGGGGAGGGGGGCTCATTCGAGCCTCTCATTGGGGAATTTTTGATAGATATGCTAATTAGTAAGACCTCTAATGTTATACCAGATCTTTTGGGAAGCATTGCCGTGTGCATTTCGGTGAATTTGACCCGGACATAGTGCACCTACAGATCCTTAAAATAAATACCAAGGTAAAATCCCTTTTTCCCTTCTAACTGTGTTTGACTCTTGAATTTAAGACCAAGAAAAGGCATCAGTTGCTGGCAACCATGAAGGAACCCTAAAGACCTTGAAACTCGCAGTCGTCAGTTGGAACACATCTTGCTTTGCCCCTCTCTCTGCTGGCAAATTACAGAGAGGCTGGAGAGACAATCCAGGACTGTGACCAGGACTTCAGGACCCAGCATGGAAAGGCATCACAGTGAGGGGAAAAAGCTAAATGGCTGCTATTTATGAGAATATGCAGAGTTTCTGGCAGATGCCACATGGATCTTTGTTCTCTAGGAATGTGGATAGTTTTGGCAAAGATTTTTGTGAACATTTCACATAATTTCAGTCATGCCAGAAGGGTCAAAACATCTTAAACAAGCATGGGTAGGTCTCATCTCCCAGGGACAAGAGTTTTGGAGGGACCTGAATTTTGCACCACTCTGTTGCTTTAATCAATGGCCCAGCCTTCTGAAGGTCGGCCAGAGCATTCCTTTGGCCATGGACTGGGGAGATTCTCTCTCACAGTCAGTGTGGTGTGACTTTGATTGGGAAAATGGGTTCACTCCTGAAAGATATTGGCAACGTGCTGACATTATTGTATTATTTAGTGAATGCTGCAAATTGCTCTGAAGACAAAATTGTCTCTTCCACCCTTGGAGAGAAACTAACCTGAAATGTCAAAGCAAAACAATTGAAGCCTTTGTGCTAATCCTATCATGAGGCCTGTTCTCTGTGCTATGTATGAAAGTTGATGTTCATCGTTTCCATTTCTTGCTCTACCTCACTGAAATAAATTGTCCATAAAAGCAAAAAAACCCATCCATAAAAGCAAAAAACCCCATCCAAATCTGTTGCACTGATCTCCTCTTCCAGCACACTGTCTAGGGATGGTAGAGAAAGGTACTGACAAGTTGGAGAACATTGTTTCTTGTTTCCAAAGCGCTCAACAGCAGCTGAATAGCTTGCCAGGAAATATGAGCTATAATCTGTGGAATTAAACAATCCTAGGGGAAAAAAAAAAAATCTTCTTTTTTGTTGTTACTCATCCAGATATTGTGAAGGTGAAACAGAGCTTGAGATTTGTTTACCATTTGCTGTCCCTATTCTTTTCCTTTAGCAGAGGTTGAGATAACTTACCAAGCACTGGAAAGTCGTGGTTGCAAGACGAGAATTTGAACACCCTCTGGATCGAAGAACAATTCTTGCTGCTGATGGGTTATTAGCAGGTTAAAACATTTTAGCTCTGATCATGTCCAGGGAGTGTGACTGCTTTTGAAGTGGTGCAGGGCTGTGTTCTTCATCACTCCTGGCCAATGAAGATATCCTGAGGCATATTGCAAGGGACATCATGTCAGACCCCAGTTCAAGAAGCAGGCTGTGCTTCACTCTGTTTTGTTTTGTCAAGTAGCCCTTGTTTATTTTAGTGAAGTGATGTGCCACAGATCAGGACTTTGAGTGGAATAAAGAAATTTTTGTATTACAGGAACTTCCTATGAGGTCTCTACAGATTTCATTAAATAAAAGCAATTTTTATGCTTCTCAATCACATTGAGAAATCAAGAGTTTCTAGTAACATCACTTGAAGTTGCTGAGCTGTGCTGTTTAGGTGTACTGGAGTGAATTAGGAGTTTCTTTCCAGGCAACCTTTTCTGACAGAAGTGCTGACAACAGCTCTTTCTAGTGAAATACCAACACATAAGGACAAGCCACATTCCTGCAGTACTTCCCATGTCTTACCCTGAAGTACTTTTTCCTTATTTTCTGCTTGTGGTTAAACAGCTGCCAGGCTTTACCAAAGAAGCAACCTCCAGTCAATGCAGGATTATTTCATATGTGTTTAAGTGCTTGGGGGATCTATTTTGCTGTAAAGACATTGAAATACAAGATAGCATATCTGGTTATAGAATAGCTCTGAATGCATATTAGTTGTTCCCTAAGACATTAAACAAACAACAGCTGGGCTGTTTTTAAGATGGGCTTACAAATTTATCTACCCCTTAAGTTTTGAGGGCAAAGCTGTTTGAAAAGCCCTGCATCATTATGTAATATCAAAACTTTAAAAATAGTAATTATACATAAATACAATATACATAAATACAATTATACAAAAATAATATTTACTTTGATTAAACAACTGCTGAAGTTGAAACACTGAGGTTCTGACTTGAATAAGGCAAAAATATTTTCAGCATGAAGACAATCAGACATGGGAGCAGGTTGCCCAGAGAGATTGTATCATCTCCAGACTGGATAAAACACTGAGCAACCTGGTCTGGTCTTATGAGTGTCCCTGCTTTGAGCAGGAGTTTGGGCTAGACACTTGGTAAAGTCCCTTCCAACATGAATTCTCCTAGAAGTCTAAGATCCTATGTACTTTGACAGTGCATTAAGATTTCAGTTAAGCAAGTTTATTTGTGCTGGTGCTGTCAAATGCCATCCACAGAGGTTCTCCCAGACAAAAGATTAATTGCAATAGCTGGATCAAGCAGATTGTCTGGCCTGGGGTTTGGGGCACAAACCATTAGCTAACAGGATGCACAGAAACTCTCAGGGCTTTAAGAGCAGTTCTGTTCCGCAGCTCTGCACACCTGCTTACCAGGGGAAGGGCTGCTGGGCGCAGGCTGGAGGAATGGTTGGGGGTTACATTGCACATTTTGATTGCACACTTTATCTGCTTGTTAATGGCAGGGTGGGAGAGTATACAAGATAGGGAGTTTATGGCCCAAGTGGCTGCAGAGTTATTTTAATGCCCTTGCACAGAAATAGGACCATTAGGGGTAGTGGTTCTGAACATCTCAATGTACTGGTGCACTAAAGGGCTTCCTGGAGTAAATGGGATGGGGCTGTTGCACATGGCAAAGCCTGGATTTTAGTTGACCTTGCAGTAATGGATTTGGCTTGTAGGACAGGACAATGCTTTGGAGGACTTTCAAACAAGGAGACAAAACTTGTTCTTTATGAGGAAACAAGGAATACAGATGGAGATTTGTACTAGAACAATAGGATGAACAAAAGAAATGCCTATTGTTTAAAATGGAAATAAACAAATATAACAGAATACTACCAGCCTCCTTTTAACTTATGCAGCTTGTATTTTTAGTGCTAATCCTGGCTGATTCTTTGGTAAAATCAGTGAGAGTACCTGCATTGATCTCACAAGAAATCCCATTCAAATAAAAATTTTGAAATATTTTGAAATATTTCAGATCACTCTCCAATAACAATTTTCATATTTCACATTCCCATCCCAGCTTTGGGGTGAATCATGGGAAAGCTGGGTGAAATAATTGATTGAGTTCAAATGGATGCCTAAGCTCCCCTGAAGAGGCACAGATGGTTTTAACAGTGGATTTACTTCTGACCCTACTCTAATATCCATTTATTTTTAGCAATTTTGACTGCTTGCTTGGGAAAGTTCCCCTCTGAAGTGCTTGTGCTGCTTTCAGACTCGTCCCAGTCAGGAAAACTTTCAGGAATGGCTCACATGGTGTTGGCCCTACAGTATCTGTGCTGTGGTAGAAACACAAATGCAGTAAGGGAATTTTGCTACACTGGACACATTTTTTTTTGCTGCATGTGTCATTTAAGGGGTGATTTGATGCCCAAAGTGTCTCAGGAGAACTGGTTCAGCAGTTGCACAGTCTTTGTGCAGTCAATGCTGCTCTTAAGTACCTGCTGACAACAAATACTGAATTGATTTTCTTTATTTGCTCACTATGGTTAATCTTAGAAATAAATTCCGATATGAGACTATCCCTTTTCTCCAGCTACCCTTGTTGGAATTCACTACTGATCTTGGACCCAGGTAATACATACAGTTCTTAGATTTCATTCCAGATTCTGGTCATTTACATGGACCAACTTCAGAAGATGTTCTGGCTAAAAATGAAGGTCACAGACAAACCATGTCTGTGTACATGAAAATCCCTCAAGCACAGTGTTGACTGCCAGGCTGGTTGGGAGAACGGCACTGGTCCATGCAGTTAACTGGACAGTTTCTTCCTCACTGATTCTTTTCAAGAAGGGTATTAGTGTAATAAATGGTTAAAAGTTCTTTTTTGGTTGAGAAGAAGTTAAAAGTTGCTTGTTAGAGGAGTGGGGGTATGCAGTTAATGAGTTAATTGTTATTGCGATTGTATGGGTGTAATGTTGCCATGTGCCCACTAGATGGGGACACCAATGGGGGAAAGCAGTGGGTCCATAGAAAGGAGGAGAATGCTCTAGAATGTTCTTAAGACAACCCAATAATCATGATGTAAACACTTTGAAGGATTATTGGTTAAGGGGCAAACCAATCACTTGATGCCCCAGAGACTGACAGAATTGAACAGAATTGAACACCAATGAGGACCCCAGCAACGAGCCATCAGAGGGAGGATCTGAGCTGCACCAATCACAGCATCAAAAGAGACTATAAGAACTGCTCCGGGGCTCACCTTCCCCTCCCCTCTCCCCCCCCCGGTGTTCCTGAGGAACCTGAGTCCAAAGGAACACTGTGTGCGATGCAGTTTGTTTTTCTGGGTTGTTGAGTGGGACTTGGGCTTACCTCGAGTCTCCGCTCCTGGTTTTCTTTTTAATAAACGAGCAGACTTTTATTCCACCCAAAAGAGTCCCAGCCTCGTTTATAACAATTAGCACAATGGAATGTGTGTTGCTGAAAAGCATAAACACTGAGCTCCAGATGCAATGAGGTTGCTTGAGTCTTCTCTTCCCCAATGTGCCCTGGTGAGTTTGGAGTGGGATCCAGTAATTTAATTTGTGATATCTTTAAGATCACTACTCAAAAGCTGTGGACAGAGGCAAATAACATCTTGTATTATTTTTATTGAATGGTAATATAAACCAGAGAAATCTATAAAGAAGGGAGGAAATAGTATTCCCTATCTGGGAGGTATTGAACTGAATTTTAAACCAGAGAACCAGACATGGCTGAGACTGAGAAGGGAAGTGGAAGAGTTCACCTAACTTTCCCCATAAGAACTAAGTTACTGGTGAGACCACACAATATTTTTCTAGTTTTCTGTACTTCTGGCCTCCATTTACAAGCAGACATGCTCACATATTGACAGTCTCCCCTATTTTTGGAAGTTTTCCCTTTGATAAAGGTTAACATAAAATTATTTTATTTTTCTCCCCAAAAGATGAGTTGTTTTTGCAGCTGAAGTCCCTGCCAGAAGTCCTACCTGTTGCGGTGAGCCATGGCTCTTGCCAGGGTGTCCTGGACCCCGCTGGACAAAAAGTCCAGTGGTTTAATTCTCATGAGGCCCAAGAACCCCAAGATAGCTGTCCACCTCAACACAGATGCCCTCAGGCTGTCTGGCAAGAAAGTTCATTGGCCAAGGTGGGAAAGATGTGACACCCTGCGTGTCTGCAATGGCCACTGCTCTCCCTTCCTTTGGTTTCCACATCACTCTGCCACTGGCCTGTGCTCACCTTCTCTGCCTACCTCTCTCCCCATGGGTTAAGTTGTATGCATCCCCACCTATGTAACACCCCTTGTCTGTTCTGTTATTGGATGTTTCATGATTGCTCCGCCCTGAGCAGTGGCGTAGAAAACCCCCTGGTCAGAGACTTTTCTTTGCTCTTGTTGGCCCGTCTTTCCCGGGCTCCTGAGAAGAGTCCCTCCTTGTTTCGTCTCTCCCTGCGCCTTCTCCATTGGTGGCTAGAGCGAACTTGCCTGGACCTCGCTTAGCCTCCCGCTCTCCCTCGCACCCATCCTCTGCTACTGTGGCAGGCAGGGCTATTGCCCGGTGCCCGGCCCCTGAGCCACCCGGCCAGCATCGTGGCACCTACCCTCTGATCGCTTCTAGTGTGTGAAGAGCAATGGGACACTGAGACAGTGAAACTGTTTTTACTGTGTAAAGCACAAGTTTCCTTTTTCATACCATCATGGCTGCTGAACAGCATGGAATGAGAAAAGGCTCAGTCTCTGTAATGAAGTCAATATCTCCTCATCTGAAGAATAAGAGGAATTTCAACCAAGAGAGCAGACTGGCTTACTTCATCTTAATTTTTCATTTTAGTTTCTGCTTTGTGTTCCTCAACACGTAAATTACCTGCTTTTTTTGCAGTTGCTGGGGGATAAATTAGTGCAAGATCCTGCTTACTACTACTTCAGCACTTATACCATTTCTGATCAACCTATATTTGACATATAACCTATACTCCTTCTGAATTTTTCATAGATTTCCATGGAAGTTGTGTTCTCCAGACCAGATTCTGATTTGTTATTTCAGTTTAAAACCACAGCACTTGCACTGAAACCCTAACATTTTATATCTTCATCCACATCTATGAAATTTGTGTTTCACTGGAGGTATTCTGGATTTGCACTGGAATAGCTAATAAATTGAATATGACTGTAAAGAAATTTGTTGTGAAGATTTACTCTACCAAGTAACGACAGTGGTTATAAACCTTAAAAATCAGGTAAAATGAATTTATAGTCTGATGCTGATATTTTTTGGCACAAGTTCTGGAAGCTAGTTTCTAATAGACCTCAGGGTTACTGTTATGTAGATTTTGTTCATTTTTCCTTGATGGTAAGAGGCAGACTTAAGCTGTGTCTTCTGAACATCATGTCATAAACACAATTGTATAGAAACTTAACATTTGAACAGAGTGGGGCCTTCGACTAAGAGGAAGCATATGTTACACGCAACAAAAGACAAGGACATTCAGATAGTTTCTACTGTCATTCCTCAAAAGATAAAATTATCTGATCAAATGTTTAAACCTCCCTGAAATGTCCAAAAACCTGTATGATAGAAAACTGCAGCTGACTTCTGATTAACTTTGTAATTTTATAAAACTGTTGCCCATTAAGTCTTCATATAAATGCACTTAGGTAAAGACTAACTTGGGTAGGCAAATTTCAAGGTAACACCTATATTTTAAAAGTTTATAATTTTCTCAATAATGTGAAAAAAACCTTGGATAACAGAATAAACACTCTAAGTCTAATTAAGAGTCTAAGATAGCACAAATGATTTCTGGTAAAGATGATGGGCTGACAGCCCTCTTTGGTCCCAGCCCTCTGTGAGGAGCATGGTTTCTGTGTCCCTTGGTCTTATTCTGGAGAGTTTGTCCCCAGGTTTTGACCTTGACCCTGCCATCATGCTGTGCTTTCTGTTTCTTACTGTAAGGTATATCTGTAGCTTTGGGAACAAGGTTGTGCTATGTAAAGCCTGATCCTCCAAAGCACAAACACCCTGCCTTTGAGGAGGTACATGCACAGCATTTAACTTGCACAACATTTTTTGTCCCATAGATTCTACATGAATAAGATGTATACATGCATTTAAGCATTTTCCTGGATCCTGTGCCCACAATGCTCAGACTTTGAAAGTCTGAACCCATATCCTATCATTAATGAATCATCATGCCTGTAGTTGATACAACTTTAGCTGTGATGAACTTCAGCTTCTGGCATGAGTCACTCAGGAGAGGTCAGAGAGGATGATGTGAACTTTGGAAACAGTCCCCTGAAAGGACAGACACACTTCATTCCTCCTCCTGTACCACACTGATCATTTTTGAGACCACACATGGGTTTTACACAGGCTGCTGAAGAGTCAGAAAAATGCAGTGGTCAGGGCTGAAATTGATCTATCTGTGCCCTGATGTTGTGGTGTTGAATGATGTGGTGTCCTGCTGCCATGCCCAGAGCTGCCCAGAGGCACAGCCAGGCAGTAAATCTCAATCCACAGTGTGAGAGATAGCCTTTCACTTGGCATTGGATCTCGTGAGAATGAAGGAGTGTTCTTATTGAGGAGAAAAGGTCTGGGTGATCCTGAGACTGACATGTGATAAATGCGTATTTGAAACATCTTGGTATTTATTTGCCTGTTATTTTATGGTAGAAAGGCCAGACAAAGATCTAAGAATACCCTTTTTTCAAGTCCAGACAAAATCTGCAAATACAGCCCTCTGACTGAAAAGATTTGGGCAACCTCAACTTTCCTGTACCTACCAACAATAACTCCTTCCACTTTCTCTGGGACATGTCCCTGATTATAGTAAGGTCGCTGGAACTCAAAATCTTTTCCTCAACCTCCCCATCCCTTACAGCTTCTGATTTTTTAGTTGCAGATGAAATATTCTGGTCACACCAAATCCAGGCCATGTAAGTATGACATCTAAATCTTCATTTCCTCCTTGATTTGTCTATGGTGATGGAGGTTCCTGTGCTAAACTGAAAGAGTTACATTAGTTTGGTATCTAGGCTCAAACCACCAGTCCACAAGCTATGGAGGGATTTTTATGCAAAATTCTGAATACCTGCATATTCCAGAACAAAATGGGCTGTGGTATAAATGAAGGCAATGTGTACCATAACTGAATACAAACTCCTTGAAAACAGTCAAGGAGATGTCCTAAAAAACTCTTAAAGAAGTTCAAAGTTTACCATTTGGTTGTTAGCAGAAGTTTCTTGAAAGCACAATATAAGTACAGTTCCCAAAGTGGTTAAAGTGCTTTTTAGAGCCCCCACCTCTGGCATAGCTCAGAAGGAGCAGTAAAACTACACTCCTGGAAATGAGGAGGTGACCTGTGTTAAGCTTGCTTTGAAAGTCTGGCGCAATAGGAGTTCAGTTCCTGAGAATATATTTCAAACAGATCCTATCCCTAAAACTGTGTTTCCTGATAGAAAAAGCTGGCAGAATTGATTTAGATTTATAGGGAAGTTGTCTGTTTATATAGTTTCAGTGCCTGAGGGCAAAACTATCTTTGTATGTGCACTTCTGCAGAAACAACTTTTTAGTGCTGTATCGTTGTCATTAAAGTGTGATTGCCCTTCATGTGGTTAAAAATGTTTCAAAAAGGTACAATAATCATGGAGATTAGCAGACAAGAAAGAAATATTTGTATGTTTGCTTGTGCATGAAAATGCTCCTTTCCAAAAACCTTGCAACTAATCTTTTTAGCCATGGCAGGAATAGGCAGAACTGTAGCCTTGAATCAATACCTGTGGGAGATGATGACTAACAGACCCAACAGAGATTTTTGTTTGGAGGGGAATGCTTAAACTTCTGGAGTTGGTACCAGCTGTTCCTTTGAACAATGCTGTACTTATGATTCAGACCAGGGCGGTTGTGTTGTAAGCAAGCACAACTGATTATTTCCCTTCATATTCTTACTAAAAAAATATTTTTAAAAATGGAAAGAAACTTTTGGTGGATCTGAAAGATAGAGGAGCCTCTAAAGTACTTGTGAATCAGTTTTCTGGTGTAACTGCATCCACATGCGAACTTATTGAAAACACATGTGACTTGGATAAAAGATTACATTTAAAGAAGGCACTAGAACTGAGATACAGACAACAGGGTCCTGTGTTTCATCAAACACTGAGCTACACATTTTCAAATGTTTCATGTTAAGAGAAAATGTTTAGATGATTTTAAACAGTGCACTTCTCCATTTCCATTCACTTGCTTATCACAGACCTCTTATGAGTGTTTCTGTTACAGAATAATCCACCAAGGCCATTCATCTGGTTGCTTGCTTGGGGGAAGAAAATCGAGTTACAGTATGTTTACTCTAAGGAATGGTATTATGTATTTGTAAGGTTTTGAGCTGGGTGAACCAGCTGGGAAGAAGAAACAGCAAACACAAAACTTGCCTGAGATTCATTATCATCATTGTCTTGCACTGCATTTTCAGTATACACACTGATAATAACTAGTATGTGGTGCAAATCATATTAACCAAATCTCTAAGAGAAGCTGATACGAATTCAGACAATTAGGTATTTAAAAAAGGCTGAGATACTTTAAAGTAATTAACAGGCAATAGAGAACATGATCCAGCTCCATCTGAAAAAAGATGTTTCAGATATCCAAAACTCAAATCATGGTAACTGCACTGTATTATTAAAACGCAAACAGAAGTAGTTTGGGGCTTGACTCAGCTTTCCCTGTGTATATGGAGTGCTTTGAGCATATTATATAGTTAGATTCCTCATGGACTGAATCCTCTGTGAATTCCAAGTCTCTCTTCTGCCATTCTAAGTTTGCCAATGAAGTGTAAACCCAGAGTCTTCTAAAGACCTTTGGTAAATCATTGGTCCAGACAGGTCTGGTTCTTTAAGTAATAGCTACAGGAATAAAGCTTGAAATGCACCTTTGCCTTTGATTTCTGCATTCCAGCCCTGAAGTGTTTTTTGCTGGAGGTGGTGGTGTTACATACCCTGCAACAAGGCCTGCACTCCTGACTTTAGTAATGCTGTTTTTCTACTGAGCCCTACTGGTAGTGATGTGAGTGACATATTGGTCCAGAAATATAAGATTGTTTTAGAGTCATGAAGCCCAGTGAATATGCATCAACATCAACAGGAAATAAAATTATTTTCACTAGTGTGTTTGGCAATTTATTCTGTCTCAAGCCACTAATAACCACAATCTGAAAAAGCTCCAGTGATCATAGGATGCAGCAGCAGAACCTCAGTGTCCCAGGCAGCCTGTTCCCCTTTTAATGGAGGTGAACCTTTGTCCAAAGGTCCCTAAATACAGAAGTGCCATTTGAGATGTGGAAGGCTAGAGTATGACTGGAACTTTTAAAAATGGTATTTAGTACTTCATAAGGAGACAAAACCCTTACCAAGCTATTTTTCAAAATGAAAGAAAGAAGCACTTGTGTCCCTGTAGATTTGGAAGAAATCAAATCCAGCTGTGAAAGTATCATGCAAGCATCTCAACTGAGCTCTAGACTGCCAAGGAACCAAGCAGATCTCATTCAACTCCCCTTGTGTTTTCACAAAGTTGCTCACCTACCACATGAAGAAGGCTGAGGTCTAATAAAGACCAATGGGGATTTTTAAGGAGATGGCAGGTAGTCAAAGGGAATTCACAGGATGGGGAACATGGCCTGTTATGCAACAGACTGTAAAAAAGACAACTCTCATACTCATCCTCTGCTCTAAACTCCATAGTCAAACACCTGTTAATGTCACCTGACACAGCAATATTAAGCACAGGGTGCTCCCTGTGGTTATCTGGTGGCAGTGGGTCAAGTGGGGGCACGACTGTCTACTCACATGGATATTGTAGGAAAGGAACAGTTGTGAGATTTTCCTTCTTTCCAATTTGGCTTTTAGGCTCGTAAGTTATTAAAGAGAATAGATGATAATATCATAGTATAAATCAGTCTAAAATAACCATTGCCTAACTTAGATGAAATGCAGTGAACAATGCTGCAATGCACTGATAGCCAATTTTTGAAGGTTTGATTTACAATGAAAACTGCAACACAAATGTAGACAGAGAGATTTGCAGTAAGAAGAAGGTAAACTTAAAGTTCTGTATTTCAGCTTTCCTCTGAACTCGAGGAAGAAACCATCCATGTATGCAGCACTTTATGAATTACTCCCTTCTGTCTATTATCAGTATTATTTTCAAAAAATGTGGTTTATGATTATTTGTTTTGGATAGCAGAGTAATCCCTGACTCTTGAAAGCCTCCAAAGTGTCTATCATTAGCAAACATAACATTCATTAGAGGTCATTCTTCAAATCCAGAATGAATATTGCTGTTTTCCATTGCCAAATGAAGATACTGCCTTCAAGGCCCCAGTTTCTGCCACAGTCTTCTTCCTCAGTCTAATGGGGTTGGGGGAGTTAATTTTTGTACCTAAATAATGTATGTACCTCCTCAAAGGCATAGGAACAATTAAACCTATATTAGACATTAGCACCCCACCCTTCCTCCTAAAAGCATGGAAGCAAAGGGAAGGACTTGCATGTCCTTTACATTATCGTTGTCCATACTATCATAATGTTTTCTAGTCCTGACTTCTTCTGCCAAATATCAGGCCTCACCATATCTTTTCTGCCTGAGGAGCTTCTGCTGTCAGTGGTGCTGTCCCAGTGGTACTTTTTTATTGTGACTGTCCCATTAACATCATTCAGTGTTTGGCATGTTTGACACCATGAGATGTAGCTGTGCAGCACCCTGCGTGGCCTTGGCCACACAGTATTGTTGCATCCGTAGGGACTTGTTTGTTTGACAAAGGCAGAGTGAAAAAAAAAAGAAAAATCACACTTTTGTGTGGGACCTGAGGAACCCCAAGGGTGCTCTTCAGAGTCTGACAAGGCTGTTATGCCTGGCTAGAGCTCATGATATGGAGGGCATTGACTTCAGGGCTGGGCAGCTCTTGACAGGTAGGACCAGGACAGAGAGACATGCTTTATCTTTGCCTGCTTTCTCCCTGTCAGTACATGCTGCTTCGGTTATTTCTAACCTCCAACCAGTCTTCCTAGTGTCTGTTGCTAGGGGATATTAAAGATCCTGTAAATAATGTGGTCTACAAACAAAGGCTGAGTTGAGTATTTCAGCTTTTGAGTTTAGGGAAAATCATTGCCTTATATTCTGGTATTTTTTCTGTGTCTATACTAGTAACTAAACTAAACAAGACTGGGGCATATGATGAGGACTATCCTTCAATAGCCTGTATTGTGTATTTGTTGGCATGCTTGTTGGTATGGTGTTGGCCCATGCAAGCTAATATTCTCCCAGACAGAACCCTGGTGTGGTTCAGGAACAGGTCAGACACTGTTTGTAATAGGAAATTTGGATTAATTTCTCTCTCTTTTTCTTTTTGGGAAAAACACTGTAGCCATATGGATGCAAACTGTGTTATGTTACTGCATGCAATGCCAGAAAACAGCCCTTGTGCATTGTTTTAATTTCTTTAGATGTAGCTTTTGATCCCTAAGAAGCAGACAGTTGCAATCCATGGAGCATGGGCCAGGCTCTTTTTTGACTTCCTCAGTCCCAATGTTATGTGGTACTAAGTGAAACTAGGTTTAATACCACATATTTTGTCAAATAAACCTGGAACAAATTCTGTTGCCAGGAGATTCCCACATGCAATGAGCAGTCTGGTATAATCAAACTTCTACCTAAAGCAGAACTCCATCAACAATAGCATATGATCTATGGTTTACTAACAGATCAACATAATCAGTACTGTGCTACCCATTTGTGATGGTTAAGATTAAACTATCACTATAATACCCTTTTACATTGGTCTCCTGAGGAGGTAAATGGAATAGGAGAGTCATCTGATTTGCATCAATCCAGCATTTGACTGGCAAGCGTAAAAAGTCACAGCTTAAAAAAGCTGCTAGGTAGAACTACAATTTCCAGTACATTTGCATAAGAGGTAAGATAAATCTCATGTAAATTGGGTCACTTAAATGGTAGGTGGTCAGTCCAACTTCCCAGTCCAGGTATCACCTCTAGAGGCTGATTCATGCCACGCTCAGAGAGGCAGGAGTATTGTGCTCTGCTGAACCCAGATACCAGCTTTTTGGGTTGCTGTTATCTAGGCATCATTTACCATCATTTATTTGCTCTTTTCTCAGTGCTTTATATTTTTTTTCCTGTCACAAGCCCAGATACTTCTTTCCCATCTTTGATTCTACTTATCTTGCATGGCTTTCTCTTACTCTCTCACAGCTCAAGAATTTGTTTCAGGACTGGTTAGTCAACAGAAGGGTGCCTCTGTCTCTCCCAGCAGGGAGTCCCCTTTTACAAGGAATCATCATTTTGTCCTCCTGCTCTTGCACGGTTTAGGGTTAGGTGGTTTGGGTCCTTTTGCTGGTCTGCCTAACCCTAAACCTTTTACAAGCAAAGGACCTGTGTACAGGTTGGTGGGTGCTGTCTGGATGCCATACCACTGTTAAACCATTTTCTTGTTAAAGGCTTTCCTATGCCTTCTGCTACAAACAGCTGTGGTGTGTTAGACCATACAATGAAAATAAGAACTTATTTTAGGGCCAGAACTGAAAAGGTCTTTCTCAATCAGAAAGAGCTTTCTCAATTAGTCTTTGGATTTGGAGACTACTGTTGATTAAAAATATCATTCTATAGGCAGAGCTGTGCTTAGAAATGGGTATCAAAGAAAAGGCAGTATTTTCATTCATAAGCTTCCATGGAGAAGATAGTATGATAGCAATCTTTGAGCACATGGAAGAAGGCAGTCTGAAATCTTCAGATTAAAACAGAAACATATAAAGCATTGATAGAAACAAAATCCATCAAAGAGAGAAAATGAGCACTGTAAACCAGAGTAAAGGAAGAAACCCATAAAATAATCCCATTTTTCCATAGCTATGAGGCAGGACAGTGAATGAGAAAAGGCCGTAGGACAATTGGGTAAACTGCAATGACAATTGCTACCAGCAAATTCCTAAGGAAACTCTGCAAAGTGAAACTAAAGGGGGTCCTTACTTGGCCTTCTGTTTGCTGATTGGCTGCATTTGTTGTTCATTTCAGAAAACTCTTTGAATAGAAATCAAGAAAAAATCCAAACAAACAAAGCAAACAATGCATTTTATTCCAGCTAATATATAGAAATCAGCAGAACATTTAGGAACATTATGAATGCCAAGACATTAGATTTGTAGTTCAGTTGGCTTTAATTTTTTGAACATGACATTTAAATGTCATATTACTTCAATTTAGGAGTGGGAGCATATTTACAAGGAGACCTTAAATAGAGCATTCATTTTAGGTTTGTTTAAATTTCTTGCTCTCTATTTTTTGAAGGTAACAAAACAAAGCACAGACTATACATTTCTATTGAATATGTTTGTTTTTGTATTGTTACTGCTCAGTCCAAATGCTGCTTCTTTCTACAGCTGTTTTTGAAAAGGAAAAAAAAAGCAAAGATTTAATTCCTCAAAAGGCAATGGCTTTAATTTCATCTTCCTTACCAGAGAAGAATGTTTGAAGTGAAAGACTGCTGGTAGTCCTCAGGTTTATAGTCTCTTTCAGAAGCCCTAGGAGACATGGCTTTATTTTGCTTTGCTTACTCAGGTGAGTAAACTCTGTCATATGCTCTTGGCAGGACCCACCAGTGGTCAGCAAATGGTTAAGATATTGTGAGAAATGGTATGGCTGAAGTCCCAGCACACTGAAATCCACCCCCCCAATGGCAGGCTTTTGCTTTAATGTTAGCTTTACCTTAAAATCATTATCTAAAGGGTGAGAAAAAACCTCTTCAACTTGTAAAGCAAAAGGATTGGTTGGAAATGAAATCCAAGCCCCTTCGGTAGGCCTGATTCAGTTGCTCTGGTTCATCAAGTGAAAACAAGCCATTTGCCATCTGGTAATTACCTTGGGGACAGAGGTGTAAATCCCTGTTCCTTAATCTTCCCCTCTTTAAGAAAACATTTTCTCCTAGGTGGTCCAGATGGCGAGGGGCCTTCAGACAATGCATAGAGGTGACCAGTGATGGGTTGCTCCAGCGTAGCAGGAGGTCCTTGGGGTGAGAAGGCAGAAGGAGAGGGAGAGAGAGGGAGGGAGGGATGGAGGGAGAGCTCTCCTTTGCAAACAGATTGTCAGATGGCTGACAAGTGCCACGGAAGTCAGCGTGAGAAAGCTCTTTGTGCGATCCCACAGCAGCCCTGCATGAAGCACCCCTATCCCTAGGCTGGTGGAGACAGTTGTCAAAGATGAGACTAGGTACAGGCAGAAGCAAACAACATGGTTGTTCTTCCTCTCTTTCTCTCTATTATTTATTTATGCATCCAAAGTATGGGTTGGAATGCCTCTTTCCACTCATACTGATTAAATGACAGCCATGTCGATCCTTACCCTCCTAGTTCAAAGAGAGTTGCCTTGTTTTCTTTAGAAATCTAAGCTGAAGGGAAGAGAACTCAACCAGGCATCTGAGCTGGCCCTCACAAGAAAGAAGAAACAACATTATTTTAGAGGCTGTTTAGTAATGATACCTTCAGTGCTTCCCTTCAAGACAGAGACTCCTCCTCTTGTGACTTTTAAAGTAGCCAGAAGCTAAATTAGGCCACTTGAAGAGGAAGGCTTCTGCTTCTCAGATTCTGACCTGGTTGCTCACTTAGTCCTTGGCAGATGTCAAAGAGCTTAGTATAGGTTTTAAGCCTCCTTTTAATGGCAGCTTACCCTGGGGTGAAGGGCTGTACCAAGGGGCTGCTGCCTGCTCCACTACTGCCCTGGCTAGTGGAGTACTTCATTAGCTCTGATAAAGAACTGAGGAAGCAAGTGGAGCAGGAAACACTTTTTTTTCTTATGCTCATATCCCTTGTACAGTCATGGCTTTAATTCCCAAATCCCGTGTTTTCCAACCTGGTGACAGTCACTATGCATGCATCAAAGATGGAGCATTGGCATGAACTAACAGCTGAACTAACAGGGAGGCAGATAAAAGTATTCTGGAGAGCTGCAGCTGTCAGATAGGAAATCAAAGGTCCTTGACTTCACCAGAGTATGGATCAGTCATTGCAAATGACCTAGCTTTCAGATAATTCCCCTCTTCTAAAGGGCCTGCAATTGAAAAGAAGTGATCATATAACCTGCACCCACAGACAACCTTTGGATAACCTCCACGCCTTCAGAGCTGCTGCACCAAATCACAGATGGAAGCGACAAGGCACCTCAGGGCCATGAGAGTTCAATGGGAGCTACAAACAGGAACTGGGAAAAAGAGCGAGAAAAGAGAGGGAAGACAGGGCTGAGGAGTAAATTGCTCCTCCCATTTACCCCAGATGGACATAACGCACATGATGCAGAAGAACAGGTTTTCTTACAGACATTAGACTAGTTAAAAAAGTTGGCCTGAAAGGAGAATTTAGACCCAGGGATATTTATGCAGCTTTGATGTCCCAAAAGGAAGAAGACAGAGGGGTAATACTTGTGCCTCACACTCATTGCTCTTTCTCCACAAGTTCAGGTGCCTAGAAAGACAACCAAGGAAAGTAAAATGCATTTCATCCTCTTGTAGGGATCTTGGCAAAGGCCTCTTCTACCTTGATTGGTTCATGCCTTTCTAGCAGTTTTGCAATGGGAGTACACACCAAAGGTTGGCCAAATGGTATGTTTTTGGAGCATTTGAATGAACTTCTTCAACCGGTTGTGAAATGTCCCTTTCATGTGCTGATAAGAATTTTCTTGCGTGTTCCCCACAAAAATGTCAGAGCCATTCACAAAACCTGGTCATGAAAGTGCCACACAGGAGACTGTGCCTATGGTGGAAAAGTCCATTGGTTTCAACAGAACAATCCACAACATCCTGGAAAAATTATTAATTGACATGATTGAAAAGAAGAATTAAAAATTGGCTAGTCTAGCCATTCAAGCTGAATTAGAAGTTGTTGTTGTTATTTGCTAGTGTTTTTAAAATTAAATTAACAGTATGCAAAGTTTTTAAAGCAATTCTATCCAGCCTGAGTTGACATTGACCCTAGAATCATCTAAAAACAAAAGCTGTTTTATGAGATGTAGACACTGGAAGGCATATTTAAAATTGTGCTTTCAACTTCCTGATTTTGCAATGTTTCCCCTTTTCCTTTAAATTTGAGCAATTTTATGTAATACCTAAGGCCTTTTGTTGTGTTTTGGGTTAGTTTTGTTTTGTTTGCCTGTTTTCTTGGTTTTGGTTTTTTGTTTTTTTTCCCTTTGCTGTGATGTACCTGGAAGGAGTGGAATATTCCCAACCTGTATTAATTAAGATGGATTGTACCTTTGTTAAAATCAGTACTTAAAAGTACCAAAGGAACTAAATTTTCTAAACCTAATTATATTTTCTAAATATTTTTTCTTTTAAAGAAAATTTCTTCACTGTTTGTGTAATGCTAAAGATTGAGTAATCTCCATTAAAATTACTTAGAAGCACTGCTATACTTCTGGTTAGGCACTGAACATCTGAGTTTGGATGAACTAAGCCCTTAAGTGATACTCTTGCTATTGACTAAGATGTGTAAATGACTGAATTTTGACTGCATTTTTTAAATCTCCTTGCTGTTCCCATATCTTTTTAGATTTGGGTTTTTAAAAATAAATATATGGAGTATGGCAAGTATGGAGTATGTACGAAAAACTCCTGTTTTTTCCCTTCTTCAAAAACCTGTAAAAAAATTTAGGCTATTGCTGGAATTAATATTAAACAATAAAGGGTTAAAAAAGGCTAATCAGAAAATGCTGAAAGAAACTGTTAGAATTACTGAGACATTTTTCCAATTGTTTTTGCCAAAAAAATTTTAGCTGAGTTTAGCTGCAAACCCCTGTGCTTCAATACTTGGCAAGTATGTTAGATGTCTTTAAAATTTGCCATAAATTCTCTGTTGACATGACTGCCTATTACAATAGCATGCCAAAATGGATTTTCTCCACAGAAAATCAGCCACTAATTTGGTCTCAAACACTAAGTCTCATTCTTCTCTCACAGTGTCTTTGGTTTTGACCTCTTCCGGCATGGTTATTGGTGTAACACTGGACACACAGTGGGTTTACAGAAGGTGAATTTTAAACCATGGTGTCAGGAGAACTCCAGTTTCTCCAATGGGAAGATTTTATTTCCCCACTCAAGGCTGTAAAGCTCTGATATATTGTATTGTTATTATTCTACTCAATTCGACCTACTTTCCATGTGCTGTTTGAGGGCACAACTTTCTCTTCTGCAGTTTCTTACAGAACTCATACATAAGAATTTTAGGTCAGATATATTCTCCCTAACCTCAACATCCAGAATGTGATGATTATTAGCGAAGCTGATGCAATTTCATGAAGACTTTCAAACTTCAAGTACAAAAAACTTTCTGTTGATATTTTATAAACCCTCCAACCTGATTTCCAGCAGTCACCTCTGAACTCAGTGTTCATGGATCGAGACTTCTTCCCATTCAGTTTAGTCACTTTATGAAGCCCATACCTTTGGAAGTATGGCATACATGCATTTGAGAAGGCATACATGCATTTAGGAAACACTGAAGATGCGTTACAGACAGTTAGTAATGCCATGCTTATCACGTGGTTTGTGAACAATCCTAATTTTGCTACATGATTTTGGAAATTATTTATCCCTCTTAAAGGATCACACAGACTGAACTGAAAGGAGGGAACATGATCTTAACCTGAAGGCTTGTTAAACTGCACTGCGGTTATAAATTTTGTGGAATTCCTTTGTATTTACAGTAACTGTCAAAACAGATTTAATCCTTTAAGGCTTCAAGATGTACATTTCTTGGCTTGTGTGCTGGGATATTTTCATACTGGAAAATGATGTATATTTTCCATATACACTGTGGGCTTCTTAAAAGAATGGGTAAAATCTGCTTTTTTGGGGGATACTGTAAAGACTGAGAAGCAAGGAAAAAGAATGGGAATTCAGTGGTATGATAGATTCTTGCCCCAGACATTGGGATATGGATTGAAACAAATGTGGGCACTGAGAGTTAACAACTAAGTGCATGTGAGGCTTTCCCTGAGCTCAGAAGATTTTCTACTTTCCCTACACATAGCTACAGCAGACTGACAAAATCAGTGTGGGGATGACTGCATGGCTTTAAGAATGCTCATACCCATACAGCTTGTTATGGGACTTGTTTGTGGTAGCAAATGCCCAGGCATCTTCTAGAGCTCAGAAGAAGTGGAACAAGCCTCATACAAAAATTGAAATGTAGAAGGAAAATGTTATTGTGGTAAAAGGAAGCGGCAGGTTTTTAGCATTGCTACTAGTTATGGATTAAGAACTACAGGACTGATTATATGTTAAATATCTTTTACATTGCAAGGAAACATAGAAAGGATTTGCAAGGAGAGCAGGTTTTCACTGAAATGAAAATAAGCACAAATGTGCAACTATTTCTGTTGATTTCATTGTGAAGATGATGCCAGATCTTGTGGGAGTCAGTGGGACTTTTGCCATTGACTCTATACAGTGTAGATTCAGGATATACAGTACATTTGCATTATAAATCCAGGCTGTTTTAATTAGAAATGAGTTTAAATGCTGGTGCTTAAGTCTGCATTGCAAATTTCCAAAAGTCTCATATTGTCTGAAGCTGAGATTTTGGTTTAGGCCCACCTCCAGAGCAGGGAGAATCTGATTAGCTGTAGAGTCTGTCTGAGATCTTGGTCAGCGATATTTTCATATTTTTGTGGTTCAAATTATGTGTGCTATAATATGAAAGCAATACTTTTCACTCATTAATCTTATTTCAGAAAATGGGAATCACATGACAAGTAGAAAACCAAAGTATGAAAATGAAGACAGGAATTATGGTAAGCTAGCCAGTGTGAAAAGTTTTATTGGACCAAGAAATACAATCAGAAAAAGAAGGTTCTTGATGAAAATTTTCACAGGCGTTTTGTTCTTGTTGAATCTGTTTTTTTAATCAGAGATCTCTGTAAGTTAGCAGTCTAAGAAACTTAGTAAAATATTAGCTATTATGCAAATAGCTAATACTAAGAAACAGAACATTTTGGTTCTAAAATCTTTTTTAAAAAAAGCACATGCATACATAAACAAACTTCTTAAACTGTTGTTGATAAATTGTTCTATTGAAGATTACTATTACGTGGAGTTTTTTTAGGGTTTTCACAACTGAAGTAGAATACTTTCTATTAAAGGACTTAAAAGCTGTGTAACTGAAACTGTACCTCTACTTAGCAGCCATAACTTGATTTTAAAGGATTTTGCTGGCAATGAAAGGATTAAAAATAACATGGAACATGTTCTGCCACCACCATTGGTGATGGAAGCAGCTGCTGCAGTAGAGAAAGTAAGTTCCTGACTATTCTTTTATGTAATTATTTTCATAGTTTATCCTCCCCACTTCTCATGACCAGCAGTTTGGAGTTTCCCCCATTCAAAGGATGCATTTTAGCAGTCATGGATAGATCCAGGAAGTTTGAAGCGGTTTTTTTTGAGGATCTACTTAGTACTTTTAGGCTCCACAGTGCTCTTTGAAAGGAATCCCACACTGTGCTTGTGCTCAAGGTACAAGTTGCTTTCTTTGGGTTTGTTTTAAACCTGGTGCTTGCGGGATTCCTTAGGCACCCTGAAGTGATTGCACTGTGAGAAATAAGCAGTATTTTCTTCCTCTTAGATACTATAGACCCTTATTCATAGTCTATATTCTAGTCTGCTGTCAGACAAGTGTTAGCTCAGAATCCAGCACTTCTGTGATGCTTGAGAAGACAGAAGCTCCACATATCTGCTGGGGAATGGGGCTGTGATGGAAGTCTGATGCCCAAGTTGCACAGCCCGTGTGGAATGAAACTAGTAGGTGTGCACAGGGATTTGCTTTGGGAAATTTGGGAGTTTATTGCCATTTTTCTAGGTATAATATGCAGCTATGAAAAAGCCAAGCTTAGGAAAATGGGCCTAAACTAACACATTGAGAATGAGCATACTGATAGGTTTTGTGTTGTTTTGTAATGACAGTAAAAGCTGTGTTTTTGAATGGTGGATGTTGCCTTTCTTTGATATCCATTTCATTACTGTATGCTCTTGTCTTTGGTTGTGAACAGTAAAAAAATCACTAAATCTACTAAGAAAATAAAGGAAGGAGCCACTGTTTTTGAGGTTCCCGAAGGTTGAGAGAAAACAACTTTTTGTGATGTAGTAGGTGGAAAGCCTGGGTAGGAACTGATATACTGCACTCCTTGAGAAATGATGGAGAACAAAGAAAGCCTTAGATGGAAGGAGGACCTGTGAGCACGTGTATGTGCACTCGTGTGTCTGTAAAGCAAACCTCCGAGCTCCAGGGTGATTTATTTATTTGCAGACACTGCTCATTAGGAGAGCCTCCTGAGATGCCCATCTCATCTTCTTGGGGGTCTCCACCCTGCTTGTAAAATGAAGAATGATGCATAAGGCTGTAAAATGAGGAAATAAATTTCTTTGCAAAACAAAGCCTAGCCAGGGTGCCTCATTGCAAGACATGCTTCTGGCACAATCACAAGGACTGTAGTCACCAGGAACATGGACAATTCATCAGGAAATAGAAGGAATCTTGAAGTGCTAGGATGCAGTAGTATGTAACATTTGCTCAACAAGCAGTTGAAGTATAACAATGATGACTTTCCTATGGAAAAAGAAATCTTAAATTCTGTGTGTTCTGTCACTTGATGAATCAATGGTCAAAGTGAATTTAAGTTTCAGGGATGCACATATTAACACACATGTACAGCTGTATTCAAGCTAAAAACTTGTATGTTAATCTTTGCTGTATTGTAGCAATGGGGTATTGTTGTTGTGAGTTCCATGAGAAAAATCTATGAATTTTAGAATTTGATTTTACTGATCCAAACATCTGGGTAGAGTGATCAATCATCAGATTTAATAATCACATTTCTGTTTTTAAAGTATAATTGCCAAACTCACTTTTACGATGCTGGGCAGCTTTGCCTTGCAAAATTAAGGCTATCCTCATCCCTTAGGATAAACAAGCACTTACAACACTTTATAAAGCCTGTGCCATGAAATACTGCCAAACATCAAAATTGGGCCCCAAATTTTTGTCTTGCAAGGGAAACTGCATTCAAGTAAAATTTGCAAAATTCAAGTATAACATGCAAAAAGATTGCAGCAAATATCTTTTGGATTTTATGAGTCTGAAATCCCATTACTCCACAAGGTAGACTATTGCAGTGATGTGTTTATATAAAAATATGCAGTTTTTCTTTCACAAGGATGCTTACTACATTTTTTTTCAGTGATTTCTTTCAAAAAAGTTCAGCAGTTATGAATATCTGGCCTGAAGTATTCTCCATGTAACAGCTGTATTTTGCAGTACTACAGACTGGCTCCAGGGAAACCACTGTGGTCTCTTCGTTCCCAAGGCTTTAAGGCTCTATTGATATGATAGACCATAATGATTTGGAATGAGGATAATGGTCTGTCACTAAATAGCCTGGTATTATGCATACACCATAATACAGTTACTATGATTTTTAAGACATATTCCTGGAAGCCTCATTCATTTGTATAATAATAATAACTCACCCCATCATAATTTCTGTGTAAAAAGAGTAGGATTATGCTTTGGGAATGCAAACAGGAATTGCATTGGTGCAGATTGGAGATGCAGAACATCAGGAAGCAGAAGCTGCATGAATCTTAATGGTGGCCTATGCATTTTATTCTGAGCATACCTCTGTGTTCTTAACAGCCCGCTTCTGTAGCCCCCCAGAAATTCAGATTATGCATAAATAAGGGCAGGGTGCAAGCCAAAAAGAGTTGCCAGAGCTTCTTTTCCTCTCAACTTCCCTTCACCCTGGAGAAAAAGGTCTCTAAAGCAATTTTAATCTTATCTTACTCATAGTTCTATTGCTTTTCTTTGGCTTTTATACTTTCACTGAACATAAGAAGGAACTTACTTAATTCCAGGCGACTTTTCCCAAGCTTTTTCTTAGAGAAGTCAGAAACAAAAGTGTATGTGGCAGATAGTAGGATTTAACCACCGTAGAAGGAAGGTTAATATTCTTAGAACAAGCAGAAGCTCTAGGGCATTATGTTTCCTTTGTAACATCCATGTGTATTTCTGATATATTTTTGAGAGTGATCTCATGGCTCATTGACACTAGTAGTTTTCTGATTTTAGTTTTTAAGGATGCTTTCCTCCATAAGATGAGAAATGTCTGTTGATGTACTACAAGGGTGCTTTACAGAGAGGGTATAAAGCTATAGTAGAGATGTTAGGAAAAAGGAAGCTTCAGCCATTCTTTTCTCTGTTCAAAGAAAGAATGAACAGGAGGTCTGACTTGTTTAGGGAAAAAAGAAAGGAAAGAGAATTCAAAATAGAAAATAATTGTAGTTGTGAACGAAATAAGGATTTTGGCAGGAGCTATAATCAGAAGGCAAGTTTACTATCAAGCACTAGCAAGGGAACCTTTCTTACTTTCCTAATCCCACTAGCTCTTACTTCCTTCTAAGGTCAGAAAGAAGCAGTGTTTGTAGAATCTTGATGCTGAGTTTCCATAAACAGAAAGAATAAATAATTATTTTCAACCTACATAAATTATCGTATAGGAAGAAACAAATCTAGATAATAGGGCATGATGTGCAAATGAGAGCTCAGCATTTAAGTGTGCCTTGTCTGCAACCCTCTGCCCAGCACTGGGTGAAAATATGGCTGTTTCTGCCCCCAGTAGAGATCTGTATAGAAAAGAGGTCAACCTCACATCTCAGCTCTTAACAGGCTCTTAGACGTGCAAACACTCTTAAGGACTAGAAAGCTAAACTCACCACACTCAGCTACAGTTCAGCCAGAGAGAATGGTACTCCATGTGATTTATGTGACATTGTGTGTGGTGAGTGTGTTAATGTATTTTTTCACTCCGTATTTATTGCCTGGCTAGACTTCCCTTGTTCTTACCATGTGCTCTTCTCTGACAGATCAGGAAAGTCATAATAAGCAACTGCTCCTTTTCTACAAACACTCTTTCATTTGGAGCCTTGCAAGGTCAATCTTCCCTCTATTTCTCTTCCCATGAAACAATGACATGGAAGAGGTGAGACTGAGACAGTCAGAAATTGTGGCCCATTTTAAAGATGATGGAACATAGTGTGCAATGTTCATCCTCTTTGAAAGAAAACTCTCATTTGTTTTCCACAGACAATATTTCTTCAGCGGAAAATGGATGTAAAACAAAAGCTCTTGCTGTGTTAGGCTAAGTTGTTTCTCTGTGGAGAAGCAGCTAATGGAAGCAGAGAAGTGCAAAAAAAATCAGGACAGCTGAGCCTTCAGCTACACAGCCACAGTCAATGGAATCAACAGAAAAGGATAAGGCTAAAGAATGACAAACTTTGCTAAACTGATCATCCTGATACTTCATATGGTAAAGGCTGGGCCTTGGATTGTGTATTATGGATTTAAGCTTGATCTCCTATGATAGAATTTGACACTAAATTTTCTTCTGAAACTATCTTGAAATATTTGTCTGTGACTAAATTGTGCTTAAGCTGAAACAGGAACTGCTGTGCAGTGGCAGCTTACTGCCGTAGTGGCAGTGCAGGCCAAAAACAAAGATGCAGTACACCCACTCAGTGCAATCAGTCAGACTGAATAGACACTATGGATAAATACAAATCCATTCTTCTATATGCATGGAAATCTGCTCCCATGTACGTGTTATTTCCTCCCCAAAGCCCCAGTGCCCCATCTTACCTATCATTTGATCCTGCCAATGTAAGGTGCCTTTGTGAGGTGGAGGCAGTACTTTATTGCCTGTAATCACCACATTTGAAATACATTGTGAGGACACATGTTACATTTAGGAACAGCAGCAGAGAACGCATCAAGGCCTGTGGGTCACAGTTGCTGTTTCTTTGGGTGTACATTCATCACCAAGAAAGAACCCCGTGGGCAGGTTTTTTCTTAGTATGAAAGTATGTAGACTTTGGTGTGTATTCGTAAGTGAAGTGTCCAAGTGTCCAAGTGTCACCAACTGTAGTGGTTTGGTCCAAAATACTCATTACTGTTTACCTTCTGTGAGATGAGAATTAGGAGAAACGCAAAGCAGGCACCAAACTTGAAAGAATATAAAGAAGTTTATTAACAGACCTAAAAGAAGGAAAAAAAAGTCATACCACACCTTCAGAACACTTCTCCTCCCCCCACCTTTCTCCCTTCTCCCAGTGACAATGTAAAAAGACAACCCTTGAGATGTTCAGTCTGTTTATCACTTCCATAATAACCTTGTTCAGTCCATTTAGGAAGAGGAGTCTCTCTTACCCATGCTATGAACACGTTATCACAACGAGCCAGCCGCCCAGGTTGGTTCTCTGCTTGCATGTGAGTCCCATCCCACGACTTGCAGCTTTTCCCACGACTGCTTTTGAGGGTCCACTCTTGAAGTTTTTTGGGGTACAACTTTAAGGTTGAGCCATTCAGAAACAAAAGTTCTCTTCACCCATCTCTGGGAGCATTTCATCTCTAAGAACAGAGGCCCTTCTCCTTCCCTGGGAGCAAAGGGTCTTCCTCATCTTCATCTTTAGGATTATCTCTGGGAGCATCTCTAGGAACTGAGGTTTTCTCCTTTTCCATTTGGAGCAAAAGTCCTCATCACTTCCATCTCTCCCTGTTCAAACTTCTCATGAAATTACAGCTGTGTCAGCATCTGCCTAGCTCAGCACAGGTGCTTTTGCTCACAAGTTGAACGCTCCACCCCCCATGCTTTCATGAAATTACAATGGGTACTCTGATATATCATAGCTTTACAACAGAATTTCAGCTTTAAGCATCTCCTCTTTCTTTTCCCTCAGGTTTTCAGCTCTTCCTAGCACTAAAAGGGTTAATCTCACCTCGGCCTTGCAGCTGGAATGTGGCTTATCGCTGTTGGTCACACGATCTGTGCCGGACAGCAGGGCAGCTTCAGCTGAATCTTGGCTGCACTGGAGAGGGGGAGCCGCCCGTCTGCCCACAGCAGGGATGTGGGGGGGGTTCCGCAGGTGGAACAGGGCCCATCAGCTCCAGGATGGCCATGGCCTGGCCTGGCCTGGCCCGAGCAGGGCCTGGGCCGGGCCTGCTGGCTCCCGCACGGGGCCCGCAGCCACCTGTCCCAGCACCAGAAATGAGACAGAGAGCTCTGCCTAGGGTTTCCTATTCTTAAGTGTGGATCACAGAGGCAGTCATAACTTTAAGTGGCTTAAAGAATTGTCCACATTCAAATTGGCCAGCTGATAGGTTCTGTCAGGTCGGGTCACAGAGGAAGCTGTAAGCACCCCTTTGCAAGAACATCACTTCTGGGACTATGCTTGCTAACCCGTGACATTCTGGTATAGGAGACTGAAAGCAGGAGTCAGTTGCTTCTTCTAGGGGTTCTAAGCATACCTGAGATGTCCAGGGTAGTTTTGGTGTATGGCTGGTACTCTGGATAGACACCTATCTGTTCATCAGCCCTCTGTGGATGCCTCAGGCCCTCTGGGACAACTCCAGTGGCACCAAATACTTTGGCCTGGACAACTGAGTCATCAACTGACTCAACTCTGTCATTAAACTTCCAAGTACCATTCAGCTGTCTAGCCAGCTGCTAAGGTAAACGGTTCTCTAAATCCATGCAGTTGTTTTAGGCATTCGGTATCATGTAATGTGATCTAAGGCATCCTGATTTTTCTGGCTCTATCTGTTGCTCCAAGCAAGCATGGGTCTCCTATAAACTTTGTGCTGACTATGCAAGCCCATATGAGCCCAGATTTGATGGCAGAAACCCCCAATGTTTAGGCAACCAAACTGATAACTATTTCTCTCTATAATGGAATTGCTGGCTCACAAGTAGGTATTGGTATTCAGCTATCTGGTGTCTTACTCTGCAACTTGCCCAGAGGATCAGTTTTTGAGTCTCATTCTCCCAAGAGATGCTGTTTTTCAATCTGAGGCACATGGTAATCTGTAGATTGGTCCTGGGAGGTCTGCAAAAAATGTCTGTAGTAAAACAGGTATATGTATGCCAGAAAGCTGAGCAGGTATGTGAAATTTTGAAATGCTCTGCATCAACACTGGAGATTCAGCAGGGCTCCACATGTTGAAGTGCTTACAAAACTTGTATGAAATTTCAGATGTCAGAGTGTGTGGGTGTGTGTGCTGTTGCCTTTCCCTAGACAAACTTTTGAAGACAGAGGTTTTGGCAGCATGGAACTGTTTTGCTAGGCTTTACTAACCACAGATAGTTGTAAATGATAACGTAAGAAACACCATACTGTTTAGACCAATGGTCATTCTAGTCTAGTATTTCATCTCCAGCAGGGGCAAAGAAGATGGTTTATTGGGAGAGCATATAAGTTTAGTCCTTTTAATGTCCTGGTTAGACTTTTTATTTTCACTTTATGGACTTGTTTTCTATAAATTTGCCTACTGCCTTTGTGAACTTGAGTTTTTGTATTACAGCCTATACCAAATTGGCTGAAAGTCATTTAACACACTGTAGTCAGCTGACACCTTAACAATCATGTGTGTGGATATTATTTATACTAGTATTTAAAATTCAATTTTCAAGTGTGTCTTCTGACCTCTAGATGGTCACAGACTCAGGGTGCCAGGCACCGTAAGAAGTTGGACTGCCCATAATCTATCTGTTGTGCAAGGATTTGCTGTTTGTCATGTTCCAGGAAAAGAATAACATTTAAGGGGAATGTTATCTTTGTGATAGGGATTACTTTTTTTCCCCATTGATAAAAGGAAGAAAACATGAATGCTTTTATTTTAAAAATATTTGAGTGGAACCTTTGTTAATGTTGTGACACAGTGGTAACTCTGAGTCACAAAGTACTTAGTTGAGATACTATACACTCGCAATTTCTATCAAGTCACTCCTTCTGTTTCAATTTTTGTCTGCACCCATTTTTCATGTTGACTTGACAGGGTCAGGATGTAGTTTTAGAAATGGAGCATTTATCTTGCAGTGATAAAGTTTATGCCTGTAGTGTTACCTTTCAAATATAAGAGAAGTTGGACAAATTGTCTGGGTTGTTTCATGGTTGGTTTGCTGTAGTGCTTACTGGTTGTGAGCACTCCCCATTTATTTCACACAGCTACTGAATTCCAATTCATTAAAGTTATTTAGTCAGCTGTTTATTTCAACAGGACCAGACACCTGCTAAGAGTTATGCATGTGCTCAGATGTTCTTCTGAATCAGTCTTTGCTTGTAGAGCTGTCAGGGACAACCTTTGGGAACTACTGAAAATGACTTATGATTATATCTAAGCCAGATCCTTATGTGTTTATGTACTACACTATGAAAGGCAATTTGTCCTTCCTCTGGCTGTCTGCATCCTTGGTATTCGGTCAAAAAAGTATGTTCAAAGCAGAGTCCTCTCTACCCTCATGTTTTTAAAGTTACCCCTACCTGCTGCATTTTTTGAGTTTTCTTTTCTTTTTCTGTGAGGTCAAGGCTAGCAGAATCTCCCAACATCCAGCCAAAATCCATTGTAAGTTTTGGGAACAAATTGATGTGTTCTTCCTTTTCCTCATTTCAGCTTAATAAAATCTTCCCTTGTGCAAATTCTCAGTGAACGACAATTTGACATTTTCCAGATGATGCAGGGATAAAAACTGGGGATCTGTTCCTTCTTTTTAAGTCAAAATACTCAAGTAAAGCCAGCTGGAAATTTTGCCAGCAGGAGCGGGACTCACACAGATTTCTCTGAGTGAAATGGGCAGTGGGAGGAGGAATGGAACCATGCTCCCAGAGAGGCACCTGAAGGGGCAAATTTGAAAGAGGAGCCTGCTCTTTTAGTCAAAACTCAGAGGTGGTGAGTGTGGTTTCAAAAAGTCTGCAAGCAGCAGAGCGTCTGAAGGGCCTCAGGTATCTTGCTGAACTGGTACCTACGCTGATGTCTTTGAAGGAAGAGCTCGTGATCAACAAAATTCTATGGTATTGAAACATGACTTTTCCAGTGGATTGGCCTCCTGCCTCCACATGTCCATATGGATCTGTGCACAAGGCTCATGGGTGATAACTCAGAGATGAAGCTGATGTATCCATCTTAACTTGAATGGGGCCTTTTCTGTCCTTTTTTTGCAGAGGGTAAAGGATGTGGCCTTATCTTGGGCACTCCCTGACTCCTGTCAGTTGGTGTCACAGCTGAAATGTTATTTCAATCCAATTTCTTTTATCTGAAAGTATTTATGTGAGCAGATAAAGCATTAAGCCTTTATCCTAAAGTGCCCTGCTCCACTTTAGTGCTCCAGATAACATTGACTTGTGCTGGAGCTGCCACTCCGTGGACAGGAAATCAATTCTCTCCCCCATTCCCTGCTTGATCTTTCACGGTGGATAATGGGGATGTGTGTGTGATGCTACTGACAGACCTCAGGATGCAGTCCATTAAGAGGCTAAAGGGAATCTCATCTTCAAACTGTAGGAATCTGCTTTTTCCCCCCTGCTGTAGTTGTATTTATTTGAGGTGGGAGAAGAGTGGGACAGTTCAAACCTATAATTACTGCTTTTCTCTGACTTGAAGTCTCAGTTTAAAAGCCAGCAGGTCTCCTCTCACTCTTCTCACCTCTCATAAAGAGCTTACTCATACAGGCCTGTTAATGTAGCTAAGAGAAAGTACTGTTCAGCATGAGTGAAACTATCAAGAACTGTCTTGAAGTAGAATACATGAGATTTATGCATTTGAAATGCAAAAACCATGAACTGAAATGCAGTCAAGTGCTTTCTAAGACTGACAGGGCCTTTTTTAGGAGGAAGCTGGGAATGAAGGAGTGAAGCTGAGCCTGGAAGAAAGGAAGCAAGGAGAGAGATGCTTTTAGTTTTGCTTTTGTTTCTCATTATCCTACCCTATTTTTAAATTGGCAATGTATCAAACAATTTTTCCCTAAATTGAGTCAAGGGTTTTTTTGATTTTTTTTTAAATTTCTGTTTGTTTTTTTTTTTTTTTTTAATGTGATAATTGGTAAATGATCTCCCTGTCCTTATCTCAAGCCATGAGATTTTTAATCTTTAAATCTCCTCCCTGCCCTGCTGAGGAGGAGGAGTGAGAGAGCAGCTGGGTGGCCCCTGGAAGTCAGCCCTAGCTGAACCACCACAGTCATCCAGGCACTCCTTGAGGTTAGTGCTAGCAATCTCCGTAAGAGTTTCTGGGAAGTTAATTGAGATTTGTGGACTGGGAGATGGGAGGTTAGAGTTAATTGTCATATGCAAAAAAACTTCTGGACACAGAGGTTCTTATGGCTGCACTTAGTTTTTATGAATGTCCCTGATACAGGAAGAAGGACATGACTTGTATAAGCTCTGGTAGAAAAACAGAGAGGAAAACATGCCTCCCTACACACATCTATACATACAGAAGTAGGAACTTTTGGCTTTTAGTTATAACTAGTAATCAAAGAGAAACAATTAAAAATATTATTGTATGCAATCACAAGCTTAAGAATTTTCTTTAAGAACATTGACTCATCTTCCTTAATCACCTGAACGATGCATGTAAGTCCGCCCTTTCAAGTCAGCGGAGAGAAAGGAATACTTCTAGCATTTGATAAATCTGATCAACCTCTTGGAGCAAAAATGAGGCAAATTTTACAGGCTGTATAATGAACGTCTGGAACATGCTGCCATTGGAGGGCACACAGTGTCTGCAAGCAGGGTAAAGGCTTAGATGAGTTAATGAATAAAATGGATGTTACAGGGATTGGTCAGGGTTGTATCTTCCATTGTCCCTAATCCAGTGACCTCGGGCACTGGTAGTGAACAAGAGCAGTGGCCTGCAGAAAATGTCCAGAGCTTTTCCTAGCAGCATACTGTATTACTGCTGCTAAAAGCAAAGCACTGCTCTCTAAAGGACATTTCTTGTACTCCAATACTGCCTGTGGCCCCAGGCATTACTCCATTTCCACCTGGCTCTGGATACTGCTCCCTCTCCTGCTCACCTTCCCAGGTCCAACAGTCCTGTACATGTCACATGGAAAATATAGAGACTGGGACACGAGGACATGTGAGAATTGATGGACAGACCTTATTAAAGAACAGATACTACGTATTTTTTTGTCTTTTACTCCTAGGATACTCTCTGAGGTTGCTCTGCTTGGAGAAACATCAAGATGTTGTTTAAATCAGTTATACAAGAATGATATTTTGTTGTACTGATAACTGGAAAAGTGTTTCCTACCTAACAGCCTTGAATATTGTACTCAGCCTTGAATATCTCAGCCTTGAATTTTTCTTCCAAAGAGTTAATAAGCAGAGCTCTTATTACTAATGCTGTGTAAAGAACAAAGAGCCACTTAAGGGACACTCCTATTTTATGGCCAAAACTGGAATAACTAGAGCTGAACTAAAGAGGTCTATTTGATTCGAGTGGAAATAAACCTGGAATAACCCAGACCACGAAGGCCATACCTGTCAGCCACTGCTCAAAGGTGCTGCAGTGCAGCTGGGCAACTCCTCTTGGTGCTGAAACACAAATTCTGTAGTAAGGACAGGCTACAGGGGTGGTATTTAGCTCACCTATCGTGAAACACCGGCATGTTGGAAGGAGCCATCTGAGCTGGTTGCTTAGATGCCTTTTATAGTCAGTGGGAGAAAGAGGTGCTTCTGAGGTGTGATTTGTCCAAGGTACTTCCCACCTTTCTGCTGGGTTGAGCCTTATGGAGATGGAGAAGTCTCCCTGAGAGGTGCCTGTGGTTTGGCCAGAGAAATCCCTGCTCTGAAGACTGAGTCAACAGTGTGCATTGGATATGACAAAAGTAGGGAGAGGCAAGAGAAAATGGTCATGGAAAATGGCACCAATATTCCTTTCCATATGTTGAAAATTTAATTTTTGAGCCTGCCATTTTTAGGCAGTATTTCCGTTTCAAAATAAACATATATAGAAACAGGTTTATAGAAGGAGTGAAACAGCCTGAAAGGAAAACAATGCTCTAATTTAGGCTGAGCCATTCTTTTCATTTGCCCAAAGCTCACTTTTCTAATTTCATTTCTCCTAATACCAATAAAAGTATTTGGGCTGAGCCACACTGAGGTTTTCGCTTGGGCTTAATCACCACACCAAATGGAAAAAATGCCCAACCTATTACTTGCCTTTAGACATTCATTTTCCTACTCCTGTGGGAAATAGCTGTGATTACAATGGTAATATCTTTTCTGCTATTGCTTCTCCTGTTAAATAGATTGCCTTATTGGGGACCCAATCTGCATGCGATGTCCTTGATGCCTCCTTTTTGCCCTACTTCATGTTTTAATTGTCACACAGGAGCCCCTGCAAGTGCACAACTGAGGGAAAAGGGTGAAGCTCTGCAGGTATTTTTAGGAGTTGAGATCAGCTGATGAGAGCAACTTCTTCCTGGGTTTTCTGTTTCTGCCTGTGGCATGGAAATAGAGATGTAGAGTAACAGCTGTCCATGACTTATTTTGAATCCTGCTGACTTTCAACACAAAAAGCAATATTTTGGTGGTATAAGTAAAATAAAATTTGCCAAAAACTGGTTTTGCTGATGTCATATGAAATTAAACAGAAGAATCCTTCATCTAAAATTTTTAGAGTAAACAAATGTAGCGGGTTCGGTTTGAACTGGGCAGAAACACCAATTTAGTATAGTGGTTCGGTCCAAAATACTCATTACTGTTTTACCTTCTGTGAGATAAGAACCAGGAGAAATGCAAAACAGGCACCAAACTTGAAAGAATATAAAGAAGTTTATTAACAGATCTAAGAGAAGGAAAAAAAAAAAAATCATACCACACCTTCAGAACACTTCTCCTCCCCCCACCTTTCTCCCTTCTCCCAGTGACAATGTAAAAAGACAACCCTTGAGATGTTCAGTCTGTTTATCACTTCCATAATAACCTTGTTCAGTCCATTTAGGAAGAGGAGTCTCTCTTACCCATGCTATGAAAGCATTATCACAATGAGCCAGCCACCCAGGTTGGTTCTCTGCTTGCATGTGAGTCCCATCCCACGACTTGCAGCTTTTCCCACGACTGCTTTTGAGGGTCCACTCTTGAAGTTTTTTGGGGTACAACTTTAAGGTTGAGCCATTCAGAAACAAAAGTTCTCTTCACCCATCTCTGGGAGCATTTCATCTCTAAGAACAGAGGCCCTTCTCCTTCCCTGGGAGCAAAGGGTCTTCCTCATCTTCATCATTAGGACTATCTCTGGGAGCATCTCTAGGAACTGAGGTTTTCTCCTTTTCCATTTGGAGCAAAAGTCCTCATCACTTCCATCTCTCCCTGTTCAAACTTCTCATGAAATTACAGCTGCATCAGCATCTGCCTAGCTCAGCGCAGGTGCTTTAGCTCACAAGTACAAGTTGAATGCTCCACCCCCCATGCCTTCATGAAATTACAATGGGTACTCGGATATATCATAGCTTTACAACAGAATTTCAGTTTTAAGCATCTCCTCTTTCTTTTCCCTCAGGTTTTCAGCTCTTCCTAGCACTAAAAGGGTTAATCTCACCCAGGCCTTGCAGCTGGAATGTGGCTTATCGCTGTTGGTCACACGATCTGTGCCGGACAGCAGGGCAGCTTCAGCTGAATCTTGGCCGCACTGGAGAGGGGGAGCTGAGCCGCTCCGTCTGCCCACAGCAGGGATGTGGGGGGGTTCCGCAGGTGGAACAGGGCCCATCAGCTCCAGGATGGCCGTGGCCTGGCCTGGCCTGGCCTGAGCAGGGCCTGAGCCAGGCCTGCTGGCCCCTGCACGGGGCCCGTAGCCACCTGTCCCAGCACCGGAAACAAGACAGAGCTGTGGGGGGGGTGGGGGGGTTTGTCTATTCTTGAGTGTGGCTTAAAGAATTGTCCATATTCAAACTGGCCAGCCGATAGGTTCTGTCAGGTCAGGTCACAGAGGAAGCTGTAAGCACCCCTTTGCAAGAACATCACTTCTGGGACTATGCTTGCTAACCCATGACAACAAATTAAACCCTGTAACAAACACGGGGTTTATCTTAGGGATGGAAATTTTTTTTACACAGTTTTTTAAAGTAGTGTTTTCTGGAAAACAATTTTTTCATAAATTCCACTTTCTGGAGAAAAAAAAGAAAGTATTTTGGGTTATTTCAAAACCCAGAAATACATTGATTTAGGAATGCTGCTTTGTTGTCTTGTCAGATTTTGTAGCTGAAGTGCGTAGTTTTTCCTTTCTTTTTGAGCTGAGCTCCCCTGCTAGGCTCTCTCTTTCCTCACCACTCCCTGCAAGGTCTGTGGCATTGCCTCCCTGAATCTGAAGAGGGGAGGGGAGAAAGAAGGTCACTGTGAGTGACAAAGGCCATTGTGTATGTAGGAAAATGTGGTATTAAAAAAAATTCATAGGATGAGAATTGAGCTGCATCAAGACTGCTTTTGTAAGTAAAATATTCATTCTTCACCGAAGTATTTAATTTTTTAATCACTATTTCAAAAGTATACATTTTCCCCTTTTTTTCCTATCTCCATTTTTAGGTCATCAGTCACTGACACCACTCAGAAACATATTTTGTAGGAAAAAGGCCATGGCCAACCCACTGCAGTTTATGATGGTCAGCCAGGATTCATCTTAACCCAGAAAAGCCCAAAGAGCATCCTAGTGCTGGATCTTAATTTCTTAGAAACATCAGATGCTTTGCATCAACATGAAATAAGTTCTATGATTCAGATAACTCATTTTTAAAATCCAAGTCTCATTGGGAATTAGTTAAAAATGTGAATTTATCTGCTCTTCATTTATGCTCTATGCTGCAAAATTTTGGTAGTTTTAGGAAGTCTTTGGGAGAGAGGGATAGTTGCGTTCAAGTTAATCTGACTCCTAACTCTAGGTAGAGGGATTGAGGATCAGCTCCTTCATACAGTCCCAGTTGTTCTAAAATTAATAGATGTCAATAGATGTCCGTAGCAAACACTATCATTTCTTCATTGGAAAACTAGTTATATTTGTGGATAACCCAAAGAGGTTTGCCAAGAACTTCTAGGTTTTATATTTTTCTAATTAAGAAAATTAGGGTGTGCTGTTTCTACATGACTGAAATCAAGACCATTCAATACATTATGTACCTACTTTCCTGTTTCTCACTAGTTTGATGATTCTTATAGATGCTTTTGACCGTATTATTCATTATCTACCAGATGCATTTTCAGTATTTTATTACAGTTTGACAGACTAAACAGCAGTTTAAGTACAAGTATATATTTTTCTTGGTCTTTGTTCAGAGTTGCTTTAGCTCTTGTGAAGCACTGATTTCCAGCTGGGAGCCAGAGCAGTTTGAAATGTGTGCAGCAGACAGCTGAGGATACAGTTTAATTAGCCTACTTTGATCTTTTCTGTGGTGGCTGATGATTTACTACAGCTTGCAGCATGGTGAGGCAATTATGTTCATGGTCATTATGACAGCATCCTTTGAGCCAGAGTTATCGTAGAAGTAAGATTAATTATAACGGGATTTTGTGGGGCCCAGAAGCCAAGATAAAGTAATGTCATATTCAGAACACTGCAATAAAGGAGGACTTCATAATCAATGTATTGGGCAAAACTCTGGCCTGGATGAGGTTAATAACAAATCTCTTTGTAACTTTAGAGAGGAATTCACTTGCAGGCTGTGCCAGACATAGAGTAACTTGGGCAATTTTTTGGAAGATCTTAACTATGTCCTCTTGCTTGGGCTGATGCCACTGTCAGCCCAGGATATGGTAGCAGTGCTGTTCTTCAAAGCCTTCAGAATTATATTCTTTCTTATAGAAACACAGAGGAAAATTTTGCAGAATATAGTTAGGTACATGATAACTTGAGCATTTTTCTTTCTTTGACCCTTGTTTTTTACTGACAACACTTCTAGATTATTGTCACTGCTCAGATCCACTGCTGAACCAGGCTTTAGGGGAGGACCTTCCCTGACAGCTGATGTCCTACCCCACCTGCCAGGGACCACCTCTCCATGATCTGGTGCAGCCTCACTGTTTCACAGACATTTCGGGTCCATGAATTCCAGCAGCATTCAGTTTATAGATGGCAGCAAATACAGGGGACACTAATGTCAAACTGCAAGATATCATACAAATTTCAGATGTTGAAGTGCTGAAAAAGTGGAGACTTATCCTCTAAAGTCCAGCTTCAGGGAAGTTACTGAACTGAATGGGCTAGATAAGCAAATAAATAGGACCATTACAGTGGTTTTTCTCTGGATGCTAATATATTTTTTTACATATTCATTAAAAAAACTACTTTTTGAAAGTAATCAAGTACTATAGCTGCTATGGGGAAGGAGAAATGAGCAAGGGACGCTGGAAGTAGGAGCTGGCCAGCAGGCTACTCTGCAGCTCACAGGAAGGTGAGCACTCACCTTTGCCACCCAAGGGAAACAAGAATATGTGATTTAGTGCAATTCCTGGCTTATTTTTTTGTTTTGTTTCATACGGCCTTTCTATAGGTTTCTCCACTAAAACAGGTTGCTGGTGAGTTCCAGACCTTGCCTTGGTGGCTGTGATTTGACCTGCTGTGCTGGTGTCCTCGCTGCGTCAGCATTGATGTGCTAACACAAATCTCAGTGTCCTGCAGCTTTTGCTGCAGTTATACAGTTGGACACAGGTATTTCTGTCCCTGTCCCCACAAGCTCTGCCAGCACCTCTCAGCAGAAGTGTTGGGCATGGCAGGGGGTTGCTCTCCTCCCTCTCACCTGCTGCTTATCAGCTGACAGCTGCCCAAGATGAACCATTGCCTCTTACACTTCGGAAGGGAGCTGCCCTCACTGAACACACTTTTCCCAGGAGCTGTTGTGTTTTGTGGTTTCTCATCAGCATGCTACTCTCTCCTCTTAGTCGCTGATATAAGGTGGCTTAGGGGGGTTTAAGGCCAAAGATGAAAGGGCCGTAAGGAGTGAAATGCAGAAGTCCCACTGCCTCACTGCTTGGGCAGTGGTGTAGCAAGCTTTCCTCTCCCACTGTCTATGCTGGAACAGCTATATTGCAAATTTTTTGGCTTCACCCATTCATACTACTTCATTCAGAACAAGTGAAAATCTCAAAGCATCTGCCTTTGACTGCTTTCAATTAAATGCCTGAGAGGAACCCTTTGTCTTCAACATTTCAGACCACATGAGCAGTCATGGGTTAAAACCTCCCCAGGCAGACAGGAGCTGTGAGAGCCGCCCCAGTCAGTGACCCTTGGATAATGAGGTCACTGGGAGATTTCAGACCCATATGTTTGTCTCTGCCCAGGTGCTTTGAGGATGTGTAGACATGTGTCAAGGATATGTCAAAGCTCATGGACACTTCAGCAAAGCTCAAGCCTTTCCAAAATGACCCACTTGCCAGACACTACCCTCTGTGTGGCAGCTCAGACCAGGCTCCTGAAATGATTTTATTTAAAGCTTGTATCTTTCCTGATCAGTGTGAAAGAGGAATGTTACTGTATTCCTTCTGTGGATCTTGTCCTTTAAAGGATATAACTGAAAACATTTTTATTGCCATTGGAGTTTTCTTACTTTTTTTTCTTGTGGCTTCTGGTAGCTCCTGGTGTCTGTGGCCAACATACATCTTTTCTCATATCAGCTGTTGATACAAATGAGTTGCTGTCGCAGTACAGGGTTATACTGCATTGCTTTGTGGGATTGCCCTCGTGTTTTCTTTGGGTTTTAGTTTTGCCAGACTTTAAAATGAGAGGAGCCCTCTGTGCACAAGGGCAGGCATTCCGATTTTAAGGGTATTAAATACAATTTAAATGAATCCTGTGATGTGGACAAAGGGGCTTAGTGCACTCTGCAAAATTTGCAGGCTGCAAGTGTCAGACTCACCTAAATGTCTCCATCACTTAGGGCTGAGTGCCTAAGTTGACTGGATTTCCAAATGTACCCAAAACCTGACTCCTACTGCTTGTAACACATCTTGTGAAACCAGGCCTACAGTGTTTCAGTTCTTTGAAAGGATTCAAGTCCTGCGCTTCACACAGGAGTGGGAGGGGGGATTAATGCATTGCCCTAAAATTAATGCTTCCTATCAGCTTTTGACTGATATCCAGCCTTAGAGGGGCTGTCTGAGTGCTCAGCATTGATTTTGGGTGTCACTCCGGGGATTGTCCTCTGGCAGTGTGGCGTTGGCCAGGATGGCGAATGGTAACACAAGACAGCTTGCCCAGCCTGGACTCAGGATCTCTCGCAGAAGTGGTGGTTAACTGCGTTTAAAATCCCTCCTCTTTACAAACAGGAAAATCTGAGGGAGCTTTAGCAGGATGTAACTGCAGTTCTACAATGTTAGCTAGTATTTTGCCAGACTTGCCTGGAGGTGGAATATGGACTTCATAAAATCTGTAAACACCCTCTGCTCCTGCTCTGCTCCAGCAACAGCTCTCATTTTTCATGCTCCTTGGAGACAGGGTGGCCCTCAGTGTCCTCCACACACTATTTGAAAGCCAGACATCTCCCTCCTTCTGCTCTCTTTTGCAACTGGTAACTTTTGCAAGAGCCTGGCAGATCCCTACCTTCTGAACCTGCTGCCAAACATTAGTTGGAGGCTGAAACTTCTCATGCAGGTCCCAGTGAGGGAACATGGTCTCACAATATAATGATAATAATTATTCTTCAAATTAGACATTGCACTCTGCAGATTTGCTCATTGCTTTGCCTCTCTGTTGGCTGAGTGCCTAAAATAACAGAGATTGTCTGCAAGGCACTACTACATCTTATTTTAATAACTCACTGCTTTTTTTTTTTTTTCTCCAAAGAAAAATTCTGATGGACCCCCTGGTTTTGACCACATTTTGTAGATCTATTGGATTGTAGAAGAACAAATGAAAAACATTCACAGGAAGGTGTTGTGAGAATGGGTAACTATTACATGCCTGCAAGGTGACAAATTCTGGCTACTGTGTACACATGAAAGGAGCAGGAAAAGAGAGTCTGGAGACCTGTCCAAGAGCAAAAACTGGAACGGAGCCAGGTGGTTTTGCTTGCTGCTTGGGTAGCTCTGCAATGGGAAGAAAATTGTTCCTTCTGGCCCCTGCTTGATGATTTGAATTAGTTTGATTTTTTCAGGTGCCAAATGCTGCTGGAGAGGGGTACAGTTATAAACTGTAGGAGGGATGGGAAGAGAGATACTCCATAAGATGCTTCCAGTCAAGTAGATCTGGTTGAATTTACCATCCATTAGGACAGTGCTTCCAATGTTTTTAAAATTTTTTTATTTAATGGATACTTTTATTTCATGGGGTTCAGTGCTGAAGCAGAGCTAACTCTAACCAGTACCTTGTAGGCACCTGAAAGCTGTAGGCTCCACATTTCTCTTCACAGAAGATTAATGCTATGTCTGAAATGTAAGCAGCCTTTTGGGTACAACATCCCAAAATCTCCCACAGCAGGCACAGCTTACAGAAAATTTGCTAAATCACCTAAATCTTTGTAGATCTTGCATGCAATCACCTTTATGGCAGATCCTCACATCTTCTTTGTCCACACACAATTTGAGAGTTAGCTACAGGCTGTCTGATTATCCCAGAGGATTTTCTGAGATCTTAGGTTATTTTTGTTTTTTGAAAGTGTTCTGTGCAAGTTGTTATTATAGTTTCCAAAGAGGAAAATGCTGTGTAATTACACTGTTTGTCTGTTATTCCTGAAGTCATGAGCTGATTTGATCCAGATAAAATATGAAGAGCTCAGTCATGTTTTTTTCTGCTTGGCAGAAAAGGCTACCTGGGTAGCAAAGTGGCAGGTATGGACTGGGGGGTGTCAGAGCACTGGCAGCAGATGCTGCTTCTGCCTGAAGAGTTGTTGCAGAAGAAAAGGATACGGAGCTGAGATTTAGGGTGGAAATGCAGTCAGTAAGCTCTTGAGCCCATCAGTGAATATGAGCAGGTGAAATTAAGTACCTTAATGCCACCTTTACTCAAAGTAAGTGTAGAAATACCAGAAAGGATGTGATGAGGAAAAGATAAGATAGGGAGAACAACTAACTCTTCTCCTTCTATTTTTATCTCTGCCTTGTGTTATATGATAGCTTCTCTTCTGTAACAGGGCAAATATTTTCCTGCATCTGGTACAGAGATTCTGATTTTTCCAAGAAGATATTATAAAACCAACATAATCTAATGAGTTGTGCAGCCTGGGCCATTTCAGACAATGAACACTTGTCAGTTTAGTTGAGGTGCCAGGGCTGTAACAATCAGTGAATGAATTCCAGCAATGTTTTGGACAGGTTCCTGCTTCCAGTTGGCATTCACTCTCCTTTCTAGTTCTCTGCTTGAACTCTTGCATAGGAGTAAGGCATCAAGCCGTTACTGATTTTTAAAGCTGGTTCCCTTTGGCACCAGTTGCACTTCAGCTGACTTCTACAAACAAACAGAAGGTTTTTCAAAGTTTTGTGGAAATTTGGAAGGAGTCTCCCATTCCTCACTGCCTGTACTTTGAAAATAAATACACCGCTGTATTTTCCTCTACCTAACAATCCATAGTCTTTGCCTCTTCTGGAGCTGACAGTGGTTTTCTACACACGATCCTGGGTGTGGATTTCCTTTCAAACTGTTTTTCCCTTCTACCTGAAGGTATCCCAATTCTGAAACAATCAGAAAGACTTGAGTTGTCAGACTGATTTATTTCTTTGTTGAGATACTAATGAAATGAAACAGGCACAAGCCAAAAGTTTCCATAATCAAGAGATTAATATTAGGCTCTAACATTTTTATTTAGGCTAATAAATAAATAGATATGAAAAAATGCTGCATGGCTCCCAGCAGCTGTGTTTAGGGTTGATGGTTTTGAGTCCTCAGTTCCTAAGAAAAAAGAGTTTTACCTACATACATAGGTCCAGAGGTGTGTGTGCTAAGTGTCTATATTTAAAATCCTGGCCATTGTTTTAGTTCACACCATCTAATAGGTAGGCATATTCCAGCTGCCAGCGTCATGAGTCTGATGCTAAGATCATGCTAAAATCATGGCCTAGAATTGATTAATCCCAGTTCTTTTCCAGTAAGGAAATCAGAAGGTCACTGTCACTTTCAGAGCTTCAGCTTTCTACACAGTTTTCCATAGCACCTTCTTTCAGCTGCCCAAGTGCTGTACAACTTCCTGTAACTATCGTCATAACAACTTTTCATCAGGGTGAAAAAAGCACAGTCTGTCTGCAGTATGAACTAGAAACCTGTTTTACCCCACTCAACAAACAATCCAAATCTACTCAAAACTTTATGGGCTGCCACAATTGCTTCATGGACAGAGCTAATGGGGGGGTTGATATAGCTATAAAGGATTGTGCCGTAGTGCAAACGGGAATCACGTGGCAAAGTTTTTGAAATCATAGAAAAAAAATTAATAAGATTTCTCTGGAAAATATTTGATAGAAGAAAGCTAGAGCATTAATTCAGAAAGGCTGAGATTGTAAGATGCCAGAACAATCTGCTCTGCTGTGAGATTTCCATGGAAGACTTCCAAAACCTATGATCCAATCAGTAACATGTGATTGCCTCCTGCTGAAGACAGAAACTACTGATTCTGGGTCCAGCTTTTCTTTCTGATTTCCAGTAAGTCAGGAAGTGATGTGGGCCAAATGGTCAAGGGCTGAGGAGCTATTTTAATGAGGATCACAAGCTGATGCCAAGCCAACATAGGGATTCCCAAAAAGTGGTGTGCCAGATGGAAATATGCACATCCTGAAGGAGAAGTTACTGCAAATATGTGGTGTCTTTGGAAGATGTAGACTCTTAAGGGAGACTGTGGGTTTTCCATCCTCTGGAGATATTCAGAACTGGACTGGAGAGTTCTCTGAATCCAAATTTGAATTTAGTCCTGCTTTTCAGCCAGGTGCTGGACTAAATGATCTGCAGATATCCCTTCCAAACCCAGCATTTATTATGTTAATCTTCTTTTATTTTGTGTGCATGTATGTGTAATTTCCTGGGTTGTCTAAGTTCTAGCCTTGTCATCTTGGTCAGTAGTAAACTAGGCCACAAAGCCACCTATCAGAAAGTGTCAACAAGTATTCCTCCTTAGTGGGTTTCAGATAAAAGTATGTTAAAATGGGAAGGGGAAGATTGATGGTGTGCTGCGTGTTAGTCCAAAAGAGAGCCTGGAGGTCTAGCCACGGACCCGTCTGCACTACGGCAGGCACACACTCACAAATACAAGCAGGCAGACAGGGTATGCTCCTCACCCAAAAGAGCTTCCCCGTGAGCTGATGTGAGCGCATGCAATGGCAGAAGCAAAGAAGTAAAAGAGAGGGGACTCTGTGTGTGTTCCATGCAGAGGTTTATTCTGGTGAAATGACAGGGACAAAGAGCCGGAGAGCCAAGGAGCTGACAAGGGTGCAGGGATTTTATAGCGGGGATAGGAAAGGTGGGGAAAGGGATCACATTAAATGGGATAGACACAAGTAGGCGGGGTTGATGGTAAGTAAACCAATGGGAACAACACATGGGAGGGACTTAGGGAAGGATCCAATGGGGCATAGAGGAACAAAGAACTTTCTAGAACGTATGCATATTAAACAAGGAAAGTGAATATACATAACCTTATATATAAAACTGGGAGGGGAAACCATTAACCTATTGGGGAAAACATGCAAATATCAGAACAAAGGAATCATGAGTTCTCACTGTAACTGAAAGTGATATACTAAACTTAGGTTTAATATATCATTCAAACAGTTGGCTGTCTGAATTCTCATCAGGAGACAGAGTGGCTGGAGCCACTTGCACCACCACGGAAGATTACAGAGGATTTTGTAAGTAGTCAGTTTGACGGCTGGGAGAAGGAGAAAAGGTAACTGAAAGGGACAGACTTTGGGAGTTATGTCACCAGGTTCAATCTCTCAATTATCCCTATCACATTTCTACTGTAGTCACCATTATACACAGAACACATGATGTAATCAAACTAGGGCCTTGGGAGAATGGATGAGCTCAGTTCTTTTCCAATTGTATTTTCTCTAGCATTGGTCAAGAGTAGGGCATTTCTGCAGCTGATGTCTTCACTGGACCTCCATGCAGCAAAACCAAACAGCTGAGTGCTCAAGGTCACTAGGCTTCTTTGTTGCACAAACAAATAACAGCTTAATGAACTTTTCCAGGGCAGAAAAGAACAGCTGGCTCTATTTTTTTGGAAATGTTGATAACTATGTTTGTCAGAAAATAAGAGTGACTGTTGAAACTGTCTTTTCTTCTTTACTTTTTTCCTCGAGATTCATAGGTTACAAGTTTGGAAGGCACAATAGTGCTGATCTAGACCAATGTCCTATGTAACTCACATTTCAGGACTTCCCTGAATTCATTCTCATTTTCCCTCCTTTCTTTAGGGAAAGACAAATCATGATGGAAATCTTCCTGGTGAGGAAACCTAGTAAACTATGCTTACTTTTTCAGTAGTTACTTGCTTTTCTAGTGAAAAATCTGTGTATTTATTTTCTAGATTGTCTAGTAAGCTTTAAGCTAACAGAACTTTGTTAAACATCTGAGGAAGTTTCCATCATCTGCTCTTGTTCCTCATGGAGGTTGTTACTAATGCAACTAAATTATCACTTTAATGAACTGAACGGCCGAAGTTCTATCCTGCATGATCCCAAGACTCCTTCAAAGTTGCTGGTAGGGGTAGATGTCTACATTTTCTGTCTTTGGGTATATTGTATAGTGCAAGTCTCCTGCATTACTCAGACAATATTCACTCTGTACCAAAGGATTGTCCTACCCATCTCCTTTTTTTTTTTTTTTTTTCAAACTTGCATGCTCAGTACATGTTTTTTAAGGTGTTTTCTTTGATTTCTTAAGATGCCTGTAACCACCAGATCTTAGAGAAATGGGAACATGCTGTGGCTGCTCTTATTCCTGCTGGATTTTGCAGTTTGAGCAGCTGTGGCCTATAAAGAAGGGTGAGGGAGTTGACAGGAGTGAACCTCTGTGCTAATTTCAGAGCTGCCTTTAAAGGTGAAAATAAGCCCTGCCAAATTTCTTAAACATTTAAGCCTTGATGAAGCTCTACTCAGACCTCATGACCATCCTAAAAAATGGGCATTGGTCTGGGGTACCTGGAAGTCCAAAATCTTTGGGGATCACCATTGGAGGTCCTGTTGCTCATATAAAGGTGTCTGGGAATGGGAAGCTGTGTGAGCTTTCTCTCTGAGTCAGGTCTGTGTCTGAAGATTAATTTTTTCCATGCCTCTGCCAGTTTTCCAGATCTATTCTTGAAGCTGTTACCCCGATAGTAAGAGTAATACATTTACAACTATTTACATTTTTTTTCCAGAAGAATTAAAGTAGCTGTACTTTATTCCTTCCATACAACTCCTTTAAATTTGCCTTCTGGTCTTGCTTCAATTTGCTTCTAGGCTTGTAGGAGATGAAAGGCACTTACCTTTGCTGTAGAGAGAAACACAAGGAAGGAGGAAAAATCAGGCAGGGTGAGGAGCTGTTACTTCATGGCCAGAGGAACATCTCCTTTGGGATGCAAAGGGCAGGGCTTGTGGATAGCTGTTGTTGGGATTCACTCCTGCCTGAGCAAATCTGGGTGAGAGGTAGGAGGGTGCCCAGCAGCAGAAAGATCAGTGCCTGGAAATAGGCACCCTTCAAAGTGGTGCTTATAACTTCTGGGTTACCTGTACGAGTATGGAAATAATAAAGTTTAAATAAGAAACCTTTCCTACAGGGAAAACTATAGGAGCCAATAGAATAATAAAATGTAGCTGCTTGAGAAATCTCTTAGAGTTCTTTATACTGGTATCTCCCACTCCCTGTTCATTTTTGAGTTTTAACATAAGACTTGATTAAAAAACCACAGCCAGATGGTGAAATAACATTGTGAAGAGGTGTCAAGTGAAGAAAAATGAAAGAAGGAGGGGAGATGCTATGTTAATTTATCCAGGGAATATGACTGAGATTATTACTGTCTCTTTAAAAATGTGATGTAATTCTCATAAGTTTCCTTTTTTTTTTTTTTTTCCTTTTAGTTCCTCATTTTCTCAGCTGCAGCTATAGAGGAATTGAAAAATGAAACCATTGTTCTGATCAAAATTGCTCAGGCAACTTTGGAATCAGGCTGCTTTGTTGACAGTTTAGTAAAAATACAGTGGCAGTTCATGTATGGGAAAAGGGTTTCTTATTTTGAGAAGAATAGTTGGCATATTATGGTAATTACATTTCTCATATGAGTTTTGGCTTGTGTTCCATACCGACAATTTTGGTTGTCTCAGTGAAATAACCACGTTTTATATTTGCTTTGTTGGAGAATTAAAATACTGTCTTATTATTTCTTTAGGTGATTGAATAGAATGGAAAAGTTATGAGAGAGCCTGGCATATGGTCATTTAAAATCAAATCTGTGTTTCCTGACAGGATTCTCTTCATGTACCTGTGAATGCTGGGCCTGAGTGTGTTGAGTATTATAGAAATGTCAAATTTTACTAAGTTTCATAGACTAGAGTAGCACAGGAAAGGAAGTGAAACAACCACAGAGACAATTCAGAAGATATATAGACAACGTGGGAAAAAAAGAAGTGTCAGAGGAGGGATGTACCAGACCAAGTACTAAATTGGAGCAAAAGCAAATTAAGACCAAGTCCTGCCTTTGAAAGGAGCTTGAGACTTTAGGGCTCCTAAATATCAATTATGATTGACCGGGATCTTTAATTAGCCTTACACCTGGATTTTAGGGGTGAGAGAAGGCTATCAGGGAGAGCAAGAGGTATGTGTAGATATTGTAACAGTGTTAAGGAGATGCAGATTACTGGGGATTGTGTTAAGCATTATGAAATACCCTAATTTGTCTGGAGTAGGCTGAAGGACAAGTGGTGCTGATGACAGCAGCACTCAGGTTTTCCAGGGTGTGAGTGGCTACAAATTTCTTTGTTGAAGTAACAGAATTCTCTATACCTGACACGAGGAAAATCTTACAGAGAAACTCTCCAGGTTCAGTAAGATAAATAAATGCCTTAAATAGAGGAGAGAGAGGTTTCAAAGTGTGGAAAAAGGGGCATCAGCAGTCATGGAGGTCAAAATGGGGTGGAATGAAGTGCAAATTGCCAAATGCACCTGAGACACACCAGAAAAGGATATTAAAACAAATAACAGAAAATTATTTAGTGGTATAGGACGAGTAATGACTCTGCTATGCAGTGAGAATTTTACAGGGGTTAAGGATACAAAATGTGACACCGAAATGAAATGAGTACTTGGATTCAGTTTTCAATAACAACTATGGCACTGGTGATTAGGTAAAGTGTAACAGCCAATGGGAAAGAAAACAAGAGAAGTTCTACTACTAAAAAACTACACCTCTGATAATATTGAGGATGGGAGAAAATGCAGTATGACTTTGGCCAAGGGGTGTAGCAGCTGTGTAAATGGATAAGCTCCTATTTAAAAAAGAAGAAATGCAGTATGTCCCAGATTTCAGGTTTCTTAGTGATCTATATGGGAAACACAGACATGCTGCAGGATGGAGGGATGAACAGAGGGTTTCCAGGGTGGGTGAGCACCCAGGCAGGCAAGAGAGGAGAGAGGACTCATGGAAAGGGCAGTATCTAGGGACACTTTGAAAGGAAGTGACACTGCAATGTATTTATATTAATGACAAGAGGATATAAAATAAGGATGTGCTGGTGACATTTTGTAGTTTCTTGAAGCTGAGAGGTATGTCCAGTGTTGCAGGGCATGTTGTTACCTTGAGAAGAGCTGGGTGCCCTGGCAGACTAGAGTTACAGAGGATGTGACACTCAACTACTCAAATAAACGAGATTCAAACCTCTGTCCCTGCAAACTAAGAGAAACTTCTGCTAATAAACTGGGGATTTGTTACATGTGTAGGTTCACAGATTAGCTATGGGATGCTCACATAGCTAAACTTAAAAAAAAAAAAAGAAACTTGTTCTGATGTAAGAAATACAAATCCTCACAATTTTAGGTGAAAACCAAAATTAATGCAGGCAATATCACGTCTCCAGAAGCAGAATTCTTCAGGCAGCTGAAATGTTGCTCTGCAGATTTGCTATCTACTTAAAGATTTCCCATAATTTGTATTTTCCAAAAAGGGCTAATCAGTCCATAAAGTATTACATCTTCTAAACTGTTTGTATAGCATTAACAAGTGGGGCATTCCCTACTTACAGTTTTTCCCTTTATAACTATGCTTAGTGCACATTTTGTGTTCAAAATGTCTAGGTTCCTTTAAAGCCAGAAAAAAAAGAAAGCTTTTCCCTTTGACTCCCGTGATAGGATTTTCTCATAGCTTTTCCTTCTCCACAAGGTTTAACATGGATTCCTCCCTTTTGAACTGATAAAACACAGCTGGTTATGCTGTCAAACTGCAAATATCAAGGCATGCTGGCTAATGGGTGAACTTTAACCTGAAAAAGGAAGATATTCAGAGAAATGTGCATTTCAAAATGTAGATGATATCTGGACATTCTCTTTATATTCTTTGTTCAGAAATTCAGCTTTTACATTTTTGTTCATTTCTATATCCAGGATCATAAACACACACAGATTCTGTCTGCATGCAGCAGGTAGAGATACATGTGCTTATATTTTCACTAATACCTCATCTCCTTTTGGGACTGTTCTCTTGTGTATGCTGTTCCTTCCCCCTTGTCATGTGCTTTCTACTATGCACTTTCCCCCTCATCTAAAGACTTGTGTAACCTTCCCTACTGCTGCTCTCAAACTCTCCCATTTCCATTTAGGCCAGCCATCCTGGCTCTGATCTTTCTTCAAAGCAAAATTTCTTTTCCCTCAATCAAAATCACACTTTACCTGGCTCTTCTTTTGTAAATTTGTGTTTTTGCATCATGTACTGTTCAACAGTGTTGTCTCCAGGACATTGGCTGTCTTCTGCTCCTTCTTCACACATGCTACCTCACAAGCAGTTGGGATTTAGAAGCTGCTGTTCTTTCTGTCCTGAGTTTCTATAATTTCTTCCCTTTTCTTCTATTTTTTCTTCCTAATTCTTCCCTGAGATGTTCCCTGCATTCTCTTCTGTGGTTTCACTCGGACAAAAAATACTCACACAAGATGCATATTACTGATTACAAAGATGGCATTATTGACAAAATTAATTGCACTTTTAATGTCTCACCCAACTTCAGAGGCCTAAAAGGTAGCTGTTCCATCTATAGTGAGATGAATACACCCTGGCTGTGAAAAAGCTATACTAGTAAGAGAAAAATTGTTCACAGCATTATGTTTCTTTCTATCTTGCACAGGATTACTGTAACTCAGGTCATAAGGATTATGTTATTTAAAAGTATATTAATCAATTTATCCCAAAAACTCTAGAAAAAAACCTCTATGATCTCCAGCAGCTCTTGGTAAAACTCAGGAGACATAATTGTTTAATGGGCTGTCAAATAGTAAAATAAGCTCTGTGAACACAGATGACCATCACATCCCTCACTAGGTTATGTTACAAGCACAAAGCTCCCTGACTTTGCCTTTCTTGTATATAAAAGGGAAAACATACATTTAGAAAATGAACAAAACATTTTAAACTATTCAATTAATTATAAAATTAATTCTAAAATTAAGTCAGTCCCTTTTGCATTCTTCTTTGCTTTAGCTCAGTGATATAAGCTTCCTTCCTAATCTTTTTGTCCATAATCTGCCTGCTACTCTTCAAAACTTCTTTTTGAAAGTGGAGTTTCCACATAAAATTATTTTAAAGTCAGACACTTCATTCTTTTCCCTTTTGCTGCAAACTAGGCTCTGCTGCATAGCTCGGGTAAATTTCTACTTACCGCTTTCTGCCAGATAATTTTGCAGTAATTTTTCTATGTCAAGAAAGATTATTTTACCTCTGCCTGTTTTTTTTTTCAGAGTTGCAATAGAAAGGCTAAGATTGGTGTGGATGCAGAATGCCTGGGTGTGCTGCCCCTCAGCTGAGAGGGCCTCCCAGAAGGGCCGGTGTTAATGGCATCCAGATTAGTAGTTCATCAAGACCCCATCACATCCACCTGCAGTTTCATGATGTGCTTGGAAAATCCAGCTTGTAGAAAGGAGAGCAGTGCTATGCAGTTCTGGGATGTTATGTTTAACAATTGTTTCCTTTGCTTTCTAGACCTGATGAGATAGTTCTGGGAGCAGTTCCAAAATGAAGGCTTTGTTGGGGTTCAGTAAGAAAGGCTCTGTGTTTCACAATGTAGTTTTGTTCCCTTATAAAAACTTAAGAAACTCACAGTAACAACCTCAAATCGTGCTGCACACAGTATGATTTTCAGAGCTCCCTCTGGGAAGACTTCTGCATCATTTTGCTGTGGCAACCAGATATTAGTGAAGAACCCATGCAGTGAGTGTTTCTGCAAACTGTTGACACAGCTCACAACAATAGATCTGTCTGCTCACTCATGAAAGTTACACAAAGCCAGGAAAACCTTCAAGCAACAGTGTGATTAGTCTTTGCTGTAAAATACCCTGGTGAGGAAGTTATTATTAGTGAATACAGTAAAAAACTGCCTTTTTATAAAAAGTGTAGCTTTTGCAAAATCTTGTTTCAACAGAGGCCTCTCAGGATAGTTAATAAGCCTTACAAATAGTTGGAAGGCAAGTTGAAGTGAGACTCAAGTTGGTGCTTTTTTCATGCTTACAAGGTAAAATGAGACCTGGCTGACATTCAGCTATCCAGGAATACGAGTGGTCCTGCTGGCTCTCCTTCACCAGAACAGGTGAGCTCACTTGGACCTGGCAAGAGCCAGCTGTCCACCAGAGGAAAACACAGGGCAGTTGTATAAAGAACTTAGCCAGCGCTACTTAGAGGAAAAGGGTGAACAAGCAATCCTGAAGCCTCTCCTGTACTCCTTGGAGAACATTTAATTCATGCCACCAATTACAGCATTTCCAGGCAGCAGCAAGTCTAAAATCAGTATAACCTTTACTTTATCTCACCACCAGTGGTGGTCTCAATTCTTCTTGTGTGAGATAACCAAAGGCTCTGGGAAGTGAGCTGAGGGAGGTCATGCAGTAAAATATGAGTAATACAGGTTGAAAACTGTCTGTAAATAGCCCAGAGACAGCAGCAACTGGACATAGTATTCTGAATCTAATGCATTTCTAATTGTCACTTAGAGGAAATCATGCTGCTTCTCTTTTTGGTGGATCTCATAATGTGTTCTGTGCCAATGTATTAAGTTTGCATGGCTTGGTTTTTGGTAGTGGGGGGAGGAGGGGCACAGAGGTGGTTTCTGTGAGAAGTTGCTGGAAGCCATCACATCCAGCAGAGCCAATCCCTGATGGCTCCAAAGATGGACATGCCACTGGCCAAGCCTGGGCCAATTGTAAATGATGGTAATGCCTCTGTGATTGGCATCTAGGCCAATTACCTATCTTCAATCCTGGCAAAACCAAAAAAAGAAGAAATGATTGCTATTGGACTCCTTTTGGAGATCTGGTTTGGCTGTGACACTGTGATATTCAAACTTTTTTTTTGATCTTGCATATTTTCTTGCAGAGTCCTACAGACATTTGCCCTGACTGACACTTTCCCATGGAAAACAACCAAGGCCACCACTTGAGCAGAGCTGGGGAACACTGGCAGCATCTGGGGAAGGATATTTCCTGCACTGTGTTACCAGCCTGGCACTGGATGACTGATGCCAAAATATTTTAATTGAAAAAGAAAAAGGTCATTTTTCATACCAATATCAACCATCAAGAGGGTAAACTCTTTGCTTGTCATTTTGTGCTGAGTGAGCCAATAAAAACATCATCAGCTTTCTGTTGCTCTCATGGTGCCCTCCTCTTCAGCAAACAGCAGAGTAACGTTCAAACAGAAGTCAGTGTTGTGAGGAAAAAGAAAAGCTGACTTGAGTGTAATGGTCTGTGATTTTTTTTCTGCAGGGTTTCAATCCCTGGAAAGATTAAAAATGATTGTATCTCTACTACAGGACTGCAGAAGGGTTTAAGGGAATTACGAAACAATTTTTTTAAAGTAGGCCTTTTTACAAAAGGTTTAACAAGCCTGTGATATTTCTATTATTTTATTCTTATCACATGGTGAAATACTTTTCTGTTAGAGTGGAAATAAGATCTTTTTGTTACCAGTTTAGTACTAACTCTCAGTTGGGCTGTCAGTTCAAACAGCAGGGGAAACAAAAGCACAGTGCTGCCTCTAGGAGGTCCCTCATCTGAGAGACATCTGAGGGATTATGAATCAAGTGAACAGATTTACAGAAGAAATCAAATTATTTCTCTCAGGAAAATTTCTGTCATAATCATTAAAGTCCCTTTCACACAGTGGAAGATCAGGTAGGATTGTAAGAATTGTACATTCTCTCAGTTTTGGCATCTCTTTTTAACACTAATTTCATTTCTTGTTAGAAGAACTTTTCTTTGCACAGCTGATCTCAAATGTCAACAAACTCTCCCCTGCTAGCAGCTCTGTGCTGCTGTAAATCACGTGGTTATTGCACTTTGGGGATGTTTGAAACTCAGTGCCCATGAAGACCCATTTATATATGAAAACCATCCACCACTTTCACAGGCAATCTGACAGATGGATTCTGTCTCCATAGGTATCAAGTAACCACTCCATCACTTAATCATTTATTATAGTGATAATCACCATGAAAATTTCCCAAAGGGAGGCTTCAATTTTTCACTTCTGAAGCCACACCAGAGGAATTGAGTCTGATTTTAGTATTCGTGTCTTCTCATGAACTGTTCTCTGTATCCTTGTGCTCACAGATAGGCATGAATGAAAATTAGATGAATGAGTACTTATAGAAAAACAGACTGTAATAATGTACTGGAGGAGGAAAGGAAATTAAACGAGAGAAAACTCTCAGTGACTTCTGGTGACCTGAGAAGGCATTGTGGGATCCATCACTGAATGCGTTTCCATTGTACCTAGGTTATTTATCTGAAGACAGATCATGCAGAAAGAGTTTTCTTAGTTTTAATATTTCATATCTGTGAGTTTCTACTGCTGTCCAGACACATACATTGCAATGTTGACCAACAAAAACAACCTGGACTGAGCTGCAACCTGCAGGTCACAAGTTAATGCGGTGCCATTGTCTGGTCCAGGTATTATTTTACAAAGAGGTGAAGACTGTGCATGTTGTGAGTGCCCAGCAGGGGATGGTGGTCCCTGGGGACCCACAGTATTGGGCTCAGAATTGTGACACCTCATGATGGTCCTGTGCTCCTCCACAGCTGTTCCTTTTGTGAGTTCTGGTCCATGTGAGCTTAGGGGATGCTCAGCCACTGACTGCAGAAGGGTGAGGGTTCCTCCCTCCCTGATTCCGTAGGTCAATGATGTCACTTGCAGGGTCCACAAGTCCTGTGGGAAGTGGTCTTGCCCCTGGGAGCTTTCTCTTTCTCATGTGGAAGGTTAGCTGCCAGACCGTTAAATTAATTGTTTGGGGGTTTTTTGCAATTCTTTTATAATATCTGGATATTAATTTAATTTTTTTAGTATCCATGCTGTGTCAAGGCCGCCTTACTATCACGGCATAGGTTCGATGTCCCTTGTCACTACAGAGAAAGACAAGCGTTCTGAATTTGATCTTTTTGCTTTGGCAACTGATGTCTTCTACCACTACCTGCCTTTTTGGAATTTGATTTTTGGAAGCTTGTTTGTGTGAGCAGAAGACGATACAGAGTCTCATCCTCTTGACTCATTTGTTCTCACCTGGGTGGTGGCTGTGAGAGAGATCCAGTGCTGGTTCCTGGTACTGTCCACTGCGTTTCAGCCCTCAGGAGTTCACATGCTGTCAGTTCTCACTGGAACCAGATTTGTGCCCAGTCATTTAAATTGTAAGATACTTGGCTTCAGCAGGAGCACATTTCAACAATTTGTTTGTAAAAAGATTACAGTAATGTTTTTCTCCCTTTCCCTCGCTTCCCTCATGTGTCATCTGATCCGTAAGACATCATCAAACCCCCTACCTTACCTGCACATGGAGAGCTCGTTTCCTGAGCATTTAAAAGCCACTAAAGAACAGTCACACACTGTTATTTTATTTTATGTTTTGTGCAGTAGGGATTGAAATGCTTGGCTTTTCCCCCAGAAGTTTATTATTCCATTGTAAAAGTAAAGTTGAGTGAACAGAGCTATTAGTTCAAAATGAGGGGCAAAGATTTCAACAATGAAATCAGAAAATTGCTTAACTGAAGGGAGATAGAGCCAGCTCTGCCTGGAAGCCAGCTGGAAGCCAGTTCTGCTCTGTAATAGAGTGGTGGGTCTCTGACAGGATCCTGGTGCCTCCTGCCTGTGACCTCCTCCAAGAGGTTTGACTTCTGCAAGGCTGTGTATGGTGCTTTGTGCCTGATGGCTTTGAGCCATAGGAAGCTGTTGCTGTGTAGCTTGTGGGAGCAGGAGGACTGGCTCTTCTCAGTCTCTGTGTTGCCAACTCCCTCCTCTCTGTGCAATGCAAAAGATGTTTCCTAGCTGTAGTCAAACTGCGATAATCTCAGTGGATCCAACTTAATGTAGTGAAAAAAGCCTCAATTTTCACCATGCTCTTATCTTTAAAATTTTTCAATTCTGGGCTTTGGAGAACTAGTAATTTTGACTAAAATACATAGCATCACATTACTGAAAACTACTTTTTGCTCTGCCTGAAAGAATAACCACAGAGAGAATGGAACAGAGGGAAAACAGGGTCTACCTATTTCCAGCTGGAAAAATGGACTGTTGGATGGGTGAAAACATGATGGACCACCAGGCTCACTGGGTGTTAATCCATGTCTCAAAGTCCATTTGGTTAATAAGACATGAAGCACTTCACACAGGCAGCTTGGTGATTCACACTGACCCTGACACTGGTCATATTTTCTGAGCGCTGCATGAGGAAATGGAGTGCAGTTTTAGAAAGTATGGAGATAGCACTAAATTAGAAGGAGGGATTGAATTGCTGAATGGAAAAGATTGAAGAAGAATGCAAATGATTGTGAGGTTGGAAAAATTTCAGCAGAGAGGTGGAAGTTCTGCACATGGAGCAGGATGATCCCCGGCACCAGTTGACCCGACTGTCTGAAAAGCCACTCTGCGAGAAAGGACCCAGGGCTGTGATGGACACCACATGGTGTCAAAATTACCAGTCAAAATTACACTTACACAGGAAACAAGGCAGGCTGTCCGCTGGGCTCCACCAGAGGTAGTGTGGCCAGGAGGTCAAGGGGAATCTATGTTCCCATTTGTTTAGCACTGGACATGGAGCTGTGGGCATCCCAGCTCAAGAGGGATTTGGATGAACTGGAGAGGATCCAGAGCAGAGCTCCCATGGTGGTCAGAGGCTTTGAGGACCTATGAACTGAGCTTGTTTGATGCAGTCGTGGCTTCAGGGTGATGAGCCAGCAGCCCACAGCTGCTCCAGGAGGAGTTACAGGGATGACAGAGTCAAACTGCTCTCTTATACAGCATTAGGAACAGTGGGCAATGCCCAACACAGCCTTGGGGGGAGTTCACATTGGTTATGAGCAAAAAACTGATTCAGCATGAAAGCAGTGTGGCAGTGGAGCAGGGACCCAGAGAGCACCATCCTTGGAGGTTTTGAAGTTGTAGCACACCTGACATAGCATCAGCTGTGCTTTGACAGGACTGATGGGTGAGGGACCTGCTTAGGAGCTGGCTTTTGATCTTGTACTTACTGAAGCCAGTAGTAAGGCCCTGCCAGCTGAAGGACTGGAGGCTTTTCCAGCTTCACCTTTAGCCAAACCAAATGGTTTGCTGTTCCTTTTGCTCATGTGTAAAATGACTCTAAAATTATTTTATTGTGGTTGAACAGAGTAATATAGAGTGACCTGTTTCAAACTTTGCAAACCATGGCAACAGACTGTCAGGTTGGGAGACTAAGGTATACTGAAGTGTTAATGGCTTCTGAAGCAGGCAGGAGAGTCAGGGTAAGGTGGGAGAGACAATGAGGTGAAGGGGGTGAGACCTGGCCAGGGGAAGGGATTAAGAAGTATATAGATGAGGCCTAACTATAAAGAGGTGGGGTTTGCATGAGGCATAAATAGGAAAACAGTTACTCTGAAACAATCATGTGAGAAAATGGAAGGGTTTAAGGTGTGTAAAAGGCTTTCCAACCTCAAGCTAGTATTTATGGCAATTGGGAAGAAGGACTTTTGTTCTTTTGCATATCAGTTTTTAGTAATTATAGACATTCCTCTAAATTTGCTAGAACTATTCAAACATAATGGCATGTTGCAGAGTTTCACAGGGATCTTGTGAAATATGCTATGTTATCGGATTATGCATATTGCAAGTCAGTGTTTAATGCTGGCTTGAGGAACTTAAACTAGAAATTTGCTCGTGGTCATTGAACACAAGACTTGTTGAGGTTTCTGGATGCTGTGGCTCTCCTCTGGAAGAGCAGACATACTCTGGGAGCTTTGCAAGGGTGTCAGATGGGAAGAGACAGAAGAGCTGAGGCTGCCTGGGAAAGGCACCAGCCCAGCACTGTGTCCATCACTGGAGCTGTGCTGAGAACTGGCACAGGCTGCGGCTGTGGCTATTGTGTGCTGTGAATGGCTGCTTCATGCTAACCAGTCTGCAATGGCTATTTTTAATCCCAAATTCTAACATGTGGGTTTTGGAACAGTGCTTGTCTTAAAAGTGAAAGAAACCACAGAGCAAGGGACTAAAGGGCTGTTTTGAAAAAAGTCTGGAAGGGAAGCCATGCAGACTGGAAAGCTGCCCTGATAAAACCCAGCTTTAAAGCAAAAAAAAAAAAAAAGAGGGACATCTCCCGAAGAAAAGGGAATAATCCTTTTTAAGGCTGCCTGCCAGAGTAATGGATTCAAGGCTGGGTCAGATGCTGGGGTTGACTCTAGCTGTGTATAATGATGTTACGTTTTAATTATAAACTTGTTAACCCAACATTGCCTTGACCGATATGAATAAGGAATATAGCTCAAAGAGTAGTTAATATGAAGTTAGAGATAGCTAACCAGCACTATGTTCTTACAGAGCTGAGGGAGAGAGCTGTAACCCGTGTGCAACTTGTGAATAAGAGGCATTCTGGAGTAGGTGTGTAAGTGAATGTGGTCCTGTCAAAGTCGCATTTTGGAAGGGGATTCCTTACTCCATCCTGCTGGCTGAGAAGCTCTTCTGAAGCAGGCTGCAGGCACCTCCTCTTCATTACAGTTTGTTAAAAATTAATGATTTCTTCACAGCCTTGCAGAAGTCTTTGTGAAATTCCAACCCTGACTGAAAGTACCTGGATTGCAGCAAGATGAAACTTGAACAGAGAAGTGTGTTAGTAGTATCCAGTACTGTTCAATTACGAGTTTAGTAGTCCTCCAAATTGAAGGACATATGTCTTAATGTTGTGGGGTTTTTTTGTCAGACATTTATGTACCTCATTCCTTTTAGAAATGTTCACAAAAAGAGATTTTTTAAAATGTATAGGTTGTCTGAAAAGTTATATTTGTCTATGCAAGAAGCTTAGCTGAGGCATATCTGGAACATATGTGTTAGTCAGGGACATCTTGGAATACTGCACTGATTTCCTATTTACAATAAGGCAAGCTTTGGCCCCAAGTGCTTACTAACAGCTTTAGCAATGGGTATAAATAACAATTACTTGGATAACTCAGTGAGACCTGACTGTACTCATGAGCCTTTAATGTTTCTTTTTTTCTAATTCTGTGGGATTTTTTGTAATGTGACATCCCAAAAGAAGGTAAAAGTATCCTATGCTTAATAATGTGTAAACATTACTGATTGGAAGAGAATTTTGTCATTAAGAAAAAGACTCTTCCTCTTCCTTCCATGCCTGGGGTAATCTTTACCTCCCACAGGTTTGGATCTGATTTTTTTCCGCAAGACTCCTCGATGATGTTTGTACAGTATTTTGAAGCCCAGAGTTAAAATATTATTGCATTTTACATTAAGAGGAAAAGAAGGAATCAATCTTTTTTCTTTTTTTTCTTCTTGCTCTAAAGAGCACTGTGGCAAATGAGACTGCTTCAAGGAGAGGTAAAGATTAGTGCTACAAAAGAAAGATCTTTCGTCCTTGCTAAATGGAAAGGTCTCTTGAAGAAAAACTGAAGGCAGCATGATTGAAAGTGTGTGGAAACCACAGAGCTTCTTCCATTGCCTTCACTGGGTTTTGATTTAGGCTCACAGAGTGTCCATTACATTTTATTACCCTTTCTGGACACATAAAATGTTACTTTTGTTGTTTAAGAAAAAGAAATCATGAATGACTTTAGCATTTACTGGAGCGAGTCATTGACTTGAGCCAAGTGTAGCGTGACTCAGAGGTTCAAAGCAAATCCCCACGGCCCTGTGCTCCACTCCACTTTATGAAGCCCCCTGAGCAATTGCTGTGCCAGTCCTGGTTCTCAAGCAGGGACCTGCAGCACAGGCAGAATTGCTCCTTGCTGTATGTTCACACTGGGGTATGATGTGGATGAGACAACACTTTCCTGAAAATAATTTCTGTTGGTGGCACACAAAGTCATTTCTCTGGTGACTTCTGCAGTCATGAATGCATCTCACAGCAAACATGTAGAGCCCAGGAGTGAAATGCTATCCCAGCTAAGTGGCTGCTGCTGCATGGAGTTGTGAACATAGGATTTTCCCTTGAAATGGATTTTCTGGAGTTGTTCAATTGAACCCAGAACCAGAGCAGGTATATATGGGCCTTGCCACGTGCACTACCAGTAGGCGCTCTTGGTCCTCACCACATCATCTGCTGACTGTTACTTGGCCGTGCTCCTTGGTAGAGGCTTGCTGGGCACAGGAAAACTGATGTGGCTGACCTGAAAAAGTCATTCCAAGTTGTCCCTTCCCCCAGAAGGTGAGGAGAGGAGCAGAGGTCAATTCTCCCAAATGCCTACTTTCCCATGGCAGTGCACATATTTGATGTGCTGTGCCTCAGGATAGAGCAACAGTATGGGGAGATCTGAGAGCTGTGGGATCTCTGCCCACCACAAAAAGCTGTTGATTGCACTTTACCTTCCATGGAAGGCACAAGCCAGATCTATAAGTTACCACAGTGCTCCAGGGTTTAGCACATTTTCCCCTTGCCCCAGTAAAGGAATGCCACAGTCAGAGTTCGACAGAAAACCAACACACACCTTGTAAAAAGCCCCATTCTGCTCTGTTCATGAAACACCTTAAAACTACCTCTGGTGACAACTGGGACAGAAATGACCTCAAACTAAACACTCCAACAAAAAACCTTCCAGCTCACTGCAGGTGGGTTGTGTCTCTGGGTGTGACCATTACCAAAAGCAGAAGTGCTGAATATCTTGACAAAGAAAAGCTCAACGAGAAACTGAATTTAGTGGACAAATCTGCCCCTGGATGCACAGGCCCTAATGAGTAGAAACTGTCATAGGGACTTGTGGGGCAAAGTAGAATCATTGCTGTTACTGAGTACCTCTTTCTTCAAATGGTAGAATTTTCTTTAAGTTGTCAGTGCTTTCTCATAAAGCATTGAGTCTACACAACTTGGTATTCTGGGGATATTTAGTGTTTTAGTGGTGCTCAACCATCTTTTCACTTGGCACCTATTCTCATTCATTTAATTTTTGGTCAATAATTCTTGATAGTCTCAGGAAATTGTTAGTGTCTAATTCTGGCCTGTGGAGAAATCCTGAAGTTACTTGTTGGAAATAAGCATTCTCTTGAAAGGTATTAATTTCCTTTGAAAAGGAGAGAGACGTGAAGGAAAGTCACTGTGCTGTGTGCATAGCTGATTCTGGGTGTGTCACCATTGTAGTTACTGTCCCTATCACTGCTGCCTGGGTTTTTCACACCCCATCCTGTGCCATGTTTAACTACAAATTCCTCATGGCAGTTTTTCACTTTTTTCACCTTGTGCTCTGTCTAACAAAGCCACTCAAAGTCTCAGACTCCTGCTCTTATGTAAAGAAATAGTAACTAGAGACAAGAAGTTGTTCACAAGATGATCATGGCTGGTAGCCAATACACAAAAATGCACCCTAAAAACACACAATTGACTTTTGTCATGGTAGAAGTACATCACAACATGGTATGCACCAGAGTAAATATTGCTGTTGTGGCTCTTGTCCCCACTTCTGATCAGCAGCCCCTGTTGTGGTTTCTGTGATGTATGATGGCATATTGGATCTGTCCCCTTCGTGATTACACCCACTCCTGCATGTGCCCAAGAGACTTTTGGTTGGGGTACAGTAAACCAGGGTCTTGTGGCAGTCTCAGGCTTTGAGCCATCCTGCAGAGTCTCCCTCTTAGCCGCACTTTGCTTTATTGGGCAGGTTGGCTAAGCTGTTGCAGAGTGATTTATGATCAAAGGAGAGACCTGCAGTGTCACAAGATGATATCAACTCCTGATGGATACTCATGCATAAGGTCCCCAAAATAAGTGCCTCTTATCTATCACCCTTACACAAATATGTGTTTACATTGACATTTATGATTGCAGTCTTGAAGTGCTGCCAGACCACTGTGTTTATGTTTGGAAAATTGCCATATGATTCCAAAACTTCATTGTTGCAACAGTGGAAGTAAATCAAACATTGTCATCTTGTTTTGTTTGTCTGGTGGACAGTGTCTGGGAGCATTAAGATGGTGTCTCTAACAACTACATTTTTGAATTGAGAAATCCTTTTCCTTTTACTCCCTCACTCTATTTTTTACAGTTATTCAAGTGTTTTTTGAGCTTTTCTAAAGAGTTAGCTGAGTTGTACCTTTGTTTTGAGTAGTTTTCTTGTTTCCTCCCTATTTTAGAATTTTAGATACTTATCATATTTACAAGTGTCTCAGTGAGCCTGGTGCATGTTGTTCAGTTGACTGTGCATGGGGCTACGCTGACCCATTGATGTGCTTTTCGAACATACAAGTCCAGGCTTTGTTGTGCTTCTTTTGAAAACTTTTGGCGTTTTCATCCCAAGCCTGTTCACCATCTGGGGCCAGTGCTTCTAGTGTGGAGGAGACAGAGCATGGTGGAAGGCGGCATGGCTTTACATGTGGATAGAGTTGTGAAATAATGAGCACACGGATTATGCAAACACAGACAAAGGCCCTTTAATAGTCCCGTCATACTTCATTTGGACAAATTGAACTGGAGCTAGTACTGATTCTGGCTCTGAATGAGGGGCTTGCAGGTAGCTTTGCCTCAAGTCCTCTGCAAGGGGCAGTCTGTAATTGCCCAGCTCTGAGAGCAGGATTTTGCATGGTGTGATCAAAGCATTCTCCTAATCATGCAGTTCCCCAACACTTTGACTGAAAATAACAAACCTATTCAACCTGTGAGGAGTGAATGCGTGAGAGATTTTCACCTGCTTATGCAGGCTTGGAAAAAAGCACTTGGGTGTATGCATTATGGTTAAAAGCTGGCTTAAAGTTTTGTCCTTTGTTCAGTTGGTGGAGGTGCCTCATCCTGCCTTTTGATGGCTTTTGTGTTCAGCTCTTCCCATTATTTCACTAAGATATATGAGCCTGGTTGCCCTGCTTTTATCTGTGCTAAATATAAATGGAAAAACAAACTGAACACAGCAAGGTAAATAAAGAACAGGAAGTGTAAGACAGACCTCTTGAGACCTTCAGTATTCCCACATGTTTTATGTTATAAACCAGCAGGCAAGCACTGGTCTGCCACACAGGTGGAAATGTGTGTGTGGAGGCCACTGAACACGGAATATTTACCCTGTATCAAATGACAGGAAAGGGTGAGTGAAATAGCATTGTGCTGAACTGCTGTGAAAGGTTGTGAGGTTTCCAATACTCCCCAAATTTCTCTAGGGTGGGCTGGTGTTTGCATAGTTGCTTGCAGTATAAAAACATAGAGGCAGTGACTCAATCTACTAAGAAAAAGATGTTCTTTACATTGCTGGTAATTAGAGGTGCTGCTGAAATCTTGTGAGCTTTTATTGCTAGGTAAGAAATTTGGGTAAAACTCTGGAGCCAGTTATTAAAATTAATACTGTTTTATGATGACTTAACTCTCTTTCAACTGCAAGAACAGGCAATATCTGGTATTAGACCAACTGATGCAACTGGACAAGGCAAACAGAGCACTCTTCGTTTTGTGAACAGGACAATCCAAATCATGTCAGTAGCTGACTGTTAAATTTTAAGGGCTGTCTGCTAAACCAGACACAGCCCATAGAAAATTGGTTACTCTGCTGGGAGCAGAGGAAGGTTGTCAAGGGCTGAATAAAGATGCAGGTGTTGAAAAGATGCAAGGGAAGAGGCAGTGGGGGGGTGTTTCATGGTATCGCTGGAAGTTTTAGCCATTTCTCAGAGTGTCACTTGCTGTCAGTGAGATGTGAAGATCTTCAGCATTTGGCAGGTTTGGGCCTTTAGTGGAGATCTGTCTTTTCACAATGGCAAGACATGATGATGACTTGATGCTGGAGTATTGTATGCCTTTTCTAGAGAAGGTTTGGAAGGAGGACAGTGTGCCAGGGTAGAGGTAGCAGTACTCCTGTTTTCTTAAAAGGAGATCTAAGATGTAAAATATTTCACAGACTTTATCAGATGTCTCTGACTGTTCTTATCAGTTCCTGTGATTAATGGAGGATATTTAGTTTCCACAAGTTAACATCCACAAATACAAAACCCAGGCTTTGTCAAACCCAGAATCTTAACATGACACTTGCCAGTTTACTTATGCCAACTAGCTGCACTGAAGGGCTGTGACTAAGGTCTGCAAGTTAAGAGCAAGTCTATGGTTATTCATTTTCTGACTGGGGCACATGTCCACCCCATTTCTGTGGTTGCCTCTCTATCTGTGTATGTGTTTGGAGACCCTTCTGGCTTCCAGTAAGTTTACAATCAACTAGAAAAGATAAAAGAAGGGATGATTCTTCACCCAGGATAGATGCAGAATGGATACATAAGGTGATATTCACCTCACCGTTTTTAGATAGCCACAAGTGGGGTGCCCTGCCATATAATAGAGTCACGAAGTAGTTTGGTTTAGAAGGGACCTTTAAAGATCATCTAGTCCAACCTCCCTCCAATAAGCAGGGACATCTTTAGCCATATAAGGTTGCTCAGAGTCCTGTCCAGACTGACTCTGGATATTTCCAGGGATGAGGCATTCACCACCTTCTTGGACAACCTGTTTCAATGTTTTATGATCTTCATTTTAAAAAAAACTCTCTTCCTTATTATCAATCTAAATTGGACCTTTTTTAGTTTAAAATTATTACCACTTGTCCTATTGCAACAGTCCCTGCTAAAAAGTCTGTTGCTGTCTTACTTATAAACCCTGCAGTAAGGTCTTTTGGGAGCCTCTTCTTCTCCAGGCTGAACAGCCCCAACTCAGCCTTTCCTTGAGGGAGAGATGCTCCATCTCTTCAATCCTCTTCATCAATGACCTGGCTGTGTGGGTTGTCCCAGCAGCCCGTGGTGAGAAGAGGCAGGTTCACTTTGTACACCACCATGCGAATCACCATTTCAGCTTTGAGCCTGCCAGGAAGATACGTGACTCTCCTACACAAGAGCAGAACAATGCCACCCTCAGTGACTTGTCCAGCTTAACACAGCTGTGGGAGAGCTGACAACTGAGCTGAGTCCCTTCAGGAACAAAGCCAGAATCTCCAGCAGCTGTCCTCTGTCGTGTTAGCCATCCTTTCTGTCCATCAGTTGCAGTAGAAAGTGCCAGTAACAGGTGCCTGTGAACCTTAGCAAGTTCTGCTATAGATCTGAACTCCCCAAATGTGGCGGGAAGCAAAGTCTGTGTCTTCAGAGTTCAGTCTGCACACACAGCTTGGGAGAAGAGGGACACATCACTACACAGACAACCAGTTTTTAGGCTAGTAGGTAAAGGTTTATAATGTTAGATATCTCAGTGTTGGCATAAAATTTCTTCACATCAGACAGCTGAAAATGTACATGCCACTTTGCATCTGGCTTGTTCCCCAGATCAGCGGTGGGAACATGAAGGGGGTGTTCGAGGAAATGTCCATAAGGATTTGCTCTTTTGTTTGTCACTGCTCATCTTTCTCTGTGGTTCACTTCCCCCTGTTCTCTCAGGAACTGTGTGTAGTACAGACCATTCACATTACGTTAACTATAGGTTGCTGGGATCACAGCTGGATGAAATATTATTAGGGAGATGACTACATATTGTGAGTAGCTGTCAATGCTCCTGTTATATGTTGCTGAGGAGTTCACACAGAGCACTAAGCTGTGCATCACATATTATTTTCCACAAATGGATTGTGTCCACAGACCATCTATTGCCTTGCACTTGCAGTGACTGCAAAAGGATGGAATTATGCCAGCTTTCTGTGAAATTCAGGGAAAGGCCTGAATATTTTGAATGGTTGTTCTCTCCTTTTCATAGCTTTGAGGTTTGGGTCCTGTTTGGCTTTCTTTTCTGGGAAAATACCTGTAGTTTACTGCAAAGTTACTTCCTTTGACACTTATGTCAAGGATGTGAACCTGAGCAGACAAGGCAAGCTCGTTTTTTGTATTCTGGAGTGTCTGAGAGCTGTTCTCCATTCCATTCTGCATGCAGGCAGATGGGGGTCCTTGGGTTAAAGAGTGGCTTTGCACCCAGACAGGGCCGGCACAGAGGCAGGAGCCTGGTGGGGATGTTGCTCTGTATGTGTGTGTGCGTGTGTGTTCCCCAGCTGCTCCACGTATCTGGATGCATTCACGCTCATGCCGGGAATGTGCAGGGACACGGTGCCAGAAGGTGGCACTCCAGGTCCTCTAACACATGCCCAGGGCTGTGTTGATCCCCTCAACACACCCCAAAGGTTCCAGCGCTGCTGGATGTCTTGGTGCAGACACACCTGGGCGGGCTGAGAGCTGCTTATCTGCACAGGCTTAGAGCGCTGTCCTGGTTTGTTCCCCGCGCTGGGAAGCAAAGGTACATCCCAGAGCCCGGGGGTGCGTCTGTATGCCTCTCCTAAGCTGGGGTCTGAGCTCTCAGGGGGACCATCCTTTCTGCCTGCTCACATGCTCCCCAGCAGAGCTTTGGCCGGTGCCTTTAGCATTGTCCAAGCAATGCCTGGGCAGGGTTGGAGGCGGTGCCTTGTCCAGGTACTTTCCTTACCCAGGCCTTAGGGATGAGGCTGGCTTGGTTTTGGAAGGGAGAGAGGTTTCCTCTGCAGGATGAAGTCATGCTGTGATGCTTGTCCTCTGAGCCAATGAATCAGCCTTGCTCTTTTTAAATTCAGTGTTACAGAGGGAACTGATAAAACTGCTGATCTTGCTTCTGTGCTGGGGAGAGTGGCCCTGGCAGGTTGGTCATGCTCTAACAGGCAGAGAAGCATAGAGATTTTAAAAGTAATTACAAAGCAGGCTGCAGACTTGAAAGAATTAGTGGGCTAGTAAATATTTGAACTTAATAACAAGCTTGACTACTTCCCTACCAAAACACTGTTCCCATCCTCATGGCCAATTAGTGCTGCCACCTTTACACTCAAGTGCAATAGCCCCTGTCTTTCCCTCCCATGCTCTTCCTGACAGTGCATTCTCAGCTAACATAGACATCTCAGTATTTGATCATCCTGCAGCCTTCCAGCAGCACATGGACTGACTGGCCAGTTGGTATAAACTGTCCCTCAGCTGTTGGTCTAGCATGTCAGTGCAAGGATCTCCTCCACCGTGCAGAGAGCTTTGCTGCTTGAGGTTACAGAGGGTCCCTGACTTTCTTAATCTGTATGGTTATTTGCTGGGTCATTGGACTGACTGTGTAACAGAAAAGAATATTTTTACAGCTGAAGTTCAGCAGTTCCCAGTTATGCATGTTCCTTGAGAACTAGAATGAGTTGTACCTATTCAGCACTTTGTTGTCACTGAATTTTTCAATTGCTCTGATGCTTACAGAGAGCTCACATAAATATTCGCATTATTTCCTGTTAGGGGTATGATGCAGATACTTCATTGTCAAAAAGTCTTTAACAACAGCCCTGATAATGGCTTAAATGATAATTTAACCCACACCCTTCCACTTGCCAAAGATGAGTGACTGAGTCTGGCTTACTGGAATGTGATTAAATGAGGCATCTCTGATAAATCTCTACATGTTTCCCTGGAAAGCAATTTTCACTTTGTTATATTACAGTAGCCAGTGCCTTATGAAGAAAAGGAAAATATTTGTCCAGTAGGACATCATAAATTTCACGACAGACTTTAAATTTTCTTGGATGAAATGTTTAAAGTGGAGCAGGCTGATCTAAAAACACACTGGCCTTTCCTGAACTCAGGAGAAGCTGCTTTGTCTCCTCCTTTCAAAAGTGCATGAATTTCCCTCTGCAGAGGAAGCCTGGTGGTAGACGGAAGCAATATAGGTGTTGGCTGTGTTTCAAACCCGAGGAAAACCAACACCATCTGAAAGCCAGTATTATAAATAATTAGTTAGGATCATTTTTGATAAGTTGATTGTGCCCCATAAAAGAGTGATTGTGGAACCCACTGTAGCCCCAGCAACTTGGACATAATCCAATTTTTACAGTGGAGCAAGATTAAGTTAAATCACTTTTCCAAATAACCATCATTTGTTTGATTTGCTTTCATGAGGGCTTTTGGTTATGTCAGTAATTGTCAGATGCAGACTGACGCTTGTGACGTGTTGTGCCTTTCAACTTGAGAAAGTCATATAAACTTTGTTGCCCTCCAGTTAGACGGAGCAATGGTCTTTTGAAAATGAATGAAATCCTTTAGCCCTCAGCCCTGAAATGTGATGCTTGGGTCAACCTTCAGTGTTGCAGGAAGTCTGTATGGTGATGTTTTATGCTGTAAACCTACCTTCCATATATTAAAGGCACACTGAGAGTGGTGCTTAAATAAAGAATGACTGAGAGCCTTTATGTGCAGCTGCTTTCTGGCTTGCTGAGGAAAATTTTTATAAAAGACACTTAGGCTTATATACAGACATCATCTAGTGGTACTCAGAAACACAAAAGTTGGCTCGTGGTGCTAAAACGTGAGAGGGGTTTGGTTTTGAGAACTACGAGCTAAATCTACTCATCAAATTTTAGTCTGGCCATACATTTCAGTGGATGAGCATTTTCTGTGCATGATTGTCATGGTCCAAAGATTGTTCTTATTAATGATGAACACTGTGGCATTCCAGGAGGCACATGCTGCTGGGAAGGATGTGACTAATATAAAAATAAAAGAGAAAGCAAAAGAAAAACTCATATGAAATGAAAAGTTGGTATCTCAACAGCATCAACAAAATACAGCCACCACTTCATATTAAATAGAACCTAGAATAAAACACAGTCTTCCAAATAAAAAACCTTTTCCTTCAGGAGAATATATTTTTGTAATAAATTAATGGAAGCTGGGAGATTTTGTAAAGAATAATTTTCAGTGAAGGAGCAAGGGTTTTTATTTCTTTTTCAGCAGCTGACAGCTAATTCAGGCCCCTGATGCCACCCGGGTCCTTTTGTCACTACTGAAATACAACTAATCCCTCGTGACGATAACAATGATAACAGTTTATATGCTGTAAAACTTCATATTAATCAAAGTGTCTAAAATTTTTCCAGTTTTGCTTGAGCTTAAGCAAAACCAATATGTTTTTCCTCATAGCCCCTCCATCAGAATTTCCTCTTTATAAAAGAAAAAGAAAAAGAAAAAGAAAAAGAAAAAGAAAAAGAAAAAGAAAAAGAAAAAGAAAAAGAAAAAGAAAAAAAAGAAAAAAAGAAAAATGAAAAACAAAGACCCAAGAAATTTTTTCTGCAGAGAAGCATTGAGATTTCCAAATCAGCAAGTTTGTGTCTTGAGGCTCTTGAAATTTGGGAGTTCCAAGTAAAGTTTTACTCCAAATGTTGTCTGTAGACTGTACATGGATGACTGCAACACATTCGTTTTGCCTTTATTATTCTTGCACTGTAACCTGACTTTGGTTCAGGAAGAGGAAATCCATGGCCTTAATTGAAGCCAATCAGTGAAAGGTCATGGGGTAATACTTAACAGACTGGGATGGGGGAAAGGAAAAACAAGGAAAAGGTAAGGTCTCCACTTGCTTCAAAGACTTGGTTGGATCCCGGAGACAGAGCACACCTGGAAGGAGAATGAGCTTGAACCTCAAATATACACATCAACTGAGAATCATAAAATTAAATGGAGTTTGTTTATATTATTTGCTTCCTGTTTCTCCAGTGACCTCTGCAGCAGTAACCCCTGTGTGGGAGGCATGGGTGCCTACTGCAAACCTTCAGGTGTTTATTACTGTGGTGTGACCACACCAGAGGAGCCTTGGTGTTACTGCTAAGGACCAGATGTGGGGTTCTGTGGTTTCAGGTAGCCCAAAGGTTGGATTTAAATGAAATATTGAGAGACACTATTTCAGAGTGTGTTTAGTTGCTTCTGGAGTTGTTTTGTTATTGTTGTTGTTGTTTTTATTTTCACCGAGGTCTGCTAATATGACAACTTTCCCTGCATTGTATAGTTAACTCTCTAGTTTATTCCAGGGTTTAAGTGGCCCTAAAGTCAGAAGGTACTTTGTGACATCTAGACTATATTTCCTTGTATTTTTGAAGTCTGCTTTTCCTTAGCTACAGTGGACACAGAAAAGAAAGAGTTTTATTTTTTATATTTTAGAGCTGGTCTAAGTCTATGCAAGTCATGGTCCCAAGTTTTTCTCATCCAAGATGTACATGGTCATGATCCTTTTTGGTTTAAAATGGACATGGTCATGGTCTCTAAGGTATTCATGGTCTAAGGTTGCTGTCTTAGTAGTCCAGCATTAATTTTTCAAGCTCTAGGTTTATTTGAAAACATCCAAGTCAATTAGGTGCTTGCTTAGGTTAAAAAGTAGTATATGCTTGGTTTAGCACAAATTCACAGGCTAAAGCAGTTAAGCCAGATTAATTCTTCATGATCTACTGGGCTGTTTGTTTATTATTTGTTTATTGTGTGTTAAGTATTTCACACTACCTTTTTATGATCTGAAGTGGGTTCCAGATCATCTGCTGATCTATGTGTGCCTAATTGAGACGTTGCATCTGCCCAGGCCAAGAGAACAATGAAAGGTCCTGTCCAGAGCCAAACTTTGCTTCAGGACTTGCCTTACCCAGGCCTGCAGAGAGCAATGTAGGCATGCTTTATGACAGATAAAAGCTGAAAGCCATTTTTTGGGGAACATGTTTTTTTTGGTACAAATATCTGTGATTCAAATCCTTAGACATGACCAGGTTGTTGTGTTCATGGTGTGAAAGAAAAAGTTTTTACAAACTAATCTGGAGGACTAGTCTTCATCCTGTCTTAACCATGAACACCCAGTCATAAACAGCACTGGGGGCAGAATTTCTGCCTTTGTGCAGACAAATATTTTAGAAAGTCAAAGACAATGACGTATTCTCAAAAATAGGTCTTGATTCAGTCTGTGTAAAGAAGCATCTGTTTTAAAATAGCAAATATTGAGAGATTCTGTGAGTCTTAGAAATCTATTTTTAAATGGTTGTGAGGGATAAATAAAAGGAGATTTGCCACAGCTAGAATAAAACTAACTTCATTTTAAGTCCAAGCCCACATCACCAACATGGCAAAGTTCATGTCTTTCCCCACATATTCTGGAGTTCACCCCATGTAATGCAATCTCTGTGGCCTCCTTAGCTAAACTGCACAGCAGGATTAAGAGTACAATGTGTGGGTAGAACTAGGACATCATCCAAAAGAAAAAAAGGCTGAGGAACATTTTTCTGGTTCAGACACCTACGGAAAATAATTTTGCTTTTCTAAACTATTTGGCATTTGTGATACCAAGGAGAACCCTGCTTTCAGAGCTGGGCTGCTGAGACTACCCTTGATTTTTGCAAATTTGAGTATTTTGGCAAAGTTACAAGGTTTTTTTTCCAGGCATACAAAGTTATGTCTATAATTGCTATATCTCTTATTACTGCAGTTCTTCATACAAGTTTTGTGCCCTATTTTCTCTGTGCTAACTGTAAGTTTTGTCATATTACAGAATTTATCCTATATGTGGTAGGATTCTTTGTGCATGGGATCTCATTCTGTATCTAGTGTGTGTATCAGATATTTTAAGCACAAATATGTATTTGAGAATGCGTCTTTACTTCCTGATTTGTGAAAATAAGAGAATAGCTATTCTCTCTCTTCTAGAAGACAGTCTGTGAAAAAACCTTGGTACAAGTTTGCATCTGCATTTGCTCCATATCATGGTAAACTCAAACCATGCCTATTTAGGATAAAAAGCAGTGCTTTGATCTACTCTTGTTCCTGCTGCTGCCACACCACTGCACTCACAGACACTTAGCAGAGAAGTCTTGAATCACACTTGTGTAAGTAGATAGAAAGTTTCATGCATACTATCTTCCTTTTTGAGGACTCTTTTTTTGTGACTTCCAGTGCAGTTCTCAATTTCCATATGAAACAGTGTAAAAAGTTAGGGGACAAGTCCACCTGAGATAGTTTTTGGTTCTTTGATTACAGATGAATTGGATTTTTTGTTCTTAGACATGTTATTTGCAGATATTCCTTCAGATCTCCCAAGTTTCACAATAATGTTTAAACTTCTAGACTATCTTTCCTTGTGCTCAATTCATATTAATGGATGTACCTTTGAAAAACAACTTGAGATTCTCAATATTTAAATAACTGACAACCCTTTTATTTCTCTGTGTGACTGCATTACATGCTGCTGTTCCCAAGCGTGAAGGAGAGCTGAGATGTTATCCCTATGGCTTTTTGCTGCAAATTTTCCACAAATCTTAATGTTGCTGCTACAGATGGCAAAAAATTAAGATGGTCAATAAGTTCCATTTCAAATCCAGAAGAACTCATTAGCCAGCTATCACTGGAACAAAACAGAGTGGAAGATGCTCATACAAATCCTACATAACTAGAAACACTCTTTGCAAAATACCTGTGCTCTAATAGGAGCGAACCCATAATGCTGCTCCCATATTATACTATGCAGTGTATCTATGCCTTAGGCATCTCCTTAAGTTGTGCAGTGGATAGATGGGTTCACAGGGCTTTTGTGAATCACAGGGATTTAGTGAAGAAGTGTCTAGAAGTGGAAAAACTCAAAATAACTGAAACATGAAGTAATGACAACAGTAGCCTCTAGGGATCTATTAAGTGCAGAGAGTGCTTACCACAGAAAATTTGTATCGACATTTGCTTTCCTGGCATTGGCTGGGCCTTATGGTTGTCATTTTGAATATTTATTAGAACAATACCACATGTTGATTGCTTACAGTCTTTGAATTAATTCTCACCCAATGTAGTGAGATGGAGCTCTGAGTCTTTTCAACAGTTATGTATCATAGTTTCACTTACTGCTGGCATGATTATGGGATACTACATTTTAATGAGAAATTGTCTGGCCGTGAGACCCTCATATACCCACGGAGTGATTCTCAGGAGGGAAAGCAGAATAAGCTGGTTGTTTAGAGTAGAGTCTGCTAATGCAACACAGAGCACGAGCTGGAGATCACAGAGCAATGTTTGAGCAAACCTGCTGAAACCAGAGCAAATAGGGCTCTGCATGAGCTGCACATGGGGAATGGGAGGAATTGGCAAAGCATGTTTGCAGCTCAGAAAGGCAATTGCACCCTGGGCTGCACTGAAAGATTCATAGCCAACAATCATGGTCAAAAGAGGTGACACTCCCCCTCTGCTCTGCTCTTGTGATATCCCACCTGCAGTACTGTGTCCCGCTCTGGGACCCCCTACACAAGAAAGACATGGCGAGTCCATGTTGATGACCAATTTGTAGGTGAGATGTGGAAGACCAAACTGTCTTCCTTGCTCTGAAGGCTGTGGAAGCTGTGATCTCCATCAGCATATGGAGATCTCCATATATCCTCTTGATGGGCCCAAAGTCAGTTTCACAGTCTGTCGTTGTGGTTTCTCTATTATATCCACCATAACTGGTCAGTTTTGGAGAGTTGTAGTGGGTTGACACTGGCTTAACCATGATGGCAGGTTCCTAATGAAAAGGTCATGAATGTTTATTTGCTATGACAGATATCTAGCACCTTTCAGTAGTCTAATGACAATTCTTTCTTTTGAATTGATCATCTTGAATGTCTACAGTAGCCTACCTGGCCCTCCTGGTCTGCCTTTGGCCGCCTAACTTGAAATGTCTGCTGTAATGCCCCAGTTACTATGCTAAATCAGCATATAAGTCAAGGGAGAGTGACAACAGTCTTCAATGATTGCTATTGCATGACTTTCCTTCTGAAGGTGCCTCTTTTCCTGTAACTACAGAGGGAAAGTACCACAGAATCAAAAAAATATCTTGGGTTGGAAGGGACCACAAAGATCATCTAATTCTAGGCCCTCTGCCATTGTCAGAGACACCTTCCACTATATGAGTTTGCTCAGAGCCCCATCCAATCTGGCTTTGAAAACGTCCAGGGATGGGCCATCCACAACTACTCCAGGCAATGTGTTCCAGTGCCCCACGAGTCTAAGGGTGAAGGTACTTCTTCCTAATATCTAATGTAAACCTACTCTCTGCTAGTTTAAAGCCATTCCCTCTTGTCCTGCCACTGCATGCCCTTATAAATAGTCCCTCTCCATGTTTCTTGTGGGCACTGGAAGGCTGCAATTAGGTCACCCCAAAGCCTTCTCTTTTTCAGGCTGACATAATCACTACAGTTATGTGCCTAATGTTCATTGCAGTAACTATGGGCTCCGTGATACATGGATAAGCATGGAAGTGGCCCCAAAAGGCTCTTGCTGCATTACTATGTTGTGTTGTCTCTTTTGTAATCTGCTGCATCTGTGTGAAGTTTCTACCCATGGTATTGATGGTCATTACCAAGATTTCCTGTTCTCACAAAGCTTGTCACATGTGTTCGAAGTTTATAATCTGCTTTTTATTTTAAAATTTGTTTTCTCACAGAAAACAGATTCCCCCATATTCTTTCATTTCCTGCAATATTCATTAGGGACACTGATGGGGACTCTGCTCTTTGGGTGGAATGGCACCCTTTCTGGGTCAGGCCAGAGTAACCAGTTACTGAGTTTTAGTGCTGGTAGACAACTCAGCCCCATACATCTGCTTGCTCACTCTTCCCTCAGTGAGTTGGGGTAGAGAACTGAAAGGGTAAAAGTAAGAAAATTAATGGGTTAAGATAAAGAGATTTAATAAATAAAGCAAAATCTGTGCATACAAGCAAGTAATACAAAGTAAAACCAGGAATTCTTTCACCACTTCCTACCTGAAGAATGATGTTTAGCCATTTCCAGGAAAGCAGGGCTTCATCATGTGCAATGGTTACTTGGAAAGACAAAACACCATACCTTTAAACATTGCCTTTCTCCTCCCTCTTTCCCCAGGGTTATATGCTGAGCATGGTACTGTGTGATATGGAATATCCTTTTGGTCAGTGGGGTCAGCTGTCCCAGCTGTGTCCCCTCCCAACTCCTGTGCACCCTCAGCCTCCTCACTGTCAGGGCAGCATGAGAAGCAGAAAAGGCCTTGATGCTGTGTAAGCACTGCTCATCAATAACAGAAGCATCAGGGTGTCATCAACACGATTTTCAGTGCAAATCTAAAACATAGCACCATATGAGCTACTTTGAAGAAAAATAACTATTCCATCCTCTACCAGTGCACCAGCAAAGAGGAGTGTGCTGCTTGGGTGCCAAAGTTGGCTTGAGATGTGCTAGTGGTTCTGGAAAGGTTGTGAGGCTTTAGTGTCCCAGCACAGAACCTTAGCTAATGAGCCAATGATGTGTGCACACAGTAATATGTTGCAGTGGGGATACTGCAACACGCCTATATCCAACCAGGAGTCCCGTGGAAAAGAAATCTATACGGACGGATTCTTGCTAGATGTTTCAGAGATGTTTATTTCCCCAGCCGCATGGCCGGGCTCTGCCGAGAGAACTCTTACAGTCGGGGCCCGAGCTGCTTTGCCCGCGCAGGGGAACACAAACCAACCAATGGGGAACGAGGCTGACCAGGGGCAGGGAAACCCCGTGCCTCCCTCAGGGCTACATGGCGCGGGGGAGGGACCCCAACATCTCACCCGTTTTATTTTAATAAAAGGAGAATGAAGACAATTGGATAAACATAACAAGAACAGTTTCAAAACAAAACAAGCCACCCTCCTGAGTCTTTAAATGTCCAAACAAATTCTGTGGAACATCTCAGGGCTGACAGAAGGGAGACAGAACTCTCTGGACATGCCTGTGGGGAAACTGAGGCAGGAGAGGGTTCAATCTCTTCCCTCCCCCTTTTCATCCCCCCATCGGCATCAGAGAGGAATTGTAGGGGAAACAATTGGCAAAGGCAGGGTTTTGTGAGGGAAACCATGGATGAAAAAACGGATTGGGAATAAACTGGGGATAGGGTAAACTTAGGAAAGGGTTCATATTGGGTATAGGGTAAAAAGGGAAATTAGGCTGTGGGTAGGGAAATTGCTGGAATGGATATTGTTTATAATTTTGTGCATAACGGCTGCCTTTGACGGGAATACCTCCAGGCCCAGTAACGTTCGCTGCTTATAAACCCTTCTTTCCTTGCACTATATCAAATTGTACAACTTCCCCATCTCCTACACTTTGCAGGTAATTTTTAGGGTTATTCCTTTTAATGGCAGTTCTATGGATGAATAAATCTTCCCCTGTATCATCTCGTGTTATAAATCCATAGTTGTTTTTTACATTGTACCATTTCACAGTTCCTGTGACTTTCGTTGCTAGAACGTCTCCTATCACGTGCTTGCGTGTCTGTCATGGGTGCCGGTCCCGCGTGGCCGCCGCCTCGCCGACTCCGACGTCTCGGTCAGGCCCCCGCGCCGCGGCCGCTCTGCGCTCTCTGCACGACGCTGCTCCGGTGCGTGTCTGGGCTCTGCACGGCCCCACGCTGCCATCGCCGCTGGCTCCGTGCCCTGTGAGCGGTTCCGCTCTGCAAACTCCACGCTGCTTTGAGAGCGGCCCCATTTCGGCTCGGCGCTGCGCTGCGCGGCTTCTCGTGTCGCTGTGGAAACCGCCGCTTCTCCCTCCACAAGGCTCTCCAAGCCGTATGCTCAGAGCGGGCTTCCACGCTGACCTCCGCTTCCTGGCTGCTCGTGGCCCACGGCACCCATGGCGCCTGCGGCGTCGCTCCCTCACTCGCGGCCGCGTAGCCGGGGACCCCGAGACAGGGATGGGGTCCGCGGTAAGGCGCGCGCTCCCGAGGGGGCCGGGCGCATCCAGCGCAGGCACCTCCATCGGCACAGCTGCAGTCATGCGCTCCCAGGATGGCGGCTGCGCGGTCTCGGCCATGGGAGAGGTATGATCTTCTGCTTTAGGGGTAATGGGACCATACAAATGCTCCTCAAGAGCGTCAGTGATTATAAAGGATCCACGGACAGCTTCTATCGCTCGTCCATCCCTTAGCTTATCGCAGATCTCGTTCCAGAAACACTCCTGATGATATCCAGAAGGTTTGATATCAAAAAGTAAGTCTCGGGAAATATAGGGGAACTCTTTGAAAAGCCACATAAAGAAGTGTTCAAGATCTCCCGGTTCAAATACTTTTTTGTTTTGTTGTTCAAGGATTCCTTTTACTTCTAGATACATTTTTTTCTGTGGCTCAGAGAGCCCCATTTCCCACGATTCTTCCATAGTCCAGATATGCAATAGCAAAACAAAACCAAGAAGAGGAATCCAAAGTTTCCAGGGTTTACTCACACAAATCAGTCGCAGGGATCGTTCTGCCCGCAATCTTCTACCATATGTTACAGCGGGGATACTGCAACACGCCTATATCCAACCAGGAGTCCCGTGGAAAAGAAATCTATACGGACGGATTCTTGCTAGATGTTTCAGAGATGTTTATTTCCCCAGCCGCATGGCCGGGCTCTGCTGAGGGACCCTCACAGTCGGGGCCCGAGCTGCTTTGCCCGCGCAGGGGAACACAAACCAACCAATGGGGAACGAGGCTGACCAGGGGCAGGGAAACCCCGTGCCTCCCTCAGGGCTACATGGCGCGGGGGAGGGACCCCAACAGTAATAAGGGAAGTGCAGTGTTTCTCAGAGCTCACCACTCTAAGCAGCACCAAAGGGACAGCAGCAGATTGTCATCTCTGTGCTGTAAGCTGGTGTGCAGGGAAGGCAAGTTCTTGAAACTGGACTCCAAAATTAGAGGCGACAACAGTCCTTGAAGAAGATGTGTGTTTCTCTCAAGGGACCACCTGGGAGATGGGTTATATATACCTGCATCACCAAAGTTTGATGTAAAGCACCCCTTCAGACCACTTACTCCATTGAGAAGAATTATTGTCTGCAGCATACTGGCAAGTTTCTCATCTAACCTGGTTCTTAATACTTAGGAAAATTTTTCTCTCTGGTGTGGAGAGGATATTTAACAGTCTGACAGTTATTATTGCATGAATTTGTTTTTTCAAAGATTTAGTCAAAATTTTTTTGGCTTAGGTTTTACCCTGTTGTGTCTTGCTATATCAATGGAACAGCTATAAGTAACATTTTTTTCTTCCTCAAAGCTTCAGCCTTGGTAATGTTTCACATCATTATTAGTAAGAAAACTGTGCAGATGTAATTTATGGGGCACACACAGAGCAGAGCTCACTACACAAAGGCTCACCAGTTCAGAGTGGAGCCACAGGCCTTTGTTTCCAGATGATGACTTTGTCAGCTTTGGATCAGACCCATGGGGAGCCACAGTTAAAATAATCACATAAATAGCAGAGTTAATGTATAATTCTTTCAAATCCCAACAGGTTTTAGAAGCTAGCTTACTACTGTCTTGGCTGTTTTATTCATTGCTGGTCGTTTTCTCTCCATTTGGAGATGATCTGATTTTCTGAAGATCTCATTTTAAAAAGGCTGAGTGCAATTAGTCAGTGCTGTTGGGCTGGTTTTCTGGAGTGCTCATTACATTTCAGCTGTGCTTAGTTCCTTTCTGCAATGTCTAAATGCATTCCAGATTTAACTTTCTGTCTCCATTGTGGGCTCTGTTACACTTCACAGACTAGGCCAGACAAGGTAATTTCATGTAGCACCACTGGGCTAAGTGCTGCCATGGAGGATTGGAGGATGTCACCAGATGAGTATTGGGATTCTATTTTTCTTTACTAGATAGATCATCTGCATGGTGTGTGTGGAGAGGAGATTTCCTCTCCTCTTGGTTCTCCACTGGTGCTGAGGAATAGAAATACTGTAATAATTTGAACGTAGGAGCACGTAGACAGTCTCTACTCCCACGTGCAAGGCACCATACAGAAAGAGAAGGAAATTGACAATATATTAAATAACTTAAAATCTCTCGCAATGTTCAGTTTCAGATAAACAAAAGCAGGTGCAAATGGAAATTCAGAGGCAGGACCGGTCAGTCTGACTTGCAATAACTTTGCCACATCACCTGACCTGGCTGTTGTCAAGATACTTTGTGGGAAGTCACCATTCTTTTAGTGTGGAAAACCCCAGAGATTCTTCTCCACTTACAACTGTAGTCCTTCTGGATGAAGAGAAAATTCAAACTTGTGATGCAAGATGTGTTGCATGGCTACATATTCATCACTGTTGAATAAGCAAGTCAGGAGTTTCATGACCCGAAGTTTTCTCAAAGGGAAGGAGCCATGGTTAGCATAACATCTGTCAGTGTTGATGTAACCTGCTGTTTAATTCACATCATCTGTTGCCAGTCAGAGACACTCAGAGATGCAGCATTGTAAAATGCAATTATTCTAAACTCTGGGCATAAAATTTCACACTGAAGATTTGGGGAAGGTTTCTTTTTCTGCTGTGCACATGTGACACGTCATCCTTCTGGCTCAAACTGAATGTCACTGTACGATTTGGCTGAACATCATATCATGCTCCCTGATGGACATCTGTGACTTTTTCACCCAGGGAGATAAATGGAAAAAGGTGAAAATATCTTGATTGATTTTAGCTGGTCACTAAAGCAGTCATGGGACGCAGAAGCCTTTCCATGAGTTGTTTTCCTGCATCCACTGGCCTGCTGATTTGCATACATATTATGCTATGAACCTGTTTTTCTACCATATTTAGGGAGTAGGAAAGGATCACTGTCTTGGGGAGGAACTGACATAGCATATTATGGTGTGTTTCTGAAACGTTTTGTGTTCCCTTCATTACAAAACCCAGGATTTTAAGATCGTATGCACTTAAGGAAGATTTGAAAGCTGCGATCTCGCAGGTGGTAGGATAGTACTGAGAGGAGGCTCAGTGAGACAAACTATATACAAGGAAACATGATGCTTGTGTGAAGGAATGGCCTGTGAATAGAGGCAGTAGGGAGGTGCTGAATCCTAACCTTTCAATCAACCTCATGTCCCAAACTGAACACTGCTTAATTTAATGAGAATTATTTAATCTTTAGTGAAGGTTAGCTCACAAGTACCAAATATTTTTGAGGACACAGCATTACACTGTCTCTTCTTGAAACTTTGAAAGCCTTGAATCTTTGTCAGTGCTCCATTTTCCTTTGTGCTCAGTTTGGAGTCATGAATCTTGTTTTTCCAGGAAAGAGTAGATAAAGGGTATCTAGACTGAGAGTGTCTAGCTTATTTTTTCTTGAAAATCTCCAATGCTTAGTGTAATAAAAAGCTGTGGGGGTTGTGTAGTTTCAGCCTCAGAAATAACAGCTTTTGCATGGGAGCCTGCTTTTAAAATACTGCCATGGCAGACCTTTTAAATAACTGATGGTCTTGCAATTGTCACTTCTAAAGAGAGCAGATAGAGTACATCTGAAGAGAGGAAGAGAAATATTACCTAGACTGGAGATCAAAGTACACTTCCACTGGGACCAAATCCAGTTAATGCTATATTTACTTTAATAACCTCCAAGGAAGGGTACCTATCCATTTCGGTCTCACTATCATTTATGAAAGCTACCAAGGAGGAAATTAGAGATTCAAAAAGTCAGCTGCAGGAAATCATCTCATGCCTATTCAAATAATGGCTTGCTGATTACTGAAGCTTTTGCTTCTGAAGCAGAAAAGAAAATCTTCACTTTGAATGCCACATGGAGGCGTATGAGATATAGAAGAGCACTCATGGGTTCAACACTGATTTAGCAGGCTCTTTAAATGGGAAATATCTACTTCCCTCGCCTTGTCAGCTTCTCAGTGGACCTCTGACTGCAACATCCAAGTGTCCCAGCTGTGGCTGCTAGTGAGGCACAGTGAGGTGCACATGTGGTGTTGGTGTACATGCAGTGTGCTGGGAAGTGCATGGGCTCTTAAAGGCACAAACGATGCCAATATAGAAACTGAATCTGACTGTCTGGTGCTCCTGTAAATAAGATTTTAATACCAAATACACTTCCAGAACAGATTTGCAGACAATTTAATTTAGTGTGTTTTTATGGTGTGCTCTGGGAAGAGCAAGAGATGCAATTATTCAAATCCATTTTAGACACAGGCTGCAAGAAAAATGTAGATAGGAATGCATTGTTCTCACCCTTTGGCTATAACTATGCTACTAAAGACATTAAGTCAGGACTGCTCTCTGACCTGGGCATGTCCTCACAGCATGACTCATGAGCATATGTCTAAGCTCTTCCCTTTAAATGAGATGGGTCAAAGATGCATACTGGGATGAATCCTCCATTGTGGCCAGCATTGTTATTTGGAGTTAATGGTAAGGGTGGCCACGAGATATCACTCAAACCTGTGCCGTGCCTGGTTTAAGTTTACTAGTGCATATGTAGTCAAGAAGGCCGGGATAGGTTTCACCCACTAGTGTTGAAGGAATTTGACTGTGCTGAGTCCATCCTCCCCTCTCCTTGCTTATTTTTGGTTTTTCTTGGCTCTCTGCACTGTTGCAGCTGTTGACAATTAGGGCAGTGACTTCTGTCCACCTTTAGGAGACTCCCATGTACTGTCCCACAAGGAGAGAGAGCTGCCAGCACAATAACATGGAGCAGACACTTTCCATTTGAAGACACGAAGGAGAGGCTTCATGGGCCACAGGAGGCCAGTGGGATGTAGTCAGAGGGTTGCACAACCTGTTGTCCGGTGGTGTGGAGGACTGTGGATCTGGAAGAAACTGCAATCCTGTTTGGGGTACCAGCTCCTCACTTCTGATGATGGGAGTAGTAGCTGGCTGCTATGTATCCTTTGGACTTCTAGCATAACTGACCAGATATTTCACTGAAATTGTGTCTGTTTGTTATAGATTCCTCCTTTCCTTGGAGCTGTCAAGGCACAGAAGAAGGGAGAATTCTGAAACAGAGCAGATTTTAAATATATTTGTCAGGAAGTGCACCAAGTTCATACTGAGGGTTGAACTCAGGTCTCAAGTTGTCCATCAGAGCCAAGGGAACCTTATTAAGGACTCAATGACCAGGACAGTTGAAATCAAACATTTGATTAAATGAGGACTCTTGATATTTTATCTTTTCCTTTCCTAGTAATCAAAAGGTAAGTATATAAAAATACTTCTGTCAGTAATCTTCTCCAATTAGTGGTGTGAGTTAAAATCATACAGCTGTGTGCAAAAGAGAAATAGGGTAGAAGGTATTATATATACCTAGAGAGAAACAATGAGTGAAGTTACACACAAAGCATATGTGAAAATAGACAAAAATGTGAGTTCTTACATGTTTTAACTTTATTGTGTAGCCACAGCTGGAACATGTGCACAAGAACTGCCACTCTTCTATCAACAGCTGGTACTGCACTGCTTTCTCACACACTAACAATACATTGTCATTCAGGAGATTTGGTGAGGAAGACTTGCTGTTCTTGCCACTGCAATTAATCATGCTAATTATGGGTGGAGATTAGAGAAAATCCAGCAATACTTTAGGATACATGGGTTATGGGAAGTGAAATATTTGCTGTTTTTACTCCTCCCTGTCAAGAAGGAATTGCCAAGTATCCCACTTAAAAATCTTTGAGTGGATTAATTTTCTTATGCCAAGCTGAGGGGTCTCAGGTTTCGTTCTCAGGTCAGGAAGTGATAATAGGACATACTTCAAGTGGTATTGCCTACTGCTCTGGGTGCTAGTAATAGAAAAGAAAAATCAGTCCTTTTTCAGAAATTTATGCTAAGGCTGGGCTTTAAAATTTAAAAAGCAGCAAACAGCAAGATCCTAGTGGAAAGTGGAAAAGGCTTTAGGATGGAACTTGGAAGATCTATATTTTATTCTTGCCTCTTGGGAAAATTACTACAACTCCTGACTTGTTTTTCACTTCTCACTCCTTATTCTGCCTGTCTTGTTTATAGGAGATTTGCTGTGTGTTTACATGTCTGGAACTTTGCTGGGGTTTGCTGTGATAGTTCTTGCAGTAACTCTTTCCATAGCTACACCTGTAGCCACCCATGTGACATGTCTGGGAATGGAGGCTTCCCAAGTGCTGATTAGCTGCTGTCTGATAGTTTATTGTTCCACTGCTTTTTATTCAGAGAGTCTGGTAACTCTATTTTGAACAGCATTTTTTTTCCTGTGGCACTGCCTTCAAATTTTGGCACTTGGAGTGTGTATCCAGTCATAAGTAAAAATTTACCCTGGTTATTTTATCCTGGGAAAAGGTTTTTGCTTTCTTTCAGCATCTGGAATATAAGTTACAGTCATCAGGGTGGAACCAAGAGTACATTACCTGAGAAACATTTTTACTTTTCTTGCAAATAAATTCTGATTTTTCAAACACCGCTGAGCTTTTAGCCAATTGTGTGATTGTGGGGGGCTTCAAGGCAGTCACTCAGATCATTGATAGAGCTTAATATGAAGCCCATGCTATTCAGGATATGCTTTAGATCTAGTCTGTGGGAAAAGGAGACTCCCCTTGCATTTGTCTTTTGTCATCACTGGCATCAGATATGCACATGCGGCTTCCAGTTTCCCTCCATGACTGGACAACAAAAGACAATGAACATGCTGAAGATGAGAAAAACAGAATTTCCTAGGAACTAGCAAAGAGAATAAGGAACGATACAAGTAAAAATATTGCTTAGTCCATTGAAAATGGGGGTCTTTGGCCGTTATTCTTGTAAAACTAAGTCCTAGATTACCATTTTGTCCCTGCTTTATGTGTTTCTGTTGATCCCCTTCATTAGCAGGTCCCACCAGCTTCTGCATGAAGAACTTGAGGAGCTGTTTAGTTTGAATGTTAATTCCATGTCTTCTAATTTGCCCCCAGCTTGCTCACACAATCCTATGCTCTCCCAACCACTGGCTTCTAGTCTTACTTTTTTCTTGTACTCCTTCCAAGTCCCAGAGAATTTCTTACCTTTCCCCATCCTCCTCAGACTCCTGCCACTCCATTGCCATGGTCCCACACCCTTTCTTTGTATAGAAGCACTATCCATGGCAGGAGGAAATAGCAGAGCATGTTGATGTCTAAAACAATGACTTGCTTTGAAAGGAGAGGCTTTTTCTGATATTGCTGTTGCTTTGCTGCTACAACAGGCAACTTGGACAAAAGTGGCAGAGTTAAACTGATGGCACCGAGCTACTGCTGCCTGCTCAGAACCTGGGAAAGGAAGTTTGTAGGGCAGGAAACCTCTTGTTGAAAATGGTATGGATGTGGGTGAACAGAAAAGTGGATAGCAAAGCTAGGATGCATTTAAATACAATCCCAGGAATGAAGTTGGTGTGCATAATATTTGAAGTATTTCCCCTTATTCATATGACAAACCAGGAACAGTGGTTTTTTTATTTAAGTCATACTTAAAAAATCTACTTAGGAAAGAGTGTAGACTAGGAGTTCATCTGCTGGCAGGGATTCTTCTGGTACTACCACTAATGACAGTGCTGCTTGTGGTGAGCAGAATCTTCTGTTTCCCACGGAATATTATCTGTCTCTGCTCGGTAGTGCTCTGTGGTGTGTGGCGGGAGGTTTATGTGTGTGGGATGGTGGCACTGCTGGCTGCTCATTAGCTCGCCTCACTTTCTTTGATCATAAAGGGTGATGCAATGTGCTGAACTCCTCTAAGGCTGATTCAGCACCACTTACATTGATTCAGCACCAGTTCTTCACTTTCTCAGCATGTTCACAGATAGTGCAGTTTTGTGTCGTGGGGTCAAATATCTCAGCCATACTAGATTAATGAGTTAATACACTGGGACGTGTTTATCCATCTAACTTTGTATTCTGTAGTGCTTACTGATCTGTCACAATCATGATTTCAAGAAAAATTACTTGAATCTTACGCTTGGAGAATGGTGTATCTGAGTGACTTGCATGGGAGCTATGCAACATTGCTTGAAAGCTGCTTTCAAGCCTCTTACCTGCAGCCTAAACCTGTCATTAGGAAATCAGAAAAGGTTCAGAAAAAATCTCATAAGCCTCTGAGACTGGGAAAAACTACTAATAGAGCACTTTGAAGCAGTATGTCCTGTTGTCACTGGGATAGATGACCTCTTGGTCTGCCTTCATAGGAAATATCTTAAATTCTCAATTAAAAGAAGCTTGCTAAAGAAGCTTGGGAAGGGAAATTTGGAAAGATCACTAGAGAGGATGACTGGGAGGGAGCTCACATGGCCCAGCCTTGACAAATGTCCTGGAAAAGAGTGCTTGCTAAGCCTGGAAGTGTACACAGTGTGTGCAAGTACACAAATCTGGGACGGGGTTGCCCAAATATGTTAACACTAAAGATGATGAATATCAGCTAGATTAAACAGCAGCTGGGCAATTACAAAGACTTCTATTACTTTTTGAAGAAAGAAGGAGTCAGCTTGAAAATAAATAAAGAAGAGCAAACATATGTGATGTGGGGAAAGAGCTCAAAGAGGAAACTGCTGTAGCACCAGTCGCACCCTAGTTTGGAACCACGAGTTGGGGCTGACTTGCCAGGCCCAGCACTCTGCTCTGTTCTTTATTTGGTAGGGAGGCAGAAGATGAGCTCCCTAACATCTCCTCGAGCACGAGCAGCTGAAAGTTTAGTCCCTAGTTTACAACAAATCATTCTGTAGGCAAAACCACCAAATGTGTTTCCCTGGGATATGGGGTGAGAAAGAGCCCTTTTCCAGCAGTCTCACTTAGATCAGTGTTAGGGTGGGATGAGCAGTCCTCTGAGAGTGTCAAAATCGTCCTGCTGGGATATGTAACACTTTTTAAAACTAGTGGCAATCTAGTGCGAACCTGAAGTTCCCCTCTCACCTCTCTCCCCACTACAGCCTGCTTTCTCCACGTTTGAAGGTTTACCCAGTGCACCCAGGTAGCCACCGACTTGCCGACATGGCTCTCTAAAGATTTTCACAAACAGCCTCTCTCTGGGTGGTGACTTAAAAAATACATTCCTGTGTTAAACAAAAAAGCATGATTGCAGAGGGACCCTCACAGTCTAAAACTTTTTTCCTTTCTCTGCTTTATCTGTACTATAGCATGTGAGATGGCTTAATTTAGCTAAAGTATAAGGAGGTTATACATGCATCAAAATTTTTACCTTTACTATACTTTAAATGAACTGCAGAAAATGGTTTAATATATCTGACACTGAACATTTATCTATTTCTGATACTTATCTATGTGAGATATGATGGTACTTCGTAGTAAAATATAATTCCACACATGATTTAGGGGATAGAAAAATATGCATGTTATAGTATGTTTTTATATGTATGCAGGGAAGTAAAATGGAAGAGTAAACTCCAGAAACCTTAAATCACTGAGTATATGGAGACCATATGGAACTGATTGTTGGCATATTACACAGTAAAACACAGACACAAAAAATTCAACCCCACTAGTAATATTTTTCAGACAAATTATTTTAGCTATAAAATGATTATTTTAAGAAAACGTGTTTGAGGCAAAACAGCTTATACCAGAGATTCATTTAAAATCTTGCTCCCACCACAGATTTGTAGCTAGGGGATCTTGTTTAGAAATAGATTATTTTTTTTCCACCTGAAGAACCATTTCTATGTTAGTGTAGTGGATTTCCCAACACAGAAGTGGATTAAACTTCCACATTATTGCATCCATAACTTCTTTCCCAACTATAGTGTAACTGTTCTAGAGTGCTTTGATCTTTTAGCATTAATATAAACCATCTTTAGCTTCAGTATGTGTCCTAAACTTAGATGCCCATGTGTGTTGTTTATTTATATTCGTTGTTTTAAAAATATGCTTGATATATTTAATTTAATTGAAAAAAGAAAAATTCAGCCTCTCTAGAATAATTTCTCTGACACAAAATGCAGGATTGGTGCTGTATGATCACCAGAGGGCTGGGTGCAACCTGGAGAAGGTGTGAGAAGCACTGGCAGAGCTCCACTTCAGGGAAGGGAAAGAGGAGGGCTTAGGCCATCGAGTCCCCTCATCACTGGATCACTGGATCACAGTGACACATGGGGACACCATTTAATGAAGTTCTTAGAGATAATTTCTATGATAAAGAGAATGAAATGTTCAACAGAAGCATCCTGGGAAGAATCAGGAAGGGGGGGGTTGGGGAAGGGAGGCAAGCATAGTTTAAATACTCCTAATTTGCTGCATGTTCTTTATTCTTGGATATACCCAATGTATCAGAATTACCACTGCCATATAGCCAGCAGTGTTCACTTTCTGAATTGATTTTGGTGATATGCAGGAAATCTAACAAAGAACATGTCCAATTAAAGGGGAAGAAGTGGTCAGAAAGGCAAAGAACTTATGTTTACTAAACTGCTACATGTGACAGAAACGTGCAGAAAGAAATATCAACTCAAGAGAGCCAGATCTTACTTATATCTTGTTCTCTTTGTTCTGGCAAAGGCTCAAGGGTGATAACAACGAATAACATCACCTGTAAGCTCTGCTTTACACTGGGATAATACAGTTGTGATGGCAAGACATGGGAAACCAGTGAATCCCTACCAATTTTTTGCTTAACTGTGTCAGAGGAACTACATGCTGTGTCACTTAACCTCTGTTTCATATTGGATAAAAGAGGATTAGGCATCTGTGCCAGTTCTTGCTTTAACCCTAATATTATTTTAATAACATTCTTATTATCAGGGGATTTTATTGGATGTAACTTGTTAGGAAACATAGTTCATCTTAGGGTTTTGGTAATAGCGCTGACATGCAATACCTCTGTGGTAGTGGATGTTCGTTGTCTTGTTTAGCATAATCCTAATGGGTGTAAATACCAATCAGGATTTTATGGTCATGTGTTTTAATGTGATGATTAGAAAGAGAATTAGATATTTTCACTAGTCATGCAAGCATATTTGACTCAATGATAGATGTTACTCCAAGTATTCATATTACAACATAACCTTTATTTCAGTGCTAAGTCAAGAGGTGTTGCTATGTTATGCAACCAAGATGGGCCTAAAATACTGGCTCTAAATAGGATTGTTTCTAAAGTTTGGTACCTGGTACTCATTGACAATGAGTCAAAGAGAAGATAATAAATCTTAATTCTGTTGTCAGAGCTTTCAAAAGATGATAGTGCTTCCACCTAAGATTTTGAAGTGTATATATACCTCTATAATTTTCTGGGGCTTAAAAGGAATAGATGCTAAGATGCTGAAAGTTTAGGCTGTTATTGAAACATAGAGCAGACAGCCCTTCTCCTGCATGCCTTGTTTTCTCTAAAGCCAGCTCACAAATGGTGCTCACACATGGCTTTAGATAAAAACTACAGGGAGAAGTGAACTGCTGTTCTGTGAGAACTTGGCCAGATGACAACAATAATATTCTTGCTGCCCTAGAGGTCCTTGTCAGACTGAGCCTTTGCCACCACAGTCTACAGGCACTTTTCTCCACAGGTTATTTGATAGTAAAATCACTGCAATACCTCTTGTAACATATATCAATCTTCTGTCAGAGGGAGCCCAAGACAATGAACAAAAGAGCTCCTGCGAGGACTGGAGCTGACTGGCTAATGTTAGGCTGTATCAGCTTTTACTTATATTTGGCTTGGAAATAATTTACTTGTAAGCCTGGTTCTAGCTTCTTCAATGTCTGTATTGTGTGAGTATTTTTGCTTGCAGATATTCATGCTGCGATTTGGGTTGTCAGCTATTTTGACTGTTCTTCCTGATACGGTATACTATCTGGAAAAATGTTCTATTTTTGATTCACAAGGGGTTTGCAAAATAGTTATTTTTGTGCAGCTAAGAGGAACTGAAGAAACTTTAGGGATTCATTAAAAATATTGTTTGTTTCAATATCCGGACCTTGCAAATTATGGACAAGATTTTCTTTAGTTTGAATTAATAAATCAGAATGATTATAATTCCCTAGCCAGGAAAATGAGTGATGGGGAGGAAGGGTAGAAATCTCTTTAGTTATTTTGAGATCCTATATGTGGAGAGGCTGTGTAACTTATACACAATCTCTGACTCTCTGTGGCCCTACATTGGGCGAAAGCAGAGGAGTCTTGCAGCTCAAAGGGTATGAATGGAAAGGAATAGCTGATATTAGCCTTTAATAACAAAATCAGATCCCATTCAAGGGCAAATTTATGCTTCTTATAAGTATCACAGAGCTTCCAGCACTTTATGGCTGTCGAGTCTATAAAATAATGCTTAAGCCACCTTAAAGAACAGGGCCACCTCCACCTTCTGCTCCCAAGAGGCACCACTGACATGGTCTATTTTATGCTCAGATGTAAGAGTCTCTCCTGAACTAGTCATGTTTTCTAGTGTTGATTGGAAAATCTTTCTATTTGCCCTTTTAACAGCAGGAAATTGTAACTTTTTGCATACCCAAAAGAGGAAGAAACCAAACCAGAACCTTTTTTGCTCAAAAAAGTTCATTGTTTTTTATGGAAAATCTGAAATTCTCTTCTTATGTTTTCAGAGATAAATGTTCATATAACTCAATTTTCTGGCAAAGAAAAGAAGTGTTGACTTAGCTGCACACTGTTGAGCACCTGTAATCCTCAAATCTGTCTCTATCCTGCCTTTGGACTGAAACAGTGCTTCCCAGGGAATATTTACTCTTTGTGTACCCAAAGAGATTAGTGAATTTACAAAGCTACAATAAGCATCTTAAATTTGCTGTTAACAGGCTTACAAATAGATACTCTAGAATCTCCATCCACACATTTACCTATCCTGATGTACAATAATGCAGCAAAATACCATAGCTAAAAACTGCACCTTAGTTACGGCCAAAGACTCATTTAAATGTAGCTGTCATGTCTGCACTGGAAAGCTCTACCTAATTACATATTAAACATGGCCCATCTTTCAGGCCTTTGAACTCTGAAGGACGTCTTGAACAGTTGTGTCAAACCTCTATAAAATCTCCCTGTGTAAGAGATTGGACCCAGGAATCAGGTCATGTGTTCAACATGGCACAGGACTTCTGGGAGGAGTTCATGGTGATGTTTAGGCAGAAGCCAGTGCTACCCAAGGGGTCTCTTTTTCTGGAAAGTAACAGCACCATGCTGAAAGCCCTGGCTCAAAGTTTCACTTTTTCACTCTGCACTGCATTAATAAAACAAAATAAAACCAGCAACAACGAAACCAAATCCTCTGACAACTATCTGAAATGAAAGGACTCTGTGAAAGGGCAAGGGATGCAAACAGAATAAGTGTCACATTATATAAAAATCTTCAAAATTACAGAAGACTATCTTGCAAGTAAGAAAGATCCCAGAGAGCTCTTGTCTTCAGTGGTCCAAGCTGAGGGTCCTTCCCATTTTTCTCTTGCCAGAATTCTCTCTGCTGGGGCAGCTCTGCTCTGTGCAGCCCTTCCAAAGACACTGCTGAGATCCAGCATAGGATCAACCCAGCCGAGGAGCTGCAGTGGGACTCTTCATGAAGACCATGGCAGTCTGGGTGGGCAGTCAGGGTGGGCAGTCAGGGTTGCTTTTTTTTCACTGACTCATTGCCACAAGAAAAGACAGTCTATTCCACCTATTTTTTTCAACATAGAGCTAGTCTGCTGTGTCAGATTGTAGCACAGGTATGTGTATATATACATATATACTCAGCACAGCTTATATATTGCATCTATACTGAAAACTACCCTTCCAATCACATTAGATATTTTCATAATGTGATAGGAATGGCTGCTTTAGCTTCCTCTCAAAACTTAGTTTCTGCCTTCAAGAAGCAAAATTTCATGGTGGAGCTGCGGTTGCCAAAATGCCAATGAAGCCATCTCTTTCTTTTCCTGTGTCACCACAGGGCTTTGTTCCTAAAAGTATCATTATGTCTTAAAACCACTGCATTCTTTACATACTGCTAGTTGCCAAATCTGTATTTAGAATATAGTGAAATCAAGAGTTGTTTCTTTAGATGTGTAATTAATGTTAGGCTGAGCAATGCCAATACACACACCTAAAGAGAACAAATCTTGTGAGGAGTGGCTGAGATTGTTTAGCCTGGAGAAAAGGAGGCTCAGGGGAGACCTTATTGCTTTCTACAGCTACTTGAAAAGAGGTTGTAGCAATGTTTAGATTGGATACTAAGAAAAATTTCTTCACTGTGAGGGTAGTCAGGCATTGGAACAAACTGCCCAGGGAAGTGATATCATTCCCATCCCTGGAGGTATTTAAAAGATGTGTAGATGTGGCATTTAGAGACATGGTTTACTGATGAACTCGGCAGTGTTGGGTTAATGGTGGGACTCAAAGAGCTTGAGGGTCTTTTCCAACCTAAACCATTCTATGATTCTAAATAAGAATGTCATCAAAGAAAGGCATGGCAAGATAAGGTCTGGTTTGTTGTAGCTGAGACTCTTTCTGGTGCTCGAATATGAATTTAAAAGCCTTATTTCACATGATGGTTTTGAAGAGTTTGTCCTGTGCATTCTATGATGCCCTTCTACATACTGTATGTCTGCCTTCAGGGACCTGCCTCGTTCATTGTATATTGTTTTTTGTGTTTGCAGCATTCAATTAAAACCACAACAACATCTGATGAGTAACTTCTGAGTATTTCAAATGAAGTGATCTTCAACATTAGGAATGAATGAAAGGCTGAATCAGCAGGTCTTAGAGTCCCTGGAATGAATTTGTTCAGTAATACTTATTCTGCTGTGTATATAGGTATATACAAAAGGGCATAGGAGGGACTGCAGTCCTTCCTGGTCTTTTGTTGTGCCTCAAAGACTTTGTCAGGTCTTACTTTACAGATTGTAAGTCCAGTGAGAAATGTTTTTTTGGGGGGCTGTAAAGATTTGTTCTAGCTTCTTTTTCATCCAATTAGTAGTTATTATTCTGTGAAGAGTAGAACAATTTCAGGCACTGAGAACAAATGCAGCATGTGGGAGCCATCATGGGATGCAAGGAAGGAGATCCCCTTGGGCAGTACAAAGGAAATGTTTCTCATTTCATGTTTTGCCATTGGTCCACACCAGTACTGGTCAGCACAGGGTACTGAGGCTGGAGCCCATGTCTTTTTAGGGCTAGCCTTGAATGTTTGATGCCCTAAAGATACTGTGAGAAAACCTACTACACTGAGTGCTGGAAGCACAACTGGGAAGGGTATGTCAAGTCTGTAGATGGGGAATAATTCAGGCTTAACAGGCAAGCCAAGATGCTCAGTGCTGCCAAGACAGAGATGCTTTCAGTGTTGGAAACTTCAGTGCCTAGAAACTGAAGATATATCTATGAAGAGAGGGCTGCTGAGTGAGATTTTTGATGCTCTGATAGGAAGGACTAAATATCTAACCTTGTGTCAGGGACAGTGAAGAGAAACAGATGCCTGTAGTCTAAACACAGGTGTTGCTCTTCAGAAGTGACTTTTCTTCCCATGGGCTACAGAGGGAATGCAAGTGGTGAGTCAGGTGTGACACCCACACAGTCAATAGTTACAACTGATGAGAGACCCTGTGCTTTCTTTCCTTCTTTGCTCTACAAGAATGAAATCAAGGTTCTGGACCTCACCTTGAGGGATCCCTGATTTATCCTTTCTACATGGCTTGATTTATTTCTTCAATTTCTCTTTTTTTTTGGCCTTGGAATATACTTCTTTTACTGGAAGGAAAATCTCAGTGCTCCTGCACTCATAGTAGCAGGTTCTCTAGAAATACCCATAAAGAAACAGATCAAGCATTTTTATCAACCTTTCAGAAAACTGCCAGTGTGAAAGAGAGCACAAGCCACCTTGGTATTAATTTTCATAGGTCAGTGCTGCCGTGAGTTCTTGAGGTTTTTAGATTTTTTCACTCTCATTTACAAAGAAGTGTTAACTTGCAGCCTCAGAGGAACACAGCCAGTTTCCTTAATCCCAAAAAGAAGTGTGCTAACTACAGTAATATATGGGAAGTTCAACAACAGATCTTCCTGCTTGCTGAAAACTGACTGGCAGCAAAATGTGTTCTATGGATCATCTCCAGAAACTGCTAAAGTAAGAAAAGCAGGACAAGTGTAGTGGCACAAAAGTACTTCAGGGTGAAACTAAAACCCCCAAAACTCATTTAACCACTTTTGTCCAGCTTGTTCAGTTATAATACTGCTCCTACTGATTCAGGCTATGCAATTTTTTTTGAAGCCAGTGTTGTTGGGTACTTTAGTAGAAAGCACTGAGCTCGTGGAGTCAGGGAATTGACTGTCTAACCCAATTTTAAGTTCCTCAAAGCTCCAAGTCACTCATGAATCACATTGCTATTATTTCAGAAACCACAAAGGACAAGCTGTTTTCAGTTTCCTTTCACCTTCAATTCAATAATGAAAAATAATAGTAAAAAAGCTAGAATCTGGCTATTTCCCTTATCTGTGTGAAGAATCTGGCAAACTACAGTCTCAGGGCAGGTTTCAGGGCTTACTCAATTGAAACAGGAGCCTCCATGAATATTTGAAGGCTGTTTCTGCAGACAACATCTTTTTTATTTTTACCTGCTTGCTGGCCCATTCCTTCTTAGTGAGACTCCCTAAAGTGGTGCTGATTTATGTCCAGAAGGAATCAGGTTCGACACATCTCACTTCTTCAGTGGACTGGGCAGGTGGGTGAATGGCACTTTATAAGGCTGTTGAAAGCTCAGTGAGAAGCACATGGTGTGCGAAGGCATCAGATCTCACCAGCTGAGCCGGCTGTGCCTGGGGCAGTGACTGGGAGGGAGACACACAGGAAACGTTGTGTGCTCCAGGACATGATAGGGCTGTGAAGCAGTAATTGACCCAAGGTGTGTTCTGCACTGCCTGCAAGGCGTTGCTCAGGGTGATTCGGAATTAAAAGGGTGATCAAAGTAGTCACAGCTCAAGTTAAATAAAAAGGAAATAACTGCTAAGAACCTTTCTGACAATGCAGCAGTTATGTGCCTGCACAGGAGCTGAATGGAGAAATAGTGTGTAAGAAAAGATGGTACTAACGTGATTGCATAATTTGCCACTTAACATGACAATGTCTCAGCAAGAACGATATAAATTCAGCTCCATATTTTCAGTGGGAGTTCAGTTGCATGAATTGTTTAATTTCCTCTGATTTTGACAAAATAAATTTCAAGGTCCTGCTTTGTTGCGGAGGGATGGACTGCAAAATTCAGGGAGTAATTTAGGAGACCTGCATTGATATGCTTGGTTTCAGCAATATTTATGTGAAATAAAAAAATTACAAAAGAGGTTGCAAAAGCTAAATGGCTGCCTTCTAATGAACTTGAATGGTATCTGAGGCCAGTGGTCCTTAGACTGTTTTCATAACCTCAGTGTCAGCATTTCAGAGAGGATGAAATCCAGGATTCTTCGCCTTGCTGCTTGGGCAGCACTTAAAAAACAGTGTATGACTAGTTGTTCTTATAAGGGAAACTGAAATAAAGATACTACATGGGTAAGTATTATACTACAGAAAAAATAACAAGAAAAGCACAGAATCTCATAGCTTAATATTGTGAAGGACTAGCTTAACATGTTAAATGAAGAGGAAAAATTTTAAAAGCCAAGTTCTTAAAAAAAATAAGAAAAAAGACTTCCTTTGCAAAGAAAAGCTATCAAAGAAATGAGTCATCTAGGGACCAAGAAGGAGTTTGTGAAACAGATGTTCTTACATTCAGGACAGATGTTTTATGATAACAGCGCTTTGATAGCAGTTGCAACAAGAACCTACTCTAATTGAAAAATGTTGTGGTATTTCACAAGAGGAAAGAAAAGGAAAAAAAGTCAGCAAGTTTCAAACAGGCATAAGAGGACAGATTTTCACACTACTGTATTATAGTGATTATGTTTCCAAAAGGGCAGAGAACAGTGAAAGTCCCGTTACAGTCCTGAACAGTGGAAAGATAAAGTAAGCACAGGTAAGCTAGGAGAATGAACTAGGCTCCCAGAAAAGGCTTTCAAAGGGTTAGGTGAGAGGTGAGAAAATAGATTGAGACTTTTTAGGGTAGTGATAGTAATTATTGACCATGTTGTCAAAAGATTAAATGATAGACATGTGTTGCCTATAAAATACTTTAAGGGGTATAAGGAGTGAGAGTTGTTCCAGGTGAGGCAGGCAGCATCACTTCTGTCCCGGACATTTGAAGTCAGTGCAGAGACTGTTGGCTTTGAATCTAGCTCAACTGCTCAAAAGTTTGAGTAGATGCTTGTGAATGTGGTAGAATAGAGAGAAATGTCATTATCATTGATTAATCTTTACTTGATCTTGCTACCTGTTTATAAGGCAGATTTAACATTCATTAAAATCTAAGTGTGTGTGTGTGTAGGGGCTGGTCCTTATCTCTCCTTTAGCTCCTTGAAAGTTAATGCAACAAAAAATGAGAGACCTTTGACTGGCCCCAGTTTAATTGGGAAAGCATATACAGCCCCTGGAGAAAACTGACATTTTAACAAGTCGATCCCTAGATCACCTACAAAGTCAAACAGGAGATTGGTTTCTTCTCAGACAATGTGTCTTGGAGAAGAGTTTTTATTATAGGAAAGAAGGACAAATAGATTTCCAGATTTTGTTACTAGGTCAACAGCTCTGCTCTCTTCAATCAGCAAGAGACATTTCATAGTTTGGGTGCAACTGACAATGAAGGCGTACAAGCTTTTAAACTAATTTTATACAAAATTTGGGGGTTTGTTTACATATGTTAGAATACATAATTCTTTTTGTTCCAGGCTATCATGTTAGAACTGGTCAAATAAAGACAGAATTTGTTTTGTTTCTCTGTAAGCAAAAACAGCAGCCATGAATACAGCAGTGCTGATGACTTTTAAAACTTTCTTTGCAGGTGGTTATTTTTTTAGTGTTCATTCTTGTGACCAGAGACCCTGTAAATACAGTCTAGGGACACTTTAAATTTAAGTGGCAAGGCTCAGTTAGGGATTATTTCTTACCTTTTTTGAGATCAGGAGAGATATTTCTTTTGGACTTGTCTGTCAATTACCAGGAAAAATGCTTGCAACTATAAATTCCAGGCAGTTCATTTTTTCTGAGGAAAACAGAATCTTTAATAACAGTTTCTGGCAATAGCCAGCAGCATCCCTCCCTAAAATGGGAAATCCCCTGTTACTTTTCTCCCTCAAAGCCTGGCATGCCAAAGTGAAAATTGATCTGGACTGAATCTCATTCATAGGGTGTAACTGGGCAGAATCTATTCACTAGCTATTCTGCATGGTTGGTACCAAGGGCTGAAGAATCTCTTATTTCTCATCTGACATTTTTCCTATTGTATATTTCAGTTTTGTCGTCCATGACATCCACTTTTCTCCAACCTGCTGGCTAGTGGAGAATTGTCATTGAAAGCTTTCTTCATGTTTGGGTAGGTGTGAACACAGAGGGCAGAGATTAGCTTTGCTCCACACAGTGATCAAGACCTACAGCATCGAACTGGCCAAAGGTTTTAAGGCAGGTATAGTAATTTACTGCCAGAGTAGTCCAGTGGCAGGTGACACATACCATGGGGTTATCATGGGCTTTTCAGTGAGCTTTAAGATACTCCAAGCATTTATCTTGCTTGACTTTGACCGTTGGGTCTGCTTTTCAGGAAGCAGCCCTCTAAATTTACAGTTAACACAAGGAAGAATATGGCATCTCAATTTTACAATATACTTTTAATTGGATGGGCCATAAAAACACTGAGAAAAAACTAATGATGTGAAGAAACTTCCTACTCAATGAAATACATTTTCTCATTGAAGCATTAGATTAAATGTACATATCAGAAGAGCTTTATACCCCTTGGCTATTACAATGTGATGGATCATTTAACAGAGTAAAGGAACAGGAGGCTATTGTAGAGCAGAGAAATTAGAGACATTAAAAAACCTGGAGTCTGAAGACATAACCTCTTAAAGATTTCCTTTTTTTTTTTTTTTTTTTTTTTTTTGTATGTAGCTCATTATAATCATTTCCAGGGCCTCTCTGGAAGTTTTTTAGAAGTGACTGATGTTAGACAATTCTTGTTGATGACTAATTTTTGTATGCTCTTTGGCCAAAACATAATGGGATTGGAGACAGGAAGCTATTGATTCAAACTTGTCAACATTTGACTCTAAATTAATTACTTCCCCTCACCTGGACTGATTTTCTGTAGGCAAAATAGAAGACTCTGGGAAGATGAAGGCCAATTCAGGGTTTGCTAACACAAACATACATCTCCCAATTGATTCACATTTGCTGTAAAATGCCCTGTTAGCAAACAGTAGCTGAAAGTAAATGAAAGAGTTGAAGTAGTCAATGTTTTGCAACATGTTGAGGTCTTCAGAACACGGGTTACATTAGTTTAGTAGTCGAGAACCTACTTTTTGATTCTAGAGAATGCTTTTGCATTTTACCTCCTATAAAAAAAAAAGGTAAAAGAAAAAGGAAAAATGCCTGTCTGGGCTGAGAAAGTGTTTATCCAAGAAAAAAGTCCCTTAAGCAAAGAAGCAATATGTGGAGATGTGTGCTAACCTCCAAAGCAAGTTCTTGTTTATAGTGGTGAGAATCCACAGTTGTCTTTTAGGTCAAGGAGGAATAAGAGGAAAACTTGGCTTATATAAGAAAATGTTGTCACACCTCTGGGCTACTAATTCACATAGATTCTGATCTGTGTCCTTTTGAACAGGAGGGCTGACATCCTGCACCACTGAAGTCAGTGGCAAAATTCCCACAAATTAATTGAGCCAGGATTTCTCTTCAAAAGTCTGGAACAAAGTCCACTAAGTAAGTGGAAACACTCCCCAAAGGGAGTGTTTCTACATTTCTATGTGTTTCTCTCTTTGATCTAGTTTCTTTGTCTTTCCCAGCAATAGAATTATTCCTAGATTAATAAAAGTACTCATGGACTTCTTTGAAGGACAGGGACTTCAATAAAGTTGCCAGCATGGGTTCCAGGTACTGCAAAAGTATTGCTGACTTGTGAGAAGGCACAGGCTTGGGTATTTAAATACTTCAGTCCATTTGCTAACTACTATCAAGCCATTGTGTGGAATCATTATTTTACCTCTATTCTGTTTCACAGCTGGATTTCAAAATGTTTTATCCTATTATTGCTAAACACTGCTAATAACCACATAATTTAAACAAATATCATACTTTTAATTTGAAGAGTTCTTTTGACTGTGGAAATGTTTCCTTCAACAAAAGGCTAATGAAAAACAAACTCGTTTCATGAATAAGTAACAACCTGGGGGAGATTTATGTGTCTAATTGAGGAAGAGAAGTATATATAAAAAAATAAGCTGAGTTTTCCTCTGCTGATCAGGAAGAATGGGGCAGATTTTAAAGTAATAAATCCAAGGTAGGTATCCACCAAGGGGACTGCATAACAAGGTGGTGTAATAAACAATTTATGACAGAGGTCAGAAAGGTTGCCAGCAGTTTGTGTGACTTGAGAATTTGGATGAAAATATTTAATTTTTACAGGATAAACGATATATTGCCTGAGAAGAGGTAGTCATGTGCACAGGATTGGAAGATAATGCAAAATCAGTAAGATCAGCAAAGGGGCTACTTTGGAAAAGAAGTAGGGATCCTATGGTGTAGAAAGAAAAGCTGTAGAGGTGTAACAGACCCTGAAATGAAGATTGAAGACATCCCAAACCAGTAGGTTGTAGAGGAAAGAAGTAAATCTAAGGTTATGTCAATGACTGAATTACAGTAAATATTATATTAGTGCTAATAGACAATGACAGAAAGGTCATACCATATTATTCTGGTGAAAGACCTTTGAAGGCTAGCAGGTATAACAGATGTCCTTAATTCAGAATAAATGTAAGAATTAAGTATACTCTTTAGGGAATTAGATAGCTGGAATGATGGGGAATGTCATCCAAAACTGAGGTATATGCAAGACTAGTAAGTAATCCAAGCTGGCTCGAGGGTTTTCACTCTGAATCAAATTCAAACATCTCTATGACAGACTTTTGCTTCCATGAATTGATGAAGATGTGAGTAGACAAGCCAAAAATACAAAGATGCTGACAAAAAATTATCTGAAAGCCAAGGACATAAAAAGACTGAATACTGGGATTATAACCATGAGAAGAACCACAGTGTTACGTTTTCCTTGTAGTAGCTGAAAAATGCTTGGAACTGGCTCCCCGAAATGCTGCAGAATCATCTCAGGGGCCCAAGTGGAGACCTTGGCTGCTGGTGGACACAGCCCACTGTCCTGGAGGCATCAGTATGGAACAGCCTGCACATCACCCTGCCCAGAGATCCTCTGTGAGCGTTGGGCACTTCTGGGCTGCTTAATTCTCCCTCTGTGCTCTGCTCTCCCTCCAGTGCCCTCTCATCCCGTTTTGAGCTCTCATCTCCCACAAAACTTTCCTTTTCTTTATTCTTTGTCACCTGTAGGCAGTACTTTTTCTCTGTATTCTCTTTCTTCCAGGTTCATTCCAGGTTGACAGTTTGGTTTGGACTTGACCAATGCCTGGTCCTTGAGGAGGATGTCAGAATACATCGCCTGCCTCGTAGGGGGAGCACTTCTTCCTGGGGCAGATGTTTCATGCTTCATAGTGATAACATTATTAAGCATACTGCCTTTGTTTCATTGTTTTGTAACTTGTAACATGTTATTTGTATTTCATCTGATGTGTTCAGGAGAAATTTTGAATAATTTTTGGTAAAAATTTATTGCTGGAAGATTTTAATTCTTGACATTGATACTGTATTCTTCCTTGGGTAGGAGGAATTGACTCCCCTGGAATTCCGCCAGGGTTGTGACAAAACAGGCAAGACCCAGCATCTTGCTGGTCTGTAAAATGAACAGGGAAAGTGTCTTCCCCTAAATTAGCAAAGAAATATGACCTAAAGTACACACTGTTTCCCTAGACCCTGAACAACCTTGGCCCTCTGGGTGATGAGGTCAGTGAACTTTTACAAACCAAGCTTATACAAAATCCTGGGCTAGTTTGTGAAACTAGAGGTTTACAAACACTCCAGTGCACTGTGGGGTGTATTAGCCACACAGTTGTTTTTAGTTTCCCTGGTCAGAGAATTATGGTTCTATAATGAATAGTTGAACAGCTTACATAGCCTTCAGTTTAATACTGGTTATATGTTTACGTACTTCCAAAGTCAGAAGTCACCAGGTATGGAGAATGGCCACAGAGCTACACTTCAATTTATGTATCAATTCTTTGTATATCTCACTAAAAACCATGGAAAATGTCTGCTGAAAGTGTTCAGACATGTCCATGAATTTAGTAGGAGTCTTGTTTTACTTATACATACTCAAATGTCTATGATTCTAATTCAGCTCCCAGACATAAACTTTTCCCCAAGGCTGTGGGTGCAATGCCAGTTAACATAGAGTAGTATTTCGTTCTTTATCATGTGAGGCTGTGCTGATATAAATTGGTTAAGAATTCAGCATATTAGCACTAGCCTGTGACTTTGTTGTGCAGCTTCAAAACTACCATAAATAAACTAGGAACCAATGCCATGGGAATGGTGATAGCTGCATGCTTGAGAGTTTGGTGAGTACTTCTTGAAAAATATTGTTAGAGAAGGGACTAGAAAGCTTGCAATTAAGATAGTGTTACCGAAAATCCCACAAAGAAGTGAATACAGTGAAAGGAAACCACAGTAAAAGGGGGTGTATGTGGCTGCAATTCAATAAATAGAAAGAGAATAATGTTGAAAGTGTTTTGTTTATAATCATGAAGTCTTTGGGCAATTCCATCATGTCAAGAGCAGACACTCACTGTCTATCAAAAGCAACAGCCTAAATTCAGTTTGTAGGATAAACACAAAATGGCAGTGTAAGTGAGCCAGCAAGACCTTTCATGTGTTGGAGAGAGGCAGTAGAAGACCACCCACAAAATCTACAAGTGCAGTCCTTCCAAAAGAGTCTCCAGGCCTTCTTCTATGGCTCTTACTCCTGAAATAATTAAAATTTGGAAGAGATGCAGATGATCAATATCACTACATGTGGTATTTCAGAGAGAAGCATCTTGTGATGATTTAATTTTCTGGTCCCTTTCAGTGGTCCTCACTGTCGTCTTCTTCTTGCACAGATTTTTCTTTTTCCCTATCATCTTGCCTTCATGAACGTGGCCCTCTAAATCTGGCAAAATCAAAGTTGCAGCTCCACCACAGTTATTGCAAGCAGCAGCAACACTTTTCCAGCTGGAAATGTGTTGTATACTGCCTAAGGCTGAGAAAATAGCGTCCTCTCACACTGTATCCTTGCTCTTTTATCCATTGTTAATCCATTTTCACATTCCCAAGAGGATTTCACCGTGAGTCTCAGTGTAGGAGGATGTGGTATTTCTTCTGCCTTCCTTCAATGTTTATTATTGCTGGGACATGCCATTTTTATTTCTGTTGAACATAATATTTAATAGTGTTTAGTAAAATCTGTTTAAATAAGCTAGTTATTTGTAGATTATACACACAGAGTTTCTCCAAAACTTTCACCTGGAGTAAATTAACCACAGGAGGAAAATGGTTTGCAATGTAAAAGAAGCAACAGGCATTTTGTCATCATTGCTAACAAACAGAATTCTGTCTGGACAAGCACTGGAATTTGAAATATGGGTCATCCCAGCTTTCTTTCCATACTAAATGCTACGAGAACTGTTGCATTTCAAATGTAATATCACCAGTACAGTACGTCAGCAATGCTGCTATAAAATATCTTCTTTACTCTTTCATTAGAACTAGGTCTGGTGAAGGAAATGTCTGTAGACTTTCATGAACTGGTGAACTAATAAAACTTCATCTAAACAGAGGATAATGAAATGCAAACAACTGTAAATAGAAGTGAACAGGAAATTCTTTTCCCAGACATTAAAGATTCTTCTACCTCTTGCTAACATTAGGTTATGCCAAAATAAAATTAATAAAAGTGTTTGAATTTGGGGCTGGCAGTAAGTTGCTGCTAATCATAGACCAGTGGCTCTAAAAGAAGCTCAGTGAAAGAGCCTGGAGCTGCTTAGGAAAGGTACTTTGCTTCTTCCTTTGCCATCACTGATTTTTTTTTAATGAAGTCATCACATCACAACATTCCTGCATCTGTTCCTTCATCTACAGTGTTTTCCCAGTGTGATCCTCAGGGAAAGTGTGCTAACTGATATAGTACATCTATATGAACTTCTTCTGAATAATAACTTGTATAAGATCAATGCCTGTGTAGGCAACTAGAGAAAAAGAAGAGGCATAATTGATGCTTAAGACTCAAAACTAAAATAAAATGCAATTTTTGCTTTTTTTTTAACAGAGACAGGATTTTTTTTTTCTCTGTGCAGCATAAACTGTTCTATTGAATTCAACTGCCTTTTACGTATAAAAGGATACTGCTGAATCCTGGAAGCTCAGCTTGGAACCATTCTGTGACAATACCACAATTTCCAGGCAGTGATTACTCAACAGTAATAGTTTCCCCCTGTTTCTAGCAGAATATTGTTAGTGCTCAGGATCAAGAAATGCTTGACAGTATTCCATTAAGAAAGAGGGAGGAACATCAGTTTCATTTCGTCTTATAGTAGTGCAAATCAACACATCCTTATGGACATCACAGATATGGCTGTGTAGTTCCTATGGAATTCATATGTTCTCAGTCCCAAGTATCTGTCCATTTTCAAAACCTTAAGAATAAATACGCCTCCAGCAAGGGAAGTACACACATTTACACCCAGGTACCAGCCAGACTTGCTCTCTGCACTTTTGGTATTAAATTTGCAAATAATCTCATACATATGTGAGAGACCTTGTTTCTCTGGGTCTCTCTGCTGCTTCCTACATGGTCTGCACTCAGAACACTGTCTATTTCCTCAGATTATTTTATGATGTGAATAGCTTTAGCTTACTTTTTTATAAAAGCAGCTGCCTCTTTACTACTCCCCAGGTCTGAGGCCACAGTAAGAGCTGACTCTTCACATTTGAAGGGCCTACTCAGCCTGGAACATCACCTAGTGATTTGATTTGTGTAGTATTACATGTGGTTTGAAGTGAAAACTGTGGACAAAGGCAAATCCCAAGTCCTATGACAAATAGCAGTCTATTACCCTTAACTGAGTAGATTTGTACTGACAATCCCGAGCAGTTATGAACAGAGCAGAGATGTTCACGGCTGAATCAGAGAATGTAAGGCCCATTGTATTTGTGAAGAGCCAGAGAGGAATAAAGAGGCCACAAGGAGTGAAAGCCATTTTTTTCCCAACTGGACTGTTTTCATGACATCTCGTTAAAAATGACAAACTCTGGCTCTAGGTAACTAAAAGGAATTGCTTCTGACTCCTGGGAAACAAAGCTGACAGTCAGCCAAGCTGGCTAGCTGCACAGACAGCAGGGCCAGTCATAGAAACACAGAATGATGGAATGGTTTGAGTTGGAAGGGCCCTTAAATATCACCTAGTTCCAACCCCCGGCCATGGGCAGGGACACCACCCGATGGATCAGATTGTTCAGGGGCCCATCCAACCTGGCCTTGAACACTTCCAGGAATGGAGTATCCACAGCTTCTCTGGGCAACCTGTTTCTGTGCCTCACTACTCTCACAGAAAAGAATTTCTTCTTAATATCTAGGACAAAACTGCCCTCTTTCAGTTTTAAGCCATTCCTCCTTGTCCTGCCACTGCATGCCCTCATCAAAAGCCACTCTCCAGGTCTCTTGTAGGTCCCCTTTAGGTACTGACAGGCTGCTATAAGGTGTCTCCAGAGCTTTCTCTTCTTCAGGCTGAGCCACCCCAACTTTCTCAGCCTGTTTTCAGAGCAGAGATGCTCCTGCCATACCCTCCCTCTCCCTGAGATATTTGCCTTCAAGGCTGCCTTGCTGCAATGGAATTCTTTGATTGTGGGACTGGGCTACCAGCACAGCAGCCTTTCCTCTTCCCAAGGGGGAGCCAGTTACGCATAAATGACAAACTGGAGACCCAGATAATGTTTCACAGTAGCCCTAGCTCCATATGAATAGAAAACCCACTGGGAGTCCCTGCTAGCTGCCAACATGATTGTGGATCAGCCTTTTACTTTATAACAAAGAAATGAAGAAAATTACTTAAAATAACTCCAAACTTGCATGTGGCCTGAGATCTGAAATTATATTTCCTAACTCAGACCTTAGAATAAATAATCCCACTGGTTTTGTTCTTTTTTATTGAATGAGTTTTTCCCATTAAGCTAACATGATTTAATTTTATTTTACTTGGCAATGAGTAGACAGTCCTTAATATGTTAATGTTATTAATAATATTTGGCACACAGCTAATTCCTTCCACTGGACTCTCATGGCCCTTGGTGAATGAAAGCCTAAAATATTTCTCTGTAATGGCAGGCTTTAGCTCAGTGCTGCACAGAGATGCTCTGTGGGACCTGGGAACAAAACCCTTATCATAACTCTTATCACTGATTCCCATAAATTACAGCTAGACTGCAAATTGGATTAGATGCTCATGCAAAAGAGAAGAAGTAGGAATGCCCTTTGTGACGTGTGATGGTCACTGCGTGGTGGGTAATGATTTACTGCTTTTTTGGGACTTTAGTAAGTTAATATCCTTCATCTAGCATGAGAAGGGAGGAAAAAGAGGTGAGAAGCTTGTAAAGCAGCATATGGCACTATTTCTGGCCTGAAAATCAGACTCTGACTCTGAAACCACAGCCCTCCCAATTCATGGCTCTGCCATGCATTTAATAATGTGTATGATATTATACACAGTATATAAATAAAGTAACAAATATATATAATGAACTCTAATAATAAAACATGATTGCTGTTTAAATCTGTCTAAATAGGCCAGGAGGACACATGGGCACATGGACAAGTTACCACATGCCACCTGATCCACAGTAATTCTGTAGCTCAGTTCTGGAAGTGAGCAAACCTGGCTCAGGTTGTATCTTTGGGCTTTCAAAGGCTGCACCCAGGTCACTGAGGCAGATAGCTTCATGAACTGAACTGGGAATATAAAACTAATGTTGCTCCTGCTAGTCTGAGGTAAATGTAACATAATTTTTTATTACAAGACTATTTTTTAATGAAACCTGTAATTGTATACCACATTTTCACCAGATAAACTTATTCTAAAGAAGAGTTAGAATGATCTTTGTGTGGGCAACTGCCCATTCACTGCATTAAAGTCTAGGTTTGATACTAACAAAAACTGGGAGAAAGCTATAAGTACATCTATGTCCATACTTTGTGCTGCCTCATGGCTATAACCACGTCTCTTTCATGACTTGCTTAAAATCAGGCAGTTGCCTCAATCTATTTCTAAAGGTACAAGTGTCTACCCTGAGTAAATAAATGGCAGTGTAATTACAACTGACACATGCATTTTGCATTGCTGTCGTCACAGCATTTCCTCTCTAGGGCTTTGATACAGGAGCTATTGAGCCAGACAAACTCTTGATCACACCCTCTGCAAATAGGTCAAACATGCACAGAACGGCTGTGTGTGGATGTGGTTCAGGAATTAAATTTAGCCTCTACATTTACCCAGTGATTTGACAATAGCTTAATTTTTCTAGGAATCAAATCTGGTTAATTAATGTATAATTTAGAAAGAAGACTAGAGAGATTCATAGCAAAAGGTGGCTTCAAGGTAGACACTGTATATACCTAGAATCTAAATAAATTGTATGTTTTTTAATGAAAACATAAAAAGGCATAACTATTTTAAACACCTGTTCTAGGAACTGGAGGAGATTTCAGTCCTTTTCATATAAGCACCTTTATTTTATGGTGCATCTCCAAACCAGAACATCCTCTGTGTCAGGTCCTCAGACTCCTACCCCTGTGAACTTGACAAATGGCTGCAGTGAAGTGGCATTTTAGCATACATATGACACATCATCTTGCTTTGAGAAGGAAAGGGAATATCACAAATCTTCAGAATTCATCACAAGTCAAGAAACGAGTAGAGATATCTTTAGGTGGGCATTACAGCCCTGTAGCTCTAGACCTGCAGTGGGTGCAGATTCAGTCAGCTGAGCTGAAAGAGTTCAGACTTTGAGTCATGTCTATCAACTATTGAAAACTAATTAGGGATAAGATGAATTTCTCCAATACCACCATTGACTTCACTGTCTGGCTCTGCACTGGGAGCAGTGAAGGGTAGAGTGACTTGTACCTACAAATGTGTCTGCATATAGTCAGAAGGATCCCACTGCTACAGGCTACTAGACTTAGTTTTGAGGTCATTCTTTCTTGAATTATTGTTAGACACCAGTATTACTGCTCTAAATTATTCATTGTGAAAATACAGAAATCAGGCTTTTAAGGTTTCTAAAGTTTCTGTGGGTGTACAAGCTTAAGTCTCTTTAGACTCATTTAAGTAAATGCTTTTCAGTCTTAAGGTTTACTGGAAATGTAAAATTATTTGCTGTTACAAATATTAACCCACCAAAAAAAAAAAAAAAAAAAAGCCCATACTGGAAAAGCCCATAATAAAACACAAACCAAAAAGACCCCAGCAAAACCCCATTAAAACAACAACAACCTCCCCCCGCCCCCCTCATTCCCAACCCACCAAAACCAAACAAAATTCCTCAAACCAACAAAAAAAGAACCGGTAGTTTTTCCGTAGTTCTGTCCTGTCCTTTTAGGGTTTGGTCCATGACATTCAAAGTCACAGAGGCTGCATGACACTAATCACTGATGAAACATGACTGACTGAGGATTACAGTTTCTTATTTTCTAAGCTTATGTTTGAGATTTTATCCAAGGTTTCTCTGTGTGGTCTATTTATTCATAGAACATAAGGAGAGTTTGTGGGAAAACATCTCAAAGTGGAAAAAGGATATTTAAAAAATAAGAGTGCATGATGATGTCTGAAAATATCTCTTTTCCCTTATGGCCAGTATTTTCTTGTTCATCTCAGAGACTAATCTCTCAAAGATCCCTCTGTGCCTGTGTCAGTGGAGTATGTGGGGATCAGGACAATCATCTGGCTTTGTTCCAGCAAGATCCTGCCTTGATGGAAACCACAAAAAAACAGTTCTGGGCTTGGTTTTTCTATTTAATTTTTATTTCAGAGGTAAGGATCACCTTCATAGCTCACATAAAGGCACAGTGATGTACCCGAAGAGACCTAATGACGATGAAGAAAATGCAAAGTTAAACAAAAAAGTTGTATCATTCATTTGCTTAGAGAAGGCACAGTTATGGACTTCTTGTTTCTACGAGATGGTTATAAAATGCAGCTGATGCCTCAGTATTTTATAAGGCTTCTCACTACTTTCCACTGACCCCAGTTAAAAAGCCAATTTTCAGAGAGTTTTGATAGCCATTTGACACAAATGCTTGTTATTACCATGTAAATTTTATGTGAACTCTTTTCTTTTTATTTGAAATTCAAAGTGCAGTGTTCAGGCACAGATAATCTTTCCAAGCACTTCACTAAAATGACAGTAGAATTTCTGTGATGGGGTATATTACTGTTCAATAACCGTATTGGTGTCACAATTCAGGAGAATCACATATATACATCAACAGTCAACCTGTAAAACAACACTCCCAAGTGCACAGTGGTCTTCATTAGTAATGCCCATGCCTTACCCAGGGGTAATGAGACACTGCAGCACTTCCCCATTATTAGAGAAGAAAATAATACCATAATTCACTGGGAACAAAGCAGAAATAACGGCTTGGTTTGTTAATTCTTGTCTCTAAACTTGCTCTGAGGAGTAAGACAAGGTAGCCAGCTGTTGCTAATAAGGCTGCAATGTTTAATGTGAAGCTAGAGGTGATATGTTAATGTGTGTTGTCATTCTGGCTCACCTTATCTGATGATTTTGACATTGTCTGGAAAAAGAAGCAGAGGTAATTTACTTTCCCATCCTGCTGAGGATTATGTCTGGGGAGTACAGAGGCTGAATGTCACCACCATTTCTCCATGGGCTTATCTTGGGTCTGATCCAATGTGTCTTGAAATTTGCAGATTTTTAAAAAATGTTTTAATGGGATCTGAATGAGGCTTCTTGTTTAGGGAAAAATCAGGCAAGCTATGTAAATCTTATGGAACTACTTTTGTAACTCAGATGGTATTAAAAAATGAGAAATGGGTTTCTGATGTCTATACTGGAGCCCAATAGAAGAATCCAGAAAATTCATTCATATATTTATATAAGGCAATAGTTAGGCAAAGATTAGGAAAAATCTCAATTCATATCATAGCTTCACAATAAAGTTTTTATGGAATAGGAGGTGCTTGACCAATGCATTTTAAACATACGGTTAAATTTTAAGTATATTAATGGTTTTACTGACATCAGTGAAGTATGCCTTCAATTTCAGTAGAAGGAAAGAGAGAGAATATAGAGTCTTTGGGCTAAATATAGCAACTCTTTACTTGCTTGTGCCTGGTGGCCACTGATTGTCTTAATACCATCACAGCAGAATTGTATTGTGTGTGCTTGTGTGTAACCTGTCAATGATGGAAGGAAGATTTTAATGGTCCTTGTCAGAGAGACAGAGTCTCCCCAGATGATGTGTCAGGAGAGTTTCTTTGAAGACATGTATAGCAAGTCAATTTCTACACTAGGGACATTCTTTCTTCTTTGAAAGACTGGCCTAGTCATTATGTACAGGATGAGAGGCTAAAAGCAGTTAGCAAAATGGTGATACATGAAAGGACAAAACACAAACTCTGTGCCTTGTCCCCCATTCAAATCACACAAAGTGCTCTGCAACTGCCAGAAAAACATATGCTGATAGCTGTGTATTATTGCCTGAGAGTGACTGAATAAAATAGATTACGTAGCTACAAGGTCTATAAACCTGCTTAGCTGCATTTTTTGTCACTAGATGGCAGAAAAAGATGAGTTATCTTGTGTAATTAAACTAGTATTTTAACATACAAGCAGGATGAACTAAATTTGTATATTGTAGCAGACCAGAAACAATGTAAAACCTGCTCACTTCACTCTGCCTTCCTATTGCCATACTTAAAAAACACATTCTAACATCATGTTGATAACATGGGATAATAGTGCCCTCTTCTAAACATGCTTCCCAGATACAATCATTAATGTAAAACCAAAACAATGGAGATAAGAGGCGGCAGAGAATAGAGGAAGAGTATTTAATTACTAAGTGTGGGAAAGCCCATTGCTTGTATTTACTTTGTTGGTTAATACTGACACTGGGTAACTTAAGGACCGGCGGTTCCTTCCTTGCACATCCAGGCACCCTGCTGAGTTCAATGGGAACATGAAGTGTGGAAGATTGTGTCTCTATCCAAAGCATCCTCAAGTCAAGGGGAAGATTCCCATCGACTTCTCCAGGGCTGGGATTAGCCCTAGCAAGGCGCCGTCCTTTGAACAATAAGCATTCAGCACTGAGTAGCCAGCACAGGGTGCTGGGGGTCTGCAAAGAACTAAACAAATAAATGACACACATTCCATTTCTTATTTGCCCCAGAGTTACGCACACGTGCAGTACTTGGAAAAGATCAGAGTTTTTCCCTGGGAGGCCAGCCACACAGATTGAGAAAGCCACACTAGATAATCTCTGCTTGCCCTTTCCATCAAAAGAGCTCAGCTGTAAAAGCTTCTTCCCATGTGCAGTAGATGAAACAACATTGTGGGGACAGGCTTTATTTTGTGCCCGTCACAGGACTTCTCCTATTGATTCTCCACATCACCCTGCCAAGGTCAGTTCCCATTAGACTGCCCAATACAGTAAAGCTCGTCCTGGCTGGCACACACACACACCAGCACAAGGCATTGTGGTGTGGCATGCCTGCTTCAGTAGTCCATAGAGATGTATTTTCCACATATCCCTAGGAGACCTTTGTAGGACTAAGGGTTCATGGAAGCACTCTTACTCCAGGGACTGGTCTGTTCCATCTGGCTTCAGTTGCAAGCGTCATTCACATTATTTTGTTAGTTTAACTCCTAGCAGGCTTTTGCTCATGTTCAAAGTTCCTGGCAGGATAACCAGGTTTGGTGGATGGCCATCTGTGTGGGTCAGGGAGCTGTAGAGGAAAAGGAAAGAGGTATCCCATGAAACCTGAGGTGCAACCAAAATACAGAAAGTTTTCACTCTGCAGTCTGATAAATGGCTGGCCCTAACTAGATTCAAAACAAGGCCAAAAATATCATGCACCCAGCTATTTTTTATTTTATTTTATTTTATTTTATTTTATTTTATTTTATTTTATTTTATTTTATTTTATATTGGAAGAAATGAGCTCCTAATAAATGAGGAAGTTCACATCAGTCAGCATATTCTAGGATTATTTTTTTCTTTTACTATGGTACTTGTGGTATTTGGGTTCAGGTTAGTGCAAAACCAAACAAAAAGCTTGCTTTGACTAAGATAAGGGTGAAACTAGTACTTCAAGGAATGTGATGAGTCTCCAGCTGTGGAGTCCTACAAAAAGTGGCTGTCAAGCAATCCCAATTCAAAAATACATGTCCCTTTTTTTTTAGTGCGGTGTTTTAGAAAGGACTTAAAAAAATATTGACTACAATTCTCTGAAAGAAAGTACCAAATAGATGTCATGAAGGGAAGACAAATCAACTTTTCAACTAGAATTTAGCATTTCGGATCCACAGTTAGGGTAAATACAATTTTCTGGTTTCATACTAAAACTTTATTGCTTATTTCATTTTTGCCATCTGGTTCAGCAGTTGTGATAATCAAGCAAATGAAACATAAAAGCCGAAAGTTCCCAGGACTTAGATGTGGAAGGGCACAAGAGAAGCCCATGGCTGGTAGTGAAGTGGCTGTTGCTGCTGGGAATCACAATTTCTGGAAACCTGCACTGTCATTAGGTAGGGATGTTGTAGGTGTCTTAGAAGAGGTATTACAGCATCTCGCTGGAAAAAGACAACTACTTCATTGATTATGATCTCTGTGATGCTTAAACCAGGCAAATACTAGTACAGAGAAAAATCAAAGTCTTACTACTGTTTGCACCTGTTGTGTCCTAACACCCAAACAGTTCCAAATTGACTGAGTTCCATCCCATACATGCCTCCTCTGTAGAGGTGAAGTTTTAGAAGCGTGGTTAGAAATAATTTGCTGTCTCAAACAACCTGATATGTTGCCTAGAAATTAATGCTGATACAGTTTTACAAACATGAAGAGAGATTTGATGGAGATGCTTTTGCCAGCAGTGGAAAAGGAAAAAAAAAAAGTTAATAGGGTGGCTACACTGCTCTTTAGAAACTGAGGAGGATCCAACTGGAAGTGCTGGATGCTGGTATGGTTCTGTGAAGCAAACAGAAGCTGAAACTCCTGTGGTGCATCTGCAGTCCAGCACTGCCTGTTGTCTCCATTCATGAGTTTCTTTGTTCTCTCCCAGTGTGGATTCATTTTGGAAATGACAGTCACAAACCTCTTAAGTACCTTCTCCTAATTGCAAGGACACCATATGGAGCTTTTCCAAGCAGAATGGGATGTACCTTACAAAGCATAGATTTAAGGAAAACCTCTAGTCCTCCTCCAAGCCAGAGCCTTCTTTCTTGTACTGTTCTGCCACTGTCCTAAGCAGAGAGCAGGCACAGTGAGTGACAAGCTGGCAGCTCTTTGAAGCATCCCTAGAGTGAAACACAGATTGGAGAGGGGACACAGCTCAGGTGATCACAGCAATGAACATCACGCTTATGAAATTTGCCATTGTGGAAAATGGGAACTAGATCACTGGCACCCAATTTAGCGAGTCTTGGTAACTGTGTGGTCTTCTAGGCAGCGACTGGAAATCACTAATCCTTGAGTCACTGGTAAAGACAACTTTTTTCAAATTTTTTTGACCTGACCTATCATTTCAGTGAGGGCAGAGATATGTAACTGAGATGAAGATATAAAGCCTTTTTTAATACGTGCTAAACTTCTGTTAAGATGGAGTCAAATTAAAAACAGTAGGGAAAAATCTTGTTTTGTTTCTGGATTCAAGTGTTCTTTTGGTCTGCTCTTTCAGGGTATTTGAAGCTGAAGTACAGCTTTGTCCTCTGAAACTGTGGGAGGGCAAATGCAGCTTTACTGTTCTCACTTAACACAGATGTTAAAAATTAGTTTATACTTATTGGCATTAATTGCTATAGTAGATGCAAGGAGAGGGTACATTATATGCTTCATGGGACTCTGTTTAAAGATTTTGCAACCCTTTTAGTCATACTCAAGCAACTCTGTCCAAAGGCTTGGAATCCCTGCTGGAAAGAAAGTTCTCCTCTGTCAGTTCTCAGAAGCATGTTACAGGGCAATGAACACTATGCCTCTTCAGCTAGTTAAAGACAAGATGACTTTTGCTCAGACTATTACATTTGATAGAAATGACGTGATTCTACTCTTGCTTGTTAGAGAGGCATGCAGGTAAAGGAGTATTCTGCTTTCTTGTGGGCTATTATGCTTCTCATTGTCACATGCTGGCAGTTCAAAGTGATATCTTGTCTAAATAATTTAGTGATTTATAAAGCAGGAGGAAATTTCACCACTAATTGCTCCAGAGGGTGTAGAAATAATGGGAAGGTCAGACTATAGTCACAGCAGTAATTTAGATAAATAACTTTTGTTTTAAAACAAACTCCAATTAGTGAGAGACAAATAAACTCAGAGCCAGACAAAAGAAATAATAAGTTTTGCAGACATTTCATGAAAGCACTGGCTTGTGTCAGGCTTCATAAGCTGAGTTGAGCTTTGACTGTGTTTGTAGTGAGACTTCCCAAGAAACATATACACAACCAAAAGCATTGCTATTGATTTAGCAAATTATGTTTTTCTCACTGAATCCTAGTGGATCCCCAGCTTGAGCCTGGCAAGCTGTGAGGAGGGTGTCTGCTCAGCGAAGAAACCACTGAGTACTTTCGGGTGTTTAAAGACCTGCAGTCCCTTTGTCACGTTCCCTTCTTCTTTGGCCACGTACTATCATAGGCAGTTCACTGACTCCCTCTTCTTTCCTCCAAATTTTTACTTTCAAGCTCCTATGCCATCTCTCATTGTGTACAATCTCTTTTCCTGAGAAGTTATCTTTTGTGTCTGGCAAAACCAGGGTATACACTCAGCCAGCAGGTCCAGATAATTTTATTTTCAAATACAGGTGTTCTCTGCTTTTTTGTGTTTGGTTTGTTTTGTTTTTTTGTCTTCTGGTGGGATGTTTCCAAATAATGACATAGCTGGTTATTTTCCATGTTTCCAGTCCTTTTTCACATATGGTCATTACAAAAATGCAGCTGTTGGTGGCTCTCACACTGCCTGATGCTGCTCATGGTTTCTTCACCCTCTCCAAACTCTCTGTGTCCATCATCTGAATTTATGATAAATCTGTTAACACTTTAAAGCAGGCTCTAACTGTTAGTTCTTTATTGTGTCTGCAATAGGCCAGGAAGGTTTCCCATCCTAGAACTCGGTATTGGCAGAAATTCACAAACTGAATTAACTCAATCCAAACACACAAGAATGAAAATATTCTATAAAAGCAACAGGATATAAATTGCATCTACTTAAATTTGGTATGGAAAGAAGTTCTTGCAGTTTGAACAGATAGACTCTGGAAGAGCTTTCATCTCAGGAAGTGAGTTAAAAAGAGGAAGGTATATATCTTTACAACGGTGATTCTGATGCTTGTAATGGAAGTGTCTGACCTCAGCAGTGTCTTCCAGATATATGTTCCTACTCCTTGACTTGCATATGTCTTAGAGATCTAAATATACATCTATATGTACAATCACATCTATTAATTTTCTTTCTCTTGCTTGCAGACAGTGGATGTGTCTGAAGGCAGATCTGGGCTCCTGCACTCATGTGAGAGTTGGTAGCTGGAGCTGCAGGTGAGCTAGCAAGCCTGAGAGGCAGGATATACTGTCCAGGGAGCAGAGTCCATATGACATCAGCTGTAAAGCTCCTAGGCTGGGTTTGGTTTTCATCTGACCAACTTTGATCATGGGCAGGGTAGCTCATGTCTGCCTGTCTTCACCCATTCCCACATTTAAATCGGAAATACACACAGGAACCCTTTCCCCTGTGCTGCCAAAGGGGCACTTGCTTTTCTGAACAATGGTATATATCAGGTCCAATCTCACTTTTCCATCAGCTCATGTTACAATGCTTGGCCACCAACCAGATCTTGCTCTGTTGCCTCACTGAGGCCCTGTGTATAAACAAACTGCATTAGGAGAGGGACTTGCTGCAGGACTGTTTTCTGCCTATTGGAAACCATCAAAGTAAAAATGCTCATAAGCTTATTTCTGTTCAAAAGAACAAATTGCTCTTAATGTTTTTCAGCTTTTGATCAACTTATGAGGCATTTTCCAAATTAACCCCATATGGTAGGGATTCAGTGAGCACATCTCTTGCTCTCTGGTGTGTTTTCTGAGCATAGCTGACATGGGACAGTCAGAAGTCACAGGTGAACAACACTGAGACTTTCCAGATGTTTTGGAATAACTTCCCTCCTGAGAAATGAAGAGGCAACATAAGTTCACAGCTTAGCAGAGGATGATTAGAATGAGACCTACATGTATTGGATACCTTATGAACTCTTCATGTGGCAGAGCAGAAGATGGTAATATAGCACAGAATAACTTCCAGTTCATCAATGGTTCTGAAAAAGATAGTTAAACCTTCTCAATAACTTTGCTTAATTAGGACAGTTTTCTTTTGCCTAGCAGGTAAGTAACTTCAAATAGAAAGTTATCTTAGAACAAATTGTAATGATTTAATGTCTTCTTTCTGTAGAAGAAAAAGTTTACTAAACCAATGAAGTAGAGAAAGTCTACACCACAGAGGCATTATAGTGAAATATGTATCTCAGCCAAGAGCATTTGCTCCCAGTCTACTTTGGCCAGTAAGGAAATGCTTATTTTTCATTCTCTTGTGAAAGATCAATGCAGTTTGTCTGAAATAAAAGAAAAAAAAGGTATGAACTTGGAATGAATGTAGCATAAGGAAACCACTCACTCCCTGACTTAATAGTCTCACCAGGGTCTGCCTTTGCTCTACAGCATCTATTACTCCTACATGGGTTGTTCTGGAGACTGATTTTCCTACAAAATGCCTGCTGAAAAATGCTTGGCATTTCTTCTGTGGGTTCACCTGTTTTCCAGCTTGCTGCTGGTCAGCTGGAGATGTCTTTGGTTGCACATGAGTGCCATGTACCTTGGCTGAAGTGGAAACCAACGTGTGTAAGATGTGTAAGAACCAAGTCAGAAAGAAGTCCTCCATGCTCACATGCAGGAATGGATCCATGCCTGTAGATACCCCCCTGCCACTTAATGTCCTGGGGTTATATCCTGATTTCCTTTGCAGGAATTGCTGCACTGCAAACAGGAGGCAAAATTGTGTCATAGTTCTAATAGCTTACAGATGCTGGACTCCTTCACACATACAGAGCCTCTTTTTGATCCCCGTGCCGGAAAATGTGAGAAGCCAAGGCTTGACAAAAGCCCCAGGTCTACAAGACATATACTAGTTGTATTTGTACTTCCTCACTGTCTCAACTCATTTAAAAAAGGCTTCAGCTAGATCTGACCAAGATGTGTGATTAGCCGGTTTATTTTTATATTTTTGACACTATATCAACATCTAATTATAGCTTTTCCAGATGTGTAATATTTTAGTTCAGAAATACCTAGAATACTGGCCTCATGTATTGCTATTTTCTTTGAACTACTTTGTATTCATTACTAATTTATAATTCTCTCTGTGTATGTACCTAGAAAAGAGGATTACTCTGCATTATTACATACACAACACGTGACAAAATAGCCATGAGCATTTTAAAGAGTATCAGAGCATTTAGTACAAGCAATTATGTTGCACAATTTTAGAGAGAGGATATAAAGGACTCAGATGGCCTCTTTGCAATTGCAAAGATTCAAACCAGTCAATGAAGAGGAAAATTAATTCTTCCTTATTAAGCAGAGTCATATGAACATCACAATTTCCAAGAAACAGAACTTGTAACTGAGGAAGCTAAAATGCTCAAATTGTATTGGATGGAACAGGAATTTATTCCATGTTATTCCAGGAAATTAAGAGTGGGTTTTGATTTTTGTAAGTGGAAAAGAAAAATTTTAGTCATTGTACTCCAAAGAAGAACATGATAACCTGGTAGTCATTAACATCAGTGTTAATGGGTTAAACTTAATCATTCAGTTATGGATCATTACATTTTTTTCCATATGGTGTCTAAGCTACTATAGTGCTTGAGAGTCAACAATGACATGATAGGAAGAGATTTTGATTAGACAAAGAATTGGATATTACCCAGCTCTGAAAGTATATGATCAGTAAGCTAACTCATGAAGGAAACTTATGAACTCTACAAGTTGTAATGAGTATTTATACTTAGTGCTGGATAAATGCTGTAAGATGCAATCAGCTCTACTATGGAGTTGGTCTTATTATGCAGTGCCAGTGCATTAACAATTTCTTGCAGGTATTGGCACATTAACCTGTGAGCATGCATTGATCATTATAGAAGTGGTGGCAGAGCACAGGAAGCTCCAGAATACTCATTTTGAAGAACAGTTTGTGGACAAGAAAGTGTGAACTGTGGTACTGCCACGAAAACCACATTATGAAGTGAAAAGGGTTATGTGCTCATGGTAAGCCTGCAAACGAAAGAGATAATGCAAGAAAAAGAAGAAAAGGGGAGATTGTCTCTCTCAGAATAAGAGGGAGAAGTTCTCAGGGAACTACATCTTATCCAGAAAAATTAATCTCTTTGTTTTACTTATCCACTCTGAGTTTCCAGTGGGGTCAGAATCTCAACCCTCTGAGCAAATAGTACCATTTGTCTGTTGATTATCAGTCTTCAGTGTTCTTGGGTTTTGCAGATCTCAGGTTACAACATTCACCTTTGTCTTTGTGACCCAGTACTGCACTTGAGATGTCCTAAAAGGAAAGAGGTGTGTGCTTGTCCAGAGTTTTAACACATCCAAGTTAGAAGTCCAGCAGTGCCATACCTTACACTGCACAGGAGCAAGGTGACAATTGGAGCACAGTGGCATTTACAGGCAGGGAATACTTTGCATGTAAACAGTGAAAGGGATGTTAAATTTGTAATGGCCCCTCTGTAAAGGCCTTTGCCCCTCTATTCTTTACAACAAAAATAACTCCTCCATAGGTGTGTAATTTTCTCTTTCAGGAAATATTAGAAATGAATTTTCCCTCTGCAAATGTGAAGTCTGAGAAGCTCTGGAGATGCAACCAGCCAAGAGCTGAGGGAGACTTCAGAATCAGTATTGTAATTCCCCTGATTTCTGTCTGATTAAATCACCCACATCTTATCTTACTAGCTCTGGAGTGCCATGAAAGCAAAAAGCTAATCTCCAAACTTACTGTGGATCTGTGTGAATATCCTGTGCTGAATGAGAAACCAACTCAAAGTTCAATCAAGTCATTATCCTAGGGTGGGGTGTTGTTCAGTCTTTATACAGTTTACAACCACTCAAAGACCAGACTTTCTTTCCATCTGAAGCCTGTTTATATCAAGTTAGGACTGACATGGCACATCACTTTAAGTTTCTTTTGAACTGTCAACACACCTCCTGTTATTCTTATCCTTAAGATTTCATTTTCATTTTTTAATCAAGACAGAGAACACAGTATATTAAGATGAGGTAAAATCTTTCAGGAGAAAGGTTAGATGGATGTTGGAAGATCTGATTAAAGCCAAGGGCACCCACAGGGTTTACTTTGACACACGAACCTTTATGAGGGCTATCAACGACTTTGTCTTCATTAGGGCTAAACACTGTGGTAACTAATCCAAGTTAAAAATATATCCTTTTTTCTCCTGAAGATACAACCTTAACATCTCTGACTTGCTGTTGATTTATAACTCCTTTGTCATCAAAGACTCTACTGCTTGCCTGCCTACAGGAGATCACCCTTAGTATTGTGCTCAGTGAGGATTAGGAAAAAATGGTTTAAACTGTGCACACTTCAAGTAACTTGTTTTTTCTGTGCTATTAATGGTTTGAAGCAACAATTTGGATCTAAGCATAGCTGAGTTCTTGGATTTTGTTTTGGTCACTTTGTGTCTGCAGTTTTTCTGTTTGCATCTCAGTGGTAGATGTACAGAACATGCAGAGAAAAATTCACGTTAAATAGAGATTTTGGAAAGAGTGAAGGAATCATGATCAATGCAGTACTGAATTTATGTTTTTAATCACTGGACCACAGACAATCCTAACCTTTTAGCAATCTGTCTTCCTTATCATATGTTTTGGGGTTTTTAAATGTTTAATGTCCTGTGAAGCCAACATTTGCTACACTGAGAGATGTATAACACACCAAAAAGCAATGGATTTTTAAATATAAGTTTTAAATTCAAGTAATTATGATGAATTCTAGTAAAGAAGTCTGTCATAGGTCTTTGACCACTACAAAGTCTTTGACCAGTTCCCAGCACAGAAAGGCTAGAACTTTATATCCAGCCTTCCCCAAAATACAGTAGCAAAAATGTCTTCAAGGAAGAAAGTGAGCATAAATCTTTGGTATCATTTAAATCTCAGTTTAGCCCAAATGCAACAGTTTAAGATGGATTAAGGAAGTCACTGGCAGTTGGCTATCCCTTTGCCAGGGATGAGCCTCATGTCCTGCCCGGAGCAAGGTGAACATGTAACATTTCTTTTTCATAATTGATCAAGTCCTATTTTTTGCCTCTGATTTTGCATCAGAAATATCCAGCAACCTGGCCCAGTAATTCTAATAACAGGTGAACCTGGTATCAGTCAGAGGTCACAGGGTCCATGTTAGATGCTTCCTCCTGTTGGACCATTTAGGAAACAGCCCAGTTGGTATTGTGTATTATTATAATTTATCTGATTTTCTAACTTTTCTGTTTCTCCACAGTGGCATTTGACAACTCAATTACAGGTCAGTTGTTAGATTCACCAATAGAATATTGCCTTGTGTTTATACATCCATGGAAAAACTGTGTTCTCCAGGATTAGAAGGAAGCAGAGATGGTTGTGTGACCTTTCAACTTCTTCCTTCTTTTTAAGCAGAGAAGTTAAATAAGTGGAGTTATTAAAAGAATTCTTCACCCCCAAAAGAAGTGTGAGGCTGGGAACATGAGTCAACAGTGTTTGGGTGTTTACTTGTCAGAGACCTGCCTGTTCATAAAGCCAGTGACCACCTGGGACTTCTCTTCTTACACCATGTGTGCAGCTTTCCCACAGGATGCAGAACTTTTCCCCTTTGGTTATGAGTGGTGAGGTGAACACTGAAGTGGCAGTGGGCAGCATGCTGGCTACAAACTTGCTTCTCCTCTAGTGGGACATATGTAGGTTGTAGATTTCTTTATGATAAACTTGGATAATCTCTATACACAGCTTTATTTGAAATGCCTAGAATAAAGGGGGAAGGAACTTTGATAGGCTGTCTTATACCTGATGATGATTTAGGGCTGTGGTCCATGACATCTTGGCAAATGGGAGCATAAATGACTTTTAAGTGGCCTGTGAAAAGTCAGACAGCATCACTGTCATTGGGCCTAAATTTGTTCTATATAAGGTACATTTCCATGGCTGTTTGTTCACAGACCTTTTAACACAGAAAAGTGGAAACCAGGTTGTTTAGTCCATTCTTCTGCTCTGAAGTAGGTTGGACTGTATGAGGATAATTCCTGACAGATTTATCAAATTCAGAGCAAGTTTGTTGGGCACAGAAGAGTCACACAAACTGATTAGGGATGTACTGTCTTTTTGTTTCTTGCTAAGTCATAAAGACAGACAGGAACTGTTCTCAAAATGTTAATTTCATGTAGTAAGAAATTCTGTCACTGACAAATGTAAGAAAAAGGAGTGTAAACTGTAACAACAGAAAACTTGACACATCTGTGCTAGTATTTGCACGAGAAGAGCAGTGTGACTGCACTGAGTGAAGCTGGAGTATATGTCTTATCCCATAGACCAGTAACTCAGAGCAGTGACAAACCTGCTGAGCTGGGCCTGTGGAGGTTTGGAGCAAATCCCAGCCTTATGACAGCTTTTATGTACTCAGCCTCAGAGCTGCTAATTAACATGGCAAGGCACAGGGGAAGGGCAAAACACATCTCTGGCAAAACACATCTCCTTATTCTCAGGGGCTCCTGTATTTGCTGCGGTTTCTCTGAACAAATAGATTTCTTCTCTCCATTGTGTCAACTGAGCCTGGATGCTCCTGGCTGCAATCAGATGCACGGTTCTTGTCTGATGCTGGAGCTTCTATCGTCTAATAATAATTAGAGAGCAGTGCACAAAAGACCCGACAATTATTTCCAGCATGTGGAGTGACTTTGTAGCATCTCTTTTACCTCTCAGTGTATCAACTGAAGGGGAACTCACTTCTTTACAAAGGTTTCTTTATGTCTAAAGTGCAGCTAGAACTCAGTGTCATCACATACAGACTCTCACTTAAAGTAAGTAGGATTTTTGCTAATTGAACCCTTCTTCAATAAAAATTTTTGACTTGTGTCTGAAAAATATGCTTAATTTCTTTCTCACTGTTTAGAGAAGGGTAAAACCTTCCTGTTCTCTAGCATGGGAAAACAAACAAAACTTCCAGTGTGATTGATTAGAGAAACACAATTAGTTGTCATGGCTATAATTACTACATAAACACGGACTTGGGGTAGAGACCAAGTGTGCTGGAGATCCCTTCATAAGATCCCAGTAAACTGAGGTAACCTCTATAACCTACTAAGTGAGTGATAAATAGTGAAGTGGTAATGCATGGGTGTCCCTTTCTGTGAGGTCTCCAGGTCCTGTTACACAGCCTGAGTTCCTGAAGAGAGACTTTGATTCACTGCTTGCAAAATCCCAAAGGGCAAAAATGTAAAAATGGTTGTAGTAATTTCTGCAATCAGTTATTATTTTTTCCCCTGAGAAAATCCCTCTTCGCTCTTTGGATCTCAGCTCTCTTCTTGAAGCAGACTTTGTTTCCTCAGCATATTAGAAAGCACAAGTTAGGCTTCTAAGAACAAATTCTACATTTGAAGGGAGCTGGTTGCTTTTGTAGTGTTAAATACTGAGTAAACAAACCAATTTTGGAACCAACTTCCTTCCTTCCTTCCTTCCTTCCTTCCTTCCTTCCTTCCTTCCTTCCTTCCTTCCTTCCTTCCTTCCTTCCTTCCTTCCTTCCTTCCTTCCTTCCTTCCTTCCTTCCTTCCTTCCTTCCTTCCTTCCTTCCTTCCTTCCTTCCTTCCTTTCTCCCTCCCTTCCCTGCAGCAATGTGACCAAGAGTAAGGCAGCCACACCTGTCAGATTGGAAGCCCCTTTTGTCTAAGTGCTACCTCTTCACTGAATTTATCAGCCTTAGAGCAGGCCCTAAATAGCATGAGGCACTTAAAAGCAATTGTAAATGCATGACAGTTTCAATTCTATTCCAGGACAGTATTTTCCACTAAGATACAGTTAGCACAGTGCTGGTACATGAGAAGGGGGTTGGGATGTACAAAGACATGCCTGTGGCAGAGGGGCTGCAACACAGATTTGCAAGTAGCACCCAGTGAAGTGCCTGCTGAGGTCAGGCTGGTGAGTGACCCACCAACTGCCCTGCAAGCATTTGCAGGATGCAGCCATCAGTTGCATTTGATGATGACATTGTGGGATTTCTCAGGTCAGCAACGCTGTGATGCACCAGAAATAACATTCAGTGCAGAAGATTACCCTGATTGGTGTAACAGACGACTAACTTCCTTGTAACTGAGATGTAACTTATTGTAGCACATCAGAAAGCATTGAAAGTAAAGCACAGCTGCTCTCAAGACATAACTCTTTCCAAGGTTACATGAAGCCACAGTTGATTTTGTTTATTTTTCTGTTCAGACTCTCCAAATGCAGGTTAGCTTTGAATTTCCAGATGTGTAATGTGGTAAAAAATGCCACATGTTTTCATCTAGCATGCAGCTGTGCAGTGAGCACAGACATGATGTTAGAAATCTTGGTCACTGATGTGATTGTTCACTGATGACAAACGACACCATTTAACTACTTGACCATCAACTGGTCCATTCACTGGTGAGTTCACCCGCTAAAGGGTCATCATCCTCTGGGATTCAGAAAGCTAGAAAGAGTCACAACCTATCCAAACTGAACTCTGGAGTCCAAATCTCATTCACTTTGAAAGACCCCTGCTTTAGCTCTGTGCCTGAACAATGTGACTTTTTAGTGTCAGTATGCTTGAAGGACCCAGGGAAGATCTGTAACAGCGTAACAGTCCTGTGAGATCTGTTCAGCATGTCTACTCTGTGGGTTGTTTTGGATGCTGCTGTCCTGGCTGTGTGCTGGTGGGTTCTACACCTAGGCATGGGTGCTGGAGAGGGAATGCTGCCTGACTCCCTCTAGGCTTCCCAGGAGGGCACCAGGGGCCATAGGAACTGGGAGGCTCATCCAGGAGCCACAGTTAAAGCAAGTCAGGTTAGACAAAGACAGTCTGCAGGGTTTTTGTGGCTCGTGCCTCACCTCTCCCAGTGAGTACTTTGCAACTTGAATTTTAAGATGTTATGGATATACTAAACAGTAGGCTGACTGTCATGGTAGCAGTCCTTTCTCAGGATGGTCACTGCATTCCTTATGTGGCTCAAATAAAATTACCCACTTTTTTTTGATAGTGTACTGATTTATAATCAGGCATTTTGTTCCAAAGTGCGGACTCTGATCTCCTCCCCTCCTGAAGATACTCTTTGCACTCCAGAATCCCCCCTAAATTTTCCACTTCAGATGTCACATTTGGGAGCTGTACAATCACTCTACATTTAAGCAGAGAAATCATCACAATAGTTGAGAGTTATTAACACAGGGAATTCACAACCCCTTGCAAATGCTGAGGGCAGGAGGGAACTAACACAGCCTTTCCAGCTTTCATAAAGAACAAACAGCTCACATGTCCAAAAAACTGTGTCTCTACAGCTGTGTTAGCTGAGCTAATCACATATATTCCTTTTCCTTGCAAGTCCTGAGAATACAATAGTTGTTTAGGTGATGGAGGAAAGACTATTTGTTTTTGCTGCTTATTTAGTTTATTTGCACTATGGTCACTAGTTAAAGTAAACTGAAACAAGAAGGGGAGGGGAGTTTCCTGTTCCTTTTTTTAAGACTCCAATGTGTGTCAACTTTTTAAACTTGTTACAATTAAGTGGTATTAAGAGTTTAAGGCAGAACATGAAGATTTGGTTTTTCTTCCACTGCAACTGATATGACTAATCACTTCAGATGAGACATTAATAATGTGAACTGGAGTATGCTGAAAAAGAATCAGTCATTAGGGCCAATGTTTTCAAAAGTGTCTAGTAATTTTAGGTGGTGCCGTTTTTCATACTTAACTCGCAATACTTGAAAGTGTTCAGACTTTGGGTGGGCAGCAGTGTATGGGATGTAATCTCTGTTTCTGATGTCCACATTTGAAGATTGATGCTGCAAAATTGGAGAAGATTCCTGTGAAGAGTTTAATAGGGAAAGCAAAATTCAAACATGCAAGCAAAGCAAAACAAGGAATTCATTAACCACTTCCCATTGGCATGCTGGTTTTTATCCGTCTCCAGTGAAACAGGGCTCTATCATGATTAACAGTGACTTGGGAAGACAAACACCATCACTCTGAATGTCCTCTGCTTCCTTTCCTCTTTCCACAGCTTTATATGCTGAGCATGATGCCACATGGTGTGGGATGTCCCTGGATTAAGGTCAGCTGTCACAGCTGTGTCCCCTCCTAAGTCCTTGTGCATCCCCAACCTCCTCGCTGGTGGGGTGGTGTGAAGAAAGGCCTTGATCACTGTCAGCACTGCTCAGCAATGACTAAGACATCCTTGAATTATCAACACTGTTTCCAGCACAAATCCAAAACACAACTCCATAACAGCTACTATGAAGAAAATTAATTCTATCCCAGCCCAAAGCAGGACAGTTCAAGAGGACTCTACTTTTGGGAGCCAAGTCAAAATCACTGGAAAAACTCAGTAAGGTGAAGTGTCTGTGTTGTTTTAAAGAATGAGAACTATGTGGTGTTTCTCTATGGGATATTCGTTAGTACATTCATACCTATGGGATCTGAAGTAAATAAATTAGGGAAGGTACCCAAGTGGTGAGACTAAGCACTTAGCATTGCAAGTTCATATCCTTCTTATCCCATCATAACCGGTTCATTAGTTTTTATCTTTTTTAGTTCAGCAACTGAAGAATCACATCCTGTTGAATCAGAGTTTTAATTACACTGGTGTGAAACTAAGAACTCCAGGATTTGGCTATGGTTTATTATTTACATAGGTAAAAGTCTTCAAGTGCTGCATTTCTGAAGTGACAATTCTGAATGGCAAAACCACATAAAAGCACTAGGAGTGGTTTGTGACTTGGAGGGAAAAATGGAATTAGCAATTTTCCAGGCTGGATTCCCCCAGTGGAATCACTAATGTTGCAAATGAGCATTTATCCAATTCCAACTAAAACACCTTGGCAGTTGCAGAGAGTAAACAAAATTTTTATCACCCTTAGAAAAATGGATGTTATTTAAGTAACTATGTGCAATTTTTTTATGATCTGTCATGGGACAGCAGGAAAAAGAAAAGAACTAAGTTAACTTTGCACAAATGATCAGAATGAAGAACATTGTGTGATTTTATAAGCACAGCAGGGAGACTTCACTAGGTTCTTTGTCTTTGGCTAATAACAAAAATGATGCATTTTTTTACTAGCAGGTGTCCTTGACCTCAGTGAGCCTTAATTTGTAAACATCCTTTCTACAGCTGTGTGAGCTTTGAAGTGTCCAACTTCTCATCACTATCCAAGAGTTGACTTCAGAGCTTTCTCCTGTTCATCTTTGGACTCACCCAGGAGCCCTGAAGTGCCAGTCAAATTCTGTATTCTTGACTTGACATCCTCATCATTAGATTTGTGCTACAAAAAGGAGTAATTTTTCAGGGATTTCAGATTGCTGGAAGGCAGAGATGATATGAGATACTTAGATTTGCTGCAGTGTGTAATGTGAAAGTGGTTTCCAAATTGTTTTATTTAGTGTGTGCCATTCAGACCAATGATCTCCTTCACGTCTATGATCTAATTCACACCTGTCTCTTTTTTAATGTCTTATACAACAGAGAGCAGCACCAATGTATTCCAAGTTCTTCTGCTTGCTCTGAAACACTTTTATTCTCAAATTCCTTTATGAATTAAGAGTGAGGAGGTATCACAGTTGTGCCTGATGAGGATGATTCCATGCCAACAACTAGACAGCTGAAAGAGTGCTACATTAATATCTGCCTGATAGATGTACTTCCTTGAGTTTGGGAGCAAAGAACACATTGATTTTCTTCTGTAATGCAGGTATTGTGTTGAGAGTGATACATACCCAGGTCAGGAAGATGTTGAATCCTTTTTTCCTGCATCAGTCTTTTGTCTTTTCCACTTTAGAATCGAAGATACAGAGAAAACACTGTGAGCCTCATCACTGTCATTTGCGTCACCAGTGTATTCTTCATGAGGTGAAATACATTTTGAAGCACATATTTTTCTATACAATGTTTTTTGGGTTATTCGTGACTGGATTATCACTAATGCAATCAAGGACAAAGAAGTAAAAATAGATCTGCCAATGCAATGGACTTCTACAACTACAGATTAACTTGCCAACTACATGTTGTACCAGGTCTCAGAGTGGTTACTGAAGCAAAAAACAGATTTCTTGTTTATACAGTTGTATTTTTGTCTAGCTTTGTGAGCAGCAAAACTGATTCTGTATCCAGAAGCCAGCTGCTGTAGAGCTGGTAGGTCCCCTCCTTCCACCAGGATACACACTAGTTTTTGAGCCACTTTGGGGGTTGTTGATTTTGAAATGTGGTGGCCCTCCAATCTCAGTTCTATTTGCCAATCTAAAGTGAGGGCTATGGAAGTTGAAACATAGAGTCATTAGGATTGCTTTTATCACCTGTCTTGGATGCTGTTGTCCCACCATTTTCCAGATTGTCTTCAAGAACCATAATCTCAGTGGGAATCAGTATTGCATAGGATACAGTAAATTTGCAGCTTTGCTATGTGCTCATTTTCTCACTCTCTTCTTTTTAACCTGTCTTGGTAACAGATAATAAAATACAAATAATTTGGTTTGCCAGAATTCTACTGCATAGCTGATCAGCAAAAAATAGCACAGAATCACAGAGTCATCCAGATTAGAAGAGGCATTCAAGATCATCCAGTCTAACTGTCAACCCAGCACCACTATCCCCAGGTGCCACATCCAGATGTCTTTTGAACACTTCAAGAGGCAGTGACTTCACCACTTCCCTGTGCCTAATCAGTCCTGTAGTGAGAATGCCTAACCCACCACTGCCTAACCAGTCGTGAAGTGACAAACATTTTGCTAATAACTAATCTGAACCTCCCTGGTTGGGCTGTCTAGCTTGGTCTAGATAGTCTGGACTGCCTAAGTGTGACAGATTAGACAGTATCTATAGTATACCAATTTATGTCAGATCACAACTGGAAGAGATTTGGCCTGCATCAGTAGAATTCCCCATAAAATCATGAGCAGTTAGGAAATCACTTTGTGGAAACTGCCACCAGAAAATTAATCTATTACCAGTGCTGCACCACAACCACATTTACCCTGACAGAAGTTTCCTCTTTCTCCCTCCTTATCTGCCCAGTCACAGATCTAGAGGTCTGGGCTGTGATCAGGAAATCCCTGTGTGCTGATCCTGTGTCCTGGATCATGTTTTCTGGCCTCTGATCCCAGGTTTGGTCGACATCTGTTGGGCTGCACAGCTCTGAATTTGATTGGGATTGTTCTGATGGAAAACAAAGAAATCTGTTGAGGAGTTTTATACTTGGTGCTCTTCGGAAGGAAATTTTAGAATTAAAATTCATGGGATGACTTTTTGAAAAGGATAAATTAGTCTTACTTTTTTCCCAGTTATGTTACTTCACATTCTTGCTAATTCAACATACAATAAATCAAACTGGTGCACACTCATATATCTCAAATCAGTTAAATTTGTAAAATGCCTATAGATATATACTTCTGTGTAGCGAGTCAAGTATGACTCTAAATGGTCTAATGCATTCTGCATAATGAACTTCAGAAACAGATCTAAGAGAAACACTCTTGTGGGACTGTCTGGTACTGTAGCAGGATATTCCACCTGGAATGTGGTCAGGCAACTTGGATAATGTCCTATTTGCAAGGTTGTAAGTGGTGGACTGAGAGCAGATGTGTCCTGCTGTTTTGATGCTGAATTATGCTAAAACCAGTCTGACTCCTTAATTGTGGCAGATATGGTGAAGTACCCTTGTGTAAAAATGCTGAGCTGCCTGGAGACATATGACTGACAGTCAGCCACTTTATACTATAAAGGTCCAGTCCCACTTTCAAACGGACAGGTTCTTCTGACATATCCCTTCTTGGAGTGTGTGTGGGGATCCTCCCTTGACTGGGGATGCCTCAAAGTTACTTCAGAGTTTGAGTGAAAGAGATTTTGTCCACAGTCATTGGCATTGGTGACTTATATCAATCTCTACTTTAATAATTGTTTCTTTTTGCTTTAATATAATATTCTATTTCTATTTCTATTTCTATTTCTATTTCTATTTCTATTTCTATTTCTATTTCTATTTCTATTTCTATTTCTATTTCTATTCTATTTCTATTTATAGCTTTAATATAATTGGTTTGTTATAGTGCATTATACTGTCCTATACTATGCTATACTCATAGTTTTAGCTTCTGTACTCTGTAGCAAATAATTCTGATACAGATCTTTTGTCTAATCATTTATCATAATAAATTATCCATTTATATATAAATATATGTGGTTTTGCCATCCTTAAACCTGCAGGACAAAGTTGTACAAAGGCTCAATCACACCTCTATAATTCCTTTAACCAGTGACAGTCTGGGGCTAAGATTGGATCCAGCTGCCCTCAGGCTCCTCTCTGAGAAGGAGTTTAGAAAGCAAGGGAGTCCCTTCTGCACCTTGTGACTCTACAGGAGGGCTTCTCTAACAAACTGTCTGAAGCTCCCATGTCGCCCATGACAGATATGTAGATGTGAGGTTGTAGTAGTCTGTTAAACATTTGAGATTCAAAATGTTTAAATTTAATTTTTCTGTTGATTTGTCTATTCAAATTTTGAGTAATTCTTTAATGCATTTCAGATGTAATGTCAGAAAATATGGAGAAGGATATTAACATGAAGATTTGCGAGGTTTTAACAAAATACTTAAAAAAACCAGAAAAGCTGTAGGCTGCTAGAATGTAATGAAGGTTCATCCTTCAGTTCATAAAGTTCTGTGGGAAAATGAGTCTGTGAGTACAAAGAAAGTATATCTCTAAGCCCATGTTCCAGAAAACACATGTTGGTATTTTAGCAATTCTGACAGAAACCATGACATCATTCTTGCAGGGCAAAGCAATATTTGTAACCTCTTCACACAGGCTGTCCCTGGAGGTTCCATTTTCTTCATTGTTTAATTTGAACAAAATACATTGCACCAAGTTAATCTTTTTTTTTTTGGTTTGTTTTACTTCTGGGATCATATGGTGCTTCTCCTTGTGAGATACCCAGTGAACGTCATTTAGCAAATAAGACATGGAAATTTTTTCAAGACTTTCCATGAACTTTCTATATAGTCACTAGTAATTAACATGATTTTCCACTATAATATCTTTGATGAAATTGAATACTCTGTTTCATGATATTCATCTTTCAGCTGGGCTGAATTTGTCTTTCCCTTTCTACTGAACAAGCATCACTGAAGTTTTGTCTGTACTGCAGCCCTATCTGCCCCTGGCTCTGCATGACTGGAAGTTTGTACTCAGGTGAAGTTATGCTGGTTACAAGAGTTTTCCCAGTGGGTATAACTCATGTGTTTCATCCTGACTAATTTCATCCATATAAAAGTTTGTTATCTAATCGAAGTTTCTGCTATAATCTGTGAAGACTGTAAGGCTCCTTTAGAGAACAATTTATCCTATCATAATGTTGAAGTGTCTAAAATAAGCTGTGTGCTGACTGTATTTCTCTACATTCACTCAGTGTGAAGGACATCCAGAGGGCTGGTTTTATCTGAGCATCCACATTGAAATGACTGAAGTTAAGTCAGGAGTTCTGAGGGTTGAAGCCCAGACTACATGAATTGCTCAATCCATGATTAAATACAAACATTATATGTTTGTTAAGACACACTCAGTACTTCTACCTATTTAAGCCACCTTCCATTCTGTGGGTCCTGTTTGTAACTGATTGTCCCCAAATGAATTGAATACAAGCCTGCTAGAAATGCTCTGTCTGTCCCCCAGGATCTGTGCTCTGTCCTGGGTCTTCCTCACACTTTCTCCTCTGTATGTCAGTCTGGATGTGGCCAGGCAGTGGAAGCACAGTGCAGACTCTCCTTTGATGGTGCTACAGGAAACCTGCATGTGCAGTCCAGCTTGCACCATGTCTGATCAAGAGCACCATGCTTTATTACATGGGCTCTAACATGTGCAGCAATATAGCATGTAAATGTAAAAAGTGTACTCAGCTTCTAGGCAAATCCTTAGATGGTGCATCATGGCTGATTAGTGAAAGCGTTGTGTTTACATCTTCTTGACAACATGTTCTTACTTACTACACTGGAATGAAAGGGTAGATCCAGCCTTCACATGTGGGGTACATATGCTGTAAAAAGGGCAATTTTGCTGAATCGGCTTAGTTGAGTAAATTGCAAAGGCATGACGCTGATTATCTAAATGAGAACACTAGCCTGAAAATTAATAATGTAACTTTACAGGCTCATTTGCTGCCCAGGTGAATTTCACTAGAGGGGCTTCAAGCAGTGAAAGTGCACGTGCATGTGATATATAAAATGCACCTGTTCAAATAATGTTTCTTTTCCTAGATGTTATATTACTGAGGCATGGAATAATTTCACTTTTAAAAATCCTGCCCCAATTTAAATGCCTCCCCCCTGCACCCTGCTCTCCTGTTGATCTTAATAAAAATGTCTTCGTTGAGGGAACTGGTTATTAGGGGAACAAATAAACTGCCCATAGTCAGGTGTACATATAAAGCACTTTTCATCCATACATCTCAAAGCAGTTTGCAGTAAGAGGGCATGTATCATATTTTGCACATGGTGAAACCAGAAATTCAGAGACTCAAGAAGAAGGTCATCCTAAAAGACTTTAAATAAAGTGCTGCATTTTTTTCCTAGCATTTTTTTAATGTAGTAGGTGTAATGTCTGTGAACAAATGCAATTGTGTAAACAGAGCCCCTTTAATGTGTGGTATGTACAGCCAGTACTGGGAGGGGTAAGTGACACAGGAAAGAGGGAATGGTTTTTGCTTAACTTTTGATTACTGTGAGTTCAGTGATACAATCTGTTCCTTCCTCCTTCAATTCGTCTTTATGATTAGCACACAAAATTATTAAAAACAAATATACTGCTGTAAGAAGCCCATAGGAATCAAAGGGTAGTAGAATAAATTATTATTCCTCTTGATCTTCAAAAATAGGTAATGCTAAAATTTTATTGCTGCATGTTCTTGTATCAGTCTTTGTTGGAAATTGGAATGCATCACATACATTTTGAGTGATGGGTGTTGGTCCATTTCATTAAGGTTTTTATTGTTTTCCTCCTCAGGGCTGATACCTCACATTTCTGAAAGTTGAAGGATCATCTCTGCATGCTGAAAAGGCCCTATTTTATTGCCTGTCCCAGGCTGGTAAAACAGCAGACACATATGAGTGGATCCATCTGTGGGAGGACAGGTGGAGGGGAAATGGGAAGTCTCTGCTTGTTCTTGCACAATGATTTGTTTCAGTTGCCACACTCTGTTAAATAAACGGCCTATGCACCAAGCAGGGATCTCACTTATACAAGGAGGCTTTTCTTTGAACCCTTCCAGGTGGGAAGGTTTTCTAGTACAAGGCTCTTATTTAATGTTCACATTGCCCAAAGGCCTCAGTCAGCACCTCTATGCAAACCTCATAAGATGTAATCCCTGCCTTAAACACTTCATGGTCTGAGCACACAGCAGTGCTGGACACGGAGTGAGCCAATGGATGTCACCAAGGTGACAGCTGCCTGTCTTACTAGGTCCAGTCACTTCTTTCATTAATTCAGTGATCTTATGTATTTACTTTTGATCTCTGGTGTCTGGCAGGGAAAGGGCAGGAGGCTAGAAACATCAAGAATGAGGACATGGAGCAGGAGAGCACTGCCAGTGGGAGGCAGAAAATGAGGAACGACATGGGAGAGATTAGAACAGAAACCGTTCTGCCAGAAAAATAAAATCCCTATCAATTTTCAGGTTTCCACCACTTGTTTTCAGAGGCAATGACATCTACTGGAGTAGAGAACAAAGGAGGTAGATATCTTTCTTCAATCTTTTCTTCAGTTCTTACTGGTTATAAATTTTCTGCTTCCTCCTTCTTGATGGTCTGAGGTCTAAAGTCTTATGGGAAGGTTGTGAAGAGCTAAGAGAGAATCCAGAAGAGCAAAATGGTTACAGTCTTGTAATACTACAGGAACCAGAATATCTTCAGAGACCTCATGACCTAGAGCTAGTTGGGTTAATTGTTAAGTTTAGGGCCTCTGGGACATGCAAGCAGCTTTATGTTTACTCATTAAAGCACATTATGACCCATTGATTTACTACCTCATCAGAAATTTTGTCTTCTGCCTGTAATATGACATCTCTCTTGCACATCTTCCATGAGAAATTATGCTGAGAGGTTTGGGCACATAGAACAAAGAGAGATAAAGGGAGCTGAGATGGTGACATGGCTCACACCAACCTGAACCTGGAAGCCACTGCCCAGCCCTGACTCCTTTGCTGAAGAGACAGCACACCTGTAGATATTGTCTCCAGAGCTGTCTGGAGCATGCACATGCAGCTGGTTAGGAAACAGGCACAGACATCTGGAGGGAGGGGAGGCTGCCAGCCCAGCCCAGCCCAGCCCAGCCCAGCCCAGCTCAGCTCAGCAGCTTTACGCTGAGGCCTGTGAAACCTGGTTAAGGTGGCCCACACCAGTATTCCCAGATGATGTTCATGCCTCAAGGGTGGTCTTTGCCTGAGTCTGCACCCCCATTGCAGAGCAGAGCACAGTTTGGAATCATCTGCTCCAATCCTTAAAGGGCAGCCAGAGCAAGTGGGATTTGGTCTGGGAGCACAGTTCACCTCTTGGCTTTCTCTTTTTCCCCTTTTTCTCTCTCCCTAGGCAGGAATTTTATTGGAGGCAAGTAAGTAGTGAGGGAAAATAGTGAGGGCAGTGCAGTGGCTCATATAAGGAGCTCCTTCATTACGGTATTGCTGAAAAATGTTACTGAAGTGGTGCGCTCCAGGGGGTATACAAGGATAAGGATCTTAGCTGGAAGTCTGCTTCCTTACTGCTTCCCAGAAATTAACAGAATTTATGCAATAATCAAGTACATTCAGTACCATATGTCAGAACCTATCATAACACACAGAAAAGAGGGCCTTGTTATGTTTCATGCTGCACTGTCTGAAGCATTTCAGTTCAACACCTTTCTTTGCTTATTCACATCACATCAGAGAAAGAGCAAAATGCGATGTCAGCCCGGGGCCAAAAGTTACTGGCGTTGGTTTCTGTACAGTTCTTTCATGTGGGGAGGGTGTGGTGACCTATTGGTGGAAACACCCTGACAAACCTTGAAGAAATGAGTTCTGCCTTGGACACAGATCCCATTTTCTCCCTCCCCTTTCCCCTGTGCATGACTCAAGTATAAAAAAGTACCTGAACACTGGTAAGGTGGTGGTTGCCTGTGAACTTTCCCTGTACAATGCTGGCTTCTGAAACTGCCTTGGGTTTCATGATGGTCTGTCTGGGTTCTGTTAGACCTTTGACTCTCATGTTGTGCAGCATGTTTTTTAGAAAGTGCTGGGCAGTCTGCAATAGCCAGGAGTGCCTTTAGCTCCTCTGATATTTTTAAAGTTATTAGAGGAGCTGCTTTGTCAGGAAACTCCAAACACGCAATGCAAAAGGAACTATAATTAGGCTCTTCTTTGCTGGTAGCAGTTCTGGATGTTAGGATCACATCTGGGTTATGCTGTAGTGAGACAGTGTAATCTGGTTTTAGGGGGTTTATAAACTCTTAATTTGTAAAAGCATATCTCTGTGTTACCCAACCAGCAAACCACCAGAGAATCTGTGTAGACCTGGTTTATCCTACATCACAGAGACGGAGTTCATTGTGGGCAGAAAGAAGAGGCTGAAGGTAGTGATGCTCAAAAGATGACTTCTGGATGATCCTTCCACCTCATTTGGCATATAAAGTTTTCAAAACGGAAACAGATTTTACTTCAAAAATTATTTTTGTCCTTGTTGGAAACATCACCTACTTAAATTCTGCTAAATAATTCCCCTCCATGACGTGATCTCTGATCCTCAGGCCAAGCTGTTTGTGCTCAGACTGCTCTGGACATTTGATTCTTCCAGAGCACCATCCCCTTGGCTTTGCATTTGACTCTGCATCTCCAGTGGGCTCCATGTGGTGTCCTGTAGGGCAAAATTTTGACTTTGCTTTTTCCTTTTTTTGTTTTCCTGCTCCCAGTGTGAAGTTCCCATGACAGTGAGACACGTGCCACAGCCTACCAGAAACACGTTATGGGATGTAAATGAGAGTCTGCAGTGCATGCCCCAGGATGTGACATGAAGGTGCCCAGCCAGCTGGAGAGCTCTGCAGGACCTTGTAAGGCACAGGGAAATGAACCTGCTGCAGCCTCATCCACTGTAGGACCATGATTCAGAGGGAACCTTAGTTTCAACTATTTCCATATCTACAAGTTCCATGCTTTTTTTTCCTGGCTATATAAAAGTATATTCCTGGCTATAAAAGAGTAAACCAGCATTTAGGCATTTTGGCAGTTTGGGATGCAAAAAGGAATGGGGGAGCTCTTAGTTACTTGAAGAGCAAGTAGAGTCATATGGGTACACCTATCCTGTGCAAGATCTCAGACATCCTGCAGGTGAGAGCTGCCTTGAGCTGCCATATCCCCTGTGCAGCAGTGCCTGGGAATCCCCTTGAAAGTCAAATGGGAGTGGCAGGATCCCTTAGCCCCACTGCTCTGGCTGCCTGGTTTCTGCCCTCAGTGGTAGCTCTGGGTACACACTGTCACAGGTGTTCCCTGTGGATGGTACCCAGCATAACTGGGTGTTTGTGCTCAATATAAATATATAAACCCAGACATATTGGGCCAGAGCAAATAGAATTCTAGTCTGGTATTTTATCTTGGATGGTGCCACATGGATTCACCTAGGAAACTACAAAATATGACAAAAATTGAGAGATAACCTCTCAAATGTCATTTGTCTTCTCCTATTTGCTCATCATCCTGCCAAGCCAAAGACACCATCTGTATATTTAATTGCCCTGAGAGATGTCTTTTCCATGAATTCCTCCAGCCTTCTTTTAAAAAGCTGAGGTTTTCTGGCACCTGTTAGGAGGATGGTGAGGAGCTCCACAGATTAAACAGATTTTGGTGTGAGTAAAAATGTTCTTTGTTTAGTCCGAACCCGCTTCCAGCTAATTGCATTTTAGATCCTCTATGTCCTGTTTGTGCTCAAGAGTGGATGTATATTCAACCTGCCTTCATCCTCTCCCTGATCTTGTAGAGCCCCATCAAATTCCCTTCTGATTGTCTTTTTCCAGAGTGAAGACTATCACCTCTTAGGCATTCCTTGTACAGAAGCTGTCCTGTGCATCTTGAATGCCTTTCATTATCTTTTTTATCATTTTCTGAACATTCCCCAGTCTATTATACCTTTCTGTGGCTGGAGACCACATGACACAGCTTTCAGGACACTGATGCATAGACACACACAGGGCCAGATTGATGAATTCTGTGCTTTCCCTTTTCATAATAATTTTGAAGACTTGGTTTTCTTTACAACAGACCATAGCACTGGGATAATACTTCCATGGAACTACCCAGTTATAAAGCAAGCTGCTGTTTGCTCTCAAGAATTGTGAAATTTCTGCCATCAGTTCTAATTATTTTAAAATGTTAATTACAAAAAATTATTTTGACACGGGACATATTAGATAATTCTCTAGAAAATTCACATTTCTTGTACAGTAGAACAAGGTAACTCGGGTAGAAAAGAAAATGACCAACTCTAATCAGCCATCACTGAAAAACTACAAATTGCTGGAGTCCAGATACCTCAGCCAAGGTTAATCAAGCAGCAGTTAATCAAAACGGATTTCCCTAATCATATTTCTGTCTTCTTTTTCTATGAATATAAACTTTTGAAATTATTGGACTTGAAAAGGGGTGGTCTCCATGGTATTAAGATGTCAACTTATGACACATGGTTTTCCAACAAAGGCTCTTTGTTTTCAACAGATGTACAGAAAGTAGAGAAAAATAAACTCCCAGACACTGGTCGTGGAAGTGGGTAAAATATCTCTTTAGAACCCTTTGTTAGAAACCCTGAACTCAGAAGTCTTACTTCTGCTATTCCTGCTTTTCACACTCCTGCCATGTCAGGCCATATGAGGATACTTGATGGTGGGCCGTATTTCCCTGTATTTTAAAGAAGCTTTCATTTCTTGGTGATGGGAATACCTACCCTGCACATTTCATGACAACAAACTTTTCTTCAAGGGTGGCCGTGCTGCTCTGTTTGTGTCACGGATGAAAACAGAAATTGTTTTGGAGGGCAAGTATGATCCAGCAGTGTTTATTTGGGCTCAGAGGACAGAAGCACCAGAGCTAGATTTCACTCAGTGAACTGAAGACCACTTAAAAGCCTCTGGTGATTCAAGCTTCCCTGGTAGCTGCACAGGATAATTCAGGGTGTTTCCCGGGAGGAAGTTTGCCAGAGCTGCTTGGTTAATGCAAGTGCCAGGGGCTACATGCTGCCCTCAGTCCTCAGGTCTGCCGTGGGGACACCCATGCAGCTGGGGCCCTCTGGGGTACGTCCATCCACTGCTGCAGGCTCAGTGCTCTCTGCCTGCTCTCTGCCAGCTGGGGACAGAGCAGGAAGCTGAGCAGCCGCATTAACAGCATGCTCAACCTGAAGCAATAATGCCCTGCTGAGAAATAAGGTATAATAACTGTGAGCCAGCACTAAGATAATGCAGCCATGGGGCTTCTGGGTGCAGCTGGCTCGGAGCAGACATGGGGCAGACACAGCTGCTGCCATTCTTTGTATGAAAGGATCTCCAAAGAGCTCAAAATTAGCTAAAGCTCATTGTAAGAGCTCTGATCACAGCTAGTTATAGTCTGGCTTTGAAAGAGATCTGCTAGTTTTACCTCAGAATCTCTGGACACTGAGACTCTGTCTGTTCAGACAATTTCAACCTTTCCTAGGGATACAGGGTCCTGCTATCTTCTACCTACAGGACAAAGTTCTGCTGAGGAGTTATGAGTCATGTCTATACGTGGGTTAAGTCCACAGGTATCTGCTTCACAGCATCAGTTTGTGCCATAAGAGTTTTGCTCTCTTCCCTATTAGATATTATCTCCACTGCAAGAACAGGTAAACTGAGGCAGGAGTAGTAGTTGGACTGGGAAATCAGTCTGACAAAAGGTGAATTTATCTTGGATAACCCTGACTTTTCTCTTATATTTGAGGCTCTTTACTGAACACAAGTAGAATAAGGCTGTTAAATGGACCACTTGAACTCACTTGTAGGTCTACTTTGGTCAGATACAGTATCACTATTGCTGTTAATATACATTAGTACCTCAGGGGTGCTCTTAGGATGTGTTTAGTTATGAAAAGCAAAGTCCCTGTTAAAGGGATCTCAGAATCTCAGCCCTGGTTCTGCCTGAGAACCTGCGCAGAGAGAGGCAGTGCCCGCCTAGGGAGCTGCATTTACCTGGAACTGGGCACATGTGGACTCAGAGAGGAACTGGTTGGTGGTTACAGTCCCATCAGGAAGATCTTGAAAGACAGGTGCTGAGAAGAGGCAAATACTATCTGTGAAGACAAATAGGTAGGAAATGTGTGGGCAAGTGAGGAGCATTTGCACATCTAGCACAGCTGCAGCAACCTGCTCTGTGGCTCCTCAGTGCTCTTTGTGCAAGGTTTTCTGAGCAGTTTGGAAGCTTTCTAGGTGCTAAATTTATCAATTTGTGTTCCAGAGATAAGTTAATGCAATCTATGAAGCATTGCATGGTTTCCTAGGTGTTTTGAAAAAGCAATCGGTACGTTTAAACACTTCTAAAAAGTACTTTAATTCAAGATATCTCCAGTGCTGGTGGCTTTCTATGGAAAACTCAGGTTGAGAGCCCAGAAAGTATGGTAGTATCCAAAATTATCACCCATATTTGCAATACTGGCTTAGGAAGTTCGGGATATGGTTACATAGCAAGTCAGTGGCCAAGGTGGGAACCAGTCTTGGTGTAAGCAGCAAACTGACTTTCTATATGGGACATGTTCTGCAAAGCGCAATTGCCATTTTGCATCCCTACTCGGAAGCTGGCTTCTTAGGGGAAAAGGGACTTGGAGGGTTACAGACTCTGTCTCTTCTGCCCTTCTTTTCCCCAAGTATCAACCAGCCCCAAGTGCTTTTTCCCTTTTTTGTGATGTGACTGCACTGGCCAGCTTCTCCCCACTGCTGAGGGGAGGGTCACATTGTACCATGTTCCTTTGCATACCCGAGGGACCTTTATTCCAGCTGCTGAGACCTGAGGCCAGGCTTTTGTGCACATGGGTCCAGCCTCATTTCTCTCACCTGTGCAAACCTTTAAAGCGGCAGAGCTGAGAAAGGTGGCTCACAGGGGGCAGGAGTGAGGATGACATGTCCAGGACATGACTCTCCTGCTAGCAAGCTCTAACCAGGTGTGTCACACCTTTCTGGAGGTAAGGAAAAGCCCAGCTGGAGTCTAGGTTGGTCAGATTGTCCCCAAGCAAACGTGTACGACTGAGAAGGATCATGTAGTGCATGTTTGTAATTGATTCAGCACTATTGTGTGACAAAACACAATAGCTTTGTATGAGGCTTTAATATAAATCTCTTGCACTAGCAGAGCCTAGTAATTGAATCAATATACAAGCAAGGCTGGAGAAGCATGATGAAGACGTTTGGTTCCAGGTTAAATGTGAAACAGATGTTCCTCAACACTCTCCCCCTTCCCGCCCTGCTGCCTCCCCCTTTGTCCCTGCCAACTGCAGGCATGAAGCACTCCTAGTTTAAAAAGAGAAAGAAGTAGAAAAAAAAGGAAAACCAGAAAGAGATTGCATGATTCTTTGGCCATGTTAGCAATGAGTTGATGGTTTTGATAGCAAGGAACCACATTTGTCAGGGGAAGTGGCAGTGTCTTTAAAAGTATTGGGAGGGAGTGAGTATCCTGGATGTGAGGTAATGAAGGAGGCAGACACAGCCTCCCAGGAACTGTTCCCCTCACCCAAAGTTTCAGAAGGGGCTGGAGGAACCAATGATGGCTGTGTCCAGCATCACAGCAGCAACATGAAGAGACCAGGCTCTCCAGGTCCTGCAGACCTTCCCAGGTCCAGGATAACACCAGATCATGGAAGAGGAGCAAAAGTGGAGTCTTCTGGCATGCAGATCTCCTCCTGTGGATCTACCAGGAAGTGCCGGGGGCTGGGCTCACCCAACAGCAGATGGATTCTGGCACAAGTCTGGTGATGCCCCTGCCCAAAATAGGGGAAGAGGCATAGAAGGAGGTGGAAAACATCAGTGGTTTGGGGGATTTTAGTGCCCATTTGAGAGGGTGTAAGCAGAAGAAACTGACCTCCATGTCTGCACCCAGGCGTGTGCGTAGGACACCTGCGTGTCATGTTTTGAGAATCCAAACATCCCTTTCCAGAACAACCCGTGTTTTATCAGTCATCTCAATCTTGAAAATGTTTAATTAATCTCCTTATTTGGATTAAAATACCCTACATGATAATGTATACATTAGTCTTCTGGTGTTAATGATTTTTCTGGTATTTTCTTCAGCTAGAAAATCAGCCATTTTACTGAATAAAAATATCTTTTTTTTTTTTTTTTTATATTCAACCTTTCTTAGAAACATATTGTATTTTTTCTTTCCTTTCAGTCACTTAAATACCCTTTCTTCATGTTTTTCCTCCTATAAGCATAACATACCATTGAAGTCAGAGTAACAAATCTATAGTTTTTCAGATCATACGTCCTTTATTTTTGAGCACTTGCAAGAGGTTTCCTTCTCTCCACTCAATTTCAGTGTCCTTAATCTGTTAAGGCATCAAACTCTACTTGATGATGGACCAGTACTTTGATAATTTTTCTGTGTTTTTCTGTGGAGACTATTAGCCCTCTCCACACCCAGTTGGAGTTTATCAAAAGGTTTGAACTGTCTGTTCTTGATATAGATCTTTCCTTTTCCATCCAAGTGCTTGATCAATTATTCTGACTTTCTCATCATGCTATGTATCAACAGTCATATTGAAAATTGAGGCAAAGTTTCATTTAATTTCCCAGAGTTAAAATAATCGTCTGTCTCAATCTCTAGCCATACTACTACACTGTTTCTTGTTTTTCTTCCCTTGTTTTAATTTTTTTTAATCTGTATGGAAAATAAAACTTTTATTTTTTATTTTAGCATTTCTGGAAGATCTTGTTTACCTTGTGTTTTAACAAAAGTTGTTGTGCTTGTGGAGCTCTGCTTCTGCCATCCTGCACACACACAAAAAAAGTGTTAACCAGTAAACAAGAGATTTGAAGTCATGAACCACAGTTTCTAAAAACCAAGGTCACAGAAAAATCCAACTTGAAGTATTTCAGATACAATCTTGAAAACCAAAGCATGTGTCAAATCGGAATTTATAATAATCCATGAAAATCACACGTACTACAAGTACACACTGCAATAGTTTCAAAGTTGTAGTCTGTCTAAACAGAGTGCTCCCCCATATGATCAGTGATTTTATATCCCAAATAAATCCATAAATAATCCTTTGGGAATATTTGGGTGAACATCAAGTGTCTCATTCAAAATATCCATTTCCCTTTTCTGCCTCATTTTCTAGGGGAGACCATAATTTGCCTGCCACCAGAGGTGGACTTGAGTTAGAGAAATACTTCATTTGAAGTGACATGTCTTGAATTTTTTCTAATGATCTTTGTATCATAATGTCCTTACAGATGGGCCATGTATGCTGGGAAAATCAGTGATTTTATAGGGCTCAGTGCATGCTTTTTCTGAACAAATACTCAGTAGAAAGCTTCATTACTGCTATGTTAGGGCACTGTAATTTTTGGAAAGCCATGAAAATTAAAAGTCTGTCATGACAGGATGAGCAGCACCGGACATTCAGTATATACAATCTGATTACAAGCTCCAACTCTGCCTTAATAGGTGCAGCAAGATCTGTCTGAATAACTTTTCAAGTGCCTTCCCTTTGCTTGTGCTGAGACAAAGGACTCACTTTGTAAATGATGATGTAATCAAAAAACTCTGGTCTTTTCTGCCTCCTGGAGAAGTTCAGTATTGGCTTTCCATCAATCAAATGGACAATAGTAAACCAGATTAACTATCAAAAGGTGTCCTGCAAGGGTCTTCGTTGCCGTCATAGAGAAGGTCTCAGCAGACTTGTCATTTTAGAAAGAGCTGGAAATAAAGAACTAGAATATCATATTCCTTCAGAACCTCCATTAGCTTCAACATCCTCCAATGTAATGAAACTAGAATTTGTTTTACTTTTCCATTATTTACTTCCCAGTTGTCTTTAAAACACCTGCATTGTCTATCCAGGGATCGCTCATCTATAAATTTGAAAGCACTGTCCCTTTATCCTGTGTTTGTTGATCTATACATGTATTCATATACACATACAGAATCATTGAATCAGAACCGTTAGGTTGGAAAAGACCCTTAAGATCATCGAGTCCAACCATTAATCCAGCATTGCCAAGTCCATCACTAAACCATGTCCCCAAGTGCCACATCTATGTGTCTTTTGAACAACTCCAGGGATGGTGGCCCAATCATTTCCCTGGCCAGCCTGTTCCAATGCTTGACAACTTTTTCCAAGCAGAAATTTTTCCCAATATCCAATCTAAACCTCTCCTGGAACAATCTGAGGCCATTTTCACTTGTCCTTTCACTTGTTACTAAGAGGAAAAGGACAACCCCCCCTGGTTACAGCCTCCTCTCAGGGAATTGGAGAGAGTGATAAGGTCTCCCCTGAGCCTCCTTTTCTCCAGGCTAAACACCCCCAGCTCTCCCAGCTGCTCCTCATCAGACTGGTGCTCCAGACCCTTCCTCATCTCCATTGCCCTTCTCTGGACATGCTCCAGCACCTCAATGTTCTTCTTGAAGTGAGTGGCCCAGAACTGGACACAGGATTTGAGATGCAGCCTCACCAGTGCTGAGTACAGGGGACAATCACTGCCCTGGCCAGCAGGCTGGCCACACTGTTTCTGATAAAAGCCAGGATGCGTTCTTGGCCACCAAGTTCCTCCTCTTGTTTGTAGCATCAAATAAAGACTCTTTCATTTAGATGTCTAAAATTTAAACCCTAAAATCCTGATCAGTACCTGCTACCACTTTTTAGACATCTTCAGGGAATATAACATAATTTCTTAGTAAACAGATATTTAACATGTACAAAATCTGCTCAAACACCATTGATGTATGTGACATTTGAAATACTCTGAGTAACTTTCAGGCAAAAGCTGTTAATTAGAAACCCAGCCGCTGTTCCTAAGATGGATGTCTCATGAGGTTCCTTATAACAACTACACGGGTCTGCTTTACCACAGAGCACCACACTTTTTTTTAATCAGAGATGAATTTTTAGACTGGGCTATGCTGTCCTAATATTTTCTGCCAGTCTGGGCTCTACAGAGCTAAGGAAAATGGCATCTCTCCAAAACGTTTGCATTCCTATCCAAGATCAAGGGATGTGGAGGACCCTGTGTCCAGTCACCTTCCAGCCCTTGTCTGGCATCAGGGTTGTCAGCAGTTGTGAAAGCAGAAATCTCTATGCCATATCAAGACTAGCATGTTCTTTCCAACAAGCATGTCTTACTCTTGTGTTTGGTATGTTTAGCCTTCACATTCTTTTAACATCCTCTGTCCTAGCCTCTGACCCTTCCTCTAGTTTGTGTGCTTGGGAGGGCAGCAAACACTTCAGTATCATGCGTGTGTGCTGCAAGCATTACTCAAAGGTTTCACATTTCCAGGCTGATATGGGAAAACACTCTAGAAATTGACCCAGATTGCAAATTAAATGAAAGAAATTTCCCATGGTGCCATTTCTGGGGGACTCTTATTTCTCAATTACCTCCTGAGAAAAGCACGCTACTGGATTTGTTCTCCATCTCGACACAACCTGTTTGCTTGCCTTAACTTTTAACCTGGCTAACAGAGCACAGCAAATGAGCCTTATATAATTCACACGGTGCTTTTCTAAGCATCTGCTTCAAATCACTTATCTGAGAGTCTGAGACATGGTCCAAAGCAGCAAGGTGGCAGTCAGAGTCCCATCTCACTGATTAATTGGCTCAGAGCTCAGGGGTGGATGTGAAGTCATTCACATGCAGCATTTTTCAGAGCTTTTATGTCGTGTGTTTTCCCGACTTGACCTAGAAGGATCTACAGGAAAAGCAAATGCAGCAAACACCACTCACTCAGCACAACTCCACACAGTGCTCCATGGCGGTACTGACCCAGAGAGAGAATCTTGGCCGGGACACTGAGTTGTCTTGAGCTAGTGGAAAAGCAGATCATTGCCAAGAGAGGTGGAAAATAGCATTTTTGTCAGCTCCAAGCAGGCATGGAGTGGGAACAATTGAGAAATCTTTGTATCTGACATTTCCCACGGAAAGCTGGTGTTTCTGCTTCAGACTGTTAACATTGCCACCAAACTGGGACAAGGAAACCCCCTTGGTACCCGCCTCAGAACTGACCTATGAACCCCAGGAATCCCAGTCCCAGGACCTCTGGTCTTCTTTCACTTGATCTGCAGCCACTGCAGCACTAGGATGCCTTATAACAATTAGGGGAACTTTTTGAGCTTTTTTCTGTGAATTTTTTCATTTTTGTAATCTCTAGAACTCAAGCTAGATAGCAACTAAAGTCCCTTCCTATACATGTAGTCTGAAAACTTCTACCAGATGACCATAACAATTTTCAAAATCTTATGTTACATGTGTGGATCCAAGTAAAAATGATAAATATATTTACTTTCAATGGCATGATACAGCAACTGGGAAAAATATTTAAATTAATAGTGTTTGTATAATATTAAAACCTCTGCTCCTCTTTCAGGAAATGAGAGCACCTGTATAAACATTTGATCTAGAGAAGTTAAAGGTCATAGTACCACTACATAGTCCATGACCTCTGAAGGTTAAAATATCCTTTTACAAAAAAAATATCCTTGCCTTGAAGAGGTTGGGCAGGTATTCCCTTGGCTGCTGTTTCAACCTTTGGCCTCAGTCCTACAAGCACTTACACACATGCTCAATTATAAGCACGCAAGTGTCTCTACTGTGCAGCTCAGAGGGGTGTGATGAGGTTCCACTTACTGATGTTGTGGGGTGGTCTGATGTTATGATGTTAGACACTTGCTGCTTCCCTGTTTTATTGGAGTAACCACTTATTGGGCTTGCCGTAGAACCAGAACCAGCCAACACAATCCACAGACTCCCTGTAACTCAAAGAACCCCCCAGCTGGTTCTGAGATGGTGCAATTGACTCTTTCAGCATCTAGTTCTCATAGGAGATTTTTTTCCTAATGAGCCTTATCAAGGGTATCAGCTCTTTAAATGAAATACAAAGTACTGTAGTTGTGAAGTCACCATTTTGTGATTAGGTAATGACACTCTCATTTTTGTTTGATATTTTTGTGTTCTTTCTCACTGTGTTACTCTCGAGGTGTTGGTTTTAGCTTCTAGCTGCACAGAAGCACCTTTGCAACAGTTTTTCCTCCTTGTTAGAGCGATATGTTAAAAATGCCAGAGTGATTTTAGGAGTCCAGCTTCCAAGCAGCTTGGGTGCTAATGCATTTAATATGAACTGTCAAACCTTATTTGAAGTCAGATGATTTGAGATTATCTTCAGATCTAATCTACAGTTGACTGTATAGTTTTTTTTCCTCTCAAATCATGTTATTTAACCCTTCTGGATAAATTTCAGATACCTTACACTGTCTCATACCTTCTCTTACAACTTCTATTTCTTCTTACACATAGCAATGACAGAACTGTGATGTCCTACCATATTGCTCAGTTCCTAGAATCTGTGTTTGTGATACCTACACTGAAGTTCACATCATTGCACTCAGCATGAGTTGAGCTTTCTAACCAAGGCAAGAGACCTTAGCAATTAAGTTTGTCTCCTGGCACAGAGTGGCTCTAGCCAAGCTGTGTGGTCAAATATAGGCCAGAAAAATGTGCTTCAATTTAGTGGAGAGATAAAACTCACACATGAGGTCATGCCCCCAGTATTTGTAAGACCCCACTCTGATGCCTGAGAACTCATCCCCCTTGTATAATCTGTCTTTCAGAAGGGGATATCAGCCATCTGCAATAGGTTGCAGGTGGGTGCCAACACTGGTGCTGTCTCCATAGTCATATGCCATCAAAAGATTCCTGCTTTGACAAACAACAGTATAACAAAATAAACTTTTCTGGTAAAATTCCTGAGTATGGTTTCTCACATTTAGTCACACAGGTAAAATGAACTTTTTAAAGATCTTGTTGGCACACTGTGATGCTGCTGGATTGGCTCAAGTGTCTCCATGCAGCAGTTGCTGAAGCAGCAGGGCTATGAAGTGCTTGATCCTGCAGTTTTGGGGCTATCAGTGCTGAATGCTGCAGTGGCACTACTGGAGTGTGGAAGTGAGATGAGAGTCTTAAATGTGTAATGAAATGCTTCTGGGTGGGAAGGAGACGAAAGGCAGCTGCTTTTAGCTCTGCTGGTAATCTGCCTCTGGCTATTGCTCTCCCTACTCCTTCTGCCACTAACACCTGTGTAATTTCTACAGGACCGATAAATCTACAGTATAAAATGTACTGGTGGTGTGAATTCAGCTTGTGCTGGGGCTCTTTGCATCTATTACTCACTTCAGGAATGATCTTGCTACCTCTTTTGTGGTGTCTCTTCCACCTCACATTCATTGCCAAAAAAAGTAATTGCTGACAGCAAACATCTGCCTATTCAGCGTGTCACTGAGGCAACTGACCTTTACAGCTTCACATTCAGTGCATTGCTGCAGTGAAAATCATGCTGGTTTCTTCTTTGATATTTGGAAGGGGTAAAATCAGTTTTTTACCCTTTGGTCATAGTTACATTTTTTGTATGGTGATTCCCTGCAACAAGTGGAACAGTATGTCCCCAAAGCAGTCATCAGTAACAGTATGAGTTGCGTTTTCTGGTTTGTAAGAATCTGGCAATGAAAACTTCCTGTAATCCTATGATTTGCATCTCAAGTGATGCCAGATTTAACTGCCATATGCGTATCTCAGTTTGGAAGGCACAGGTTTTTCCACATCACAACAAGTATGACAGAGAACTATGATTTTTAGTCATCAGTATACATATTTCTTGCATTTTTCTGAGTTTCAGACATAAGCCAGTAAGATACATGTTCTTAGAACACAACTGTCCTCTCCTGGATATGATGGTTTAGAAAGGATTCCCAAATATTTAGTTCAAGTCTCTAAAACCCTAAGTTGTTTGGTTTGTTAGTGTTTTAACTGTCTTACAGGTCTTTTTACTTTCTTTTAGCTAGGCAGAATTAAAGAATGGAATTATGCTGATCATTTTGTGAGGGAATGAAGAATTTTTTAAAATATATGTAAGGAAACAATAAAGGAAAAAAGGCACAGTTTTAACCTTCAGGTTTAGTACAACCAACAAAAAATACATAAACTTCTGAATCTTGAAAAACCTTGGTCAAACTTCAGAAGTTCAGTATTAGCAGTTCTGCTGGTGTTTCTCATCTTCTGCAGAATTTAACTAGTGTATCTAACATTGTGGAACCACTGAACCATTGAGCATCAGTTTTCAACGGTAATGAGACAAAAAAGGAGAAAATAAGTACAAGATTGTACTTGCAACTTTCTGTCTGTTAACATTTATCTCAGTGGCGACAGATCTTCTCTTCCTTTTATGAGGGATTGATAACAATCACGGGGTTAATAACAATCAGACAGATCAGGCTCTTAAGCATTACAGAAACCTGCTGGGATTTTTTATTCACAGTACTTTCTCATTTGGTGACTGTCATTTGGTGGACAGGACCACAGTGAGTATTTTCTGTCATATAGTAATTGAGAGGGAAAACCTGCTCTTCATTAAAGTGATGTGGAATGAATTCTGTAGGCAATAATATATTTTTGTTGGTAGCTTCAGCAGTTTTTCTGCCATGTGATAACAGTGGTGCCTGGAATAGTTCTCTGACCCACAAAGCCCTTGAATCAATCCACAGCAGCACCTGCTGCTCCAGAACATCTTTCCAGGTACATTGAATCCCTCTCATGAACAGCTGGGCACTGCTGCACTTTATTTTCCTGATTATGTTGTCTGTGTACTATTTTCTCACAGTGGTCAGGCTAAAATTTATTCCATTTTGTGGAAGCACAGTCACTGAGCTGGAAATGCTGGTTAAGAAGGAACAGTGCACTTCATTTTCATGAGCTTTCTGCTTTTGCCAAAGGGGGCAAGTTTTCAGAAAGGCTAAGCATAACTTGTCTTGTAAATGGAGACTTTCAGAAGGTCCTTGCTCTAGAAACTCTTAACTCACTCTAGATTTTGAAAATAAAAACCAGCCTTTGGCTCAGTGCTCCTGAATCTCGCACATCTGATATCAAGAATTAGACACCTGATGTTAACTACCATGTGAGACCACCATGATTTGGAAATCCACATAACCTCAGGCACACCAGGACATCCAGTTAGCCAAATGTCACATCTGTGCATAGGCCAAGCTTCTACACATTTATGGCTGTCTCAGAAAACCAGGCACACATTTCTGTGGCTCATAAGTCTTCACTTTGAGAGTTTGTGTGATAGCAGATCTGGGCTTGCACAGGAGACAGCTCCAAAAGGTACAAATAAAATGGAAAGTGGATTTAAAAGAAACACTTCAAAATTATCCCATGAAGCATTTGTCATATCCCAGATGGCTGGAGCTGTGAATTTCTATCAGTAGCATATTGGAACCTCTCTAGTAAAGGACAATGACAGACTAAAAATAGTAATAAAACTAATGAAAAGCATGTGCTCTAAGAGGTGACAACCGATTATAGCTGATAATTTTGCAGATGCCCCAGAAAGTTAAAACACAGTTTTAATGTAAAAAAGGAATAATGCTTCCAGTTACAGGATTCCACATGGATGCATCTACAGAAATATTTCTTGATGTCCAGAAGAACAGATTCTTTGGTGCCTCTCCAACATGGCTCAGTTCAAGGGAGACAAGCCAATTCACAGCACACTTGCAGTGTTGAACAGGCAGTCAGAAGTTAACAGCAGATAAATCACTGTTGGTAATTACCAGTTTGTACTCTCAATTGCTGGCTGCAGGTGGTTTGCCTAACCCTGCTTCCATTCACATCAGGGAGAACAGATTTGATCCTTTTACTTCCAGGGGAACTGCAATTTATTGGGACTGGAGGGCACTCAGCACTTCTCAGCAGGGCCTCCCTCCTTCATCACAGCAGTACCTTTGTCTGCATCATCTCATCCAGGAAGCATAAAAGGCTCAGCTAACCTTGCTGGCAGCACTTGCAGGATGAACTGTGTGGCTCTAGGGCTTGTCAGACATGTACTGAAATGTTGCAAAATGTGGAGCTTTGAAAAATGCTTTCCTAAACATGCAATTGTAGTGATGACAGCTTCCTAGAGACATATTTTACAACATTATGATGTCTTAGTTCTTTGTACCAATCTTTTATGTGTAGCTAAGCAAATTGTGATGGAAGAGGTTTAAGTATTCATTGGAGAATAGGTCATTATAAGTACATCCATATTTATGATCAAGATGTATAGGACTGCATTGTTTCTGGCTGCATAGCTATTATTCATCTATAATTGCCAAAATATAGCCTGACAGTTTTTCATTTCAGTTACAAACTTTAATGGAGCAATTAATCTGATTTACCTTTTAACAGCTGAGAACTCTGGAGCTGCATTAAATGCTTTCTGTTAAATGCTTTTCTATTAGAAATGTTTTTTCAAGACAGTGACTTTTCTGTAGATCTCTGACAGAATATGAATTTTGAATAGTTTTTTCAAGTACCAGATTATGCTCAGTTCAGGAGTTCTTTTTTAAAATCTTCTGATTGAATGATAAATATGTCCTGTATGAACAGAAAACATCTCTCATTATCTGTAACCTGACAACCTGTATATTATTCAAAATGCTTCAGTAGTTAAGCTCAAAAGTACAAATACAAATATTACTTTAATTCCTAAATTCATAATATACTTCTATTTGGTTCAGGTGCATAGTACTTGTAACCACAGACTGTGTTGTTTCTTAGTTGTGGTGAGGTCTATCAAGCCAAGTGTGAAGATGTTTAGCAGCTAATTTTGACATTAGGACTATGTACTCTCACATAGTTAGGAACAGACAAGTTTGTGTTTTATGAGAATTCAAACTGACTGAACTTTCTACTTTAAATGTCAGAAATATATCTGGAGGGAACTGAAAAATGTAATATAAAAACCTTATCTTTACGATCAACCCTTTCTTTCATATTAAATTACTGATATAATGAAACTGTATGCCTCTTAGAGCCACCCACTGCTATTCATCCAGAGAGCTACAGAACCTGGGTCACATATGACATATCTGCTGCTCATTTCATGTGCCACAGGAGTGGTGAAATAAATGGCATGCATCCATATGTCTGTCTATATATCTATCTGTATCTATATATATGTGCGTATAGGCTATAAATACATACACATACATACACACACACACATATATATGTATTGATATTATTAGTCATTACACTTAAAGAGTATTTCAAACAATAGACATCTAATATAACTGGCAGTAATTGTTAATGTTAAATAAAGGCCAGCTTTTTTTTTGACATTGAGCTGTAGATTATGTGGTGCCTTTTACGATGCATGACTGCAACTAATCACTGTATGTGCATATGGTGCATGTGGTGTTAAATCTATGGAGGTGACAAAAGCAGAACTTGCAAGGAAATTGTTGAAAACTTCAACATTTAATGGGTGGAGTAATCAGTTTCTAGTTAAGAGATTGTGACACTTCCTGACAGACTAGAAATATCCAAATATTTCATTTGGAAGTGCTGAAAAATAGAGCAGAGGGTTATGCTATGCTGGCTGTTTTGTGGCTGCTAATCTTTTAGGGGAGACACTGAACTTTGAAAGCATCTAATGCAGACAGTGGGATTGAGAGGAAATTACAAGCAGCTCCCCAAAGCCTATGATCTTAGGTTAAGTTTCGTCTGCCATCCACTTCAAGAAGAATTTCTTTGGGCCACTGAGCTTGTGAAATAAGCACTGATACTTGGAATCAGTCAGAAAATGTCAGCAGTATCCTAGAAGACATGGCAGATGACTGGTTTCAAGTGGTATCAAAGCACTGGTTACTCTCTGAACTCCTTTTGAAATCTTGCAAGATACACTGGCAAAACCGTATGTTTAGGAGAAACTGTGCTGTACCATGAATAAAATCCAGAAAAAAAAGGAAATCACATGTCATATCACAACAGTCTCATATTTCCTCTGAGACAGAGATTCCCAGGAGAGGAACTTCTGTGACTCATACAACTCATACAAAAGAAATTTCCATAGAAAGAGGGAAAATCTACCAATTGTCCTGTGCCAAATTTGGGTAATTACTGTTTGGAACCTCCCAAAGGGTGTGCAATAAAGAGCCCTGAGAAAAAGACCCTTAAGGCTGGAGCCAGAGGAATTCCTCATATTGGAAAAAAATTGCATGGAAAGTCCCTTCAGTGGTGGGACTGGAAAGACTAATCTTCAGTGGAGAACTGTGACTGAATTTCACTGAGATGGTAAAATCCTTCACATTTATTCAAATTCAAACAAGTTCCCAGCTGGAGTCCATCAAATTGGAAAATGGGTACAGTTCAGAAGAAGGTAAGGAGTTATGGGACTTATAATTATTCTTCTGAAATTTATGAAGACTTTTTTCCCCAAAGAACTCACTTGCTTCCTTTTGTTAGATGATAAAGTTTGAAACAAAAATGCAAAAGAGAAAAATAAAGGGAGAAGGGTAAACTGGAAAAAAAGAATCTCAAGATAAACTATATCTGCTGTTTTCCTTTTTTTTTTTTTTTGAGGTTTTCCGACTGGTGTTGGGAAATTTCTAATCTACTCACTCTTGCAAAGTGATCACTTGCATATCTTTGAAAAGAGATTTACACGTGTACTTAGAAGAGACATTTCTCAAAAGAGATGACCAACTCTTTCCTCCATGGAATTGCTATTGCGTGTGCTTGCACACACAGCACACAGTTACCAGGTAATTTGTAGTGTCCATCTATTTGGAAGATGATTATCTGCCACTTTGGTACTCTCTACTTGTGTGCTTTGCTCTGTGTTTGTGCTTATCAGAAATGCACAGTACTGACAAACACATTGTTCTCTTTATCTGCACCACATAACACAAGATATGCAAGAGGATGGGATTCCTCATTGTGTGCTGGTAATACAGAGGAAGAACTAGGAAAAACTGACCTAATGCAGAGACTAATCCCCAAGTAGATGAGCATTCTGGAAGCTCTGTAATGGCTCAGGGCAGTGCCAGCTGCAGTGAAGCATATATACTGTTGTAAAATGGGTTTGTGTGTCTGTGTGTGCAAGCTGATATGGGTGTATGTAACCATCTGTCTGTGACTATGGATTATCTATTGGATACCAGGACTGAGGTTTGGTTGCTTTAGCATTGGCATTTAGTCTAATTTGAAATACTCTGCAATGTCATGACATCTGGATGTGACTGGCAGGAGGTCAAGTGTCCTCTGGACACTCAACATCCTTCTGGGCCAGCAGGTAGAAGTCTGATAGGAAACCTCTGGCCATATAAACCAATATGTTTGGTTGACTGAATTCTTCAGAATATGATTGTTAAAAAAGACACAGATCTAATTTTGACATTACTGAGGTAAACATGCTAAAATCAGTGATGCTTCTTCAGCAAATACAGATTTTTGTCTTCCACCTTCCACTTCATGGTGTTACAGTCTCTGTCACTGAACTCTATGTTCGATAGAACAAATACATCAACTTGTATTTAAATACTATTTCTGCCAAAATCCCTATAGAGGACTGAGAGGAAAAATGTAGGCTTGTCTGAATTCCAAACAAGAGGAAAGGAAAGCAAATAATACTAAGAGAAATTCCTCGGGACAAAAGTTTTTAACCATTTGCCAACAATAAAATACACAGGTAAAGAAGTATGAGAGTTTAGATCAGTGTTTTCAAGAAAGTATTCAATGGCAGATCTGCACATTACTGGTAAATTACCACATCCATCAACATTGGGGTAGCTTGGAGACTTCTTAATTTCAAAATTGTACCTCGGAAGCCTAGGAAACTGAGGGAAATGGGCTTGTTGCTCCTGAGTATGAAGGGCCAATGTGTCATCTCAGCACTGGTAGCTGCCAGCTTTGCTCCAGCAAAGGCGACTATTGAGAATTCTTCCTGCCAGTGCCATGCAAAGGTGAAGAACTCCCTCTGTGACTTATCTACGTAACAATTATTACTTTAAAAATTCTAATCAAGGCTTTGTGACCTGAGATTTACTCAGAAGTGCTTAGCTAAGGAAATAAGACCTCAGTGAGGGTGAGTTGAGCTACGGTTGTGGTGACAGCTGTGTAACTCATGTTGTTCTTTATTCTGTCAGTGATGTGCAGACACTTCTATTCACATAGCTACTGCCATTGTAAAGCAATACAAGGTGAAAAAGCAAATAAAGCTTTAAAGGTGCTTCAAAGTCTGAAGAATTCTCCAGAACTGAATTGTAATTCTGTATTTCTGAGAAGAGTTTGCTACCCTCTATTTTTTTCAGAGTAGTTTCAGGAGCCACAGCCTCTTTCACTCCCAAATCTGCAGTGTTCATGGAGTCCAAATGTCTGCTCACAACTTTCATAGGCTAGTGTTGGTGATGCCAGTGAAGTGGGCAGCACTGATCATTCACTCCAGATAAACAGACATTGGTTTTGTTATCTCTCACACAAATTGTGGCACTGGGGAATAAGAAAGGGATACCAAGTGTAGTCTTATGATACTGTTCATATCTTTAAAAGTCATTGCAGCTGTGATGGGAAACCCTAGAAGGAGTACAGCATGTCATCAGAGAGGAGGAGACACTGTTAAGTGCTGCATGCCAACAATTCGACATTTCCTCCCCAGCTGTTCAAGCCACCTGGATGTTTCCATGCAGAATAGCAAGATTTACTGGCAGTCTGTGGTCACATCACCCAAGAATTTAATCTCTGAAAAAAATCCCCTGTGTTAGTTCTAGGGAATCTCAATTCTTAGATCTTCTTTTCCTGGAGCATTATAAGAGCATATTTGAAGATTTATCACTTTGCAGACAGAAGATATAAGGGGATTCCAGCAACCACTTTACATCATCTGTTTAAGCCCAGGAGTAGTGGACTGAAAGAGATTAGCCATGATAGTTAACTCCAGAGCCTCCCAAGAAGACAATATTTTCAGGATTCCCAAACATTAACTCTGACAGACTTCTAAGAGAAATTTGTTTTTCTTTATTGAAATATCTTTAAATTTGACCTTCTTCTAAAGCCAACTGGAACAGGACTTGGTGCTGAGTGATGCCAGGAACTGACCACCTGCTTCCCAGCTTTCTGTGTGGGGACTGGAAAAAAAAAAGGACTCTCTCTCCCAGACCTGTAGAGTTTAGAATGTGGTAAACTGGACACATCAAAGAGTAGTGCTTTTGCTTTCAGCTCTCAATAACAAAAAGATGCTTAAAATTAAGATTCAAAGCCTGTAATTAAGGTCGACAGAGCTTATGAGATTGCAGAACTAGGTGCTACTGCATCTTGACAGAGGACGAAGATCAACGTCAATTATTTCAGCAACCAAACAGGGATTTAGAAGTCCAGCTTTTAGCATGTACTTCTGAAAAATCTTGGCCTGTGTTAAGTATAACTGAAAGGAATGCAACTTTGCAAAACAGAAGTTCTTGCACATGTGAATATTGCTTTCCACATGCCAACAATGTGTGTACACAGACTGGCGCAGAGTTACTTGATCAATGTGGGATTTTTTCTTGTTGGTTGATTGATTGGTTGGATTTTTGTGCTCAGAGTGTCAGTAAATTTCATCCCAGCATGGATTAACCTACATATTTTGTGTTAGACACCAGAGGTAATTATTTTTCACTCTTTTTGCCTTTAGTCATCTCCCAGTTGAAGTTCTATATCCAGTTTCCAAGCCCACATTTCTATGAAGTGGACAAATTTTAGATAGTCCAGAGAAGGAGAGCAAAAATGAAAACAGTCTTGAAAAACATGACCTTTGAAGGAAGGTTTAAGGGACAGAGTTTGTTTAGTCTAGAGAAGCAGAGCCTACTGGTGACATGATAACAGCTCTCTGATATATATAAAACTATTATGAAGAGGCCAGGAGTAAATTGTTCTGTGAACATTTGGAAGCTAGACAAGAAACAATTTCACTTTCAGCAAAGAAAGTTCAGGTGATATTTTAGGAAAAAAAATTTATAAGTACAATTAAGCATTGCAACATGCTACTGAGAGAGACAGTGAAATCTCCTCGTGCAGATTTCATGACAAACATCTGTCAGGAATGGTCTTGGCAAGCGGGAGACTTGGCACCCAAGTGAGGGGATTGTCTAAATGCCCTTTGAAGTCCTGTTCCAGTTTACTTTCCTGTGCCTATATGCCTATAAATTTTCCTTGTACATGTCTTTTGCTTGCACACTGTAAGAAGTATGATGGTCTAAAAGTGTTGATTTGAAGGTGTGCCTCTGGATAGCTTCAGTACTGAGGTGTTCAACCCCTGATGTGTTTCTTCATCTGGTATTGAATTCATCACTGGACAAGGTAACCTGGCAGGAGCCTCCTGGTGTCTTAACAAGCCCTGGAGCATTTTGTGAAGGCCCTGAGCCACAAGAGCCCTTAGGGTGGGTGCAAAAGGGGTCCCTTAAGGCAGTTTAAAGCATTTTTTTAAAGCTATCGTCTGCTTTCTTCTGTGCTCTCTACAGCCCAGTGTAACAGAATGAGTCTCTGGACTAAGAGAAAGAGTTACTGCAGGTTTTACTGTAACAAAAGAAAGCCAAAAGGTTTCATTTCTTCTTGTAGGAGAGTGTGATTTGAGAAGGAAGTGGATGGACAGGACTCAAATGCATGACACTGAAGATGTGTGAGGTTCTTTACTTCCATTAGGTTTCAGTGGCTCTGTGACTTGCTAATGGCAAAATGCTAATGCAAACTGCTTTTTAGCTTGCTGTGGGATGGGAACAATAGGAGAAGATCAGTACTTATGTTGCTTTGACACTCCAGATGATTCTCTGAGACTCTGAAAAGGTCATTGACTAACAAATGCTGCTGGTTTGGTTTTACTTGAATCTTCTGCAGAATTTGAACCGTGTAAGTCAGCAAAACAACATAGTTTTACATTAAAAATATGTTGTTCATAGTATTTTCTTTTTAAGCAGAAAAATGACCCATTCAGGAAAATTTTCTGACATTTTTATGCCTTTTAAAATTTTCCTGAAAAAAATTCTAATTTTCTCAATTTTTTCAATTTTTTGTTTTGTGAATATTTCTTTGTTATTCCCTCCTCCAGCTTCCCTTTTCCCTCATATTGTCATAGGCTTTTCAGACCCTGCAGTGCCCTGGGAATGCCTGCTGTGAAAGCACATCTGCACATAGGTGGTGCTTATAAGGTTGCCACTTAATCCACTTGGTCCTTTAACTGGTGGATTTTGGGTGTTTTTAGCCTTTCAAATCCTCTCTTACATCTTTTTTTTCTGTTATTACTCCTGGTGTAGAGCTGGATCACATGCTTTTATTTCTGTTTTTCTTCTGTTGGAGGATGACTGGCCAAGGAAAATGTATCTTTTGCTCCAGTGGATTTTATTTCCTTTCACGGCAGCACCTCTGTATCACTTGGTCTGTTCAGCCTGGAGAAGAGGAGTCTGAGGGGAGACCTCACTTGGTCTGTTCAGCCTGGAGAAGAGGAGTCTGAGGGGAGACCTCATTGCAGTCTACAATTTCTTAATGAGGGGAAGAGGAGGAGCAGGCACTGATCTCTTCTCTGTGGTGACCAGTGACAGGACCCAAGGGAAAGGCCTGAAGTTGTTTCAGGGGAGGTTTGGGTTGGATATTAGGAAAAGGTTCCTCACCCAGAGAGAGGGTGGTTGGGCACTGGAACAGGCTCTCCAGGGAGGCAGTTGCAGCACCAAGCCTGACAGAGCTCAAGAAATGTTTGGAATGCTCTCAAGGCACATGGCGTGGTTCTTGGGGGTGGTGCTGTGCAGGGCTGGGAGTTGGACTTGATGATCCTGGTGGGTCCCTTCCAGCTCAGCTTATTCTGTGAATCTGTGATTTTTTGATTCTGCCTCAGTCTTCCTGGATCTGATCCTGGCTTTGTCTTTCCCTGATTCTTAAAGAGCTGTGTTTAGATTTACCTCTATTAAATGTGCAGTTACCCTGAATGACACGACAGTAGCACCTTATCATTTCTCTGTAGCTGTATGAGACAGGATGCAGGAACACAAAGCTGTGTGTTGGCCTCAGACCTGAGTCACTTACTTCATCCTAACTTTTGATATGTACTCTTGGTCATGACTCCTAAAACCTGTCAGGTACTTGGGAGAGTGTAAAGCAATATAAAACAGCTTTTTTGTTGTTGTTGTTCTGTGTTTTGTCTTTGCATTCAGATATTTTACTATGGTTTCTTCTTTCCAATAGCTTTGTTAGCCTTGTTCTGTGCTGAAATTCCCACTTGGCACTAGTGGGTTTAGTTTTCCTGTGTTCTGTGGCCTCTTGCTGTTACAAAACAAGGTTACAAAACTTGCTCTCAGTTTCCTGGCCACAGCTGATTCCTGCAGGCTGCCAGCAGACCACTTTTCCCAACCAGAGCTGTAATCCGCTGCAGCAGTATTCCTTCCTGACACACAGAGAGGGTATTCCAATTCTGATGTTTTCTTACAATATCTGTTTGAGATTTCAGAAATCTGTCAAATCTTTGCTTTTACTGCAAAACCTCTTTATTAATGCATGATGTGTATGTGGTTTGCTTTAAGTTGAGTATTCAGGACTACTGAGTACACACATTCCTCTATGTAATGATGCCAAATCTTAAATTTGGTGAGATTACTGCTAAGCCACCATGGAATGAAATTCTGTCTTGCACATACATCGTGGCACCATCTACATGGGGTAAAAATATAATGTCTCAGAGTAGGTTTTCTTGTAAGATGGCCAGGTTTAGACTGAATTGTTTCAGTTTGTAGATCCTTGTTCTAGAAAGTGCCTTACTGGTTGTCCCAAAGTGCTCAGCAACAGCAGCTCTCAAAGGCACAAACCTCAATTCCTCTCCTGGCCCCACAGTATTTTATAAAACTTATGCCATCCAACCCGAGGTGACTAGAGGGAATCCCTCCATTCTAATATGGTCACAGATATCCTTATCTCAGTATTCTGAGTGTACCTCCTTCCTCCTTTATGGTGCATGCCATAGGCTGACTGTATTTAACCCCTGATCCTACATTCCTTGTGAGGCATCACATGTTCATTCTAGCTGTTCTGTAAGGCTGTGGTGTTTTATGAAAAAGCTTTCCTTTTGATCAGTTTTACTCTTCCAAGTATCTGTTCCATGGTCTGTGACTTTTTGCCATATTTCTTCACTTTGCTTTAACTGTGTGAAGGCACCTGCACTTTTGATAAATGTGCATAAAGTCCATAGAGTTGGCTGCTCCTGCTGGTTGCTCTATTTGTTTCACACTTTCTCATCCAGGCACTTCCCAATTGCTTGTGTCTTTCAGAATTTCCTCAATCTTGAGTCTTGGTGACCTTAGTCCTGGTGGACTCCAGGTCGTTGGTCCTCATCCTGCCATTTCCTCGCTTGCAGCTGGTGGGGGTTTGTCAGCCTGCTCTCCCCTTGCCATGTCATATATAACAGGCCAGCTGTGAAGTCTAACTGACCCCCATAGTCTGTGCAAAGTTTTCTCATTCTTTCACTCTTCTGGAAGAGTCCTTGATGGAGTCTGGACTTTCAGTAGGTATCACTCTCTTTCAATGGGGATTGCTTGTCTGGAGTCTGTGCATGACTCTTTATTGTCAGCATTATGTCCCTTGGTTTATTTTGGTTTACAGGACCTTGCAGACTAGATCTGCTTGCTTTCCCAGTCTCTCCAGTAAAATAGATTGTGTCCTGTCTCTTAAAAGTGAGGGGTATATAAATAATCTTTATAACATTATACTATGTGTGACCATAGCAAATATTTCCTCTTTTAAGCACAAATAAGTCTCTAATTCTGTTCTGCTCTGTCTCAGAACCAAAGTTTAACAATGAACTTTACTTACTGAAATTCAGCAACCTTGATGGGCTTTGTTTCCATGTGTACACAGAATCCTTGTATTTCTCCAGACTCCTTTTTTCTCCAACACCTACTCCTTTCCCCAGTTTCCATGCAGGGGCCTAACCTGTCCTGTTCACTTTCTGCCAGTGACTTCTATAGTGGGTGTAAATGAACCATTTCCTAAAGAAGGCTCTCTGTTTGTTTTACAGAAAATAAAATCTGTAATAAGCTCTTGCATCAGGAATACAGGAGCCTCCTGTGGGAAAGGAAGAATCAAAGTTGCACTGAGCTCTGAATTGTCACTTTTTGAACATGATAATGCCCAGCTTCTCAATCTTTCCTTCTGAATTCAGTGTATCCTCCCACCCACTCTCTAGTCCCTAAAAGGTGTCCCTGTGCCATTTATTTCCTCTTTCTTTTTACTTCCCTTTCAAATCTCAGTGGTGCAAATGAAAACAAAGGCTTTTTCAAAAAAAGAAGGTTTTAGAACAATTGCTCAAGGGAATCACTTGGGCTTGAGTTTGTCTCATTTCATCTGCATCTCAAGCCCAGAAAACTCCTGTGACTTCAGATGTCACTTGTGATTTTGCTTAAATCTGAGTACAGATTTAAGTGCCTTCTCAGAAAATCCAGTTTTAAATGAGGCATATGTGTATTGACGCATAGAAGAGACACAGGTTCAAGAAAAATACTCAGGGATGTTGACATGCCTCTGAAGGAACTCCTTGCAGCAGGTCCCAGAGCCCAAGTGAGGAACACTTATAGTCCAAAGGATGCTATTTAAGTGAGGGGTTTCCCACAAAACATTTTATGCAGCATTAGGGCCGATATAAACAGCAGAATGTTTTTTTCTGCATTTATGTCTCATGACAGTGTGTTCCCAGCAATGGTTCCAGAGAGTGAACACAGCCAAAGAATGAGGGAAAGTATGCACTTGATGCTTCTTTGCTGATTGGAGACATAGGAAGGGATGTTGATATTTGGGAGACTGTCAGTCATGGTTCCTAACCTGAATTGCTCCCTGATTCTTGTGTGATCAGAAACGAGTAAGCAGATCTTCTCTGCTGGTGCTCCAGTGGTATTTAAGTTACTGAAACTGCACAGGATGGTTTAAATTATCTCTGAACAATAGAGCCTATTCAGGCTTTCGGTGAATCCACTAAATCCTTTTAGTCTGGTTATAAGGAGGCTATATTTGTAAATGAGTTTATTTTCCTGCTATTTTTGAAATGTTAGTAACTGAAAATACTTTATAAGACTGTATTTTACTACAGGATTGTGAGGGTTTTGTTCCAATTACCAACTCTCCATTAAATATTTTTACTAAAATTGTTTGCCTGATTTTACATTCATGGTAATGAAATAAAATCCCAGAATTACAATCTGCTGAAGCGGTGGATATTCTTCAGTGGAACAAAGTCTGACATTATGCTGGACAGAATATGAATTCCTGACTGGACTTTGTGTACTTCTGTTGCTCTGCAGGCTGCAGTGTGAGTGACTGCCTGTTCTGACTTAGTGGTATGAAAGCTAAGAAATGGGAAGGCTTCCTTGAGCTATCGGTTCATTTTCTAAGTCTCTCTCCTAGCTGAAGTGTAAGAAATGTGTACCATGTGTTAGAGAAAAATGGGATCCTGTTGTTCAGCGTGAGTGTTGTCACACTGGTAATGCCAACATCTTATTGGAGAAAACTGACCAGTGAGAAAGGCAGTGGCTATGTTACCATTTAATACAGGAAATCTTAGAAGCCAAGAGTACACAGAGAAGTAAAGGATACTTACATACAATGGATAATTCCTCATGTGAATTTCCAGTTTGTCATTTGAATAATTGCTTTTAAGTGCAATGATTTGAGTAATTTTAACTGAATTGAAAATGAAATATTTTTTCCTTGATCTTTTTGTCCTGTTCCCAAAAATGTGAACAGCTGTACAATTGTTGTCCTTTGCCCCAAAGCTGACTCTATTTCTACTCTTTTTGGTTATATTTTGACAGTGCAGAGCCTGGAAGATTTCAGATTTGTACTTGGGACAGCTAGTTAGTATAGCAGTAAAGAAAACTAACAACAGTTGTCCTCCATTTAAGTCTTTTGTTAGAGAAACCTATTGTGTCTGGTGTGAGTGCAGGAACATGAAGGGAGAGCCCACAGGGAGGTTGCAGTGGATATAAAAATAGAGCCCCAGAAGATATGGGAGAACCAACCAAATGTCAAAAGTTCTTTATATCACTTGTAATTTCACTGAGTTAGAAATATATTTTAGACCACTAGAACACTCTAGATGTTCTGCCTTCTGCCTTCTGCTTTGACATGACCTGAAAATCATTACCTACAGTGGGAGGGACTCCCAGATGCTCCTGAGGAGGTTCCAGTTTCTCTTTTACTCTTCCTTCATTTGCTCTTGTTGCTCTGAGAAGACAATCTTTCAAACTGCAGGTTTCATCACTCCCATCGTAACCACAGTGGGAGGTTGTTAGCGGTTGGCAGTGTTGAAATCATCAGTCTGAGAAGACCTTGGAGCTCTTTGCAGCTGTGGGCAGAAAGCAGCTGGGTAGGGATGAGATGCTCCTGCCCAGCAGCTGGCTGTAGTGGCTGCTGACACTGCTGTAAATTCTTACTCTGGCAGCAAAGTCTCCTGCTGATGTTAGTAAAATTTGTTCTGAGATACACTTGTCACCTCCATAAAAACATTTGCTGCTATAATGGCATAGATTTGGGAAGAGGGAGAGATTATAGTTACAGGTGAGTGTTTGCTGGTATGAATTGGATAGAAGTGCTGAATGTCTTTGCGCTCCTAAGCTGGCAAAAGCACAATGTCACTGTCAGAGAGTAGAAGGCATTGGTAGTGCAGGAGCTTTGACTTCAGGACTGGAAATAAATACACATACATATGTAGACAAGCATATACATACATACATACATGTAGATATGTTTTATATACCGATATGTCTATAAACACTTTATGTAATATATATATGTATGTGTTCTAAACAATATCTATTCCGAATTCCATCTTTTGCTGTGACTTCCTTGAAACCATCCACAAATACCAACCTATCATGAAAGCAGAGAAATGGCATATAACATTAAAATAAGTTATATGTACATGTACAGATTTATATTGTTTCTAAATCCTTGAGGTACAGTTAAGCACTGTGGTCATGCTCTGCAGGTCAAGCTGAAACACAAAACTATTGTTTGCAAGAGCAAATGCTGAGCCTAGCTCCATTCTTGCTAGAAAGGACATGTAGCAAGGACTGTTAATTTTTTTCTTAGTTGGAGTAAGCCAACTGGGTCAATTCATATTCAGACACCAAAGAAAGGGAAAACAAATCAGAAGTTGTTTGGGACCTCTATTTATTTGTGCTATAGTTGGAGTCTGGCTTGGAGGTTTTGGGACTCTATCCTTTATTTAGGTTGACTTTCCACATAGTGTGGTCTTCTGGGATTCCAAAGGGCTATGAGAAATATGTATTGTCTAGTGACCCCCTTATGATCTGAAAGACCGTGTCATGTCATGTCATGTCATGTCATGTCACATTTTGACATGAGTGCCTTGTTACAGAGCCCAGGAATGAAGGGGATTTTTGCCTGAGAGAGGACAGGGTGAGATTTTAAATACTGCAATTAATTTCTGTTTGTTGCGTGATCTGGCTGGGAACATTTATAGTTGTGCTGAGCTGCAGTGTAACTCGGTGAGACTATAAGATGTTTTATCTTCCCACCATCACCAATTCTTTGACACTGACTGACATCCTGAAACAAGGAGCAGAATGGCCAGACAAGAAAGTTGCTTATTGAAACAATGAGTTTCCTGAAATAAACAGAGCAGCTTTGCATCAGCAGGCCTGTTCTGTCCCTGGAACAATGCTGGGCATTTGCATCAGCTAAATGAGGTTAGTGTTTTGCAAAGTCTTACGGAAGTCTGTGTGTCACTATGGGCACTGGCAGATAAAGCCAACATGATAATAACTGAGGTCATGGAGAAGAAAAGGGAAGGAAGGTGAGATCTGAACCAGATATTTAAACTGCTGAGATAATTAAAATTATGTAATTGCCTCAATATTAATTTCCCTTTCCCTTTCCCTGACATTTACCTCAAAACAACTTTTTGCTATCTAATGCTTTTACTCATTGTCTCATACTAATGGAGTAGCTGCATTAACACCCTGAAGCTACTCCAACTGTCCTCAGACTGGAGACAAACATCTTCAGTCTTTAAAATGAAAGCCAAAGGCATGGCAGGAAAAAAAATATTGGAGAAAAAAAAGTTGGGAGAACCTTTTTGGGTTCCTTCCTTCCCCAACTGAAATTGTTTTATGGAACACAGTCTGGCAGAAACCTGATAAAGCTTTTTAGTTTTGTTTCATGGTTGAGTTGTTCCTTGATGGCTTCCAGGAGACAACCTTGAGTTACTTTCAAGAAAGAATAAATTCAATTTTGTTGTCTTCATTTGTCAAATAATAATGAAATTTGGTATCTTTTCTCTTCCATTGTCTTTATTGTTGATGGAATATTGGAACTTGTGCATGTGAAAAAGTATATATGTACTCTCTGCAGATTGGTCACAGATATCTCAGACTAATGGTGCTTCAGCAGAGTCCTTTGGTGGCACAAGTTTCCCATTCATGCCCTGCTTGTCCTGGCCTGTTCACACAAGCACAGACATCCATACCTCGACTTAAACTGCTGCTCTTCTGAACAGTCATATGAGCCAAGGCATTCTCCCTTCATGCATTTGAGCAGAAGTAAGAAAAAGCCCTGTGACATATCTCCTCAAAGTTGAGAAGGGGTTGTTTGCAGGTTTGTTTTCTGAACACTTCTATCTTGCTCATTTCCATGACATGAGCAAAGTCATCACCTCAGGGATTTGGCATTTGGGCTCTGGGCTGTCCTTTCCAAAGGCCAAGCACATTTGACAGTGCATTCCATGCTGCAATGTCCCTCCACTGTGCTAAAGCTGGGAAGTTGGTGGTATTGGGCAATGTGTAAACTGCATTAGCCTAGAGAAGTCAGCACATACAGTGTATAAACACAGTTTAAATAGTTTGATGAATCTCTGGGAATTTTTTTTTCTTTCTTTTTTGTTTTGTTTTGTTTCATTTTGTTTTGTTTTTTTTTTAGTCTAAAAGCTGGATGTGAGAGTCGAGAAAGTGCAACAGTGTCAGGAATTAATTTGCTGTCTTCAAGAGGCAATTGGCCTTAATTACCAGATCCAAAGAAATGAAGCTAATGTGATGCAACAAGGAAATGCCATGCCCCATTAAGAAAAGATGTTTTCAGTTAAATCAATGTTGTGGTGTACAGTTGCGTGGGTTTACATGAATAAGCCCTGCTCTGGAAGAAAAACCTGGTTAAGAAGAAAAAGATCTCAATCCTGAAATCCTTGCTGGAATAAGTTATGTTACACTAGTCTAAACTGTTCCTAAGGGCAAGATTTGTGTAAGTATCTGAGGTTGAGAGGTGGTATTAGTCTGATGGAGTTCAGCTAGTAGCAACAACTTTAAGCTCTGATTCTGTATTTCATCATTATTAAGCAGAGCATTTTGGCAAATGGGTCTCTTCAGTCACACATGTAGAATATCTGGGAGTGATTGCATCATAGAACACAAAGCTATACATAAACTCTTGCAGGCTGGGTAAGTATTGTTCAAAATGTACTTAAATGCTTTTTCATAAATAAAAAATACTGATAATTAATATTTTATATATATTATATAGTTTGGACATGATCATGGTATGCTTTTATATAAGTAAATATAAATATCATTGATACTTATAGAAGTATTTTAAAATGTGGGAAGATCATGTTCCTTGTATGATGGAAAAACCAATGAGTGATATAAATAAATCATGTTTTGCCAAGTCATTGAATTACATAAATGATTCCAATTTAATTATCCTTAATCTTTTGCTCTGAGCTACAGGAAGTTAATAAACACAAAATAATGGCCATCATCAGGCTATAAAATTAGAACAGACAACATATTCTATTAATTGGGTATCTTTTCTTCCTATTTAGCTGTACAGCATATGAGACTGCACAACTGGTGCCTTTCAAACATGTTGGAATAGTCTATAAAAATAAAGGATGTGGAGAGCTTTAGGCCAGTCAGCCTCACCTCTTTCCCTTGGAAGGTAATGGAGCAAATTATTCTGGAGACCATTTCTAAACCTATGAAGGACAATATGATTGAGAGTAGTCAGTAGGGGTTACTGACTAGGAGGAGGAATCCTGCTCAGTCAATCAGATAACCTGTGATGAGATCACTGCTTTGGTGGATGAGGGGAGAGCAGGGGATGTTTTTTAAATTGATATTAGCCAGACTTTTCACAATGTCTCTCATAACATCCTCGTAGGCAAACTGATGAGGCACAGGGTAGGTAGCTGCACCGTGATGTGGTTGAAAAACTGGCTGAGTTTCCAGGATCAAAGGGTTGTGATCAGCAGCAAAGTCCAGATGGAGGCCAGACATGGGTGATGTACCCAGGGGCCAGCACTGCCGGTATTCTGTAACTTTTTCACTAATGACCTGGATGATAGGACAGAACACACCCTCAGCAAATTCACAGATAATACGAAAGGGAGAGGAGAGGCTGACACACCAGAAAGCTGTCCTGGCATTTAGAGGATCCTCAGTATTCTAGAGAAATGGACTGTCAGGAAACGCAGGAAATTCCGTACAGGAAAAAGCCATGTCCTGTCCCTGGAGAGGAACAAGCCTACTCAGACCAGCTGGACAGCAGATTTCCAGAGTAGGTCTGAGGTTCCTGGAGGACAACATGTGTCCTTATGCCGAAGTTACCAACAGCCATAGGTGGCCTGGAGGAGTTATGGATTCTCTATCCTTGGAGATATTTAAAACCTGACTGAACACAGCCCTGAATAGTGAGCTCTAGTTGACTCTGCTTTGAGCAGAGGGTTGGACTCATTGATATGTAGAGGTGCTATTACTGTATCCTGCAGCCGTAGGGAAGAGAGAAGAGAAGATCCAGCAGGCAGGAATTGTGCAGCAAGATTGATTTATTTAATTATTTTACAAACTCTTTTATAGACTCTTTTCTTCATAGTCTAATTGGACAAAGGATCAGCCACCCCCTGAGTTGATTGGCTAGAAATTCTAAACATCCATTGTCAAAATATTTTCTACTGTACCATAAACAAAGCTCTGCAAGGTTGCAGGTGTTCATAGCTTACAGAACTCTACTCCTATCTCCCGTGAGAGAGAAAAGTATCCCACGGCTTAGAAAGAAGCAGGAAAATTCCTTGCTAACAGCATTTTTGTATTCACAAGGTGCCTTCCAATCTCAAAGATTCTGCGATTCTTAATGTGGGAAGAAAAACTGTGAAGATGAACACTGAGAATACACAAAGTGCTCTATAACTGTGGTGGAAGAGGGAGGATAGGAAACCTCAATTTTCCTCTGGCCACTGAGAAAATTCCCCTTCAAGGTGTGTATTGAGCTGAATCCTTGAGCTGATACAACAGCACTGTGCAGGATAGATCTTTATGTCTCTTAAAGCACGGGCATTACAAACTTTGTTGCAGTCCAAACCACCTGAACTTGTACATGTGGAGGACAGAGGTTAATGTGCAGCTTCTGTACTTGTCCTGAATCTTATTTCCTTTTCTTGCATGAGCAATATAGAAAGTAGGTGTTTGTCCTGGATTTTGCTGGGATAGAGTTAATTTTCTTTTTAGCAGCTGGTGCAATGTTGTGGTTTAGATGTAGGGTAAGAATAATGTCGAAAACACACCAATGTTTTAGTTATTGCTGAGCAGTGTTTACACTGTAAAGGACTTTTCAGGTTCTCACACCACCTCACCAGTGAGGAGACTGAGGGTGCATGACAATATGGGAGAGGTTACAGCCAGGTCATCTTGCCCCAACTGACCAAAGGGATATTCCATACCATGCTGTAGAATAGAATGGGGAAATTGGCTGGGGGGTGGTGATCTGCTGCTTGGGGACTGGCTGGGCATTGGTCAGTAGTTGGTAAGCAGCTGCATTGTGCTTCACTTGTTTTGTATATTCTAATATTATTATTATTATTATTATTATTATTATTATTATTATTATTCCTTCTTCATTTTCTGTCCTAATAAATTACCTCAACCCAAGAGTTTTACCTTTTTTTCTATTCACTTCCCCATCTCACTGGGGCAGTGAGTGAATGGCTGTGGGGTGTTTAGTTGCCTGCCAGGTTAAACCACAACAGCATCATCTCTCATGTTCCAGTCTGGTCTTTAAGAAAGAAGGATTTATCATACTAAGGTATAAATACATTTCCCTGAGTGTACAGTCTATACACAGAAACTGGTGTTGTAATATGAAAACCACAGAGTTTACCTTTCCTGTAAGGACCTACTCTGTTCAACTGGCTGGTCACACCAGAGTAATGTTTACTGTTAATTCATTGCTTGCCTAATGCATAAGGTCAAGTATAAGCTTGAGAAGGTAATAAGTTAAAATCTCTTTTGCAATGAAAGCAGTGAGACCTTTCATATTCACTTCAGTAAAGCCAAGATTTTACTCTATATACGGCATAACAATATAAAGGACCTTTAAAAGGATTGTCTCTGAAACAGCAGTGATATCAGCAGGACTCCAAATATTAGAGGAGATTCAGAGTCTAATTTTAAACAAACAATATTTTACTATAATTCTATAACGCCAGTGACAGAGCTCTTTCATAACCACAATAACTTGGTCATCTCATTTTCCCCCCTTTGCTTATTTTGTGCATGTTTATAGATGTGGGCAGTTACGCAAAAAAAAAAAAAAAAAATTAAACTCTAACAAAGCTGTTTTCAGTTAGTGAAACAGCAAAAACTTGCACTTCTGAAAAGGACACTGTAGTGTCCCATTTATTTATTCCCTGGATAAATTGTGGCTCCATCACTCTCTTTTTTTGCTGGTGGGATTTTTTTTTTGGTATCCATTTTGTGAAATAAAGTTGTCTGCATGCTGAGAATACACACGTTAATTTCAAACCAAAGTGAATTTATTTAGCTTATTTATAAATCTGTCAGGATCAAAAACTATGGAGAAAAAAGTTATTTAGCTGATGCTATGTTATTGTATAGCTTTAGGCAAAACAGAATCCATAGGACTGCAATCAGATTTGGGGACGAGCTATGTCATGTCCTTTGATTTTCTTCTTCCCATTGAGCTTTCCTGCAAGTAGATATTTATCCCTTTTAAATAGAGTCCCTGCCACAATCTCCAGCTTAGCTATAACTCTGTCTCTTTGTAGACTCTTCAAAGGTTTCAAAGGAGTCTTGGGTTTTTGGCTGCCAGTTCTTCCCTGCAGTTTTCTTCCTCCAGACCTGGTCCTTAGGTTGTCTCCTTTGACCAATTGGAATTGCTGCAGAAGGTTTAAATTCATCTTAACAGCTGCAGCTCACTTCTCCATGATTAAATGAGGGCTAACCTATTCATTTTAGATTGGGAATCATGAACTCAGAACAAAAGCATTTGAGAGAAAGTGTGGATCAAAGAACAAGTGATAAGCACAGCTGGCTCCCCCAGGTAGTCACCCAGCTCTGTCCAAACAAGCTACCATGTACAAGCAAGTGTTTGCCAGCAATCCTCTATAATTTCTGAGATAAGCAGAATTTGGGGCAATTTATATATGACTGACTGTATGAAAAAATACAGTTCCCTTTGCTTTGGGAAAGTAGTCCACAGCAGGCAAAGAACCCTCTTGCAAAAATGAGTTAAGAGTTTCCACAAACGTTGTTCCGTGCCCTCAGCCTGGGTGCAGGTTTTGCCTTTATGGGACAGTGTTATCTTGTGTCACCACTCGATTCCGGCCTGAGCTGGCCCCTGGTGACACAGTGGAGGAGGGAGCCCGATGTGTCACCAGTGACCCCTTGTCTCCGTATCACTGAGCACTCTGTCCCCAGCTTTGTTCATGCCGGCCTAGAGATACCATTACATGTTTCCATTCATTACTGCTCCCACTCACTTCTGCAGCACTGCTGAGCACTTCAGTTTCTGTTGTGCATCCTCTTGAGAGGACAGGAAGGGTTTTTTCCCTGGCTGTGTTTTGCTACATTTTGACAAAGGACATACAAAATCTAATACCCCAAACATGAAACACTGTGTATGTAAAAGTAATTCATCTTTGCAGCATAAATATTTTCACTGTAAATATAAGTTCTGCTGCTTAGTTTTTGCCTATTTCACACTGACACAGGGTTTCTTTGCATGTTGGAATCTTTTGCAGTGCTGCATTGCAGAAGCAGAGGTTGACATACCTTGGTTGCCATTGGCACTTCTGCCCTGGCTTTGCGGCAGATTCACCACGCAGGTTCACACAGATGATGCTGAACACACACAAGTAAGTTTGTTGTCAGGGCTTTTTTAGACCATATTGATCAAATGGGTGCTCTTCTGGACTTAGATTTCCTTTTGTATTGGAGAATCTAACTATCCCTAAATTTGTTTAATATGGAAAATCAACACATTCTCCACCATCATTAAGATAGAAACAGAATTTTTTTGTCATTACATTATGACTGTAGTGGAATATATAATTATATAGTCACACATGTATAAAGCACTTAAAATTTTGTGTGAAGTCCTTGAGAGATGCCAGACAGCACATCTACCAAAGAGTTATTTTTGTGCCAAAATCCAGGATTGTTGTGTTGCAATCAGGAAATTGGTATTTCTGCTGTTTTCTGGTGGCCTCGGTGGGGATCTGCTGGAGGACTGGAAGCATGAGGAAGCTGGCAGCATCCTTTACCAGCCCAAGCTGCAGCATTGCCTGTGCAGTGCTCAGCAGTTTTAGAGCAATGGGTGTGTGTGGGCTGCCAGAAGCCTCTTTCCAAAGGCACTCTTACAACTGAATATGCTCAGTATATACCTCTGGTCACCCCTGTGCCCTCATTTGTGGGATTTTAAGAAAGGTGCTGTCAAGGACAGTAGAGCCTCTGCAAGATTTCTGTGGATGTTCTCGAAACTGAAACCCTCAGTGATCCATCAGCTAGTTTGTTCCTGCTTTGTACGTCTGTGAAGGACACACCACCAGCAACAGGAGCAGCCATCTGCTGTTGAAAGTATTTGCAGCATACCATGCTGGTATTTCAGCCCTGAGATCCAGTCAGGATGGACAGGAGTTTTCCCCAAATGAGAATGGCTGAAGGGAGATCTCTGAGGTATCATGTGATCCAGAAACTTTAAATTTCTTCCCCTTTGTGTCATCATTACCCTTCCCACAAAGTGTTTGATTTTGTAATATTGGAGACGTCATGCATTAATTATTTGGTCGTGTTCATATTTCATTTATGTGATCACCAGTAGGATCTTCTTACCTGAAGCATGGATAACTGAATATCTCAGATACAGCAAATCTGGAAAATTAAGATTTTGTGGAGTGTTTACCTGACTGTCATTAGTTTGTTGTGATGTGTTTTGATTTAATGAAGCACAGCTGTGATACCTCTTTCTGCATAAATGCATAAATCTGTATATATTGGTAGCTGTCTGGAATGTTGAACATTTTTTTTAATGACAAGGTTTTAAAGACATGAATAAACAGAATTTTTAAACATGTTTGTTTTTCCTTCTACAGTTGCCTCATGACAGTGTTTGCATTGGCTTAACTGGTTCTGATCATACAGTCTGTGTAAGGTAATACCAGCAAAATAGTCCTGTGAGTGGGCAGCTGGGGAATGGCCCCACACAGATAGAGGAGCAGTAAGTAAGTAAAATGCATCCTTTAAAATACCAGAGTTTGCAGGTTGTTTGTGGGATATGTGAACAATGGCATAAAGAAACTGCTTGAAAAACGGTGAGTTCAGACATCAGACTGGAGGCAGATCTAAGAATTTCCAGTCTGCTGATCCAACCTTTGAATCTGTTTTGCTTCACTGTTGCTGGGAAGCAGATGGAGAGGGCATGTTTACACTATCAGATAACAGCCTCTGCCTAGTTTACACCTGGTTCCCTGCCTAAATGTTAGTTCATTCCTGAGCTTCCTTTTCCGGTCAACCAGCCTTGTCCAAAACAGAATGTAGATTTGCTTCTGGGGAGCTTCTGGTTTCTACTATTTTCAGCAGACTCTGCAGTGACACCTAGGCTCCCTTTGCATGGTGCAAACCTCCAGCACTCCCCACAGGTTTTGAACCCAGATATACTCCTCTGAGCTTCCATGAGGGTACTCTCACATTACTGTCCTGCACTATTTTAGACACTTTGAGATTATTTATTCTCCCACTTCATTGTGACTTGCTGTCCAAAGGAGATGCTCAGTCAGATGCAGTGCAATATGGACACAATCAATATTGGCTTGATAGGCAAAGATTGCTCTCAGGGTCGGGATGTATGAAGAAGCATAGACACAGCCAGTTACCTCTGTTCATGAGTGGTTTTGGAGGTTGTTTCAATCTTATTCAGGCTCACATCAGAGCAATGCTGTCCTAAACATCATACATCTCGGAAAATATGGCAGAAAAGATCCACATTTCTTGGAGGGTGAGCAGTGGGAGCAGAAAAGATCCACAACACTTTTTGGAGGGTGAAAACTGGACTGAGAATTGGCAGTGAATTTCAAAGTCCTATGGCAGCACTCTGCTGCCTACATAAATAACTAGATAGAATGTGTGAGCTGCGGGGGAGGCTGTTACTCAGACTCTGGATTAAAAACAGACAGATACTGTGTCTCAAGCTTTTTTCTCTTCACACTGTCTCTCTTTACAACCTTTTTCCTCCCTGCATTCTGAGAACACTCTCTGTTCTTACTCTGACCCTCCTGTCAGTGCTGTTCTGCTCGTTTGTGGGCTGCCCTTATCACTAGCAGCAAAGTGAGGCTCGGTGAAATGATAGTCTTGGTGCTACTTGTACAGTCAGTACTTGGGATCATCCTTCTGGTTCTGTCTGCTTTCCCTAGAAGCACACTCCTCTCCACCACGTGATGAGCTGGAGTGGTGCAGGGAGGCAATATGGAAACAGCACCTCACTAGAGCAGGTAGCAGACGACCATTCAGCTGACAGAGAGATCGTGAGCTATCAAGGATTATAACTTTCTTTGTTGTTAATTGCCATATTTGTGCTGCTTCTATCTTAGTTTGGTCAAAAATGTAGGGTTTGTGATTTTACTATCCTGAACACTGGTTAGACATTCAGATATTGCAGTTCATTTCTTCACTGATTGCTTTAACACACACACAACACAAGGTACATATAGAGATGGGAAAATGGTGTGTGTGTGCACGTACATATGCAGATAGACACAGCTATGGATATATCTGTATCCATGAGCACGTATACATAAACACATAAAAGAAGACAGGGACAGAACAAGAAAGAGAAATAAAATGACCATAAATACTTCTTGCTTTCATTCTGCACTATTAATGTTTTCACTTCTTGTTTCATGACTTGGGACTCTAATACAACTTGGGCTGTATCTTTTGGCAACATTTTCCCCAGTGAAAGCCAGGGTGAAGAAATACAGTAAAAGATAGTTCTGCCTAACAGGAAGCAATAATTCACACAAATATGAAGTTAAAGAAACTTCAGCCAGCCTTGCTTCTATAAAATCTTACTCTGTCTACTTTATTCCTGGCAATCAAAGAGATTTGGCTAGGAAGTAACATCTTGTGAAATGTTTAGTGCTTTACTTCTGAAAGAAAAAAACGTGAATTTCCTGCAGGTAAAAAGAGGGATGAAGAACTGTCCCATGAACCCAGTAATACTGACACATGGATATGTAGCAAGATTCTGCACAATGATTTTTCAGGGGATTTACCTAATCTTTTTCTACAGTTAATCACATGAGAACTCTCTTCAACATATTTAGAATAAGAGGAAACCTGTATAATTAAGATTGTGAAGTAAAAACTAAGAAAAAGACGGAATGTATGTTGCTGTCACTAATTAAGTTCTGTTGAGCTGCAGTGAGATTGGTTTCTTTTTAACTTTTGGCATGTCTTTCAACCATGAAAGGCTCTCAGATTTGCAGAGGCTGGAAGGCTTGAGAATTCACTCAAGCTGAATAATTCTATGTCTGAAGCAATAGAAACAGAAAATAAAAAATAGAAACAGAAAAAATAAAATCTGTTCATTAAAGCATTTAGAAATGTAAAGGCTTGCTGGGGCAGTTGGGGTTCAAAGTAGGCACCTTTTCCTAAACTGGGCACAGAAATGATGGTTTCCTCTTCTGTTTCTTCATTCTGGTGGGTAGGAAAGCCATAGCCTAAAATGCTGTTAGGGTCCAGGAATGGCCACACCAGGAGCCTGAGGAAACCAAAGAGTGAGGTGACCTTCTGGTGGTTTTATAGTTCCAATCAGGAAGACAGAACCTCCTCACTCACTTGGAGAATTGTGTAGGAGTCTCCTCGGAAAGGTAGACCTGACTTTTGTGATTCTCCTTTCAGCAAGGAAAATTCCGGGAAACAAATAATACAACGTCTGATTTAGGAAAAATATTTCAAAGAAGCTACACTTCTTTTTAACCTTTCTTATTAAACACCCCATACTTTCCAAATTAATTTTTGAATATTTCAGAATGTATTTAAATGGAAGCTTTCAGGACCTGTGCTGTTGGTGGGGTTTTTTTGCTTGTTTTGTTTTGTTTTTGTTTTGGGTGGGTTTGTTTGTTTGTAGACTATTTCCCTCACTGCTAGGAAAATGTGGTGGCTAGCCAAACAAGAGAATGTGAATCCTCATGGGATAAGGAACAAGTATCTCCTCAGCCTAAGCAGAGAGAAGACAAGAACTGAGGAGAATCTGCAAGGGTCTGTCCTTAAATATCTCTTTTGAATAGAGCCAAGCTCCCTGGAAACATCCAGAGAGAATGTAAAAAATTATAAATATGGTAAAGACAGGACATACAGGTACGGGCTAAATCCTCAGCCTGACCTTGGTGAGGTAAGGATGTCCAGTGCTGCCATTTTGACAGTAGGTAAAATTGCACAGCAACCTTGTTTGGGTTCCCATGCAAACTCTAAGCAAAAGCAGCTCTCTTGTTTACTCAAGCATTAGGTTTGTTACCCCTTCCCTTCCTCCCCTTCCACTTCCCCTTCTGCTTCCCCTTCAGCTTCCCCTTCCCCTTCCACTTTCCCTTCCCTTCCCATAAGAATGAATGTCTCCCAGCTTGGGCAAATCCTCCTCTCCTAGGTACAACCCTTGGTGCTTTTACATCTTCAAGGGCTCTGGCCAGTCTTCTCTTTCCTCATGCCCTGTGCACACAGACTCCATTCAGGAAGACAACTGTTCCTGAGATAACCACACTCGGGAAGCACAGCCCCTCCTCTCACTGCGCTGCTGTGTGAGGGGAGATGGGCCCCTTGCAGACCCTGGATTTTCCTTCCTAATTCTTCCAGTCTGTGGAGGGGAAGGGAGATGGACTTCTATGGAGATATTCCCTATTGCCAAAAATGATCTGACAGAATGTGTGTATGTTATCTTCTTGTAACCATGGAAACAGACAAAAATTAGTCAGTTGGATACAAGCAGGCTGTTTTCAGTATTTGAAAAGGAAAAAGGCTCCTTTTAATTCTGGGTCTGGAATTGGCAGTCCTGCCACTGGCATGGGTTAAGGTTATGTTTAGTGCATGGAATATTTTTACCATGATACTAGATCCTAAAATTCACCAAGCTTCAGGGAAGTTTGCCATTCTTGACTTGGGAATTTCCTTTCTTTTGTTTGTTTGTTACAACACCACACATTTAGCCCTCCTGAGTCATTAAAATCACAACCTGGCTATGACATCATTGTAGCATGGATGTGGGAGCATTATGAATATACTCCAGGAAGCCTGGAGTGCAATAAGTGAGAATCAATTTGTAATTTTTGTATTTTATGTTAATTTTATATTGTAGTAAACAAACAGCATATAACATAAATGATAAACCTTGTGCAAATTGTGCTAGTGACTTATAAATGTATTTGCTTATAAGTGTATTTACTTGTAAGAGTTCAGATCATGAATCAGTCTGTATTTTAAAGCTGACAATGTGAGTTCTAACAACTGAAAATTTCTATCTAGATAACTAAGTATGCTTTATGGTATATGTACAACTGTTTTTGGAGTTCCGATCTTGGGATCATGCTACATTAAAAAGTACAGAGAAATCAATATCCATCACAACAAAGTTTTGTCTGTGGTGTAATGTCAAAAATTCCATAAAATCATTTTGAAACCCCCCACTGGATAACGTATCCAAACAGACACAAGATTCAAGGAAATTTACTCTTTTCCCGCAAGAGTTTCAGAGCTGCAGATGAGACTCAGCTGTATCATGGTCAAATTGAAACAAATTTCAGTTTCTATAATTAATGGCATTAAACCCAGGGCTTCCTGCAGGCTCCACCTCAGCCCAGAATGTCCAGAGGGCTGAAGTCTGTATCCACATCCTGCCTGCCATGAAAGGTCCCTATCTGCTTCCAACTCTTTGTCCTCTGCTTTGGTGAGGTGTGGAAAATATAGAGTGAGGCTGTGTATGTGCTTATAAGGCTCTGTGCTGCTGTCTTCATCAATCTTTTTGACCCTGCAACTCATGGCCATGGCAAATAATGTCTGGAACTAGGTCCACACTTATGCAGCTGCCTGAAGTGAGGGACAACACACCTTGCTCTATCAGTCTGTATACAGCAATTATGAAACATCACTGTCGTGCAATGCAAAGTAATTATGTTCTGGAAGAAGCATTAATTATAATGTATATATATTTACACACATGTAGTAGATATGTGTATATATAAATGAGTGGGTATATACATATATATGTATATCTACATATAAATATATGGATATATGGATATGAATGCATACGTTTATAAGTCTGTTTATGTATTATGTGTATATATAAGTGCATTTGTGGGTGTGTATGTATACATTTACCACGTATCAGGGAAATTACTGCAGACTTCTTCTTGGTTGCATCTGTCTCCCCTTCAGTCCTCTCAGCCTGTGTGTTTTATCTTGGTTTTCCGATTTTGTGGCATGTCAGAAATCTTCCTTCCTGTTTACTGAGTCAAAACTCATAATTTAATTGCTGTCAGAGACTGGCTGCTTGCAAGGACTCACTTGGAAACTCTCTAGTTGTGTATGTGAGTTCAGAAAGCGAACTCCAATGAGCCCTTTCCTCCTCAATTACTGCACCATGGAAAGAAATCTGGTTCTGACTTCTTTGTCTGCAATTCTGCAGGCATAGACAGGGATGAAGGCTAAAAGATGTGCATGGTATTAGCAAAACTGCAGTGCTTGGGAAAGCTCTCTTCTGGGGTAGGCAGATCCTCGGGATATCCGTGAAGGCTATCTTCCCTCTGCAGAAAGGCATATTCCTTATTTCAAATAATCTCTCTCCTTTGATAGGGGTAGTGAATGCCTCTAAACGTCTACTACTGATTTTGGGTACCCTGCTTCCAACAGAAGGGAAAAAATCTCAGAGAATGTTATTTGGCTAGAAGTGCAGTTGTTAGTTATTAAATGAGTGTGGATTTAGCACTAATGGGATTTGGAGTCTAGGCAAATGTCAGAAGCAACTAAATACTGGGACCTTCTGAAATCCAACAAATTTATTTATTTTGTTAAATTCTGTCCATTCTCAGCACTATAAAAATGGCAAGACACAGAGAATCTATGTAATCATAGACTGGTTTGGGTTGGAAGGAACCTCAAAGATCACCTAGTTCCAACTCCCCCCCGCCACAGGCAGGGACACCTTCCAGGTGCTCAGAGCCCCATCCAACCTGGCCTTGAGAACTTCCAGGGACTGGGCATCCAAAACCCCTCTGGGATACCTGTTCCAGTGCCTCACCACCACCACAGTAAAAATACCTTCCTAATATTATATAATCATAGAATGGCCTGGGTTAGAAGGGACCTTAAAAATCATCTAGTTCCAACTCCCCTGCTGAGGACTAATCTAAATTTATATCTACCCTACTTCTGTTTGAAAACATTTCCCCTTGTCTTGTCACTACATGCCTTTGTAAAAAGTCCCTCTCCAGGTTTCTTTTAGCCCTCCTTTACATACTGGAAGGTGCTATAAGGTCTCCCCAGAGCCTTCTCTTCTCCAGGCTGAACAGCCTCAGCACTCTCAGCCTGTCCTCACAGAAGAGGTGCTCCAACTCCCTGAAAATCTTTACAGCCCTCTGGATCTGCTCCAACAGGTCCATGTCTTTCTTATATTGAGGACTGCAGAGCTGGAGGCAGCATTCCAGGTGGAGTCTCACAAGAGCAGGATAGAGGGAGAAAATCTCGTCCCTTGCCCTGCTGGTCACGCTGCTTTTGCTGCAGCCCAGAACAGCATTGGCTCTCTGGACTGCACAAGAACTTATTGCCAGGTCATGTTCAGGTACCCCCACGAGCTTGTCCACAGGGCTCTTCTCAATTCACTCGCCACCCACCCCACCAGTATCTGGTATTGCCCTGACACAGGTGAAGATCCTCTTTCATAGAAAAGGGAAGGAGACTATTTGAAAGACTTAGCAGTTGGTTGGTAATTTTTTTTTAACAGTCTAAAGATGTGGACAGAGAGAGATCTTGAGATCTTTCTTAGTCTTACTCTCGTCCTTAGTGTCAGGATCAGCCAAAACGAAATAATTTCTGACAGATGTTATCCAGTCTGTCATGAACTACTTCGGGTGTGGAGAGTTTCCCCAGGCAGCTTATTCCAGTATTAACTTTGCCAAGAGAAAATTTTCTTTCATATTTATTCTTAGTTTTCCACCTTTTTTTTTTAATCTCTGTCCATACCAGATGAAGTAGAGTTGTCTCCCTGATTGTTTTATATAGCCTTTTATGTATTTATGTCAGCAAGCCTTCTGTTGCCTGGAGAAAACATAATCTTCTTTTAAAATACAAAGATTCAGTGGTGCAGGACAGCACTTATAACACACTCCGTGGGTCTATGAGAAGCTCTGCAGACTGTCATGAATTCATCTGCTCCTCAGCATGGCTTCACGGGCCAGGTGTGGGTCACTTAACAGCAGATGAACCACTCATCACACATAGATCACAATTTGGCTCATAGATCACAATTTGGAAACCATCAATATAGATTACTTTTCAGTGAGAACTCCTATGTGGGACACCTGATCATGTGTGTTACTAGTGATATTTGACATACATGATACTTCTTACCATGTGCCCATGTAGTAGAGGCAGTTACTTTTCTGTAGTTTGCCAAGATTTTTGTTTTCCTTCACTGCAGGTACATGGGAGGTTAACCACTACAGGACAAGATGGGGCACTTTGAGATTTGTGTGGATGGCTACTCTTCAAAAACAAATTTTGCAGTTGAAAGAATGTATAAGGAATTGGTTTAGATTAATCCTTACAGTAGGAAATATCTTGTCTTCAAATAGCAGAGGCTGAACTCTGCCTGTGTCAAGAGATCATCCTAAGGCCTTAAATTTGGTGAGTTACCTATCACGGATCTGAAACAAGAAGTTATTTACAGGTAATAGCCTAATTGAGAAGGTATTTAAATGAGTTTGAGCATACACTTTTGCCTTGCTCTGAACATGGATGTTCTGTTTGAGTAGTCTAAATCTGTTGCTGAAGAACGTCTCTGTTACCATCATATTACCCTCAGAGCCTCCTCTGGATATTTTATTTTCAATGCATAAGCTGTTAGGTTAAATTTTGTTGTGTCTTTGTGTTCCAAACATCAACATATTTGGGGTTAATACATGGATAAAAGCTGGATGACTGGTCTAGACTCTCTGCATCCCTGTGTTCTTGATAACACCCTGTGAAAGGATAGACACTGAGCCCTCTTTGCTTTGGTTCTGGACATGGATCTTTGTTCAAACACTAGGTCTACAGGGGAGCTTGCATTCATCATTAATTTATTAATTTATTCATCCATCAATTAACTTTGTGATTATTCCTGAACAGGGACTGTCTTAGATATTGAAAGGTTTTTAAAATTCCCCAGACATCTTAAGACTGCAATACCTTGTGGCTTCTGCCCTTTTAACAGCCATCCAATGTTTCAGGCTTACTGTACAGTGAGTCATTTTTGTAGGAGAAATGTGATTCTAATACAGTGTAACTGAAGCTAGAAGAATATTGGCTGAGGTACATTGAAAATAGCATTACATAACATCAAATGAAGTGGGGAAAAAATTCATCTGTTTTTTTATGCTTGAATGACTTCCGAAATAATTGAAAACTGTGACTTGTTAAAAGGCAAGGGCCATGTGCCATAATGACACTTGATCATTTGAATTCAATAGTCAGATTGCAAATCTTTCCTCTTTCCATATTAAATTTTATTAGGAGTATTAGAGTTAATAATGCTTAATGCAGGTTTTGCCCCTCATGGCAAGGATCACTTCCAAGTCCAATTTGACTGGGAAGGGTGCAGTATCATAGAAATGGATGAGGATATAGGTAAATTTGGCTAAACATCATTAAATCATAAATCTTTAATCAGGAAAAAGCCTGGTGACTCTGAACAGGGTACCTGGAATCACCACAGAATCAGCTAGGAAGGATCTACTATAGAATACAGAAATACGAAGTTTGAATCTATTCAGAACATATCTATATAGTGCTCTAACTCTCAGAGAAATTTCTCTCTTGGGTCAAAATGAACAATTTTTTACCTTATTTGACAGAAATGTTTTTTTTGTCTACAGTCAAATATTTCATTTTAATGGTTATCCAGGGAATTTCCAAGGCAGTGTTAGTGCTGTGAGAATGGAACTGTGCTTACTTTGAGGCCTTTTAGTGGTGTGGAAATTTGATGATATTTCTGCAAATATATGTCTACATTTACAGTCACCTGCTCTAGGCGAGCCTGCTTTAGCATGGGGGTTGCACTTGGTGATTGTCAGAGATCCCTGCCCACCCCAACCATTCTGTGATTCTGTGTGATTCTGGTATTACTTACAGCTAATCAAGGGCCTTGTGTTGTTTGCCCTGGGTAGGGCTTATGTTAGGACTCATCATGTCCAATATATTCAATAAGGACCTGAGAGATGACAAGGTGCTGATGAAGGCAGCTACCTTTGTAGTTGCTGAAGGATCTGATGGTGCTAAATTACTGGATGATGAAATGACAGATGAAATTCCATGTAATGCAAAGTGATGCACAAGAGAAAAACAATCTTGTATTTATGCATCCAGTGAAGAACTTTGAACTGCTATTGCCATGCAAAAATGAGATTCTGGAGTTATTACAACCTATTTTACATACTCTTAGCAGTAGTGAAACCAGAAAATCAAGTCTAAGGATTATTTAGAATGGATAAAGAAATAAAACACACATCATTGTGCCTCTGTACAAATCCATGATGTGCTCTCATCCTGAATGCACAATATAATTTCTTACTCCTTCACCCTATTTCACTAGATAAATAGGGATAGTAAAAGAAATAAAAACCAAAAGGGTACAAAAAGGGAATCAGAAATCACCCAAGATAGTCAAAGATAGGGATATTCTGCTCTAGAAGAAATACATAAGCAGACTAAGATTCATCAGCTTGGAAACTTCCCAGAGGAAGTTTATAGAGGAGTCTATAAAATCATTAAATGTGAAGAATGGCAATATGAAATGATCTCCCATAAGATGATCAACAGAAGATGTTGAATGAAACTTGTAGAAGTCTGGTCCAAAATAAAGTTTTCAAAAGCTATGTAAGTGTCCCCAAAACATGCAGATATGGAACCTGAAGACTTTTTAATGGTGAACACAAGGGTGGTATTTGGTTGATGGATGGACTTGATGATCTTAAAGGTCTTTTCTGACCTTAATGATTTTGTGATTGATTAAAAAAAAGAAAAAAAAAAGTGGGTATTTCTCTAAATAATGTGATGTTAAGGCTGTGCTGCAGAACACTGTAATTAGAAAAAATTTTATGGGTTCAAAAGGTGGGTGGATAAATTCATGGCAGAAAAATCCAAGGCATAGTCAGTAAAGAGATGCTGCCTTGACTCAGAAAATTGATGAACCATAAATAACTGAAGTCTGGTGAATGTTTCTGGATAATATCATTATATCCTTACACTGTTTTTTTTAGTGTGTGCTAGACATCCAATACTGGCAACTGATGGAGACACATATTGGGTCTTCATGTCTTAACTCAGCTTGGCTGTTCAAAGCCTTTGTGATTTATCAAGACCTATGAGGAAAAAGTGAGGATGATCACTGAGCCAGGAATATCTGATAACAGCTATGCCAGCAGCTGGGCTTCACCCATGGGTCATTAAGTACCAGTCTCACTTGTAACACTGATCTAAAGATGTGTGAATAGTCATATGGGTCAGGTGAAGAGAATGAACATCGGGTACCCAGCACAGCTCCTTTACAATTTGTGTAAACAAACTGTCATACATGAAATCCCTATTTGTGCTTGGTCTTTGCATATTAAGAGCTTTAATTAATTAATTTTGAGTTAAATATTTTTAAATTGAATGTTAAAATTAACCCATCAGCCCAGGTACCAAAAATTAAGTTCCATTAATCACTTGTACATCATAAGAGTTATCTTTCCTGTGTTTACTGTATACTTTTACAAGTGTTTTAAGATGTGTTGGATGTATTTTTTTATGTTTTTACTTGTACTTTAGTTCCAAAGCAGATTTCAAAACCCCAGTTCCAACAAACAGCCCAGCCCCCATAGCCATTGCCCTGTAGGCAAGTACCGTAGCAACCTGAACTTTAATGACACTTATCTCAGCTAATACCACCCCTCTGACAAGGATGAGCCATTGGTGGACAGAGATAATCTGTCAAAGGGAAAACACCAATCACCTTAAACCAAAGGGGTGGGCTGTGGGCGGAGCAAAGGCTATAAAACAGGGAGCACGAGAAAGACACGCCCCTTCTCTCCAGCCTTGCTGAGGTGGAGTTCAGTGCTGGAAGGCGTATTTCTATCAAGGAACTTTTAGTAATTTTTTTTTGGCTTTTGGGCCAGCCAAAGGCCAGCCCAGAACTGCAAGACCTTTTTCTCTACCGGAGGTCCAGTGCTGTTTCAGCCAGAAGATCAAGAATCCCTGCACTCCTGGGGCATGCCATCTACCGAGCCATAGGATCCCAAATTTTTATATTTTGCTAATTTTTGCAATTTTTCAATTTTTCTGTTTTAATAAATTGTTTTAATTTTTAACTAAGAGTTGTCTCATTTCTCACAAAACTTGCCTAAATTTCCCTAGACAACAGTGTGTTTTCAGCATACTCCCTCACCCCTTGCATGAAGTCTTGTTTCAGCCTTCCATAACCCTTCACCAATCCTTTTACCTAGCTTAGTATATTTTGTCACCCTCTATTCTTTCTGCAGTTATAATAGTGACAACTAAGACGTGCATAGTCCCATGGGAAAAATGCTTTTCATGTAAATTCCCATTCCCACTCAGAAAGATCCCTCAGGACCTTCACGGCCAAGTGAAGACCTTAAAATTTGTCTCTTGAGACCTAGGATTTTAAACCAGGCCTGCTGTATCTCAGGCAAATATAGAAAAATGGGCTGAAATCTACCTTCTGTTGGGAGCTGCTCTTTTGTTTAACCATACAGCCCGTGATTACCCTACTCATGTAAATGGATATTTCTGGTCATAATCTGGCCAGCAATGTTGTTAAAACTGATGCATCCACATGAAAGGTTATGTGATATCTTTATGTTCATTCTTTTGTTTAATCCATATTTATATTGTTTCTCATCCTACTCCTGCAGAAGACAAACATCTGTGCTTTTCCAGTCATACAGATTACTCATTCAGGACTATATTTTACTATCAGGTCTTCAAGAAGGGATTTTAACAAGGCTTAATCATAGGGCCCTTATTTTAGTTCCAAAGCTTGTTGTCTGTTTTAACCAGCCAAAAGCATGACTGAGTCACACTGTGAAGGCATTTATCCTTTGGTATATATGACTTTATTCTTTCCTTTTCCACTTACACTTCATTGTTATATGTGACCTCTCACTGTCCTATATATAAGCTTGAATATTAAACTCTTTGAAGTAGGAACTGCTTACAAAATTTCCCTCTTTCCAAGACACAAAGGAACAGTCCTGGGAACAAATAAACAAGACTTTTAAAGTATAAGTCACAGTAAGCTGCTCCCTTGAAATGGAAAAGAGAGGAATATTGCCCTTCATTGGCAATGCTCCTACAGGTAAAGTAATGGTGAATAAAGAGAAGACTTCAATATCCAGAGCAGTCATTTTACCTGCTCAACAGAAGCAATTCGCTTAACATGTAAATTGCCTTTTAAAACCAGGAATTCCTTGTCCCTGTGTGGCTGCTTTTATCAGGATGTCTGCTTTTCCTGCTGCCTAGCAGCAGTTAATGGAGCTGAAAATTGTTATCAGCTTGATATTACCATAGAGCGAGCTTACACAAGTACCTGATAAGCACTATAACACATTTCAGTGGATGAAAATTCATTGTACAGCATTGTTTCCTTTTACTTTAATGTGTTCCAGACCACTTGGACGGCTCACTTAATGAATCCCATTTTGCAGAGGACAGCCATGAGTGAGTGCCAGCCTGAGATGCTGGTGCCTGCATATTGAAGACTCAGGTGAGATCCTTTGACAGTGACAGGGCTGTGCTGACTGTCTTGTAATGAAGTGAAAACAGACATTGGAGGGATAATGGTTTTGACAGGGATGAGGCATTTAAGAGTTCTATGTTTTGTCAGGCTGCTGTGCACATTGTGGCAAGCAACAGCATTACAGAAAGTGTTTCTGCAGCATCTGCAGGGGCTGCTGATCTTCTGTTTGGATTGTTATTTGTATGTCTGACCCTGCATCAGCACAGTCACAGAGCAATATAGCATCAACTATATTATGTGGTGAAGTATTGCATTATATGTACAGGGTTTTCTTCACATCTCCCAGGCTGGACAGAAGATTATCTCTGATTTAGTGGTGGGGAGCTGAGATGGAGGCACCTTAACTTTATCCAGACAGCTGAAAATCAGTCTTCAAATCTTAGCACTTTTTCCACCCTATCTATGGAAATCCACAGGCTTTTCTCCATGGTAATGTAGATATTTACTTTGATGGGATGCACTGTCTTCTGGCTGTGCTTCTCTCACTGTTGAGAGTCTGAAGTCAGCTGGAGTCAGCTGGAGTGAACACAGGGACACTTAACAGATCTAATTACTTTCTGAAGGCATCTAGCCATCCAAAGATGCAGACCAGGTACTTAGGGAAGGGTTTGAAATTCTCTTCTGCAAGTCCACCTTCCAGGAAAATGAGTGCTCCAGGAAGGCCTGGAGGAGCTGTGGACTCTTCTGCCCTGGGAGGAGTCCAGGATGCCCATCCTCTGTCACCCATGGAAATGGCCTGAGTGATTATGGAAGACATTCCTGCTCTGCTGAATCCTGTGCCCATTTGTCCTAACTTCATCAAATGGTCCCTGAGGAAAAAGGGTGAGGGATCTCTCTTATACAGAAGGAGGCAGATTTTTCTCCAAAGGTGGGAAGACATTCTTGAGATTGAGACAGACATTGTTAAATGATATAGAATGCAATTCTGAAATTTGTGGCAATCTTGAGAATGTTTTAAGGTTTCTGAAAAGAGCCGAAAGTTCTGATAACTTGGAGCTTTCAAAAGTAGCCTGTACAAATTGTTGTAAAAGTAAAATTTGGGAAAACAGCCAGCACTGGCAGAGAAAAGAAGTGCTGTTTCCAACATGTGACTCTAGGATTAATTCTTTTCTGCCAATTCAAATGTTTTGTAGTTTTAATTGCCTTCTATTGCTAACTTTTTGTTCATGCATAATGTGTATGATGGTTCAAGTGCTAAAGAGTATCAGCATTGCACTTCAGATGTGGCAGTTCTCCTGGGGAAGCAATGTGACTCCTGTAGAGCTGTGGGGAAAAAATTTTGAAGATAAGAAAGAAATTTGGCACATGACTTACACAGGCTTTCCTCCATGGCAGGGTTTCTACCTGACCTTTTTGCCTTTGAAACTTTTCCTTCACTGTTGCTGAAATTAGTCTGTAAATAGCTAAAATAGATGTGCATGGTTCTACTGTTATAATAATATTAGTTTATTTTCTCTTTTTAGGAACTGTACAGAACATCAGATTCTGATGCCATTCCTGGGCTGCAGGCTCTCCCTCGGACCACCCTTCATTTTTATTTGTACAGCACCTAGCATTAAAAGGACTTACTTTCCCTTTAGCCCTCAAACCATATAAATGCATGTAAACAGTAATAACTGGCCACCAATGCACTTCAAAGTGGACCACAGAGATCAACAGAGGTCAGATCCTCTTTAACTCCATGAAAAAAGCAGCAATACCCTTGAAAATTAGGAATAGTGGGAAGTGATAGATATTTATTCCTGACAACCAACTGTTTCCAGAGTAGAAATCAACTCATACTTTGTAAGAGAAATAAGCTACCTCTCTAAACTTAGATTTTAAAGTGTCAGTCTCTCTACTCCTGAAAGTGTGCATTCACTGCTAAGGTACACAGTGGCCATATGAAAATTTTCCTACCATTAAGTTGGTATTTAATTTACCTTTCTCTTGCAAGTCACTTGAAATTAACACTCAGTAAATTGTTTTTAGGGGAGACGTGGTAGGGACAAACTGAGTATCTAAGTAAACCCTGCTTGTCCCTTGCCTGAATAAATTAGGACTATTAAAAAAGACAGTGTCGAGTAATGGTGGATGTGTAATAAAAATTATAAATAGTATCTAACATTTTAAATATTTCACCCATCTGTTCTTTATGGAATATCAATGTGCTACTCATTTGCTAAGATTTGACTCAACTGGTTTCTTAATGACCCTTGACATACATACCCAGGACCAAAAGGGAGACAGACAGGAGAGACCTCACCACAATTTATCAGTGATGACACTAGGGAAGAACCTCGTATTGATTATGTGCTGCTCAGTCCATTAGATAAACTTATGTCATAGGAAGTTGGTGCTAGAACGGTCACAGTTGTTCAAGATGTGTAACAGTGTAGGTGTTTAGTCAGTGGAGGTGGTGACATTGTTTTTCTAAAAGAATGAGCTGTGCCACCAGGTGGAGGAGCTACACAAGGAAGCGAATAGAATATTCAAGAAAATGAGTGAGAGATTGATAGATTGTTCTCAGACACTACAGTCTCAAGAGTCTCAAACTTTCACTGTAGTGGAGAGCCAGGTGGACTTGGAATCCTGTCAAGTAGCTAGTCAAGAGTCTGTTGAACAGAAGGTTGGAAGCTGGTCACCATCTGTACCACGAGAAAACCAGTGTGACCAGTGATAGGCAGTGGGACCTGTCTACCAGGGATCACCTAGTCATGACAATGGCACTGATGAATTATTCTTCGAGGAGCTAAGGGACACTTCCAATTCAACTGCCCATGCTCTTATGGGAGACTTCAACTTGCCAGATGTTAACTGGGAACACCATACTGCTGGCACAAACAGGGCCAGAGATTCCTGAAAAACCTGATGACTGCTTCATTGCACAGGTAATGATAAAGCTGACTACGAAAGCTGGGCTCCTGGATTTGTTGCTTGTTACCAGAGAGGATCTTGTGAGTGAAAGAGGAGACTGGTGGCCACCTTGGCTATAGTGACCACAAAGCAATTGAGTTTAAAATTTTGGTTGACAAGAGGAAAAGTGCTGGCAATACTTCAATCCCGAACATGAGGAGAGCAGACTTCAGGCTGCTCAGGAAACTAGTGACTAAGGTCCCCTGGGAAAATACTTTTGAACGTGCTGAGGTCCATCAACGCTGGTCACTTTTTAAGCAGCACCTCCTAAGGGCCCAGGAACAGGCAATTCCTAAATGTTGGAAGTCAAGCAGATGAGGCAGAAGACCAGCTTGGCTGAAGGGGAATCTTCTCTTGGAAATAAGACAAAAAAGGAAGGTGTATGCCCAGAGGAAGCAAGGTCATGTGACGTGGGAGGAATACAAAGATGTTGCTGGTATTGGTACAAAAATGAACTTAGTACTGTTCCATTTCCTCTTCTCACAAACTTTTCACTGAATTGTTCCTCCCACATGTGCTCTTTCCTCCATGTTCACTGACTTTGGAAAGATCTGTGGGAAGAAATGCCCTTCTTTCACATATTGGGAAAATCCATTCTTGCTGTCCCACTTATACATACAGGTTGTGTGAAAGCACAGAGCAGGTATTAGAAGTGCAGCTGTGTTTGAATTAATTCATGGTGTATTTCACAGTGGTTGCAATTAAGTTTGAATGAAGCAGTTCATAAATCACTGGTTTTAATTTTTTTAGATCATAAGTGTTAGACAAGTTAATCTGTTGTAAATTCTTCCAGAATTAAGCATGGGACGTAGCCAAATATGCACCACCTGTAACAAACTGGATCAGTGTCATGGCTTTTGTAAAATGATTCATACTGTAAGGTGCCTAACATGCACAACTCAGCTACAGTATCCAGCAAACACAACTTGAACAGTAAATCATGCAATTCAGAGTTGAAGATAGCAGCATTTTGTTTGAAGACTCTTTTGTATGCTAATGATCTTCCATTTCTATCTCTTTCAAACTGGGACAGGAGCAGGGATGAGCTCACTCTATTGGAGATTCTGTTCCCCAGATGTAAGCCATGACCTTAAAGTGTGCAAGTCCTTACCATACCCTGCTGCTGACACCTGAGCCTGTATCAAAGCTGCACCTTAATCTTTGCAGCTGGTAGCTAATTCATCTAATCTAGTATGTACCATGCTTACACATACCAGGACTTGACTTTTTGTTGTATTTTCAGAAACACTAGGTCTGCAAATCCATATCTGAAACCAGCATGTTGACATTTAACATAACTGACATTATGACATGCTCAGCGATCTATTCAAAATTTGGTCAGACTCAAAAGATTGTTATTTTCCAGTCTCTGAACATATGCACTTGTTAAACATGCTTTATTTGTGTATGTATCGACATAGATTAAAAAGTGCATTTATAGAATTAGTCCATCTGATCCTGGAGTAGCTGTTGAGCTAGTTATATAATAGAAGTTACTCTCTATACTCTCTTGAAGAAGTGATTTCTGTTCACTCCAAATCAGAAACCATTTATGTGATTTCTGTATGTCTAGGATTGGTGCCTCAGTGTATCTTACAGCACTACATTAACTAACTGAAATAAGTAGGAAGCATGTTTATGCATATAGAAATCAATATGGAGAGTTAACATTGTTACTATTAGAATCAAATAAATACTATTACAAACCCTGATCTTATCAGCAATTTTTTAGCCTTTTCTTGTCCTTGACTTGCCAAGTAAGATGACTAGCAGATGTGAAAGGTACCATTCTGAAATCAGTATGGAAAATATTTCCTTGGACATACCCATCGATAACACATATATTTATTTATGTATTTGTGTACAACTAATTTGTGTAGGACCACTGTAACCCACAGAACATGGGAGGCATCATATTTCATTGGCAAAATGTCAATTAATTTGCCACCCGCATTACCCTGAATGTCTCACATGCCTTGTAACAATCTTCAGGATGAGAGGGATCCCACTGATGTAAGCTCTGTTAAAATGGAAACTCTTAGTGCCAGTCTTGTACTTCTCCCACTACACCCTGTGGAAATCTAAACTGTGATTATAAAGTTAAGATGACACAATCTAGAAACATTTGTGTTCCAATAACTATGTGCCATGCCTTTGCTAGCTGGTTCTGTGAGGCTCTTACAGAACTACCATGCCAATCAAGTTTATATTGAAGCAAAAACTCAATCAGCCACACAGGTCTTTGCTTATGTTGTATAACATCTCATATGTCATATAATCACAGAATTGTTAAGGTTGGACCTTTAAGATCATCAAATCCAACCATCCACCCAGCATCACCACCATGTTCACTGTTAAACCACTGGATGACAAAATCTTTTAAGTAGAAGCAGATTTGTCTGAAGTTGGCCTTAGTGAAATGTAAGAAGTTACATGCTTGGTGCACATATAACTTCATGTATGGCCACAGCCATATGTGGATCTGCCTTATGTATACTTTTTTCTCTGGCATGCTTTTGAAAGAGCTTATCCAAACTTTCTGTCTATCTGCAGAGCTGCATCCAACCAGTCAGTGCTGGTCTACTTTGGGTGGAAGTAGCCATTCACAAAGGAGACTTCTGGTCCCTGAAGGCTAACTCAGCATTATTGAATTCTTGCAGGTGGATACTTGAAAATCAGGCATAGCAGTGTTACAGCCATTACACCCAAGCATCCTTTCAGTCTGGCCTTCAGTATTATGGGATGTGGCCAAGGAAATGTCAGGCAGAACAAGCACCAAGTTCTGCTGCACGGCATTATGAATTGCTGTTGTAACCAGTGGAGCATCTTCCTTCTTTACACCAGAACTTTATGTAATGCAGTCTATTGGATAATGTGCCTGACCACTCACTCATTTCCTTGGTACTGATTCCACATTCAAGCTGCAGCAAAGGCAACCTCTTTTGTATTTTGATATGTGGAGAATGGGAATGGAGAAACTGCGCAGTGAATTGTAATGCCTGCTTGACATCTTGCTTCCCTAATACTTGTCATTAGGACGTTTAAGTTAAAAACAGATCATGTTTACACTGAAGTGTGTGGAATTCACATTCCAGCTCACAGCAATCCCTTCTGATATTACAAATTTATTACATTAAATGACAATAATTTTCATCCAACAGAGGCTAAAGTAATCACAACAAACTTGTTTAATAATTGAATTACTTTAGGAGTTTTCCAGAACTCTATCTCTAAGTTTGCTTTTTCTAGTGAAGAGTTTGGATTACTTGCTGTTATCATAATTTTACATTGGAGTCAAGGATAAAACGCTGGACAGCTCATCCAATTATTTGTTTCAAAAATGATGCCTGTATTTGTGGTGAGTATGACAAAGCCTGTGTGTGTAGCTACAAAATGTGTAATATGTATTCATCCACCTATTGCTTTGGGTATGTGTTACAAACTTTGTGAGGCTATTCACAGCAAACAAATCCTACCACTGAAATACTGAATGTGAAGTAGTTTACCCTTCTTTTACAGGGGTGGATTAAACAGAAATATCAGCATTTCACCATCCTGCCACAGATATACCAAATCTTTCTTTAGATAAAAAAAATGGATGTTGAGAGATGCAGCACAGAAGGAATCGATTCCTGATTTTTCCCCCTAATTTACTCATTTTTATGCTAACTAGAAAACAGAAAACATGATGTTTACTGTGAGTAGTTGATTGCAAAATGAATTTAAGCAGTATTTTTAGTACATATAGAAGCAAAAGGTTACACTGAGAAAATGGATCAGATTAAAACAAACACTACAGCTTTTGAAACATTCCTAGGGTAAAAAAAAAATGTTGATTTCTGTGTGTCCAACCTGATATGCCCTTAGAATGACCTGATTTTCTGAAATTAAAGTCCCTGTCATATCACTTTTGTGACTTTGGAACAGATAGTTAAGATAACTTGGGTTGGTATCTATCTTGGGGTGATTTTATGATGTGTATCCCCTATTGCTGCTCCATGCCCAGAAATTAATTTTGTGCTTTTCTGTGCCTGAGAGGGGGGAGAGGAAAAAAAAACTGAACAGACTTCTCAAAGCAGTTTGTTCAAGGACACAGAGATACACAGACTCCTCTGCATTCTGCAGTGGCAGGAGTGGGAGGAAGCACCCTGCTTGCTCTTCAGCCAGCTTTCGGCTACTTTTTCTCCGGAGGGAGACGGTGAGTTGGACTTTGTTTTCCTGGGACTTTGGGTTTTTTTTCTTTCTTCTTTTTTGGACTGTTTCAACATCAGAACACATCGGGAGAGTTCTCCACCGAGGCCCAGAGGGCCCACCATGACCCAGCTCCGAGGAGGAGGAGGGAGACCATTTACAGAAGGACTCTGAAATTTTCCCAGGTTTCTCTCCACAGTGAGAGGTTTTATTATTTAGCATTATTATCCTTTTCCTGTGTGTTTGTTAAATAAATAGATTTTATCTCTTTCACTTTCCTCTGAGGAAAGTTTCTTTTTTCCCGAACATGGTGGGGGAAGGCTGGTTGTAACCTGCTTCTATCAGAGGATATTTTTCCTCCAAATTTGTCCAAACCGGCACAGTGTTAAATTGTGACGTTCTTGTGAAAATTATTAAAAGCTCCAGCATTATATGATGAGTGTGTTAAGATTTCCATCTGATCCAGCAGAAGGCTTGCCTATTTAAAAGTTTATGCTCTCAGCTCAAGGGATTTTATGTCAAGGAAAACTTTAATGATGGAATGAATGAAGTATTTTATCTTAATGTAGCTTTAATTTTCATGGTTTGCCATATTCTGGGCCTTCCTGATATTTTCTGCAGCAAGTGTTCAGAAGTAGGACAGAAGCTTGAATGTTCAAACACATCTCCCAGCTTCGTGTCCCTCCCTGGTTCTCTTGCTTGTAGTTGTAAATCAGCCTGACAGGAGAGACAAAACTGGTTCCTTAGAAGGCTCTATGGACAGAACAAGGACTCCAGCATAACTGAGCTGGCTGTGCAGTCCATTTCTAAACTCAGACACATTCCATGGCTTGTGCAGGAGGATTCTCAAACTCCAAATTAAGGTACACTATTCTTCTGAGAGCCTCTCTGAGTGGGATGTAGACATCACTGCAGAGTTCAGCTTGAATGTGAAGGTAAGACAGAGAACGGGTGGTGCTATAAGACAATAAAAGTAACATCCATTAATAGGATTTTGTAATAGAATTTTCAGAGTTTGAAATTTAGATTAGTTATGATTAAAGTTTGAGTTTTTATAAAGAATTATTTTAGTAGTGTTTTAGGGGACTACAGTTAGACCTTCTCTCTTCTTTTGTAATCAACATCTATGTCACCAAGAGAAAGCTCGCAAGAGCACCTGTAATGAAATCCTATTTCATAATTTATATGTGATGAAAATTTCATCTTTTGAAATCCAAATGCTGAACTGTCTTTAAGTTGGTGAATTTGGATACTGAATGGAATCCATGCCATTTGTTGGTTTGGATTGACTAACATTTCACAGCACTTGCATTTTGAATGGCTCAGTATTTCAAAAAACTCCCTGTTTTTACTTCAACTATGACTGCCACCATGAAGCTTAGAAACTTGTTAATGAGTTAATGAGTTAATGTTAAATGAGAGCTAAATATTCCTTACTGCCTTGAGAGCTTTTAGAGGAAAATGGAAACTCTTCTTGTTTAGTCTAAACAAACATTTAAAATCAATCCCGACCACATTTGGTTTGAGAACTCCTTATGATGGAGCTTGACTAACATCTTGGTTTTTTATTTTCAGCATCTTCTTGTTCATCTTCTGGATATTATTGCAGTACCACAATACAAGCGGTGTTTTATGGGGAAATTTTGCTGTGTAACATGCCTTGTGCCTCTGCATCTATTAGATTTTTTTTTTTCTGGGGGACAAGTTCAGTCCTTCCTCAAGCATGAGAAACTCTTTTTGAAAGTTGCCAAAAATCCTCTCTAACCAACATTTTTTTTATATTTTATGAGCCTGATTAGTCTTTGTTTGGACATCCCTTTATGCATTAACATATGGTATCAATAAATAATACAAGTGTTCACAGTTCATGCCATCCTGTGAAGCACACACAATGGGATGTAAATTACATTGAGATAAAACTGCATGAATTATCTATACAGACAACCAGAATCCTCATCATTTAACCAGATGCTGACAGTTTTCAATTCTAAATAAGTTTTGACTGGTTTCAGTGCTATTCAGCTGGGGAAAAGGCCATGTACTCAAGCACATAGGTTGTTGGGTTGATTTGTGGCAGTTAAGGGCCCTTCAGTCTCAGTCAGCCCGTTACTATTTTGTGCCTGTATAAGACTGCCTAAAAGTAAGCCATTAGTTTTATTTTCATATAAAACATTTAAATCACAGTGCTGAGGTACTGTTTAATCTTGGGGTACTGTTGATACCACACGTGGATGTCACCTCACCAGTTGAGTTCTGAGTTAGGTTAGTACTGTCAAAAAGACAGCCCTGAACTGGCAGGGCCTAAGGGGGCACTAGCCAGGAAAACAAGAAGCCCGGGGGTCTGGCAGCACTCTCCCTGTCGATGGTTCTAAGGGAGAGAGTGAGCTCCTCACCCAAGGGAGCTTGTCCTGGGCTACGCTATTGGGGCATGCAGGCGGAGGCAAAGAATGAAGGAGGGAACTCCCTGTATAGCAGGTTTAGTCTCCCTGTAAAGCACGTTTATTGCTGGTGAAGGGACTGGGGACAAAGAGCCAATTTTTGAAGAGGGTCCAGGGATTTTATACTCGGGATGGGAAAAGCAGGGATAAGGGATCCAGCCAATAGGGTAGGGCTGAGGAGGCAGGACTGACAATGAAGTGACCAATGGGGAAAACACAAAGGAGGGGTTACAGGGGATAACCAATGGGGTATCGAGTAACGCAGAAGCTTCTAGAATTGATACATATTTAACTAAGGGAAATGAATATTTACAAACTTATACATAAAGCAGTCAGGGGAGAACAAGAGCCAACCAACATAGAACATGTAAATAACCACCCAAAGGGGTGATGGGATCTCACCCTAACCAAGCCATGTCTACACATTGGTGCCTGACCACCAAACACTGGGGTCTGGTGTTTCATCTGGGGTCAGAGAGGCTGTAGCCACTTGCACTGCCACAAGGGTATTTGGATTTTGAGGTCTTTTGGAGATGGGCAGACAATCTCCACCCACCAGTGAGGGAAGGAAAACAAGGGGTTCTTGCTTGGCCTTAGTGGCTGTTGGTTCTCAAAGAAGCTGAAAACTGAATGAAACTCAAAGTGACAGTCGACCATTGTATCATGTCTTTCTCCTGGTCCAAATGTGGAATATATTAGCAAGACAGCTTGGGGAAGTGGAAATAAATGGCCAGGCTATGTCCCTTCTGTACAGCTTTAGGTGATTACATGCTGACCTACTCATGCTTGCCCATACTAATGTTACTGAATTCAGCACAGAAACAGCAGCCTATCTCAAGACACGGCTGATGCTGCCTTTCATAAAGTAGTTTGGAGCAACAGAGGAATGATGGCAGGAACTTGGGTATCTCCATTAGGTAAATGCCCAAGTCAGTATGTTATTGCACAGGATATTTAGACCAACCTAGATGATGTAGGCAACTAATTTTTGGAGAAGGCTTTAGGTTATTAGTCCACATTTTACCCAGACCATTTAATTCAAAGATGCAAGAAATCAGACTTGGAGAAACGTTACCTTTCATCTAGGAAAAGTATCAGGAATATTTTTTAATAGAAGTTGTCAATTTTCAAAATGAAAATTGTCTCTTCAGATGAAAATTCACTACCTCTTATTTTAAAAGTAGTACTGCTCAGCATTCCTGATGGCTCTATGCTTTCTATATTTCTCTTTTATCTTCGTTTTTTTTGGGAGAGGGAGGATATTAAATGAGAATTCATGGAGACTCAAGGAGTCACCCAAATGGTATTTTTCTGCAAGTACCTGATTTTACCCTCTACTTCTCTGCTAGGCTGCTCTACTAGAACTCAATCTTTATTACAAATTAATATGTCTTTAGATAAGAATAATTTATCTTTTTCACTCAGATGGGATTAATGATAAAGGTAGCCAGTGCTACACTAAGCTTTATGGATAGGTTTTTGCTGCAGTATAAACATAAGGTTCAGCAAACATGTAAGTGTTTTGGAGAGGTGGCCAGAATAGATTCCAGGTTTGTCACAAAAACTCTTATGAAAACAATATTTTTTTTTACTCATCTTCATTACAATTTGAACAATCTTAAGATAATAAGAGTTTGGAAATTTTCCTAGTGTTTATGAACAGATTGCAAGATTTTACAAACTGCTGAGACCTCACAAGAGCAGTGTAAATGAGCTGCAATAAAGTGACCAAAGGCTTTACCATTCTCACATGCAGTTTTTCTTCACCTGGTCTCATTTCTTGGACATATTTTCTAGGGATGTTCATGTTACTTTGGCCAAAATAATCAAACCTGTTAAGATGATGCAGTAAGATTCAAAGGGTGCCTAAAGCACTCCAGTGTTTAAATATTGGGGTCTGATGTCACAAGTGGAACTTATGTTCTTGTGTCATGTGCAGTGAACCAAGAGGTACAGGCTTCCAAGAACGTGATTTACAAGAAGCAGGGAACTAAAGGGGTATAGCTGTGCCAGTTGGTCGGAAATAATGCAGAAATTGCCCTGAAATTGCTCTGCCTGCCTGAAACAGGGATGAAGGAGACAGAAATGCTCTTCTGGCCTTTGTATAGTTAATGGAATTTAGAAGGTGTAGAAAGCTGCAGCTCAGTGCACATGAGAAAGGAGAAAATTAATTTCTGAGCCTTCTTCCTGGGATGTATATGGGGTTTTTTTTGTTTGTTTGTTTTGTTTGTTTTTTTTCCTTTGGTTTATTTTTTGCAATAAAGATTCATAGAAAAAAAAAAAGAAATAGAAACACTTCAAAGAAAAAAGTTCATATAATTCATTGATCTCTCTGACCTAAATGATAAAAATCAGATTCATCCCTGCCTTCAAGTTGTGTCTTGTGTCCTTGTTTTAGCCTAGACTGGGAGCATGCTTTGAACACTTTTGTTCACAAGGCAAAGCAGTCTTAGAGACCATTGCCTAGACACTTTCAACTGAAGTGAAATAAAAGGTAATTCTTTAGTTGCACGCCAGATGCTCTTTAGAACCATAGCACAGGAAATCTCTGGACTTCAGGAAAATAGATTTTGGCCTGTTCAGAGCACCTGATTAGAAGAATCTCATGGGCGACAGTAGTGGAGAAAACAAATGTCCAGGAGAGCTCTTTGATTTTCAAGGATCGCCTCCTGCAAGCTCATTAAAGCTCCATCTGGCTATGCAGGGAGTCAGGCAAAGGCGGCAGCAGGCCAGCATGGATGAACAAGTGCTCATGAAAACATTTGGACATAGAAAGAAAGCCTACAGGAGACTGAAGCAGAGCTGTGAGACCTGGAAGGCATACATAGACACTCTGAACATTCACAGATAGGATGAGAAATGCCTAAGCCCATCTGGAGTTCAGTCTGGTGATGGACATGAAGGACAGTAAGGAGGGCGGGTGCATGAAGAGCAAAAGAAAGACTGAGAATGTCTGTCTGTATAGCAGGAGCTGAAAGGGAATAGACTTTTTCTTTCTCTGAAATTATGCACCTGTGAGAGCATGAGCCAGGCCCTGGCACTGATCAGGTTTAGAGCAGCCAGGACAGGAGATACTTGTGTAGTGAGGGGAGCTGCTGATATTGCAATACCGACAGTTTTATTGCTGGTTATTGAGTGTAATGACAGTGGCAAAGGATTGTTGCTTCCTGTAAGAGTTTTGATTGTGCTCTCAGCCTTACAGCCACCAGAGGAGGAGAGACCATCTTGGCCCAATCCAGTAGGACACAGTAAGACCATATGAGAGATTTGAAAAAGCCATCAAAACTGAAGGTCAAAGGCAAATGGTCAGGAACCAAAAAGGCAGGCAGAGTTTACATCTTTCACACACAGCCCTAATATCCTCAAAAAAAAAGAAAAAAAAAATTACAGAGAGGGCTGAGGGCTGAGGATCATATTACAAGGATATTGCAACCCAGTCAGATCTGCTGAGTTATTATTAGAGTCTGGGAGAGACGAGTAAGAAGGACAGAGAGATTCAAGTATCTAATGCATCCAGAGTAAGCAACAACTCACTATTGACAAGTGGGAAGGGATGGATCAACCTGCAGAGGTCCCTCTCTCTCCTGATTGTGGAGGGAACAAAGTATGCACAGGTTCCTGCCTTTGAAGTATCGGTTCAGTAAATAAAATTCAGAAAAAGCTGGTTCAGGCATACATTCATTTCCAGGCAACGAAGGAGTTGATAAACAGAATTAGCACAAACAGTGCAAGACAAGAATATTGCACTTACCTTACAGAGATGTGTTGACATACCACTTATCCTGTCTTAAGGCAGAGGCACAGTTTAAAAAGGTGGCTTCTTGGCTCACAACTGAATTCTACATGTTCTAAGGTTTCTTAGAAGCCACAGTGTTCTTGCAGGTCTAGGCTACTGAGGAAAGGTGCTGCTGGGGTACCTGTAGTGCTAGGTCAGATATCAGTTTAAAGCATTTTTTTTTAGTGAGGAGCAGTACTTTAGTCATATACCATGTGCCCAGGTGCCTCAGCTCTGACTATGCCAAAACCATGTGTCTAAGGAACAATGTGAGAACAGGGGCTACGAATGCTGTTATTTTCCCATGGTACTTTCCCAGCCTTAGACAATTTCAGGCTCAGGGACTTTCTGAGCCTGACCTCATATTTAATATTGTTCAATATATCGTTGTTCTGTGCATCAGTTTAGTTATTTTTTGATCCATGCAAACTTTTAGCACTTTTTTTAACAGTGTCCTGTTTCAAATCTTCAACAGACTGGCTTGATATGAGGTCCCCCAGCTCATGTATTAGGATGAAAGGCAAAGAGCTTTTCTCTACTGATTCATCTCTCAAAAGATAAAAGTCATGGATATTTTTTAAGGATTTCCATACAGGAAAAGGTAATATTGGCATGACAGTGTTATTAGATTTTTGACCTTTGAGATTATCCAGTGTATCCCCAAACCTGAGAAATTAAAGCAGAGTGGTTATGGTACCTAATATGCCTTCAGTATATTATGAAAATTTAATTTTAGATTTTTCTAGGGCTTAAAAGACATCATATATTTAATTTTACACACTGTGTTTTGGAAAACTTTTCTGCTTAGCTTTTTTAACCAGGCCGCACAGAGAATGGAAAATGGGTAAATTGTTTATTCCAGATGCAAAAGGGTACATTTTATATCATCAAAAAAAGGAAGATATTTGTAAAATTTACTACATCTGGTAATATGAAAAACATTTTATTAATCTCTTTATTGTAAATATTCTGTTAAGTTGTGGACTTTGTGATTAAGTCATAGAAAGCTTAGATTTGTTTGAGGTTTTACTGTCATACAGTATGAGTTTAAGAAATGGTGGTTCCCTTTCAGTGATAATGAAGTGAGTTCATATATGAAAATACTTGTTACTCCAATAGTAGTTTGACTGACATGTTCTCTTAAATCACTTCCAGATACAAGGATCTTTCTGAAATGAAATAGCTTAACATCTCATGGTTAGATTTACCATACTTCATAGGTTCTGGACCAGGTCCTAAACCAGGATGACATTGGCTGGATTCAGGCACTCAGAGGGCCAAGCTTTCTTTTGTTTCATTTAGAAAATAGATACAGTGGGCAAAGTGAAGAAAAGTGCTCTGAGGTAAAAAATAAGGACACCATGTCACAGAAATTATACATGCAAACAAATTTATTATTATAGATTCCTAAAACAATGATATCAGACACAGACATTAATATAAGATTTAATGTAACTTTGTGGCCTTGGTTTCTGAACTTTCTTTCATTTTATTGTCAAGCAAAATACACTGTTGTAAACCATGACCGTGGAAAGCACTTCAGATTTAAAGTGTTGCAAGGACAACTTTATTTGAAGACTTACATTCTTATGAAAACATCCATATTTGATCCTGGCTTCATAAAAAAGAGAGCTTCCTTCCAAATGTCTATATTTGGTTTTTGAATAAAAGCCATTACTCTCCATAATGAACATTTTGTGCGGCATGGAGTAAAAATTTTCCAAAGTTTGAATAAGTAAAGGTGATGATGTTTTTGTGATTGCTGTGCTTTGTCTGCTCTTGTCCATTTTCTTAACATTTCAGGTTGTCAGTGGCAGAGGAAGGGTTCAAATTCTTACCCAATGTGAGCTATAATTGCTCAGTCTGAATGGTAATCTGGCAATGCTATGAGAGTTTACTTTGATTGAAGATTGTACTTGGTGTCGAGGTCTATTATGCAACTGTTTGGTGTTGTGGATCTGCATTTGCATACCTGGCCAATGAAGGGAGATAAATACTGGATGCCCACTTGGATGAAATTACTGTATGAAAAGCATCTTTTTTCAGGTTATGCTGAAGCAGTAAAATAAGAAAAATAAAGATTTAACATTTCTCACATTACAGAATACCAGGAAAAGCTGATGATAGGCAACTAGACACAGATTAATTTGAGCTGCATGACCATAGTTTGCATAAAAAACTTTATTTCTTTTCTATCTTCATATAAAAACTGGGTCTGGGGTTACAGTAGGAGTGAATGAATAATATACGAAGAAGAGACACCTCTCTAAGCCCTATAAACTTTAATTCTCATTTTTGCAAAAGCTTGAACTTTTTTTTTAGCTACCAGAAGAATGACTGCTAACATATTTCAAGATAGCTGATTTCAATGCCCTTTCTTCATGTGGGACAGAAATGAGTTATGAATTTGTAGCCTCAAAACAAGAAAGCTACTTTAAACCTGTATTAAATACATTCCAACATTTATCAAGTCTAAACCCCTAAATAATTGTAATTTCACTCATCATCATTTTTCTAAAACATATTGATTATTTTTATCTCATGTCATAACAATTTCACATTGCATCAAAGAGTAGATGTTGGATGATATGTTTAAACCAGAGAGCCGAAGTAAATAGTGTCCAAAATCTCTGGCTACAGCTGAAGTTGATGGTTATTTCCACCTCAGAAACCATATTTCAGGGAGACCTTTAAATCTGCAGATTTCTGTGGTCTCAAAATTTATGGAGTATTTTTTTATACAATGAGAATGTAAATGAAGGGGGATAAGAGGGATTAAAGAAAATTCAACTCAAACATTGATGTGGCCAGGACAGATACTGCACAGAGTTAAAAATGTCCTTGGAGATGAATGAGATTATATGGAAGTCATATGTGAAATTACAATGAGATTTTCCTGAAAAATAGCAGATGCTTTTACTTTTACTTTTTTTTTAATCTCAAACCCCTGTAAAGAAAAAGAAAAATGGTGAAATAATTTGGTAAGCATTACCCAACACACAAAAATTTGAAAGAATTTATGCTTGCAAAAGCATAGGTTACTGAGCTCAAATTAAGTAAGTAGAAAGTGATGATTTATAATGAAGTTCTGCAAAGAAAATATGCTTTCAGAAGCTGCTGATTTTGTCTTTATTGCCTTCAGTATGTTTATTCAAATAAATTCCATTCTACTTTCTGGGCTCTTGATTGGGGGATTTATCCAACAGCCATTATGCAAAACTGTAACTACTAATATTACTTTAACTTGGTAGAAGCTGTAAGAGTTAGACATGATCTGAATACATTAATTTAATCATGCTCTTGCAATTTGCATAGAAAAATAATCAATTCGAAATAGCTTTTGTCAGGAGACTGGAGCAGTCATTTCAGAAAAGATCAGGGTATCATGACATATTATTAATATATCTCTATTAAACCTTTAACTACCTGAGGAATATTTTGCCTGTAATGTTATACATATAATTTCAGGAATATAAACCTGTACTTTCCTCGATTTTAGTTCCTAATTTTGCCTTGCATAATAATGATAATCTGGCTATCCAAATGGTTTCTTGGAAAGGCTGTTCAATTCAGTCAACATTAATACAATCTATTCACTGATTTTACAAGCAATCGGGCAGTTTTAGAGCATCGTTTTCAATAACCTCTCTCTGGACAGAATGTTTTTGAGATTCACACTGGCAGATCTTGGTGAACTCTGAATCCATGGACTGTAGCAGCTACTCTTGGCTTGTAAATGGCTGCTGCATTTGGAAGGTAACGTGCTGGCCAGAGACATAATGCTGTTTGCAGTCTCTCAAGGCTTTCAACACAGTTGACTTCACTGTTTGGTAGCATATTTTGGGGAATGGTTTTATTTCAGAATTTCTAATGTTCATAAAAAAATTTTGAAGGTATAAAGCAGTTAAAGAAATTATACTTCTCTTGAATGTGAAAAATTTTCACTTTTTTATCTCCTCCAATAATAGACTTTTTGCTTTAATTCTTCTTTTGATATTTATGAGAGATTGATGATGAATACACAAGAATGTAATTGGTAGGATTTTGTTATATTCTCTCTGCTTTTTTCTTTTTCTTTCTTTTTTTTTTTTTTTTTAATTTCTGTGTCTCATTGTTCTAATGACAAGGTAATAGCAAGTTTAGGTTTTTTATCTCAGAATTGGGTTTTGTGTTTCTGTGATTTAATGTTTCTCTGAACTGCTAATAAAGTAGATCAGGATTTTTTTATATGTAGAGGTTCATTGAAGTCTTTAGAAACAAAAGTAGAAATTGAGCCTTTTTCAGAGCTCTTTCAAGTGCACTCAGATGTGCTGAAGATATCAAACCACTCCATCCAGGTATTTTTATTGAGAGAAATTAGCAATAAGATAAAACCTGCTTATTCCAAATAAGGGTTTTGTAACAAAGCATCAGGCCCAACTAGGCAGACTCAAATTGCATTTCTAAGTAAATAAAAGATTTTAGCTTTATGAAACTCTTCAGACAAAATTCCCAGATCCAATGCCCCCACAAAAATTAGCTTTTCTTGGCAAGAAGAACACGATTTTTTTCACACAATATTTCTTTTTAGTATGGACATGTTGTAACATGTCCTGTTTTATATATATATCCTAACCATTTTTTAATGTTGTAATGGTTATACAGAAGAAAACACTTATTCTTAGAAAATGACACGGAGATCTGTAATATAAAAATTATCACAATGAAGAATGTGTTTGCTGTATACAGGCCTGGAAAATAAGGCATTGGTGAGAATCATTAGATTTCACTATTCAGATAGGTAGGGTGAAATGTTCTGGGAAAAAAGAAGAAAAAAAAAAGAGGATAAAAAATCCAAGAGCTTTAAATTGCAAACATATATGAATATAAGCAAAAGAATCATGTTTTTAACATACATACTATTGCCTGTATTGCTGCCAAAATAATTTGTAATTCTACTCCATTTCACATCACAAACTTTATAGTCTTCAATTTGAACTATATGGGCTTTGCTTGGAGCGAGACAGATTTCAGCTGTGTGTCCATGTTGCTTCTAGGTAGCTATCACGTTTATACTTACCAAGACTCATTAGTTGACTACACTTTCCCAAATCTGTCAGCATTTACTTACACCAATTAAAAGAGAAGCTCCTTGCCAAAGTAAAACACCCAAAAGGTACATGAAAGCACAAAGGGTGTTGTGCAACTTCCAACATTTTGGTTCCTACCCAAGAGAACTTTACAAGGACACACTTTGTGATTTTTTACTGTCTGGTCCAAGAACTGAGTTCAGAAAGACTTTGAACTGTCAGATGAAGTCTCCTGTAGTAAGTTCTGCACCAGATACAGAGCAGTTGAAAGGGCCTTAGAGACTGAGAATTTTGGAGGGACAGTGAGAACTCACAGCTGAAATAATTTGGAAGGAAAACCTCTTTTGCAATGGGTGAGCTTCTGAAAAGCTCAAGTTGCAATTGTGTAAAAGTGTAAGATTTACTTTCTTACTGTTCAGACCAGTAATCCATGCCGGCTGTCAAATGGATAGAAGAAGCAAAAGCTGTGCTGATTTTCAGTGAAGTGTCCCAAAAGGTCTGAAGGTTATTTTAGAAGGGTGAGCATTCACATAAAGACTAGGATAATATGGACCCTTCCTTAATTTAGTCTTGTCACTTTGTTTCCTTGTAAATCCTCTCCACTTAAAATAATTACTTGTCTTTCTGAATAAAATGACTTGCAGCTAATCAGCACTCATGGATTCATCTGTGTGAGCTTCATTGCATTTTATATTTGTACCCAGTTTATTCACTTAAGTCTAAATAAACTTGCTACACACTAAGTTACTTGCTGTAAATCCGTGAGTCCTTCCTGTGACTGATATGGTTTGCAGTTGTTTCACAGCCCTATGTGCTTTAAGCTGATTTTCCACTTTTGTCACTTGTAATATGTTTTTTAACTTGTACCTATGTTATAGGTAAGATAAGCCAGCAGTGTGACTGCTTAATTTGACTACACGACTCCTTCTGTGTAAATCATGTCATTCCAGCTCATTCAATCCACATTTTTGGCCTTTTTTACTATATTCATGTCTTATCTCAACCATGCTCTAACCTCTTTCTCAGCACTGCTCCAGAAACATGTCCTCCAGCCCATACGTGTGCCCAGAAGGCAAGGAGCACATCTCCTTTCCCCTTCCCCGTGGCTGAAAATGTCCCTTTCTAGCCCAACTTCCTGCTGTTTCTCTTCTCTACTGCTCCAAGGGAACCTGTCTGTAGTGATCTGCCAGTTAAAATGCTTGTAGTGTAATCTGCTTTTAGTTGCAAGCAGTGATGCTTGTAATGTCTTCAATAGTGCCCCTGGTTTGTGTGGAGAGAGGGTAGGGAGCAGAGCAGGAAAGCTCCTAGCAAATGCTCAACAGGAAAGGAGCCTCTTCCAAGACTCAGACCTTTGCAAAGGACAAGGGCTCACAAATAAATGACAATTGCTAAAATGAATCTAATGAGGGTTAGGTTGAAAACATGTAAAAAGAGAAAAGTGCTCTGTTGTTCTGCTTCTGTTTAAGCCATCTGAAAGTTACCATCTCCTTTCCAAAGTGTAGCTGAGTTCTGTTACGTAATTTTCAATTTTTCAAGCATCAAACCCCTATCCATCCAGCACTGGCCTCAGAGTAAATCCTAAGGAAAATTATTAGCCAAGCTGAAAACTTCCAACCCAACCCCTCTCCTAGTTTTCTGTAGCCTGCACGGTCTGAGGGATATCCAGGCTCTGGATTTTTTCCCTTTTGCACATAACTTAAATTAGTTCTTTTCTCTAGATTTGATAAAAATACATTTCTAGAAACTGACTTCACTTTAATTGAATATATTCTTTTTTCAATGAAAAAAAAAGAAAAAAGAAAGGTGTGTTTGGATTTTTTTAAATTTTGCTGAAAATGCTGGCGTTTTTTTCAAACCTGACTTGAAAACAAACCAGTCCAACAACCAATGACAAAGTGAGAAGAATGGATTTTGCCTTTTCTCTTTCTTTGTTGACTTTTTTCCTGCTTTGTCCTTACAACCCTTTTTTTTCTTGCACTAAAAAGGGAGTGGCTTATTCAAGCAGGTAGCTTTTAAAAACGGTCCAGTGCAGGGCCAGGAGTTGGACGCAATGATCCTTTTGGGTCCCTTCCAACTCATCTTGTTCTGCAATTCTGTGATACTTGCCTCGGGAGTATAAAAGGTGTTCTAACTGATAACCAGCAGAGGCTGATATAAGGCACATGAGATGATCCACGCTGGAAATAGAGATATTTAGATTTTACTGAAGCTTGTTGGATGCTTGTAAGCTTAGCACCATGAAAATCTGTATTTTAGCTGTGATTTTTGCAGAAGAGTTTAGTACTCACAGTTATTCTGAGCTGCAATAGTAATAGCAAGTGTTTAAGAATTTACTGATGATGTCCTTAAGCTGAAAATAAAAGGAAGCACTTCAGTGTCGTCTTTTTGTGTTTGTTTTAATTTCACACTCCTCCCTGTCTGAACTACTTTCACATCATCAGTGAAAAGGTTATTTAGGCAGTATTACAAGTAAATTACCAAAATGGGCAGTAAAAATTTACGTGAGCTGGTAAATGACACAACAAGGTGCTAGACAGATTTTTAGGTACTTGAACTACAGTGGTTTTCTGACAGAATTTTAATAATACTGAAGTCTGTTGGTTATGTACATAAAGCCTCATTTCAGCTTGAGAGACTCTCTCTATTAAGTAGCTCCGTTTAATACCCTTTCAGTCATAGCTCAGGATCACAAAGAACTTGAAGTTATTACCAACTGGAAAGTGGTTATTGACTGCCTGTGGGTCAAATGTGTTGGTGGTCTTCTGTTCCTAACAGAGAAGAGTTCACATCACACATATATTTGGGGTCACAAAAACACACTCACACCACCCCCTCTGCTACCTCTAACTATCAGAGCAGACACTAAACAGCTTCTTCCTGATGACCTTAAAGGAGAGAGGGATTGAGGTTTATCAGGGAGTTCTTGCAAGGAAACCGTAACTCTGAAAACAAGACTGTTAAAAGAGAAATGTCCCTTGTGCAAAGGAAGGGAAAGAGTATATTCTTTGTTCCTGTGTCAGCTGCCCAACTTGGTCATTGCTAGCATTTCACTTTCACCCTGAAGAGCAGCTAATTGTTTATGAAATGTCCTTGTTATTCCTGCCCTAGTAACCTTGTCTGGAAGGCCACCACATGCCTTTATTATTCTCCAAAGGAAAATGTGTTTTCTGACATCTGTTCTGCATTTGTTTTCCTTTAATTTCCTCTAGTTTCCATCACCCCCTCCCCAGATTGCTCATCTGTGCTGCTCTGCACAAGGTGGCATGAGCTCTGCTAGTCCTGCAACCCTGCCTGTCCTCAACTTCATCTTTTTCTGTGGTTCTTCTGTCCTGCATGGTAGTCAGGTATAAAAGGAGAGAGAAGGGCACTGTGAAATTGCCTTCCCTCCCATTCCCCTCCTAAGACTTTACATCCAGGCTTCTATATCAGGCTTTACATTCCCTGAATTATGTATTTCAGTTTAAGTTTGTAATTTTATAATGAGACTGTTTTGGGGAAAAAATGCTCCTTCTCTCCTAACCTGCCTCTTACACCTAGTGCCAGAGAGTGCAAAAGCACTGGCAAACCACAGTCTCTTTCCATGTCATTTTTTCAGCCAGCAATAATGAGCATCTGCAGCTCAGTTCTGAGCATCAGTTACTGAGCTTCTAAAACCATGAAACGGTTCTTACACAAGAAGTGTAAGTGACCCAAATGTCCTCTTTAGTAAAGGAGCTTTAATGTTGGCCATGATCTCTTTCAGCCCTTTCACATTTCATCTGATAAGCAATCTAAGAGAATGGCCTGGCTGTTCCTCAAGGAGGCTTTGGGTATCTGCTAAGTGACATTTCTTCAACAATAGTAGTTAAGTGACTGACACCGTTGCCTGCCCTCTCCCAGCAGTGTGAGCTCCAGCCCTGGCCATCCTTTGCCCTGAGCTAGTGTGTGTTTGAATGGTGATATCACAAATCTGATTTTGGATGGGTTTTGGGACAGGAAGAAGGGGTTGGAGGAAGGTTTTACAAAAGATCTGGATGAGTAAGTGGTGACACAAACTCCCATGCTGGCATTTGAAAGTGAGTGGTGGGTAAATGGGAACACACAGCACATCATGACAACAGTTTCTACCAGCTTGAGCAGGACTTTCTAACACTACAGGCTTAATTCTGGATTTATCTCAGTGGGCATAAAAGCAAAAGTACAGATTTGAGTAGAAAGGAGAAGTACCTTTAGCACTCAGTCTTGCTACGAGAAGTAATGGTGGGTAAAATAGGGGAGGAAGATTTACACACATTGTGTCTGTCTATTTCATGAGATTACCCACAGCCTCATGAATCCAGGTTATCACCATGAGACTGTGGTCACACCTGCAGAAATCTTGACTCTTCACTCTAGCCTGTGAGTCTGTCTAAGCTTTCAGACATGTCTTTTGGGTTCAGCCTTCCCAAGGTCACTCAAGGGGCATGTCCATGAAACTGAGGGAGGGGTGACCATTTCTCCTTACTAACTCACTCCTTGTCCAGTGATGGGAGCTGTTATGGGCTCTTAAGTTAACCTGCTATGCCTCTGTTCTCCTGGGCTTTAGCAACAAAGACCATGTTCTCAAGAAATGAGTAGCCTTTCTTCTTTTACACAGCCAATGCAGCAGGTTAAGTAGTCAAGTAGTTTTACTTCAGAACATGTGCATTCAAAATCTGTCAGCCCTTAGGGAATAACATGGAATCTTCCAAAGGATTCCAGAATTGTTTCATAATCTCTTATTTATGGAAGCACTATACATCTGGCCTTTCATGGGGATAGTTGTAAAGATGCTACTTCACTTTTGTGGTGATTTAAGCTGGTATCTTGATTAGGTTGTATAAAATTACAATGATTTTTCTTTTCTTGTTTATTTGGGCTGAGATCCATTGTTGGTTTCTTTGGACAGCTACAGGACTTGGCAGTGCAGGGTCAATTGATGTCCCGAATATATTAAATTATATGAGACAGCACCTGGATGATTTTATGGTTTTTATGGTGCACTGTTGACAAATAAAGGGGGTGACATGGAAAGAAATATAACATTCCAGCTTTCCAAACAGGTTCCTTACTGGCAGGATACACAAGGTTTCAAAGGAAAAGTTCTCTGCATCCACCACATAAGGTGTTTGTGTCTTCCTGAGGTCTCCTCCAGGTTCTTTGGCTTTTTATTGTTTTGCTTCATTTCATCTTCTGGGCTCTCTGCTGCTTATCACATGTCCTCAATTATGTTTGTCAATGCTGAGTTTTATTTACTGCATAGCAGCCTGATTTCAGAGGAAACCTAGTTCTTTTTTCTGCTCACCCACTTGATATAATCAGTGAACGCAGCTTGCATACTGTTTTCCATCTGTCTCAGTCATTTATATAGATTAAAACCAGCAGAGGTCCAACTAATGGCTTTGAGGGGAGGATTCTCCACAGTGGGGCGGCTTGCTTTACAAGTCCTCAGATTTCACTTGGTTTGTTTGCTTTTTCTGGTCTGTACATTCACCACTTGTATGTTAATAGTGTTGAAGAAGACTCCTCTCTAACACCCTCACAGACTCATCTGAAACATCAGACAGTGCTGTTTGCTTATTCTCTTTCAAAACTCAGTAATTTGTGTTTCGTGAAAAACCATTATCCTTGGTTCTTTTCTTAGAGAGAAATTTTCTTATAAGATTATAAAAAATTGATCTCAATTAATTCCTAAAGCACACCTTTAAAGCTATTTTCCTGTTTTAATGTTTGAGATAATGAGTAAGATACTGTTAAAATCTCATAAACACTTAACCTCTTTGAAAGCCTTGCAGCTGTACAATTCTCATTTCAGGAACAATTCCATCACATCAGTGAATACACCTTATCTTGCAATGTAATTTTTTCAAGTTCTTGGTGTCAGAGGCTTTGGGCTATATTTTCACACATTTGCCTAGCCTTTATGCTTCAAGTATCTACTCTACCATTTTATATTAAATATTATATAAAACTTGATTTGAAAGAGCAGGTGAATTATTAATCCAAGTTTTTCACTGTCACAGGTACCACTTCCTCCTCCATCAGCAATTCAATAAGAAGAAATGGCTTAATCTAAAGTTGAACATTTTGTCCCATTGCTAGAGTGGCAAAACTGTATATGATTTCAGAAAATCATGTCATGAAAATGACAGATTTCAGAAAATTTCTCATAAAAGCATACTACTGTGTCCTGTTGCAAGTGCTTACAATAGCTAGATGTATAGGTATTCAGGTTGTAGAACTGTCTTTGATCTGATCATTCTTCTCTTTTTCACCATTTCATTTTGATTAAATTGAATGTGTTAACACATTTTTCATGTGAATCTTAAATATAGTTGTGAGCCTTAAGGAAGTAAAGTGACAGTATTAGATGGTTGACAAATACTGGCAAGCTGAGTGGTGCCTTGAGCCACAGAGATGTGAGGAGAAAGAAAAATTAGATTTAAACAAGTTGCATGGTGGCAGGGTTGTGTGTGTGTAAGAAACATTAATTCTTGAAACAGCAGTGAAGATGAGTATTCCCACTGCAGAGGAAAAATGGTTCCTTTTTTGCTTTGCCCAAACCTTGTAATGTGCAGAACAGGGCCTAAAGGTGTGTTACACATTGGGATATAGCGGGGTTAAGTATCAAAACTATAAAATTACCACATAAACTAGCTAGGTCTGTCCCCATTCAAGACCTAGGATCATAGAACCTTCAAGGTTGGAAAATACCTTTAAGACCCAGCTGTTAACCCAGCACTGCCAAGTCCAGCACTAAACCATGTCTCCAAGTGCCACATCTACACATCTGCTAAATACCTCCAGGGAGGGTGACTCCACCACTTCTCTTGGAAGTCTGTTTCAATGTTTAATAATCCTTTCAGCAAAGAAATTATTCCTGATGTCAAATCAAACCTCCCGTGGTGCAACCTAGGGCCATCTCCTCTTGTCCTGTCACTGGAGAAGAAACGACTCCCACTTGGGACCCCCAACCCACTCCTTTCATGGAATTGTAGAGAGCGATAAGGTCTCCCCTGAGCCTCCTTTTCTCCAGGTTAAAAACCTCCAGCTCTCTCAGCTGCTCCACATCAGACTTGTGCTCCAGTCCCTTCATCAGCTCCGTTGCCTTTCTCTGGACACACTCCAGCCCCTCAATGTCTTTCTTGTAGTGAGGGGCCCAGAACTGGACACAGGACTTGAGGTGTGGCCTCAGCAGTGCTGAGTACAGGGAGGTGGTCACTGCCCTGGTTCTGCTGGCCACACTCTGCTACAGGCCAGGATGCCATTGGCCTTCTTGGCCACCTGGGCACACTCTGGCTCTTCCAAGGTTCTTTTCCAAGGGCAGCTTTCCAGCCACTCTTCCCCAAGCCTGTAGTACTGCATGGGATTATTGTGACCCAAGTGCAGGACCTGGCACTTGGCCTCCTTGAACTTCATACTGTTGTCCTCATCCCTTTGATCCAGCCTGTCCAGGCTCCTCTACAGAGCCTTCCTACCCTCCAGCAGATCAACACTCCCACCCAGCTTGGTGTTGTCTGTGAACTTACTGAAGGTGAATGCTCCTAAGGCATCTTAGTCCACAGGCAGTAAAACAGGCATTAAAACAGGGCAGCTTCAGAGATTTGCTAGCTTTGGTAGAATACTTTTGGAATTCACAGGTGTGTAAATTTGAGTACAGTTTCAAGGTTTATCACTGGAACTAAATATTGTGGTGGCAAAAGCAGATGGAAAAGTACATCTTTAATGAACATGTGAATAAGAGATTTTATGTTAGCTGTTGCCTTAAGAGTCTCCCAAGGCCCTTTACAAAAGCAAAACATCAGTTTTTGACCATTGCCAGGCTATCTGGCTTCCAACAGGAGTAACTACAAACTAAAAATTGCTTTTAGCATGTGAAATTTCTAGTAGTGTCTGCTCTGAAAAGGATCATCATAATTTATTGCTCTTAGTTAGATCAACTCTTAAAGCATTTCAGTAGATCAAGGAAAGGTCTTTCAGTCAATTACCATTCTTTGAAGCCCTGTTACAGTGTCTATAAATCTGTTTCTTAGTTGCTCAGTTAGAGCTGGAATCAGTTACCATACCAGATGAATTCTGAAATCAGAAGATCAATTGCACATTCTCAAGAGGATTTTTTCTGTCTTATCTTTTCTATTTCTCTGAAAGACATATAAGATTTCACATATTCAAAACTTATATTCATCTCAACACCTACTGTATCAAATGAAAAAGCTAGGGAAGATAATGAAGCACAGTTTGGTTTATACTTATCAATCTGGCTTTTCATGCCAGAAATCAACCCCCTGTGGAAGAAAAGACTTCTTCCTCTACAGTAAAGAGATTTTTGCTATTACGGACAATGTGTTATGTCCCAAAGATTATCAGGAAATGCTGCCATATCAGTGTGTTTCATTCATTCTCCATTGTAATGAATCTCATACAGAGGGAGTAACCTGCAAAAGTGGCATAAAAATAGTGTGGAAGATCCTTGAAAACAAAAGAGGTATAACAAACCTATGTTTCATGATCTTTAAGCAGAACACTGCTGAAACTGTCAATGCAAGTATGGCACCATTCTTCTAATTTGGTCTGGCCTTGTGTGTAACTGGCAGACAACCTTATAAAGACACAGACAAAACAGTACCTGAGAACTGCCAGAATCTCTTCAAAGCATTGAAATAAATGCCTAGACTGTGCAACGTGTCACAAGGTGCAACAATTGAAATAACAAATAAAGAATATTGTAATACTTTCAACAGAATGATATTGTTGAAATATTAACTGCAAATCCTAGTAGCTTAGACACCAGATCCTGTACAAGCCCCTCAGTATGTTTCAGATGACACCAATCAGAGGAAGGGAGCTGACATGCTGGGGGATAGATCTGCTCTTCAGATGGATCTAGGGAGGCTAGAGAAATGGGCTGATGGAGAACTCATGAAGTTCATCACAGACATGAAGGAAGATCCGCAAACTGTAGGGAATAACGCCATGTGATAAAGCAGTCTAGGGCAGGAGCTTTGCAAGAATGAATCTGTGGATCCTGGTGGCCAACAACTTGAACTGTATAAGTGGACAGTGGGGTGGATTGAGAACAGAATGGCAGATCTCAGAGAGTTGTAATCAGTGGCACAGGTTATAGTTGGAGGCCTGTCACTAGCAATGTCCCTGAAGGTTCAATACTAGGACTGATATTGTTTAAATTATTCATCAGGGACTGGGATAAAGAGGAAAATGCCTCCTCAACAAGATTCCAGAGGACTCAAAGCTGGGAGGAGTGGCTAATACTCCAGAGTGCTGTGAAGCCCTTCAGAAGGACCTCAACAGGTTGGAAAGATGCCCAGAGAAGACCTGTCTGAAATTCAAAAAGGCAAATGCAAGATCTTGTGGTCTTGCAGCTGAGGACGAATGACCCCATGCACCAAAGATGGTGGACAAACCAGACAGAAAGCAGCTCTGTGGAGAAGGACCTGGAGGACGTGGGGGCAACAAGCTCTCCATGAGCCAGCAGTATGCTCAGGAAGGCCAAGAAGGTCAATGGTATCCTGGGATGCATTAGGAAAAGCATTACCAGCAGGTCAAGGGAGGTGATCCTGCCCCTCTACTCTGCCCCAGTGAGGCACATCTGGAGAGCTGTGTCCAGTTCTGGGCTCCTCAGTACAAGAGAGACATGGAGCTCCTGGAACAGGTCCAGTGGACGGCAACAAAAATGGTTAAGGGACTGGAGGATCTCTCTTATGAGGAAAGACTGAGGGCACTGGGCCTGTTCAGCCTCAAGAAGAGACAACTGAGAGGGGATTATGTCAATGTCTGTCAGTGTCAGAAGGGAAGGTATCAAGAGGATGGACCAGGCTCCTCTCAGTGATTCCAAGCAATAGGACAAGAGGCTACAGGCAGGAACTGATGCACAGAAAGTTCCGCTTTAACACAAGGAAGGACTTTACGGTGTGCGTTACCACGCACTAGAACAGATTGACCAGAGAGGCTGTGGAATCTCCATTACTGGGGATATTCAAGAACTGTCTGGGCACAATGCTGTGCAATGTGCTCTGGGATGGCTGTGTGTGAGCAGGGAGGTTGGATCGGATGACGCAATGTGGTCCCTTTCAATCTGACCTGTTCTGTGATTCTGTGAAATTGAAGCAGCAGTGTGCCCCTGCTGCAGGGGAGAGCAACCACATACCGGACTGTACAAGAAAGAATGCAGTCAGCAAGTCAGGTTAATATTCCCTTGCTTGGCACATGTGAGACTACATCTCTAGTACTGCATCCAGTTTTGGGCTCTTCATTACAAGAATTACAGTGATGGGCTGGAATGGGTTCCATTGAGGACCATAAAGAAGGTCATGAAGCCAGAATACAAGACGTATTAGGGAAGGCTGAAAGAGCTGGGTTAGCTTAGGCTGGAGGAGACACAGCTCAGGTGGACCTTACTGCTGTCTGCAACTCCCCAGTGAAGAACGTTTTGGGTGCATATAAGAAAAACTTTGTTCTTCACAACAAGGGCAACAAAACACTTGCACAGGTGTCCAGAGAGGCTGTGGAATCCCCATCCTTACATAAACTCAGGCTGAGCCAGACATGGCTCTGAACAGTGTGCTCAAAACCCAGTCTTGGTCTGAGCAGAGGATGGTGCCATATGATCCCCATGGTTTTCTTTGAAGCTCATCTGTTCTGTGATTTTGTGTTTCTCTGAAGAGCAGGGCTGGCCCCACTTGTAGGAGGGGCCTTCCATTATTACCTGTACTTGCAAACTGTGTTGGAGGTGGAGTCTTTGAAGGATTCCCCAGGTTGTTGTCTTACTGTTGGGTAGGTGTCATTGGGTTCTATACCAATGAAACATTTTTGGGTTTGTTTAATTTTATGTTCCTAGTCAGTCTTTGAAAATCTTTTGGCAAAAGGCAGAGAAGAGACCTTCAAGACCCTGGGGTACAAGATGCTCTTACTTCTAATTCAGATTACTTGTGTGATGCTGGGATAGTTAATGTAACTGAGATTTTCAAGTGATGAGTAATTTTAGGCTACTTCTATGGAAAAATAATTATCAGTCCTGATCTTCAGCTTACTGAAATTTTGGATTATCTCAAAAGTTAAAATGGGCTCCTCAAAATCCCAAACCTTCCAAAAAAGCATTGGTCAGTTTGAAAAATCCTTTAATCTCCTCTTGGCTTCTTCTGTATAATATTAAAGATGGAGAGGTGGGGGTTTTTTTGTTGTTTTTTTTCTCCTTGTGTTATCCTTTGTAAGCCATAAAAATGCTGGATTTTTACACTAGGTTCCAATTGAAAATTTGGACTTCATCAGTAGTGGATCAAGTCCAGAGATGCAATGAGAGACAAATCAGCATGGGAAAAATCTCTCCTCCTTCCCATTCTCTAGGGATAGGTTCCAAAAACACATGGCTTCTGGCTGTCAGCTTGCTTTTGGCATCTGTATTCCAGCTGAGAGCTTGTTTGGCCTTGCATGCTTTGATGCAGTAACAACACAGCCCACATTTCTGCTGATTAATCATTTGGTCATTCTGTATCTTAACCAGCTGTGATCATGAGCTATTTTACCCTGCAAAGATTAGAGATGTCACTGCTCATCATCTTCATATTCTTCACTCCCTTTATATAATGGCTAAATGTTCTCATCCTAGCAGGTGCTGAGGGTCCACATCCCCACTGAAGACAGGGAGGGGTGCAGATGTCTGGCTACACTCAAAATCAGGTATTATCCTCTTACCCCTTCAAAGATCATAATAAGCATCTTTTAAATTTAGTTCATGAGGAATTATGCTCAGAGTCCAATTTTATCTTAGGAGTAGGAATCCCCATGTCTCTAATTTGTGCTTCAGTTTTGGCATTTGGGGGCTGTAACCCACTGCGGGCAGATGGCAAATGTCAGCCACATGGCACTCCCTGTATGACTCATGCACTCTCTGGAGCATCTCACAAGTAAACCCTCCACACAAGATTTATGTTAAAGAGGAGGACTGTGCTGATAAACTGTTGCAGCTTTTTTGATTTCTTCAGAGCTATTTCAGTAATTCTCACTACTTGTTTCAGTCACTGGGGTGGAGGCTGCTAGCAGTTCAAGCTTCCTCCATGGAAATGGCATTATGGTCTTCAAGCACTTTGCCCTGCAGCCAAATGAATGCTGAATGCAATAAGAAGTTTTTCTAATCTGTATCTGATTCAGCTGAAATTGCCTAATAATGAGTGAATTCTGACATAAGAAATAGTATTTTTGTAAACAAAAATGCACATCAGGTGTCATCTCATTGATCCTTTATTCATAACAATAGTCTTTTCTCTTCAGGAATGCACAGGTTAAATTTTCTCTTCTATTTTGTCCAAAGTGACTGGTTTAGCTCTGGAAAACTGAGTTAATTAAATTATTTTTCTAAAGAGAAACAGAGCCTGTAAATCTGTAAATAATATAAAAAGCCAGTTAGTATATTCTGTGTGCAAAGTAGAAAAGCATGTATGAAAATACTCTGTCCCTCCCAGATCATCTATAAAGAATCATCTGTCATGAGAACAACATTTTCCCCCTGAGAAGAACAGAAAAATGCCCGTCATTAAATGTCATTCACTTGGAGTCTTTGTTTAATACTTTGGCTAGTTTTAGCTGCAATAAAAATCACTTCCATTGGACTGTGTTTTTCTTTCTATTTTTTTCACATGGAGAGAGACCTCCTTTCCACACTGAAGAAGCAATGATATAGGAGGGCAACTGTAAATGTGATCCAAGTTAGCTGAAGGGCTTGATGATATAGCATTGTCAGGTCAATAGGTAAGGGAGGAGTGAACGTGGCCTTGAGAGAAGATGCAAGGGAGGAGAGGAGGAGGTTGAGAACTGCAGATTCCATTCTCTTTGCATGTGGAATTACACGGGATTTATGCTTTATGCAATAATCAGTCATCATGCCACAAGGAATGGCAATTGCTGGCCCCTGTTCAAGAGCCAGCTTGAGCTGATGCCTCAGCTCTTATGAACATAACACCTGCATGGGCCTCAAAGAGGGCTGGTGGGCATTAACACTGCTCATCTTTCTAAATCAGAGATAGTTCTGTGCTGAGCAGGAAGCACTTCTTGGCTGCTAAATCTGTGGTAGGAGAAGGTGCTGGAGGAGACATGCCATGTTGCCTTCGCTAAGAATGAGCAACAAAAAGCTAATTTATGAGCCTTGCCTCTTTAATAATTTTTTAGTGATTTGTAAGAAACCCAAACCATTTTGGAAGGCACAGCCATGGCTATAAAGACCTTGGCAAGGGTTTGGAAAGATATTTAGTTCTTTCATCTCCCTGAGAGAAAATAAATCTGCCAGGGACAATAAAGCACCAGCTTTAATTTTTTGTCAATATTCTCATGTTTTCTGTCTGCCATATCAGTGAAACAGCAGGAAAAATGACCTTTTTTTACATGGCTGTTTTTGGAGAACTTCCCTCAGAAAACTCGTAGGAGACCAGAGTCAGCTTTTTGGGATTTATTTGGAACCATGGACAAAAAAATGACCATAATGAAGAAGCTGAACAACAGGCCTGCCTAGACAGGCTGAGGACAAGAGAGGAGGAAGACAGACTGTTATTCAGCTCAAGACATCCTCGTTTTGCCTTCCATGATTTCTTTGCTGTTATTTTTGCGGAGAGGAAGGTGCATAAAGTAGCACAAAAGAAGACACCTAAAGGAGCCTGCAGAAAGAAAAATCAGTGAGCAACGTATACTTTAGCACAGTAATGAACTTGCCTTGTCAAAGAATGCTTGTACTTGCCTGTGATAGTATTCAGAAGTGTTTCTTCTCTCGATTTCAAAGAAGCTGAACATGATTATGCATATTTAAAACACCAATTGTGACTCTTGTGTTTTATATGTTTTGATTGATTTGTAAGCACTAGTCTGTCTATTTAGCTGTTTATTACAGTGTTGAGAGTGCATATTCTAAATCAGGGTTAAAATATCTGGAATTAACTATTCTGTTTGAAAAATAAAGGGCTGTTGAAGAAGGCTTTGAGTATACTTTTGACAAAGATCAATGTAAACATCTATATCATTTGAATGGTTTTCTGCATTATACTTTGATATAGTGGTGGCTTGTTCCTGTTCAATCTGTCTGGAACGTAGATCAGTAAAACAACATTTTATGTATTTATACATTATTTTATCAGTGAACAGAATATAGTTTGGTAGTGAAGGGCTAGTTCTGGACCATTATTATTACAACGGACCTTCTCAGCTCTAGTGTATGAGTTCACAACATTTACCTGGGAAATGTGTTGGATGTGCATGCTGCTGTCTTTGAAAAAAGGAGTCACTACAGTCTGACATATCAAGGAACCAAACTAATGATTTGAGCCCACTGCAATTGGTAAAAAGATAAAGAGCCTGAGTTTGTCATTGCAGTAGCTTCTAGGGATGTACAGCAGCTGCTACTCTAATTGGAATTACTTACCTGTTTGAAGTAATTGCAGGTGATTATGGCATTAGGAGCAGTGAACAGTCCAAATCATCTCACCTGAGCTGTGCCTCAGCCTGCTCTCTTCTTGCATACCCAAAGACTAGAGTGTGAGTAGGGATAGAAATGTTTCTTTCATGCTCTTCAGAAGAATTTTTTATTTTTTTATGACTGAGTAATTTTGTTTCCATAAAAAAGACTGGTTTACTATGATTTCCTCTGACATAAAAGATAATCCAAAAAGTTCAAAAACACTTAGTTTTGATTTTGGCAAGATAAAACCTGGCTTTTTTGCTTCATTGCCAAGGACTCTGTGTATCCTTCAGTGCTCTAACTCCTGCTTTCACTCTGCCAGTGGTGCCAAGACATTACATTAAACCAGCTGATCTCATTACATTAAGCCAATGGGTTGCTGATCTCTTGGTTACCTTCTGAAAGAGAGGTTGTGGGCTAGGCTGAGGAATAACAAAAGTGGCTTGGGACAATAGTGCCTGGGTAAAAGCCTGTTTGCAAAGGAGAAGACCAGGCTTATCTTCTTAAGACTGAATACACCTGGTTCTGTCAGTCACATCTCATACATTCTGTTTCCAGTGATGACTCTGCAATGACCTTGCTCTAGTATGTCATTACCTGTCCTGTGCAAGGGACCCCAAAATTGAACAAAGTCCTCTAGCTTTGATCTTATCAGTTATTCTATGGAGGAGAAGGCCTCTTAGGTGGCCATGGCTCTCACCTAGCCAGCTTGAAGTACCTGAATACCTCTAGGAGTTTTCCTTTTTCCCCCTCTGCATAACTGCAAATAATCCAACCACTATTATAGCTCTGTAAAGTGTTTTTTTACCAAAACAGATAAAGTGATTCTGCTCCTCTGGTGACAGTTAGCCTTGGCTGGAGAACTCTTCCAACACGAGGCATGAAAGGCACATGGAGAAGCAAGAATGAAGCAGAACTTTATGAAATGAAGCTTTTGAGAAGAAAAATGGGCAGATCTGAGCTAGTTTGGTTTGGAATAGAGGAGATGGAAGGAGGATTTATAACAGTTTTGCAATATGTATAAGACTTCTGTAAAATGAACTGTGATAATTTGCTTTCCTTCTCTTTGAAGGGAAGAACAAGAAGTCAGCGCCTGTGATTTTCAGCAGAGGATATTTCTGGAAATGTGGTACTGAAAAGAGATGACCCTAAAGAAAGTAATGCATAGGAATATGTCACTTAATAGCAATCTGAAGTAGTGCTGCTCAGTGATGTTCCAGGAACCATACATGGACTTTCAGATCCATGCTGGTTTTCCCTTTCAAAGATTTACTGAAGGAAGGTATCTATCTCAGCATAGAAACATGGAGTTGATTTTTTTTCCTAATAACAAGTTAGGGAAATGTACTTTGAAATATATCCTAGGGTGTACATGTGCTTTTACTTTATCAGAAACATCCAACCCTTTTTTTTCCCTAGCCCCTAGGAAAGCATCTGCTGTTGTTGTGAAAGTCTGTGGTGGCTTGAAGGAGAGATGGACAATCATTCTCCATTTTAGAGGAGCATGCAAAGTCCCCACAGTATTTTCAGCTACAGAGTATTACAGAATTAATCATTTTTTGGTTTTTTTTTTATTTCATACTTTAAGTAGAATAAACAAAATAAATATTTGTTGTGATGTTAGATGGGCTTTGCAGCTCTTACTCATTTCATGATAACTTTTCCAATCATAACTTCAATATCCCATTAGAGAGTAAATAAAGATTAATGAAATGGGAAAGAATCGTGAAAACAAGCACAAAAAATTAACACTATAAAGGAACAAGATACTACTATTGGACTCTCATAAATAATGAAGAAACACAAATTCATTTGAGGAAGAAATTTCGTACATTCCATTGGACTTTAATGTGAAGCTACCACTGACACTCCAGAAGATGTCTGGATTTCAATACTGTGGAATTGATATACCTTTGGCAGAGGTTAATGGAGGTTTTTCTGTAGTGGAGTGAAAAAAAGCCTCCCATGAGAGGATATTTTATTTTTCCACTTTGATGCCAGTAAATAACCATTATGTGTAGAATTCAAGGATCACAGACATGGCTGAGGTTAGTCATATGTCCTCCTCTTCTACCAGCAGATAACACCGGTGTTTCTAAAAGGACTAGAAGCTTTCCCTACAAGAACCTTGAAGTGACTTCAGCACTTTGGCACTTTGTTCTCTGCTTCTTGTTCTTATTTGTTATTTATTTTCTGAAAGCATCTAGCTTTTTTGCTTAGCAGGGAAAATCTTCAAAATAAAGACTAAGCAGTCAGAGGTATCTGCCACTATCTACAGATCTCATCAGTAGTTCTGTGACCTGCAGTAATATCAGAGACATGACTCAGTGCATGGGCAGATGGTGGACTCCATGTGCATTGCTGTTATACCAGTGATGGGGACAATGTGGAAATACTTGTAATTCCTGTGCCCAGTAGGCCAGAAATGAAATATGATGTAGGTGCTTTTGGGTCTTGAGAGGATTGGCCTTAAAACACCACAAAGATTGTCCAATTTGGAAGCATACATCCCTAGATTTTCAGTAAAATTTTCAGGGTGTTTTATTGGAAATAAGAGAGCTAAAGAGGCTTAAGTATTTTACAGATTTCACAGAAGTGAAATAGAGTGAGAAACTTATAGCAGGTAGCCAGAACATTTTAACATCTCTGTCTGGTCAATAGTTCTCAGGGATTTGGCAGTGACCTTGAATTGCTACTAACAGCCCATACATATCCAAAGTAAAGAGGCTTGGGAGAAGCACAGGAACTGAACAGAGAGAAGACAATGTAGTAACTGCTGGCATATTCCTAGAATTTGCATACTATGAAGAGGCCCAGTTAAAAGTGGCTTTTCTATTGTGTAATGAACCATGCAGTTTTTTAGATCCAGGGCAGCAAAATAATCTAACACAATGGGTGTGATTTTACTGAGATTGCTTTGCACGTGTATTTACAAAGACCTCTGTTATTTCTTTAGGAACTGAGGCCTGTGAGACCTCTGCAGTTAGCTTATTGAAAAATGTACAAGGAATTGTGTTTATTAAGGCAACCTTACAGTCAACAGTTGTTTTAGCAATTTCACAAGGATCCTCCATTTTCATCAATAGTCTGAGTACTTGAAGTGAAGACAAACTGTTTCTGTGTCTTAGTTATTCTTATTATATGTGTATGTACTACCACTGTTAAAAAGTGTGAATACCCTACTCTTTACTCACTGAGTTGAAGAGCCATTTTTAATTACATAGCTGGATCTACGTGCCAGTTCATGGTGTGTGGATTTCTTCCTCCTCATTTATATCATCCTCTGTTAGTGTCCAAATATACTCTCTGTTGGTGAGATAGCTACAGTATCTGTGCTGGTCTTCTAACTAAAGGTGCCTAATTCTGCATGAGCTCCTGGATCTGGGAATACAGACTACCTCTGTCCCCCTGAAGGGCTCATTATTCATCATCCATTATAACTGTGGCTGCAAAATTTAGAGGTCTCTAAAGGAGGACCCTGGATATAGCTGCACATGCTGGATTTTTGAGAGATGAATGAAATTTACCAGGGCACAACATTTATAAGAATGAACTCTTGACAATTATTTTCAGGAGTTCATCATCTCTTCATAATGACTAATAGACAGCCAAACAAACTAAGGAAACATTTACTAATATTTCCACTAGGAGGAAACAAAAACATAAATGGTAAGTGCATACAGACTTTGTTTTATGGTAGAAGAGATGGGTCTGCTCATCTGTATAGGCTGCTTCAGTTAGATGAACAGTCTGAGCTGTTCAACCAGGATCTCATCATGCTTACTGGAGGAGATAACTACTGTCAGGAGGTGAAGCATTTTATTCTAAGGCAAGAGTTTAAGTTGGTAGACACAATGTATAATACACACTTTTACAAGAGATGCCAACTCTATACCTTGTTGCAAGATCAGAAAATGTCTCTGTTCCTTTGAGAGAGACATTGTCTTGGAGCAGGAACAAAAGTATGCCAAATACATCCATTTTAAAGAATATTGGTTGATAACATTTTCTTGTAAAGAAAATACCTGAAATTAGTTTTCACATGGTCTGGGGATACTATTAATGTGCTCATGTGTTCCTCATTCATTAGTCATCCTGAGATGGTAGAGAAAAGAATGGTCTTATGCAAGACAATCTCTACTTACTGTATGTGCAGGGCTTTGATATATTCAACTAATCTTTTGAACACAGAGTATGTAACATACAGTGATTTCTCCATTTTTGTCTGTTAAAGATGGTGGCTGTCAGGACTTTAAATCCTTATTAGTGATTGAAATAATTTGTCAAAATATCTTGTACCTTGAGCCCATCCTGCATGCTAATGAGTTGGAAGTCTCACTCATGAGTGAAAAATACATCTGAAAATGTTGGTCTGATTATCTGGATGACTGGACAGTTGTCACCATCTTGTGATCCCTTCCTAAACAATGGCAATATCATCCTTATTCCTACCTCATCATCTTAGCACAGGATTTGAATGTAGTGCTTTTAAAGCCTGGTTGTCTTGGGCAAAAAAATGAATGTTTTCATGAGGTCTGTTTGTGTGCCTCTTAGTCACTTCTCAAAGAATACTTGTTCCTGTTGGGCCACTTCAATCCACATTGAAAGGTGGTTAGAAGTTAAAGATCTTGATCACTTGTATTTTGTGAGAAAAGATGTCTGGCAACAGGGAAATAAACACTCAAATAGAAGCTTAATTTGGTTCTAGAAAGGACAAGTTTAAGGTACTAAAGGCCAAATTCTGAGATGCCCTTTAGTAGCAGAGTTACAGGCTGTCTCATTGTAGCAGTAGGAAAGGTCACAGAGTTTCCTCCTTGCAGCTGATAGTTTCCTGTTTTACTTTAGCATAGGTCACATCGCCTGTTATTGTTGGTTGTGATCCCTCACTGATTGGCTGATACACACTAAAAGCTGCCTTTTAGCCCACAATGCTCAACCACTAATCAATTGTCTGAGCATAAACTTAGACCAACATAGCATCATATTACATGAGCTGTGCAGTGTACTTGGCATCATCAGGGCTGAACTGTTGAGGCAATGTAGACAAAAGTCAATTCTAATCTCAAATTTGCAGTCAGATGTTTCTCCTTTTGACCCACATCCTAATTTTGTGCTTTCACATTTGACTCAAAAGATGACACGTTATTTTGGCAGGCTACCCACAGTATAAGTAACAGAGACCTCTTTGAATATCTGCCCCTTCTCCCTGAACCAGTTTTAGTTAATAAGAGAATTACCAGAAAATGCTATTTTGAAATAAAAACATTCATAAATGCAGAGGCAATTTGTAAATAGCTTTGAGAAGAAATAAAATGTAAAGGGGAGAAAACATTAAGATGTATTTTGCAATTTTCAAAATGGAACATTTTAACTTCTCATGATGAAGAGATGTTTTCTTTTATGAAATTACCTCACTTAAGAAAAACGGTCATTTTAGATATCCAGAAAACAAAGCAGCCATTTAGTTTTCAGCTGAACATTTTGCTTTAGAATAATTTTTGAATTATTGTATCTCCGTATTTTTCCACAGAAATGGAACTTAAAATTTCATTATGCCCATGGCTCTACTATTCTGATGATAGGTATTTACTCAAGGTAGAAGCCAATTTAGGAAATCTATATGGACATTTTTTTAACAAATAAAGGACAACATGCATGAAGTAGAAATGGGATGATGAAATTGTCAAGTCCCAGCAAATTGTTCTCTTCAAGGAAAAACTTGCCACAGTAAACAGAAAACATGAAGCACTAGTGTACATATTTTTAAATCCCTTGTGTCCCTCAGAATGTAGTGGTTAGCAGCAAGTTAGTGCCAGTGACCACATTTTATGGTTGCCTACAGATGTGAAATATTTTAATTAAGCTGTTACAAGGTAAATAGCTTAGTTATGCATTTAACAATCTGTAGTTGGATTTTTGTTTTACTGCATGAGGTAAATGCAACTGAAATTAATACATTGCTTTTGAAGGAAAAAACATGAACTGGGTAGGGACTGTTTTCAGTGAATTGATGAAGGTGAACTTATAACTTCTGCAAGCAGCATACCAAATAGAGGTGAAGGGAAGAAAATTTTTCTTTAATGGAGGGTACCTATTAATCATGTCAAATCATGTTCTGATATATCCATCTTCTAGTGCTGAAATAATGCAGTTTGGCTACGGGAGATTCTAACAATTAGTGACTGTATTTGTCATTTTAAAAGATTTCATTGCAATTAGGTTTAAGTTGTGAAGTGTTGAGCAAAGTTGTCATCCACTGGGGGTTGTAATGAGAGGGTAATTCCTCATTTGAGTTTACACACATAGGGGCAAGCTGTATCCTGAGAAAGGGTCTTAAAGGAAAAGGTTTGGGGATGGCTGCAGAGCTTGAATAGGTCATCTGATTCACTGTGCCACAGCACCATTGTGTGACTGGTATGATGGGTCCCTTCTACTGGACAGTATTATCATAGTAGTTATACTAATCTCTTCTGCTAATGAATTAAATGGTGACAAAGTGGGGGCACTGGCACTGGAACCAGCCCAGTGAGCAAATGTTAGACAGTCCTGGCACTAGGACAGGTTTGGCTTGATTAGATTTGGCCTGGACTAGTCGGCACTTTACCCAGTTCTTGTGGGCAGGAATTATCAAGAACCAGGGACCATTCCTAACAGGTATTCTGGGTGTAGTTGACCTATTTGGAAGGACAGCAGTCTAATAATATAAAGAACTTTTGTGTAAGGCGGCTTCATTTCTAGAGGAGTGTTTTGAAAATGTTTGCTTTAACTGCATGGGTGTATCCAGATTGAAGAGGTCTTTTTCATCAGTAATGGGTGACAGAAAATTAGGAGTGTTATGAGAGTAATATCTACAATGGTTCATAGATCATTATCACTCATATAAAGTTATCCCCGATAGTCCTCCAGGGAGATTATCTTCTGCACTGAAGCAATATGGATGGCTTTTCCAAACCCCCTAATTTTTTTAATAGATTAATAAACTCTTGAATACTATGATTCTGGTTAACCTCGTAATCCACATAAATGTCCCCTTCTGCTTTGGCCTTGCCAAACTTTTTGCCTTGATGTAATGGCAGATTGCCTTGATCCTGTGGCAATGATTTTCAGACTGATGATGAAGATGGTTGACAGTGTCAAACAGTTTAGGAGATACAGTAGAGAAAACATTTGCTTATAAAGATTTTACCCTCCATATCAGAATGGAATTAGTCTGTTGTCTTCAGGTTTTTAGCATTCTCATTTTCTCCTTCTATTGCTGTCATGCATTTACCTCCACCTCAGGATTAAAAGAAATCTACCCATGACCATAACTGTTTCCTAAAGTGCATGGTCATCCTTCCAATCTCATTATTTACCCTGTAATATTGCTTTTCAGTTCCCACTGTCTGGCTGTGAGCAACTTAAGATGCCTCTGGGGCAGTAAATAAACAAAGCCAGCTCAGTGTGAAAACTCTTTGCTTCTCTGAGTCTTAAAAAAAATAAAATTTTGTGTGTGGGGGGGAGGAGGTGTGAAAGGGAGGAAAATATTTTTTGCAACAGCTGCCAGTAAACAGCTGGGTTTCCAATGTAATGTTCCATTGCAGCTCCCAAATTATTTTTGAGTTACTGTTTGGTTTTACAGTGTGGTTTTATATTACAGGTTTTCATCTCTGTTTTCAGTTTCAAGAGGTTTTGATACGGGGTGTCAGAGGAGTCCTACTCCTGGAGAATGGCTGTCCTGCAGTTGTGCCTGATGGAAGAGCTTTGATTTGCCTATGGATGTAACATGTAAGGTGTCTTCTATGCCACTTCTCTGAGGAGTCTTGCAATCCAATCTTACTGCACAAGACTATGCTGAATGCTTTGCTATCATTAAAGCAGGTGGCAGGTTGTGCCAGGTGCCATAGATTGACTTGGGATTCTGCTCATCCTGGGTGCTGGCTGGGAGGATTGGGTATTTTTCTGAAATAAACTGATTAAAATCAAAAAAATATTTCTGACTTTTCTTAACATGGCTCTGGATTTTGCAATAAATAACCAGTTCTGAAGTTCTTAGCAAGAAAGATTTTTCAGTTAATAAATTAAAAATCAGCTCATTGTCAACTTCATGAACGTTAAAAACAGTAGATGAAAATGAAATTTCCTATGAAAATAATAATGTTCCTAGGAAAGCAGCTCCTCCATTTGACTGTGTCATTTGGAATACCTTTTTCTGAGAATATTTGAGCTTATATTTGAGTATATTATACTTAATATATCTCTCTATCTCCTCTCTCTCCCTCTCTCATGCTTGACTCATCTATTAAATGTACTTGGAGTATAAACCTTTAGGAAAAGGGGTTAAAGGGTGCCTGACCTGCCTATAGCTTTGTTTGATTCCATTCAACTGTGACAGCAATTTGCCTACTTGGCCACTTGTCTGTAACTGACTTTTCAAAATTTTCATTTATGTTTGTGTGGTAGAACCATAGTTTTTTATACGTAGCTATATACATAGCAGTAACAAGAAGATTTTTAAGTAGAATGAGATATTTAGTACCCTGAAACAAGGGCACAGTGTAGAGAAGTACAGATTTGGTGCACAAGGAGTCATCTTGAGAAGTGGAGACACTACAGGCCTGGAGCCTGACAAAACTGTTTACAGGGTGACACAGACAGCAAACAGTATCTAATATATGTAAATGGCACTATATGTAGGAAATGTGGGTGTAACCTGGACAAGCACCAGTGAAGAAAGAGAAGGCTAGAAATGTGTGTTAGAGAACTTATATAAATGACACTAACTTGAACAAAAAAAAGTAAAAGAAAAGTTAAAAATTAAGAAAGAAGCAGATGGAAAGAGGAAACTCTTTTTGAACATCTTATTCCTCCAGGTGAAGGATTTCAGATTCTGACTCCTCCCTGCAAGATCCCACTACAGCCAACATCAGTGTGAAACCACTCACCTTAGCATGCAGAGAAGCAGAAGGGGGAGTTTAGCAGCAAGAAAAGTTGTGCTCTAATCAGCTGACTTCAGATTCTCTGAGTTTATTTAGGGTTGAGTTTTATTTTTTGTATGTAATTATGTTCAAAGTAAGTCACAGGAATCTGAGTAGAGAGGTGGCTTGCATTAAAATCACATAAGTGCTGAGTGGCTATCTTGATCTCCTGTGATGAAATGAAAGGAAAGTCAAACAAACAACCAGCAGACATCTTGGCTTTGCTTGTGTGAAGAAGAGATAGCAAATCTTAGACAAACATGTTGCTTATTATTACCAATAATCAAAGGTGTCATACTATACACTAAACAGACTTAGTGCTAATATTTAAAATCCAAGATTCTTAAGAAATTCTGCACCACTGACTATGATAACAACCGAATGCCATTGACTTCTTTATGGATGGTGTGTATGAAGAAAATGGACAGCAACCATATCTCTGATTTTACAGTTATTGGTGAAAAAAAGACAAAGAGAAACCAGTTTTTAGCTTCCTTATTGTGTCAAGTCATCTGCAAATTTGATATGATCAATGGCAGATAAGAACACACCTTAGTGTTTGCATTGTTTGAACATGGGGTCTGAACACTATTTGACACTTAGAATCACCACAGAATCATGGAATATCCTGAGCTGGAAGCGACCTACAAGGATCATCAAGCCCAGCTTCTGGATCTGCACAGGACAACCCTTTGTCTGCCGTGATGGTAGGAAAAATATTTACCTTCTTCCAGTCCTCAGGAACCTCCTCAGCTGCCATGATGCAAAGGTAAAGGACAGTGGCCTTGCAATGACATTAGCCAGCTTGCTCAGCACTGTTTAGCAGTATGCCCACTTTTTCTCTTGTTTCTTTAGCTGCTAAGGTACCTGTAGAAGCCCTTCTTGTTGACTTTACATGTTCTTCACCAGACCAAACTCCAGGTGGGCTCTGGAATTCCTTGTCCTATCCCTGCATGCTCAGGCAGTGTCCTGTATTCCTCCTTAGCAACGTGATTCTCCTTCTGCCTCCTGCAGGCGTCCTTTTTAATCTCCAAGTTTTGTAATGGGCTCTGTCTTCATCCATGCTGGCATCCTGCCACCTTTGCCAGATTTCCTATACAACCAGATGGACTTTGTTGAGCAAGGAGGAGATGATCCCTGAAAATAGAACAGCTCTCCTGGACCATCTCCCATAAGACTCTGCTAAGCATGTCCCCAAATGGGTCAAAATCCTCTATCCAGAGCCATGGTCCTTTTTTTCTTGCTTTTCTCCCTTCTTCTGAGATCCTTAACTCTGCCAATACATGTTCACTGTAGCCTACCTCTAGTCTTGGCTGTGAAAAGCAAAAAATGCTAGTAAGTAAAATATCTTGTCGTGTGATAAAGATACTGACTAGCAGTTCCTCATCACAGAAATAATATTTGCAGTTGTGACCATTCCTTTATCAAAATATTGCACAAATCAGCATTTTTGAGGCTAGGCTTGTAAAAGGCAAAACATTCCATTAAAAGTTGCCTGATGGGTGTTTTGCTTAGCCAGAGACAAGATAATGACTAATGTTTCAAACAGATATGAAATACTGGGTTTTTTTTCTTCTGCTGAGTAGTTCATCCCAACAAGTGCTATGAAGCCAGCAAAAGGCTCTTAGAAGTCATGTATCAGTCCCTGAACCAGAGTAGAAATTTCAACCATCTTGCTGGTAAACTTTTACATCATGGAGTGAAAATGCATCTGATAGTTACATAAAGAAAAATATACAAGGCTGTAATTATTTTTTTCGTTGTTTTCTACTCAGTGTATAAATAAAAACTGGAAACATGGATAGGATAGCATTGGAGTCAAAAGGGGAAATGAGTTTAAAAGCAGTCCTTGAGGCCATTAACATTAATAGCCTGATTGAAATGTTTGACTGAGAGTGTCCAAAAGCCACTAATCGCTGGGACTAAAGGAGTTTTCCAAAAGAACTATGATTTTTAAACTTGTACAGTTTCTTTTGTTTTGGCCACTGTAGGGAACAAGATAACAATCTAGGAGGACCTTTGGTATGGTACAGTTGGACTATACTTACATGAATGTTTGCTGTTGCAAGAAGTGCTGTTATAACAGACCATCATGTCCTCCAAACACTGGCAGAACCACTAATAACAGGGCATAAGTGTTCTTCGGTGTGTAATTCTCACCAGCACTCCAACAGTGTAGTACTGAGTAGTGCTATTGTGAAAAAGAGACTAACTGTGAAATCTTCACTAGGAACTGTAGCTCCATCCCACATGCTTCTCTCCCCTCCTCTCCCTGGAGTAACTGGAAAGAAAACATTGCAAATGATACGTGAGAAGTGCTCCTGGCATGGTCACTAGCTGTGGCTGAAGTGATGAGATATTGTGAAATCCAAATACATGTTTTATTATAAGGAAAAACTTTGTTCAACTATTATGCAGTGCTGAGGAATCCACACTTCATTTGCAGGGGAAAAAAATGTTCTATGTCAATTCCTTGAAGAGACGTTACCCATTTCTTGTGGGCAATCACTTCAGTGTTACAGCTTGCTTCTAGATTCCAGCTATGTAAAAAATGTTGCCAATATCAAATATGCTGACTGCTGTATTCCATGGGCAAATGTTCTCTACAAGGAGCAGAATTCTGAGGAACAGTTAAGGATCTCTGGGTCCCCTTCTTCTCTGATTACCCAAGACTTGTTTATATCTGAATATTCTGTTAAAATATACATATATCAAAAAAGTGGTAAATCTCTTAAGTACAGGTGTTGTTGTAAGAAACATGTAGATTCCATAAAATACCTATTGTCATTTTCCTTGGGGTAGAGATTGAGAGTTCCAGGGTCTGAGTTGTCCAGACTAATAGCTGTCTTTAACTCTCATACCTCTGAAACCTAACCTGTATCTGAAAAGGTTACAGAAATATAACTTTTTCCCACAAGGAAAGTAAAATATGCAGAACTAGTACACAGTACTAAGGTACACGGTAAGTGGATCTACAGTACTTTTCTGAATGGCTTAATTATGGATTGGCTTTGTCTCACTTAACATGAATTACCTAAAGGCTGAGCTGTTTAAACCATACCAAAGTTCTAGTGTAATTGAACCCAACCTAAGACTGCTTTCTGGGACAGCATTGAGTTTACCTCTAGAGCTGCCTTACTCTGTTCATTGACCATGCGGTGACCTGGATGCGGGATCTATCTAGTCTAACAATTTATGTAAAAGTCAATCATCAGCATAGGACAAAGTTAATACAAGTTACACCTTAAATGTCCTGACAAGAGATAATTTTTCTGGGCAGCAACCATGTTGAACAGGAAATGCAGATGTCAAAAAACTGAGAAAGAAATTAAAGAAATTAAACCATTCTTTGCCACTGACTGTGGTGGGGTCAAAACTTAACCTCTGATGCGCATATTACACCATAATCTACATTTGGTCTTTTTCACCCTGAACATGATATAAAGGATGTTGATTAAGCAAGGGTTTCATAACAAATATTCAGACTGGAGACCTGGATATTAGTGATACTAGATGTTACTCAAATTACTGTGATAGTCTCTGCTGTGGCTATGTTGGGTAAGTTTGTGGACAGTCTCTGATGAAGTCACCCAGCGGGTTTGGAAAGGTAGCTGTTAAAAGCAGTGCTGCATTCCCACTGAATGCACACCTGCTTGACTCGGGGAGACCTCATGTCATATCTCTACTGCACTGAATTATTGATGACCTGCAGACATAAACTTCACACAGACATGCTCATTTTGATCTCCTCCTGTATAATTTGCTGCAGAGTATGTCATTAAAAAAAAAGTTATAAAAAGTCGTGTTTTCCCTCTATCCTCAGATCTCAGATGAATCTCAGCCCAAAATTCAGAGGCTCTGTCCCCCTTATCAGACATCTGCTTTTGACCTGTATCCTTTCTCCAGTCACCATATCTCAATTTCTATAGTCTCCATTAAGCTTCTTCCCTGAACTTGTGAAAATTTTGTCACCTAAATATCTAATCTAATGCTTGTATTGTGTCATGTTTAACAATTCATCCCTTGGAGACCACTGGGCTGCATTTCTCACTGTGCAGAAGCTGGAGAATGGTCTCCTAGTTAAAGGAAGTAGCCAAAGGAGGCTATGCCCAGGATGTTGGGGAAGATTTCATATGCCTTCAAACTTTACAGTTCAAGCCTGTCAAAACAGAGCAGCCTAAGAAGCTTTTGTATTTTTTCTGTTTCTCTGTAAATTGCCAGCAGTTTTCACTCTAAAGATATACAAAGATAGCAGGGAAAAAACTTCTATTCTTCAAAACTCCATTAGCTAAATATTTGACATCTATTATAATCGAAGTTACTATGGCTGGATTTTCAGAGGTAAAAGGAATACACTATTATTGAATGTAGCTATAACCCTTAGTTTTGCAAACATTTTTGTTTGTAATTATGATAAACATTGTTAAATTCATAATTAGCCCATTTTATCCTATGGGAAAATAAAAGATAGAACAATATATATATTTAAGTGTGGCTGGCTTAAATGAAAATTTTCCCTTAGTTCCTTACTTCTAATGTTTATATCCCCAGGACAGGACAGGTCAAGATGCAATCTGTGGTACTTGCAAGAGTCAATGAATATAAAAGCCTATTATTTTAAGGGGCTCTTTAGGGTTTTAACACTCTTAACAAGCCTCTCAGGGCTAACATTTAACACATGTGCCCTATAGAAGCCTGTAATTTACCACGTGCCATCAATTTCATATAGTCCAATATATGGCTGTCAACCAGGTGCAGTTCTGCCTGCTCCATAAGAGTTCAAGTATTCTGGTGCAGCCCATGATGGCTTAAGTATGTTAAATAGCTCGCTGCTCTCCTGCTTTGTTAAGGTTGCACGCTGAGACCAAAGCTGGTAATGCCTGAAAATTATTTCTCACAATTTTCACTCCCTCTTTAATTGGACATACACAACAATGCTGACACAAAAGCTAGCAGTCCTGCATCCTGGAAAGAACACGTGGCTTTTATTACTATTATTATTATTACTATTATTACTATTATTATTATTATTAGGTGGAGTTCAACATATTACTGAAATCTCATCATCTAAAACCCCAACTTTAAAATTTGTTGGGCATAAAAAATCTGGGCTGTGTGGGTTGGGTTTTTTGAAAATTATTACATTGGAGGATATTTTCATGACAATCAGAGAGCAGAGGTCTACAGCAGCCGCCACATTACCATGACAAATGAGCTGTAGCACAATCTCGTTTAAGTTGTGAGAAGTAAATATGCCTGAAAGTGTCCACGCTCTTGTTTTTGACATCCTTAAAGAATGTGAAAAAGTTTTGGGGTGTTTTGTGTCCTAAAAATGTTTTGTGTAATAATATTCAGCTTCTTCCTTCTCTAGTGGTGAATTGGGAATGAAATTGGCTGAAGTTGAAGAGGGAGGAAAACCACAACTGGCAGAGAAATTGTAGACTTCAAAATTAGCTTTTCTTTGTGTGAATAGCAAAAATATGGAGGGTTTTTTTTTGTAAGGAAAAATGGCTAGCCAAGGCACTGACATTTTTCTAGACAAGAGAGTGGTACAGAAATAAAGGCTGATCTTCACCTCTGTTATGTTTTCAAGGGCACTTTGAAATTCTGTTAGTGTTGTATAGATTTTAAGTTGCTTTTTATGATCCTCTTGGTGTTGCACAGACATATAGTTTATTTTTTGGGAAACATTCCATGTTAGTTTACATAAAGCACACCCTGATTACTGTTGTATTCACTAGTTGTTTATATATAAAATTACTTCTGAGCCTTAGTGGTTTGGCTTGGGTATTTAATTGCTTTGATTTGTTTATTGTATATGATGAATTAGTGTTTATTGGTTTAAACTCAGCCAGAGTGCACTTTATAAAAACGCTGGTTTAATTTCTAAAATACAAAGACATTTAATTTGTTTGAGATGGTAAGGTGGCTTACAGTGAGTTGGTTCATGTGGGTGCTGATCTTTTTGTGACACCTCATGACTCAGTGGACTCCTAAGGCCACTTCTGAAGCCATTTAAAGAATTACCAGGGTATTTCTTGATGGACTCTACTTGGGCCAAGTAGAACTATATGTTATATACAATGAAATCATTTAAATATTTAAAATGGCTAAATAGGGCACATTTGGATTAGCTGAGACAAGTTGTCAGTTCCTGTTGAGTAAAACAGATAACTTTGTCAAAGAGGAAATGGTCAAAGAAAACAAATTCTGAGAAAAAAATACAATGAAACTTTCCAGAAAAACCTTTTTGGTCCTTTTTTAAATTTTGAATCTGATTTTTTCTTTTTAAAGCTCTGAAAAGTAAAAGGGTATATCCAAAATGTGATGAAAGTATTAATTCTAATATTAATATTGTAGGTTAAACAATGTAAGATTGTATGAATGGAGCTCTTTTCTACCAAGAAACATTAAATTTAGTTTGATCTAAGTAGACTTTTTTCTATTGATAGGCAATCGCAAAACTATTTCATATAAACCCAGCTTTCTTTATAATTGTCAGTCTTTGGCTTACATTTTAGAGGGAACTCTGAATGTGCCCTTTAAGTTATTGATGACTACCCCAATCTTAGAAAGAGCCTTTGTTAACATGGATTTTGTATTGCATATCCCTAATATGGGTTACATTCTACCTTTAAAAGTGGAATTTCGCCCAATGTACTATAAAGTAGCATGTGTGATGTCATATCACTGTGATCAAACCTGTTTTTTGTAAATAGCAAAAAGGGATTGGACAAAGTAGAAATTAGTGAGAAAATAGAACTGCATTTAACCTACAATAACTGTATATTTTCACTGCATTTCTGTTTAGTTAGTATGAAGTATGAGTCTGTACATAGGACCAAAAGTCTTGACCACAGATGTATTGCTTCACAAATAATGACTTGTACATGGAGGGAAATGTATTGTGGTGAAACTGATGTGAAGTTCCTATACATAATTTATTTTCCTGACTTGATGTGTTATTCAGATGTTGGATCATTGGGGGTTTTTTCCCAGAAATCACTGGTGGGAACTAAAAGTGGACTGAGGACACACTAGCAGCTTTAGAGTGTTTGATAGAAATGCAAGTTTGTCAGGTTGTGTCATACAAAATGTGATTCACGTCCTCTCCTGAAACAGCTGTTTTTCAGGAAAAAAAAATCGGGTTTTTTGTTCCAGAAAAAGCAGATTGTGTTAATTTTTCTTCAAAGCTGTTCATGGTGTGTTTAGGAAAACTTGATGTACAGCTACTTACCCTGGAAAACAGGGTGGAGAAGGTCCCTGTCTACATTTCTTGTTAAATGAAGATTTCTCAGAATGCTTTTTCTTCAAATGGCAGATCTATGAATAACAGCTGACCATGAAAACGCTGAATTGCTACAACAGCGATATTCTTGTACAGTTCTTCTGGCTTCTCTTTCACTTCTTAAAACATTCATATCCTCTAAAAATCATAGAAGGAAAAAAACGTAATTGGTGAGAAAGCCAAAATCATTGGCCAACTCTTATTAGGAGTATGAATTAAAGGAAAATGATGTGGTGTAACTTTTAATATTGATTGGACATTTTTATCACTGCTGTCTTCCTTTGACCTGTCCTTTAGAAGAGCTAAGTAGAAATGTTAATTCTTCCTCATGACAGCTCAGTGGTAGTTAAGTGTTAGCTTTAGAGATGGACACAATCAAATGCTGTTGATTGCATGAGTTGAACTTGGGTTCCTTATTATAGATATTTATTTTTAATTGAGTTTGTTTAGCAGAAAAAGTGAGGAAGTGTTCATCCCAGAATACTGAATGAAATCACATAATGGACTGGGATATGTTGTAAAACACTTGCTACCTGTACCTCTCCTCCTGTTCCTTGCTAGAAGGACATCTCCTTTCAGGGAGGACATACTAGAGTGGTAATAGACTGCAAAAACACAGTAAATTCTACCACTTCACAGTCTTTCCCATGGCTTTAAGAGGATGTATTCTTTAGAAAAGAGCTCCTCTGAAGGCCCTGTGAGATTTGAAGCGCAAAGTACTTTTCCTACCCCAGTAATTGTAGTTCTTCAGAATTCCCCAGGGATTTGCCTGATTTGTATTTCCGTCATACTCAGGAATAATAAAAAGGAATAAATCACTATGTGCTATTTATTATTCATTACAAGTATTTTAACACTGATGAGATAATCAGGGAGTTAAGAACTTTGCACCTTTGAAAATCTAATCAATAGAGTGCCTAGAGAAAGAAGACAGCTATTCAAAAACAACTTTAATACACAGCTCATTTTTTGCAGCAACATTTTGAAGCCATTGTAGCAGTCTGTCACTATCTTATGATTATCTTTTATATTTGTAAGATTTCTTTCAGTATGCACTGGCAATTGGGTTTTTTTCACAAAAACCCATCTTGAACTGGACAAATTAACTGGTCCAGCTACTGGGTGCAGCAATGCCCTGTAAGCATCATCCCAGGCAACAGAGAATGCACGAGCCCATCTAGGTATTTAAAAATTAAGAAGAGGATGTTTAAGTCCGGCAACACAGAACCTCTGAATCCACTTTCTTATACAGAAGAAAACATTGCTAAAATGTTTCTTAGAAAAGAGATAGAGGGCTTGTCAAGTTGAAGGCTCCAGACTATGAGTCTGATGAGAGCAGCTGAGAGAGCTGGGGGTGTTTAGCCTGGAGAAGAGAAGGCTGAAGGGAGACCTTATCACTCTCTCCAATTCCCTGAGAGGAGGTTGTAACCAGGTGGGCGTCAGCCTCTTCTCCGAGGCAGCCGGCTGTAAAACAAGAAGAAATGGCCCCACATTGTGCTAGGGGAGTTTTAGATTGGACACCAAGAATAATTTCTTCACTGAAAGAAAGCTTTGGAAAAGGCTGTGCAGGGAAGTGGTGGAGTCAACATCCCTGGAGGCATTTAGAAAATGTGTGCATGTGGCACTTGGGAATATGGTTTAGTGACGCCCATGTTAATGGTTGGATTAATGGTCTTAGAGGTTTTTTCAACCCTAATGACTCTATGTTTTTGTGACTAACTAAAACATAAACTAACTAAAGTTGCTCCACTGTAGGGTAGGGACTATGACCCCCACTCCTGAGTAGGCAGAGCTATTTCCTATCAGCCACCATTAAGTGGCCAGTCCTCTTGGCCACATCCACCTCCTCAGACTTCCTACTGAGTGGGTCAGATTGATCCCAGGTTAGGATCTTCGTTTTCCTGGATCCTGTACTAAGTTACTTTTTTCCAAACACTGTATGAGGAGTCGTATTTCCTAGTTTAGGATTGCAAATCCATTAAGCCACATGGTGCCATTCAGACCAGCACTATAGCACCGCACTTGCCAGCTAATTCTTCCCCTGAACTTTCCCAGGAAGGCCCAATTCACTTTTGAAATACTAGAAAATGTTATCAGATATAATCAGTAGTAAAATACTTGACACATGCAAGTGTTTTAAAGCTGCTAAATATTTCATTGTTATGGGCTGTTTCATCACTAAACATAGAAAAATTGTCTTTTTATGTGATGGAGCACTGGAGAATGAAACAAAAGTCCTTCTATGATGGACATCTTCATCCAAAATACCTGGCCTTGGACATCATGGAAGCTGGAATTTCAAGGGAAGCTGGCCTCAAGGTGTTGTGGCTAGTTAATACTTCTGGAATATTATGGTCATTTGCAGGTAATCTGGGTACCATTTTATCCCTCAAATATGGAATAAATTTGATGGAATTAATTTTGCCTCAGGAATGAAAAAATCCTTTCATGGGCCCTGAACATGTTGACTCCACTGGGTTTTGCATTTAGACAGCTACCATACCAATTCATCTGATATTTTTCAGTCAATTTGGCAGTCATGTTTTGAGTGCTGGTAAAATAAAGATAACTCTATCTCATACTGTGTAAGTGCTGCAGGATTCCTCAGAACAATCACAACTCAGATTATTTTTATAGTGTGGTTTTTATAGTGATATGCTTCACCATTCTACAAGGCTGAGTAAACATCCACTCAAGCTAGACAATGTTTTTCTGTTTGTTTATGTCAATTGAAGAGCTTGAATATACAGACAGTGAATCCTACATTGCTTCCCTTAAACCAACAGAATATGAAATCAGCTGGGCTCAGTGCCGAGAAGCTGATTTCTGGCGATAAACTGAAGTAAAATAAAATCTGCTCCATATGCTTCAATTGTAAACTTTGCAACTACAAACAAAAACATGCTGCGTGACTAAATATTGCAGTACAAAAGCAGCCATAAAGTGCTATCCCTTAAGGCGAAGTCAGCCTGTCCACTTTCAAATGTACTCTTGAATTAAAAGGGAGTGTGAGAGACCAGGTGATGCTTGGTATATGTATTGCTGGGGGAAGGATGTGGTGGTTCAGGTTTCTGAGCTCAGGCCATGAGCTGAGGCATACCTTGCATCTGGCAACCGCTGGCCCTGCCTTTCTGCAGGAGTTAACCTGCAGGAACCAACACAAAGGTAACCAAACTCATGTCAGGAGTGAAACTCCCTCCATTTCTATCTACTGCATGATTGGCATTGCATGCTTTTTATCCTCAATGGGTGCGCAAATGGGGCAAGTCTAGATGTAATGATTCTTCAGCTTCCTGAAATCCTGAATAACTCCGACATGTTATAAATCCTATATATACCTATGTGTTTCCAAGGAGAGCAAGCAAGAAGGCAGGTAGAGGTGTTGCAGACACAAAGACACATAAATGATCTCCACATGCACTAACCAAACATTTTCAGGCCTGCTCCAAGCCAGTGCCTGATCTTGTCTTAGAAGGACAAAAGTAAGTAGGAGTTTGAAGAGATCCCTGATCTATCAAAGGGAATATTTTTTGTTCAAACCTGCCAACCAAGGCCTGCTTTAATACACTCTTCTGATAGATCTCTGAGCATCTGCTCTTCAAGTACAGCATTTCTGGATTGCACATCGTAGCAGAAACCAGATATCCCCATGAGAAATGTCTGAATGTTTCACCTGACTTTTTGGAAGGTTTTGATAGGAGCACATTTAGGGGACTTTGCTGGAGAAACACCAAAAACTTCCTCAAGCTGAGATAGTTTAGCTGTGTCACAAACTGGAGGGGATTAAACCACTCTTCTCTGCAGCACGTTCAATGGTCTCTTGAGTTTAGAGCTGCGGAAGAAAAAAAAGGGAAACACTTTGCCACTATGAATTAACAGCAGGCCCTGTAAACAGTCTTGCTAAAGGAAGGAGCAGCATGCAACGTTTTTTGCAACATTTGAAAAAAATTGTGGGAAGGAGGCCAAAAAAACATTACCCCCAGCTTCAAACTGTAAAAGCATTTAAAGTTGTTTAAGGACCCCATGCACTCCCCTTGTATTGTAAAACCAGAACCTTCAGGGAACAGAACGTAAGGAACTGGAAAGAAAGAACTGAAGATTTATTGGTGTTTTCAGCATAAACACTCATCAGTCCCCTTTCACAAAAAAGGAAACGAGCCTGCTTTCCTCTTTCAGCTAAATGAGGGTTTTCTAAAAAGCCTCCTTGCTATGTAAGTATGAAACAACACACTCAAGGAAAAATATATCATATTATTAACTGCAATATACATAGACAATTTTTTTTTAAACTAAAAACAAACAGAAAATGCCCCACTGTTTGATTTCAACTGGACAGCTATGCCTTTGGGTTTAGATCAGAAAGTGCTTCCAACTCTATTGTTGCGGGCATGCCTGAAGCATCAGCAAAGGAAAGGGCTTCCAATTTTTTATAGAAATTCTCAATAGGGCACAGATGATCCTTTTTCTTTATTTATTTTGCTTTTGTTTTGATCACTCCAATAGCCATGTAATGTTTGGAGGTGGCCTGGGGTAAAGCTGTAGCTGAACAGACTTTGCTATTGGTTTCCAAAATGTAACAAAACCTCAGTTCTCTTCTGAAAGGGGATGTGTGCATTAACTGCCTTGTTCAGGGTTAGGAGGAGGCAACTGAGCTTTCCTGGTCCCCTTGAGCCTCATTTGGCATCTGGTTCTGCTTACTTATCCAACAAGAAGCAAAGGTATTTGGCAGCACTGAAAAAGGGAGGAGGAGAAGGTAAACGAACCAGGACAAACTGAAAAATACAAGGAATCTGAAAACTTTATTAGAAAGCACAGCTATTTCTAGTAAGAAAGGTACCAATAATAAAGCTTCCTCTTAAGAAAGTCCTGTAAAACTGAGTCAGAGTGCAGAACACATAAGCAAAGCTCAGATCCAAACATGACAAAAAGATGGCCACAGCATCACTCATGGTTGACTTCCCCCGTGATGGTGGCCAGCAGCCAGTCTGCAGTGCAGGGACCACTGCCAGGTTTCCCAGAAGCATTTAACACAGTTATTCACAAGGCTATAGATGGACGAGTAGAAGCCTTCAGATGGTTAAATGGATGCAGAAAGACCTAATGGTGTCTCCTGTCCACCCTTAGTGTTAAGGTCTTGCTGACTGTGCCCTTGCCACTCTGTTGTGCTGGGTCTCACTCCACAGATCTATGCTGGATATCCAAGTTGCTGCTGGATCTCAGAAGACCTCAGTTCAGTTTACCTCCCAAGGTAAGTTTTGCCTTCTTGAATGTAAGACTGCCATCCTTGGCCCTGAAACCTTATTTGTTCCCCAAATTTGCCCACGGTTTAAACTTCTGCTTTTGAAACTCATCCATAAGGTGATTTCCACCCTTAAAGTATCAGCCTTCCTGATTGCAGTACATATTTGAAATATAAAACACACATAGATGTCTGTCCTGAGAAGTTTAATAAAATTGCACAGAGCTGAGGGGCACAGAGCTTGTTTTTTCAGCACTCTGAAACATTCTTTGGTTGGAGTCTGGTCCTCTAGCATTGCCTTTCTGCCCCTTGGTATGTTCTGTCTCTTTCCTTGCTTCAGTCTTTTCCTCCCTCATAAGCAATTTCTGCTTTCTCTGAACCTTATAATTGCAGATGGATAAGAAAAAGAGCTCATTTCATTCTTCCCATTTCAAGTGTTCCAATAAATAGAAACATTCAGGTTAGGTACTCTTCTCTGCACGTTGTCTGATTATACATATGCAGCAGCAAATATGTACTGGTCACCACAATTTCTAGACTGTAAATACAGACATTCTCCAAACCTCACTCTCTTGCTCTTTGTTATGTTCCATTATGTGAAAAACTACTTCTGTGCTCATGACTCACTCAAACACCCATGTCCTTCTACAGCACTTCTGTAAACAAGGCCCACAGAATCTGTCAGATCATGCATTAATTCATTACAATTAGGAACGTTCTGAACTGACCCCCTATACATCTTTATGGCAAAAATCCTCCTTTAAAAAAATCAATCTGACTTGAAGAGCCCTCACTAGGAAAAACCCACCAAAATTTGTGAAAAATAATTATCCTTTTTCATTAGCTTGAAAACTTTCATAAAGAACATAACAGTTAACTGCTAACACCTGAATTGCAAATGACCTGACTTAGACTGCTATTGCATATTGCAACATATTCTTTTCCTAGAAAAATAGTTAGTACAGTCTTCTGAGCAACACACGGTGCAAGTGGAGAAGCAATTTAGGTTAGTCAATAACTTCCATCTGTTCTGAAGCAAGTAAGCATGAAAAGAGTTCCTTTATTCTGGCATATATTCATGGCAATGCCTCCTCAGTTTTATTTGTGCCAGGGTGTGCCATTAGTGTATCCTGCAACTATTGCTTGTCCTGTACATATTTCTGAGTGACAGCCATACAAGGAGGTGGACTGTTACCTCGAGTGCTCTATCAATTCTTGTAAGATGTATATTTATTTCTTTTCTGTGGCCTGACTGAATAACAAAAACAAATCTCCCTCAGCTTTGTTTCCTATGACTTCATTGAAAAGTATATGTTCCCCTGTTTTATCATAATTTAAGAGTTTACTAGCTTAAGTACTTCAATTAATGTGTCTTCCTAAGAAAAACATGAAAATACTTCCTTAATGTGTTTCCTGACCTTTATTCTGTCTTATATTTGCGTGAAACTGTTTTTCTCCCTTGCCTATTTAAAAACATACACTATTTGTTTTTAAAGTTTTATTCAACCAAGAGTTGTAACATACTTGCTGAAATAGGTTAGGATTTTGAAAACCTAGAAATTGTGACCCTTATGCCAAATGTTTGGAGAAGTACCTATCAATTCAGGGTTCTCAACTTTGATATGAACTATTTGGGATGCCAAACTTGAGACATCAAATACTGTCTCAGTCTGAGCTTTCATTGGAGACAATACTTCTGCAGGTGTTTATCATCTCCAGAAAAGTAAGTTTCCCTTCACAATGATGAGATGAGGGTGACATTTTTTAATCCTTCACAGTTCAGAGCCCCAGATTTAGTTGCCCAGTTCTGCCCTTGCAGCCTGGAACAACTGCAAAGGTAACAGGCTGACAGCAGGATGCATTGTCCTGCAAGTACTTTGAAATGGGCCTTAAGGATTTCATTTTCTTGGCTCCTTTTCTGCCTGAGAAGCTATACAGTTTTAGACATTATAGCTACACAAAAAAATTTAAGATTTCTGGGCTTTTTTATCTCTTGCAGAGGGACAAGGCATTTGACCTTCTCAGACACTCCAAGCCTCTTGCTATACAGCCACCAAGAAGCACATTTGTCTGATCCTAGATGCTGAAACTTTTGTCTCAATTTAACAATTAGACAGACATCTTTTTCCATATGTGAGTTGTACATGTTGTTTGGAATGATCTTAGGATACTACCTTCATAGAATCTTCACTATTGTCTTGTCTAAATATATAAATACCTGAATGTATTTTTTTCTTCCCACTTGGTTATTTTACATATTCTCTTCTTTAAAAAGCGAGAAGATTTAAAGTTTGCTCTCTCATTATGCATGGTAAAGGATTTTGAATAATTTTGCCTATTGCAGGATCTTACCAGTTCAGCTCTAATGGAACTGTGTTTGAGGAAAACTCCTTCACCCCTGTCAAGTCCATCTAGAGCACTCCTTAGAGCTGCAGCCGTTGGGACTGAGCCATATCAGGTGGCTCCACACATGATGGAACAATCCAGGACTGGGAAGGAAGAAATGTAGCTCACTGTTGTTTTTAGTTTCAACTCCTCTGAGGCTCTAAACTCTGAGTTGAACCTCTTAGATTCACAGCACAAAAACACAAATTAAGTGAAACAAAAATTTAATTAATTGATTACAGGAAGTTCATGAGTTTGGGAAAGGACTATACAAACATACAAGAACAATGAGCTTATATGTTGCCCATACAAACACAATGAGCTAAATCATTATACCAGAGATGGCTGGGGTGACAGGAGCCCTGGGAGCCCCAGGCCAAGGCTGTGCTTTGCAGGGTTGTGTCTGGCTCTGGGCTGGCTGCCTTGAGCTGCAGAAGAACAGAGGACTATGGGCTAAGCCATGAATATGCAGCTGTGGTCCCAGCAGGAAGCTTCTGCCTCCAGGATTTACCAGGTTGTGACAACAATACAGACACACTCCTTTTGTGTCTGGGACGATTTTTTACCCAGTTTCTTAAGACAGGACAAAACTATTGGCTACTTGAGTAATTGTTTCATGCTGGCAACTATCCTTTTATGAAAACAGTTTTAGGAGAACTGGTTAAAATGGTAGTGTTCTTGGCATTTTGAACATCCCTGTTTAAGGAATGAAATTAACCCTGAAGAAGAAAGCCTGGAAACCACAAAATATTTGTTCCTAGATATGACTTGATCCCAGGGTAATTAGTTTGTAGACTAACCTTGCATTGTGGACCCCTGAAAGAGTTGGGGTACAGATGGTCTTGCATAGTTAGAGCAACAGTTAATAGACAGAGATAGAGCTGGGCTTTTTGTACACAAAAGATTGTGAAAGAAATAAGACTCAGTCCTTTTAAACTTTTAAGATAAGAAGGTAGAAATAAGATTACAAGGACTCTAGTTCTTAACAGCAGCAAAATGAACATGAGAACTTTTTTACAGAGGCCCTGTGCTTGCAGAGCCTTTTGTGTATCTGAGTATTTGTCTTCTTTCATGACAATGGCATCATTCTTAGATTTACTGCTTCTATGTTTTTAAATTTGGTGTTATTCTGTTGTGGCCAGTCTATAAACAGATTTTGAAATGTTTCCTACAAATTAGTGCAGATGCACTTTACAATGCAGGAAGTCTCAGCATATTGAAAAAAGAAAAAGGTGGAAAATCGTTGTCCAAAATCATATGCAACCTGTAGCTTTTCTTTTCTTTTTGCAATTATTTCCTGGACAGTTGAAAAGTAAACCAAACCAATTTTTCGACCTTTCTCTCACTCCAGTTATCTGCTCTTTTCTCTGACTCCTTGTTAATATATTATGTTAGCTCCAATAGGCCTCAAGGTGTACATTTTGTTTAGTATATGTAAGAAGATTGGCAGGGATGGAGTTCAATTTCCCTTCAGCAGCCCATACAGTGCTCTGCTTTGCAGCTGTAACTAGAATGGTGTTGAGAACACACCTGTGTTTTAGTTCCTGCTCAGCTTCGCTGCCACACCATCAGCATCCAGGCTCCCTCCACCCCCACCCCACTCCCACAGGCCAGTAGACTGGGTGTAGGTAAAAGGCTGGAAGGGGACACAGCCAGGACAGCTGATCCAAACTGACCAAAGGGATATTCCAGAACATATGATGTCATGCTTACCAAAAAAAAAAAAAAAGCAAAGAGAAAGGAGGAGGGGAGAACATTCATAATTACTGAAGCCCTACTTCCCAGGAAACGGATGGCCATCTCCTGCTGAAGAGAAGTAGAAAAAAAACCTTTTGCCTTTGTTTTGGTTCTGTGCACGGCCTTTGCTTTTGTTTCTTAAATTGCATTTATCTCAACCCACAAGTTTTTAATCTTATTTTCTTCACCTGCCCTCCTGAGGAGGAGGAGTGAGAATGGCTTGGTGGGCTCCCAGTAGCCAGCCAAGGTCAGCCTGCCATTGTATGATCTGATGGATAAAGAGTTTACAATAAAACGTGGGATATATCTGCCTCTTCCAAGTGATGTTGGATAAGTCACCTATATCCTGTGCTTCTGTCTTGTCTTTAGATTTTATTTATTTGTGTATTTGGTTTTAAAAATCTGTCATCTTCCCCTCTGAGTATAGGACTATGATCATATATTTGTGGAGCACTTATCCCCACACAGTGGGGAACATGAAGCCCAGGAGCTCATCATTATAACAAAATGAACTTGTGGCTCAATTGTTGTTGCTGTTTTTTAGGAACTTCTTTGACGTATTCAGATAATAAGTTGCATGACTGACAAACTGTGCAAGTTCCTCACTTTCTCCAGCCTTCTTTCTTGAAGGGCTCTGCAGCCATTCAGGACATGACATAACAGAATATCTGGTGCACGGTGTTCTCTCACTGCCATGTGAAGAGGTAAAACCTGGGACTTACAGCCGTATGATAGATAAAAAGTGATGAGGGAAGAGTATCTAAAGAAGGCTGTCCAGTGCATTCATAAATGTTAAACACTTCCACTTTTCCAGATCAGTAGGATTTTCCTTACTTGTTTTCCCCTTGAATAACAGCCCTCAGTTCTGGTCAGCCAATGGGTTTTGTAACTCTTCTTCATTACAATGGATTGTCAACTCATTTCCAAGAGTCAGGTGAGTGCAGAATTTATGTGACATAATATGAGTATAAATATTTAAAAATAAAAATACAGATAAGTAACAGCAAAATAATGAAAAAGATTTAAAAAAATGTTGCAAAAATCAGTTACATTTGGCCCATCATGTTAAGTGGGTATCAACTGATGTTGTTAGTTCAATTTTCCAGTAAGAAATACAGTCATGGGAAAAGGCAGGCCTTGGTCTTTCCTACTGAACAGTCCCACTGAACTACTCCTCTTCATGTTCAATTACTAAGAAACTGTTCATTTCTTCTATTTTTGTGCCTGGAAATAGCAATACAGCTTGATGGGCAGAAAGGTTTTATGCATTTTTTTTCTGCATCTATCTTCCTGACAATAAATCTGCTAAAGTAATTGGAATGAAACACAAGACATAATATACCAGCAGGGACTGTTGAAATCTCTGCCTTCGATCTTCTTCTTAGGGATAAAGAATTAACATAAACAAGCTATAACCAATAACATTGCCAAATTTAATAACAGACCCAACCGCTTTGAATATTCTCCTAAACAAAGAAACCCTCATTATCCAAAGTGTACACATCCAGCAAGATTAATTCGTTCATCACTGTTATCCTCAGAGGTGGATTTAATCTATTTATAAGTTTCTTAAAAAAAAAAAAAAAAATCAAGAGAGAAAAGATTTTCCCAGTGAAGCGTATCAATTAACTTAGTTTTCCTGCAATGGAACACCCTCCCTGAAGACTGCTAGGCTGGTTTACAATGGTCATTGAGAGACAGAGATGGATATGTAGTCAAATGTTATGATTTTATCAGCTTGTTTTTAATTTTGTGCATGAAATCTGGTGAGAGAAGCTACTCTTTTTTAGCAACACCCTTGTAAGTATCTAGCAATCTACATTAAACCAGAATAGGGCTACATGTTTACTGGTGTTTCCCCTGTTCTTCCTGCTTTCAGAATTGTTGATATCCTCATATTCCTCTGGGAAAAAGAAGGCAAGAATCTGTCTGGTTGAAATACTATAAAGTACACTTTACACACAATTGCCTCCTATTGTTGGATAAAACATCAACTCAGTCTTTTCCCAATACTCACAAAGCATCATTTGTACTCAGAACATCTTTTGGCACAATCAGTCTTACTAACCTGTCCTCTTATGCATCAGGCCAGATGTTGGCTGTCAAAGTAATTATCAGCTGATTACAGATATTCTTGAAAGATTTTGACTGACACATTTATCTCCCTGTCAGTTGGTGAGTCCATCTCAAAAACCAGTGAAGAAGCAGGTCCAGATTCAACAACTGGTGAATGTAATATAACTTTAATTAAGCATTTAGGATCCACAGCAGGTTTTTTTAACTTCTGTGCATTTTCATTTTAGGCTCTGTAGTCCTCCAAGGCACTAAGCATCTCTGTGTATCACAAGTTGAAAAGCTGTTTAAATCTCAGTAACACCCTCAGTGTCTGAATAGAAACTGGTAAAGATGCTCCTCTCCCTGAACATACTGGTATTCTGCTTGGGAAGATACAGGTTCAAATATCCCATATCCCATATCCCATATCATCCCATATCATCCCATATCCATATTCCGCTATTTTTCATGGCTGAAAAACTTTTTAAAGAAATAATCAGGTGCATGGGAGACAATGTTTGCTTGGGTTCCCCAGACCTTTCACTAGACAAGGATAGTCAATCTTTCTGTGGTTCAGGATGTCTCAGGATTTGCTCAGTTTCATTTTTTTTGGAAGACTGATGAATAATATATGCTGTTGAATTCTTTTCCCCAAAGAAATAAAATATTTAATAGAGAATTCAACATATACCTACTTGTACAACCTGGAAATGTGTAAAGGATTTGGCAGAGAATAAGAACAGAAAGTTAAATTTTTTTCATATGTTTCAGTATGTATTCCTAGTAATAATAGACTAAAACTGTAGGATGAAATCCAGCAAATAGAAAGTATGTTGGGTTTCAAAACATGACATTATATCTGAAATATCACACAGTGGCTACTTGTTTGCTACGCTTTCGCAATATTGCAAAATGAAAGGGCGAGTGCTCACATGACAGTATATGATACACTGTCTTCTTCGATAGCAGATTTTCCTACTAACCCCTCAGGAATCTGCATGATTTGTTACTGTAAGGCATTTTTTCCAGTTGCAAATGCTGCTTTCTGGTAGCATATTACTAAATCAAGTGTGAAAAGGACTCATTCCTCCCATTCCTCCGTGGTCACACAGCGTTCCTGGCAGGGGAAGTACTCACGCTCGCATGAGCAAGGTTGTTCTAACATGGGTGTGAACTGCGTCGAGGAAGCAGGGAATTGAAGGCAGGATCCACCCAGCAGTACATCCAGTTACAAACATGGAATTTCCACCTCAGTTCCCAGTAAAGTCCTTCTAGGTTTTTTTGTAGGAAACAAATTTGGAAAATGGAGACCTGAACAACTAGTGCTTCACCCATCCCCGGAACAGAAACAATAACAGATATAAAAGTATATTTAATAAGAGATGCTTGCAGTAGATGTCATTGGAAGCGAGATTCAAATACGAATTTAAAGTAACTTTGCACTAAATATTATATGAAATTAATGACTGCCTAAAAATGAAACCTGTTTTATTATGCAATTACTTTCCAAGGGAAGCAAAGAAAGTGTTTGGGGCTTTCACCAATGAGCTGGTGGAAGCATCATGAAACATTGCAAGTACCAATCCTGTGTAACAGAGATACAGATACACTTTACATTTTTCATTTTAAAAGTCTGTGCTTAAAGTTCACAATAGCTGTTCATAAAAAAACCTTTGACCCAAAGTGAGGAGGGAGCAGCTGCCCTCTGCCTTGGAGTTAGACACTGTAGGTGAAATGAGGTTCTTGATCTCCCAGAGTAGGATGTTTCAAACCAAGGGCTAGCACTTTTCAGTGCAGTGCCTTTATTTCACTGACTCTAATTAACATTAGGAGGCAATTCCCCTCCTACTTCAGACAGGACATGTGCAGCCAAGAATATCAGGTTTATGTCCATGAAGAAGAGAAGTAAGAGTATATCCAGGACACTGCTAAAGTGAGGATGCGAGTAGAAGAGAGGTTTAGGATCCTGCTGTGGTTTACATTTTTATTTGGTGATTTCTTTCACGCTTTCTGAAGGTATCTAGGTGAAAAAGGTGAAATGAAGTAGCACATAGTGTGACTGGGGGGAAACCGATGGTGTGATTAAGGGTAGGACAAGACTTAGCAGTATTGCCTGCTGGTGACTACCCAGGTCCTTCCAAGTTGTTTAACATTTCTTCTTTTCCCCAGTTATACTGCTTGTTTCCAGTCTTGGGACACCGTGTCTGCCTGAAATGAAGTATTGTTTATCCTCCTGCATGTAGTATAATCTGTTGTTCTATATTGACAGCTAAGAGCACAAGCTGGAGTAACCTAAATTTTCAGTAGGGACCCCAAAACTTGAACTTGCTACATTTCACTGTAAAATAGAGCACAACATCAGGACTATGGAACTCCTGTGTGGCTCCCTTCTTTTTTTGTTTTCCTTTCCTTGTGGTGCCTCATTTTGATGAGTTTGTGTTTAGCTGCTTCTCAGTATTTGCAGTACAACATAAGGGACTGTGGCACGTTTGGCCCAGCTTCAGAAAATGAAACTGAGCTCTTCATTAGCCAAAAGCCAGAAGTTCCTCCATATTCTTTATCTGCTTAGTCTAACACTTGAACACCTCTATTTCATGGCTCTAGCCATTACCTGCTTAGCATCCACAAATTGTCATACCCCAACTGTTCTGCCTTTAATACTTCTTCAGTTCTCATTTCTCATTATCTTTAGAAACATGTATTGTTCTCCATAGTAGTGTCTGTGAAGAAAAAGCAGATAATTAAATATACATATGGAAGAAGCATTGCATGAAAGTATTGGGTTACATTTAATCTCTTGGAGACTAAAAGGCTAACAAAAATTAGTAAACAGCAACAATAGACATACAGAAAACAAGGGAGAAAAAGTGTTGTCTAACTCAAACTCACCAATATTGGTAAGCTGCCTAAAAATTACCGCAGATTTTTCTTTACTTATCCTCAGTCCATGTGGAACGCATACAAGACAGAGAGGTCCCATGGACAAATGACATTTAGACAATAAAAATACCTTTGCAGTCAATTAATTGCAGACATTATCACGTTCAACGAGGAAGTCAAGGCCTCCAGTTGTCATTATACCTTTTACGTTCCTTGAACTTGCTTCCGTGCCGGTGAGTTCATTTCTAGCTTATATGGCCCCACACAGCAACTCCCTGCTATCCTGGCACAGTCTCACACAAGAGCATTCACCTCTAGTTCTTCAGACACTGCTCAGCAAAGAGTGGGAAGCACTACAGAGAATTTCCACCACGATATCCCCTTGTCTTCATCCTGACAGATGTTCACTGTAATAAAATCTTGTAACTATAACACCTCTGAGTTGTCTTCCAAGGCCAGAATGGTCTTGGTGTGACTCAGAGCTATGTAGGGGTAAGCTAATGGAATAGACCAGTCTGTTTCAGTTGGAAGGAACCTACAACTATCATCTAGTCCAACTGCCTGACCAATTCATGGCAGACCATGTTAAACCACTTAATAAAGTGCATTGTCCAAATGTTTCTTAAATACTGACAAGCTTGGGGCACCAACTGCCTCTCTAGGAAGCCGGTTCCAATATTTGACCACCCTCCTGGTAAATAAATGCTTCCAGTATCCAGCCTGAGCCTCCTCACGTGCACTTTTGAATCATGTCCATGCTTCTTATCAGTGGATACAGGGAGAAGGGCTCAGCACCTTCCCCTCTGCTTCCCCTCCACTTGTAGAGTGCAATGAGGATCAGACAAATGCAATTGACTCTTTTTCAGTGACAATAATAATAGAAAAGGATAAGGTACTAGTCTGTACACATAGTTAAACACTGGACTGCCATCATATTTTGGCATCCTGATGTTTCTTTACTTCTTATGCACTCTTTTGCACAGAAAATACGGACTGCAAGTTGGCCATGGACCTTTTCAGAGCTTTGCAAGCTGATTTTCCTGTGCTAGCTGCTTCATTTTAGAGTGACTCCTCTCCATTTGCTTTCTGTTTAGTAATCACATCATCGTTTGTATCTCTGCATCTTCCATGTACATATCACCCAAGTTCAGCCCTCAGCCCTCCCCAGAAAAGCATTTCCTCAGACATTTGTTCTGTAACAGAAATGTATGTCCCATACATGTTACAAGTCAGTGGTTAGAGGGGCTCTGTTGTGCATGGGATGTATTGGGAATAACCATGTAACAGAGAACCAAACTCTTAAACCCAGGCAATAAAGGATGTTACAGTGAACATCCTCTGGCTTAGCCTTGCACTAGTATAGCATAGGCACATTCTTGGTTTTTATTAGAATCTTCTGTTCACTTCGGATGAGGACATTTGGTTGGCTTGAGGGCTAGCTGGAGGGAGATGATGAGAGGAAGTGGGTATAGTTGCAACATAATGTTTAAATGTGGTAAACTGAGCTTATTTCACCCCAAGTCTTAAAGGAATACAGACGTGCGTTTCATGCATTTGGCAGAATTGTTTCACAGAAATAATACTCTAAAATTCACTCTGTAGATACTCTGGGTAACTTACAGTGCCTGAATCCAGCTAAGTAAACAAAGAATTATTGTCTAGTTGAATGACAATGAAACCCATACTTCAAGGTAAATGATTCAACATGATCCACCAAAGGCTGATATTTGCTAGAAAACAACTGCCAGGATTAATCCATAGACCAAAGGATAATATAATGCAGGCAAGCTTTGCTATATATCACTGGATGGGCATTGGAATATTCTATATTTAATCACTTTAAGTGGTTCCTTCATGAAGCAATTCTTGCAAAGCAAAGCCAAAAACCTGGAACATAAGGGCTAATCAGAAGGCATTAAGTACATATTGTCCTTATAGCCACTGGATTTTGCTCACAAATTAAAATTGTCTTAAAAAGTGAAATTCCTTATTTTCTGGCATGTTCTAATGTTCTTTGGAGAAAGTTTTTCTTTGGCTCACTGCTTTTTCTGTTACATATCCTTATTTCATCAGTTATATGCACTGAATGTGATTCCAATCTTTTTCTCCCATGTTTGTTGGACCACTGAACCACGGTAAATGAAGGCACATGGCCAACCATATGGTAACAATATCATCAGTGCTGCAGCACAGGAAGATCAAGAGCCGCATATACATAAGGTAATATGGAATATATTTATATAGTTTTGAAGAATATCACTAGTCTGTTTTCTTCAGTAGTATTTATGTTCTTTGGAGTGACAGAATGAGGTCAAATCCAAGACGCACTACAATGAAAGTACCAGTCAAAAAGAACTTGTCCCTTTCATCTGTTCTAAATTTTGATCTTCCATATAACTCTGTGGAAATTACAATAAATCAAGCACTATTGGTATTTGCCTGGAAAATATGCAATTTTCTTTTCAGATAATTTCAGTAATTAAAAAAATTATATAACAGAATGACTTGCATTTCAAACAGCAGAGCTAAAATTTATGTCCTGTACCACTTCCCATTATTTTCAGAATGCCCCATTTCTTAGATCCATTTCTTTTGTCAACTGGGATAACTGAAGTGCCCAGAAAAGTGGTGTGCAAACATCTAAACCTAATTAAAATTATTAATTAAAATTTTCAGCTAAACTGTAAAATGGTGAAAAATCATTCATAAATATCTTCCTGTCATTTAAACAAATCTAATTTTAGTCAATCACCAGCAGCAGCTCTGAAAGCTGCTCAGTTATGCTTAACCATCAATCTCAGATTAGTTTTTGATCTGCCTAACCTGAAATTGGTTTATTGCTTTTCAGCCATGTTAATAGGTGAACAGGAAAGATGGCCAAAAGGAATAAATGGAATTTATCCTACCAGAACTGGGTGGGATTGCAGCACTTTGAAACACCTTTTTTGATGAAGTGGAAGCACTGGAGCTTTCATGAGAAATGGGAGAGCATTGTTTGAAACTGTACTAACTTCAGTAAAGAAGGAGTAGGTCAATTCCTTTTAAATATTTGCCAAGTCTGTTTTAGATAGATGCTAAACTAAGATATAGGCTGAGTGTTCAAACTCAAGTAAACAAAGAGACTCATACATTTACATTCACAAACTGAGACTTCTATTCAAATAACAGACAGTATTTTTCACTTTCCCATGCCATTATTACTGTCATTTACAACTTCATTATGTACAAATCTGTTCATCAGAATATATTTTAATGGCAATGATGTCCAAGACTACCTGATAATATGTGGGTGCATATTCATAAAGGTCGGTATCTTATGTTAAATTAGGAGAATTTACCTTTTCCAAAAATTTTATTTTTTTGTCCTGGAGTTTCAATTGAGAGATTTATAAGAAAAGAGTCTTTTGATTACAATGAAGTCTTAGTTTAAATGAAGATCTATAAATATTCTGTGGTGTTCTTAAAGGCCATATTCAGGCTGCACAGTTCTGTGTTACCTGAGCTATTACCAAATACAGAGCTGGACAGCAGAGTCACATGAAGCTATTAGGCAAAAAGTTCCCGGAGTCTGGGTTAGTTTCTTTAGAGCTTCAGGTCACTCCACAGGGTGATCTAGCATGCTATTTGCTTTAAATATTTCCTTGTGTGGAATATCCTCCTCTCTTTGTTGGTGAGAAATTTTGTCATATCAAGATTTGCAGACTCATGTATACTCAAACTTCTTGAGATTGAATGATATCTCTTTTCTGTCTGTTTTTTTAAATCCAGGCAAAATTTCTGCTATACTGTGTTCCCAGTAGAGCTCAATGAAACTATCATAGCAAAAATAAAAGTCTATAGGAATGACTTTTGGCTAGTTTAGGGTAACTCATTTCATTCCATGCTATCCACATAAAGTACCATAGTTTCACCAAAATGTTGTCCCAGAATTTTAGACAGCAAATAAATTTCAGATACATTCTTATGATTGAAAAAAGATTTGATGCAAGTTTAAAATTGTACTGGATATATGTGAGAAATGAGACAACTCTTAGTTAAAAATTAAAACAATTTATTAAAAATGGAAAAACTGAAAAATTACAAAAATTAGCAAAATATAAAAATTTGGGATCCTATGGCTTGGTAGATGGTAGGAGTGCAGGGATTTTAGATCTTCTGGCTGAAACAGCACTAGACCTCAGGTAGAGAAAAAGGGCTTGCAGTGCTAGGCTGGCCCTTGGCTGGCCCAAAAGCCAAAAAAAAAAATTACTAAAGGCGCCTTAATAGGAGTAGGCATTCCGAGCACGGAACTCCACCTCAGCAAGGCTGGAGAGAAGAGGGCGTGTCTTTCTCTGGCCCCTTGTTTTATAGTGCCTTTGCTCCGCCCACAGCCCACCCACAGCCCGCCCACAGCCCGCCCCTTTGGTTTAAAGTGATTGGTGTTTTCCTTTTGACAGATTATCTCTGTCCACCAATGGCTCATCCTTGTCAGAGGGGTGGTATTAGTTGAGATAAGGGTCATTAAAATTCAGGTTGCTATGGTACTTGCCTACAGGGTAATGGCTGTGGGGGCTGGGCTGTTTGTTGGAACTGGGGTTTTGAAATTTGCCTTGGAACTAAAGTACAAGTAAAAACACCTAAAAAAAGTACTAAAATACATCCAGCATCTTAAAACACTTGAAAAAGTATACAGTAAACACAGGAAAGATAACTCTTATGGTGTACAAGTGATTAATGAAACTTGGGGTTTTTTTGGTACCTGAGCTGATGGGTTAATTTTAACATTCAATTTAAAAATATTTAACTCAAAATTAATTAATTAAAGCACTTAATATGCAAAGACCAAGCACAAATAGGGATTTCATGTATGACAATATACATGTATGAGTCTCAAAAACAAACTTCCACTCAGTCTGCACCTGTTTCTGTGGGTAAAGCACTGGTACTAAACCACTATTTCTATGTGATTTGAAAGAAATAGGACATTTTTCTGGAGCAACTCTGATTTAAGAAATTAGTTTTCAGTTTATAGGATGGGGATGCAATCAGCTGCAATTTAATGTGCTAATTTGGCAAGGCAGCCAAGCCACCATAACTGGCTGCACATGTGTTCTTAGCTCACCTAGACATAAGCTAAAATGTGCTGGTTTAAGCTAACACATTTATTTTGTGTTAGGACAGGTGGGTAGACATATAGGGCAGCTGAAGAATGTTACTTGTTAAATTAATATCAGTTTTAATAGCTCCAATGTTATATATTAGCTTCAAGAAGAGATTTGATACCAAGGTTGAAGAGAGATGTTGTCTTTGAACCTGACACTGAGGCATAAAAGTTATACTACACATGAAGGTAAGAAGGCTTCCTAGATATGAGAGGGACTGAGAAATAAAAAAGAAAAGCAGCAGAGAAAGAGTAATAATGATCTTCCTCTCCAAATATATTTTGCTCCCTTACTAGAAATGGCCAATAAGTAGATCTCTCCTTTTTTACCCTCCCAAATTAGGAGCATGTTTCATGCAGCTTTTTTTTCTTTTGCTTCCACAGTGAGTCTTGATAGTTTGAAAAGAATTTCATTCATAGAGCTTTTTGCTTCCCCAGATGACCCTGGGTTTATGTGAAAATGTCACTGATGGAGCTTCTCAGGAATATACCTTCTGAATTCAGCCCCACATATATATTGTTTCAAGGAAAATTGGTGTAGCAGCCTGTTGTAACAGATTGGTTCATGAAACACAATGAAACCAAATTTTTCAAAAGTTTCTGTGGTAAGCCTACTGTATCATGTGCTGTATACAGTATGAGCCATGTCTCAACTTCACTGAGACAAAGACACAGTATCCCACACCAGAGTGGACAGTGCGACCTCTTTCTGGGCTGGTTTCAACAGGCTGAAGCTCAAGTTACTTCTCTGTTCTGAAAAAAGAGTATATTGAAGTTTTAACCTCATGGTCTGCAGTCACCAGACCCTGTGCCAGTGTCAAACACTGCGCAGATAGACAGCAACCCATGTGGGCTTCCACTGCTGTGACCTCCTGTAAAGTCTGAAGTACAGTCTGAAGTTTTCAACCTCCTAAAGAGCTCATCTGTTATTTAGAATAAAAAATATTCCTTGTTTGACTTCTCTCCTGCCACATGAGGGGCTAGGCGATTTTCAGGGACAGCAGCAATAAATACATGGGATTTTCCTGGTCTGTGCAGGTGTGAGGCACCTTTGCTTTATAGCAGCAGTTGGCAATTACCAGGAAAAGAGGGCACTCAGGCAGCAGCTGCTTTTCCCTCTCCCATTCCCAGAAAGTGCTGCAAACAGATGAGAGTGGAGTAACCCTCTTCAGCCCCAAAAGTTGTGTCATTCCTCCATTATCCAAAATCCACGTCTGATAACTACACTGTGCATGCCATAGCTCAGTGTCGAGCTGCATGGGTTGGTGAAGGAAGAAGGAGGACTGCAATTCAGACTCTCTCTTGAACAGGCCAATCTGTCTTTCCAAGCTGGAATGGTTTCAGGATGAGGTTTGCAAACTCTGGAAACTCCTCAGTTTCAGGAGGATCCTGTCAACTCTTATTAGAAAGTAACAGTCAACTTTTGAAATTACTTCTATTTGTTTAAACAGTCTCTAGTTTGCTGAAACTGGTGAGGTAAATCCTTGTCCTTCTGGGGAGAAAAAAGCACAAATCCAGTGCTTTATTTATTTTCAAAGCGTTTTGTAGATACTAAAGCACCTTCAAAACCTGCTTTTAGAGAGTAGGTAAGTGATGCTACTTTCACAAATGTGGGGGGAAGACAGAGGCTGAGCAGTATATCCTTGGAATGTGCTATTCAAGAGCTAAAGAAACTTCATGAGTCTCCAGCCCTAGCCATAAGTAATATGAACAAACTGCTGTCAACTCATTAACGTGTGAAATATAGTAGGCTAAATTTTATGCGTTTGGGTTGACTGATTTAAAAGCAGTAGTTAGGAGAACAGTTTAATATTTGCTCTACTGTATAGGATTTAGTTTGTATTCTGCAGGCTACCCTAGGTAGTCATTGGCTAAATACATAACTATGAAATGAACCTTTTACACACGAAATTCTTGTCATGCTGGCTCATGTAGGAGTCATCGTTTGCTGCTGTCACAAAAAAACTGTGTGTAAGAAAGTGATGGATCA